>NW_026991709.1:92997900-94247900 GCF_029215605.1 Mirounga angustirostris | reverse complement strand
CAGGATCCGTGGAGAACTTTGAATCACATGGTCTGCAGAAAGGACAATGCCTATACTGCTAAATGCATGACCACCATATTCAGGCTGTATCTGAGTGGCCACGGACTAGATGTTTTTAAAGAATCCTGCTGGGTTTTTTTCCTTCCAAAACTATAACAAGCAAATACACAGACTGCGACTTCAAACCGCATTACTAGTCTTAGACTGATCCCCAGACATCTGACCACTCTGAGTGACTTGACCACCCCCCTCCACCAAAACCATGATCCCTCTGGTGGGCAGGGGCTCTAATTCTGATTTCCTGATGAAGCTGGCAAAACAGCCCAGGAGGCTCTGTCTACACATACAGCCCTTAACACCCTGAAGTTCCAATCCCAGAAAGATGAAATAGGAGCCTGTCATTATTAAAGGAAGCCTGGAGACGTACAGAGAGAGGCTAGCAATTTTAAGGAGAGAAATACCCACTAACCATGGGTGGGGGTCCATGGTTTATCCAAATCCAGGATATCTACAGACACTTAGGCTGGAAATGTAGCAAACTCATCAGATCATCGGTGTTTCCAGTTCTAGCCAGAGTTGCCGAAGTTCTTGCCCTTGCAGGAAACCATAAATAAGAAAAAAACACCCAGTATTAACTTTTCCAGAACTTCAAACTATGGTTGCCTGGTTGGTTTCACTAGGATAAAAACATGAAAATGTTCTTGGTTAGGGGACAAAGAGTTTATTTTTCTCCTTCACCAGTCCTAATTACCAGGCTACCAATCCGAAAATAATTAAAGTGTTTAAAAGTATCCAACAAGCAAACAACATCCTTGAATCAACTTTAAAAGTGGATGCTAATTTTAAAGTAGAATTAGATGGAATTTTATCTGAAATGGCATCTTTTCAGCTACAATTCCCATCATATGAAATAAACACCAAGTTATAAAACTGTCCAAAATTTTCTTAAAAATATTCATCTGCCAGTAAAACAGATGAAAAAGGTTCATCTGCCAGTAAAACAGATGAAAAAGGTTCATTCTCATACAAGAATCAAAAGAAGGGGCACCTGGGTGGCTCAGTTGGTTGGGCGACTGCCTTCGGCTCAGGTCATGATCCTGGAGTCCCTGGATCGAGTCCCGCAACGGGCTCCCTGCTCGGCAGGGAGCCTGCTTCTCCCTCTGACCCTCCCCCCTCTCCTGTGCTCTCTCTCTCTCTCAAATTAATAAATAAAATCTTTAAAAAAAAAAAAAAAAGAATCAAAAGAAAATGTGGGGAGGGGGATGGATAAGGATGGAATAAAAAGTATCTTCCATGGCCAAAATAGCCTCAAGTCAGAGACAGAAGTATGGTTTTGAATTCTACCTCCACCTTGAACTAGCCACAGGATCCTTGAACTAGCCACAGAGTTGCAGATTCATCATCCATAAAAGGGAGGTAATGATATTCTTCATCAGAGTATAGTATGGAAAACAGTTCACACAGTGGCTGGTACATAATATTCTTAATAAGTATTATCTACTGACATTATTCTTATCATGGGTTAGCTAACAAAGAGAAGGGTCTTAAGAAAATAGGAGACAAAACAATGAATCATAGAACACTACATCAAAAACTAATGATGTAATGTATGGTGATCAACATAACATAATAATTTAAAAAATTAAAGAAAAAAAAAAGAAAATAGAGACAAAAATATATCCAAATAAGCCAGATGGGAAAGGAAGTATGAGAATAATGGCCAAAGGAGAAAGAAGGGAGAAGCTTTGGGAACATCACAGTTTAGCCTATGATTTAATGAATGTGGTATGTGACGGCCTGATAATGTCAGTGGTGATGGATATGTAGCTTTAGAAACAGGTTATATCAAATTCTTGCATTTGGCCTGATGGACATGAACATATAAATTCATATTCTACTTCCATCATTGAGGGCATTAATAAGACTGTTAAACCTGGCCCTCACCCTTTAAATGTACTTTTACCCAAGTGAAACACAAATGAGTTACAATCAATAGTGGAGAACCCTGTAGGCATCTAGGGAAGCCACAGTTACACTGTGTCCCATGGAATCTGCTCATAAAAAATGCACTACAAGAACAGGCTATTATAGGCTTAACTTTTAAATGGGAATAGGGGGGCTCCCAGTATACACTTCATGAAGATGTTCCATTATACGAACAATCAATTCTGTCATTGGCAATGATGGAGAAATGGCTTACTTGAGGATATACTCTACTACATATAAATTAGCAATTTGAAAGAAAGAGAGAGAGAGAGAGAAAGGGAGGGAGGGAGGAAGGAAGGAAGGAAGAAAGGAAGGAGAGAAACTATCAAATACACTTGACACCACAACATGATAAATATTGTTGATTGTAATTTAATCATCCCTTGATCATTCAAACAGAAATTCAGGAATTTGCAAGCCTCTACATCATTATGATTTTCTCTGTCTTAAAGACATAGAAACCTTCCAAGTAAAAGACAATCATAATTAACACAATGCCATTTGAGAGTTTATTTTATAGTTAAATAATATTTGGCACAACTACCTCTTGATTTACAATAAAAAGAAATAAAAATTGAGATTTAACATAAACTCATAGCAAATTAGAAATGCTGATCAAGGGATTAAAAACCAAGCAAAGATAGCAGAGAAAGTCAAGAATTATTTAACTGTAGTTCTTGGATGAAAAAAAGAGGATTTAAATACATAACAGGAAGGCAAGATGGTGAGCATAATTTCTACAAATAATTCACAGGCACACATATCCCTAAAATGTACTAAGCAGCACATAGATGTCCAAAAACAAGAAACACCAGTTACCCAGAGGCCATGATAACTTTCTCCCCACAAGAGGAACCAGGTCTGCTTTAAAAAGGCTTGGAAGTTAGGAGGCTCAGACCCACTCCAGGAAACTCCACCGGTGTTTCCATTATAAACCGCATTTCAGGAGTTTACAAGTTGAATGTTTTTAAAACATATTGGGTTCATAATGAACTCACACATTCTTAACATGTTCTTTTTGCTCTCCTTTTAAAAGTATGGCCACTTTTGTGAACAAATCATAAACAAAATTTCAGGTGATTATTTTTGGCTGGGTTCCAAGACACAATGGCTAAATATTTAAACAGGGTAAAAGGACTAATTATTTTCTTCATTTGGAAAGTAGAGTAGAAAGGCCAGCCTGAGAAACGCTCTACGGAACTTCCATTTTAGAGCGTTCTTTTGCAATATTTTCATTCAGTGGTTCAGGATCCTAGGACTGCAGTGAGGAATATGCAATCAAACTTCAAAAAACACCATTTCTACATCTGGAGATTTATGCAATAATCGCTCCAGCATTAGACTTTTCTGAAGTTGTTAGTGGTCAAAATTACATGTACCATGAAAGCCAGGAAGACTCTCAGAATGGAGCTAAAAGCCAGGTGGCAGGGCACCTACACTTAGGTGTCGCCACAAACCCCAAATTCAAACCAACCTTGGAGTTTTACAAGCCCTTTCCCTGCGCCAACCCCCAACTTAAAAATAGTCCAGGGCAAAGCTCTGCAGGGAACTGAGTTGATGAGTAGGTTAAGGCTTAAAACCATTTCTGTCAAAACCAAAAAAAAAAAAAAAAAAAAAAATCTGGGGTCTCTGCCAAATATAAAACTACTTTCCACAGCAGTCCCTAACACCTTTTAGGGTTTATAAAAGGGGAAGGCAGCAGCAGAGAGCCCAAAGCCAGGGATGCATCATTCCCACAGGAATGCATTATTGGGCTCAATGCACCAAGCCTTGCATGTGGCAATTTTGGACGGTGCAACACTATGGAGTCCCAGAACCGTGGACCTGCACCAGACTAGGAAAAACACCTTGATATGAAGCAGGTTTGCCACGAAACTCTCTCATGACACCTTCACCCGGGTGTCAAGCCCCTAACAGAAAAGTGTTCTCAATGAGCCTGTGAACCGACAAAATTTCCCTATTTCCAGAACAGCTTTTCATCTGCAGGCGCCTGTCATGACCAGAGGATTTGAATAGGAAGCCTATCCCAAAAGGAAGAGCCAGACCCAGTAATGTGTTTGACCACGTGAAGTGTCTAAATTGCAAATATGCAAAAGACACAAATAATACTAATTAAAAGCATACAAATTCCAACATCTAATTGATAATATTCCACATGTAGGTTAAAAGTCAAAAATACCCTACAACACTGTTGTATTTTTTGACAGGGACAAACTTTTCCATCGGTTTCTGATCTTATCCATGATCGGTCACTGGCCTCAAAAGAAAAATCCATTGCTAATAATAAATGAAATAAAATTTACACTTTCCTGTAAATACAATTCCACCTTCAAGAAATTTGTACAAGTGCCTTTTGTCTCCAGGCAAATTTCCTTGGGAGAACAGAGAATGATATGGAGCAGGCAGGCTGAAAGGAGAAAGGTGTTAATGAGGACCTGCATCTAAGTATGAGAAAGATTTCCCTGCAACACAGCTTAAATTAACCAAGCTTCACGTGGTTTAAATATATGGGAAATAAGGAAAAATCTCTCTCTCTCATACACACATACACACACACACACACACACACACACCCCAGCTCCCTTGAGGATCTGCTGAGGAACAGTTTGAAAACCACCAATTTAGCTCATGCCTCTCATTTCACAGATGAAAAACCTGAAGCGTAGAGAGGTTAAGTGACTGGCCCAAGGTCACACCTTGTTAATGATGGGCTGGAAGAACAACTCTGGCTAGAACTGCTTTGCGTGCGTGTCCCTTGAGCCCTGTGGAGGCAGCCAGGCAGAAAACTGGGCTGGAGGCCTGGACTTCCACAGGGGAGAGCAGTGAGGTGGCAGGAACACACAACTGGAGACACAGGGAGCCAAGGAGATGTCAGGGTCCCGGGCTGGCCCCTCCGCACCCTGGGAAGGAGCCACAGGGTAGCCTGAGCTGGGTGGGAGTTGCTTCTCCCATGTCACCAGAAGCAAGCTCCTTAACGGACTGTCCTATGAAGGCCCCTACATTTTAAGAGACACGGGAGGGACTTAACAGAGGACCCTTCCACGAGCTGCCCTCTAGAGGAAATTGAAATAGTAACAGAGAACCCACTCAGCCCCTAAAAATGGGCACATGATGATAGACCATGACGCTGCAGGACACTGAGGATACACACACAGTTCTCTTTGGGGGATCTGCCTTTCTCCTTGTCCCCACAGCCTCATACCCGTCCCAGCATGAGTCATTGTTAAGGTAGAAAAAAGTTAGTATCTTCTTCTGCTTGATATTATCTGAAGGGCAACAGTAAAGATGCTGGTCTTTAATAATAGATACCATTGAGAAGTGTATGTAAATTCCCAGAGGCAACATGACAGGGACAGAAGGTCAGAAACTCAGTGTGGAGATTTAGCCAGTTGCAGAACTGCCTAAAAGATAACCTGGCCCTCCGATTCCCAGGCACGAAAATACCATTAAAGCAGAGAAGATGACATACATTGCCTCCCATGGAACTTCTCATCATACCCTTGAGCACTGAACAGAATGAGTTTAGTCCCACCTCTAAAAAACAAAGCCTGTCAGCTATTCTGTGGCAGCTACCTGTCCCTTAAGCTTTCTTTGAACTAAAAGGAAACCACACAAAGGGAAAAAAGGCAGAGTTATATATTTTCGAACTTGGAACGTGCTACCTTTTATTCTTTTCTTCTATGGGCCCAGAGTAATAGACATCAACTCCAGAGGAAGAGGGCAGAGGTAACAAAAGCTTCTCTGTAGCACAGGGATATAACAGCAACCTTGTTAGCCCTGGGTGTTACAATTAAAACCACACAGTACTGGAGGCTCCCATTTTTTTCCAGACAATAAGAATGAACAAGACCAGAAAAAAAAAAAAAAAAAATGAGCAAGACAGAAGCAGTCTCCGCAGAATGGGGGTGGGGTGGGGGTGATGAGGAAGAAGAGGAGGAAGAGGGTGGAAAGAATGCTGTGCGTTCAGGTGAAGGCAGAGTACCGGTAAGAACTGATAGGTAACCCTGAGATACCAATGGATGCTGAATCATCAGTGTACTGGCTGTTGTTCTGGAACTCCATGCCTCTTTTTCCTACAAATTATCACTTACCCTAAAGTTTACCCAATTTTTTAAAGCATAAGCATGCAGATTGTGTGGTAAGTAGCCATGGTACATTAGGCTTCATAAACGGCATAGTGCACTTGATACTGCAAGGAAAAGTCAAGTTAATTTATTCCTCCAAATCTTGAGTTGAAATATCATAGAATGAGAAAGATGATTCTGGAAAGGAACCAGAGCAACCTGAAAAGGTGAACATTTTCCAAACAGGTGACAGTTGACTGGTAGGACCAGTTTAGAGGGGACAAAAAGAATGATTATTTAACCCAGTCACTAAGCAGATGCCTTCTGGGTTAATATTTGATGTATTACATGTAGTATTCACTACCTTAATTAGAAATGAAACAACATATATTGTTTTAAACAATAAACATGGTGATGTGTTACTATGTTAGTGTTTGGTGCTTTTCATATATTAGGTGTATTAGTTAGGGTGTAGGCTAAGCTGCTATAACAAAGGGACCTCAGTAGAAGTACTCAGAGAAGTATGTTTCCTTCTCATGTAACAGTCCAAAGTGAGGCAGGCAATCCCAGGCAGGTAAGCAGCTCTGATCTGTAAGATCACCCAGGGTTCCAGGTTCCTACTACCTTATTGCTCTGCCATTTCTTAACAATGTTCAGAGCTGATTCACTACCATCCATCTACTTTCCCATTCATAGGAAGGGGGGAAAGAGGAAAAGAGGAAAAAAGGTAGCTTCTTTTTCTAAATTGAAGATAATTTAAACATAGCTCTGCTCATATTCCATGGGACAGAACCCTAATGGCATGCCATCTCTAACTCCAGGGGAGGCTGGAAATGTAACCTATAACTGGATGGCCATATTCATAGCCAGCGTTCAAGTGGTTGTGTTATTGAAAAGAGACAAGAGAAGAACAGATATGGGGAGGCAGTTTGCAGTCTCTGTCATTTTACCTCATTTAGCCCTTTCAAAAATCCTATAATACTTTTTTTTGTGAACAATGTATCTGAGGCTGTCAATAATTTGCCCAAGCACCACAACGGGAAGTTGCAGAAAGGGAATTCAAACTCAAGTCCATCTGCCTCCAATCTCATCTTCATTCTACAACACCATGTGCCACGCACCCAATTAATCTCACTCCAGCTGACAAGGCCCACAGTAAGGAATAAAGCTCATGCCGTGTGGCCTTTTTCTTAAAGCCAATGTCTTTTAAGAAAAGTAACAATACCACCAGGAAGGTTTTTATAAGGAAAAGAATGTCAGAAACTCCTTTTTAGAAAATAAAAAGTTGAAGGGAAAGGAAAATTGCATGGAATGCATTAAAATACCACTATAAAAGACACTTGAAAGAATGGATTTTTTTCTTACCACTATAAGGCAATCTATTTTGGTGGTGTCGACTATGAATTGTATTGATAAGAATAAAAGGGCTCATATGGAATGACTTTCTTATTATTGAATATCCACAGTAAACTGCTACAGGACCATCTAAACCAGCAACGGTCTGATTTGGTAGAGTTGGTGTAATACACACACACACACACACACACATATCTTTATAAAATAACATCACTGCATCCTACTGATCTTAAATTCCTAAACACCTGAATGGATCTATGTCGTGAGATAAATGCTTGTAGAATGAGAATTTACAGTCCTGCCCATTCATTCCATTTGCGTAAGCACTTTCAAGAAAGGAAGGCTCTGTTGGGGGTGGGTTTTTCTTCCCCCTCCCCTTCCTTTCCCTCAAACCGAGAGATATGTTTTATAATCTACAGCAAGCTCACTGGCAAATCTCCATTCTTTCCAACCTGACAGACTGTTTGTCAGTTAAACTCCCCTTGTCGTGTATCCCTACCACTGCCAACTCATGCACGGAGACCTTCACTTTTACTGCTACCACTTGCACCCTCTGCAACCTTTGTCATTGATCACTGATCCGATCCAGTGCCCACATGTTCTTCAAGTGCCTACACAAGTAATGAGGTACTTGTGGTGTAAAATTAAACTGTCAACTGTCAGCGATTGATAACCACAGTGAGAGCTGACCTAGAACACCTGCACCAGTGGCCAAGACAGGTGTGACATGTTTGATCGCTGAGGCCTGCTAGTCAGGCTGACCCGGCGCTGTCCCTCCATGGACTTTCCTTTGCATTTCGGCCTTACGGCTTTCCCGCGGACCACCCCGAGCTTCCCCAGGTTGCCGAAACCGCTCTCACAGCCAATTTGGGCAGCTGGTCAGAGTGGCCAGGAGAGCAGATCTCACATCAGCAGGTTGGTTCGGAAGTCATAGGGCCTCGAGATTTGCAAAGGTGGCATCTGGAGTCAGCTTGGCATTTTCTCTCCCACACATCCCCAGATTTCCTCTGAAAGCCGGTGTTGGTGGTGAACTTCACACGTACCACCCTCCCTCAATTGGAGTTTCCAGGCCTGTGCCAGTGCCTGGCAGAAGGGCCTTCCCTTCAGGGCAGGCACATGGCAGTCATTAAGAGTCTGGTGAAAGAATGAAATAGTCCTCATGGAACCGCCTTATGGCTCTGAGCATTGGCTTGCAGGCATTTAAGTTGAACTGGCTCACATTCTGTTAAAGCACCATAAATGCAAGCTTTTCCTACTCGTGTGTAATTGAATAACCAACACAAAGGAAAAAACATGTCCTGCTCCGACCATAATTGTTTTTAGTCAGAGCTGTTGCACAGCATTTAAACAAAGTTTTTATTTAAAAGTCTTATTATTTAAATGTAAAAGATGATTGGTTGGTTTTTTTTAAACATACCCCACAACGCACTTAAATCCCTAAAACACCCTCTGCGACAATCTGGGAAGCGTGAAGGGACTCAAATCCCGTTCCACCGTCCCACCCCCACCCAACAGTTGCACTATATTAAGTTCATGTGATGAGAAGATAAAAATCTATTAACTTTCTGCTGACCTTATCGACACGGAAATCTCTGCAGACATTACAAAAGCCGTATCTCTTCTGATTTTTACATCCAGAACCTCATGCTCCAAAGTCCCAAACCAAATGTAAAATCTTCATGATGAGTGAAACCCTGACACCAATTCAGATTCCAGGCTCGCTGGCTTGCCGTGGATGGAGGCTCCTCTGGGGCACAGAGGCTGGGCTTTACTTTGCATTTGACTTGAGGGGCTTTTTTTTTTTGCCATATGCTACTGGGAACTCTGAATCAAAACTATTTCATGAGGACCATATGTTACGAGAAACGCATGATGGAAACTGAACGGCAAGAAGTTGCCCCATATCACTGGGTGATGTACTACAAACATAATTAAATCTGAGTAATGTGCACTGTTATTTCAGTTAATCATTGCTTTTTTCAATTTAAGCAGGGAAAACAGAGCCCAATTTCCAAATGACATACCAAAGTCCAGATAAGCTAAAAGCGAACTGGTGGGAAAGGAGTAAAACAGAAGCTGTACAGCATAATTTAAGCTTCTGTAAAAGGTCTTGGTGTATTTGAGATATGTCCATAGGAAGGTGACACGTGAGAGTCCCATGTAAATAAGTGGTTTAAAACACCACTTATTTTCCTTTCAAATCGACAACGAATTCAGGTCAACCCCCATTTATAAACAAGCGGCAAGTCAAAAGATCACATGTGTGTTGGTTATTTGGAATTCAAGAGCATGTTTTCCCATAGAAATTTCGTTATCAATAGCCATTAGGTTCCCAGGCTAGTCTACGAAGACCTCTTCAGCCCAACTATTCCTGAAATTTGGTATTTCTACTCTACCTTTACGGCACTACTTGGAAGATAAAGAATGTATTGACTTCAACTCAGTTCAATACATTCATTTGGTTGCTACTATGTTTTCTCAGAATGTACTGGTTACTACACTTCCCCAAAGAATATCCCAGTTTCCTCTCTCCCCACAATCCCGCAGCGAGAAGATCAATCACTTTCTATTCTGAACCATCAGAACATTTTATCTATACTCTCTTAATCACTTTCTACCTGAGCCACAGGTATCTGTGAACTTAACAGCTTAACTCCTCCACCTTTAACTTGTTTTTATATTTCCCACATCCCTGTGCCAAGCTCTGAATTTAGCAGGTTCTAAGTTCACATATGTGAATGGATGATTGAGTAAATAAAGGAATACAATCTACTAGGATTGCCAAACACTTTTTTTTTTCCATCAGTGGCACTGGGAATCGTGGGATTTGATTGAAGGAGAGAGGGAGAGAATATAATAATGATGAAGATGAGGATGAGGTGATAGTGCAAATAATATTTATTGCGTATTTACCTTGTAACGTGCATTGGCCTAGGACTTTACAAGTATTGGTTAATTTACTCTTCACAACAACTCTGTGGTAGATAACACGTATATACCCTTATTTTATAGTTGAGGATACTGGGCGCAAAGACATTAAGCAATTTTTCCAAGCTCGCAGAAATAATAGAATAGATATTTCTGAACACCAGAAGTGAATTTGCCCTGTACATGTGCATAAGAGGGGATACCTCCACACATTTCTCCATAATATGAAGCATCTTTCTACCTTTCTGATCTGCTTTAGAGAAGGGAATTCTCAGGTAAAATACTCCTGTTATTTCTTCAGTTCTCATTCATGAACCTGAATATAAGCTCTGTGAGAGCAAAGACCTTGTTGATCTTGTTCACAACATCCCCAGCCTCTAGAACATTAGGTATGCAACAGATATTTGCTGGATGCATGAGTGAATGAGTATGTTTGAGGGTGATAGGAGGGCTGGATGAAGGTTCCCTCTGAGAGTCTGGGGGTTTCCAGTCCTCTGGGGAGAGCTTCCCAAGCTTGTCTGATGATACAATCACCTGTGTCATTTGATGAAAAAAATCTCCTCTCCCTGGAGATTCTGAGTCAGTGACCTGAGGTGAGGCCCAGCGAGATCTGTTTTTGTTGGTGCGCTCCTGCTGGGGTTTGAAACAGGTGCTTCACATGGTTCTAAGCTTGAGAAACCTTCCCTAAAGGACTGCATTCTGTTTCTTGGGACACCATCTCCATGGCCGGTACAGACATTTGCAAATTCCCCAACAGTGACGAACACATTCTCAGTCCACTGCCACCATCTCTTCGAGAAAACCTATGCATTATGCAGGACTGCAACAGGGCCTTGCACTTCTGCCTCAGCTGACTTCTCCATGGAATTCTGTGAATCTCAGTCATGCCTAGGAAAGCGTCCATTCATACGTTTCTCCCCCACCCCTGCCCTTTCCGAGGGTGCATCCATGTCCGCTGAATGAATGAATGATGGAACAAATTCCAACGTGCGCAAAACAAGCAAGCCTGGCAGTTGTGAGGAACGGAAGTGTTTCGTGAATCTCAGTTTGGGGTTGCGCATAGTAGCATACAAAAACAATGACAAACAAAATACATTAACACATCCTGTTTCCATTGCTTTCCTTCTGACTTGAAGAGCATTCTTAGAACAGCTAATAATCTCTGAGCCTCAGAATCATTATTTACCTTTTCAAAAATTTCTCATTTTCCTTATCTATCATGGGACAGATATTGTAACCTCAGGGTCTAAAGGATTACTTTAGCTTTGCAGATAGCACTCCCTTTCTTTTTCTCATCCTTACTCTCCTCTCTTCCTCCAATCTAATAACCTCTGCCCAGAAATCAGTAAGGAGCATTAATCTTGGTTAGGAGAAAAGGTATGTAGCCAAAGATACTATGTCTATGATTCTCCTCGAGTCTAAAACCAGGTTTCTGAACCTCAGCAGCATTGAAATTTTGAACAAGATAATTATTTGTGGAGCATTGTCCCGTGCCTTGTAGAATGCTGAGCAGCACCTCTGGCGTCTACCCACTAGGTGTCGATAGCAAACCCCCCCCCTCCAGTTAAGAGCTATGACAATGAGAAATGTCTCCTGGGGATCAAAATCACCCCCAGTGGAGAATCACTAATCAAGAGTAATTTTTTTAGAACAATGGATTTTTTAACTGATAGATTGGCCAATATTTGGTACTTAGGTACAAGAATATATTAACCTGTAAAGTGACTTGAACATTAAACAAAAAGATGAGCATCATTTTCAAAGAAACGATGGATTCCAAAGGACCATAACTACCCTTTTAGGTGTGAATCTGGTGGGAACCAGGAGGAGGCTCAATGGAATCTGACATAGTTGAGAGTTTACAATAAATTCAGTCGGGGGGAGAGCAGGAAGACTAACTAAAATGTCTCACTTTTGGCAAAAACATCCATAGCGTAATGCACTTTGCCAACATCTTTGCCCTTGGATTTTTTTTTTAACTTAAGGGTAGTTCAAGGGTAGTTTTAATCTGTATATTCCTGGCTCCTATAATCTAAAAATCATCAAAATGCTGTTTTATAAGAGCATCTCCTAAACTTTGATGTCCAAGAAGCCTAGGGGCCTTTTTTTATGTGCTTATTTTCTTTTGAACCAGGAAATTGTGTTTTGCCAAGAGCAAATGGAACTTGAGCCTCAAAAGATTTGAGTTCTGTTTGAAACATAGAACCCACAAATTCTCCACAAGTTTGCAACTTGCAAAATACATGCCCTCACTTTCCCTCAGACCAAATCTCTCTTGGTTCTTTTTTCTTTTTTTTTTTTTTTTAAGAAAGCAGAGGCATGGAAAGTTTTATTCACAAAAGCAAAGGAGTATCACAAATATCTGAGTTTCACAAATTTTGCCTATTACAAGTAAGCATAAAATTGTTCTGCCTTTTAATTATATTTGCACAACTTTTCTCTACTGTAATAGATTTGTTACATTTTATTTTCTCAGCAGAATCCACAGCCCAAGAACTGAGTGCTACTTGCTTTTCTATTACTTCTAGTTGAGTTAGTTATAGCCATGAAAATAAAACGTGAAAGCAAAATTGAAGTATAAATTAGTAATTAGCATAATACATTTTGGCTACGTATTTTGTTATAATACAAGCATAAACACAGGGTTGATTTTTTTTAATTTGAGTAGAGATAACACGCAACATTACATGAGTTTCAGGTGCCCAGCATAATGACCCAACAAGTCTACATTATGCTCTGCTCACCACAAGTGTAGCTCCCATCTGTCACCATGCAACACTATTACAACATCATTGACCACGTTCCCTATGCTGTGCCTTTTATTTCTTGGCTCTGTTTTAAATCACAGTTAGCAAAATCCTAGCTACCTTCAGATTACTCCAGAAGAAAAAGAGCTATAAGGCTAAAAAGAAATTCTGCCACAACCCTGTTCTGAGTTGGACTCATCCTCAAAAGCTCTCTAGGTCAGAGAAGATAAATGGGAAGAAGAGAGGGGAAAAGGCAGCGAGAGAGAGATCAACTAAGCAACGTGTTCTTTGACTTTCCCCAGGACCAAACCCAGCAAGCAAGATATTACATCAAAGTTAAATTGTTTACATATTAGATGACCTGTCCATTTTTTCCTTACCATTGATTTCCACAGTACAAAAATATTATTTCAGTGGCAAGGATGTAAACCTTATTCATAACAGGATTTCAACCACATCCTGAGAACGAAGCATCTCCTCAGATAGTGTGCCCTCATTTATATTGAAGGCATGCTGGTTTTATTTGTCAGTGTTTGTTGAGGGGGTCACAATATCAGGAAGCAGGAGATGGCTCATCAAAGCGTCTCTGTGAGCCCCTACTACTCATCAATTAGACAGTACCTTGTTTTTAACATCAGGGCGGAAATGCATCTCCCTTGACCCATTGTTAGAAGCTTCCTTCTGTCTTTAAGTTTTTTGGAAGGAGCACTCAGGACTCGACTTCTTTTTTCCAATAGGTAATTGTCACTAATTAATGCTCCTGTTGCATACAAGAATGTGGACCTGTGACCCTGAGTAATCTGGGCCTGTATCTCTGGCCATGGAGCAAGGACACTCTAATCTCCTGACGCTACTCACAGGGCCCGGGTCACAGCCGCAAGGCTTCCCGCTGGGTTCCTGAACAGGCCTCGCTCTGCTTCAAAGCCAGTGAGTTCAGTGGGGCAGCTTGACTTCAAGGACAACGTGGCACCTGGCCAGTGGCAGCTGTCTGAGGTGAGGAGAAATTCTCCTCCCTGAAGGTCTGGAGATCTTTCAGGGCCTCGAGTTTCATTCATTCCACACCCATTTGCTGGGCACCTATTCCGTGCCAGGCTCTGTCTGAGGCACTGAGGATAGAATGAGTTAAGATCAAGTACTTGGTGGCAGGGAGCTAGAACTACGCTCAAGCTCGGCACTTTGTGAAAATATTCTTTAAGTATAACTAGTCAAGACAGTCTTATTTTCCCTTTTATGTCTAACAGGATAAAAAAAATAGTGCTTGTGATTTTCTCATTTATAAAAATGGGATGACCTCACATATCCATTACTTTATCTCATTTCTCCATAAGATTTTTCATTTACTTTCCCTTCCTTTCCTTTCCCTTCCCTTCTCTCTCTCTCTCTCTCTCTCTCTCACACACACACACACACACACACACACACAAACTAAAGCATGGGGATTTCTGATGAGCATAATACTCAGAATGACTTCAAGATAAAAATATGTAATCTGGGGCACCTGGGTGGCTCAGTCGTTGGGTGTCTGCCTTCGGCTCGGGTCGTGATCGAGCCCCGCATCGGGCTCCCTGCTCAGCCGGGAACCTGCTTCTCCCTCTCCCACTCCCCCTGCTTGTGTTCCCTCTCTCGCTGTCTCTCTCTCTCTCTCTCTCTCTCTCTCTGTGTCAAATAAATAAATAAGAATTTTAAAAAATATATATGTAATCTCCCATACCCTCAATGAGGCACCAGATTATCGAGGACACCTGTCCAATATTCCTCCTCCACTTAAATAGAGCTTTATGTTTTGCTTTTCCTCTAGTAGTAAATCTTTCTCCAAAATCAACGCTAGGAACTACCCTTGTGCATAAATACCACTGGTTTAATTTCAAATCAATAAAATCTATATAAACAAATGCCCAGCATTAAAAAAAAAAAAGAAGAAGAAAACTCTAAACTTTAAAATAGATAGACAAAAGGCCTGGTGCTTATTTTATAAACTGGTCTTCACATTAGAAATATTGGATTCCTTTGGATAACTTTTTCCCATGTTTCTTTTCAAATGTTTACGGCAATTTCATTTCCACAGTTCAAGAGCATATCACTCATTGAGAAGTAAGGTACAAGCATGTATTTTGTAATGGTGCAGGCCTAAATGATAGAAACAAATCTGCCAGCTAATAAGCAGTGAGGTTTTCACACTTCTTTTTAGCTTATACTGATGTGTGCAACCACATTGGAAAGACAATATAGCACAGTGCCTAGGAATATTCTGGAGCTGAGCTGCTAAGTTCAAATCTTTCTCCTCTGCTGAGTTTGGCAAGTTATTCAACCCCTCTGTGCCTCAATTTTCTTATCTATAAAATGGAGGGGGGGTTAATAACCATAGATTAGATGAGTTCATACCTTTAAAGTTTTTAGGACGTCTCTGGCCCATAGTGTAAGTTCTATGTAAATATCAAGCACATTGGCTTGCACAAATATCTGAGCCTATAATTAAACAAAAGGAAGGCAGACTAGAGATAAGTTGTTACCTTGGTTTTACTTCCTCAATATGCCTCGTATTCACTGTGTTCATGTCTCCCCTAGCCAAGCTTAAAGTTAAGACAAGAACCCTGTTTTATTCATCACAGAACTTCCCATTTGGCCCAAGATAGTGCTTATACATGGGGGGAGGACTCATGATAATATGAGCTGGATGAATGAACACATGAATTTCAAATTCTTTATTTTGAGGCTGAATTAGTAGTTATTTAAACTAGCATTTTTACCACAAGTAGTATTGAGGTTACTTTTATATTAGTGGTAAAATGTTCACCTTATTAATTTGATTGGGACATTTATAATGAATTCAGTAAGACTTGTTCAGCTTTTTCTACTTGTTAAAAATAAGTAAACATCCATAAAATCATCCCATACACACATACCTGCCAACTATTCATAGCGATGGACTATTTCATAACATTACGTTCAGAAACCAGTTGTTTCTGGAAATCTTGATTTCAGGGAACTTAATTTGGTAACCAGGAGGCATTCCACTGGCATCTTAAAGGGTGTTGTGAGTTTTTTGTGTTTTGTTGTGTTATTTTTTTCCCCCAATCGCAACTCAAACAATGAATCCTCCAAAGTTGGTTACATTCACTCTACAAAAGTGCTGAGTTAATATTTGCTCTTTAAAGTAAATACAAGCATTTCTTGGACTAGATACCATCAACTTTAATTTTATTTTTCTCACATAAATGTTAATCAAGAACTAAACAGATAATTTCCTTCTGTCACACAGCAATTCCACTGTGGTGGAACAAAGTGTTATCTTAAGTTTCACAGAGCAATTGTTCAATAATTCCTGTTGGTGGCTCCTTTCCAAATCTTCTAGAATGGCCCAGGCTGCTAGCCCTTGAAGCTGGAGGAGGGCGGGCAAGGGTGGGTGGGTTGCTGTCACTCAAGAGCTCAGTGTTGTCTCACACTTGCTGGTTCTCCCCCAGGAGCAGCTCCTACTCAACAAGGCTGACACCCGAAGCATGCTGTCTGTTTGATGACAACTGCTAACAAACCTCTAAACCTTGAAAGTGTACAAAGGGAGCTTGGAGGCAGCAAGGAAAGCTTCGTGTCATCCTGGTTTGGTGAATTAAATTATTAGGAAGTTTGGAGAAGAAGAAATAGGGGGCTTAGAGAACAAATTCATTCCTTGAAGCTGAAAAGCAGCACCAAGATCAGTCCTTTCTCAAGTTCAAAGAATTCTGCTTCAACACAAGAAAATATTGTTCCAACTTACACTACCCAACCCCTGCCTAAAAAAAAAAAAAATTACAAAGCCATCCTTTAGAGTTGGGCCAATTAATCTTTTTTAGGTAGACTGCCCAAAGAAGAAGGAAAACTCTAATACTTGCTTTCCCATCAACATCCCCATACAGATGAAATAAGTTTGTTGAACCTCAGATGCACAGAGACCTGAGTCTATCCAGGACACCAAATCTGTTCATGACGCTATTCAGCAAAATTTAAGAATTAAAATGAGTGTAGAAAAGCTTGAAGTTAATCAATTCGATTCTCTAACGTCTTATAAGGCTTGAAGGCCGATGATCCAACAGAAAGTAGGGTCATGTCTCTATTTTAATTTTATTTTCTTCCCCCTCCCCCATTACTGGCAGCAATTAGTCAAACAATGTATTTTTTGGAGATGTGGGAGTGGCTTGCTAGAGAAATGGGTTTCCTTCCCACTCACAAGAAAGCCTAGACTTCTTCAATTAAAAGACAAAGATAAGTAGGGGAAATGTTAACAGAGGCAAGACCTTGGGTAACATTTTTATGTATTTCTGTCGTGTTTTTTTTTTTTTAAAGATTTTATTTATTTATTTGAGACAGAGAGAATGAGATACAGAGAGCATGAGAGGGAGGAGGGTCAGAGGGAGAAGCAGACTCCCTGCCGAGCAGGGAGCCCGATGCGGGACTCGATCCCGGGACTCCAGGACCATGACCTGAGCCGAAGGCAGTCGCTTAACCAACTGAGCCACCCAGGCGCCCTCTGTCGTGTTTTTTTACAATCTTTATGATGAAAATGAATTGTTTGCATAATGAGTATGCATCTGTTTGTGTGCGTGGATGTGCCCAGGGTGAGGTTTGTCTTCTTGAACTGACTTCAATGTCTACATAAATCACCAGTGCATCTTGCTAAAATGCAGATTCTGGTTCAGTAGGTCTGGGGTGGGCCTGAGATTCTGCATTTCTAACAGGCTCCCGAGGGACACACATGTTGCTGATCCACAGATTACCCTTTAAGTAACAGGAGTGTGGACTCATCAGATGAAAAGCTCCACCTGGGGCCTTCTCCTGCCGTGCCAGATGAGGTTATTAAACTTGACCCCAAAATTTTAGAGGCAACAACGAAAGACAGAATTCGAGAAAACCTGAAATAGCTTCTAGAATGTGAGCTATGTTTTTTTCATTGATTTTTCTCTTCTTTGAACAACGTTGGCCTGTTGGACCCTACCTCATATTGGCCAGAATCTAGTGGCTAGTGGGAGGAGCAGGACTATGAAAAGAAGGGATTTCCTACCTACTATGGTCCTAACCTAAGAATGGACAGCCCACCTGACATCAGCATTAAGGCTGGCCATTTAGATTCATGTACCGAGTTTCAAGCCTTGGAATGCTGAAACTTGACTGGCCACCGGGGCCAGATCTTGGAACACCTATCCTCCCCTTTCATACAAGATGAATGGATTTTCATTCTCCATAGCCTTGCCCCTAGACCCTCAGCTCCACTGCACCAGGCTTCTTCCAGGTTCACTCCTCCAAAAGACTCCTCTACCCATGGCTTTTCTTCTTCACTTCTTGAAACTCTCTTTCCTTCCTGTTCAGTGCCATCACAATGAGAAACCAATTTCATGTCTATCATCTCATTCAGTCTTTATATTAGACCTATGGCAGATTATTAATCTTATTTTAAAGATACATTCCAACATAGAAACAAGTAAGTGACTTACCTCTAAAAGTCCAACAAGTAGGTGACAAGACTAGTCTGAAACACACACACACACACACACACACACACTTTCCATTATCTTGTTTACTCCCATTAGCCCTTCAGCTCTCCACTAAAGCAATCATTCCTTGGGTATGGCAGCCTGGACACAGCTGGTAAGTTGGGAAACTGCACATGAGTCTGTATGACCTTCACAGGGAACCTGAGGGCAAAGGGTGGGAGGCTGAAGTGGGAATGGGGAGACCCCCTCAGTGTGTGGCATGGTCTTCAGTGCCCTCTTGACATGCGCCCTGCCACCCTCTAATGGGAAAGGGAGGAGTCATGGAAGACATTTGGGCATCAACCTGGACAAAAACAACAGCCCGGTAGCTTTTTATATAATTTGTCAACCTTAACCAGTCATTACTTCAGCTCACTTTAGCAAAACTGGAAAGGATAAAATATAGCTGATGGCTCTATGTCCTTAAGCAACAACTAGTAAGTAAACTCCCACCTGGCTCACAACCACCCACCGAAATGTAACTGACCTACAAACATCAGAATAGTTCAGCTTCATAATATTAATTTACACTGTGCTTCCCCACTCACATGCGACACATAGCATAAATCAATTATTTGCTCAGCGCTTACGAGTAGTGAAAAATGAGCATTCCTCACAGAAGATAATGAAATCTAACACAAACCATAGAGTGGGCTCAAGCATTTTAGTTAAAAGTCACTGTCCTCCCAAGGAAAAAGAGTTGCTTCTTCTGCTTAGTAGCAGGATTCTGTTGGAGATGGTAATCACTCACCCAAACATTTAAAAAGAAAAAAAGGGGCAAAAAAAAAAAGAGGTCCATTCTACCTCTAGTTAAAAAAAATCAGCTTTAAAATCCAAACCAGATCTGGGCCAACAAGAGCAAATAGCCTGCAAAATACGGTGGCATTTTCACAGTTAATTTTGCTGCCATTTGTGCCTGAATTTATCCTGGTTTGGAAAAAGTAAATTGTGAGGCTAACACAGGCCCGGCTCAGGAGGGCACCAGCGGCAGCGCATCCCCAGTCGGGCTGGATATTTAGTGCCGCTGTGCCGGGAAGGCCGAGGCGAGAGCCAGGGGAGGGATTACTGCTCCATGCTGCCCATAAATCACCCAGAGCACTTCACACAGTTCCACACTCACAAATAAGGCCGGGCCGGCAATGTGTCCTCGCTGCTACACAAAAGGAAGGAGAGCCCTGGATGCCTTTGGCCCTCCTGGCCCTGCCCCTCCTGTGTGCTCATAAAACAAGGAAGTACCCCCAACGCTTGCTCTCACTCTTCTTCCTTCATGCTCTCTGCCCTCACTTGCCCCGGGGGCAAGACTGGGCATCAGGTATCCAGTGATTCCAGCAAAGGCGGGTCACCACCGGCTGCAATGCCAAAGTCACTTCTCACTTGTGAGCCAACACGGCCCTCACCCTTGCTGATTGACCTTTTCCGAAGCAAAGGGGATAAACCAAGTGTACCCTCCATCCCCAGGTGTCTCCTGGTTACCAAACCAACAGCTGGACCGCCCTACTCGCCCCTTCCTGCCCGGGAATTTTCCTCAGAATATGGAAATCAGGTTTTTAAAAATTATGCATAAAGATGAACTTGCCTTCCTTTTGAAAACCTGCATAAACCTCTAGGGGGTGCTAGTCATAAATGTACAGAAGATGAGAACTCTCAGACCCAAAGGCTAAAGTGAAAAACAGCACCCTGGTGTTCCCCCCTACCCCCACCCCCACCCCCGCCCCACAGAACCAGCCCTTCATGTTCTAAGACAGTCATCAACATGATTCCTGAAAACAATAGCAGCTTCTTGTTTAAAATGGAACTGCACCTGCTAGAATAACGTGTCAACAAACAATTGCTTTGTTTTTCATATTAGCCATCCAAGCTGAAGCAATGGGACTTCCTGAAGTGAATACTGGAAGACTTATTCTTAGAAGGGGACAGAATTCTCAATTTAACACAAGGCTCAGAAGGCCGGAGTGATGGTCATCTTCCTTCCTTCTTTTGTATTCCCCAGTGTTCATCTTACTTGGTTTTCAACAGGTTTGTTTCCATTGCAACCCTCTGGCTTCCAACGCCCACAGTGCCGTATTTGGCAAATAAGCTCATTTCTGCTTCCTATCTGTGAATGACAAAGGGCTTTAATTGCTGTTCCACTATTTCAAACAGTTCTCAGAAGATTCCTCCCTCCTCTGTTGAAAGAGTTGGGATGAAGCCTGATGAAAAATTCCCTGCCAAGTGTTCAATCACGGCTAAATCACTTCTGTTCTTTCAATTGAGCCGACTAATTATGATGTCTGTTTCCAGCTTTTCTATTGCCATTTGATGCTTGTCTGTCGATCAGGTTGGGACACTTTTAAAAGGAGTTATTTTGGTAGAATAAGGTGGTTGGTTGTGATTAAAAAGTGTTTTAAATGACTCAGCCAAGGTTGTCTCCATGGACTCAGGAAGTAACCACAGCCAAAATGCCCTAGCGAGGGCACCTATGAACGACTGCTGATACCTATTATTACCTTTATCAAGGTGCAGCCAGACACCAGGCTCATGGGAACCAGCAAAGGTCCACGCCTCAAACACGATGGATTCTAATGCAGCCAATTCTAGCAGTAAGTACGTGACAAGGACATGAGATCCACTTAAAAAAAAATTTTTTTTTTGAAGTGTCTCTGTTTTCACTTCTGTAAAGTGGAAGGAGATAGAACACTACACACTTCGATTTTATGCTCTTTTGAGAATGAAAAAGTCACATGAAAAACACAGCCTGATATAGAAGAAAGGTATGAACTGATGCAGTGGGCTCGCTGCCTTCTAAATTCCTTTTCAGCGTAGAAAGCCCAAGGTATCTACTCCAGCTTAAAGATCCAGCCTTGTAAAGAAATTAAAACAGATAAAACAGTCCAGTATATCAGAGAGTATTGAGGAGTTTTCCTGTTAATTTAAAACTGGGCTCCCTTTGACACTTCTTTACCTGTTAATTGAGAATTTACTTAGGCTCTCGGTACCTCGGTTTCCTAATCTATAGAATGGGCATATTAATGGTATCCTCTTAATTGAGTTGTCATGAGAATTAGGTGTATTAATACATGTAAATCTTTAGAACAAGGCGTGGCATGTAGTAACTACTCCATAAACATTACCAACCAGCAGTGGTTGTTGAAGAATAGCTATTTCATTCATTTGATTGTTTATAAATGTTTTTGAAAAATAAACAAGCTCAGGCAGGAGCTGTTCATTGTGCCCTTCTCCAACTGCTTATAAATAGGTGCCTGACACATCTGCTGTGCCGTCTACGCTCTCACTGCCGCCATTACCCACTGGCACTGACATGGAGGTAAAGCAAAGCCCAACAAAAAGAAGAAACCTCCATAAGCCTCCCCAGAGATGGGATATTGGCCATCAAGCTTAAGAGCCGACAATTTCTGTTTTCGGCACTCCAAATCTTCTTTCTCCATACTAAATATTTTGAGCTGTCACATAGACTACAACAGGTCTCCCCCACAAAGGGGGCTTGCACAGCTTCTGCCAATCGTCAGTTCATTCTTCAAAAAAAGAAGTTGGGCTAAGCTCACTTCCCGCCATGAGACTATGTATCTAAAACCCTGGTTTCTTGTGGGCCATATGCTACAAAGATAATATTTTCAGACTGCAAAATTAGACACCTCCATGCCTGATGTGATTTGTGGCATCCACCCAGTACATGTCATAAAACATATCAACTTCCACCTATATGCGAGGACTCTACCACCATATTCCTGAGGCTTTTTTGTCAGAATGAATAAGGTAGCTAAATATCAGTGGGAATCAGTTAATCTGATGAAATGACTATTACCTTTCATTTACGGAGCTCCTATTGTGTACCTGGCCCTGCACTGGCTCCAGAGTTTCAAAGATAAGATCAAACACTCATAAAACCAAGCCATACTCTTGAGGACTTTCAGGCAGTATAACGGCATGGTTAAGAGCACAGTCTTGGGGGTCAGACTGCTCAGGTCACAGTCACTAGAAGGAGGAATGGCAGGTGATTCATAAAAAACTTTCCTACTTCACAATCTTTTCCCAATTCAGCTCTGTTTCCAGATAGAGTTTGTTTACTGTGCCAGAGACCGGATGAAAGAGGTAAGACTCCTAAAATCCAGAATGCTTTCACACAGATTTGTGGCATAGAGAACTAGGAAGGAAACTGGAGGAAACATGCATCATTGAGACTTGTCAAGTCAGCGTGCAGTTTAGCTGTGAAGCCCCCTACCTGGTCTCTTCATTACCAGGTGGTGTGGTCAACACAATCCTGATTAGCTGTTTGCATTCTCAACGCCTAGCCCTTCTAGAATGAACCTGGATAATTCACATATAAATCCAGCTGACCATTGATAGTCCATGTGAACCGACAAAAATAATATTGAAAACGCATGATGGTATAACACTCAGAAACTGCCTTTGTTCATATATTCCACTTCAATGTGCTCTCTTATTAAATAGTAATACATCACAGTAATATGATTAAGCATTACTGAAGAATGATAACTTTCTAAAACTATGTAATTTTCATTGAACAAGTGATCAATTCTAGGATTTTAATGATTTATGTAAAAACTAAATACCAAAAAAAAAAAAAAACCGAAACGAAACTAAATAAATATCAGCAACAACCCAGACTTTCAACCTATAGAAAATACAGACCATTGAAAATATTTGTGGCACTATTTTTATTGTTGAGTTTGTGGTTTGCATTCTCTAGACACACATATGTTGAATTAGGATAACTTGGAGCCATTTATAAATTCGTAAAATTTAATTCTGCTCTACCTATCCTCCTCACCCTTTAAAAAACAAAATGGTGGGTCTCCTAAAACACAAATGTTCACACATGGAAACACACACACACAATTCCTCTGGTCTTTTCTTTAGCGTAACAAAAAGATTATTTCCCACCGCCTTTCTTCATGCCTTCTCATTCCTTCCCCAAGCTGCTCATTCCAACACTGCCTTTAACTCTGATGACTCTTATTAAACACGACTACTTAATTACCATCAATCTATTACGCTATGTACTTCACCTCCACTGACACATCTGATCCCATTATGTGCCTGACCTTTAACGGCCATCAAATCAAAGTCATTCTGGTCAGTTCAGCTTGGGCCTGACATATACCCAGGTCAGAGATGAAGGTGCAGGGGCCTAGCAGACCACGTTACTTTGCCCTTTGCTTAACACCTTTGTCAATAGAATTTCACAACCGGGAAACTGCCAGGTTTCTGCTTGACTTGAATAAGATGCCCCTCCTTTTACAGAAAGCTGAAATAAATAATTGCGCACATGCTGACCAGCACCAGCTTTTATATAATTGGGCAGTAGGACACACTTCCTTCTTTGGTATTTGTGTCAAAAAGTCTTTGGTTGGAAAGTGACGTTTGATGGGGCAGCCCTCCCGAATATGCCAACCATTCCATAATGGCAGAGAGTCCCCTAAAGATACCCCAAGAAAGGAAACTGAAAGACAGCCGGTATATGGCCACGGCAACACCACCAAGTAGGTGGCCGCCTTCCGATGCAAGGTAAGCACATGGAAGTGTCTGGGGTCACAGACTTGTGTGCTACCCACTGACAGAAGCAGCTGTTTGGGCTGCTCTACCTCAAAGCTGAAAAACACTCCCTCTCAACCTAATGAGACAGCCATTTATAAAGGAGCCCCTTCCGGCTCTTGGGGCCTGGTCATTGTTATTCACTCATAGGCCTTGCCTCGTGGTAAACATGGCACTGTTTTCCCAGACCAAACATAGACCCTCCCACGAGGTAACCAGACACACTGTCTGGTGTGCACAAACATTTCGACTTCTGACTGGACAGCTCAACCTGGCAGTATCTGCCCCTTGCTTTCCTTCACTAATGCATGTGTATTTTTACCAGCCCCTCTGGGAAAACTGCCCTGTTTTATGGCAACTTGTTGCTGACAAGGAATTTCTCATCAAGATTGAAATCTCGGACCATCCCCGAAGCTCCCTACCCTTCTGAGTCCCAGAGCTCAGGGATGAGGAGGCTGCTCATCCTTGAAAAGAGCTGTGGCTTAAGGAAGCAATATTGTGGTTTCTTCATGGCTGTGATCAACGAAAGCCCACATGGAGTTGCCAAAAGGCAATTACCAACATTTGGCATGTGACAAATTAATAGTGGAGTTATTGCTTAGAAAAGCAATGGTTTCGCTTCGATATTTTTTTCTCATTTGGGGATTCTCTGTTTTCCAACTACCTTACCTTACTCATTACCTGATTTTTTTCTCACACCTCCTTCAGAAAGATGCTAACCTGAGATGATGAAATATATCTCCTATTTAGCGCCTTCTTTAACTCTTACTCTTGGCCTGGTTAAAGCTGTTTTCACAACAGTTTTCTCTTTTTACCAGGCTCTTTTTTTTTTTTTTAAGATTTTATTTATTTATTTGGCACAGAGAGAGAGAGAGAGATAGCTAGACAGGGAACACAAGCATGCAGAGCGGGAGATGGAAAAGCAGGCTCCTGGCTGAGCAGGGAGCCCGATGTGGGGCTCGATCCCAGGACCCCAGGATCATGACCTGAGCCGAAGGCAGATGCTTAACGACTGAGCCACCCAGGAGCCCCTTTTTAGCAGGCTCTTAAGCCTTACCTTACACACCAAATGTACTAAGAAGTCTTATCCTAGGGCCCATAAAGCCACCAGTCCTCTAATCATTATCTCAGCTGTGGGACTGAAGCAGTTCAGTTCCCTGAAAAACATGAAGTTTTACTGTGTGAGAAATGGGAACACAAATAATAAATCAGAAGGAAAGACTTCAATCCCATTATCATCTTTCATCTGAAAGACTGAAATTCACAGTCTTTCCACAAATCACTTCACTAGCTGTTAAATGTCTTCCAAAAGACTCTAAATGTCTTCCAAATTGAAGTTAATTGTTAAGGAAGGATACGCTCAGGTGATCTGTCATTAGACCCAGTAAAAATATTTGGCAATGCGAGCCTCATTTCCATTGAGAATTTCAAGGCAGTTGACAAGCAATCACAGGCTATTCCATACTGGCAGGGATAGTCTGAAGTACAGAGCATAGGATAAATACAAACTTTACATTTCAGACAAGTCAGTGATTATCAAAGAAATTATCCATCCAAAAACTAGCATATTGGGAAAAAAAATAGGATAAGGTATTACTTGAGATATAACAGCCATTTATCTAAAAGCTCATTCTATTCATAAGTTCGTGTACATAAGTGATAGCTACAAAGAACAAAAATATTCCCAAAGTTTGCCTGAGATTTTCGTCTTTGGGTCTAAATCGGAGTATCAGAAAGAATCAAACAAGCCACAGGACTGATATGTTTATAACATTAGCTGTGTCTTCTGGTACTTGTTGTGTAGCTTATCCTCAGTCCCCAAAACCAAAGACTCATCTCTATTTTCATTGCTTATATTAGGAAATTTCTGTAGTACTGTTGTATACTCAGTATAAATTTCTCTGTGTCTGGGGCGCCTGGGTGGCTCAGTTGGTTAAACATCCAACTCTTGATCTCAGTTCAGGTCTTGATCTCAGGGTCGTGAGTTCGAGTCCCAAGAAATTAAAAAAAAAAAAACTCTCTATGTGTGCCTGGTATAAGCTGACTTTGCCCAATTAAAAAGTTAGCAATCATTGGGAAGAGGTGGTAAGTGAATATCCTGTTGTGTTGACATACATTCACCTCAGAGTAGCTAATGGAGAGTTTGGCAAATCACAAAGTCTTAGAAAATGTCACATCTGTAACTACACCTCTCCCTTTCACCCAACAGAAAGGTGGGTCCCTGAACTGAAGCGTTCTGCAGAGATGGTTCAGAGGTTTGTCCAGTGCCAGCCCTCCAAACCAACCTTCCCCTCCCTCCAGATAGCAACAATTCCAAGTTTTAAAGGATTAAACATTGCCCCTTCCCTTACATGTAAAACACCTAGTTTCCAGGAACAGGCTGCAGAAGTCCATCTTTATCTGATTATCTCAGATACATTGAGGGTCTCGAAGATTCTGGATGTCTGTTCTCTGCCCCTTAACAATCCTATGTGAATTTTAAGGTTTCTTTCCTGCTTTTTTTCCCCTTCCATCTTATCCCTGCTTCTCCCACTCCTAACCTCTAAAATAAGTTGGATTTTCCCCTTTCTTGCTTCTTCCTATGTCTCCCCAATCATCTTGCCCTTGTGAGTACGAAGACGCACACACACACACTCGCACATATGAGGGTTATGACAATGTGGAAGGTGTCACTAACCTGGATTTGTATCACCTTCGCGGAGGACCAATCAATTAACCCTTTCAGGTTCTGCTTATAACGAGTTACAGCAGTCAAAAAAGTGATGCACGACCCTTTAAACAATGCTAATGTGTTCCTGTGAAGGATGCATTGACAGTTTTACGAGACTGGATTCTAGTGAAAGCAGGTGTACATGGCCCAACAAATATAGCACTGCATCGTGAGGTTTGAAAAGAGATGCGAAAGTCATTTCATGTGGTTGGCTCGTGCAGAACTTCTGAGAAGTGAGGCAAGAGTGAAAAGCCATCTGCTGCCAAAATACAAGCACGGCTATTAGCCTTCTCACTCCTCACATGGCCATCCCTGAAACTGATACGGAGCAACCTTACCCAACAGCTTCACCGGTGCTTTTCCACGCTGCATTAAATACGTACTGGCGTGAGCCACGTACAGGAAAAATACTTAGATGGCTTCATACATAAGTTGTCGATTAATCAAAGATGAAAAGGTTCTTTTTAAAATAAAATATGGACCTGTTTCTCCACCCACGAGAAAACAATACACATCGCAATCGCCAATGAAGTTGGAATACTGGAATCCTAATAATAATAGGTTCCAATGGCAGCATTTTAAGCTACACTCTTAGAAGCAAATGAAATGATCAGAGCTTCATTGTGGGGCCACACGCCCCTCTTCATTTTTTGTTTCCTGCTCTGTTGTACAGCAGCCTTTGTTCTTTGGAACATTAACTTGTGAAATAAACTAACAGCTTTCTCAAACACCCTTTACCATAAAGCACTTAGAAACAAGGGCCGTGAGAAAATCGGGAGAGGGGATGAGAATGAATTTACAGTTCGGTGAGGTGCTGGAGAACGCCGTGAGTTACATGTCAGACTTGAGCAGGGCTGCGGTCAGAGGGCAGGTGAAGTGGCAGGCCTCCAGGATGCCCGCACACACACAAAGTTGGAGTCCGAGATGCACCAACTCTTTTGCTTTCCACACCCAAGAGCACCCCCAGAGAGAACTTCCAGCCCTTAGGGTCTCCACCAAGAAGTGTGTACCACCTCTCCATCTCTGGGCCATGAATTCCCAGCTTCCTGGTCTTCGGCTCCATCGGCTGGTTTTACACCTGCTGTGGGGAAAGCCTCAAACATCTAAGCCACATTTGGAAGTAGTTCATTAAAGAGGTTCTAAATGCCTATTTTTAAAATATTTTTAGAACATTCAGGAGTTTTATAGCACAGGAGAGGCCTATAAAAATAAAGTGCTTTGCTAACAGTATATGGAAGGAAATTTTCAAATTAATTTTTAGTGCACATTGTTGCTTCTGAGGGTTTTTGTGTAATTTTTATAGTGTTAGAGGTTACACTCATCATTTTATTAAAAGACTCAATTAGATTTAACATTTATGGAGCACCTTTCCTTTGCAAGCTACTCGACTAAGGATTCGAAGATGAAGAGGCCGTGGCCTGGATGGGAAGCTCACGGTGTGGCGAGATACCGACAGCTGGTCCTATACACAGTCAAGGCACATAAAGGGCACCTAGGCATCTCAGGGGAGGAACCATTCTTTCCGAGGTGCAGTGGGAGGGCAGGGTTTATGCTGTGGAGGGGATCCAGCAAGGTTTCAGAGAAGAGGTGGCAAGTTCACTGGGCCTTGAAGGATGATTCAGAGCTCTCCAGAAGGGCTCAAGGAGAGGAGAGTTCCTGGTCCATGCTAGAGACACAGCACAGGCAAAGACTCGGAGACTGGAATGCATGGGTGTCCTGGCATACCAGAAAGTTGGCCCTTGGGCCCTGAGGAGCAGCATGCGGAGTGGAGAAAGGCATAGCAGGCATTGCTGGCCATTGCACTTGGATGAACATCCTACTGTAGACAGAGTTTAGCTGATTAGTACACATCTCAAGTGGTATGCAGAAGCAGAGTGGATTCCATGGTGTGTCACTTGCCGAAGCTCTTAATCCATAAAAAACACCATCTTTACCCCATCATCCTCTTGCTCCTGGTTGGAACTTCTCTTTTGTTTGTTTGGTTTTGTGGCTCTTTGGTTTTTGGTTTTTGGTTTTAACTCCCTCCAGATGATTGGATTAGGAGGAAAAGAAGGACAAAGACGGCTTTACAAAAATTGTGGTATATTTGCCATGTGCACAGGTAATAAATACATGCTTCTTGCATTGTAAAAATGCGTATAAATATAACGTTTATATGTTTGCTAGAATCATAATGCCATTTAGACAGGATGGTTTGGAAATGGAACACAAGCTCAAAGCTTTATGATGAGCTTTGCCCAAACTTCCATGTATCTCTGTTTCAGGATATCTATCCTCATTTGGAGAAAATCTCACAAGATGAAATTTTGAGACTGTACGTGAATGTAAAGCTACGGCAAAATGCACCGCAGCCCCAGTTCTCCCACCCACCCCTGCTCCCCAGCGCTGCCTAAATGTGTACCCAATTAACACTGAATAGTAAACTAATAACTAACAGCTCTTCTGCATAGCCAAGAGGTTCTACTGTTGGAACAAGCACATTTTTGTTGAAAAAGTGTTCTTAAGGTTGACATTAGATGACCATGTATGTATGAGAACGTGAGGTAGGAAGTGTTCTGTGGAAAGCCTGTCTCCCCTGGCGAGCTTGTTCCGCTACCGTTCTGAGCACATTGCCTCGGGAACGACTGAATGGTTGGGGACAAGCAGAGAGCTTTGCCACCGAGAGCTTTGCCGCTGGTCATTCCACCTCCACCACTACCACTAAGGCCCATTTCCTGGGCTTTGCTCCGTCTTCAGTTCACCGCCCAGAGTGGAGTTAACAGGGACACGCTTCACCACCTCAGCCACTGCTGGGTGGTCTGTGTGGCTCAGGCTGCCCGGCTATCCATCAAAGCAGAGCCTCCTGAGAACAGCAGAAGGCCAGCTCCCCCTGCCAGCCCACCTTTACCGGCCCTTTCTTGGAGCCCTGCCAAGGGAGGGTCCCTGCTTCCTTCTCCATTGGCCATCTGCACAAGTCTCAGCACGACTGGCAGATGGAACGAGAGCGGCCGGTTACACCCTCCACACAATGAAGAAAGAACCTGCCTTCCCTCCACTGCAGGGAAAACACACAGCAACTTTCTGCCATAACCCTCATGCCATTTCAAAGTCATCAGCAACTACCATACCCCTGAGGGTGAGGGACAGCCAAATGCTGGGAGCCCCGCTAAAAACACAAAACACTTTTCTTATAGCAGAGATGCAGAAAATTCTAGAAAAACAGGCTCAGGGTCTGCTGAGACTCAGTGAGTGGCTTCCCTAGAAAGTCACCTGGAATTGTCAAATGACCCATGGGGGAGATGTTTAGGGCATTTTTCTCTTAACTCCTGCAAGTTATGGAGAACGAGATCATACTGTCGTGGAATTCTGTGCTAAAATCCATCTTTGTGAAGTATATTGATGTCCTCCACATCGGCTGTCTAGGTGGGCTGCACACACATCTGCAGAAGCACACAGGCTTGCCACAGAGGAACCCCAGGTTTGGACTCAGTGCCCTGGCTTCAACTTCCAGCCTTGCCTCTTAAAGACTGTAAAGTGCTAGGAGAAAGAGGAATTAAGAAAACAATTCCATTTGCAATTGCATCAAGAAGAATAAAATACCTAGGAATAAACTTAACCAAGGACATGAAAGACCCGTACTCTGAAAACTACAAGACACTGATGAAAGAAATTGAAAAGGACACAATACATGGAAAGATACTTCATGCTCATGGATTAAAAGAATTAGTATTTTCATATGTCCATAGTACCCAAAGCAATCTACAGATTCAATGCAATAGCTATTAAAATACTAATGCCATTTTTTACAGAACAAAGAATCCTAAAATTTGCATGGAGCCACAAAAGACCCCAAATAGCCAAAGCAATCTTGAGAAAAAACAAAGCTGTAGACAACATGTTCCTTGATTTCAAACTATACTACAAGGCTATAGTAATCAAAACAGCATGGTACCGGCACAAAAACAGACACATAGATTGATGGAGCAGAATTGAAAGCCCAGAAACAAACCCATGCTTATATAATCAATTACTCTATGACAAAGGAGGCAAAAATATACAATGGGAAAAGACAGTCTCTTCAATAAATGGTATTGGGAGAACTGGACAGCTACATACAAAAGAATGAAACTGAACCACTAACTTTTTTTGGTATACACCATATACAAAAATTAGCTCAAAATGGATTAAATACTGGAATGTCAGACCTGAAACCATAAAACTCTTAGAAGAAAACATGGGCAGTAAGCTCCTTGACCTCTGTCTTAGTGATATTTTTTGGACCAGACGTCATAGGCAAGGGCAACAAAAACAAAAATAAACAAATGGGATTACTTCAAACTAAAAATCTTTTGCACAGCCAAGGAAACTATCAACAAAATGAAAAAGACAACCTACTGAATGGGAGAAAATATTTGCAAAACACAGAAATGATAAGGAGCTAATATCCAAAAAAACACAAAGAACTCCTACAACTCAACACCAAAAAACCAAACAATCCAATTTAAAAGTAGGCAGAGGACCTAAATGGACATTTTTCCAAAGAAGACATACAGATAGATAGATAGCCAACAGACCCATGAAAAGATGCTCAAAATCACTCACCATCAGGGAAATGCAAATCAAAACCACAATGAGCTACCACCTCACACCTGTCAGAAGAGCTATTTTCAAACACACACACACAAACACACACACACAAAAGAAATGAGTTTTGGTGGAAAACAGGGAACCTTCATGGACTGCTGGTGGGACTGAAATTGGTCCAGTAACTCTGGAAAACAGTATGGAGTTTCCTCAAAAAATTAAACAGAGAACCACCATATTATCCAGTAATTCCACTTCTGGATATTTATCTGGAGAAAATGAAAATACTAATTTCAAAAGATATACGCACCCTTATGTCCATTATAGCATTATGTACAATAGCCGAGATACGGAAGCAACCTAAATGTCCATCCGTAGATGAATGGATAAAGAAGATGTGGTACATATATGCAATAGAATACTCCCCAGTCATGAAGAAGAAAGAAATCTTGCCATTTGCAACAACATGGATGGACCTAGAAGGTATTACAGTAAGTGAAATAAGTCAGACAGAGAAAGACAAATACCGTATGATTTCACTTATGCAAGGAATCTAAAAAACAAAACAAATAAACAAAACAAAACAAAACCAGCCTCATAAATACAGAGAACAGAGAGATGGTTGCCAGAGGAGAAGGAATTCAGGGGTGGGCGAAGTGGGTGAGGGGGACCAAGAAGTACAAACTTCCAGTTATAAAATAAATAAGTCATGGGGATGTCATGTACAGCATGGGGAATATAGACAATAATATTTAGACAATAATATTGTATTAACTTTGTATGGTGCCAGATGGTAAGTAGACTTACTGTGGTGATCATTTCATGATGTATATAAATGTTAAATCACCATGTTGTATGCCTGAAACTAATATAATATTGTATGTAATTATACTTCAATGTTAAAAAAGATTTTCAAGTCCTTCCAAAACTTTGCTCATCCTGGTACTCCTTCACAGTCACCTGGAAAATGGGTACTTAATGATTTTCTTCAAGCACTCATTTCTATCCCTTAAATTCATTTTAAAAGAACAATCTCATGGAGAACCACTATCCTCTGGTATAAGAGAGGGAATGGTGAAGAGAATGAAAACAAAACGAAGCATTAAATTCTAGCTACGTTCTGGGGCGCCTGGATGGCTCAGTCGTTAAGCATCTGCCTTCGGCTCAGGTCATGATCCCAGGGTCCTGGGATCGAGCCCCGCATCGGGCTCCCTGCTCCTCAGGGAAGCCTGCTTCTCCCTCTCCCACTCCCCCTGCTTGTGTTCCTTCTCTCACTGTGTCTCTCTCTGTCAAATAAATAAATAAAATCTTAAAAAAAAAAAAAAATTCTAGCTATGTTCTATTACCCAGTTAAGCCTGTCTTTCTGTTGAGTGGAGAAGTGAGTACATATTAAGCTGCATTTACTCTTACGGTTGTTAGAAGGACTGAGGAGCTTGAAAGGAAATGACTCTCACTTCTTGGTTCAAGGCTCTTCTGTGCTCAATATGTGTGTGACCCATCAAAATCACTCTATCCTTTGTTCAAGCCTACACCCCACACTTCGGGAAACCTCATGCTAAGGATCCGGAAATATAAGGCTGAGTTTCTCTGGTTTTGTTGTTTTGTTTTCATTTTTCCTATCTCAGGGAGAATGACAGCATTTTGACACTTTCTTTATCATGTAGTTAGCACAAATTCCACAAGTTGCTTGAGTTTAGGGACCTTGTCTACACCAACACTCGGCTTGCAAGGGAGGGGAGTGCATAGACACAGCTTGAACTGAGAGCAAGTAAATGCATCTGTCTATCATCTTTTCTCACTTACTCCTTCCTTTTCACTTCCCTAGAAGCATTCTGGTGAGGCAATAGTCAGAATAAACCTCTTAGAGTTGACAAGATATTTATTCAGAATATGGGCTAACAAGTTCGATGACACTGTCCCTCAGGCAAAATATTCCATTCTCCCACCAGCCAACTAGCATCCACCAGTCAGGCAAAGCTTCTGAGAACAAATTATATTTATAGTTCTATTTTACAGATGGGCTAACTCAAAGTCCAAAGAAGTGAAAGCAGTGGGCCAAGATCATATACAGGGGGTGACAAATTTGAAACTCCAGACCCTCTCAGCTTACGTTTTTGAGTTAAACAGTGGATTGGCTGGAATCACAGCCCTCACATGCAAACATCAGAAAAGCCATTCTATCTGCCTGTATCACTGATAAATATTATGTCCTTCAAATGCTTCATGAAATTCATGGCAACCTATCTCAGTTAGCTCATCCCACACTGTTCATTTTGTTAGGCTTGGTTTTCTGAAGCCTTATCTGAACAAAAGTTATAAATCAAAAGGAAAAACTCTGTATGCACTTTCTGAACATTTTGTAGGATGCTTGTCCATCCAATGTTCCGTATTTCTTGGCCCTGGAGTCTCTAACACTAGGCCCATTGTATTGCACAATAATGTCAACAAACACTACGAACTAAAGGAGGAAGGCAATGGACCTATCATCTGCTTTCTATCCCATGTAGCTTCCTAATCAATCTTTTCCTGTGATAACTTGGGGACTGAAGATACACTTAAAGCAACACAGAATTCTGTGAACATTACCCATTCTCCAAAGGCACTTTTTTAAATCACAAAACAGGAAGTTCCAAGCCATTGAAACTCACCAGTATATTTGCTTGAAAGTCTTCTGGAACAACAAAACAGAACATGCCTATCCAGGCAAGGAGACTATTATAAAAGCAGATGTTCTGCTCACTTCCACCTCGGAGAAACACATTGTCAATTTAGTTAACATCCTCTGGTCGTTTGAGCAGGCTTCTCAGGAAGTCAGCAATGATATAACTCAAGTACAATATGATCCTTATGTTCCCATTTATCTCCTACTTGTACATCTTAGCAGAAGATAGATGTGTGTATGTGTGTGTGCTAAATGAATTAGAAAGAAGAAAACACACTGGTAGTTGGGCTACTCGCTACTCCACTAAACTTAGTCAACCCACACAGCTGGGTTTCAAGGTACTAAAGGTGCCTGACGGGTGGGGGCAACGTCAGACATGGATTATATTCCTTGGTCCCCACAAGAAGCACAGAATAAATCACCCACACACTCACCCTGTGTAGATCAACCACTGGGAAGATAGTCCCCAAACTATCCCAACATCTAATGTCAGGGACCCTCATCTGCCTTTTCCAGTGATCTGATCTCATGGTGTCTGAGGTAAAGTGACCTTGTTTTGGGTCAGCCAACTCAGGAAGAGAGGTAAAGGTGGGGGAGTCAGGAAAAGGGACAAAAGGAAAATGAAGATACAGAATAAAAGAAGGGGAGAGTGAACAGTCAGAGAAGAAACAAGGTAAGATAGAAAAAGGAAAAGGAAAGATGGAGGTAAATAGCTGTGACTGTGGGCAAAAAGGGGCTGAGAAAAGGTGTGGTTAGGCGTCCACACAACGGTCCAGCTGCTGGTTAGAGAAGCCACCACTCAGACTGGGGCCATTTAGTAGGCCTGCACAGCACCACTAGCTATAGGACAGGGACAATAAGAGTAAGTGCACGGACACACTCAAGTGTCATTGTAGGAGGAGAAATTTGCATTACTGACTGAATTAACTTTAGGTCCTCCCAAAACACATAGACCTTAGTCATTATGCTAAATATTCCCAAGCGTCTACAGCACATACACACACACCCCTTTGCTGGCAAAAAGATAAACAGGTCTATAATTCAGTGTTAATAGGACAAGTTTTATCCCTTATTTACAGAGTTTTTGAGGGCATGCTGTGGTTTTTTTAAGCTAATGTGTTCATAAAAGAGCAATGCAAGTAAGTTTATCAAAGTCACTATTAAGCCCACATCCCCTGTCTTACTAACCCAGACTTGGGCTTAAATAGCTAAACATCATCTACCCTGATGAAGTTAACTGAGCCTCAGTGGTCAGGGTAACAGAAGGCAGAGAGCGGAGGGTAGAAGGGTCTGAGCTCCAGTCAGTCTTCCTCTCTCTCAAAACATCAATGCCACCCAAGTAGCACCAAAATTGCAAGGCAGCCAGACATCAGTGGGACTTGAACAAAGGGCCAAAGGGTCTCTTTTTTAAATGTCTGCTTGGGGCCTTGCAAACCCAGAATTTAACCTTATGCTACTGGGGTAATGTTCATTTGGGAATACTTAGCTTAAATTACTCTTAAATCACTCCTCTGTGCTAGACACACCCAACTCTTGGCAGTGACCCAGAGGCGGGATGCACCTCCCAGGACCCACTGTTCAAACCTGAAACTTGAAAGGCCTCAAAATCCAAAAAGTAAACACAGCTTCCTAATCACTTTTTAAAATCATCTGCTTTCTCTATCACTAGCACCTTGTTTTTCTGTTGAGTAGGACCAGGTAGAAGTCAGAAGTGACATGCTCGTCCAGGCTGGGCTGTGTGGGGAATCTGCAGCTGGGCTGGAGCAGCGCTGAGGAGGACACAGAAGCACATAGCAGGCAGATCTGCCCAGGCAGGGCTCACAGGGCATTGCTCTGGGAATGGGTAAGAGCATTGCACCGCATCAGGCCCGGACAGCCGCTTGGCCCTTGGTGAATGGTGTTACTTTGTGAAAGTTACTTAACTTTCTGTGCATCTGTGCCTCTGTTTCCTCATCCAAAAAATGAGGATAAGAGCAATGTCTAAGTCCTAGGAGTATTATGAGGATTAAGAGCTTAGAAGAGCACCTATTAGCTTAGATGATTATTTTTACTATTATTATTACCATAATTATTCTTAGTTTATAAACCATGTATTACTCCCGCTTGCCTACCAAAGTAAATACACAACCCTTGATGTGGCGTTCAAGGTTTGAACCACCTGCCCCCAACCTAGTTTTATAGCCTCATCTCCGACTGCTACCTGCCATGTGCCATATGCTGGAAACAGAAGAGAGGGTTTATCATTGCCGGGACAGAGCTCACAGGTCCTTCACTCAGCTCATACAATTTCCTCTCCTTCACCCCCGTCCACATTTCTGTCAAAAGTGGATCCATCTTTCAAGAGCATTCTAAAATGCTGCCCATGCTTTCAGCTTGAATGTCTATTCACTGAAGGTGTAAAATTCAACATCTCTAGTTAGTTCTGTTGTTTCTCATATGATGTGGCTTCCAAGCCCTTTATAATCTTTTTCACCCGCTTCTTCATGTACTCCACCTGTCAATGTCCTTCAAAAGTAGCAACCAACACTGTGCACAATACTCTAGATTTGCTCTGACTAATCCAGAGTATAAAGGGGCAGGTCATTTTCATAATTAATTTATTTCTTTATTGCACCCTAATATAATGTCAGCTTTTTAGAAGCCGCATGATATCTCTAACTGATATAAGCTTCTGTTCAACTAAATATTCTTCACTTAAATCTGTTGCCAGGCCTTCCTATAATAATGCCACAGATTTTTTAATCCTAAATGAACAATTTTATATTTGTGTCTACTGAGTGGCACCTTGTAGGTCCCAGGGCAGAGTTCCAATTTGACAGAATAATTTGGAACATAACTTTGTTATCTTTTGCATTGGCTATATCTTCCAGTGAGGTCATCTGAAAAGTATTCTATCTGCATCATGGATACCATTGTGAAATAATATAGGAACAAGGACAGATTATTGCAGCCATCAAATCAAGAGTCTCCCCAGCTTGACAGATCCACAGACTTCGAGATACGCTAATTTCATCGGCTAACTCACCTGGCCCACTTTCATGACCTTATCCACAAAGACATAATGAAACTTTACAAATGCTTTCCCCAAACCAAAGTTTTCAATGCCTATACCATTCCCCTAGCAAGAATTTTTTTTCTTTTAAGAGCAAGGGGTTATTTTGCTGTGACAGACATTATCATTCTTTTCTAATGCTCCCAAACAATGCCTAGATACATTTTTCATGGCATATAAAGAAGAAATGGGAAACCAGTAGGGAAGGCTCACAATTCAGTAATAGGAAGAAACCCAGAAATCCCAACTGGTCTAGGATATTTATTCTACTGAACCTAAGGGTCAGAAGAACTTCTGAATACAATACAGCCACTCCTTAGCAGTTTATAACTGCCAAGTAGGAGAGTACACCTCCTGAACCTTTAGACTTTCGAAAGTTTTTAATCCTATCCCTGGTTGGCCTCCCAGATTATGTCAGGTGAGCCATACAGCAAACTAGAAAGAGTTAAGGTCTCCTGGGATCAGTCTTGAGATATTTCAGAAAATTTTTAGTTGCAACAATTTCAGATTCCTCAGGACTTCCATCCACTGAGAAAGACATTTCCCCATTCCCACCATGATCTGGGGCAAACAAAGACAACCTCTAGATAGAGCAAACACTCTTGTGTGACCCGGACCTGGCCTAGCCTAGACTGTGATCTGTTCACTTTTAAATAGACTGCAGTAGCTCATCTCCCAAAATTCTGCCCCATGACCCATGAGCCCTGATATTCATGCCCTTGGGTAGTCCCCTCCCTCTGAATCTGGGCTAGCTCTATGACTTATATTTGACCAATAGGAAACAGCAGAAGTGACACAGCATGACTTCAATGCTAGGTCATAAAAAGCCTTAATCTTGGGATGCTCCTCCAGCAATCCAGCCACCATGCTGACTGCAACTATAGGGCACCCCAAGTGAGAACCACCCAGGTGAACTCCATCAACATCCAGAATGGCAAGAAATAATAACTCATTTTAAGCCACTAAGTTTGGGATTAGTTTGTTATACAGAAATAGATAACTGGAATTAGACCCAAGATGGAGATTGTGGATGCCAGAATCTACTTTATTCAAGGCCTGGAAATGCCAAAGATGACCCTGGGGTTAAGGACTAATAGCCACATTGCTTTGGGCTTCAGATTTTAGAGGGCAATGATGGACTCCAAACTCTGAAATAAAGATCTACCAGAAAAAAATGAGCTCTCTGGCACTATGTCCTAGAGCCTTTTAGAGAATACCACACAACAGCAAAAAATCTTACTTTACTTCAAACACACCCAACTGAAATTTCAATAAATCATGAGTTCCTTCTATATCATATTTAAATTTTAAAGTCTGAAATAATTTTTTCTCTAACTTTCAGGATTTTGATTGGATTAGAGGACCTACTCTTCAAATTAAAAAAAAAATAGATGTTTACAACTGGGGGCTCTAAAATATTAAAAAGACCGTTCATTCAAGATGATTCTACACACAGTGCAAGGGAATGGTTATGCAACGGGAGTCAAAGGAGACAGCCTCTGCTCTCATGGAGCTTGCAATCCAGTATGAAAGATAGACTCGAAACAAGTAAGCAAACAATTACAACTTTGACATGGAGTACAGTAATGAAGAAGTAATGGCAGGATAGAGAAAATTCTAAGGAAGTTCCCTCTGGAGAAGAAATATTTAATCTGACACCTGAAGGATAAAAAAAGGTTCCAAAGTACTTCGTGTAGGTTCAAGAACTTGAGAGTTAAGACTCATATAACAGATAATTATAGTGAACTGTATTTTTTTCATTGATTTGCCTATGTTCTCAGAGCACTTCAAAGTCTTCTACTGGAATTTGGACTCAGTTTCAGAATGTCTTAAAGACTCCTTCCAACTAACTACTCACCCTTTCTACTCCTTTGCTTTGTCTTAGTCCTCAAGGCTCCTCCAATACAGACTTCAGAGTTTAGTTCTCACTCTGCACAGAGCCCCTCTATTTGACCCTCTTACACACATTCTCCTGACTTCATCCCCAACAGCCCTCCCACACATGACTGGTGGTGTCTGTCCCCTGCAACCATCACCACAACCCCAAGAAAGAGGACCTTACCTCACTCCCCACCTGAGCCTCAGCCCTCACCTGTTCCTCAAGAGAGAGGGAACCTGACATCTTACAAAAAATTATTTATTTACTAGCCTAAAAGTTTTCCAAAGTTATTTTTAAGTAATATGTGGACTTTTGATCACATCAGTTAGTCCAATAGGCAATGGAGGGCTCACACATCTGCTTCAGCACAAATCAATGTGTGCCTGACATCAAGACCTGGTTCCCTGGTGTGGTTGACATGGTTAGTTGCCTCCCCAACATTCACTCCATTCCTCTCCCTCTGTGCAGCATGGGTGGGATTAACATCTGTGGCAGAGTCGGCTGACTGACCACTAGAGATTCATAGTACCTTCCACAGTATGGGTGCATGCTGGGAAACAGATGCCCAGCCAAAGACCACATTTCGCCATGTTCTTGACCCAAAAGAGGCCATGTGACAAGTTCTCACCAATAGAGAAGTGATGCTTGTCACTCCTGGGCTAAAGTATATAAGAAGTGTCTCCCCCAAGATCTCTTTCTCTTTGTAGCAACTTTGGGAGCCCTGTGTTGATGGTGGAAAAACTCTTAAGATACTAAGATCCCCAAATAACCTCTTGGAGGTGAACCAATCATTAGGATTAGGAACATTTACATTAGTCTATGACATGACTGAGAAATAAATGTTCATTGTGTTGTGTTAAGCCAGAGAGAATTTGGAATTTATCTGTTATAGCAGCTAGCTTTCCCATATTAATACGGTATCCCTCCAAGCTTCAGGGATGGGCATGTATCCCAGGTCTGAGTCAATCAGTGCATAGTGTTTCTCCAGCCACAGAAGTTTCTTCAGAGGCTGACATACTACCTAAATCAGTCCAATTAAAGGAAAGGTTATTTGTTTTTCAGTTTTGGAGAAAAGAAGCCTTCTCTCTCCTCTTGAATGTGAATAAGAAAGCATGTAGTAAGACATTTTGCAACAGTCTGAGGATGAAGCCAACATACGGAGGAAAGAAGAGAAAATTGAAAAAAATGGAACCAGAGAGCAGATCAAACTATGCCTGAAGCATAATGAAAAATCTATGTATAGATTTTTTAGTTTCATAAGCTAATAAATGTCTTTTATTTCTTAAGCTAGCTTAAATTTGCTTTCTTTATTAACAACTAGTATCTTTCAGATATACTTGACTATACATGAAACTGCTGAAATCAATGTAAGAAAAAGAAGTAAATGAAAACCAATTACAATATTAAATATAGTTCAGAGTTCACAAAACCCCTAGTATATATAGGATATGTAATTGGTACATCAATAAGACACCAATCAAAATTCACAAATATCTGTATCTATATCAGTCAGAATAGGCTAGGTTATGCTGCAGTAACAAATAATCCCCAAATCTCAGTGGCTTGTAACAAAAGTTTATTTCTTGCTTATGCTGTGCTATGTGTCTCATTCTGGGTCCACCGTGTCTCAGCTCCATCTTTCTTCCAGGCCCTAGAGAGCCAAAATAATTTCTTTCCAAAACATTTCTGCTCTCATAACAGAGAAAAAAAACAAAACATGGTAAGCCACATATTGAATTTTTAAAACTTCTGTCTGTCCACATATATTGGTTAGAACACACGTGAGGGTCATAAGACAAGAAAGTAATTCTCCTCCAGGAAAAGGCAGTGAATATTTACTTTGAAAAAATAGTCAAATATTTTATTCAAATTTTTAATTCGAAAAATTATTCAAATATTTTATTTGAAGTAAAAGTCTGCCATAGTACCTAAAGTCAAAAACCATACACTACCCATTAAAAGAATAATTAAGACCTGAAACAATAATCAGGATCCAACCTTATAATTTATTGGGCCATAAGTCACAATCTGAAAAGTTCTTCTAAGATTGTAATAAATCAGGCTTTCAATAAATAATTACTGAAAATTCTTCATCAAAACATTGTCTTTTACTATTCTAAAATTGTGATGATTACTACTGAGGTGTGGGTCAGTAGAAGGCAGAACCAGAAAGAATATCTAGGCCATAATGGAATTAGAGAAGAAACTTATCCACAGGAGTATGTCCATCTCAAAAAACTATTCTAATATTTGACTTTACTATCGGGCTTCCCATCTAGAAGGGGAGGCCTGGCAGTAGCTTTACAGAAGTCATAGGACTGAACAGGAGGATTTTACTGAGGATTTCAAAGTGCCAGGCATAGTACAAATACGATCTCATTGAGACTGCCCAACACCCTTTGATGTAGGTAGTCTCATCTCTTACAGCAGTGAAGTTGACGTGCAAGGTTGCAGAGCTACTACAAAATCCCCAAACCTATAATTCCCATAAGTCAAGGTTTGCTAGACAAGAGACAGGATCTGATCCCACCAAAATTGAGAGGAGGTGATTCCAAGCTTACATCATTGTCCCCTGCCCAATCAATGCAAGTCGTCAGGGAGAACTCAGACACTCCCTGGGGGGATAAAGCTCAATGGGTTCTCTGACAGACACCATGCAGCTTTTGACAAACCACCCAAAGCCTTAGCAGTGACATTCCAGGTCTCCACAGACAAGAAGCAGCTTCACTGGATAAGCAGAAGTCTTCCCACATAGGAGTATGGACACCTGCAATGCTAAAGGCCACCTTGAAATGGGAGTTGTGAAAAAGGAGGGAGGGGCCGGAAAATGGAAGGGAATCTGTTCAGTGATCAAGAAAACCTCATTTGGTAAGAACCCCAGACCGGAGCAAGACTAAGGAGTGAAGAGGCCAGTTGCTAAGGTCTAAGGGAGGGAGGGAGCTGGAATCACAGCAATGACAAGAAGCAGAAAAGCACTTAGAGTTATCTCAGGGCATGGTCGGCTGAAAGAAAATCAATCCGTATATGACCGCTCTCTATTTGCATAGGGCACAGATCTGGGGTGAGTCAGTACTTGTGCGTGACTTTAACCCCATTGAGCCAACTCCTTTCTGATAAGGCTGCACCTTCTGTGCCCCTGTGCAGTGGGGAGATTTGGCACTGTTCGCCAAAGGTCTCACTGCCTTTGAGTAAAACAAATAATGTCTGTTGTCTTCCATTCCCCCTGCAAGTTATCCCATGTGATCTATCAGTAACCTGCAATTATAGGGCACTATCACAAGCATTTCATTCAGAGGAGCTACAAGAACATTCTGGCTAATTCAATACCAGTATGCATGCCATTTTTCAGCTAACAAAGAACTTTCCAGTATAGTATCTCATTTGAACCTCATGCCAATCCTGCAGAACAGTTATTCTCATTCCCACGTTATGGGGGCGAAAGCTGAGGTTGAGAGCCGTTGACTATTTGGCCAAAGTCTCACAGCCAAAGTCTGACTATTTGGCCAAAGTTTCACAGCAAGTGGCAGAGGCAGAATTTGAACTTGGGTCTTCTGACAATATCACACTGCTCTGAGGAAAGAAATTCAGAAGTAAGAGAACAGTTGTGGGAACTGGCAATGAGGAATGCATTGGAATGGAGAAGAGGATCCAGATGACAGCTGTAAAATTATTTCAAGGAGAAATGAAGACAAATTGGAATTAAGCTCTCTTTTAATTATACATTTACCAGTGATCTGTCACTGAGAAAGAACTAATACATAGAGTATCAATTTTCAGTAAATATAAATGGCAAATAAGGCATTTAATGAATTGCAAATGACAGTGTTTCTAAGAGTAGTTATCAATCACCAGTAAGGGCCTTCACATTTATTAGTGATATATTTCATTTCAGCAAAGAATCTAACGGAATGGCTCAGAGAGAACACAGGGATGGTGCAGATGGTGACTGGGAAGGTAAGCACAAGAAATAAAATTTCTGCTTTATCCATTCCAAAGGTGAAGGGAAGGCAAGGGAAGGAAAATATTTGCAAATGGGATTTGAACATAGTCGGATAACTGATGAAATGTTAAGAACACAGCAAATTCCTCAACTGTAAGGTATGTTCTTGAGCCAACTAACAACAACAACAGAAGTGCCAAGCAAAGACTGCTGGCCAGATGTAAAGAGCAGTCCAGAGAAGACAAAAGACAAAAGGCCGTCTACTGGAAGTGTCACCATGGTTATGGAAAGGACTCCAACATGCTCCAAGTTGCCAAATTACCTCAGAGAGGGAGCCTACCGATTCACACAGTAACAGGTATTTTCCCTGGCCAGAGTTTGATTCAAAACAAAAATTAAACAAAAAAAAAAGAACTCTCACACCTCCTTCCCCTACCTCATCCTGCTGACCTGTCAAAAAAAAAAAAAAAATCAGTCTCTGGTCAACTGACTGATTGTAATATTGTTACAAAGTATTTGGGGCACCTGGGTGGCTCAGTCAATTAAGCGTCTGCCTTTGGCTCAGGTCATGATCCCAGGATCCTGGGATTGAGCCCCATACCGGGCTCCCCGCTCAGCGGAGAGTCTGCTTCTCCCTCTCCCTCTGCTCCTCCCCCTGCTTGTGCTCTCTCTCTCATTCTCGTGCGAGCATACGCACTCTTTCTCTCTCTCATATAAATAAAATAAAAAATCTTTTAAAAAAATTTTTTAATAAAGTGTTAATGGTTTGTTCTGGATGTGCTAGTAAAGCCACGATGCAAAGGATTTAGGGCACTGTAAAATGATCAGGCGGCAATAAGCCTAATAGCATCTCTCAAAGCTATTACAGAAGGCATGGTTCAGGAAAGAAATGTCTGCAATCACAAAACTGGAAAAGAGAGAGCGGCAAAGAAAGGTAAGAAATATCTATAAATGGTGACTGTAATCAGTCACTCAAGTTTAGCCTTTCTTCTAATTTTTAAATTTAATTTTAAATTTATTTTAGCCACATATAAACCAGGGTGGAAATGTCTGCAACCACGTCCGAAGCAAGCCAAATTGCCATTTTCCCCGGGAAATCTAAGAATTCAACTTCTCATTCAAATAACATTGCATATTTATGAAGCCAGGGTCTAATTAAATTACATCAGTCATCAATCTGATTTTGCTAAACTTCCTTTCACAGAACTACTAGTAGAGATGTGTGAATCCCCAAATATGAATGTTGAAATATTGAACTATTAGCACCGTGTTTTCTAAACAAACCCTCTCATAAGCACAGCTGGTTGGAGCCTTGCACATCTTCTGTCTCCCACACACCTATGTTTTTCCTCCACGTCCCTGCTTCTGCCATCCTGTCTCCTACCTCACTGGTCCCATAATCCAAATGGTAGAAAAGTGTGAACGAGCAAAAGCCAATTTTGTTATTACTACCATTCCCTTCTGCTTACTCTCAAAACAGAAGCAGCATAAGGGAGAAATAGGTCATATACAAAATTATTTTAAAAATCCTTCATACAAAATCATTCCCCAAATAGAAGCTTCATAAACATTAACAGAAGACACTATGACAACTCTGGCCTGGACTTGCTCCTTCATCTCCAGAGGGCACTGAATCGGGCCTATCTTTCAGACCACAGCTTCCTATTTTATCTAAACAGCATTCAAAAAGCTCTAGAGCAAAAATAGTACTTAAGCACTGAGAATGAAATGAATTTCTGCATAGTGAAAAAGATGCTCCACGTCCATAAAAGAAGTCACAAAACTTCTCCTGTTAGCAACGGATATGTGCAGCCTAGTAGCTGAGAAACCTTTCCTCAGCTCCATCCTCCCCATATGGGTGGCCTGGAAAAAGTTACCCTCATATTCCTAATTTCAAGCCTCAGCTGCAGAATAGAATCATTCTATTTTCTCCAGTTGACCATATAGCTTTTGCAAAACTTCTCTTGCATTGTAGCTTAGAATGCTCTTAAAATATCTCAAATACGTGTGATTCAAAAGCCCCATTCCTGAGCCTAGAAAATTATACTCTCAGTTCCTGTCATTTTATATTTTATATTCATTTCATACCAGCGTTCTAATCAAAATAAACATTCAAAAGCTCTTATAAAAACATGGCTTTAATCTCTCTTTTAAACAAGTGAACCACCTTATCCCTTCACACCTGGTTTGAAGAAAATTCTAAAAATTATAAAATGCATGTGATTGCTTTGAAGGAAAAAACAAAGGGGCAATTAGATTAAATATCATTGGGATAAGCTGCACAATCCAAATGAAATTCCTAAAAGGATTTGTGTAACACAGTTAATAATTTTGAAACATACAACTTAAACAAAAAACGAAGGAGAGCCCCTCAAGTGTCCAAAGATCCACGTAAGCCCACACTTTATAAATACACACTCAGGTATTTTTACTGGCTTATTCCTGCCTTTCAGTAAGGCCATTCTCCTTCACCATAAGTGCACACAAACGTCTGTGTTCCTTAACACTGTCTGTTCTGGTGTCTACCCCACTGAGCTCAGCGAAACCTCTGGAAGCATTGGGCACGTTAAGCAAATGTGCACTCAGATGCAACTGAACATACCCGGATCATCCAACAACATGGAACATGTTTATTTAATGAATTTTCTTTTATATGGAAGTGAGTGACTGATAGCATTGATTAAAACTAGCCAGGCATAAGGGTCATAGGCATTCAGAGTCCAAACTTCCTAAAATATAGCATAATCCCAACTCTTCTGCTTTTTAACATGTCTGGGTAGAGACATTTATTTTATTTATTTATTTATTTATTTATTTATTTATTTATTTATTTATTGCAATTACTTTTCTGTTGTCCCTACATGCCTTCTCTAGAATTCCCAGGGCTCCCTTTGCACGGGAAGGTTGTCAGAAGCATTTGTGTGTGGGATTCTAGAAAAACAAAAGACAAGAGCGACCAACGATACGAAAGTGCTCTCTCACAAAGCAGCTGTAGATTCTGTTTTTGTTGTTTTTTAATCTAAAACACATTATTGTCTCTTTAGAAATGGCCACCAGATTGAAATGGTCAAAAAGATGTCAGAGCCCCTGGACTCTCAAAAGATCATCCACTCTCTGTGATGACGTCTCTCCAGTGATGGTCTTTCACTAGAAATCTCTCACCTATGACTGCTACAAAGACCAGAAGTCATAGGCAGAAAGCAAGTGCTAAGAGAATATCTCCAGCTTCCAACCCTGGGCGTGTAAAAGCTACAAGCAAGCCTTACATTAAAAGTATATAACCTTGGGATCACCCCCAAAGGTAGCGTTTGGAGTCACCTTGCTATCTCTATCCCCCTAATTCTTTAATTAAAATGACCTTCTTCTTTCCAATTTCTTATACCCAGGACTCACTACTCCCCACTGGCTGAGCTTTGTCCTCAGCGATTCTGATTTAAGTGATTTGGGGTGGATCCCAAGCATTGGTGTATTTAAGCTCTCCAAGTGATTCTCTGAGGTCATATTTGAGTCACTGTATCTGCTCTTAACTTGTCCACTACCCTCTTTTAAAAAAACAAGCAAAAAATAGACTAGATCTGAGAACTCATTAGCCTTCCCCTTATTTAAATCCTACAGATTGTTCAATTATGCAGCTAGCCAAATACTTGGTTTGCAAGGCCCTAGAGATTTGGATATTAAAACAAAGTTGAGGATGGGTAACAGGACTTGGTTTCAGATGGTGGGGCTTGGAGGAAAGATCTGGAAAGTTGTTGCTTGCTTCCTTGCCTTAAAAATATACTGGTGATCATGGGGAAGTTACAGTCACAGTGCACAGTTTAGAAAATCAGAATCTGGGGCGCCTGGGTGGCTCAGTCATTAAGCGTCTGCCTTCGGCTCAGGTCATGATCCCGGGGTCCTGGGATCGAGCCCCGCATCGGGCTCCCTGCTCGGCGGGAGGCCTGCTTCTCCCTCTCCCACTCCCCTCCCTGCTTGTGTTCCCTCTCTCGCTGTCTCTCTCTGTCAAATAAATAAATAAAATCTTAAAAAAAAAAAATAGAAAATCAGAATCTGAATCCAGCACCATCCACTAGCAAGTTGTAGAGTATAATTACTTTGTGATTTCAGGCAATGAAGTAATGACGTCTCTTCTAAATCATTCATTCAACAGAGATTTGTAGATTTCCCAAATAAAACTGAAAACATAAAGTGATGGAAAACCACACTGCAGATAACTCTGAGAAGAAAATGAAAGGCAAATAAATGACTAGCCCTTGTCATAAACCAACAATTGCCCATAGACCTGCAGCAAAATTCCTCTTTACTAAGAGTTGTATGAAATCATTTCTTTAAATTAAGGTGTCCTCTGTCCAAAATCTTATTACCTTTTATGAGCTCTGGAATGCTCAGGCAGTGTAATGTTCCACTTTTATTCCTGGATGAAAAAAATACAGGGGAACATTCAGATCAAGTTCTTGGCCTTGGTGTAAAGCAGATTCCTCCTGGACCCCAGCTCTGCACTTGGGACTGAGAGGCCGAAGGCAAGTAACTAACATGTCCCCAGTGCCCTCATCTCTAAACCAAAATAATAACATCCCCCACCTCACAGAGGTGTGAGAGCTCACCTTAATAATGCATGAACACTCAATAATCTTGATTAGTACGATTACGTACTGCTGTTATTATAACTTAGCTTTAACCTACAAAGAAACTGAGGCACAGAGAAGCTAAGGAGCTTGTCCATGGTGACCCAGCAAGGTAGTAGCAAAGCCAAGACTTCAACCTAAAGAATGTGGCTCCAGAATCTGCACTCTTAATCCCTCCCTAGCATTTTTAATATTCTATCATTTCTAGAACTTTCAATAGCACATTAAATGTACACAGCTCTTTACAGCTTATAAAAGATTACACACATGTCATCTTATTTTAACATCACTAGTCTGGAGGAAGCCCAGACAGAAGTTGTTATTGTTCCTATCTTAGACTTCAGGGTGTTGAGCTCAGAGGGTTAGTGCCCTGCCCCAGGACACCAGGTTAATAAATAGCAAAGTAGGGACTCAAACTGTGTCCTGAGTCCTCGGGCAGCATCATCCCCCAGAAAACATGCTGATGGAGCCCAAGATAGCCTGAACTTTTGAGATGATCACACCTAAGGAAGAAACAAGAGTCTATCTTCAAAGTAGATAGGGCTTACAATGCTGCAGAACATTTTCCTCTTAGGAAAGTTATTACAGATAGTCAAGTCTACATAATGAGAGGTTATGATGTGGTGGGGCGAATCCAGTGGTAGCTTTCCACACATCCTGGTAGCAGTTTACAAGTCCCAGCCAATGCTCCTAAGATGGAGCTCATTGTATTAGGTATCAGAGTATTTCCTTTCTTGAGGGTAAAGCCTTGGTGACTGAGATTACTATCATTGAAGGACGGGAAGAGAGATGTGATACAGAGATCATGAGGTCCTTTGAAAGCCCTTGATGCATCATGCTTTTCACCTTGACATTTCCCATCCTCTTCAGATCCACCTACCCGGTATTTTTAGGCCAGAGAAACAAAGATATAATGCTGCTTCAGGGGTCAAACGACATCTATGCTGATATCGTTAGCATCTTAAGCATTTAGGCAAATGGCGGGGGGGGGGGGGGGGGGGGCGTTGCTCAGGATTTCAAACTGTGCCCAGCAGGGCCTTGCAAACCAAGTATTTGGCTAGTTGCATAATTGAACAATCTGTAGGATTTAAATAAGGGGAAGGCTAATGAGTTTTCAGATCTAGCCTATTTTTTGCTTGTTTTTTCAATATTGCAACATTATTAAGACGGTGCTGACATCATTAGCATCTTAAGCATTTAGGCAAATGCGGGGGGTGCTCAGGATTTCAAACTGTGTCCAGCAGTAATGATGTATGCACTGATTTCTGTGCCAAGCCTAGTGGCTGGAACATTGGCTTGGGCCCATATACCCGGCACAGCAAGATGGTTGGCAAAGAGAACTGGAAGAAAGGGCCGTGTTTTTTATTCTGATTTCTGTCTTACAGACAACAAAATCACATCCCAGCCTGAGAGACAAGCCACTTCTCTGAGCTCCTGTCAGTCTTTGAGAAGCACTATCTGGTACCAGATAAAAACTGAGCCTAAGAGTGAGATGCAACTTCTGTCTGGGCATTTTGATCAGATCTTTGGTCTCAGACAGAGCTACAAGTGGCAACGAGTTTGAGGAAACTCTTTGAGAACTTCTTCTTGAACTGTGAGGAGACAGTTTGCTCTGACTGCACAAGGGAGAAAATACACTAAGACTGGTGAGCACGGGAAGAGTAATTTGCCCATCTGCAGACCCAAGGCTATGGGGCATACACCCCAAGTATGCCCTGCATCTTAGTCATTGCCTTCAGCATTCTCCTAACCACAGACGAATGTGATGTGTGGACCTTTGGGGAAACATTTCCTTGCCCTTGTAATATACAAATTTCTTTCAAACCAGGCATTTGAAATAGATAAATTTCTAAATATGCCTTAACATGCATTAAACACATGCAAAATTTAACCCTCAAATTTGAAACATATATTTTGTTCTGAGCTCAGAGGCATATAGGTTGAAGAACTTTTTGCCACAATAGATATGAAACGAGGGTATGCCACTGGTCATGCACTACGATCCAGATCATTGTGATTCAACAGGAATAAAGCTGTTTGCCTTGCACTTGCACATAGCCCACGGTGCTGACACCATCTATTCACATGTCTGTCTCTCCCAATAGACTATAAGTTCAAGACTATAAGGGCAGGACAGATAGGTCATTTCTCTATGTATACTCAGTGCCCAACACAGATTGCTGAATATATATTCATAAATATTTGTTTAAATGGACTGAATTATGAGTCCAGAAACCTACTGTTCTCTTCTGATGCTGCCACTAGGCTCGTGTTTGCAGATCAAACACAAACACCTCTGTGCTTCCTTCCAGCTTGTGGAGCCAGCGACATGGCCATGTGGTAACTATAAGTGCATTTGACAAAATGAACCAAAATGTAATACTGATGCACCTATCTGCTCTGCCCTAGGGTAGAGAATGAGACAAGTTGACTACGCCAGTCATTCTCTAAGTTTCCATGTGCCATGCTTCAGACACTTCATAAACGTTCTCCTCACTTAGCTCTCTGCTCAGAAAAGTCTTCTCTGCCCACCCTTCTAAAATAAGACCTATGCGTCATCTCTAGCAAGTCACCTTGTTTTATTTCTTCATGCCAGAAGTCAACACTTGGAAGTACATGATGGTATACATTTATTTCCCCCAGAATGGGATCTCCGTTGTCTTGTCTGAGTGTGTACAGCCACCTTCCCGTCACCTAAAATTACAGGTGCCCAACAAATAGCTGTTGAATGAATGGGTGGGTGATAGTCATAGCAAGCATTTTAAAAGAGTCTGATTTTGTTTTCAGATATTTCGAATGAAAACCATCTCAGCATTAACACCCAAGTGGGGCAGGCAATGACCTCCACATCTGACAGGTATTAAGAGAAATGAAGTACAATATTATTTTCAGATGGAAGACCCCAAACGCTTAGCTTGGTGGGTGTGTGACTTCACAATGTTAACAAAATATTTGAAGAGTCAGGCACAGGATTCAGTATTCCAAGCTCATGAAACCACTCTGTAGTCACTGATAACCAGCAACAGGCACATAGTGATCTTTGTCTCAGTTAATAAACTACTGTCATGGGTATATGTCAATGTTTTTAGGAAAGCCAGTGTTTCTAGGATTTTGTTCCTCATGACTCATATATACTAGGCACTCAATAACCATTTATTGACTCGATATGATTGATCTCAGTTAAAATATGCTTTGAAAATGTTAACAAGAGTAATGCCCCATGGAACGACCTTTATGCACTCTCAAAAAATACATAAATTTGGAACAAATACTGTACTCGAAGGAATCAAAATTGCAAAGTATATTAATATATGACTAAATTTTAATTCCTTGAATGGTACCTTTTCAAATCCAATCTAAAACGTCTACTATGTCTTTAATCTAATATAATCCAATGAGCTTTAATAAAAAGTTGTTCCCACTAGGGCCAAAACCCAGCTATTCCATTTTTGTAAACTTCTGTGTAAAGGAATGAGCTGAACTAATTTTTTTCTGAATTTTTTATATTTAATCAACAACATCATTGCCAAAGAAAACCACTTTTCAGAAGTCTCTCTATCCTGGTTTATAACTTATAATCAAAAACTGGAATTTTGCATCTGATGGGCTTTAGGGTGTAACATTATACTGTCATATTTTTGATGCTATAGTTAAAAGTAAGAGATAGTTTCCATTATAAAAATTTTCCCATAGCCTGGTTACCCAGTGAAAAAGATTTTCCTATAAAAATGGTCTTTCCAATTCATAGGTTAGAAATTATTGTGGGTAATTTTTTTTAAGGAACATCAAAAATTTTTGATTGGCTTCAGATAACTTTCTGCATTCATGTAGTCCCATCAGTGATCTTAAGGTGTATATAAAAGGATAAGGCAGTGTGATAACAATGACCATGCAGACAAAGAAATTACAACTTTAAAAAAAAACGAACAAACTTGAGGCTTCAAACCCTTATCCTTATCCAGTTAGAGCTGTATGGATTAATTTCAGCTATAACTGATTCTAAGCAGCAGGAGAAAAATTGGAGTGGGGGCACAAATATGAGGTCCAGAACAATCCAATCAACTTGCAATATCACAGATATATGACAGTGGATCTTACAAAAATCTACTTCAGCTCTGGACTTCGACCCTTGGTCCCTCAGGGTGATAAGGATGCTTGGAAATCTGATCTGTCCCGACAGGGTAAGGCAACCCTCTATGACCTTCCCAAAGCCCTGCTGTGCCCATGGCTCAGAGGCCAGCACACTTCACCCTGAACTGTGAGCTTCCTTTAATTGTATACTTCACTTTCATTTTCCCTTACAGTCCTGGTTTGGGGAACTTCTCTGTCTGTTCTGTTCTGTTCTGAAAACTGGTAATGACCCAAGTGTCATCCATAGGGGACTGGTTCAATAAGACGTGTGACATCCAAACAATGGTAGATCTGCTGCCTTTAAAGAAATGTGTTAGATTGATACGTACTGATGGGGGAAAGGTTCAAGGTATATTATTAAGTCTTAAAAAAGAAGAATGCAAGTTGCTCTAAAAAGTTCTAAATCTATACACATGCATATACTAATAGATGCATGGAGCGGAAATCTGCAGGACATTATACACTAAATGATAAATAGTGGTCATCTGCAGGCAGTGTGTGACAAAAGAGCATGGACCACAAAGAACTTTCATTTTCTATGTGATAAGGTCTTGTAGTTTTTTAACTGTTAGAAATCTGTATAAATTTTGTAATCAGAAAAAAAAGTTTCTAAGATAGTAAAAAAAAGATTGATATAAGACTTTGGGACATTATATAATAAACATAGGAGGGTGAATCAAGTCTGAACACGTGGGCAAACCTCTATAATATCTATAACTGGAATTTAGAAGTCCATGGGCCCCTGAAATTATGTGAGAATTTTTATGCACGTTTGCATTTTCTGGAGAGAGGCTCCATACCTTTCATCAGATTCTGGGAAGTGTCAGAGATCCAAAAGAAGGTCACAAACCATGATTCTAGCAGAAACCAAGAGAGTTGTTCCATCCTTCCATTCATTTTTTATTATCATCTTATCATGAAACATTTTATTACTGCTTAATTTCATAGTTCTTGCCAAAGGTAAAGTCTATAATCAGCACCAAAGTATAAAATCCGTAGTTCTTGGTCTCTGCCCTTCCTTAAAGAGACTTCCAATGCCTTAAGAACAATCCTAAGAACAGGATAAAAAGTCACACCTGGCTGGCCTTGGGGTAGGAAAACTCCTAACAGGCACTGAAACTCTGTAATTGTTCAGGACTTGAGGACAGTTGTCCAAGATGCTAATAGCCCTCCATAAAGGGCAAAAATTTTCTCCATAAAGATAAGGGATTTGTGAAATGGGGGTGCGGAAGTGGGGAGTGGGGTACAGGGATTGGGGGAAAGAGTGGAGAAGAAGTCATAGTTGCATTTAAATTAAGGCAACTCCGGGAACCCCAGGGCAACCGAGTAGCTCAGTCAGTTAAGCCTCCTACTCTTGGTTTCAGCTCAGGTCATGATCTCATGGGTCCTGAGATCGAGCCCCGCTTTGGGTTCTGTGCTCAGCAGGGAGTCTGCTTGAGGATTCTTTCCCTATGCCCCTCCCCCACGCATCCCCCCTAAAATAAATAAATAAATCTTTTAAATTAATTAATTAATTAAAGTAACTCCATTGGATGAGTGGGGCTAATTTCATCAGCAAAACAAAATTCAATGCAACATCATTATCTGTTGGCCTTAAATTGCTCAAAAGAGCCTTCAATCATAAATGTATATTAAAATATAGAGCAAAATTCATGTTGCTTTGGTCTATATTAATATTGCGTATATTGGGGTTACCATTTATGTAAAATCTCAACTTCTGATGACTTTTGTAAAGCTGACTACCCAAAATCCCTGGGAAATACATGAGTCCATAAAACGTTTAACCATCTCTACCTTGACTCCACTGACAGTCTCCAGAATCAGGTCCATTACAGAGTTTCCATAAACCTTAAGATCAAGTGTAGATCAATAACAATTTGTAATTTAAGTAAAGAACCATAGGTTATACCTGCACTGGCCAAATGAGGAGCATTATCGGTGAAAATTAGGAATAATACTCTACTTTCCAAATGTGCTTTCCAGGTGGTTTATCACTGTCAAAATAGGCCAATTGTGAATTTAGTATGCAATTAAAGTGTCAGATACCCCGGAGTTCTAGTGCTGACATTACCTGACTGTGCAGGTTTTACAGGCAGAGAAATTGAAGGGGTTCACATAATCCACCAAAGCCCATCACTAACCACTATCACCTAATTGTACCAGTATCTGCCATATGCAAAGCAAAGAACTAGGCACTATACAAAACAGAAATGGGCTCTCCAGGAGTTTGATGAGTTAGCTAGAAAAATAAGATATATATATTTATAGATAAATATATGTAGTGAAGATAAGGATTTTATAATAAAATGCCAAAATGACGGTAGGTGAAAATAATTCCATGCTATTGGAATAAAAAGACATAGAGAAATCACATCTCCAGGAGTGATGAGGATGAATCTTATGAAGAAGGGAGGGTTTAAACTAACTCTTAAAGAAGGAATTGGATTTTGAAGGTCAAAGTACTATCTGGGTAGATTTACAGATTAAGGCAACATTGTGGCCAAAAGTTGGAAGATGGAAGCAAAAGGCTGGGCTGGCAAGAAAGGGAGAGGAGCAGAATGAGCAAACAAGTTAGGCTGAATAGACCAGTCCTGGGTATGGATATAAATAAGCCTGAAAAGTTCATAAAATACTAATGAACACATATTGAGCTCCTACTGTATTTCAGACACTTTAAACGCATTAGTTAATCAAATCCTCACATGAGGTAAGTACTTTTAGTGGCTTGCCTTCATTTTACTCACCTAGTAAATGGTGGAGTCAGGATTCACACCCAGGTTAATGTAAGTCAGAACCTCGGCTCAGAATCACCATATTCTTCTGACTCAAGGGTGGGAGGCCCTCATAGACCAGGCTAAGGAATTTAGGTTTCAGTGTCAGGTGTAAAAATGGGAGCTATGTTATCTGATAACCCACTGATAATGCCTGTAGGCATGGCTTATCACTACTCTAGAGATTCCTGTGCAAACACTGAATTATCTGATGATTTTTCCAACAATGTTAACTGATGGTAACAAGTATCTGCTGACCAGTTCCTTGACTACAGTACTGATTTACATATTATAAGGTGCTCAGCTCGAACTTTATTAGGAGAATCCCCTGTATTGGTATTCCATCATCATATCTTGTCCTTTTAGTTCCCAGGACTTAATTTTACCTGTTACTCACCTACCACTTCTGCTGGAAATACGGCTCAGGATAATAAACAGAACAATGTGTGTTCCTTTCAAATATTCCCCGAATATATATAAACCTTCTTGCAAGGAGAGCCACTCTTGTCAAATAATACAGTCATCCCTTAAAAACTAATTTCATCTTAGGCTCATGTCTTAAAAATCGATTGGGTTCTTCAGTTACACATGCACAGGATGGGACATCTGGACCCTCCTAGGGGGCAGGGATGAATTTTCCTCTGTTATACTCACAGTAGCCAAATTATTTCTTCTCCCACTATGGAAAACCACAGAAAACTATCTCCTAATGATTTACTGCCCAACCCCCAGACCACAAATCAAAGAATTGGGTTGAGTGAGAAATAAGAAAGAATGGTGGCCACTGGCTATGAGAAGGGGAGTTGAGTGTTTCAGTTTATTTTCTTAAGCCAATTAATGATAAAGCGGCATGGAGGGAAAGAAAGACACAACATGGCCGTGAAAGACTTTTTTTTTTCCAGATAAATGGCCAGATATCAGATTCTGTAATAAGTACTTCCACCTATCAAAACATAAACACACACACACATGCATGCACACACACATACACACACATTAACTTTGCGTTGGAGAAGGAAGATAAAGATCTTAAAAACACAAGATAATATTCAGGAAGCCTTGTGGATATCGTAAAATGTTGGAACTTTGAAGGACTCTTGGAAGTCCTCTAATCCAGACGTTGCAAACTCAGGGTCCATGAACTATACATAGCAGACAGAGGTGTTTCGTTGGGCCTGCAGAATATTGCTTGTTGTTGATTATTTACTTTAACTGAGTCAACACTTTAAAGTAGAGAAAATTTAATAAGAATCCCGATATGAGACTTCTCTTAAAAATTGGAGACCTAGCAGCACTGAGCCCCCTTATCCAAATGGCAGCAGTGAGCTAGAACTGAGCAGCAGTTGCCTCCTTTAGAGGAGGCTTGAACTCAGTCCCCCACCACTCCTTCTTGCTCTAGAATACAAGGCTGGGTGTCAAAAATTTAAATAAAATAGGAGATGGCTTAGTGCTTATCCCCACTTTGCTTCATTCACTTATTGTGCCTGCCAAATCCTATAGACATTTGAGATTACAAGCTGTGCTCTAGTCCATTCTCCTGATTTAGAGAAGAGCAACTCAGCTAGGGTGGTAAAGTGACTTACAGAACTCATTCCACTGGGGCCCCTGGGTGGCTCAGTCTGTTGAGCGTCTGACTCTTGGTTTCGGCTCAGGTCATGATCTCAGGGTCATGGGATCAAGCCCCACTTCTGGCTCCACACTTGGCTTGTAATCTGCTTGAGATTCTCTTTCCCTTTCTCTCTGCCCCTCACCTCGCTCCTATGCATGCACTCTCTCTTTCTCTCAAATAAATAAATAAAATCTTTTTTTTTTTAAGATTTTATTCATTTATTTGACAGAGAGAGACATAGCAAGAGAGGGAACACAAGCAGGGGGAGTGGGAGAGGGAGAAGCAGGCTTCCCCCCTGAGCAGGGAGCCCGATGTGGGGCTCGATCCCAGAACCCTGGGATCACGACCTGAGCCAAAGGCAGATGCTTAACGACTGAGCCACCCAGGCGCCCCCATAAATAAAATCTTTTTTAAAAAATCATAAAATTAAAAAAAAACTCATCCCATTAAAAATAAAATGTTCAGGGATGCCTGGATGGCTCAGTCGGTTAAGTGGCTGCCTTCAGCCCGGGTCATGATCCCAGGGTCCTGGGATCGAGCCCCACATCGGGCTCCCTGCTCGGCAGGGAGCCTGCTTCTCCCTCTTTCTCCCTCTGCTTGTGCTCTCTCTGTCACATAAATAAAATCTTAAAAAAAAAATGTTCATCCACAGGGATTATGGTCTAATGACACTGGAGAATATACATAATTCAATTTAGGCTGTGTGCATACAATGCCAAGATCAGTGGAGCAAGGTTAAAATTTCAATCACTTTATTTACCCAGTGTCCCTCTCCCCAAAAAGAAAGATTCTCCAGTTTTCAGAATAAGTTTACTCCCTATTTTGGCTTAGTATACAGTTTTAATGTGCCCAAATTTATCCTCAGGGCATGATTTATTGAGAAGACAGACAAAATGCTTACTATATACATGCAAATGCTTCTAAAAATGAGACTTTATAAAAAATAGAGTGGAGGGAAAGATGTCTAAAAAATTCCTCTTCAGAAAATTTAACTGATATATTGGAAGGAAAATGACAAATTTGTTGAGTGATCTCTTTTGACTTAGGTACTTTGCATGCATCATCCCAGTTAACCCTCAGAGCAGCCCAAGATGGGTAGTATTACTACTCCCACTTTACAAAGACAGGTACCTTTCAGAGGCACTCGATAATTTGAAGATGACCTGGCTATTCAATCAGGGACCACAGCCAGATTCAAACTCTGATGAGCATGTTTGCAATGTTCCTGAAAGAAGGAAATGTGCCTGGTCCACGTACATGGAGAGATCTCTCTGGTATTTTTACCATAAGCCTGCCCATCGCTGAAGCCGACCAAGTGCTACATAGAAGGACTTTCCCAAATGTCATAATTTGAACAACTCTAACATACAAAATTAATTCCTTTAGGCAAGTTCTTGAACAAGGTTAAGAAAGCCTTGGTTCTTCCTGTTATATATAGTCAGTGACCCCTAGGCAGGTGTTTACTAAGGGGATTAGCAAAATCTCTTTTCTAAATAACATTTCTTCTTAGATTTGTTATAAAAGCTAGTAGTCAAGGATTTGGCTGAATATACAAGCCAAAAGCATGTTTGCTAATGAATAAGAATAACAACTAAAATTAAAATAAAAAGTAATTCAAGAATAAGAGCTTTTGAAGAGTTAGGCATTTGATTAAAAATTCACTTGCTTTTTTTCTATAATGAAACAGTTCCTTAACCACAAAACAGCTTTTATAATAATGCAGAAGAGTATGGTTCCAAGTAAAACACTCCCCCCATTTTAATCATGGCTATTATTTTTGAAAATGAAAATGGCTGAGGTCATTGTAATCTATTTTAGGGTTTGCACGGGTTGGTGGTATTTTTTTCTTGGCTTTGAGCTCTCCATGTTACCAGCTAACTGTTATGGGTTTTGCTATGTGCCCTTTCAAATCCCATTCTTTTTAATAATGTTGTACTTTATACACATAAATTAGAATGAATTCCACTTTCTTTCCTAACAACTCCAGATGGGGTCCACACTTTCAAGAGGACTAGAACTTGCCTTTTTTATTATTATTATTAAGTATGTACTTCTTAGAACAAGTATGTTCCTATCTTCATTAAAATGCTGTGGATGTTCAAATGCTAAGAGATTAGTAAAAACATAGAATTCATGTAGTCCTTTTCAAAATCAAACTGAAATATGAGGATAGCATTTGTGTATCTACTCTTTCCAACTTACAAAGACAGACACACATAAAGAAAATATGCCCAGAAACAAAACATCATCCAGGCAGAGCTGTAGATCTATTGATACCTGTGGATTGGGGAGTCTACAGATATCCATTTAGGACATATACCCTGTAGCACCCAGCAGACAAAATTATCAAATATCTAAAGACACTACAGTTACACATTCAGGCCTCCCTTTTCATGTGATTAATATTTCACTGACTTTCTGAATTTAGCTTGGCTTTTTTATATAATTCGCTATCACAGCACACAGAACAGCCCAAGATCCATCGAAATAGCTCCTACCCAGCCACAAATGAGAGAATGTCTTTACAAAACAAACATATGGTGACGGTCTGCCTGTTAAAATGCCTTAAGCTCTGTTTGTTTGTTTATTTTTTTAAAAAATCAACTTGCAAGCCCAATGTAATAAGATGCTGTAGCTTTTATGAAAGAGGTGAAATAATTTTAAACACAGACACACAATGAGTTTATTTATTTAGAAACTTGTTAAATAGAGTCTGGGAATTCAAATATTCAATGTTGACATTGTACAGAACTGGCCAGGAGCCAGAACCCAGTCTCCAGAGGGACCCATTGGACAAGGAATTCAGGCCTTTCTCTCCTCCCACTTGAGCTAAATAGGTAGAGGCCATTAGTTATACCCACAGCAATATCTGAACCGCACTCGAATTCGCTGGCCTCGCCAGGGCACTTCAAAGGAGGGCAAGTGTGTTTAGCTTTTTAGTGCTGAACTAGAGTGATATGTCACAGTTTTGAAAGAGTTTTCTAAACAGTTTCTTCCTTATGTAGAAACATCTCTGAAGTTTCTTGTATGGCATGTAAGCAAGGATAATTAACAAGGATTATACTTTTTTCATTTACTGGGGAACAAAATATAATACCAATCGGTGTGCAAACGGAGGATCTGGAAGAAGAGGCATGCTGCTTCTGTCTTCCTTTCTCCCTCTCTTGTTTTCTGCTTCATTTGTTTGTCTCCTTTTTATCCTCTTCCTCACACTTGTTCTCACTACACAGCCAATTTCCTTGAGAACTCTCTGGTAAACTAGCAAGGCCAGAAGAGTGGGAAGTGGCAAATGGGGTAGGGAGGGAACTAATGATTCATACTGGGCTGCCCAGATGAAAAGAAAAGCAGACCCCACAGACCTTTTTAGAAAGTGCCTGAAGCAGCGGCTTCCAGCCAAGGAAGGGTTAACCACCACTCCAGAAAAATGTGGCTGGCATCCTTATAGTGTGCCTGTCTCCTCCCGCCGGGTCTCCCCCCAGCCCCTCTCTCCCCCCTGCCGGGGTGAGCGAATGAAGGTGTGCCTGCCCTCCCCACTTGAGTGTTCCTTAACCCCGGACGTGTGAGCGTGTGTGTGCGTGTGTGTGTGTGACAGAGAGAGAGGTGCGCGTGGGTGCATGTGTATACACCGCCAGCGCTCTTAGCGAAGCGGTGCGCCGGCACTCAGCCCCTCTGAGGCTGGAGAGAGAAGATCTGGCCTAAGCTTGAGAGCCAGGAGCTGAGCAGCTGGGGCGGGAGGTGTGGGGGTCCTCCCTGGGTGAGCACTGCCAGGCTCGTACTAGGGCCTCCCCAGCTCCACCCCCTACTACCCAAGAGAGCCCGCTTCCACTGCCTGCGATGGTTTTGAGATGAGGGGTGGGAGGCTGTACCCAGCTTTTGGGACTGGGGCTCTTCTAGGAGCTGAGTTCCTCGGGAACGGGGTGAGAGCCATTGGCCAGAAGGTGACAAGTCAATTTTCTCCACTCCAGGGCCCGCTTCCAGCAGAGGCAAACGGAGGAGGTGCGGGGAGAGGGGGACTGAGCTTAAGGAGACGAGGGCAACAAGTCGTCTCTCTCTTGCCCTCCTTTGCCCTTCTTGCCCCGGGGGTCCCCATCCTTGTCCTCCCTGGCCCAGGCCAGGTCTGCAGCGATAACCTGGCCCCAGCTTCCAAAAATGAAATAAACTCCCAAACGACAAGATCTTTAAAGGGAAACTGCTTACAGAGTTACTACCTTCAACTTTATAAAAGAGAAGAAGGAAGTAAAGATTTCTTAGAATGACGCGTTAATTTCTATTCGATAAGCGTCCTACGTGTTGAATGTCTGTCGGCAGAGGAGGCCCGGGCCAGGGTAGTGGAGAGAGGCCTCCGCTCAGAGAACCTGTGAACTGGGCTACCCCTCCAAGACTCGCTCATGCACACTTACACGCACACTCACACGCACATGGTCGCCAAGACCTGTGACTTCTCAAGCCCCTACAAATAAAAATCTGAAAAAGGAGCCTTTCTTTCCAGCCTTCCTGCCTCTGCATCTAATGAACCGTACCCTTCCACAATGTTTAGGGTGGGGGGGTGGGGATGAAAAGCGTTATTAACCTTCTCCTAAACATAGATTTTTTTTTTCTTTTTTTGGCGAAACACATCGAAATGCTGCAGGAATACTGCGCTCCAAGTGCCAAATGCAATAAAGAAGCCCTAAGCCAGGGTAATGGTCAAGTAATGGCAAATAAACCGCCTTCCTAGAAGGGGCCTCGGGCCTCCGACGGGCGAGGGTTTTTCCTTCTCAAAAACAGTCTGAAATAAACAAGTAAAATATGTTTTTTAAACAAAGCTCTGTATTTCCATCTTTTCTTTTTTAACTATGAAGAAAAACACAAATGGATGGGCATATGGGGAGTGCAGGCTGGAACTTGGGTGCGCGTTTCCTTTGTTATCTTAAGTATTGGGCTGCTAAGGTGAGGAGTTTAAGCACGTGAGGGAGGGTCGTCATCTACCTTACCTATTTAAGAGCCTCTTTTTAAACAGAGATCAAGTGTACAAGTAACAAGTGCCCCCCTCTCCGGGGTCTTGCTAATCGCATCGCCTCTGGGTCTTTACGAGACTTCTGGGGGGCCGGTAGCTAAAGGGGGGTTACACGTTGCAACTCCTTCAGTGCTGTGATTGAAACCCTGCCGGGTATCACTTTAGAAAAGTGGGGTGGGGGTTGCTTCGGTGTCTCGGCTCTATGCAGGCTGGGCAAACCCAACTTGACTTCTTTCCCATCACCAGAAGAAAAAAGTTGCAACTGGCAATTCTGGCACCGCCCAGGTGCTCTCCTAGCTGCCCAAAAAAACCGCTGGGAAGCCTCCCAGCGCTGCCGCAGTCTGCTTTTAGTTTTCTTTTCTTAAAGATGGGAATAAAAGCCAAGGGCTTTAGACAGTACAACTGTCAATCCTCTTGCTTTTCCCTTCTTTTTTGTTTTTAATTAAACGGTTTATTCTTCCCAAATGATTTGCAACGAATTTATCGGTTTCAACTAGTGTGTAAAAAAAAAAAAAAAGAAAAGAAAAGAAGAAAAAAACAAGCCCTATACGTTGGAACATGGGTTGTGCATTCGTTCTGGGCTTAACTTCAGTGGGTACTTTCAGGGTTCAAGGGGTCCTGTACCGTAGCCAAGACCAGGACAGGACTTAGCCACCAAAGAAATTTACAAAAGACAAAAAGAATAACAAGAAATCCAGAAAACTCCTGTTCCTATGTGATTTGTTTCCACTAAAATGTTGACTTTGCATTTTAAAAAAACATAAAGGTATGCTTTTTAAAGTATGCTGGTCACACTGCCTCGTTCTAATCCAGAAAAAAAAAAAGAAAGAAAGAAAGAAACCGGTGCAGACAGAGCGGCGAAGTTTTCGTTGGACTGCACGGCAAGGGGTCACTGACTATCTCTGCCACGCTCAAGGAAACTCACGCACTACGGCGGGGGACGGAAATAGCGCTTTAAAATACAAAAAAATCCCTACTTCTGATATGATTTCCTTTATTACCCAGATTGTAACTGAAGAATTGCATAAAGCAGTGCTTCTGCCCAAGAAAAGCTGCCTGGTGGCAACAGCTGGAGCAGCGTGAGCGAGAACCTGAGGCTCAGCAAGAAAAGTTTGTAAGAGTTCCTATCTAGCTATCAGAAAGCCGCAGTGGCATCCTGAGAGACACTAGAGACAAAAAATGGGTCTCCCACTGGATGAAATGACAAGTATCATCAGATCGGAAAACGAGGTTCAGTTTCTGGATGTTGAGCGGGCTGTGCGTGCGGGAATATTTTAATAGGGCGGCGTACAGCTTGGCAATTAAAATAGTTGAAAAAGTTGCTCAAGAAAATTCGAAGGGTTTTGTGTTCTGCTTTCACTTCGGCGGATACCGGGCAATGAAGCGCAAAGCATTCGGCTTTCATTTCACAGTTTAGGCATGGTTGAAATAGGCTCTCCACGCCTCCCCCCCCCCCCCCAAAACACCGCTCTCGTCCGCCCACCCTCCAACCACACACACACACACACACACTCTCTCTCTCTCTCACTCCAAACCTTTAGCCGGAATTGAAGCCCCCAGGCCTCCAAACATATGTACATTTAATTCCTCATCAGATGAAAATAAAGACATCGGCCACATTTAAAAGAAAACAGAAAAAACGGGTCTTCTACTGGCGCCCTTTGACAGTGTCGCAGCTAAGTGAAATGAACAATATCCAAAAGAGAAACAGATGTACTGATGACCCAAGAGCCCTATATTTAGGTTGATCCCTGAGACCAGGGCGAAAGGAAACGTACTGGGAAGTGAAGGAGTGCTTGAGTGAGGACTGGATGAAGCACTGGAAAGGAGCCTACGATGACACCATCTCACTGGGCTAGACCTCGGACTCCCACTGCCAAAGAAACCCAGCCCGCAGAGGTGCCGCTGCCTTCCGCGCGGCTGCTGCGGGGACCTGGGAGGCTGGAAGGCTTGGGGACGTACTTGGTTCTAATGCGCAAAGGAGGGAGGAGAGATTGGGGATTTTACTGGGGTCCTACCCCACCCCCATCTCTCCTTTCTCTGGTCCCCAAGCAAAACAATTAGTTGTTTTCAGCGAGTGGAAGAGCGAACGGCGGCCTGTCCCCTCCCGAGGCTGCTCCAGCCTCGCGTGCTGACACCTCGAGGAGGAGGGCTTTGGACTGCTTGGGTTTGCTCCGGGTCTCGGCACCTCCTAGTCCCCTTACACTTGCGCTAGAAGCATTTGGACAAACCCAGTCCTGACGCCTACAGTCCCGATTTGGCTTCTGCCTTTCCCGACTCTGTCGGTTCGGCGGACAATTCCAGGCGAAGTCCCCCGACACTTCTGGGAGAAGAGTGGGGGGTGGGGACCCTGCCACCCCTGCCCTGAACCCCATCTCCCCGGTGACCGACGCGGCTCCACGCCGGCAGGCAGGGGGCGCCGGGGAGGGTTAGTGACCCGAGACCCGGGCTGCATCCAGAAATAGAGCGAGAGGCTCTACGGCGCTCTCTCCGCGGCCTAAAGTCCCGGCAGCCCGCCCCCTGGGGGTCACTCGGCGCCCGGCCAGCCTGGATCTCGCAGGCGGGAGCAGGCCCTTTCGGCCCTCTTCTCCTCGGCGGCTGTCGCCGCTGGCGGCGCGCCCTGCACTCCTCACTCTCCAGGCGCTCGCGGGGCCTCTTCTCTCCTCACCTGCCCCCGGCTCCGGCGAGCCGGTAGCTCTGCACTGCCTGTGCCCCCCCACCACCACCACACACGGCGACTACTGCCCCACTCTCGTCTCCCCCACTCCCCACCCCAGTCGTCCCGCCGCGCGGCGCACGCGGGAGAGCACCGCCGAGCGCACAGCGCCCACTACCGCAACCGCCGCTCGGCGCAGCCCGCCAGCCCGCGCAACTTCCAGCGGCCGCCTCGCAACTTTTCCCAACTCCACCACTGCTGCCCGCCGCCGCCGCCACTGCGGCTCCCTCCGAGCCTGCCACCCACCCCAAACCCCAGAAACAAACCAAGACTCGAAAACGCTCCCATCCCCAGCCCGCCTCCCCCCATCCCCCGCTCCCCCTCCCATACCCGGGACTAGCTGGTTGGCCAGAGGCAACTCTCCTCCGCCTGGGGGGAAGGGGAGGGGAGGGGGAGACTTTCTCATCTCCTCTCCCCCCCCACCCCACCCCTTCCCGCTTGCTCTCGCGCGCTCTTCTCCCTCCCACCCCGGTCTTGGCTGCCCCCACCCCCACCCCCACCCCGGGGTTGCCACAGCTGGTCGGTGCGCGGGGCTAAGGGCTGCCCCGGCTCTTCTGGAGCCCAAACCAAGAGCGAGAGCGCGGGAGGCCGGGCGCGAAGGCTAGGACCGGCAGGTTGCTGGGGTGGCGTTGCGCCTGCCCTCCACCCCGGCCCCGGCGCGAGAGGCAGCTGCGCGCTCCCTCCCGGAGCGCTGGAGACAGATATGCAAGATGGCAGAGGAGGGGGAAAGCCAATAGAAAAGGGATATTGCACCTACTTGTGGCCAGTTTCCTTGCCCTGCCTTTGGATCTCATGCTGTGCCCAGTCCTGCAGCCGCTGGTGTGTGGTTGGGGTTTTTTTTTCTTGGATCTTTTCCTTCTTTTGCTCTCCCTCTCGCTCCCTCCCTCGCTCCTCTCTCTCTCTCTCTCTCTCTCTCTCTCCCCCCCCACACACACACAAACACGCACTTACACACACTCACTCTCTGTCTTTCCCTCTTTCACTCTCTCTCCCTCCCTCTCTCCCTTTCTCTCAATCCACACTCGCTATCTCTCCAGCATTGTCAGTTCGGACACCTTCGCACATGCGCGCTAGACGCCCCTCCAACATCTCAGCGCCGCCAAAAAAAGTTTGGAGCGATTTATCACTTTGATTTGGAGATCTTGTCAGATGGCAATCGCTGAGGAGGCGGAGAAAGGGAGCCACGGGGAGGGCGGCGGGGGGCGGGGAGCGAGCACAGGGAGCCAGAGGGGAGCAGACACCTCGCCCCAAAAAAAGGCGGGCGGTGGGGGGGGGGGGCGGAATAAAAAGACTAGGGCAAAGGCTTGATTTCGTGTTGGAATCACCAATAAGCCTGTATCATTATTATTATTGTTTTTCCCACCATAAATTGCAGGAGATTTTCTATACCATCCACGGAGAAAGCAAGAAGTGGGGCTTTTAAAACCTTTTCCATGCTAAAGAACTAGTAGGACAGGACTGTTGACAAACGATCCAAGAGAAAGTGAGAATCATCCTGAACTTCAGGCAATCTGCTGCTGCCGCCCCTGCTGCTGCTGAAGCTATTGCGGCTTTGTGCTTTCAGAGTTGAAAGCTAAATAAGTAACTGTTCTCTTGCTCGGTGTTAGGTATAATCCAAAGCTTGCAGCTACCCTTGGAACATTTCAGTGGTCTATTCCCACCAAGTAGTAATGATCACCTTTGATTCCCAGGTCCGGACAGGCTCGGGCATTTAATATCCAAGACCTCCTGCGTCCCTGAGGTTAGCTGTCACCTTCCGGCCTCCCCCAAGTCTGCCCCCATCTCCTCTTGCTGCAGTTCAGCCTGCCAGCCATTTTCACTCATTCGCTTAAACCCACAACCTTTGGGGTCAAAAGAAAGAGGAGGTGGGGGGAAAGTCCTCCCCCACCCTTAAAAAATACATTGTTGAAACTTGCTTTAATTACAGGATTTACCAATGAAGTGGGCATATAGAAATGGGGAAATCCTAAAGGGGCCAGCTGTGTTCAAGGTATGAATCAATTTCAACTACGTATAGATTTTCTCTTGGTACAACCTCCTTGCATTAAACAGTTTTGTTCAATACCTTCCATGAACTATTTATGTCCCCAATAATATCTGTTGCAAATCCTGCCAGACACCGTGAAAGAAAATTACAATCTTTTCAGTCTCTGTGCTGCAACAGTACATCCTTGATGTTCCAGTTAGAGGAAAAGGAAAAGAAAAGCAAGCCCTGGGCATGAGTTTGGCAAAGGCAGGGGAGGGGAAGAGAGATCACTGAGAATGTCCTGAGCAAACAGTAAGGTTCAAGCCTAAAGGGCATTCACCAATGGCTCATAAAATATCTCTGAGGAAGTCAAAATTCAAAGGATCACCCTGGCTAAGGATGCCCACCATTTCTTTCTCCAGAGCTGTGTAATTCTGGGAGCATGTGGCTGTAAGATACAGGTCCCTGGGGAACCAAGTACAGGTCCCAAGAGAGACAAATGTGTAATGTTGAAATGTGAGGAAAAGAAAGGGAGCAAAGGAAAGACTTGCACAGAGTAGGAGTAAAATAACCTCCAAAAGAGAAGGTTCTGGTAAGCACCAGACGGACACAAGAGTACTCTTATCATTGCCTCTGGACTGAAGAGGCGGGTGGGTTTTGTTTTTTGTTTTTTGTTTTTCCAGTCAGACTACAATTCCTGTTGCTCTGTGCATCCGGGTGCTGTACTTACACACAGCGGAGCTGGGTGTAAAAGCACCAGGCACTTCAACATTCTGAATGTGGATACCCAGAAGTCTGTGAATGTGAGTTCACAGGCTCCCCTCGGTTTAGATGGAGTAGTGCCTTCCCTCTGACCAGTAAGTGACCCCAGAGGAAAAGGAGAAGTGGGGGATTGAGAACCTTTAGAAAGGTAATAGAGTCTCTAGGGAGAGAAACACTAGGCTGGCCGGCATGATGTTCATAGAAGCTGCTTCTGATCAGTTTAAGGACTCCCTGGGGACCCTCACCTAGGCCACAGGATGGAGAGGCTGCACTGGAGGATCAGACCCCTACCATCTATCGGAACCTGGAGGGCCCTGTCCCCCAGGAGAGGAGAAGGAGACCCCATAGGGAGGAAGAGCTCCCAGAACAGTCGGAGGCTCTGCCTGGGACTTTTCATTTCACCTTCTCAGCCCCGGGAAGCTTAAAAAAAATAATAAAAGGAGTTACTATCCTTCCCTCTGCTGCTCTCATTAATTCCTTTCATCTTATGGGGGGGGAAGGGGGGTCCTATATCCTGGTCCACTTGAGGAAAGGAGGTTAAGAGGAGTGCCAGAGAATTTTCTAGGAAACGAAGGTACCATAGAACCAACCCCAAGATTAAATAGAAGACCCATACGTGAAGCTGCGATGATTGTTTCCGCTGAGAAATTATAAACCACGTGGCGGTTTAGGGGTGGGGTGGGGGTTGTGAACGGAATTGGGTAGGATATGGACTCAAGAAAATAAAATCGGAGTTCCCAAACTTAAAGATCCCAGTCTTTTAAACTTTTCTAGAGAGCGAAGGACGCGGGGGTGAAGCGCTGCTGGAGCACCCTCCCCTTCTGGTTTTTAAAGTCCCTGGGGTCGCGGCCGCCTCAGCGAATGCCTGGTCTTTCCAAGAGTTTCGGGACACGAGCAAATCCAACCTCTTCCAACTGAAATAATAAACACAAACTCCTCTGTGCCCTAGGGCCAAAGCATTGTGAATAGACAAGGCATCATTCTTTTTTGCTGTTTTGGGTTTTTTTTAGTGAAGTATTCATAATATCATCACTTTTCTTTTCAAACCTGAAAGCTGGGTTTCCCTCTCTCTCTCTCTCTCTCTCATTTGCTTTCTGCCCTAGGTGAGTGTTACTAAAAAAGCTAAGTTTCTAGTTCAAGTGTGTTTAACCTGATGGAGCAAACGCCCAGCAGCTGCTGACTGCGCTCGCCGCCTGCAGCGCCGCGGCCCCGGCGTGCGGACCTGGGCGGATTCCCACTTCCAAGTACAGGAACCCCGTCGGTTCCACCTGTCCCAAGTCTCAGCCGTGAGACCCAAGCAGGTGACTTTCTGTTCAGCGGCCCCTCGGATTCCCAAAACCCTCGGACGGGACGTCCAAGCTGTCGCTCGCCCAAGAGAAAGGAGGCCTCCAACAAGTTGGCCGAACTGCCCCCGCTGCCCGATTACCCACCACCCACCTTTCCCTCTCCTCCTGAAATTCGTTTCCTTGAGGGGCATGAGTGCCAACGTTTCCTTGCGTTTTCTCCAACGGAAGCGAGCATCCTGGAAACAGTGTCTCCTTGGAAAGTCGAAGAGCTTGCGGGGCTGTCTGGATTTGCTTGTTTTATTACTGTCATATTTTGTTTCGGGGTTTTTGTTGGTTTTTTTTGGAATTTTTTTAGGGAGAAGTAGAGAAATCAAGATGGGAGTTGAAAGGAAGAGGGGTCATGAAAGAAGACAAGAGAAGTATACCCTTTCTCCAACTATGTTTCTTTAATAAATGCTAAAAACGGCAAAGAACTGATTTTCAATACATTGCATGCAACAGGAACTTTTCCTTTCCTCGAAATATAATTGAACCAGCCCCACAGTGTCTTTGGAAGAAAGTTTGAATTCTTTATGGAGGTATTTCTTGGCCTATTGTCTTTGTGCAGTGAACTTTACATCTTGCTATTCAACCTATATTCTCCTGGTTACCAGCAAGATTAATTTAATCATTGTAATGCAATTATTAATACTGTTTACCCAACGCTGGGTTTCAGGTTGGCTGTTAAGAAATTAAACTCTCACTGGGTGACCAGAGCTAGGCAGGGGTTTCTTCATGTTGAAAGGAAACAGTCCTCTTTATTTAGTCTCAGAGCTCTAGCTTTCGGCCACGGGCTCAATTAGCCAAAATGGAAACAATTTTCATTCATTGCAATAACTCACTGTTCTGGAGATCGCTTTCAAAATATACACTTTATTATTATACGCTGACCTCGGTGGCGTGGAGTGGCAATAAAAGAAAGAGGCAGGGAGATCTATCTAGCCCCCTTGGGCTATAATTATTAGAAATTAATTGGGTTCAGGACCCTGGGTAGTCTAGCTAAATTAATAGCTTGTCTAGTGGTTTAAATCCGAATTTTTAGTCCACGGGAGAAAGAGAGAGTCACAGACATGAAATGCAGACCCAAGGGACGCCTGAGTTTACTTGCAAGACACTCATCTATTAAATAGTGTCTAGAATACATTTGAGTTGGGGAGAGGGGGTCGCAGTAGGAGGGGCGGGGGCCAGAAGAAAGAAAGGAGCGAGATGGGGAAGGCGACTGCGAGTGAGCTAAAAGGTCTCGAGTTGATTTTATTCGATTTTTCTTGTCTGCATTGTTTTCGGGAGGGGTTGCATTTAGGGGTTAAAATAAAAAATAAAGATCCCGTGTACTCGGAGCTGTCGTGCCGGAGTAAAAGTGAAAAGGGAGCCTTAGGCAAAAGGAAATTACTGCGAGCCCGCGTGACCTTTCAGGGAGGTAATCAATCAAGTGATCAACAGGGATATTTATCATCGCTATATAAGACTACTTCGCCCTGCACGGGCGGGGGTGGGGAGGCGAGAGGAGGGTGGAGACACGCGCGCACGCGCGTGCGTACACACACACACACACACACACACACGTTTGGACAAACCCGATAAGCCTCGAGACAGAACACGTAGGCTTTAATAAATGTTAAGAGTGTCCGTTTAGTCTGACGGTCTTGGAGAAACACACACTCGTACACATACGCAGGGGGAAATGCGCACATCCCCGCAGCAGTGGCTGCGTGGAGGTGTTAACTTTAAACTGCACGTTGCGCTTTGCCCTGAAAAGGAAGCTCGCGGTGAAATGCGTGCTTCAAACGCCGGCGAGGCGAGAAGAGAGCCCGGCTGAGGTGGGCGAGGGGCAGGGATAGTGCGGCTTCCGCGACGAGCCAGGGAAGGGGCGCTGCGGGCCGCATGGGGCTCACGGCGGCGCTGGTGGCCCTCTCGGAGATGCGCTGACGCCGGGTGCGAGGCGCCAAGGCAGCCTCCTCTTCCTGCGAAATCCTCGCGCGGCCCGGGCCGCGCGGCTGGAAAGAGGCGCGCTCGCGGCCCGCCCGCTCCTGCGAGCACGCGCGGCGAGGGTTCGGCGGCCGTGCGTTTTCTGCCCTGTTACCTTCTCTACCTTGTAAAACTCGCAGTTTTGTAAATTGCGTTTTTCGGCCCCGATTTCTTAGCAAATCGTTAGGTTTTACAATCCTGCTGCAACCCTCTGGTCGTTCAACTGCCCCCCTCCACCTCCCCAACTTCAGACGTGCATATAAGGGAAGGTGGGGCGGGGTGGCTGGCTTTTAATAATGATGCTAATGATATTATATAGTCGACTTAAAATCTAGGTCCCCGAGGCCCTCGCCCAGCTCGGGAATTATAATCAGCAGTTCTTTCGAGAGAATGTCGGCCTGATTACTGGCCCTCGAGGCTGGGAACTGTTTCCCGACGGGTTTATGAAACACAGGTTGGGGTGGTGCGCGCCGCCTCCCAGGTAGCGAGCCGCCGCTCCCGCGGTGTGGGAATGTGGGGCCGCGCCAGGGCCGTACTGGTTGGCACCAGATGCGGAGCTCGCGCTCCCCCGCCCGTCGCTCCGGACGCGGGCTCGGAACAGCCTCCTCCCGCACAGCCTAGTCTGCGGCGCCCCCGCCTGGCTTCCCCGGCCGCCGCAGCTCCGGGTGCGCCCGCTGCCTAGGGCTCCAGCTGTGCACAGTAGCTGCCTGGGCGTGGGGGTGGGAAACAGCTGGAGCGCCCCGGGGAAGCGCGGGTTGGGGTGGAAAGGAACCCAACGACGAGGATTACGAGGCGATCAACTCCCGGAGTTGCTACTGGTTTAGGATCAGGAGGAGCAGCTCCACGGGGCACAAATCTCTGCCGGTGGGAACAGGAACTCCGGAGAGAGACCAGACTGCTGGTATGCGATGCCAAGGAAAGTTTGGACCTCCTTGAGTCCCTTCTAATGATCAAAGAAGAACCTAGAAAAGTGGTTCTCAGAATTAGATGTACAGATGAACCCCTTGGGGATCTTGTTGAAATGCGAATTCTGATTCAGTAAGTCTGGAGTGAGACCCAAGCAGTCTTGCTCTTCTAACGCTCCTAGGTGAAGTGGATGCTCCTCTAAGTGTGGCCCACGGATCAGCAACATCAAGCATTACCTGGACTTTATTAGAAACACGGTGTCTCAGGTCCCAATCCAGACCTACTAAATCAAAATTGGTATTTTAGCAAGAGATTCACTTGATTGTCGAAGTTTGAAAAGTGGTGCTCTAGAATGTTGCCTGGCCGTTTTTCTTTCTTCTGTTTTAGATCAGGACACCTCCATGACCTAACCTGCTGTCTGCTTGGTCATGGAAGAGCGTGGAGCCAATGAACCTGTCCCTTCAAACGCTACAACTCCTCTGCCCCCTTGCAGAAACTCTTGCCCTCTTCACCAATTGACTCCTGGACTCAAGACCACCGGTGAGGCTTTCCCAGGATTCTGGTCATCACCAGAATGACACACCCCTCCACTTCCTTCTCACCCCCACCCCAGTATCTTGTTGTCAAGTCTCTGACATTTATCTCTCCCTCCTTACATTAGACTTCTTTGTTTCCACCTCTTCCTTCCCCTCTCAGCTATAGGCTTCTTGAAGGACTCCTGCCTTATATTCTCTAAGCTTTGTTTTCTCAATACATCAGGGAAATAGTCATTCCTTCCTCCGTGGGATCAATGTCTAAAAATGCTTTGTGAACAATAAAGCTAAAGTAACTGTTACCTCTTTTTCATACCCCTAACCCCCCTTCCCATAGACTAGCACAATGCTTTACATCACTAAGTACTTAATATGGTATTGTCTCTCTCTGTGAGGTTCTTGAGCTCAATCACAAACCTGATATACTGAACCTAGAACACAGTCAAATTTAAAGCTTTTTGTATGAATACTTAAGTTCTACTTTTCTCCTCCATAAAATTCTCTAGAGAAGAGGTTTTTAATCTAGGATAGAAAGAATTCTGTGTGACATCTGCATATTCTAGTTTCATTACTCAGACCATTGGTTCTGGAGCCTGGAAGCTGTCAGCATTCTAAATGATCAGTAGCTCAAAGTTGAGATCTTCAAGAATTAAAAAGTAGCTTTTGTATATACTATTAAGTGAGCCCTTTTCGGGGACTGCAAAAAATAAAAAGGACAAATGCCATCAAAAATTCTGGAACTCTTTTGAAAGCCATGGTTGCCAGTGTTAGGAAAAGATAGCAATATTCAGATTTCAGAGCCATTATACATTAGATAAACCCGGGAATAGCAAGTTAAAATTGAAAGACTTTAAGAGTCAAACCTTTGGAGGTTCAAATCTCATTTCTACTTTTTACCAGCTGTGTAACCTTAGGCAAGTTGCTGAATGTCTCTGAGTCACCATTTTCTCCTCTGTATGATGGAAATAAATATGTATATTTTACAGGGTTATTGTGAGGATTAAGACCATGTAAGAAGGGCCTCCTGCATAACAGAAATTTGACAAATGAAGCTATTTAGACTTCTAAGTTCTAACATTCTATAATTTGCATAATGATAAGACTTACTGTGTGTGTGTGTGTGTGTGTGTTGGTCAGGGGTCTTGGACACTGCCCTTTCCATTCCCATCTACAATGAGATACTTTTTCTTTGCTCAGCAAATTGTCCCCTCAAATAGCTGAAGTCTGAGGCGTTTGCTGTATATAAAACTGGCTGGGGCAGTTAGATCTTAACATTGCAGTTTGAATGGGCATTAATGTGTGTGTATGTGATTGGATTTTAGCTACATATTTTCAAGGGATTCTTGTGTATTTGTTCCTACTCACAGTATAAATCAGGGCTGTACTCAGCTCATCCCACACAAGCGGTGTCCTGACCATCCCTCAAACAAACTGAAGCAACAGGATCTGGGCCAGATGATGAGAGCCACCAAGACTCACTGATGGAGACACCACTCCTCCCCTGACTACCTGATTGCAAGTCTTGCTAGACAATACATACAAAGTCATAATTCAAAGATATCTAATGTATTTGTTTTACCATATTCTCTCCCTGTAAGATGGAAGCCACACAGGCAATTCAAAGAGAAAGTGATTTTTAATGGGATTAGAAAGTGCTCTTTCTTTTTTTTTTTTTTAAAGATTTTATTTATTTATTTGACAGAGAGAGACACAGCGAGAGAGGGAACACAAGCAGGGGGAGTGGGAGAGGGAGAAGCAGGCTTCCCGCAGAGCAGGGAGCCCGATGTGGGGCTCCATCCCAGGACCCTGGGATCATGACCTGAGCCGAAGGCAGACGCTTAACGACTGAGCCACCCAGGCGCCCCTGCTCTTTCTTTTTTAAAAAGATTTTGTTTACATGATTTTTTTGTTTGTTTAGTGTTTTTAAATTTTGATTTTCATGGATCTAGTTGTTATCCTTATTATCAATACAGGAACCCATTGATTAAGTCTAGATCCCTGCCAGGAAATAAATTTGTGAAATTTACATATGCACTACTTTAAAATTCTTTAGTCAAACAAATAATTATGGCTGACATAAGAAAATATAGACATCATCAAAGTAAATTAATTTGCTTAATGTACTTTTAAATTTATAGATATAGCAGATTTTCCATGTCTTTATAAAGTACTAACTATAGGACCCGTGCTGACACAGCTTATAAAGGAGACTGCCTCATAACAAGATCTCAGTACTCAGTAACTTAATTCCCTTGACTTGAGTCCAAGGCAGACCTGGCTACCCTCAAACTCAGCTATAGAGTGAAGCCCACAGCCATGACAGAGTGTGATACAGGTGGGCCCTGCTTCATGAAAAGCCACATCACAATGTGATTATTTTCTCCATGCTATTTTATTAAATAATGAGTTCCCTTGAGACATCTAAAATATGATTTGACTTACAAAAATTTGATTTATACTCACTTTTCCCAGAAACATATCTATGGAGGTAAAGCTCTATTTTTTTTAATGATGATGCATGTCTCTTAGCAAACGTTTTATAAGCAGTCCATTTCCAAAGGTTAGGAAGCATACCACAGTTCTGAGACTGGGAAAGAAACAATTTCAGTACAGAGAATCAATTGTACCCAAAAGAAACTGTAGGAACTGATCTGTTGAATTATCTAATTTGAGAGCTCCTGTAGATGTACTAGAAGTCTGACATATGGTAAGATTTGGACTTCAAATGTTTTTAAAAATACAATGGTGTTATGCTGGGTTTTAATAGAAAAATTTCCAAATCAATTTTATAAACACTCTTGAAAAATACTTTTCAAACTGAGGAAGAATTTTCTGTTGCATGGAGAAACAATAATAAGTTTAAAATTGGTCTGGGCTTGGGGCGCCTGGGTGGCTCAGTTGGTTAAGCGACTGCCTTCGGCTCAGGTTATGATCCTGGAGTCCCGGGATCGAGTCCCGCATCGGGCTCCCTGCTCGGCGGGGAGTCTGCTTCTCCCTCTGACCCTCCCCCTCTCATGCTTTCTCTCTCTCTCTCATTCTCGCTCTCAAATAAATAAATAAAATCTAAAAAAAAAAATAAAATAAATAATAAAATAAATAAATAAATAAATAAATAAAATTGGTCTGGGCTCATACCCATTTAGAAGAAATAGTCTGTAGGCAAAAAGATTACCATCCAACTCATACCCAGGTTTTCCCTTAGCTAGTTGGCATTGAACCGAAACTCTGAAATTGTATATATTGTATTCATCAAGACATTTGGCATTCTGAAGGGCTCTAGGAGACAGCTTCACTTCTGGATGCAGTGGGAGCACCAATGCAGAGAAGCCAAGATAGTGAATACTGTACATCCCTCGAGGGGTGTTTGTATCCAACTTTCCTTGCCCTCCAGTGCTAAACCATATCTTGCTTACAACTCGTGGCCCTTTCTAAATGTGAGGATTTTGTTTTTCAAAAATTTTAGAAAGGGCTCCCCATTACCTTTTTTAAAACTGCCTCTCCTTCAGCCTCTCAATTTGTTCTTTCTTGATCTCTAAGTAGGTATATATTGGATCTTTTTGTGCTATCTTCCATGTTTGTTTACCTCTCTTTAATAAATTCTATCTCTTTCTGTGTTTAATTCTGGATAATTTCCTCAGATCTATATTCAAGTTCTCTAATTCTCTCTTTGGCTATGTCTAATCAACTATTTAACCTGTTGATTAACTTTTTCCATCTCAATTATGTTTTTTTCATTTTTATAATTTTATTGGTTTTTTAGATGTTCCCATTATCTTTTCACACTACCTTGTTGTCCTCTTATTTCCAGTTTCAAGGTTAAGTTTTTAAACACTTTAAGCATGTTTCTTTTATGTGACAGTTCTATTGTTTAAGGTTGCTAGAGGCATAATCCTGCTGTTTGATGTATCCACTGACCATTGCTCAAATAAATTGTTTTCCCATACTTTAGAATTTTGGATTGTTAGTTCACCTTTAGCAAGACATTATCTGTGGAAATCATGTTAAATATTACTTGAAGACTTATCTTTCCAAAGTGGTTTTACATTTCCTTTTTATTTTTTCCTAAAGAAAGGCAGACTAACACATGCAGCACCTCATTTGGATGTGTCTGGAGTCTTGGAAGCTTGACTACCCTATGTTCTCCTACAAATGGACGTTTAGAGCTTGTTTGGAGCTTCTAGCAGGGGAGCGCAGCTACTCATATACCCTTGACAGAAGAACGGTCTTCCTCTATCGGGGAAAGTCGTCCTCCTTGAGGGAGTTGCAGCTTCAGGAGGGACACACATGGAATGGTGAGGGAGGAAGGGGACACTTGCCTAGCCAGCCAGATCAGCTGAATCAACCCTGGTGATCAATGGGGTGACAGATGTTGCAGCCAGATCTCCCTCACATCCTACATTTGCTTTTATCAAATATCAGGTATAAGGAATATCATCAACTTCATTTTTTTAAAGATTTTATTTATTTATTTGAAAGAGAGTGAGCAAGAGAGAGAGCAAGTACAAGTGGGGGGAAGGGCAGAGGGAAAGAAGCAGACTCCCCGCTAAGCAGGGAGCCTGATGTGGGGCTCAATCCTGGGACCCCAGGATCATGACCTGAGCCGAAGGCAGACACTTAACCAACTGAGCCACCCAGGTGCCCCAAATATCATCAGCTTTAAAGTTTATTTATCTCCCTGGCGTTTTCCAAAAGATGGAGGAAGTGTAATTAGAACCAGACATAAGTAATAGTAGGTCCATTGGAAAGTGTTGTTGGGGAGACTTTTTTCTTTGTAACCTAGAAGCCAGATGAAATAGAAGGTTTCTTGTTATGTCTTTTCTGGTGAGCTGATGATTTTCTAGATCAGCCTTTCACTGATGGTGTAATTCTTTGAAAACCAACTTCATGCAAAGATATCAGTTTTAACTTCCTAACTAGTGTTGAAACAGAGCTTCGTGTCTTGATTCCATGAAGGTTTTGAAACTTAAGCTCTGAGTTCTCAAATAAGCTTCCTGTTCCCCAACTACAGGCTGCCAGGATTTTCATTCCCTTTTGTATTCAGTATTCAGCAAGGACTTCATTTTTTTTATTTCAGCAACATTTTTAGTTATTAAGCAGAATGCTTCAGTGATTTCGGAAGGCAGGGTTGCAGATTATTTAGTCCATAAAAACCTTTTTTGGGGGCACCTGGGTGGCTAAGTCATTGGGTGTCTGCCTTCGGCTCAGGTCATGATCCCAGGGTCCTGGCATCGAGCCCCACATAGGTCTCCCTACTCAGCGGGAAGCCTGCTTCTCCCTCTCCCACTCTGCCTGCTTGTGTTCCCTCTCTCGCTCTTTCTCTGTCAAATATATAAATAAAATCTTAAAAAAAAACAAAAAACCTTTATTTTATTCAAAATAAATGTCTAGGCCCCAAAACAAATGCAGAACCAAATATCACCTATAAGTAGAATCACAAAAACAGCCTTTTCCCATGTTTCTGATCAGCCTAAAATCACTCATCCCACCTCCCTTATCTGGCCATCAAAAGCATGTTCAGGGGTGCCTGGGTGGCTCAGTTGGTTGAGCGTCTGACTCTTGGTCTTGACTCAGGTCTTGATCTCAGGGTCATGAGGTCAAGCCCCGTGTTGGGCTCCATGCTAGGTGTGGAGCCTACCTAAAATAAATAAATAAATATATAAATATAAATAAGAAAAAAAAAGCATGTTGAGTCTTCAAATGTCATCTCAGATTCAGCCTTCTCTCTAAAGCTTTCTAAGATAGTAATAATAATTACAAATAACTGTTTCTCAAGCTATTACTTTGTATAAAGGACCATACTGACATTTTGCAAATGTTATCTTGTTTTTCTAAATAACTCTATGATATTTTTAACCTCATTGTACAGGTGATGGAACCGATGTTTCTAGAGGTTAAGTGACTTTTTCAAGGTGACCTAGCTAGTATTGGGTTGAACCATATGAAATAATTGATACTCAATTATTTTTTACTGATGAAAAAGCATTTTTACATAGCTCAATCTAAGAAATGGTGACGATGGGATTCAAATCCAGGTCTAACTTCTAACTTCATATGCTTCCCCCTAGACAGCACAGGCTCTTTACTATATTAATTACCCCTTACTCTAGGCTATTTTGCAGCACTTGTATACTATCTGTCTTGGTTTACTTTCCTCACTTTACCTTTAGTTACAACAATGTATGTTCATCTGTCTTCTCCAGTGGATTGTAAATTCCTTGAGGGTTGTGCCTTAGTTCTGTATTCCTAGCACATAACACACTCCTTAGTACATGACAAGTCTTCCATTATTTTATTGTTTAAATAAACTAAACTGGGTTAGTTTATTAGCAAGCATCAGTCAGTATTTATATGTAGTTGATGTGCTTTTGAGCTTTCCTCTTTTTCTTATTTTCTCTTAGTGGAAGTTTTAAAATATGGCCCAAATTTTTTGACACCCTTCCAATCAAGAGGTGGTGTCTGTGTCTCCTCTCCATAAATCTACGCAGGTTTGTAACTGTTTCAATCAATAAGGCAGAGCAGAAGTGATGTCATATGACTTCCAAGGCTGGGCCGTGCAGCCTCTGCCTATGGGTCTTGGTGTCTTGGAACATTTGCTCTCTGAATGCTCCCACCTGGGTGCTCCACCTCAGAACTCGGTGGCCACACTGTAAAAAGCCCAATCCACATGGAAAGACCTCACATAGGTTCTCTGGCCCATAGTCCCAACTGTGCCCAGCCTTTGAGTTATCCCAGTTCAGATGCCAGGCAGGTGAATGAAAAAGTCCCCAGCGGATTCCAGCCCCTGGATTCCAGCTGACTGAGTCACCTCCAGACATTTGAATTTTACCAGCTAAAGTTCCAGATATTATGGAGCAAAGATAAGCCATCGTCCTCTGTTCTGTCCGAATTCCTGATCCACATCCTCTGTGAACATAATAAAATGATTATTCCTTTACACCAACACATTAGGGTGATTTGTTGTGCAACAGTAAACAACTAAAGCATTGCCTCCATCTGGCCTGTCGGTTAGGAATACTTATAGTCTGGTCAGCTCTGAAGCCTCAGAGGTTGGGCTGGTAGTAGAAAGAAGCGCCTTTACCCCAGTGATTAGTCTGGTGAGGGGTGGCTGCTCCCATGTCCAGAATCAAAAGCGTGTTTCAAGTGGGTTTTGGTTCTGGACAAGTGTTGAGCATTTGGCTCTCACCCTGTGTGTTGAGTCCATCTTACTTAGCTTTTGTTTTGACCCGGGCCTGAGACCACCCTAGTTGCCTGAGAGCAGTAACCTCCCAACTCATTATTGCTCTCCTTTTCCTTAGGTCTGGATCTGGCCTCTGCCCTCCCTCATATGAACTCTGACAAGCTGACCTCGCCTAGAGTAGCCAAACCACTCCCCAGAAGCTGAGCCTGGCTGTTCCCTGGAAGCCCTGGTGCCCACTCCACTACCTGTTCAGGACCACTCAAAGATCAATTCCAGTTCAGCTGCCAGCCAAGCTTTGCCTTCATGGACTTGGTAATTTGGACTCTGGCCCCTCCTGAGAAGGGGAGAGCTCTTTCTTCATTCTCAGCCATCCTACCCAATATGTCCCTTCTCCTCACCAGGACTCCTTAGGGAACAGCATGACTAGATCCACCCTGTTAATTGCAATTAGTCATGCGCAGATCTTCTAGCAGCAGACTCACCTACAGAGATATGGAAGCAGAGAGAGCACGTAGGCAGGGATCACTAGGAAGCAACTGGATTTTCAGACAAGCCCAGAAGCAGAGACATCCAGAACTCCTAGGGCAGTGGTGCTGGAGTTTCTAGCATCCAACCCCAAGCCTCATGTTCAAAAGCAGGCAGGGACAGCCACTATGTTTTACGAGGTCAGTCTTGTGCTATGCGAGGGCACTTCTAGTTATGAAAGCATCCAAGCCTGGTTCTCTGATCCTCTCAAAGATCTGTAAAATTCCTACTATCTTTTAATAAAACCTTTCTGCTTAAACCAGAGTGGAATATTTTGTCTGGAATTAAGAGCCCTGAATTTACCATCTTCCAATATCTTGTGATCTTTGAATGATTCTGAAAATCCCAGAGCCATAGACTGTTTATTTAATTTTTGTTTGTAGATCTTGACACAAAGCACTATTAGTATTGAATATCTTACTCTGAGCCCTACTGTAGTAGTAGAAAATTAACAGATACAATGCAGTAATGTGAAAAACAATGACCAACCAATCAAGATATGGCATATACAAATGGTATTACTTTCACTAAAAGCTTTAATATTAATGTTAAGTAATGAAAGTATCATTACTGATAATGAAAGTCCTTAATGGTTAAAGAACAGATTTATGATTTACTTTATTTTTTTATGATTTACTTTAAAAGTTTCACTTTTATCTCCCTTTTGACATTCCTGTTTTGGGGGAAATGCTTTGTATGGAATATATTTTACAGTAATATACATATCTAATTTTGAATATTTATTTTGGGAATACCTGGCAAAAATATTTTTACTGATTAGTCTGCATGATCAAAAAATTTGGAAACCACTGCTGTGAATTCAAAGTACTTTTTCTTAGAGAGACCTTAAAGGACATCTAATCGATAAGTTTTGAAATTTTTTAGTGGCAGAAATCTTTTTTCAAAGAAAGCCCCAATACCTAAAATAACGAATAGCTTGGTAGGGTTCCCTATCTGCTCTTTCCTGAAGGGTCCATAGGAGCACTATTTGCAAACCATTGATACACTAGACCTCTCTCATTTTACAGATTAGGAAACCAAGGCCCAGAAAGGAAATGACTTGGCCAAGACAACTTTTCTGTTTGATCACTGAACTGGGGCTCAACTTACATTTCCTGATTCTCTTTTTGTCCAAAGGTCTTTCCACTGTATTACATTATTTCATTGAAATGCTGGTTTTGAAGGCATCTGGTGATGCTTCCTAATTTGTGTTCCCCTTGCAGTTCTGAGATATTAGGAGGTTTCTGCCAATCTGAGTCTAGGGACTATCTGAGAAGCTGGAGGGAAGTATTACAGATCCCCTACCCACCACCCAACCCTCAGCTCTTCCAAGCAAGGCTGATCATATTAAAAACATTTTTAATGAGTTCACTGCACATGTTGTTTCTGCTTCCTCTTGCCTGCTGGCTTTAGTCGAAAGAATCTGGATTGGAAGCTCTGCCAAACACTGTCAACAAATCCAATCACAGTCACGCTGTCATCCGATAGAAATGTAGCTTCACCGGAACTTCTGGGCTCTTGTTCACATGTGTGGATTCTAACCAGCAAAGGACTAAGCTGTAGTGACTACAAGGAAATACCTCTGAACTTCACTGAGATTGATGACAATGGTAATAAAAATGGTCTTTTCCATGACGAACACTACCAGTAAGTCAACAGTTAAAAATGGATAGTTTTAAGAGTAACCAATGCATTAGCTCTTGTCAATGAGATTCCTTTTGGCAGTAATATAGTTGGTGGATAAAGTTAAACCAAATGTTTGTAACAATGGAAATGTAGTCATGTTAACAGTTAGGATTATCATCCCAGTGAATATTTACTGTAGTTACATTCAAATTTACCCTTTAATTTACCTTTTTGGACACTGTTTGATCATTTTCATCTCTTTTTGATAAATTTCATTTTAGATTAAAACCAACAGAAATCATCCTTTAACATTTTTAAAGCCATGCAGTTTATTTTCCTTTAAAATGTTTATGCCTCTCGCCTCTTCCCCCCCCCCCCCCCAAGAGCTGCTCCTCACCCTGCCTGCACAGTGATGGGAATAAGCAGTGAAAGCCCTGCTTGAGAGAGTCCTGTAAGTTCTTTGGCCACATTCGACTTTACTTGGTGTTCATAACTTTCGGACCCAGCCATGGCTAAACACTACATGGCATCTTCCCTGATTTCTCTTTGATGTCACATCTGTCTTCTGCCACTTGGATATTTTTGTGGCCATGCAGGTAAGAGGCCCTATGTTGACTTTATAACCTGGAAGCTTATCTCTCTGGTTCCTGTGCTTAGCGGGAGCCAGTGCAGAAAGGTCCACCCATTTGACCTCATGTGAAGCTAGCCTTCTTCTGGCTCCCGGGGTGACCCTGGAAATTCCTGGGTACCTAATTCAGCAAGACTAGGAACTAGTGTTGTGTGTTGCAAACATTCTTTGTTATCTATAGGACTTCTTCAGAAACTGTTGTGTCATGATATTTTTGTTGACTGATATAAAGAAAATTCTTCTTATCTCATTAGGCTGTAAGTAACACCTTGTTGTGGTTTGTTTTTGTTCTTTTTTTTTAGATTTTATTAATTTATTTTAGAGAGAGAAAGTGGGGGAGGGGCAGAGGGAGAGACTCTCAAGCAGACTCTGTGCTGTGCGCAGATGTGGGGCTCGATCTCATGACCTCGAGATCATGATCTGAGCCAAAATCAAGAGTTGGACGCTCAACCAACTGAGCCACCCAGGAGCCCCAACCTTGTCATCTTTTTAATCTATAAAATGAGTGGAAGAGAATGACAGGGAATTTGCATTTTGGGTTTCTTTGCTGGGGTTGTTTTCTTTTATCGCTTTTGACCATATACTGCAAGGTAATATTTATTCCTCCATGCTGAGAGGGGAGAGGCCCCATGAATGATATCAGAGCACCCATGACTCAGATGCTATGAGAGGGCCCTCCCAGGGTCCTTCTATGCTGGGGAGATTGTCCTTCCTCTCCCAAACTGCCATACCACAGCAAGCTCAGAGAGCCCCATAAAGAATGTTTCCAACAATGGAAATGTACCCCTGTTAACAGCTGGGATTATTGTCCCAGTTAATATTTACCATAGTTACGTTCAAATTTACCCTTGTGGACATTGTTTGATCAGAGGAGGAGAAAACTCTTGTTCATTCTCAGGTCGCTCTGTGGCCACCATACAACAATTTGTTCAGTGGCTCTACTCCTTCCAGCTAACCACTAGTCCTCAAGCATGAGCCGATTGTCCATCTTCCTGTTACACGGTGGTTCTTAACCAAAGTTGCATCTATAACCACTTACAAAGCTTTTTAAAAACACTGATGCTAAGGTTCCAATCCAAACTAACTAAATCAGAATCTTTGGAAGTAGGGCATGAATTATGCGTTAATAGCTCTCCAGATGATTTCCACTCACTTACTCAAGTGCTCTCTCCACAATAAGCCTTTGACCTTATAGAGATCTTTGATCCATTGGCCCAATTGCTTTTTCACCATTCATCACTTTCTCATGTCTTGGTACCCGGGTTCCCGTAGTCCATAATTATAATCATGTGCAAATGCTCATCGTCTCCTCACCCTCATCTCCCTCATGAAGTCCCCTAATGCCATTAAATTCACTGCCACAACTACTTCATGCCTGAACCCAAGCTCCCAGAGATCCCTAGGGAAAAACACATAACCGACCACGTTGCTTATTTTAACTTTAAAATAAGTTAAAACTTTAACTTATTTAAACTTTAAATTTAACTTTAAATTAAAACTTTAAACAAATCTCAGTAGGGCGCACAGCACAGCTCAAAACCCTACTATGATTTCAGATTTTCAGGATGCCACACTACACCTTTTATTCTCTAACCCGAATCTCCTAAATTCCCTTCCCTTCCCCACCATTCTTGGCTGATGACATAGCCTCATAATTCATTGGGGAAATACAGATGTTGGAGGGAATTCCTCATCTTCCTACCTTCAAATCTACAAAACCATGCACATCTGTACCCACATTCTGCCCCCCTCTACTGGCTATGGATAAAGAGTTCCTGCTCCTATCAAAGATCAACCCTCTGATTTTGCTCTTGATCTCCTCTCCTCTCATCTTCTAAGGGACTTCATTCTTCTTTTCATAGGAATGCATTGCCAGTTTCTTTCCACAGTTTCCAAATATGTTCCTCAATCTTAAAGTATCCTCGATCTTAAATGAGTATCCTCCATCTTGAAACCAACCAAACCTTCCTTAACTCCACATCCATCTGGCTAGCACACCATCTCCCTGCTTCTCTTCACTTTAAAACTTCTTTAAAAGAGTTGTCATTAGTGTCTCTCCCCACTCCCTAATATTCTAGTGAAAACACTGTTGTCAAGATCAGCCTCACCTTCCAAGCAACCCTTTGGATATCTAAAAGGAACCTCAGTATGTCCACAATTTCTCTTTGCTAATACCATAAAATAATCTGCTCCTTCTCCAGTCTTCCAATTTCACTCAATGGCAACATCGTCCACTCAGTTCAAGACTCGATTCTTCTCTTTCTTTCTTATCCTGTGTTCAATTCATCAAAATATTTTGTTGGCTGTTCCTCCAAAATGCATCATGAATCCATTCAAGTCTCTCCCCTTCTTACCACTCAGGTCCAATCACCATCAGTCTTCACGCGTACTCACCCAATAGCCTCCTGACATCTCCTATCCCCACTGTCACCCCACAACATCTATTTTCTACACAGCAGCCTATGTATCTTTGAAAAACATAGATGAGATCAGTTCATTTCCAACAGCTTCCCATTCCACTTACAATAAACAGAAACTCTTTCCTAAGGCCAGTCTAACCCAGGCTCTGCCTGATCCTCAAACCTCATCTCAGACGGCTCCTCCCACCAACTCCCAGCTTTGTTTGCTAGAGCACACGGAGCCCCTGCCCATTCCCCACCCGTTCTGTTCTGCAGAAAGTCTCCAAGCCTCCACTTCCACTGATCTGCCTAAAATGCTTGCCTCCCAAATCTTGTATGGTCCAGCTCCTTCTTATCTCAGCTCAGAACTTAACTTACCATTCATTCTAAAAGAGCCACCGTCCAACCATCACTTTTTACGGTGTTACTTAGTTTTCTTTGTGGCACTTTTTCAACAAATGAGGTGATTTTTAGCTGACATCTCAGAAGTCAGTAAAGCTAGTTTCAAAGATATTCTCCAGGGGTAGAATTTAATAAGGAAAAGCCTTTGGGTAAGATGAACTCTGAGGAAATCTAAAAACAATACCTCATCTTTAAGGGCAGTACCAGGGTTGCACAGGTGTTACTGCCTTTCTTGAATGTTCTTTGGAGATGTTTGAATTTTGATGATGATAATCACTATTTTGGCTCTAGCTCTAACATCTAGGTTCTCTAAGTCACATGACCCAAAGAATCTTGGATCATACATTCTATGTTCCTCCATCTCAGCAAGAAGCCACCAACACAACTCAGGGGACTTCTTTTCTCTTTTCTTGCAAATGGTTAACCTATCAGCACCTATGACTTGGAGTGACTTTAGTGATGATCTAAGGAATCTAGTCCTTGCTTCTTATAGAGAAAAAGCCCTGTGTGGTTAATTTAAGACATGACTATTTTTCTAGTAAACTTCTTTTTAATGAAAGTACATAACTAATTTTGCCTCCTTCTGGGTGATGATAATACCACTTGTGCTTTCAGAAGCTAATTGGGAGATGCCCATCTTAAATTCTTTGATACCACGGATGAATGAGAAATATACATGAATAATTTTCCTTTACTGCTAATGGGAGTTAAACAGCAATGTCATATGGAATGAAGTTCTCTTCCCTGCTATAATAATAGCTGCGGTTTTTATTTTCTTTCTTCAGAAATCCTGGAATCAGTGTTCAGCCAACAGTAATTACTGCTCATTACAATAATCATCACCATCAGCTTGATCAGTCCCCTGGGGCAAGAGTGAGGGCCTAAGGAAATGCATTTTTATTTAGGATGATGAAGAATTTTACCTAAGGCGCAAGGCACCTCTCAAGGAGCCGAATTTGATGACCAATACTGGCAGCTGTTAATATATTGAATTCCTAAGTCAGAATTATTGTTTTAAGTGTTTTCTGAGTGAAACCATATTCTAAGGAATCTGAAATTTCAGTCTCATGTTGAAGTCTTTACGGGTCCCATAGATGAAATGGAAACAAGAAAAAATGTGAATAAATGGTTAGAAGTTTATGAAGCAAGGAGGGTAATAGCAACTGCAACCCATATTACAGAGAAGTAGCGACCAACCTCGGCTTCCTGGTCTGGGGCCTCCTTTTAAAATAACAGGCAAAAAAAAATGGCTGGAGAAGGAGGTAGAGGCTGGCGTGAGAGTTGGCACTGTACGTGGTTTATGGAATAAAACCAAGAGATCTCAGGACTGAAAGGGATCTGAGGCTTGAATCCCAGTTTTAGCATTAGAGCAAAGCCTTACTACATACTAACTTAGACATATTCAGGGTTCAGAAGTAAAAGACTATTCTCTATTTTTAGGAAGATCATAGACTTAAGCAGAACTGTTAGTTAGGAAGCAATCCAAATACAATATCCAAATATAAAAATCCAGTTACAGTGGCTTAACTAAATAGGGTATATTCCACCTGAAGTTAGAGCCAGAGATGGGCAGTTCAGTCATCCAGGCTGTAGCTCCAAATATCTTTCTGCCCCACTACCACTAACATATGGCTTGTCCCTCCAGGCTGCCAGGTAGCGGCTCTACCTCTGATCTCGTGCCTCCTGACCGCAGAGAAGGAAGGGAAAGACTAGAGGAGGAAAAAAACACTGCCTGCATCAGGAAAACAAAATCTGTGCGAGAAATCTCTCGTGGACATTGCTTTATGTCCCCTGGTCAAAATTGTGCAGTAAGGCTACTTCAGATGCAAACGATTCTGGAAAGACAAGAATCTAAGGTAGGCATATTGCCACTCCAAACAAAATAGGGATTCTACCATAAGAAAAACAGGAGAATGGAGATTGATTGGCAATAAGGAGTGTCTAACGACAGGCTAACAATTACGTAGACTAACAATCACATTGACAATTACACCATTGTATGCTTTGTACATCATAAATTTTTGCAGAACAAAGAACTGTCTACGCTCCTGTTAGGGGGAGATGTTGTGGAGGGCTTTGCGTGGAAGTAACACTTGCACTGCGTTTCAAAGAAAGAATGAAATTGTCAGAGTAGACAAAAGGACAGACTGCTTTAAGAGAGTGATTAGGGGGTTAAGTGGGCATGGAAAAATGATGGTCCACCAGAACATTTCCCCAGAACTGGCAGAAATGTAGTTTGGACCAATAAGTACTGAGGCAAGGTTTCAGGTATGGCTAGTCCAACAGCTCAAATGATGTCACCAAAACTCGTTATCTTTCTCTTTTTTCTCTTTGACTCTACAGTAGTCTGTAAGCAGCTCCAGGCTTATATCTCATCCTATAAAAGCCCCAGAAGTGCCAATGAAGTTCTGAGTATGCATCTCATTGGAAGAACTGGGCTCTGTGCCCATCACTCTGACCTATCACTGTGGACAGGCAAATGGGATTTGCCGACTGGGCAAGCCTGGGTTCCATGCCCACCTCTGGAGCCCCACCCAAACCACTTGAACTAAGAGTGAGAAGGAAGCTTCTCCAAAGGAAAACTGTGACTAAATAAAACAGGCCAAAGTAATGAATGTCTTTACAGAGACCAAATTATTTTAGTGGTATGTAGAAGGTGTAACGCCAAGACATGGGTGAACCATTGGATGATTTTGGTGAAGGACAGGAAAGTTTCTGAAATGACACTGGAACTGAGGCTTGGGTATCCGGGTACGATGTTGACACTAGGCAAACTGGTAACTATACACAGAGAACCAGGTTGGGGATGTGAGGGGGACTGAAGAGGTTGAAGGCACTAATAATAATAATAATAGTTTTATTATTTATAATATGTATTTATAATATATTATTTGTTTATGTTTATAATATAATAATAAACGACTACACTCCCTGGCAAGCCAAGGGAAAGGAGACAGCAGAGAGCAGAAAACATTTAGATTTAACATTTAGAACAGACCACTGCATTGGAGATGATGATATTGAAAATCTTCCTGCCTATCTTTGTTTACGTTTAAAAATGTATTGAGTTTCTCCCTCTCCCTCTACCCCTCCCCCCGCTCATGCTTTCTCTTTCTCTCTCTCTCTCTCAAATATATAAAATCTTTAATAAAAGGCGGGAGATGCCTGGGTGACTTAGTGGGTTAAGCGTCTGCCTTCAGCTCAGGTCATAATCCCAGGGTCCTGGGATCAAGTCCCACATTGGGTTCCCTGCTCAGCGGGGAGTCTGCTTCTCCCTCTCCTTCTGCCCCTCCCCCCTGCTATGCTTTCTCTCTCTCTCTCTCTCTCTCTCAAATAAATAAATAAACTCTTTAAAAAATTTTTTTAATTAAAAAAATAAAAATGTATTGATCATAATACACAAAGGACTCTGATTTTGAAATTTTTCCAAAAACATCCTACCAAAGCTGTCTCTATTACACTTTTATTTCTTTAATGTCTCCTTTCCTTCCTCCCTCAGATAATCAATGTCTTTAAAACACCAAAAGAAGGGGTTAAATTGCAACAGTTTGAGATGAATTGTGATTGGAACGTGCAGCTCTAATGAAAAACAACATCTAAATTTTCGAACCTACATGAAGCCAGTAAGCTGTCCCTAAGTCAAGTTTAATTAATGTGCAGCATTTGTCTACTCCAAATGCGTATGAATAAATCTTCAAGGTCAAATTAGTATTTTAAAATATGAGTTAGCCAATACAATAGGAGTTAGCATACAAGCAGAATAAGATGGTGTTTCTATTTTAAATCAACATAAAGATGTACAAACTTGAAACGAGATGTCTCATACACAAATTTGCTCTTTATTTTTTCTAGGACTATTATAACAGAGATTCAGTGATTTGGTTTCAAAAGAATGAAAACAATTTTTAAAATATCTTTTTAAATTACATTAGTTGTGTTACTCTCCTAAACTGGAAGGAACTTTATTTTGAATACATCTCTGAAAATATATGTGGTTGTCAGCAATTCAATAATACCATGATGACATACTGATAAAAATATTACTCAAAATGGATACAAAATTCGATTTTGGGGCTTGTTTTATTGAAGTGTAGTTGATATACAATGTTACATTAGTTTAAAGTGTACAACATAGTGATTCAATAATCCTATACATTACCCAACACTCACCATCTAAGTGTAACTACCATCTGTAAACATATGGTTATCAAATTTTTTAAGAGATTTATTTGTTTGTTTGTTTATTATTTATTTATCTGAGAGAGAGAGAAAGAGAGAGAACAGAAACAGATAGGACAGGCAGAGGGAGAGGGAGAAGCAGGCTCCCCGCTGAGCAGGGAGCCTTATGCAGTCTCCATCCCAGGACCCTGGGATCATGACCTGAGCTGAAGGCAGACGCTTAACGACTGAGCCACCCAGGCGCCCTTCGGTTCTCAAATTTTTTAGGCATGTTAACAACACAGATTATTATGAAAGAAGACATAACACACATGATCTATAATAGACATTGTTAGATGTCTAACCAACAACCATTCCTCCTCCCTCTTCTCTTTTTTTATAGGACCTTGGTCACTTACAAGTATGTTTTCCTTCCCAGGCCTTCTGCATTGGGAAAGTTAGCCCTGCCTCAGTCCCAGGGGGTGAATCCTGATTGGTCTAAGAATGATGGTCCCATTCCCTCAATGACTGATCCAGGCATATGTTTATATGATTTTAGGGGGAGTTTGCTGGGAAGCAACTGGAAAGAATTTCCTCACTCTTAAAAAAGAAGCACAAGAGAGACTATCTATTGTCTCTTATAAACACCTTGCCACCAGGAGGTGAGCTAGCCTGAAGACAGTTATCATACTGAGAGGGTCATAGTGGACAGTTGGAAAGAACCCCCAGTCCTCAATGATGTTAAGCCACTGGATAAATCAATTCTGAAGTCATCATACTAGGAGAGTTTTTTATTTTTTGAAGATTTTATTTATTTATTTGACAGAGAGAGACACAGTGAGAGAGGGAACACAAGCAGGGGGAGTGGGAGAGGGAGAAGCAGGCTTCCCGCTTGGCAGGGAGCCCGATGTGGGGCTCGATCCCAGGACCCTGGGATCATGACCTGAGCCGAAGGCAGCTGCTTAACGACTGAGCCACCCAGGCACCCCACTAGGAGACTTTTATATAAGATAATAACTTCTCCTTTTTTCTTCTTTTAATAACTGTGAGGTAGATTTTCTGTTACCAGCTGCCATAGGATCCTAATCCATATTTTATTTTTTTAACTATTAAACTATTAAAATATTGAGAGGTTAAGAAAAATAATAGCAAAAAGTGACAAGATAAAAGAGCCAAACACAATTTATGTCTAGGAATTTGCATTCTTCATAAGCACGTCCCATGCAGAGGGATATATTAATGTTCAGGGTTGTTCACTGCAATATGGTTTGTACTAGCAAAAGAGTGAGAACACAAATGCCCTTGAATAGGAGGGTGGCTAAATTGTTTACAGTTAAACATACTATTGACTCCCTGTTCTACTTCTACCACCCCTCAGTGGGCCCGATCTCCTGTCTAAGCCGTAGCCGCCACAAACGCCAGAATCCTGAGCCAAATTACACATATCACCTTTTTCTAGCCCAAGGTTCATTCCTGGCAGTGACATCAATCATGATGACCAGGTGGACATGGCACTGTATGATTATCTTCACTGACTTTGAACAAATAAAGTCTGTTGCAAAACATGCCCTCAGTACTCCTAAGATCTCAGACACGCTCAATTTAACCTTTTTATACATCCTTCAACTTCTTTCCTGTTTTATCCCATGTTCTGTCTCAGCACAAATCCCTCCCCACCAAGACTCCACCCCAGACTTTTTCTCCAAGTAAAGCTAGCTAGGACAAGTGCATTCTAGACCTCTGATACCTGTTTACTTCATTTTCTGGGCTTGTTCTCATTATAATAATATCAGCTGGGCACCAATTACCAACATAACCAGTAATGATGCATGTATAGTTTGCATTTCTGAAACCTCGACTCTCTTTGGTCAAGCTCTTGCTTTTGTAAGCATTCTGAAGTTCCCCTTCTCCTGTCTCTCTGTTTTGTCACAGGGTTCTGATGACTTTATATGTCCCCCTAATTTCCCTAACTTCACACTCTATTTCTCATAATATATCGGTTAGGGTAGACTGATTACATGACAGGTAGACCAGAGTGTGGAATGGCTCCAACAATAGAATGTTTGTTCTTGCTCTTGTCTTGGTGGGGAACTCAGGCCGGTGCTTTAGCTCTCCTCCACAGGATAATCCAGAGACCCAAGCTGCATCCACATCATGGAATTCCACTGTCCTTTTTTAGGGCATAATCTGCATCCAGGCCGAGGTAAAAGAGAGCACAAAGAGGAGCATGAGTGGGACGGTTTTACTGCTCAATGATATCTCTTCTGAAAGGTGGCTACGCTGTGTAGGTCAAATTCCTGATCAATTTTTTGTTGGTAAATCAAGTGTTTGTATCAGTGTTTTCTGTTCCACATCTAATCGGGAGAAGCGATAATCTATCTAGAATTGCTAGATAGATTAAACTGAGTTTAGTGTGGACTTCTTAATGTGTTTAAGAGCACAAAACTTCTCAGGGTAGATTATTAGAGCTAATAATATAGCTGAAAACTAATTAATTAATTAATTAATTAATTAAACTGTGGATGGGTGACATTTTATTTAGACATCCCTTCAGCTTGCACAAAATGAATGAATACAACCACATATTACTAACCTAAAATAATTATCCAGCTCATTTTCTTTTGGGGGATTAAAAAGTGCTTCTCAATTTTGATTTTTACTAGTTTAATACCCCTATGGAACCAATAATCATAGAAAGTTAGTCTTCCACATTAATATTTTCACCTACATGATACTTCTAAAAAAAAAAAAAAATCAGAACCCTTCTATCCTTAAATGGAGGATTCAATCATCTTGTCTAGGCTGACTTGTTCAATAAGGCCACAGAGTCAGTCTGTGTGAATCACCCAGTTTGCATATTGCCCGGAGATAAATTCTTTTCAACAGTCAGCAGTCTCAAAAGTATACAGGTCTAAGGAGCAACTAAATGAGAAGATGTTCATGGCTTAGTTCCACATATAACCACTCAGAAAAGCAGATTACGAAAAATGTCTTTCAGGCGGTCACTGGCAACATCTTTGGATACAGAAGGTGGTGTTTAAAACATGGCTTCAGAAATCAATAAATCGACAACAATCAATAAATCAACAAGAAATCATTGCACCTTAAAAAGAAGGCTAGGGCGCCTGGGTGGCTCAGTTGGTTAAGCGACTGCCTTCGGCTCAGGTCATGATCCTGGAGTCCCTGGATCGAGTCCCGCATCGGGCTCCCTGCTCAGCAAGGAATCTGCTTCTCCCTCTGACCCTCCCCCCTCTCATGTGCTCTCTCTCATTCTCTCTCTCTCAAATAAATAAATAAAATCTTAAAAAAAAAAAAAAAAGAAGGCTAACAGAGGGTGTTGCCATAGGAAAACCAGCCAGCTGGTGACCCTACAGAAGGGTTTTATCCTGGTGACATCACAGGCGTCAAAGCTATGTATGGATTTTGGCTCTACAGATTTAAAAATGTGACCTCCACAGTGCACCAGAGTTATCTGACTCAGGGAGACAACCTCATGACAACCAAACGCGCAGGGGACTGATAGGTAAGTCGTAATGTAATTTACTCATTTAAGTGCGAAATACGACCATGACACACAAAGGAATGCTCATTTTGGCATGGCTTATACTTTCCCTGTAGGCAGTTAATATTTAAATCATATTATAACCAGAAGGTTGCTTGGTGAACAGTGAGGAATTTGAACTAAGGGAGTTATTTGTATGATTCAAATGTTTGATAGCACTGGATTTTGATAGTCCCATTGAGTCATTTCTTATTTCTATTTATGTTTTATTAGCAGAAGGACACATCTTCAGGATAGAGTCTCACAAGGAACACACACAGAGATACATGGGTATATAGATACCTGTGCTCCTCTCTCACGGCTCTGACTGAAACTCTGGTTGGCTCCCCAGAGCCGCGCATGCTCAGCCACTCTGGTCTGGGAGGAGCCAGGCGAAGGAGCCCGAAGAAGCCTTCCAAGGAGGGGCTGGTATAGGCAGAGACCCAGCAGCATGAAAGAATGTGGCACATTCTGGGAACGGCAAATGGTTCAATAAGAAGGGAGTATTGTATTTGCGAGAAGATAGAGAGGAGGTAGTTAAGAGACGAGGCTGAAGAAGTAAGCAAGAGACAAATGACGAAGGAAAGGTCTTACACACTTTGCTAAATTATTTGGGTCTTACATAAAAAGCTCTGGAAAGCCTTATGAGCATTTTCAGTGGGGCCATGACATGATCAGATTGCAATGTAAAAAATATCACCGTGGAGATCCAGTTATCTATTCCTACATCTCAGGCTGATTTCATGGGTGTTCAGAATAGTCTGGTAGATATCCAGCTAAATTCAGGGAGTTCCCTACTCCTCTATCATCTTGCCCCTCCCCCCAAATACATACGAGTGGGGGGAGGGGTAACAGGGGGATGGGTATTAAAGAGGGCATGTGTTGTGATGTGCACTGGGTCTTATACATAACTAATGAATCATTGAACTCTACATCAAAAACTAATGATGTACTATACAGTGACTAACTGAACGTAATAAAAAATAAAATAAAATAAATTTTAAAAAATCACCATGGCTTAGAAATAGAAAAGTGAGTTAGTGGAGGGGTCCAAGATACACAGAAAGAAAGTTAGGAGGCCTGGGTCCCTGGCCACCAGTACCTCACCTTCAGGACTTCTCTACACATCAGTCCTCCGTCAGCCAGCACCCGCAGTGTGGTACCCGGGAGCGTTCCTTTGTTGCTGGAGCTCATTTTGTTGCCTGTGGCAGGCTTGAAGTGTCCGAGAATTCGTGCTCTAGCCACACCCTGGATCTGGGACTGGAGGGCTGGCCCCTGACTCTGGGGTGTGGGCGAGGCTCCATGGGATTCGGCTCCAGTCGCCCACAGTATCAGCAGGCTTGGTAATAGGCCTCTTGGCCCTTTCTCTTCCCTGTCTCACCTCCCCACTCCCCTGTCCTGCATACTTCACCTCCCAAATAAGTGACTTGGACTCAAATATTTATTTTAGGGTCTGCTTCTGGGGGAACTCAAATTGCAGGCCCCTGCAAGTGCAGGATGAGGAGGGCCTGATTCAAGCCAGGAACACAGAGCTGGTGACCAAGGAAGTGAGCTGGAGATACATTCAAAAGATGTTAAAAAATAAAAAAGGAAAATATCAGGGAATCCCAGGATGGCCCCCAGGTTTCTGATTTGGGTAACTAGGGAATGGCAATGCCATTCTCTAAGAAAAGGAATATAGGAGGAGAAGGGGGTTTGGGGAGAAGATGATAGGCTCGGAGTTGAATATGCTGGGTCTGAGACACGTGAGGAACAGCCAAGTGGAGTTGAGAAGTAGGATGTTGGCTATACCAGCTGGAGCTCGGAAGACTGGCCTGAGCTGGACCATATATGCAAGGCAGAGTGGACTGTTATTATTTTTGTGCTCATTGTCTGAATCTCTTTCCTATTTGGGAAAAATATAAAATGAATGGAGGCAGGGCCCCTCCTCCCATCAGAGTAATCTGCAGGGGAGCGCATTTCCTTTCTAAGCTCTCTAGCAGCGAGGGCACAGTGACCAGTCAGATGCCCCAGCAGGGATTTTTTGCCTACCGATGGGATAATGCACAGAGGGAAGCATGGTCTGATTTTTCTGGGTGAACGTGGCGGAACTGAGAGTCCAGTGTTTCTGGGAGGGAGGGCAGCAGCAGTGAGGTCCTCACTCCTATAGTTTCTGCCGACTTCAGGGGAGGGAGCCAAGCATCCACGGTCGTTTACCATCAGGGTAGGAACTGCAACTTAAACTTCATCTTTGGTTTTGCAAAAAGGATTAATGTTCTAGTTCTTAAGCTGGGAGGTAGACACATGAATGTTTGTTTTATTTTTTTTGTTTGTCTTTGCATCTTTTGTATGTATATTTCACAATGAAACTGTTCAAACAGAAAAACATGGTTTTTGAACAGCAGTAACAAAGCAGAAATTATGTCCAAGGGTGAAAAGGATATAATGGGTGGATCTGCTTTTGTAAAAAGGGAGAAAAATGAGGAAGAGTCACAAAATGTTGATAACTGTTAAAGCAGAGAGATGGGTATGATGGTCTTTGGGATATTCTCTTTATATTTTTTGTATGTTTGAGATTTTTCCCTAATTACAGAACTTGAAGGCAGAAGGGTATCCAGGGCTGATGGAAACATTAATGGAGAACAAACTGTTAGGAATAATCCAGAGAAAACACAGTGCCTCACACATTAAATGGGACCAGTGGTCATTTGTTGATCAATTTCAATCTAGAAACATGGTAATTGACTGGAAACAGGACTAAACTTTGTCTAATCAGAAAACTAAAGTATTAGGAATATCTGAAGACTCAAGTCACAAACAGCCTCCAGTTTGTTTTCTAGAAATTCAGACTCCTCAGATCTCAGATTCCTCACTCACCTGTGTGCCCCCAGAGGCTTACAATTCTCCTCGGTAAACTCTTTGGTAGCTGTTGTAACTCTTGATATTATTAATTCTACTTTTCTTCTCCGACAGCTGAGATAAGCTTTTCCCCCAGATGGATTTCTGCTTTTATTGCCAATCTTGGACGGCAGGATTTTAAGATGCCACTTTATTGCCTCGCTCTTTAAGCTTTACAGAAACCTTCGCTCCCCACCCCCATCTCCACTCCTAAGAAGAGAACATGGAATATGTTTCCCAAGGGCTGGCTGGTAGGCATTTGAGTGATACCATCCTGGACCACTACAAAGAACCAGCTCCTAGGAGTGGAATGAAATCTCTGCTTTTCCAGGATTCTTCCCCTCCTATTCAGTCTCAAACGTCTGGGAAATACAGCATTATCCAGCTTTATTCACCATTTTATCCCAGTGTCCTGTAGGAATTTGATCAAAAGAGAATCCCAGAATATAAACCGGCCACACCTGCAAATTTTATTACAAGTGTGTTGTTTGTTCGTTCGATTCGGATGGGGAAAGGATGGCGGAAAATCAAGAGCTATGGGAAGACTGTCCTCACAGCTCAGCTCCTCTGCTGTGGGCTTCATTCCAATTGGTGCAACAGGAGATCTGGGGCCTGTGTTTGCTTTTCTTGGCACTCACAGAGGTGGTGTCTGTAGCTGAAGACACTGGGGCTATTGCCAGAGGCCCTGCTGGAGCTGGGACTGTGTGATTCCAGGTTCCAAGATCTCAACTGCTCGCAGCAATGGGGAACATTTTGATCTTGGCAAACACTCTCATGCCGGCACTCCATGTCCCCCCAACTCTTCTCCCTGCTTCTCTGACCCCAGCAGAGCAACGGAGTGACCTCTGGACACAGGCAGTTCTGCAGCGCCGCTGTCTCCAGAATTCCCCGCATCTCCCTAGGGAACTCACCACAGTGGACACAAACACGATTACAAACTGCTAGTGACCTGGCAGCGCGTTAACCACAGGCCCCTTGAGGAGAAAAGGGAGTGAGCTTCCCTTCCCTGGTAACTGGCCCCACAGCCCTGCAAACTGCAGAGGTGGATGCCCATAGTGGGCTTATTTCAGACACTGTATGTGCCGTGCAAACCACCACAGCCCGAAGAAAGTTAGAAAAGCAACATACACTCCCTTGAAATGGGAGATGCGATCCCCTTTTTAAGCTATTGCTGGTCACTAACATTAGGGCGGGTATTCTCCGCCAGTGCGAGAGCCAAGACCCTAGCTGGCTGTGTTGACCTCTCCAGAGCTCTGGATGTGGTCAGTCTGTGAAATCTTCCAACACGGAGGCCCCTTGTTTATCACCCCACCACTGCCTCCCTTTTGCAGGACTCTCCAGCTCGCTTCCGGCAACTGTTGCCCCATTTCGACCGACATATTGCAGCAGCCACCCGCCCCATGCCGTCACACCCACACACCTCGGTTCTACTCATTCCTGTTCTCAGAAGCACGGGTCACCTCCTCCTGCATCCCACGCTCCTCTGAGCCCGTGGTTCTCAACTTCCAATCCACAGACAGGACAAAATCAAATCCCATAAATTCACTCTCTTTCCCAGTGCTCACATCCTCAGGAGCAGCATTTCCAGTTCTTTCATCCCAATCCTTTAGCCTTTCTCCTGGATACAAAAGGGATTGTTTAGAGTTTTTGCTCAACGGTGCGATTTTAGTTGAAAAATAGTCTCCATTCATCTGACAGAAGTTTTTAAAGTAATTACTAAAAACAGTCTCCATTCATCTGACAGAAGTTTTTAAAGTAATTACTATTGAGTTTCACTATGTACTAGGTGCCTGATAAGTATTACCCTATTCAATCCTTATAACCATCCTTTTACAGATAAAGAAATTGTGGTCCAGAGAGATTAAGTTGTCCAAAGTGACACAACAGCCAGAAAATAAACTTCAGCTTTCTAAGCCCAGAGCCCATGCTTTTAATCACTACTGCATATTGTTTCCCAATCCCTAGCAACACCCCTCTTTTAAAATATCCCACCTCTCTTTACACTATCCCTTGCCCAGATCACTATTATTTACCAACTTCAAGGAAAGTTAGCCACCTTACTCCGTGATGTTAACCAAAAGCTGCCCCTCCACTGTTTCTTCTGCCATCCCTCTGGGGCTCCTCCCAGCTTAACGGCTCAGAAAACTCCTCTAATGTCAGTTAGGATACTTGGGGCTGTAAGAATCTAAACTCCAGTGTAGGCTGGTTTAACTGATAAGGGTATCGATCTTACATACTAAGGATTGTCAAGGGTGGATCACATCTCACGGCTACGTGGTTGAGCAACTTGACACCGCCCATCAGGGATCCAAGGATCAAGGATCTCCCCACTCTGTAGACTCGATCCGAAGCCTGGCTCCCCCCAAGAGTTTAGGGTGGCCGCGAGGAGCACCTGGCACCGCATGTTCCCTTGCTGTTGTCCCAGGGCAGGTGAGGGGTGGGAGTGGGAATTCTCCTCCAATCACATCTGAGTGGACCAGTTTAGGTCATATGCCCACCCCAGTAACAAGGGAAGGCCCCAAGTGATTGGCTTAAACCCAAATTCCTGAGCCAATCTCTGGCAAAGAGGATGGGGTTACCATGATGGGTTTAGATTTGTCAGGACCTGGGAGGAAATCATTTTGCCCTGTGTGGGGAGAGGGAGGACGTAGCCCGGGTTCTGTTGAGAAGGGAAGGGAGGTGGCCACTACGGCCATGGGTCTCGCAGTGTGTCCATCCGGGTCACTGCTTCTAGTTCTGCAGTTTGTTCATTGTCCAAGGTGCCTAGATGGGTAAGTGCTGCCTACTCACCCAGCTAGGCACCCAGGTCTCCCTCCCCTCCCCTCCAAATACAATCAGAGTCTCCTTATGTTCACCAAGCCATGTCCCCACAGAGCTGTAAACTCCTAGTGGAGGCGCCTCTTTCTGGTTTGCACAAAGGTACCTGTGGGGGCTGGGGTACGCTCAGATTCCCCTTCAAGAAAGGACCAGCTGACCAGCTGTGAGGAGGGCAATTAGCTGACAGCCTCCAGCTGTTTGCTCCTCCAGAGTCTGCCTTGCTTTCAAGCGGCGTTCGTGTTCTTTCCTGCGTGGCCACAAGTCTGCATCATGGTCCGATCCCCCCCACACCGGCCAATCCTACTTCTCACCCTCCTCTGTTCACTGGTGTTACCTTCTCAATAAGCCTTTTGCCCTCCCAACTCCATTTCAGGACCTGCTCCCCAAAGAAGCCAGTCAGCAGAAGTCCCCTGACAGTTAGCTGTGACTCTCCCTAGAACTTCTGTTTTTGCCCACATACCTTGCATTTCCAGAAAACATGTTCGTCATCCTCTATATCCCACTGCTCCTGGTAAAACTGCTTTTTATCGGCCTCCTGACATTCAGGCCTTGCCCCTCCCGGCTTCTTAGTCCTCCAGCCACCCTCTAGTTTCCCCTTCGTCATGCCTCGGCCTGGACCCTATCTTAGCCATGACTTTGCTAGCACCTGACTTCTCCACCCTTAGGCCAATCCCCAGCCCTGGGAAAGCTACAGTAAAATGTCCTTTCTTTCCTCCTGCTCTGAGTCTACTGGAAACAGGGTTTAATGACTTAATGACAAATCCACGCTATCTAGCTTTAATTGGGCCCTCAGGGCCACTCAGTGATTATTTTACTAATCTCTGTAGACTCCCACTGCATTGATGCCAAATGTTTTCCTCTCTTTGTTTCCTCTTCCTCTTAATTTCTCCTCACACCCAGAGGATGTATTTTTGACCTTCTTCTTTTTATGTTGATCAAGTTTGTAGCCCCTAAACTTCCCCCGTAGAGCAGACATCTGTTGCTTTTACCTACCCAGATCCCTTATACCTCAGTCTTCTTTGGAGGAATGGCCCCTCTCCCACCTCTAGTCCATGTAACTCCAGTGGACTGGCTCCCCTCTCCTCCAAAGCTGGGTATGGATGGTTGGCCAGTGCACAGTAAACACATCAGGCATGGGCTTGTGAACCAAGCCAAACCAATGAAACCCTTGTCAGAATTATTGGGCGGGGGTGGGGGGGGGTGGAGGCGGGGCAGGGAGGAAAAGTACAAACTTTCTTTGGGGATTGCTAATCTGTAAAGAAATAAACCTGGTGCTGTAACATTCCACCCTGCCCCTCAAGGGGAGAACTTTTCAATTCCATGATCCAATAAATTCTCTTTTTTACTTTAGCTAGTTGGAATCACATTTCTTATACTTGCAACCAAGGGTCTTGATCTATAACCTCCTCTCAATCTCCCAATTTGTTTATATCTTTACCTGTTCTGACTTGTTCTTGTCTGTTTCTTTCAGAGGTACCATTCTTATTTGTATAGTTTTCCTGCTACGCCTTATTTTCATTTGAGGCCTTGTTTTATCCATTTCCCTTTCTCCATTGACTTCTTCCCCCACTGCCCATATTCATAACTGGTACTGGCTGAGTAAATATTACCAAACTATTTCAAAAGTGTAGTCCTTGATGAGAACATACAAAAGGCACTTCTCACAGGGCAAGAACATGATTCTTTGAGAGGGACCCTGTTCTTCAGGGGGACAGGGGAGGGTCGTTCCAAACGGTGGAGGAGGGAGAAGCATTCTGGATGGCACAATCTATCCTTCCATGTCCTCTTGAGCACGTTCCTCAAAAGGATGCTAAGATCTCACCTCTACACTCTCTTTCTCTGGCAGCCGGGATGTCCCAGTCTTCGTGAGGAATTGTTTCGTGGCACACCAGCCTAAGCACAGTATGAGCTATAGTGTGTGTGGTAGTTTCCACAGCATCCAGAGAACTCACAAGTAGGGGGCAGGATTGCGTGCGTCAACAGCCTTCAGTAACTCTTTGGTGGTCAGCTCTTGGGTTGTTTTCTTCTTCATTTAACTTTATCTTAGATAATATATCTACATGATCTGAAATTCAAAACTAACTAAATAGATAAATACAGATATAAAACTGTCATTCCCCCACCCGTCCCCCTTTTCCATTAAGTTTTCTGCAGGTATTGGACTATGTGTCTGTATTCATTTGCTATTGCTAGGTAGCAAATGCCACAAACTTAGTGGCTTAAAACAAAATATACTGATTATCCCCTAGTTTCTGTGGGCCCAGACACCTGAGCTAAAGACAGAGTTTTCCATTCAAGGCCTCACAAAGCTGAAATGGAGGTGGCATCCAGGACTGCAGTCTCATCTAGAACTCAGAGTCATCTTTGAAGCCCATTCAGTTCCTTAGGGTTGTAGGACTTAGGTCCCTCCTTTCATGCAGACTGTTGTCCTGGAGTTGTTCTTGGCTCTAGAGGTCTCCCTCAGGTCCTAGCAGCCTGGGTACCCCCGTATGCACTTCCTAACATGGCTGATTTCTTTCTTCCAGGCCAGCAGGAGAACATCATATTGACCAACCTCACCCACACCCAAGGGCAGAAGCTGATACAGGGCATATATCCTAGGAGGACAAAACACTGGGGGCGATCTTAGAATTCTGCTTACCACAGTTTCCATTGCTTTTGAGGTTTGTTGTTTTTATATAAAAAAAGCAAATGTGTCCACACCCACATGCATCTCCTTCGATGAACAGTGGCATTTAATATATACTTTTCTCCATCTTGTCTTTTGCACTTAATAGCATATCTGGAACCCATTTCATAACAGTATATAGAGATAGTAGGAACTTATAATAGGAGTTTGTAATAGGAGTTTATCCTATTATATGGCTTCATGTATTAATCCAGCATCATCTTTTTCAAATGTCTCCCAATCAGTAATTTTTCAATCCAAAGGAAAACTGAGGAATAAAAGTCACCAGAAACCAAGATCAAAAAGAAAAGACATGGGGCGCCTGGGTGGCTCAGTCGTTAAGCGGCTGCCTCGGCTCAGGTTATCATCCCAGGGTCCTGGGATCGAGCCCCACATCAGGTTCCCTGCTCCACGGGAAGCCTGTTTCTCTCTCTCCCACTCCCCCTGCTTGTGTTCCCTCTCTCGCTGTGTGTCTCTCTGTCAAATAAATAAATAAAATCTTTAATAAAAAAAAGATTATAAAAACATTATAGGGCGCGTGGGTGGCTCAGTTGGTTAAGCGACTGCCTTCAGCTCAGGTCATGATCCCAGGGTCCTGGGATCGAGTCCCACATCAGGCTCCCCCTGCTCTGCGGGGAGCCTGCTTCTCCCTCTACCTCTGCCTGCCACTCCCCTGCTTGTGCTCTCTCTCTCTCTGTGTCAAATAAATAAATAAAATCTTTAAAAAAAAATTATAAAATGCTTAATTGCAGGCTTTCTCAAAGCTGATAATGGGAAATAACACCATTTAATTATCTGGCCAGGTATACGATGCCAACTGTCAAACACTTCTATTGAGCTGAACTTGAAGAACACTGAAACTACATAGTCTGTGGTGAAAACATGAGGATAAATCATTGATTTCAGAGTAAGACCCTATGTGCTTCTTATGCTTGAGTTGACAAAACTTCCGCTTCTCAACAAATGCTACAAAACTGCAAAATCTTCTCTAATTTTTTCCTTTCAAGTTCAGTTATTTATAAGAGTCCTTAAAGTACTCTGGGTTTCAAATTTACATACAGTAAATTTCACTCTTTGTGTGTACTGTCTATAGGGAGTACAATATACCTACATAACCTTTAGCTGCCTAAAATGTGGAAGAAGCCTAATAGTTATCAAAGTCTCTCTTTACCCTACCCCCCCTTTCATGTTGTAGTTGCCACTTACATTATATCTACATGCATGGAAACCCCCACCAATCTTATATTTTTGCTGTGAAGAGCCATATAGCTTTTAAATAACTTTTGAGGAGGGGCGCCTGGGTGGCTCAGTCGGTTGAGCGTCCAACTCTTGATTTCGGCTCAGGTCGTGATCTTGGGGTCGTGGGACCGAGCCCCACATTGGGCTCCATGCTGGGCATGGAACCTGCTTGAGATTCTCCCTCTCCCTCTGCCCCTCCCTCCCTCAAAAAATAAATCAATAAAAATTTTAAATAACTTATGGAGAAAAAATGTTCCACTACATTTATCCAAACATGCGTTTGTTCCTCCTTCATTCCTGCTCTTGCAACTTTACCTCTGGAATCATTTCCCTTTAGCTTGAAGAACTCCCTTTATCATTTCTTTTAGAGCAAGTCTGCCAGCAATGAATTTTGTTAGTTTTCTTACTCTAAGGATATCTTTATGTCACTGTCATTCCTAAAGGATATTTTCAGTAGATGTAGAATTCTCGGTTCTTTTCTTTAAGCAGTTTAAAGACCTTGTGCCACTGTCTTCTAGGCTCTGTGTAATGTGTTATTCTTCTCTGGCTGCTTTCAAGATCTTTTTTTTCTTTACCTCTGGTTTTCAGCAGTTTGATTATAATGTGCCTGGTGTGTTTTTCTTTGAGTTTATTTTGTAACGTTATATGTTTCACCATATTGGGAAGTTTTCTTCAAATATTTTTTCTGAACCAGTCTCTTTTTCTTTTGGGGACTGCAATGACACATATGTTATATCTTAAAATATTATCCCATAGGTACCTGATGATCTGTTCATTTTTAAAAAATATTTTCTCTTCAGTTCTTTACTTTGGATGATTTCTATTGATCAGTCTCTAAATTCTGCCATCCAGTGGGCTCACTTTTACTTCACACATTGTATTTTTCAGTTCTAAAATCTCCATGGGGCTCTTTCATTTATACTTTCCATTTCCTCCCTCAGAATCTTTAGTTCACTTCAAATGTGTTCACTTTCACTCCGGAAGGGTGATTATAATAGCTGTTTTAAAGCCTAGCAATCCCAACACCTGGATCATCTCAGAGTTGGCATCCGTTGCTTATTTTCACTTGAAAATTGGTCATATTTTCCTGCTACTTTCTATGTTCAGTAATTCTGGATTGTATTCTGGACATTTTGAGTATATGTTGTATTATGAAACCCCAGGCCCTATTAAGATCCTCTGCAGAATGTTGACTTTAAAATGTTAATAGGCCAGACACCCAGGACTCCAAGATGGCATCATCCATACCAATGAAGATGAAAAAGCTCATGGACTTAGTTAAACTAGGAGAGCTGCCAAGCTGGATCCTGATGCAGGATTTCACCCCTAAAGGCATTGCTGAGGCGGTTCAGAGAGGTTACTGCTAGCATTACAACAAGGATGTCAATGTGAAAAAAGGGGGCCGCCTATTTGTATGGGGCTGGGATTTGTATGGGGCTGGCATCCTATGTGCTTTTCAGCTACTGTTGTTTTTTTTTTTTTAAGATTTTATTTATTTATTTGACAATGAGAGAGAGCACAAGCAGGGGGAGCGGCAGGCAGAGGGAGAGGGAGAAGCAGGCTTCATCCCAGGACCCTGAGATCATGACCTGAGCCAAGGCAGACACTTAACCAACTGAGTCATCCAGGTGCCCCAGTTATTGTCCTTCTTAACAAGGAACTCAAACATGAGCAGCTACACAAGTACCACTGAGGAGGGCCCAATGTGGAGGCATGTTCTGCATTCCTGACCATGACATTTGCTGGGCACCCTTGAATCTTTTCATATCCTAATTAAGCATTAACACCTAACAAAAGATGACTGGTTCATGGAAATAAGTAAGTAAATAAAGTTTTAACAAGCCAGTAACATGGTTATTTTCACACTGTAAGTTCTGTCTTTCCTTTGGTCAATTAATTTCAGTGTCTGTACTGTTTTCAAATCTTCAGTTGTGCTGTTTTGTTCTATACCACACCTAACACTTCTTAGGGATCAGTCTTTGAATTGTGCAGTAAGTTATGATATAGATCACTTTTCAATATCTTTATTATGCAGCTGTGGATCTTTTTTGTGCATACGAAGCTCAGGTTTGAGACATAAGATTCTGATACGGCGTTTGCTTTCATCAAGTCTAAGCATGATATGGATGTTATAATATAAAGTATTTTTTATTGCTATTTCTTATGCCATTGTTGTTATTCTCCTACCATGTCTACTTAATAGTGATTGTTTTTGAAGATTTTATTTATTTGAGAGAGAGAGAGTGAGAGAGAGAGCATGAATGAGGGGTGCTGAGGGGGATGGAAAAGCAGGCTTCCCACAGAGCAGGGAGCCAGAGACAGGATTTGATCCCAGGATCCTGAGACCGTGACCTGAGCTGAAGGCAGACACTTAACAGACTGAGCCACCCAGGCATCCCCTTAATAGTGATTTTTATTTGAATCACAAAACTACTAAAATTTATTTTATTCTATTGTTGAAAGAATTTTGTTTTAAAATTTTGGTTTTTTAATACCAAAAAGCCAATACATATGAAGGGCATTTTTCACCACTTTACACTGATTTTAATCCAATTTTCCCTTAGTCTCAATTTATCTCACCATTGCAGGGAGACTTCTTGTCATTCTATCTCCTCTGAGGATAACAAATGGATTCATGCTTTAATCTTTTATTCACTCAGTATTTATTAAATGCCTATCATGTGCTAGATACTGTTCTAGACACTGTGCAATTAAAAAAAAAATAACTACCTAAAAATAAATAAATAACCACCTGACACTAGAATGCATGGATTACCAGAGAAATTGGAGAACTTATTTCTCTGTAGTTTTTAAGATAATTATTTGTCTAGTCAATATCATTAACTTGAAGATAGCTTAAGGTAAAAGGAATGGGCAGTCTCCTTTCAATGTTGTGAGTTCAGTGAACTCTTAAAACTGAAATATCAAGGAGATACCATCAAACAACCCAAAGCATCACTAAGAGAAACCAAATTGTTTATAAGCTCTTGTCTGTCAAATTTTTGCCCTCCTGCAACCATTAAAACTATGCATGTTCCTACTTTCATGCTTCTCTCCAGAGTTCCATGAGTTATGAAAGGAAAATAAAAGCCATGATCTCTAAAATGTACTGTAATGGCCACAGTCCAAATATCCCACCTTGTTGTCTGTGGAGAAATATTTCCTATTCAAATTGTTCCCATTTCTTCCACATTGGTAAAGTCAATAGAAAAATATATAATAGACTAACCGGGATAAGAAAAGAGTTTTATTGGGGCGCCTGGGTGGCTCAGTCAGTTAAACACCAGACTCTTGATTTTGGCTCAGGTCATGATCTCAGGGTCACGAGATCGAGCCCCACATCGGGCTCCATGCTAAGCATGGAGCCTGCTTAGGGTTCTCTCTCTCTCTCTCTCTGCCCCTCCCACCCCCCCCAACTTGTGGTCTCTCTGTCTCTCTCTAAAAAATAATAATAAAGTCTATTTCTTAAAAAATAGTTTTATTATTCCATTAACAAATTCCTAGTGTGATTAGCATACAGATTTTTCACATCAAGTAGAATATGGCTTCAGTAATGTGATGAGGATAATACACACCCCATAATACCAACTGCTTTTTTTTTTTAAGTAGGATCCACACCCAGCGTGGAGCCCAATGCTGACTGGAGCTCACAACTCTGAGATCGAGACCTGAGCCGAGATCAAGAGTTGGTCGCTCACCTGACTGAGCCACCTCGGGTCCCCCTAACTGCTTTTTAAAAACATATAATAAAAATAATGTAAGAAGGGAATGTAATTAGCTTGCATGTTTCAACCTGGGTGTATTTACTGGCTGTGTGATCCAGGATAAATTATTTAACCTCTCTGAGTCCCCCTTTCCTCAATTATAAAATTGAGAGACCAATAGCTATGGTAGAGTTTGTTAGAATTCAATGCCTAACATAGTAGATAATTAACGTTAGGTAAATATGAATCCAAAGGTCAGTAAAACTTCTGGAAGAGAGTATATACATCTGTCTGAGAAGTGTCCTTGGGAAGAATTTATCCCAACCACTTATATATTTTACAAATCGAATAAAGCAGAATTTCTTAAAACATTGTCACATAAGGCAGAAGGACAAATCTTCCCTTTTAATAAATGTTTCCTTACTGCAATATCCAATTCAATTAGATTAGCCTGGATGTTTTTGGAAGGACCTGACTGTAATAATGCATAAAAGTTTTTCTAATAGCTGGCCAGGAGCTTTTGCTGACACTTAATGAAATCTGTTTAATTACTCCAGCAGCCCTTATATTGGCTGCTAGGCTGGGGTCACTGGAAAACTCGACCCTGTGGTACTTGGGCTATAAGAACACCTTCTGCTGATTGAAGCTTGTACCCTGTGGAAATGTTTTAATGTGATCCTTGAAGCATGTCCCAAGAAATGCTGTCAACACATATTCTTCCTTGTCAGGCCTTTATTTGGTCAGGAATACTCAAGAGTGCTGTCTTTCTGCCTGTGGTTTACCACATTGTCTCCCATTTGCTTTCAAATCTGCTTTAGTTGTGTTCAATGAAGCAGAGGTAGCTGAATTAGAGGGACATCATCAACATGACTCCTCCAGAGAAAATTTCCCATCAGATAAATCACTAAACCAGCTACCATGTTCTGATGCACAGAAGCCACATCCTGGCCACCTGATCATTCACTTGCAGAAAAACATGTTCTCGACAGTGTGAGCAAAGGGGCATGGCCAGCAGACCACATGAAAAGCTGGGGTTGATCGCAAATCCCCAGAATAAAGAATTTCAAAGAAGAAAGAAAAGGCAACAAGAAAAGGGTAACACGGTCAGAATTCATGCTATCACAGGTGATTTTTTTTTAATAACAAATAAAAGCTTTTTGGACACTACTATTGAACATAAACTAAAAGGTATGGCATAATTCCTAAGAACCCATGGTTGCTGGGACACCTGGGTGGCTTGGTCAGGTCATGATCCTGGGGTCCTGGGATCAAGTCCCGCACTCAGCCAGGAATCTGCTTGTCCCTCTACCTCTCCCCCTGCCACTCCCCTGGCTTGTACTCTCTCTGTTTCTCTCTCAAAATAAATAAAACCTTTAAAAAAATCCATAGCTGCTTATATAAACATAAATGCTCTACATTATGAATTGATAGAGCAGAGTGACTCGGTATTGACAAACATAAAAATTTGCCATTGCCAAAGGTGTTGAAACCTTTCCCCCAAGGTATGTTGCTACTGTTGTTACTTGTTTGTAATGCACTGGAATTCCCACAGAATAAGAAATTGCCTCAACTGTGATCATCTGACCAATTACAAGTCTTGATGTCATGAGTTTTTCACTAGTTCTGAGAATGGACAATGTCCAGTGCACAGAACTAACTTGATAGGGGTTTTTACTGTCCAAGACAGCTGGTATTTAGAATAAAATGAAGCCTCACATTTTTTAGAAATGTGATCATTGGGAAAAAATTGATTTCACGAAAATAATTCTATTTTACAGTCTATATTAATCCAAGGAAAAACTTTCAAAACCACTGTCTACGTTTTAACCCATTTGAAGCAAACTGGAATAATTGTACTGCGTTTTCATTTTAGGCATTTAGAACTTTCATATTAAGGAATGATACTTTTGGGGGATTGGTTAGCAGGGCACATACTGCATGGAGCACTGCGTGTTATACGAAAACAATGGATCGTGGATCACCACAACAAAAACTAATGATGTATTGTATGGTGACTAACATAATAAAATTTTTTAAAAATTAAAAAAAAAAAAGGAATGATACTTTTAGAATTGGAACCTTTCCTTCCTAATCACAGAATGCTAAAGGGGATGTTCTTCAGCTTGACAGTAATGAATAAGAACCACACTGGCCTTTCTCTTTGCTCTTCTTCAACCACCAATAGCCATGTGGGGCATCGAGATCCTCCTCCCCCAAAAAGGTTCAGAACAGTTATAAACTGACAGACCTACATACCAGAACACTAAAACATTGAACTAGTGGGCGCCTGGGTGGCTCAGATGGTTAAGCGTCTGCCTTCGGCTCAGGTCATGATCTCAGGGTCCTGGGATCGAGTCCCGCATCGGGCTCCCTGCTCCTGGGGAGCCTGCTTCTCCCTGTGCCTTTCTCTCTCGCTCTGTCTCTCATGAATAAAAAAAAAAAATCTTAAAAAAAAAATAAATAAAACATTGAACTAGAGAAAGATGAGAGGAAATTTTGGGGCCAAAAAGACAATAGTGATAACAAAAATCCACAGAATATCTAAAAATATATATATAAAAGAAATGTTCAAGACTACTATAATCACAACAATAAAACAAACAAAAGCAATAAATGAGGTTAGGAAAACCTGAAACAGACCTTATTTCTAAATAGGAAAGAGCAATTCTGAAAAATTTTTATTTTATTTTTTAAGATTTACTTAAATCGAGGCGCCTGGGTGGCTCAGTTGGTTAAGCGATTGCGTTTGGCTCAGGTCATGATCCTGGAGTCGCAGGATCGAACCCCGCATCAGGTTCCCTGCTCAGCACGGAGTCTGCTTCTCCCTCTGACCCTCCCCCCCTCTCATATGCTCTCTCTCTCTCTCTCTCTCATTCTCTCTCTTTCAAATAAATAAATAAAATCTTTTTAAAAAATGATTTATTTAAATCTTAAATTTAAGAGAGAGAGAGCACAAGGGGCAGAGGGAGAGGGAGACAGACTCCCTGCTGAGTAGGGAGCCTGACATGGGGCTCGATCCCAAGACCCTGAGATCATGAGCAGAGTTGAAATCAAGAGTCGGACGCTTAACTGACTGAGACACCCAGGTACCCCCTGAAAAAATTTTAATAATACCAATCTAATCTATATGTTTATTCTAATCCAAAACTGTCAGTAGTGGTTACCCCAGGAGTGGGGCTGGGGAAAATGTTTGCAATACATATATGACAGACAAATCTTCCAAACAGCAACTGCTAAGAAAAAAACAATAATCTTATTTTTTTAAAAGATTTTATTTATTCATTTGAGAGAGAGAGTGAGCGAGAGAGAGAGAGAGCAAGCAGGGGGGAAGAGTAGAGGAAGGAGCAGCCTCCCCACTGAGCAGGGAGCCTGATGCAGGAGTCGATCCCAGGACCCTGGAATCATAACCTGAGCCAAAGGCAGACGCTTAACCGACTGAGCCACCCAGGTGCCCCCCAAAACAATAATTTTATAGAAAAAAATGCACTTACAATTGAATTTCAGATATTCCTGTTGTCAAAAGCCCTTGGCCATTCCTGCCACTGGGAGTTGCTCTCTTCTGGACTGGGAGGAGGACCCAGAGCTCCTCTGGGTAAGGACAAAAGATATGACCAGGTCACAAAAGAAGAAATACAAGTTGGTCTTAAATACATGAAAAGAAGCTTGGCCTCACTTGTAATAAAAGAAATGTAAAATAATACACATCTAAGACACCATTTTTCACTTACCAGGTTGGCAAAAACCAAAGTTTGATAGCACTCTATTAACATGGCTGTGGGTAAATAGGAACTTTTATACACTGGTTGAATATTATTATATTGCTTGTATGTTATAGATTAGTTACATTTCTATGATGGGTAATTGCATGTTATTTATTGAAATTATAAATGCATGTATTCTTTGATCCAATAATTCCACTCCCTACAGATGTACTCACATACATGCAAAATGACACAAAATTAATTGCTGAAACACTGTTTAAAATAGTAAAAGATTGAAAAAAGCTAAATGTCTTTTGGTTGGGGACTGCTTAAATAAAATATGGAACATCCATATAAAAATATCATTCAGCTGAAAAGAAAAGGAAAAAATTCTTTATGTGCTGATATGGGAAAAGTCCCATGATATATTATTAAGAAAGCAAAGTACGTGAGAGTGTTTAAATATGCTAATATTTGTGTATAAGAGGGGGAAATAAAACTATAGATTCAAGTGCATAAGAATATAACCATGATGACTTGGAAAAGGGGACCGGGTTTCAGGAAATACAAGGGAAGGCCAGAGGTGAGAAGAGGAATTTTCACGATTTACCTTTTCATAACTTTTGGATTTTTGAATAGTGTGAATGTACTACCTACTGGAAAATTTTTGACTAAATTTTAGTTGGACATTTTTTCTTCATGAATTATTTGAAAACCCATCTTCTTTACACCATGAGATGACTTTGTAAATGTGTTTGTGAAAAATCTGTTTTTTACCCTGATGAAGGCAATTATAATATAATTTGAAGTATTAATTGCTTTCTCATATTTAACTTTAACATGAAGCATACCACATTACCATAGTTTAACAAACAAAAAAATTTCAAATTTTTTGATATTGAGACAGGTGCAGGAAAATAAAGGGCAAATATATTTTATATTATTTGTGTATTATACACAATTCATATTTATAAAGGAACTGAAGTTAATTTTCAGACAATGTTGCACTATCTCAAAACTTTATCATTGGTTTAAACTTGTCACACAACCAACATAACCCACAACAAATTGATTCTTGTTTACATACAAGGAAAGAGTGTGTGTTTAAACAATGCATTATTTACTAACTAGGAAAAAAATAACACATTGAAGTCAGTGGACTTCTGCCCTTGAAGGAATGTAATGAACTAGTCTTTGGGTAAAGGTTCCCTAGTGCCCAGTGGTGAAGGGCATGGGATTTTGGAGTAAGACCCATCTAGATTGAATCCATTGCCTATGTGACCTTGGGTGAGTTACTTCATAGGAACTGTTTCCTAATACACAATAGATTCCTCATAAAGTTGCTCATTAAATAAAATAATGCACATAAATGGTTTAGCACAGGCACCTACTTAAACTCTATTTTCATTATGAACCTTGACTCTCCTAGTCAGACACATCTCACCAAAAGGACTCACAAGTAGTCCAGAAACTATTTGAGAAGTCTTCCGATTCCTCAGCCAAATCCCCTGTGAACATGCAAACATCTCTAGATGGATATTAAACCAGTAACTATTAATATTTCTAGAAGTATATTAATCCAGTAACTATTAATATTTAGCATAGAGCATTAAATAAATAAACTTGATAATGTATTACATAAATTGAAATAAATGTTACTTTAGTAGCTAGTAGCAGAATTCATATCAGAGCACAGTCTCTGGTGAGACACAGAATCCTGATGTGCCCTTTCAGCTGTGGAAAGAGTCCTTGGGTCACAGCTTGAATAAGGCAGGAATAAGACAAAGGGAGCAAAACTGTTCTACGTACGAAGAGAACAGGGCTTTGTGCGGTTTAGGAGCACATGCTAGTCTGAGAAAAAGGGCAGACTTTGAAGGAGGAAGAAAGGGAGCGCTGGGTCCTCCTCCCAGTCCAGAGGAGAGCAACTGCCTGGTAGCAGGAATGGCCAAGGGCTTTTGAGAACAGAAATGTCTGAAATTTAGCTGTATTTACACAGCTTCGTGGCCCCAAACCTTTCATAAGATCTCACATGTAACCCTGAGATGTCAGGACTTGGGGCAGTGAAAGGATTTGAATGATGTCCAGGAAGAAGACACATGCAAAACCAGGCAGGAAATACAGACGGTAAGATAAACACACCGTAGAGACTTCCAGAAACAGATAGCCTCCTTCAAAAGCCTTCAGACATAGCGAGGATGGGGTGGGGGGCAAGGGATACCTCCTTACCCACTACGTACATCAGGAAGGGCTACGTCCATTTGATTAAGTCTCAAAGGCTGGAGTGAGCTGGCTGCATGTTGGCTGCATAGCTCTCCTTCACCCCGGCTCTCCAACAGTGGGGAAAAGCTACAGCAGGACCCAGAGCCTCAACCCACGGCTGACAGGAGAAGGGTAACATAAGGTGGGGTTAGAAGAGAAAGCTTGGAGGGGATGATACATGAGGGGCATCAAACGGGGACACCTTAACAGGAGGTCATTGTTCTGAATAAGGAGGAGCATCCATGGCTTGAGCAAGCTCTAGACAGATTACATTTTAAATATTATTCACCTAAAATTAAATTTGGGATATGCTATGTGGCTATGTGATCAGATACCATATTACCTGGGATAAGTTGCTGAGAGGAAATATTAACTCTGTAACATAACAACAACAATAACAACAACAAAAATGGAAAAAAGCCTGGAATTAAAAAAAAAAAAAAACTGACATGAAAATGGTATTTTCTTCCCAGCAGTCTATTTAAAAGAGCTAAATTAAGACATGAAATGATCATATCAGCCTTAATTCTTCTCTGTTATTAATTGAACTCCTTCTTGGAAACATGCAGATAAAAGTTCCACCTTGGAGAATTTGAGATAAGAGTGAATGGAAAGGAAGAGAAATTAGCAGGCTTTACCAGTTCACACTCAGAACCATCACGCTCTGTTTGTTCAAAGCTGCCCACAGATGCATAATATTAAATTGAACCTTTAATGTATTCTGATGTGGGGGAGCTTACAATCATAAGGCCTGTTCTTAGGTTCACTTTTCTTTGTACATAGTAGGGGCCATAAAACCAGGTGAGCAGCAAAAGGCTGTTGTGAAATAAGATAAATGAGAGTTCCATGGGTTATAAAGGAATTTAAGCTGCTTCCTATGATGAAATATACATAGATGTACATACACACTGTAGATACTCCTCAGCTAAGTATAATAGATCCTATAATGCATTCATTTACAGGCATATTAAGATGATAAAAGAAATGATATAATTTAGTTCTTTGCCTAAGGAAGACTCGTTATAAATAGTAAAACTGGCCAGATGTCCAGTGATCCTAAAAATAGTTAAGTTTCTACTGTGAAACCCATCACTTCATAGGAAATAATGAGAGAAACACAGCCGTACTCTATGGAAAAGATCCACCATGAAATAGCCAAGATAATTTCCTTCATTTGACCATAAACCCATCAAAACTTCATGGAATGTGGTTACTTTATTTATGCAGTAACTGTGTTCAGTTAACCACACATGCCGTAGACTTCTTAAATAATGAGAGAGACAGACGGACTGCCATCAGCCCTGTTCTCTAATAGGAACTCAAGTATCAGTGCAAATCTCCAGAATCCTAACGAATTTTCTACTGACATCAACAGTCGCCAGCACAGACTAACCTAGAAATAGATGGTATCTCATTCCTCCTTGACTCCTCAGAACATTTATTCTTAAAATCTAACTTAAAGTGAGCCACTTTTAAAAAAGAATCCAAAAGGACTATAATCCTTTTATATACTACTTTCAGATATTTTGAGTCTGAGAGGCTGATCATCACTATCAAGACAAGGAAAGTCATCTTTTTAACGGAAATTGGCCCACTATTGATGTGGTCCATGAAAACGTGTGAAGTCTCGATCATTGTGATGTCAAAGAAGCTAGACCTACCTGATAGCATCAGCTATGCCCCACTTTTTCTTTTTCTCTTTCTTTGTACTTTGCATATGGCTTGCTGCTTGGTGATGTAGTAGTAGACTCTTGTCATGCTTCTCGCCAGTTTTGTCCAAAATAGCTGTTCTCCTATCCACAGTCCTCCAAAGAGCCACTATCAGTGGAACTGTTTGTCTTTTTTTCACTTCCAATATAATTAGCATACAGTGTTCTATTAGTTTCAGTTGTACAGTCAACGGAACTATTTTCACAAAAGGCTGACTTATTTTAAAATAAATAAAGCAGAGTTATGGAAAAGTTGTAGTTAAAAAAAGTTATAGCCAAGGAACAATCAAATTAGTACCCACTGTTCCATATTCAAGATAGATTCTAATGAAGATAACAGTCATTGCGGAAATTCCTAAAGTACAAGCTAGAGAGTTGTGGTGGGTCAATCGATATCTCTCATCATAGCACACAACGCCACACCTTAGAGGTCTCAGAGGCATAGACGATGTCACATGTTAAGGAGGACACAACTACGTATTACCTCCTTTAAAAAAAAAAAAAGATTTGTTTCTTGTTCTATCATAGAAGCGAAGATGTATAACCTGTAGAGCAGCTATTTTTATAGACTATTAACTGTCATTTTTGAAATTTTTGAAACTGCGGAGCCATTTCTTCAAACATACCTTAGAAACCCACTTTATAAAGAAATGCAACTGCTCTGGTTGAGGACATCAGAGGGAGAGTCAGATGTGAAGGAAACCTCTCCCAAATCCTAGTCTTGACCCTCTCCCCCCACTTACTTCCTTGATCCCCCCCCCCCACTTACTTCTTTAACCATGGGCTTTGGGTACAAAACTGGCATTGTTTTATTTCTTTATTTCTTGTTTTATTTCTCAAAAAGTAAAAAATGTGTAAAGCCTAAAAATTTCTAGGCAAAACCACACATTAGAATTTAAAAAAAAAAAATAAGCAAAAAAATCTCTATGGATATGTAACAAGATCTGAGCATAAATTTTAACAGAACTAGCTAAAAACTGTTAGCTTAACCTCTTGTTCTTGCCTCAGACTACCTCTAGGCTGGCTTTGTTCACCGGATCCAGCAGCCTTTCACAGAACCGCCAGCCTCTCTATCCTGGAGTGAAAGAAGGCATAGTTTTCATCTACTCCTATACTTTTGTGCTCCTTCAGCCAAAATTTTAAAAGACTATATTTGACATGCAAACTGCTTCTGTCTTCAATTTTACAATTTTAAATAGACTGATTCCACTCTACAGGAGAGAGGGGGGGAAAAAATCAAAGTCCATGGTCATTACTGTGATTGAGGTTTTTGCTACAGGTGAACAGATATTGCCATCTACTGTTGAGAAAAAATAAAATGGCTAAGCCCGAACTTTTCAGGCTTGCTCTGGTTTTGACAGATCATAAATCTAAAAGGGAAAAAATGGCTTTATGAAAATAGTTTCTCGTCGCTTACACAGCTACTTAGTATTCATAAAGTAGTTTGAAAACTAAAGAGAACAGAAAATATAGCAAACCAGGAAAATTTCTTCCCTAAAAAGTGAAAAATTCCTATGTGTAATTATTTTCACCTTAGATTAGAAGTTGAAAGCAAGGGGCACCTGGGTGGCTCAGTCGGTAAGCGACTGCCTTCGGCTCGGGTCATGATCCCGGGGTCCTGGAATCGAGCCCCGCATCGGGCTCCCTGCTCAGCGGGAAGCCTGCTTCTCCCTCTCCCTCTCTGCCTCTCCCCCTGCTTATGCATGTTCTGTCTCTCTCTTTCTGACAAATAAATAAATAAAATCTTAAAAAAAAAGAAGTTTAAAGCGAATCATTGTTTCATCAGGGCCCATCTGGCGCACAATTTTAGATACTATAATTAAGATGAAATATAAGTAAACTATCCCTTTTTCGTTATCTTAACTTCATTTCCAAATTTACGATATAATTTATTTTCTTTATTTTTTCATAAAGCCACTAGAAATGCATAAGACAAAATCAGTTTTTAACCTTAGATTCAGCTATAAATAAATTTTCCTTAGAAAAATAAGGTAGTTAACACTTAGCCTATAGTACATACTTAAGTTCAAATTTCGAGAAATCCCCTTTAGGGCAAAAAGCTACTACAAAAGCAATGCCTCTGAGTCAGAGAACCCAGCACATTAAAACTCACCTACTAGTAAGGGGAGACAGAGTTCTGTGACTCCGGATCTATCAATGTGAAGAATGACCTGTCTTTATTCTGATGGCTGGTGTTGAGCTGGAGGACATGATTCGGTGGCCGAAATTCAGTTGGTTTTGCACATAAAAAAGTATGTTCCCCTTTAAGGAATATTTATTTAACTCTGTGAGCAGCCAAGCACCACACCACGTCCTGTGTGAGCTATCTCAGTCTGGAGAAGCAGATGTGAAGCGCCATGTGTACATGGTGCAGAACACACCCCCAGTGGGGACATCTATGAAGAGAAAGGACAGAGACCCCAGTCTTGCAGTGTGTTAGTCCAAGTGTGAAAACTGATTGCACACTATGCGCCGTGTATGGTGCAGACAGGCGTGTGTGTATACATGTGGCCGTGTGTGTGTGTCTGTCTGTCTGTCTGCAGAGGAGTTAATGTATTGGTAACTGATTTTGCTATATCAGCAGGCTCAGGTGGTTTATCTTGCTGGTTTCATTAAGGTGTTTTCATCATAATTAGCATTGCTATAGCATTTACTGTTTAAAGGGCCCTCACACATGGGACAAGTTATCTGCCCATTTAACAAATGTGTACTGAACACCAGCCGTGTGCTAGCCTCCCACAAAGCTCAACATGAAAGCATCCCCTCCTTTGACGAGCTTCACAGTCTAGGCGAGGTGAGAAGGGAGCAACCTCACTGCTGGGTTTATAAAACAGTGTGAGAAGTTCCCTGACAGTGGGATGAAGGGGCGCTCGGTAAAAGTGAACGATAGCAGATCTGTTTCTGTCTGGGGCACATGCTAGGAACCAGGAAAGCGTAGATGACAGAAAACCAAACAGCACATGAGCCCGCAGAGGCTACACGTGCTGAGAAATACAGGCCATTGTTGGATGTCATGTGCTCAGCGGGCATCAGCAGGTGAGTCTGGTGAGGGAGCATCATGCAGAGTAGTCCCAGGCATAGAGGCCTACGTGCCATATATGCAGGGAAGAGATATAAAATAAAGGTTAGAGGAGAACAGCTTACAAGCAGAGAAGAAGTGGAGTGTTCATTGTCCCCTGAACTCTCATTATCCCACAGCTCAGGCCCCTCACAGATGGTCCACATGCCCCAGGGCTAACATCCAGTAGAAAGGGGCCCTACTCCATAATACTCTAGGGAACAGCAACGCCCCGTGGACGCTCCCTGGTCAAAGAGCTGGTCTTGATAGAAAGGGAGAACCTTTGAAGCCCACAGACTGGGATCAGCTTGTCCTTCTGGTGCACTAATTCTGACTTGCTAAGCCAGCTGTCTACTAATCTACCAACAATGGGAAGGAGTCACCTCCAGGACATGCAGATTTATTGCTCTTAAGAAGAGGGGAGAACAGGAACTGAAGACTCTTGTTTCCCAAGTCGAGTTGATTCGAAGCTGTGGGCATCAGGGAGCCACCGACTGTTCTTGGGCAGGGAAGCAAGAGGATCTGATTCATATTTTAACGAAGTCACCAGCATTGTAAAAGAGAGGTGATGGCTAGGAAGCTAACCAGGGAACTATCGCAGAAGGTCAGGCTGGAGGGTGTGCCACAGGGCAGAGACAGAAAGACACATGCTCAGGAGTAGAACGGATGGACAGGACTCCAAGACTGGTTACACCAAGCGGGGGAGGGAAAGAAGAGAGTCTAATGTACAGGAGGAAGAAATGTCCTCTTTTCTTCGCAAGTTCTTCCAACTGGCTTAGGAATTGACATGGGACAGACCAACAGGAGAAAAAAACCAAAGTTTTATTACATACACATGGAAGTCCAATCGTGAAATTGAGACCAAAGAAATGACCAGGGCAGGCAGTTTTCATACATTTTAAATGAAGAGACAATAAATTTGTGAGGAGTTGACAGAATAAAGAAAACAGATGTTTGGGAGCTTTAATTAGTAGGAAATTCCAAGCAGAATTTAGGCTGAGGTAGTAGATTTTTTAAAAAGTAACCGGGTTTGTTTCTATAGCTTTCTCAGCTTTAAAGTTCCTAACTCTGGTGGCAAGGATATCTTTTTACTTCTTAGTACAGGGAGGGTATTTTTCATATGGGAGATTTATTTCCTGCTTTCTGGGCAAGGGGGGGTGGTATGACAGAGGAGGGTCTGAGTGTCCTTGCATCAGCTTTTCCCTGAGGAGCTTCAACCCCAAATAATCAGTATACCATCGGGCTGTATTTGGAAGCAGCCTGTCCTGGGTCCCTACACTAATATTGCCTAGTCTCTGGCTGAGTGACAAGCTGGACTGGGGAAGAGGGGTAGGGAGGGAGATGAGAGACAAGGCTATTTTTTTAACTTTTTATTTTGAAATAATTATCAATTCACACTTCTCACCCACTTTCCCCTCATGGGACCATCTTACATAGCTATAGCATAATATCAAAACCAGGAAATGACATTGGTACAATGTATGTGCACAGTTGTCAGTTTATCAAATATGACTTAATGTAACCCACAATACAATCAAGACATGAAACTATGTCACAAAGATCTCCTCCATGCTACCCCTTTGTAGATACATGCACCCTCCCCTTTCTCCACCATCCCTGTTCCTGGCCAGCACGAATTTGTTCTCTACCTCTGTAATTCTGTCATTTAGAGAATGTCATGGAAATGGAATCACACAGTACATGACCTTGGGTGACTGGCTTGTTCCACTCAGCACAATGCCTGAGATTTATCCGTTGTTTGTATCATTGGTCTTTTATTGAGTAATATTCCATGGTACAGATGGACCACGGTTTGTTTAACCACTCACCCACTAAAGGATATTTTGGTTATTTCCAGTTTGGGGCTATTGAAAATAAAGCAGCTCTGCACGCTAATGTACAGGTTGTTGTAAAAACATAAGTTTTCATTTCTCTGGGATAAATGTCCAAGAGTGTGATTGCTGGACCATATGGTAAGTGTATGTTTAGTTTTTTTAAGAAATTAAATAAGGCTTGGGGCGCCTGGGTGGCTCAGTCGCTAAGCGTCTGCCTTTGGCTCAGGTCATGGTTCCGGGGTCCCGGGATCGAGCCCCGCATCGGGCTCCCTGCTCGGTGGGAAGCCTGCTTCTCCCTCTCCCAGTCCCCCTGCTTGTGTTCCCTCTCTCGCTGTGTCTCTCTCTGTCAAATAAAGAAATTAAATGAGGCTTACCTTTCAAGTTAAGGATGATTTTATTCCTGTTTTGAAAGTAAAAAAATGAAAAGCATGATGACTAGCAGCCAAATAGGCTGGGAGACAAATGGACTCAGGGTTGAATCTGGCACTGCCATGTCCACCATGAGACTCGGTAAATGAGGTAACCCTGCTAGGGGCCATTTTCTCTCATGTGTAAATTTCTGTGATCTTTTACAGCTTCAGAAAAGCACCAGAATGATCATTTCCTGCTTTGCTTGAATAAGGATGGTTACGATTCCTAGGGATGAAATGTATAATCATGCGGTTATTAAGTAAGGAAAAGAGGAGCTGGACCGAATAGAAGTGAGAATGTAGGAGAAGATGACATTAAAATAGGCAAAGACTGTACTGGGTTAGACAATATACGGCCAAATTCAAATCACCAGCAGAGGCAACAAAAGGCAGAGATATACCCAAGTCCAGGCAACCCAAGTCAATTATCAGGAGTTCAAGAGAACAGATGAAGTGAGTGGGGGAGATAAATTTCTGATTCTAGAACGAAGTTTTGCTTTTTACCTGTTTTCTGCCATGTGCTGCTTCTAGGAAGCCCTGTGCCTTTGGGTGTTAGTTCTAGTGAGGAAGAGATCAAAAACTCACATAAGCCTATCTTCGGTGAGAATAAAGATTACCTGATGTAAAATTAGTAGAGGCAAATATATTGAGATGCTTTGGGTTGCAAATAACAGTTAAGACCAACTGAAGGAGCCTCGAACAATAAAGAAATTTATAATCTCATGTAACAAAGTCCAGGGGCAGGGGATTCCAGAGCAAGTCAAGATAGCAGTGCATCAGCGTCATCAAGGACCCCCTCCATCCCACATGTCCCTCCACCATCATCCTCACACTTACCCGGTGTGAGGTAATGTAGATGGGTGGACAATGGGATAAATCACAAGATAGATCCAAGAAATTTCTTTTGGGGTTTAGAATCAGAAAATTTAAAAACTAATCCGGATTAATTAAAGGTTTGGGTTAGCTGAATTCTAAGTAATTGAAATTCTTTATATCATTCTTTGTGTTTTCTACTTTGCCCCAGATTCCTCTCTAACATTACGATCAGGCCACTTTCATGAGTGTAGATGAATTTCCTTTATTCTCATTTTCAGGACATGAAGGGATGACTCAAAATATTTCTTTTAAGGAAAGAAGTTATATAACTTAAATTTGCATAGCACTGTACTTTCACATGGTTTGCCTAATCTAATCTGTATAAATCTTTGTGAGTTAGAAAGAGCAGATATTAATAAGCTCATTTTAGAGATGAGGAAACCGGCTCAAATTAAAATGAATTACCCACCGTCAGTGAGAAACTATGTGGCAAAATTGAGATTTAAGCCCAGATATCCTCTCAATTCAGTGTTCCTTCTACTTCCGGGGACAATAAGTCTGATTTTCTGGGCCAGTCAGATTTCACATGTGAAGCCATAGTCTCCTCATTACTACACTCATAATTGTTGGAATATAAGAGATGGGGTTTTTTTTCTTTTTTTTTTTATTCTTATGTTAATCCCCATACATTACATCATTAGTTCTAGATGAAGTGTTCCATGATTCATTGTTTGTGCATTACACCCAGTGCTCCATGCAGAACGTGCCCTCCTCAATACCCACCACCAGGCCAACCCATCCTCCCACCCCCCTCCCCTCTAGAACCCTCAGTTTGTTTTTCAGAGTAAGAAATGGGTTTTTTTTTAAAGATTTTATTTATTTATTTGATAGAGATAGCGAGAGAGGGAACACAAGCATGGGGGAGCTGGAGAGTGAGAAGCAGGTTCCCCGCTGAGCAGGGAGCCAGACACTGGGATCATGACCTGAGTGGAAGGCAGACGCTTAATGACTGAGCCACCCAGGCGCCCCAAGAGTTGGTTTTTAAATTAAGAATACACAAGCACTAGGGGTGCCTGGCTAGTTCTGTCAGTAAGTCGAGCATGCAAATCTTGATCTCAAGGATGTGAATTCGAGCACTATGTTGGGTGTAGAAATTACTTAAAAATAAATCTTAAAATAATAATAATAGAATAACATCTTTAAAAAAAAAAGAATACTCAAGCATGAAGATCAAATTGTGGGAGAGCTCCCAAAGGAGGAATCCCATCAGACACTCAAGCTAAAACTCTAAATTTCAGTGCAATGAAAACATGGCTCTCTCTGTCTTTATTTCCACTAAAGGTTGGAAAGAAGAACAAGTACATGGGGCATAGTGAGGTTGGAAGTACAGAAGCAGCATTACTTAAGGGAGGGTGTCACAGACCTTGCTCACCCTCGATTTTATCCTGTATAAAATTCAGATAATAGTAGCTATAGTACAATGTCTTTGTGCTACTAAAATAAGGTACTTATTTTCAAATATTCAACAAAGAGTTATTTGAGTATTAGAAGAATGAAGGAATCCTTACACATGACCTAGGCTCTAACTTCACATGTTGGTCGGGGAAGAGAAGAGACTGAAAGTTCCAACCCCCTAAGCACCTGTGATTCCCCCCTAGCAACCAGACCCATCCTTAGCTGCTTTCCAAAAGTTACCTTATCAGTGTAAACTCAGATATGCCTAAAAGGGGTTTGTTAGAGAATATCGAGACATCTTTATCACTCTTACCACTCAGGAAATTCCAAGTTTTAGGAGATCTGTGCCAGAAATGGGGTGGGAGACCAATATGTATTTCTTATTACAAACAACAATATCACACCTCTCCAGTTGACCAAAACTAGTCTCACCAATACATAGGATCACCCTGTAATGTACTGCACAAAGCAGGATTTTTGAGAATAAAAAGTAACATTATTAATAATTACACTGGAATAGGGGCGCCTGGGTGGCTCAGTTGGTCAAGCTTCTGACTCTTGATTTTGGCTCAGGTCATGATCTCAGGATCATGGGATCAAGCCCCACGTTGGGCTCTGCACTCAGCGCTGAGTCTGCTTGAGATTCTCTCTCTGCCCTTCCCCCCGCTCTCTCTCTCAAATAAAGAAAAATCTTTAAAAAAAAAATTACACTGGAATAATCAGCACAAGCAGGCCCTGTCTTATATACAAACTGGGATTTATGGCAACTCTATAAATATTTCCACTTAGGCGTTTCACATCTCATTCAACATGATAACACTGAATCATTGATTTTTCTAAAAAAACCTGTTTTCCTCATATTATTAAATCCCATCTATATTTATCCCATTTGCTCAAGCCAGAAACCTGGGAATCATGCCCAATTCTCTCTTCCACTCACAACGATTTCATAAAATTTCTCTCATAGGTCTATCTACAAAGTATAATCCAAATATATATACTTCTCTCCTCCAGCCACTAAGAAAGTCCTCCTCCTCCACCCGTTGTACCTTAGTCCATCACCCTGTTCATTTCCTTCATACTCTGTAATTACATATTTGCTAGCTTACTTGTCACTATGTGTCTTCTCTAGTTTACTGCCAGGGACCCTGAGGTTTGATCACCCAGTGCCTGGCATTCCTAGCACCTAACATAACAGGTACTCAATAAATGTTTATTAGATGAATGAATACATGAATAAACAAATAGAAAAAAATAATCAAACATCCTGCAGAACACCTTTGGGAAATACTGGTATAAATACTGTGAAATTGAGAATAATATAGCTGGGTCTTTGTGCCCTATTCAAAAATCAGCATCGGAATCTCTGAGACAAAGACCAAACAACCAAGTAAGGTCAGAGTTAGTGCTGGGAAAAGGCAAAATGAAGCCAGGCATGGAGAAAAGTAGAGAGTCCTGGTGAATTCAAACCATTCCCACTGTTCCTCTCCTTTGCTCTCTATATAATTTTGTTTTAATTCTGTATCTTTCACTAGCAGAGAAAATTCCATCAATAAAGAGGTCAAAACAATCTTTCTGATTAAGGAACACTGTTCTATCTGGTAGCAAAGAGGAGGCCTGTTAATAGGGAAGTCACCACTCAGAAGCATTATCATCAGCAGTGCTATTTTTTGCTAGAGTCAGTTTGTTGCAAAAAATACCAAAGGAAGACTTACTCCATAACGGGAATAACACCTTGGACAGTCATCTAATAACATGCATTAACTCTTTTAAAACATTAACTTTAAGACAAAATTAAACTAGACAGATATTCTTACTTCGATTACATCATTCATGTGAATCTCTCTGTCATAAACAACCAGCTGAATAAGGGGAGAACTAGTGATGGGGGAAGGATGGAATAGGAGTGGAAGATGGAGAAGGGCAGAGAACTGCGAGTTTTCATTGCTGTGTGTCACACACACGCGTGCACACACACACACACAATTTTTTTCACCTCTAAGAATAAGCACTCCAAGCATGCCCTGTGGTTCCAAGTCCCTAGCCTTCAGACCTACATCCCTGAATAGCCTAGGGCTGTTCAGATCACTTCTGCCTCAGAATTACAGCCTCCGTGCCTCTGCTATTTGATATATTATATTATTTATATATTTATAAATTATATGATTTTACAATAAAATATGTATAAGTTAAATTATATTATCTTTATATATTATAAATCATCACAAACCACATCCATGGCATTTGGTAGTTATAAAACCCTCTAATAGAACATTTACTTGCAAATACAGAATCTGAAAGTTGCAAGTCTAATAAATGGCAATGCCACCTATCATTGTGTCCAGGGCCTGAGAGTACAAAGTGGGAGAAGAGCAGGTCCAGAAGTCTCTGAGGCAGGCCTCCTGTGCTGGAGAGAACATTTCATTCTAGGACAGAAGCCACCGTAACCCTTCTTTTGGGACAGGGCCACAATAAGATTACGTGCAAGATAGCAATCATATTGCAGTCATGCCAGTCCTTCTGCATCAGTTAAGGTAGTTCTGAGTGGAAGCAACAAAAACGTCAACTCCAAATGGCTTCAACAATCAGGGCGATGTATCAGGTCATGTATTTGGAAATTCCAGAAGTAGAGCAAACTTTTAAGTACAGTCTATCAAGGGCTCCCCCACCCCGACATTGCTCTGTGTTTCTCTAGACTCTGCCTTCCTTTACATGTTGACTCTGTCCTCAGACTGGCTTTCCTTCTAATAGCCAATAGCAGCAACATTGATTTCTAGCTTCTTCATTCCCATCCAAGGAGAGAGACTCTAATTTCACTCAACCATTAAAGTGAAGTGCTGGACGTGTTCCAATTGGACCATACCAGAACTGATCACGATGGCAAGGAAGATGGGATTAGAACATTCCAGATATAGGCAAGGGTCAGTCCTTTCCACCTATAATGCATAGCTGCAACTGAATGCAGGAGGAAAGAATAATGTAGAATGTCCATGTCCATATCAAGGCTCTGTGTTGATTTCCTTGGTCCCTATAACTTAGAACCACAAACAAAACTGTCTGAGAAATAGACGCAGCCTTTTAAACCATTCTCTCTCTCCCCCCCCCGCCCCGCCCCTGTGCTCCCACACCCTCTCTCTCCTCTCTCTCTCTCTCTCTCCCTGCATCCCTCCCTCTCTTCCCACCCCATCTTGGTCTTCCCGTCATCTCTATCTCCTGCTTCGTTAAAACTGATTGACCATGAAAGCAAGATAGGAAAGAGAATGAGGAAAGATAAGACAGGGAATATATACTGTGCCCTTCATTTTAGTAGAAAGACTCTGAGAAAGATTCAATGACTCAATCTGTACAGTTAAGCAACGCTTGCAGCTATGGCCAGATTTAATGTTCTATATAAGTAGATGTTTATGGTGATCAAGAAAAATTCTATTTTGGGAAATTTTGGACGACAAAGCAAAATAGGTAGATTATCCAAAGGCACTATACAAGCATGCGTGATTCTCCTTCAAACCAAATACTACCCCTTGTGTTAGTCATGCCCTCTTAGTAATTAAGTGAAAGAATAATCTAAAAACATGGCAAATGTTGTGCATAATAATTATTCACAATAGCGGGGAAAAAATTGAAAACAACCTAAATATCCATCAACAGGCAAAGTGTTATGTAGATGTGGTACATCCATTCAATGGAACATTAGGCAACAATATTAACTAATGGATCTGAAGTCTCTGTAATATCACAAATTACTGAATGAAAACAGAATTTGGAAAATAAGTATGTAAAATGTACATATCAGATATAATCATGTAAAATATACATGATTGGAAAAGAAAAAGAGACTGGAAAGAAATATACCAAATAATACTTGAGTTTTATTGAAATGTGATTGTTCTCTACTTCTCAACTTTGTGATACTGTTACATTAATTTTATAACTGGAAAAAAACAAAAGAAAGTATTATTACTTATATCTACTTAGCAGTTTACCCCTATGCTGGCAAAACAGTAATTACAGGGGCGCCTGGCTGGCTTAGTGGGAGGAGCATGTGACTCTTGATCTTGGGGTTGTGAGTTTGAGCCCCACGTTGAGTGTAGAGATTAAATTAAAAAAAAAAAAAAGCAGCAATGCCATTTAAGTGGTCTGTTCTCTGTCCCAACAGCACTCATTCATTTATTCAAGAAATAATTTTTGAGCAACTGTTACCTACTAGGCACCAGGGATATATCAATGAGTAAATGACGTGGTCCCTGGACCTATCCTTACAGCCTAGTGAAGAAGACAAACTATAGGCAAATAATTTGTTACAAATGAGGAAAACATGGTATGAAGGTAACCAAATAACGTCATAATAGGAAGGAGAACCTGCTTGAAAAGGAGGTCAGAGACGCTTCCAAGGAAGTAGTATCTAAGATGAGATGAGAATGAGAAGGTGGCCACGAACTGCAAGTGCTGAGGCCGGGCAATTTCAGCAGGGGACCTAAGGTGAGAAAGAGTCCTGGTAACTAGAAGCAGGAGGCCCGCATGGCTAGAGCACAGTGCAAGAGGAGAAGAGCGGTAAAATGAGGTTGGGAGGTAAACAGGGACCAGTTCCTGCCAAACCTTGATAAGAATTCGGAATTTTATTCTGAATGCAACGTGAAATCATTGATGGGTTGTATAGAAAAGAAACATGATTCAGTTTACACTTTAATTAAGCTCACCCCTTGGGGGCGCCTGGGTGCCTCAGTGGGTTAAGCATCTGCCTTCTGCTCAGGTCATGATCTCAGGGTCCTGGGATCGAGCCCCACAATAGGGTTCCCTGTTCAGCAGGGAGTCTGCTTCTTCCTCTCCCTCTACCTGCCGCTTCCCCTGCTTGTGCTGTGTCTCTCTCTCTCAAATAAATAAATAAAATCTTAAAAAAAAAAAAAAAAAAAAAAAGATCACCCTGTATTCCGGAAAATGATTTGGTAGTGAGTAGGGGATGAAATAAAAAGCAGAGAGGCTAGTCAGGGGTGTTTGCAGCCACCTGCGAAGAGATGAATTAGACTAAAAGGCTTCGGGGTATGTTTTCAAGATAGACCAAAGGATATGGTGGGATTCGGGGCAAGCGAGTCACAGATGGTGGCCAGATTAATGGTTTGAACAGTTGGGTGTATGGCAGTGGCACTTGCACAGATGGGAAAATAGAAGAAGAAATATATTGGAGGGATAAAATGAAGAATTTAGTTAAATTTAAGTAATGCTGAACTGCCATATATAATCTGCTTATATAATCTTTTTCTTCAGGAAGACCTTTAAAAATGGGGAATATGTTTTTCACCTTTGAAATCTTAACATCCTGAACAATGCAACATGTTACAGAGTACCATTAAGTATTTGGTAAGCGAACGTCACAGCTTTGCAAATATTTCATTCATTCCAACGTAATAAGATTCTAGTAATGGTGAAAAACCTGGTCTTCGACAATTTTCCTTACCAAGGCTGACAAGGAGAAATTGATTGACCATTAATTATCCTTCAACTTAAAAAGAGAAAGAAAAAGTACGAGATTCCTATTTTTTTAATTCTTTGTTTGTTTAGTTTTCTGTAGTTAAACTAAAATGGGAATTAAAAGCTTTAATGTGTGTGCTTAAATTCTTGGGCCCGCTACTGACCTACTTCAAGTGATTTTACCTCCCAGTGTTTCAGTTTCTCCATTTGCAAAAGGGAGATAATGGTAGTTGCCTTATCTCACAAGGATGTCATGAAAATAAGTCAGATAAATTGCTTTGCCCTCCTTGGAAAGGGGCTCTAGAAAGTAAGCATTATTAGATGTAATGATGAATACTCACAACTTCAAAGATATTTTTAAATTGCCCCCCAAGTCTTTGAACATGTTAAGCCTATGAATAGCACCGTGTTAGGTGTTTATACATTTCTGGCAAGCTTTCACCTCTTGTTAAAGCAGTAAATGGTCTTTGAACAAATGTCTTTCTCATTCTTTGATAACTATGCTTCCTTGTTTGTACACTTGAAAGATGATTATCATCTGGCATGTGAGGTCAAGTTGAACTCCTTCGAGCCATTATAGTTCAATTGCAGCTTTAATTGAGTTTTTCTTCCAAGGTGGAAAATAAGTCCTTTGGTTCACTTTAGTAAGCTACTTGCACTCTAAAAAGTAATTGTGAGGTGAATATAACTATTTTATGCAAATGATATATATAAATAATGTTTCTCATTTTAGCTACAATATCCTCATTCAAAAATTGATATGAAAAATTCAGTATTTTCATTTCTTCCTTGTTGCATTTTTTCTGATAGGTTTTCCTAAAATTGCTTTTAATAGCAATAATTGTGCATTTTAACATTTCGAATACAAACGGTCCCTGACTTACAATGGTTCGTTCGTCTTACAACTTTTTTACTTTAGGAAGGTGCAAAAGCGATATGGATACTTCCAGTAGAAACCATACTTGAAATTTTGAATTTTGATCTTTTCCTGGGCTGGCAATATGTGGTGAGATGCTCTCTCGAGATGCTGGGCAGTGACAGCAAGCCGCAGGTCCCAGTCAGCCACGCAATCACCAGAGTAAACAACCAATACACTTACAACCATTCTGTACCCATAAATAGTCATTCCGTTTTTTCACTTTCTGCACAGTATTCAATAAACTACATGAGATATTCAACACTTTATTATAACATAGGCTTTAAGTTAGAGATTTTGCCCAAGTGTAAGCTAATGTAAGTGTTCTGAGCACATTTACGGTAAGCTAGGCAAAGCTATGATGTTCGGTAGGTTAGGTGTATTAAATGCATTTTTAACTTATGATATTTTCAGCTTACGGGGGGTTTAAGAGGACATAACTCCATCGTAAATCAAGGAAGATCTATAGAGATAGCCAGGGTACACACATAAATATCACCAAAGTAAAAACCTGCAGGCCTCAAGACAAAATACAGGAGAGTAAACATCATCTAGAACAACAGTTCTTATTACAGATGTGCATCAAGTTCATAATTAGGATTATATTAAAAAACTCACAAACCATTAGCACTTCCATCCTTATCCATACATATCTTACCTATATGCCTAACACAAATCAAAACTCTCCCTGCTAGAGTAGCCAAAACACTCCCAGTCGAGTGCTAGAAAATCATTCCTTGCAAAGTAAGAGAATAAGGCCTACCTCCCTTCTCTAAAATAACACCATTCCAGGTAAGTCTTAATATATCCACTTGACAGATGTGGAATCTGAAACAGGGTGACTTATACTAGGTCTCCCAGCTAGGTCAGAACACAAGCTAAATAAAAATGCTTGACCACAAGGATACCCTCATTCCCATTCCTTCCTGTTTCCTTTTTCTCTCAAGGAAGAAATTAGAATTTGACGCAACACAAATGAAGACACTGTACACTCTTGATAACTTTCTAGGAGGGGAGAGCTAAACCAGAATAGAGGAATGGTAGGGAGAAAATGACCGCAATTCCACCAAGTGATGGTAGAAGCCTGCTCACAGCCCCACCGGGACCTGACAGAATGGACACTGACGGACAATAAGCCTATCCCTCAAGAAGAACCCTGGGGAAAATACCCTAGGCCCTATACATGGGGGAAGGGGTAGCACTATTTCAGAATATTATTAAAGTTGAATTTTGAAATGTCTGTCTCCAGGGATATATTTAGGGGCCTACAGAAGATGCCAACAGCGTAACTTCTTCTCAAATACAATTATCCTGGGTAGGCCCTGAACTGGTGAGATGGCCCAAACCCCTATACTTCTAAGGAAGGCATAACTGAGGTCTGGTATTGCTGAATTTGCCTAGGCCAAAGGTCATAAGTTAGTAGCCTATAATGGGTCAGATTTTACCTCAAAAGGCTTTTCTATTGGCCCATTGCAATGACTTCTGACACCAACAACCCAAGTTAGGCCAAACTTCACAGGTTATAGGCCACAAAACTGCCTTTACTTCAGATACTAGCCACAAGTTCAAGGGTCCCAGGCCACCCTCCCTTCTAAGCTGCTGGCTACAGATTTAGAGGTTCCTACTACCTCCTCAAGTCTGATAATTTACTAGGATGACTCACAGAACTCAGGAAAATGCAATACTTACAATTACAGTCTTATTATAGCAAAAGGATTCTAATCAGGACCAGCAAGAAGGAAAGATGCATAGAGTGAGGTCTGGGAGGGTCCCAGATGTGGAGCTTCCACTGTTCTCTCCTGGGTCCTCAGGGACTTATTCTCCCAACACATTGCTATGTGACAAGACAGATTATTACGAACCAGGAAAGTTCGTTCAAGCATCAGTGTGTCCAGAGTTCCTACTGGGGCTTCATTTTATCAGTATGATCGGCTAAATCATGAATCAGTCTCTGCCCACCCACCCCGCCCCACCCCCGCCCTTCCTAGGAGGCTGGGCGATAATCCCATGTTTGCTCTTCCTGGCATGACCAGCCCCAAACTGAGTCATCTCATACTATTAGGCACCTCAGAAACTGTAAGAGGCCCACCATAAACAAGAAAAGCACTCCTACCACTGAGGGGGAATTCCAAGGGTATAGAAACTACTCCCCACAACTCAGAAACAAAGACCAGCCAAATTATTTAGAAACCCACGCAACATTTAAATTTTATTTCACCAGAGCTACCAACATTTAAAAATCCGTGTTCACATGAAAATCTAAATGTTTTGTCCTCCCCTAACATATTGGCAACTTTAGGCCTCCATTCCCATAAAGCTGCTGCCCCCTTTAAAAGGGACACTCACGCTCCCTGCCATCTCCCATCTCTCTGTTTTCTTATTCTTGGTGTGATTGGCTCCTTTGTTTCCTTCATGCAAATATTTACATTTGCAAACTCTGGCCTAGGCCTTGGGTATTTGGGCTGTTTTTACTGCATCACACATTATTAACTTCAAGGAATAGGTAGGGAAGGAATGACAATTCACCTCATTTCATTCTCTGTTGCAAACTACTCTTCCTCTACACTCTCTGTGAGGCTGGGTGCATGTGCGCACATACGCATGCCTGTACCATGAATGTGTCTCTTAAGTCTCGAGCCAGGCTAGCATGACATTTTCGACTGCAGAACCAGGACAACCTGAAATAAAACTTGTGTCATTTTCAGAGTCAACGACTATAGCCAACCCAGGACCTTAGAAAAGAAGCCTCTCATTCTAAAGACAAAGCAAAACCTAGGTTTTTCAATATTTTCAAGGCTATTTCATGAGCATGAAATTCTCACATCCTCCTTTATTCTTTGAAATTCAACATCATTCACTGAAAATAAATAAGTGGGACAAAAACCGTTATTTTCAAACTTTATATACCCTTCTCCCTTTGTAAACCCCTTTGTAAATCACTTGTTTAAAGAATATAAAAGGCAGGAAACAAGCCTCATCTACATCAGTGGCCTGTAGTCTCAGGTTTGGGTGTCACATAGCCCTTGAGTTGATCCTCAATATTTGTGTATTTCCTATTTGGAATTCATCTACTAAAATTTGTAACCCCAAAATCAGTACCTGCAATGTTTTCATGGTCATCACAAACACGTGCAGGGCAGTGAAAAATTTGAGTCACCTGATTATGAAGTTTCCCCGCTGAGGCCAAACAAGGTGACACTTTACACTCTTCTTCCAAAAGAACACTATAAATAACTGCCCTTTTTGTGTTCTATTTAGTGGCACTATTTTTGCACTTTTGTGCTTTTTCTTAATGATTTTGCCCTTTAAAACAACCCCCAAGCATAGTGTTGAAGTGCTATCCGGTGTTCCTAAGTGCAAGACGACTGTGATATGACCTGTAGAGAAAACACATGTGCTAGATAAGCTTTGTACAGACATGAGTTGAGTGTTAATGAATAAACGATATATATTAAATAATAGAATATTAAAAATAGTAAGTCAACAATATATTGAATATATTAATATAGTTCTTTAAACAGAAACACACATAAAACAAGATTATGCATTAATCAGTTGATGAAGATGTTGTGACCAGAGGCTCACAGAAACCGAATTCTATATTTCCCCTGAGAGAAATGGTTCGGTGTTCACTAATTCAGTGTTTATGATGACTTTATAGAACATAACTTCCATAAATGACAAAGATAAACTGTACTTGTAAAACAGTGCAGCGCACATGGGACTTTCCAGCAGAAAATCACATCAAAGACACTGTGGAGGGAGTGGGGATGGGGATGAAAACTAAGCTCACAGGCAAGTAACAATTAAGGATGCTATTTTATTTTAAATGAGAAAACGATGGTGGAGTTAATGCTAGTAATCCCTCCCAGCCAAACCAACACAGCATTAAGATGCCACATAGTAAACAGAAGACTGAACTTAAGGTTGGGAAGCCTTGTTGCTGGTCCCAACTCAGCAAATAATTAACTCAGGCAAGTCATCTAAACCCATTTAAGCTTCAGTTTCTTTATCTGCTAGAGGGATTTAAATCTTATAGCAGTAAGTCACATTTGCCATAATTATTTATTATCTACAAAAGGTTTCCATGTAAATTCTCTTATTGGATGACCTTAATGGCCCCTTCTTACTCCAAAACTATATAACTTAAGGAAGAGAATCATTTTACCAAAATAGAATAAATATGTCAAGTGTTTATAATACTAAGAACTTTCCTTTGGAATGTTTACATTATTCAGGGAGGACTTCAAATATGAGAACAACAACAAGAAAAAACAACAACAGCTGTGGGCTTATTTTTAAGTTGTGTTTATTCAATTACATTTTCTTTTTATTTTCTTTTATTTTTTTTAAAGAGTTTAATTATTTATTCATGAGAGAGAGAGGCAGAGGGAGAAGCAGGCTTCCCACGGGGCAGGGAGCCCAATGCAGGACTCGATCCCAGGACCCTGGAATCATGACCTGAGCCGAAGGCAGACGCTTAACCATCTGAGCCACCCAGGCACCCTACATTTTCTTTTTAAAAATGAGACAAAAACATTCCCTTGTAGATGACCATCCTTGCCTCGGGCCCCATACCACCACCAATTTTGTGAATGTGGAGAAGCAAAAGTACCACTAGATGGAGCAGGAACAAAAGACTTTTATTTTAGTCAAGGAACCCAGGCAATCCTCAAGAGATCTTCAAAGATCAACTTCTGAGTAAATGGAATCTTAGTGAAGCTGAGTTACTTCAGGAATCTAGAAAATCAGAACTATCACTTCATTTGGTTACTCACCCTGTGTCCTTTCCACAAAACCAAGCTGACTAGGGAAATTTTTTTCCTTTTTTACTTAGAGAACATTACCAGCAAGTGAATTCCAGTTTTTTCCCACACCCCATTTCCCATTTTCCCCACAATAGGGCTAAGAACTGTGTTGGACAACATTGAAGGACCTATTTTAGGTAATGGGCTGAGATGCTACAGACCTACACATTTACAAATTTGCTGACATGGTTCTCCTGACTGACCCTTTCCATTGTCAGGTCAGATTTGAGTTGGGTATCACCCCTGATAATTTCCTTCGTAATGCAGGCCGCTGGCTACTATCTCTCCCAGCAACTGCCCCCAGAACAGCTGTCTTAAGGATGTGAAGGCCCAAATTTGGGGTGAATCCAATACATAAGCCTGGAATTAGGAATTGGGTTTTGGGGATGAGTGGGCAGAAGAGCCTGTAGGTTGTTTCCTTTAACCTAGACGGCCACCAGCTTGTTTTCTTTTCGGGAAGAAAACCAGATCCAATGGGGGGCGGGGAATACATTTCTCCGTAAACTCCCCTTCAGTTTGCCACCACTTAACACTTCGCATCCAAAGGCAGAGGCAAAGAAAATTAAAACGCAACCACCATCAAGGAACACAGTTTTCACTGTTTGGAGAACACGCTAGTTCTAGTTAACAAATACTTATGAAATGTTTCACAATCTCGCAACCGATTGAGGCGACTGGCCGAGAAATCTACTTTGGTAAAGACAAAAACTTCCAACAAAATCCGCAGAGCAGAAAATACCTGAGATACAAATGGGCAACAAAACCAGAAGAGGGGGATTAGGACAAAAACCCTACAAAAGAATGGCTAGCTGGCTGCTTGGCTCATTGCCCTTTCACTTGGGCAAACTGTATAAATGCCCTCCACCTGTCTATCAAGTTGCACGCACCCTGGTCCAATCCGGAGGTTTGGGGATCCACAGGCCCACCACTGATGGGGAAGGGAGAGCGAAGCGCACAAAAGGGAGTGCCCACAACCCCTTCCCGTGGGAAAGCCGACTTGCGGGCCTCCAGCAGCCGCTCAGCAGGTGGCATGTGTGTGAGCCCAGTCCCGGGTGCAAGTCCCACAGCTTAGGGAAGCGCACCGCGTGCGGGGACCCGCTCCGTTTCTCTCCCTGCGGCCAGAGCTTCGCCCTTGGCCCCCAAGGGACCCGCGGCTGACAGAGCCCAACTCTTCGCGACGGCAATGGGTGCCTCCGGAGAAGCCCCGGGCCGACCGCGGCCTCCAGGCGGGACGCGGGGGCTAAGCGGGCGAGGCACCGCAGGCTCCCGGGAGGGGCGAGCAAGCCAGCGGCTGACATTTTTTGTTTGCTCCAAACTGGACGGTGGACGGCGGTAGGCCGAGGCTTTTCCGCCCGCTGAAAGTCAGCGAGAAAAACAGCGTGCGGGGAACAAAAGCGCAACACCTACGCCCTTCTCAGTTAGGGTTAGAGAGAACCTGACCGCCACCCCTCCCAGGCCCACCCTCCGCAATCCGAGCTACAAGCGGCCGCGTCTGCCTATAAAGGGAGCGGCCGCGGCCCGCGCCGATTGGCCGGAGCTTACCCGTCTCGGCTCTCGCGAGACCCGGCGTCGGCACTTCCCCCTCCGCGCCCCCGAAGTTCTATTTCCGGCCATGCGGACAATCCCGCCCCTCCTCCACATTCGTTAGGGCAAGTGTTAGGTCTTTCTTTCCGTCTGTACTTGGAGAGTAAAAACTAACTTGCAGTACTGCACCGCTCCATTTTCCATCAACTACAGACAGGGTACGGTGCGCTCGACCACCTTAAAAAATGGAGTTCACAGAAGGATTTTAGGGCTGGGGAAATTAACTGTAATCACATTTGTTAGAGATCTTTAAGAAAATAGATTCCCGGACAGCCTTGACTAAACCAGAATATTGGCTCGGCTCGTTGGACTGCCCTGGAGTTCCTACCCTGCTCCCTTCTCATTAGAATGCCGCTCTTCAACTTCTCCTTGAACAAAGGATGGGTTTTATTAAGTATAACTACTTCATTCTTAATTTTGACATTCAGGATTGAATCTACCTTTTATTAGGAATAAAAGCTTTTCAGTCGTTGGCTTTGCTTTAATATTGTGATTAGGTTAAAAAGAACAATCCACCATAAATTGTAGCGGGTTTCTCTAATGGCCGGTATAATACTGTTTTACATACAACTGGCAGATCCTAATTGTTGAATTCATTGTTCCACTGGGTGAATTCTGTGGAGTTGTCGCTGTTGACACTTAAATCTGAGAGAAAAGCAAAATGTTAGGGGCGTTGGTTTCCAGCGATTGTTAAGGGTGGGGAAAATATAAACGTGATTTTCGAATTTTATTCCCTATCCCTAGATTACCTGAAAAGGATCATTTATGACCCCATGTTAGAGGCTGGAGTCAGTACAGAATATTCCAGGTTGGTTGTTGGGTTAACTACCTGAGACCACGGTTAAGGATCATTTGCCTGCCTAACCTAGCAAGCTACTTTGGGATCACTTTAAACTTAAATCTCTTAACCTGTTTAAATCTCAATTTCTTCATTTGTAAAATAGGAATAATTTTACCCACCTCTCTGGGATGTTGAAGTTTAAATTAGATAATTAGATAAAAAGCCTTATTTTCTTTTAGAAAAAAAAGTACTTTAGGAATTCTAAAGTGAAGAGTGAGTTCATGCTCTCTACAGTGCTTGTGAATCTAGTGAGCGCAGCTTCAACTGTTCAAACTGCCCGCAGATAATCATTTTCTACACCTTATCCAATCTGGTTTTGCTTACAATCACTAAAGAGGGAGAGAAGTACCAAGGAATGAAATGCACCTCTTCACAAATGCTTGACTCAGGTCTACTTACTCTTACTTGTACAATGCGCCCATCATTTTTACACCTTGGAGCCTTTGCCCTAACGTTCCAACCTCTGCCCAGAATGTGCTTCTGGTCAATTCTACATATCTACATACCTACTGGGAGTGCACCATAGAGAGCATTAGGGAAGGAGATAGAGATGAAAAAGGAAATCCCAAAATCCCTATCTTCCAAGAACATATCTAGTGCGGGAGAAAGACAAGCAAACCAAGTAAGGCCGCATAAATTAAGTGGTCAATAGAAGTACAAGTAATACAATGTGCTGGAGTATAAAATGAATTTTGGTTGCGTGGAGGAAGTAGCATCTAAGCTGGACCTCTAAATTATCTAATTCTATAACAAAAAATAACTTGTTTTATTGTATTTTGAAAGTATCTTTAGGGACATTATCCCATTTGAACCTCACAGTGACTATGAGACAGATAGGGATTAGCAGCCCCACTTGATGGATGAAATGTTCCTGCAGCTGGTAGGTGGTAGGGCCTGGACCTAAATCCACATATGCTGCCCCTAAATTCTGAGGAAAGGGCATTGCATGAGGTTTCAATTCCAACTGTCTTTCAAGCCCAGCCCAAAAGCCACATCTACTAGAAAGTCTTCCATGAGCCCTCAAGGTATTTTCCCTCCTTTGAGCCCTCAGAGCATTTTATATTTCTCTGAGAACATTAAATCACTTTCTATTTGGTATTATTATAATTAAGGTAAAAATTTCATCTGTAATACTAGACTGCTGACTTCTTAAGGAAAGGATCTGACTCCTGATTTAGCATTCATTGCACTTAGCACAGTGCTTTGCATAGAGCAAATACGAAATACTTTGAGTTATGTTAATACTGCCGTCATTATCAGGAATCCAGGTCATTTTACACCCTTCTTCCCCCCCTTCGTATCTAATTAGACACCAAGACTTGTCAGGTTTTGTAATTTCTTCTTTTTAATTCCTATTGCCTATAATCTTGAGTATAAAACTTGACTATTTTATATCTAGACTAGTAACTTGTTAACTGACCACCCAATCTCCAGGGCCTTCCCAGTCCAATTTATCTTCCAAACTACGGCCACATTCATCTTAACTTAATTTCCTGTGTCTTCATTCTTTAATTGTTCCCCTTTGCCTATAGGACATTTAACACAAAGCCTTCCAGTCCAGTCCCTGGCCTTCCTTTACCTTCCTAGTCATTGCTCTTAGTTTGCTCCCTATGAGATCTTCGTTTCACTAAAACCAGTCTATTAAGCATGCTTTGAATATGCTTTGTTCATTCTCACCCCTAGGCCCTTGCTCATTTCCATTATGCTCTTCTGGATATCTGCCCTCTTCCTCCTCCTCTATCATACACCCATCCTAATGCCACCCCATCCATGATGGCATACATTTGCTATGAAATCTTTGCTCACAGCAACCTTCTTTCTGTAAACCTTAACAAACTTAAATCTATATCATTCATTGGGCACACGTGTTGTACTACAAATTGCTCTTTTTCCAAAGGAAATACAAGATCTCCAAGGTCAAGAATAGTTTCCTCTAGCATTTAATTTGTCTCTCCTTAATGGTTTACTTCCACATTATTTTCCCCCATCATAGAAATGCAAGAGACATGGACAATCCAATAATTGAAATACTTCCTGTTCCCCCCAGATACTTATAATATCCAGTTTTCTGTCAAAACCTTTTTTTTCTAACCATTTTATCTGTATTCAGAAGCATCTTTGGTGTACTATGTTGGGCCCAACTTCTTTAAATTCTGCCTCGGTGATCCACATGTCCTGGAAGGCAGACAGGGATGCAAGAATAGAGCCTCCCATCCACACTGATAGTTTCCTTTCTGGGAGAGCTGTAACCTGCACGGGTGTATTGGCAGGTACCATATTTGCTATATCTTTAACTAGCCGCCTGTCTAAACCAGGGAAAGAGGTTGATCCCCCAGCAAGGATAATATTGGAGAAAAACGAATTCCTCAGATCTGTATCGCATTTCATTATGCTGCTGAAACACAACTTATCAATGCCAGGCGTATCAAGTTTCATAAGATGTGGAGAGAAGAGGGCCTCTGGACAATGAAAGAGCTGGTCATGGAGTTTGATCATCTTTCCATCAGGCAGTTGGTAAACTTTCTCTATAGACTCAGGATTCTTGGCCATTTCCTCTTCATAGTTCATTACCACATAACAAGAGGTTTCCTTAATGTCTGTGACAATCTTTCTGTCTGCAGCACTAAGCAGCATGATGCCATGGTCCTTCAACAGCATCATGAGGTAGTTGGTGAGGTCAAGGCCTGCCAGATCTAGCTGCTGGACACCATGAGGCAGACAGTAACCCTCGAAGATGGGCACACACTGGGTAACCCCAGCACCTGAACTCAGCACAAAGCCGGTTGTGAAGCCAGCGGCAAAGAGAGCCAGCACCCCTTGGATGCACATATAGAAGGCAGGAACCTGCAGATGCTCAAAAAACACTTCAGTGATCTGTTGCCGGTTCACCAGTGGGTTCAGTGCTGGCTCGGTAATCAAGACTGGGCCATCACAGGCCTTTAGCTTCAGGTTATGATCATAGATATGCTTCCACATGATCTCCATGTCTCCCCAAGAAGTAACCAGACCACGCTCCACTGGGTAGCTGTAGGAAAAGCAGTAAGATAAATGGCAGCGTTTTTTTTTTTTTTTTTTTAAACAATGGCAGCTTTTAATTTCTCCAGCATCTATTCTCTTCAAGCTTGGATTAATCCCCATATTTATTACCAGTATCCCTTTGTGGGCAGTGACTGCCAGTCAGAAAATGTAACTGCCAGCAAAAGTTAGCATAGCTACTACCTTCCTCTGCAATTTTTGTTGCTTTCCATTTGTCCCCCCCCTTTAGAAGACAATCTTTTTTAAAAAATTGGGAAATCTTTACATAATATAGTACAGTTTTAATATCAATTAACTGAAGAAACCCACATGATGAGGGTACTATGAATTAAGTGATATTCTTAATGAACTTGTATTTTATGAACGATAACTTTATTTATACACCCTTGGAGATTTGTGGCCTGCACTAGCAGGCTGAGACCTTCCTGTTCCCCGCTTCCTTATCCTCGCACCCTTGCGCCCCTCATCTGGACTTACCCTGCCCCCCCGTGGGTCCTGCCTGCTGGGAGACGGCCATACCTGATGGACAGTGAGTTTCTCCTTTCCTGCGCCTCGTCGCCCACATACAGTTCCGGCGCGCCCTTGGCCACCCAGTTCTGGCCTTTGGCTCGGCCGATAATGTTCGGGTAGACAAACTGGGGTTCCCGTGAGCCAGCCAGGCCCGCCTTGATCATTCCCGAGCCGTTGTCGATCACCACTGGTAGCTGGTAGTAGCTCATACCGCCGCCGCCGCCGCCTCCCGTCGCCTGGCCACACCGGCCGCCCTGCCTGCGGGCTGTGCCAGGAGCGCGGACAGTGCGGGCCGCGGACTCCGGGCAGCGTTAACAGGCCCACGGCCTGGAACGTCGCGTCACAGAGGCCCTGGCCTAGCCCCATGAGGCCTGCGCCTGCAAGTGAGGGCAGGGGCCAGGGAGAGGCCTGGCCCATTGACTCTCCAAAGTGCTGCCCACCGATTGCATCTCACAGGGGGTGGGTCACTTGCCACCCCCTGGAATCCAGGGATACCAATATCAGGAAAACCCAACTTTCTTCCTTAACGATACAAATCTAACCCTTTACAAGTGGCTTTCTCTAATACCTCGATGAGCCATAAAAACAATTTTCTTTTCCAAAGCCTTTAAATTCTGCTTAATATGTATCTGCCCAGGGGCCTGCGGAAAGCTCGGGAATGTGCCCTTGAAACTAGCAAAAGGTGGAGAGATTTGACAGGGGAAAGTTGTCGGAGAAGAAGCTCGGTTTCAGAAGCTCTTCTGAAACCCTCCTCAACTTCTGAAAAGAAAAAGGAAAGAATGCTAGGATTTAACCTGGGTTTTATACAGATGAACATTGGGGAAGGGAAGGAAAAATGAAATAAGATAAAGACAGAGAGGGAGGTAAACCTTAAGACACTCCTAAATATAGGAAACAAACTGAGGGATGCTAGAAAAGAGAGGGTGGGGGATGGGGTAATTGGGTGATGGGCATTAAGGAGAGCCCTTCATGTAATGAGCACTGGGTGTTAATATGCAACAGATGAATCGCTAAATTCTACCCCTGAAACTAATACTACAATATATGTGAACTAACTTGAATTTAAATAAAATCTTGAAAGAAAAAAAGTGGGTTTTATACACTTTTATTAATGTTTCTATATAATGGGCAAATACTTTGTTGTGTATCTTTCCTTCAGTTTCTAAGCAAAATGTACTCAAAACCAAAAAGGTAGAATCTTGTTTTGTTTTGTTTTGTTTTGATTGATTGATTGTTAACAATCTCACCCGGTTATCCCTCATGTGATATGGAAGGTCATTCTCATTTCCTAAAAATATTTTATTTTTAGGCATAAGGATGTGTCTGCCTCTTTGCAAGAAAAGCGATATTCCTTAGGTCATGCGAAGTTCAGGTTTAGAATAATTTACGTACACTGCGTGCCAAAAAGTGCATCTTGATGTCTGATTTTTTTACCCCCTAATTGTACACACCGTGTAGAGAATTTTAAAAGGAGGCAAGTTCGAACCTCTGGTTGGCCTATGGAAGCAGGGGAGGAAATTCAGAAGCTATTTACCTGTCTCTCCACCAGAGGCTGAAAGGTCACGTTACTAAATAACAGCGGTGGCATTTGGTGCTGCAAACAGCGGCAAGACGGGGAACGCCAACGAAGCCCGGCACTTGCCCTGCGCTTCTCAGCAATGCGTGGCGGGGAAAGAACGTCAAATAAAACATTTCTTTCCCACAGAAGAAAGTGTACCCAAAGGAAGTGCAAGGAACCTGTGCCTGGTTTTTGCAGCGGTCCGTAGGAGCCTCTGGGGGAAAAAAGCGCAGGCAAATTGAACTTTCGAAATAGTTTCAGCACTACACAATTAGAAGTACAGTCATTTTTCCTTTTCTGTTTGTTTGTTGTTGTTTTCCTGTTAAAAGCTGCCTTAATATTACTTTAAATGCCCAGGAATTTCACGGTACGACATCCATATCGAGGCTATTCTGAACCACAGACACCAGTTAGGTTTCCGTAGTGTAGTGGTTATCACGTTCGCCTAACACGCGAAAGGTCCCCGGTTCGAAACCGGGCGGAAACAACTGCTGTCCTTTTTCCGTACTGGCTTCCTTCAAACAGGGCCGTGGGATTTTTCACTAATTTATTAGTTTTTTAAAAGACAACCTAAATACAAACTTGTGGAACAGTGGGAATTTGAACTTTCGCGTTGGTTATTTTATTCAGCAAATGTTTTTACTGACAGCTTGCCACGCAGAAATGGTTCAAAAAAACAATTCAACTCCCAACCTACTACTGAAAAAGAATGTAATGTACAACCTAGAAGAGGACCTCAAACACGGTGTTAAAAACTTTTAACCCTGTTGCCTCCTTAGCACTCTTTGTATTACAAGTCATTTAGTTTTCCATTAGTTTTCCCCTTCAGACTGCAAATATCCCTAAACGCCAGGAGACCATATTTTACTCTTATTTTATAAATACTTGGTGTAGTGCTTAACACCTGGTAGAGACTCATAAATATTTCTGAATAAACTACTGAAAAGGGTTCCGACAAAATATAAAAGTGGAATCAGAAAGATGAAATCAATAACCCGACTCAACTTTTCCCCTTATAAACATAAGGGTAGTGGCTTTATTCACAAATATGATTTTTACGGACCAGAGAAAAGTTAAAGAGCAAACAGAATGTCGTTGGAAAAATCTCAGAAGAAACGAGTAAATTCCAGTTGACTGTCCTTTAAAATAAAGTCATGAGTAAATATCCTAAAGTCCTGACACAACTTTTAACAAGAATAAATGAAGTTTTGGTTTTCTGAGATTTATGATGTCCACAAGTACTAGGGAAAAATTCACTGTAACATATTAACAGGACTTATCTTACTGTTTCTGCGCCTTTTGTATGTTACGCAGATAACTGGCTTCCTTTTCCTTCACTGTACAAAATCTGAATTCGATATAAATCATGATATTAAAATTTTTCTGGTCCCGACGCAGAACCTTTTCCGGTATAAAGCCCACCTTCCTGCAATGTTGCGCGTGCTCAGTGTACCTTACTGCTTTGCTCCGCTTTGCTGCATCGCAGACTTGTAACAGGTAAGGATATCCTGGAAACTAGGCTACAGTCGGCTGATGCAAACAAAACCCAGGAGGGCCCCAGAAGCTTTCGGGCACGTAAACTGAAAAGGGGTGATCTGTCTCAGCTCGAAAATCTCCCATGGCTAGGAGCCTAAGTACACAAGCTGTTTGCACTCGCGGGGTCCCGAGGAAGGGGAGGATGATGGGAGAAGACGAGAAACTACAAGCCCCAGCATGCAGTGCACAATCTGGCTCCTGGAAAGAGGGCCTCCGTGCGGCGCCGCCCGACCGCGGGCCGTAGGAGAGATGCTGACTGTCGGCCGACCACAGTGTTCAGAATGAGGAAGACAAGTGGGGCGCTATGAATGAGCCCTCAAGTCCCGTATTCATGACGTTTGCGGTTTCGCGTGGGGGCCCTAGGATGCTGAGGAGTGGAATTTCTGTGGGCGAGTCTTGTCTGTCCTCCCCGGTGCCGGACCTCCACAGTCCCAGAGCCTCCACCGTTTCCATGTGACGCCTGGGCCGGATATGATGTCGCCGTAGAGGAAGAAGGAAGAGGCGGAGCGGGCGCGGTGACGTCCTTCCAAAATGGCAGAGAGAGCGTGAAGAAACTGTTCCCCCTTGGATTGCTCTAGGTGAGTTCTTTTTTCACCCCCCAGCTTGCCAGTCCCGCTCTCTCCAGACGCTGGGCCATTGGAGGATAGGCTTCTTGGAGTTCGAATTCAGGTCGGGGCGAAGGTATTAACGCGGAAAGCCTGGGGAGGCAGCCCCGTGTTGGCCTTGGCCACAGCCTCTGGTATGGGAACTTGAGGTAGTGGGAGCTTGGCGAAGGGCAGTGCGGCAGAAGCCGGGAGACACCGGCTTCGGTTGTCACTCTCCGTTGCGGTCGGGAATGGAGAAGTGGGAAGAAAGGGGGTGTGGCCTCCTCCGGGCGAGTGACGGAACCTTGACAACTCTTGGCTCTGCTCTTTCTCCGCCCCGTGGGCAGCCGCCTCGCGTTTTGAAGCAGCTGTGCACCACGGAAACTTAACAGGTTTCGGTGATTCGAGAACAATTTTAAAGAACTCGTACCGTGTTTTTTTGCCATCTGTTCAAAGGAGGTCATTTCTTAGTGGTTCGTTAAGTTTTTTCCCCAGCATGTGCATGCGTACTGAGCTTGAAAGTCTGAAGGTTCAGCTGCTGCAAAAACGTGAAATTTTGCGGTGTTTTTTTTTCAGCTTGTGCAAGTGTTTTCATTCATCGCCATTTATTTGTGTGTCCAAAGGATTGTGTTAATTGTCCAAGATGTAACAAAGATATACAGGAACTTACTTTCAGCATTTGTAACTATTCTGTTTGATAAGAATTTTCGGGGCGGGGGAATAAATGAGGACTGACTTTGTTTTTGTCCATGTTCTGTCCCATGTCCCTTCTCCCCTTACCAATTGCTTGGGTGAAACGTTTGATGAAAACTTAGGGTTACTGACTTACTATTTCTTTTTGTCTTTTAGAACAAGGGTAAAATTCCATTCTGATATCAAAATGCAGTATTCGCACCACTGTGAGCACCTTTTAGAGAGACTGAACAAACAACGGGAAGCAGGTTTTCTTTGTGACTGCACCGTAGTGATTGGGGAATTCCAGTTTAAAGCTCATAGGAATGTGCTTGCCTCATTTAGTGAGTATTTTGGTGCGATCTACAGAAGCACTTCTGAGAACAATGTCTTCCTTGATCAGAGTCAGGTGAAGGCTGATGGATTTCAGAAACTGTTGGAGTTTATATACACAGGAACTTTAAATCTTGACAGGTAAGGTACACATTTTATTTTCACTACAAAAGCTGGTCAGCAGTCTGTAGAGCTAAAATATATTTGTATTTTTTCCCCTTAACTTGGAGTCTTCATATAGTCATGTGCATAATGCTACTGTTGTTTTTAATAAAGAAGTCCGTATTACTGATTGGGAATGAACAGACTACATTTCTTAAGCACAAAAAGCACAGGTGTTAATAAGATTAAAGCCTTTTTTCTGACACATTTGATTTATCTACTTAAAGCTTATGATTTCAGTTATGAAAACTTAGGGAACACACACAATGAATTCTAAATGAATTCCAGTTTCTTTGGTCTTTATGTACCTCTTTTCTTCTCTCTTCCTTACTCTGTCCCTTACTTCTTAAGGTGCTTGAGGTAAGGGAGTGTAGATGAAGAAAGAAGGATGCTTCTCTGTGTTCGTTTAATAGTACTCCCATTTCTAACCATAGATAGCAATGTGCAGGACCTCTTCCTGATCTTGTTTCAGGACAATAATTTACTTGGAGTGTAAATGGCAGGTGACTCCTGTCATCTCTGTAAAGCTATCAGTACTAATGCTTAAATTAGATCCAAGGTGCTAGAAGGCTTTTCTGAAATGCTTAATGCTCTCACTGCACTACAAGAAGTAGGTTCTGAGGAATTTGATAATGCAGGCACTGTGTCTCCCCCATGCATAGTGAACTATATAATTGGTTTAATACTAATGCATTTATCAGTTGTGGAGAGAAAGGTGGAGGTGAAAGAGAAACCAATCAGATTACTCCTGTTTTCTTTCCTCCATCTCTTAATGATGAAAGTGTGAACATGACTAGATCATAATCTGACCTAAAAAGATTATGGGCTTTAGGGTTAGATCCAGCCTGTCAGTCGCTGTGTCTCTGAGCAAGATGCAACCTCTGAGGGCCTCAGTTTCCCCATCTGTAAAAATGTGATGGTAATAACTACCTTGGTGTTACTGTGAAGATCAAGGATCTACTCAAAGGCCCTTCTCCCGATGAACATTAGTTTCATTTATTTTCTCATTTCTACTCTCCTCTCTCCCTTTAACTCCACAATTTTTGGAGAAAAATTAGGAAAGAAACCAAAAGGAAACACCTGAAATTCTGCCACCCACTGATAATCATTGTTAACATTTTGATAAATATTCTTTCATTCTTTTCCGGATGATCTTTATATATATGCATATACACATTAAGCAGAATCCTTCTCTCTGTTTTACACTGCAGCTTATTGTGGAACTATACTTCTTTAAAAAGCTAGAATCAGGATGTTCCTTAATCCTTTTGAAAAGGAAACATTCATACTATTTGGAATTATTTTTAAATTTTGGTGTAATGATATCTTTGAGTCAGTTCTGTATGAATTGATTAAAGGAACAGACCTTTGTCATAGATTAACCTACATGACGAATTATTTAAATTTACTGAGTAGTTGACTCTACAGGTGCCTCTTATCTATATTTAGAATATGTACTATAAAATAACCACAGAACTAGTCAATTTTGGTTGATCTTCAATTTAGTGGTTTCCCTTTCTCAATTAACTTTTCCAGAACAATCTTGAATTGATTTGAACACACTGAAGAGCAGCTTAACTTTGAGCCTTCATGCAAAGAACCAGTGTGAAAAAGAGCCAGATTTTTGCTCAATCTTTTTTGGTACATATCTTCTTTCCTGAGAACTAGTTGTTTGAGCCCAGCCACAAATGTGAGACGGCTTACCTCAAAAGTAGAAAGTCTGTACAACTTAGTGATTAAATTTAGTGAAAGAAAACAAAATAATAAAGAATTAAGTGGACTCATGAGCCAGATTTCCTTGGTCAAATCTTAGTTCTAACACACTGTGATCTTGTACAAGTTACTTTCTTTGGACCTCCGAGCCTTCATTTGAATGTAAAATGGGATTATTACAGATTGCATAGATATGTCCTAAGGATTAAATGGACTATTCATGTAAAGCGTTTAGCCATATACCTGGCAATATGTAATTAAATGACTTTCAGTGACTGTTCAAAAGATGAAAGCAAGTTTGCAAGCAGTGTAACTTCATGCTTGTAAACAAAAGCAGTTATTGATGTAAACAAATGCTGATTGATTCCCTTAACTGTAACTGAGATTATAGGCTGTCTGTGAAATAGATGAATAATTTGTACGAAATACTGTATCAGTTCTAAACAATGTGCCACTCAGTGCTAGTTTGTATTGGTCTTAAAGGCTACCAGACCTTGTTACGTGTTTGGTGGTTCATTTTTATGGAGCACTAAGCACAATTATAATTGGAGGCCTAAGTATAATAAGTGATAAATTTGGTTTCATTCTAGTGGTATCTCTCATTTATTGTAATTTAATAACAGACTATGTAACAAAATTAATAAAAATGCTTAAGGAAAAACGTATTTTTAGAAAGTGATAATGCTACTGTATATATGGCAAAAAACATTTTGTATAAAAGATGAACAAGATTGTGTTTATATTTGGGGCATTTGTGCTACATCTTTGCAAATAGAGAATTAACTTCATTACAAAGATCATTCGTTATATATTCCAAAATTATAACCAAGGGACATAAGAAAAGAAATCTTTAAGTAATATTTTCTTATCTAGGGGAAAGACTCCATTTGCAAATAGATTATACTCCAAAAGTTTATTTATAGTATATTTAGGAACTTTAGGTATATTTTCCCAGAAAACAAAATGTTCCCTAAACTTGTGATTAGGTTTCCAAACTGGCCTATAAACTTACTTAATCATTAATGAGCTGAAAAACGATTATGTATATGATGAAAGGCAATTTTTTAAAAGCCAGTGTAATGTTAAATTAAAAAAGAAGAAACAAGTGGCACTTGGAATAAAGACGTTTTCATTAGATGATGAGAAAATGGATAGAGATCTGTAGATACTGTACTATACTTTCAAAGACCCGAGTGGTTCATGACACTAGTTAATTTTTAATTTCATTTCAAATTTTACTCCTTTTTAAAGAAAAAAAAAGATGTATTAATAGCATTATATTTATATTATCAGCTATGACTAAAGCCCTTTTCTGGCTTATATGTATAATGAAGAGGGAAAAGGGAAAATATATTTTTTTTCTGAAGAGTTAAATATCATTCGGGGAAAATGGCAAGTAGTAAGGTTACTTGAAGGGTGTGTTTGTGTGTGTGTATGTATATCTGTCCTCCGATAATTAAAAGAATCATATTTTTTAATTAATACCGACTCAACTCTCAGATTTTTTTAAATAAAGATTTTGTTTATTTATTTGAGAGACAGAGGGAGAGCACACAGAGGAAGAGAGAGAAACAGGCTCCCTGCTCAGCAGGGAGCCAGATGTGGTGGTCACTCCCAGGGCCCCAGAATCATGACCTGAGCTGAAGGCAGATGCTTAACCAACTGAGCCACCCAGGCGCCCCTCAGCTCTCAGATTTTATAGCTAAGAAAATCGAAGTGCCTAAAGGTGCTGACTTACCCTGATTAATGGACATTGTAATGCTAGAGTAATCAAACAATTTTTCACTACATTATAAGCTTCTGAAGGGCAGGGACTATTTGATATTTCTTAATATCCCTCCTAGTGTACCACACATGGTAGATGCTCAGTAAATACTGACTGGAATGTTGAACAGGATGAACTTAAGTCTTTTTATATAATTCTAATGATGACAGACTCTCCAACTAACATGAGTTGAGTAACACACACACACACACGCACACACGGGAGGGTTGTTAGACCTTAGTGCATTCTAAATCCTTGTTCCTTCCAAGTGTAATCAATAAACCGGCCGCATTGGCATCACCAGCAAGTGTGTTGGAAATGCAGACACTTAGGTCCCATCACAGACCTCCCCACAGAATCTGAATCTACATTTAACAAAATACCTGGGTGACTTAGATGCATGGGAAAGTTTGAGAAGCACAGTTAAAGTCCCTCATAGGGGAGCAGAGAAAGATAATAGGAAATAATTTTTTAGACTCGCTGTTGCCAGTCCAGAAAAGGTGGTTATATCTGAACAGGGCTCAGGATAATGGGAGGAGGCAGTAAGTTGCCAACAGCTACTTTTGTGTTGCAAGTATTTTTTAAAACACACAGTAATTTTAACATTTTCTTTTTCCATAGTGGTACATAATGTAGTTTGTAACCATTTTTTTTCATCTTTTCAAGTTCTGCAAAACTGGAGATTTTTGCCTACACGTTATTCTGAATGAGTGAATGAGTTTTCGTAAATTTGTTCTTCTAGTTATGCCTTTTTCATCATTCTGCTTCATTAGGTTTTTAAAAGACATTGAAATATATGTGCAGCTCTGTTTCACAAATAGTTTTTCTTTGTTCAGAATATTGTCATTTAGCCTTGTTTCCTTACAGTTGGAATGTTAAAGAAATTCATCAGGCTGCTGACTATCTCAAAGTGGAAGAGGTGGTCACTAAATGTAAAATAAAGATGGAAGATTTTGCTTTTATTGCTAATCCCTCTTCTACAGAGATATCTAGTATTACTGGGAACATTGAATTGAATCAACAGACTTGTCTCCTTACTCTACGAGATTATAACAGTCGGGAAAAATCAGAAGTGTCTACAGATTTAGTTCAGGCAAATCCTAAACAAGGGGCTTTAGCAAAGAAGTCATCTCAAACTAAAAAGAAGAAGAAGGCCTTCAACTCCCAGAAAACAGGACAGAATAAAACAGTGCAATATCCCAGTGACATTTTAGAGAATGCATCTGTTGAATTATTTTTAGATGCAAATAAATTATCCACACCTGTAATAGAACAAGTTGCACAAAGAAATGATAATTCAGAACTCGAATTGACGTCAGTTGTGGAAAATACTTTTCCAGCACAAGATATTGTGCAAACTGTTACAGTGAAACGGAAACGTGGAAAATCACAACCAAACTGTGCTCTGAAAGAACACTCTATGTCTAATATAGCCAGTGTCAAGAATTCTTATGAGCTGGAGAGCTCTGGGGAAGAGCTGGATCAGAGGTATTCCAAGGCCAAGCCAATGTGTAACACATGTGGGAAAGTGTTTTCAGAAGCCAGCAGCTTGAGAAGGCATATGAGAATACATAAAGGAGTTAAACCTTATGTCTGCCACTTGTGTGGAAAGGCATTTACCCAGTGTAACCAGCTGAAAACGCATGTAAGAACTCATACAGGTAAGACTGGTTTGTGGGAGATATAATTGCTTTTGTACTGTGACTGAAATAATACTTTCGTATAGAACATATTAATATGGAGTGTTGACTATTTGTGACCAACATTTGGTATATACTTGCATTCACAAAGTATTTAGCATATTAGATTGTTGAAATTTTCTTTTTAATTGTGACCAAGTATTTAATGGTGGTTTTATTGCTGCTGGTAACTCTGAAGTCCTAATGTATGAGGTCTTTGTACCATTTTCCCTCAGTTAAAATAAACACAAACTTGCTTCTAGCTTGCTAAGTATTTAACAGAGACAAAGATTAAGAGAACTGATAAAGAGACAAAGTAATTACAACTCAGGACAGTTCTCAGACTTTGCCAACACATCTTACCTTCTGCTTCCTAGACTTTGTCAACTTCTGAACATGTTTCTTAGAATTACACACACATTCATTCCTCAGCCTCTACATTTACCTGTTGGTACACTTAGATTTGTACATTTTAAGATGCAGTGTGTATTTCTCTCATTGATCACCTTTCACTATTATGAATTGAGAAACACTGATTTCTTTTAATTCTACCAATGTTTTCAATAGACAATCCAGAAAAAATCCTATTTGTTTTTTACTTCTAGCAGTTAACGTTTTCTGAATACTGAAAATAGTACTGTTATGAACTCTTTTGAAAGCTTATGTGGCTCAAGCAACTAAAACAGAGTATCTCCTTTTAAATATAAATTTTATTTGCTTGTTCTTTTAGGTGAGAAGCCATACAAATGTGAATTGTGTGATAAAGGATTTGCTCAGAAATGCCAGCTGGTCTTCCATAGTCGTATGCATCATGGTGAGGAAAAACCCTATAAATGTGATGTATGCAATTTACAATTTGCAACTTCTAGCAATCTCAAGATTCATGCAAGGTAAAAAACAAAAAAATAAGTTGTTTGATCTTTGAGTCTGTCATTCACCATAGTCTTTTGAATAGACTACTGTATTAGCACTCAGGACAGTAGAGTTCTAATTGTGGCTCCACCATTAAATTTTCTTAACGTAGTCAAGAAACCAGAAGGAAGCCAAGGTGACTGGAGAGGAATAAATAAGGGCGAGACATAAGGTCAGAATGGTGATAGAGCATCTAGATGGTATAAGGTTTTATAAGCCATTATAAAGCTTTTACTCTTGAGATTGAGAAGTAGGTGATGTATTTTGCTTGCATTTTAAGGGGATGACTCTGGCTGCAATATTAGAAAAAGAATGTAAGATTGCGAGAATGCAAGCAAAGTTACCAGTGAGGAAGCTATAGATAAAACTCAAGTGAGAGTGATAGTGATTCAGGCCAAAGTGGTAACAGTGGAAGAGATAAGTAGTCAGATTCTGGACATATTTTTAAAGATAGCACAACAGAGTTTGCTGCAGATTGGATGTGGGGTATGAAAGAAGGAAAGAAGAGTGGTATCCAAAGATGATTCTGAGGTTTATAGCCCTGAGCACCTGAAAAAATGGAATTACTGTTAATGGAAATGGAGAAGATTTGTGGATAGAGCAGTTAAAGAGGGAGTAGAGATCTGAACATGTTAAATTTGAGGTGACTATTAGACATCTGAGTGGATATGTACATTGGTTATGTAAGTCTGTAGTTCAGGGGACTGGTTTGAGCTGAAGATAAAAATTTGGGAGTCTTGGGCGCCTGGGTGGCTCAGTTGGTTAAGCGACTGCCTTCAGCTCAGGTCATGATCCTGGAGTCCCTGGATCGAGTCCCGCATCGGGCTCCCTGCTCAGTAAGAGGTCAGCAGTGCTCTTGACAAAAGCAATGTTAGGAGAGGCTAGTAGAGAAGAGATTAGTAGAGAAGAAATGAAAGTAGAACAGTTGGAGACTCAAATTTTTGATAAAGGGGAGCAGAGAAGTGGAGGAGCAAGAGAGATCAGGGGTCTTTTTTTTAAAGATTGAAGACATCAGTATATTTGTATGCTGCGATACAATGGGATGGGAAAAGTGAATGGTGGAGGAAATTGCAGGAGTAAAATCATTGAGTAGACATGGGGGATAGGATAGTATCTTCATTATGCAAATGGGAGTAGCTGGATTCAGATGAACTGTCACCCTCATGTTAGAGTTAACAGAAGAACAGCAAATACATAGATGCAGATGCCTATAGGTAGAGAATTGGGATGGTGGAAATTTTCTTCTGATTGCTTAAATTTTTCTCAGTAAAAGAGGAAGCAAGGACATCAGCTAAGGGTGAGGTTGGGTGAGGAGGTGCTGAAGGTTTAAGGAAAGAGTTTTGAAGAGTGAGTGAATGGACAAGTGAAAATAATTGGGGTATTAGGGGCACACTTGACAACCATATGAATATGATGGCACAATTTTTTTTTAACTGATCTTAGAACAGATGTTTTGATAACCAGAACATGTACATTGAAACTGTTGATTTTAAATACATATTTTTGGTCTGTTAAGATGAAAGAAAATACTGCATGAAAATTATATGAAAAATGCTTATTATATAGATGGGACCCAAATTGTTTTACTTACCAGCATATAACTTTATATTTATTTATGAATAGGAAGCATAGTGGAGAGAAGCCATATGTCTGTGATAGGTGTGGACAGAGATTTGCTCAAGCCAGCACTTTGACCTATCATGTTCGTAGGCATACTGGAGAAAAGCCTTACGTGTGTGATACTTGTGGGAAGGCATTTGCTGTCTCTAGTTCTCTTATCACTCATTCTCGAAAACATACAGGTAAGAATTTGACAGAGATGTTTAAAATAAGGAAAAGTTGTAAATAAAAGAAAGAAAAAGGGAAATTGAGCCCTTAAAGAAAATAGATTATAGACTCTGTGTTGTATATCTGTTGTGTTTGTGCTTGTTCAGTTTGTGATTTTCACATAAATATTAGCTGTAAAAGCAGATAGATTTTCTAGAGTACTAACGGTGGTTGGAATTTTTTATTATGTAACTTATGTACATTAACATCAGAGAGTTTTGACAATATATAAACTTGAGTTGAGACATATTTTATGACCTTAGAAAAACTCCTTAGCCTCTTGTTTTACTTTCCTTGGATGAAACTGTAGAGTGAAATTATGGGGTGGGGGTGGGCTTAGGTAGAACATTGATTTTTATGACTTCTTAGGACTTTTCCTACGCAGACATTCTAAGATTTGCAAATTAAACAGATACTTCAAATGCAGAGTATCAGTTTTGAAGCAAATTATACTCAAAGATTTTCAGTTTTGATAGGGTACCTACCTTTTAAAACAGATCTTTCCTAAATAATCTTATTCCTCTTAATAATATAGTAGATAGCAAGAATTAAAGTAATGGATTGATGAATTTTTAATCACATGTTTGTAATCATATAAAAATTGAACTTCTTGCCCAACTCTAGTCTACTGGAAGGATATTTGCAGAAATAAAGTTTTATTATATGAAAAGCATCAGGTCTCATGAACAGTGTAAAATAATTACTAATATTCATCTAAGTAGGATCACACTGAAGATACCTCTAAAGTACAATATATAAGGAGGTTTTAATTTAAATAATATTTTAGAACAGGTTACTTTAGATTATTGTAATTGATAAATATTATATTGGTATAGTACACCACTTCGCTATCTTTTATTTTCCATCTAGGTGAAAAACCATACATATGTGGTATTTGTGGGAAAAGTTTTATTTCCTCAGGAGAGCTCAACAAACACTTTCGATCCCATACAGGTCTGTGTTTAGGGAGAACGTATTATTTTTGGTTCTCTCTAATTTCTTTTTATGTAAACCTTGACTTTTAAACCATTATGGACTCTATGGTATCTAGTCGTACTCTACCTATAGCAATATTTTCATGTATAAATATCAATTTTTTACTTTTTTTTTTTTTTTTTTAGTTATTTGGAGTAGTAGTAATTAAGTTTGGTCTAGAATTGTATAGATTTTCTAATATGCCAGATAATAATAGTTTTTAGATGGTTTGGATTAAATTGCAGAGGTGTACCAAGAAATGAAAAGGAATAGGTGGATAATATATTTTCTTATCAAATAGTGTTCAGTAAGCAAGTTTTCAGAATGAATTTTAGTATTGACATGTTTCTTGTAATAGTATTATGTAGTATGAAGAAAAACGGAACGAATAAAGGAAAATGCCACCTCGAAAATGTACTGTTGTGACTTTTTCATTTTTAAAATTATTCCTCATAATTCCTATCTAGAATAGTGTGAGCACCTACCTAGTAGACATTTAATAAACGTCTATATTCTCATGCTCCTCTGTTTATAAAGTATTGAACAGTTCTTATTTCAAAGGAATTATAATTCTGTAGCATTTTATTCTGTCACTATTTTTAAAGGATTTTCTAATTTGTAAGCTGCCAGAAAGCAGAAACCATAATTACACATTTTTTTCCCTTAGCTATTCCTCTTAGGGTCTGGCAGATAACTGGCACTAATGAAATGTCTAATAGAAGTAAAAGAGTAAGTTAAGTTTCTGTTATGAAAATGCTCCATTTTCCCAGAAATGGGGATGCCTTGTATAAAGTAAAGGAGTGCCTAATATGTATAGAAGTTTTCATTTCACTGTATTATAACCAAGTGATTAAAAAGGTCATTTGAAACTAAATTTAAACAGTATAGTAATGTTTGCACTGTGTTCATAGACATTGATATTTTTGTCTTAGCAGCTTCTAAAATAGTGAGTTTAAACTTTTTAACTTGCTTTTCAGGAGAAAGGCCATTTATCTGCGAATTATGTGGAAATTCTTACACAGATATTAAAAATTTAAAGAAGCACAAAACAAAAGTCCATTCCGGTAAATGTTTGTGTTTTATAAAAATTTGGTGCTCTCATATTGGTGCTATTCCTAACATGTTGAGATGCACATTATAACAGTTTAAATTAGATATATATTTTTGAAAACTAGATATACACATATTAGGTATGTAGCTTTATAATTTGTAGGTAAGTTCAGTAAGAATTTCTTTCCTTCCATATTGACCTTCTAATAAACAGTACTTGAAATATTTCCTCTTTTAAAAACCTGATTTATGAAGTTTCAAGAATGAAAGAATATGAAAAAAAAATATGTATCACTATTCTCCATATTAGAGTCTGGGGATTACTATAGTTATGTGAAGAAAAGGGCATTATGAACCCTAATCCAGAAACATATAAGAGGGAATATAATAGAAACATATAAATAGGGAAATAGGTAGCCCCAAATTGTTACATAGAAATGGAAAGCGAGACTACAAAATTTTGAATCTGTTGCTTAAAATGAATCCTTGAAAAAGTTTCGCTGTGTTTGTCATGATTAGAAACAAAATACTAGGCTTCTTCAGTGTGTAGAGATGTTAACAAGTCTGATAGTGAACTGAAACATAATAAGGATTAAGTCAGTAACTTCTGAAAACTGCAGTGTCATTAATTCAACAAACATTAAATGCCTCTGTCTCCAAAGTACACATAACTGCAAGATATATGAAGTTGAACAAGGCACATTCTTAGTCCTCAAAGAATTTACAATTTAGTGTGGGAGACCAGAAAGCTAAATAACTGATTACAAGATAAAATGTAGGGTATAATAGAGACACAAAAGTGCTAAAGAAGAGATAAAGTCCTTCTGAAGTAAGTCCTAGAAAGGCTTAATTCTAGGAAACTTGAAGGAGAGTTCAAAAGATGGAGATAGGAAAAGGAGCAGTTGTCCCAGGCAGAGAGAACATTGTAAAGGGAGTCTTTGGGACAAGGAAGTACAGGTTATATTCTTGGCTGGTTGAACTGAGAGTAGTTTGGCAAGAACAGAGAGAATTATAATTTTATGAAAGCTAATAGGCAGTTTTGTCTAATGAAGACAGGGAGATTGAAATCATGTAAATCCTTTGAGTGACAGGAGCATGGTAAACTCATGGGAAATTTGAAGGCAAAAATGTATGATAGTGTGATAATCACTCCCTAAGGAGAGCAGAATTTCTCACTTCTGAAAATATACAAAAGTGCCATACCTCTGAACTTGAACTCAGAGAATAGTATGACTTACTCACTAATATGTTCAGTGAACAAATTTATTATGTGTATAGCACTGTTAAGTACTTTGAAGGAGTTAGAAAAACATAACTTGATATTTGCCCTTAAGGAATTTAGTCTGGTTGAGAATTCAGAGCATACTGAAGTAGAATGTTCAGTAGCAATAAGAGCGATAGATGTTACTAGGTGATACATGAGAAATTGACAAGCGAGTGATAAAATAGATAACAGCTCACCCTAGTCTAGAACAGTTAAGTCCATTTTAAGTTCAAGTTGGTGCTTGAACCTAGGCTTGAGGCCCAAATTGGATTTGAATAGATAATGAGGGTAAATCAGCATAAGAGAAACAGCGTGAGTAAAAAGTGTGGAGGTTGGAATGCAAGTTCTGGGAATGGTAAGCAGATTTAGTCTAAGGGTTTTTGTTTTGTTTTGAGAGATAGCATAAATTTGTTTCCCTTCTATTTCAGGTGCAGATAAAATTCTAGATTCTAGTATAGAGGAGCATCCCTTGAGTGAACAAGATTCCATACAAAAAAGTCCGTTATCAGAAACATTGGATGTGAAACCTTCTGATATGACTTTACCGCTCTCTCTTCCACTTGGAACTGAGGACCACCACATCCTTCTGCCTGTCACAGATAATCAGTCTCCTACATCAGATACATTGTTGAGATCAACTGTGAATGGGTATTCAGAACCACAGTTGATTTTTTTACAGCAATTATACTGACTTTGTGAGGAATATGGAATTTCTAAGACGTCTCTGGTAGTAAACATAAACATCTCTGGTAAGATGCATATATTCATATTAAATTACCATTCGAGTTGTAAGCATTATTTTTTTCATTCACTGAAGTAAACACCTGATGCTGCATCGTAACTGCAATGCTTGTTATGTCTAGATTATAAACACAACGTGTAAGAAGTGAATTATACAGTAGTAGCACTATTTTGGATGGATAAGTTATATTTTCTTTTAGAGCTGCCTTACTTCATTTTTATTTTGCATTTTAAATTGCCTGTCATTTATTGAAGTGGAATCTTTCCGTTTATATGAGTCAGTTTTGGCCTGTGGGATTTTTTAGTTTTTTCCCCTCAAAATTTAAGCAAAATCCATGATAGTATCAGGCCAAGAGTGTTGCTGTTACTAAGCCCCATAGATCAATATATAAACTATGGCGGAGAAGTAAATTTTCATATTTCTACTTAAGAGAATTTAGGTACTGAATAAGAATTGTGCTATTTAGTATATTCCATTGGAGGTAACTTTTCTAATGAATTTAAAAAGTGTTTTTCTTAAAAGCTAGAAAACTGTATGTACAATTTTGTTCTTTTAGAATTCAGTATTCTGGAGAAAAGCAAGGGTCAGTACTTTCGACTTAACTGAGTTATCTGAGACTACATTTGCAAAACGAGTTTTAAATAAATCATTTGATGTTTTTAACTTGTTAAAAGACAGTTTCAAAATTGATTCAGGTTATGTTTTAATAGGTTTCTACATTACTGGTGATGAGGAAAATATACTGAGTTTTGAAAATTTTTGATAAGCCTCTCTTATACCTGCTACTCTCTTTTTAAAATACTAAGTTCTAAAAAGAATTTTTTTTTTTTTTTTTTTAAGATTTTATTTCTTTATTCATTAGAGACAGAGAGAGAGGCAGAGGGAGAAGCAGGCTCCCAAGGAGCGGGAAGCCCGATGCGGGACTCGATCCCAGGACCCTGGGATCATGACCTGAGCCGAAGGCAGACGCTTAACCATCTGAGCCACCCAGGCGCCCCTAAAAAGAATTTTTTAAATATAAACTTAATGCATACTCTAAATCACTTGGCCTCTGAATTGACACATTGTAATTATATAAAGAGTTAAGAAACTAGCTTCAATTATAAGTGAACATTTGAGTTATCATAAAACCAGTTTATTAACTATTTTATGTTTAAGTTTTCTATAAGTTTTGAGTTTTAAAATTTTATAAATTAAACCACAACATTTGGCTGTTGTCATAGTTTCGCAGTAGTCTGTTTCCTTCCTGCTGAACGTAGAAAATTGAGTATCCTTCTGATACTTACTACCAGTCTTCCCCATCCCACTTTTCCCACATAATTGATTTATTTTGCTGCCTAATCTTTGGACATTAAATTATCAGTTCCACAGAGTCCATTTCCTATACTGCTGATCAAACACCATGGTGACATTTCTTATTTCTGCCGTGCATTAGCTTTGCCTTATTTGTTTTCTGGCTTTAAACTACACCTATAATGAAGTTAATGTCAGGGTTTTTTTGGTATTGATTTCTTTAATTGTATTTTCTCTGGTGTCCTAGTCAGAGGAACCAACTAAAAGAGGATGTAGTAAAACTTAATTCTTGTAGAGATTGTCACTATTTCCCAACACACTCAGCATTTTCAGAATGGATTGCCACCAATGGGACTGACTTAACTCAATAGATTTTGAACTGTTGCCTTTGTATAATAGACATCAAGCTTAGTATTTAATTATTTATCTAAGAAATCTAATTATGCATGTGTATTAATATACTGGCTTAAATACAATTTACAAAGTTATAAAATGTTCAACTAATCTATTCTGGCTTAAATTCAATAGGAATTTATTGGAATGTGAAGAAATTAAAGAAAATTAAAAGACTCAGCCTCTTTAAGAAGTCTGCTGAAATGGAGAGGTTATATTTAATTCACATCTTCATTAATCCAAGCATCTAATGAATAAAATTTCAAAAACTGCTACAGTGATGTCAAAATTTTATGAGAGCAGTAGTTAACCAAATTTCCACTAATGTGATGGTAATTAGCATTTTGCATAGATTAGTCTTCAGATTTATTATTTTTAATATTATTGGATTGGAATGACTAAGGTTGATTTACTGTGCTTTTTCTTCATCACATTATGTTTCATAGCTAAAATAATTTTATTTTAAATTGACATGGCTTGATGCTCTTCCGGAGTGACATGTAAGAAGTCTTGAAGGCTGAGGTTCCTGTCTTGTCGCTCTCATAATACTATACTCTTCTTTATCATAATGTGGATATATTTCAGATGTATCTGGTATCGTCCTAACACTCGTAATTATCATTTTTATTAAGCCTATTTTTAAATATATTTGTTACAATGCAGTTTGTGGAAAACTCTATTCTTAATTAAATATGACTACATTTTTGAAAGTCTGTTTAGGATGTTGAAGATCTTACTGAGAGATTATTTTCTAAAATAATTTTGTATGTATTAGATTATTCCTACTGTATTGTTAGATTGTAGACTTTTTAAAAAGAAACCATAGATTATATATAAATGATTTTTTGCTGTTTTTAAATGGTACTTGTTTTATGTTTAATTTCATAGGATGATTTTGATAGACAAATTTTAGAAAAAATTTTTTTAAAGAAAAGGTTCTATCAGTTCTCTTATAAAAGTAGTTTATCACTTCTGTATGTTTCAATTCTGCAGAAATTGTACAAACAAGAGTAGTTGAAATGTACATGTATAAAGACAATATACATGTTCTTGTTTTTTAAAATATCCTAGAATAATAGTTCTAACATTTGATGCATATCAGAAACATTTTAAAAATAACACTATCCAAGCCCCACCCCACCTTAGGCCTATTGAATCAATACAATCTCTGGGACATACATGCTAGAAAAGCTCCACAGGTGGTTTTAATGTAACCAGATGTTGAGAACTAATATCCTAAATGTTTCTTGGTGTTCTTTCGGGAAGCATTTAAAATTGAAGCTCTTGATATAACTTCCATCTTATACTCAGATTTTGAGTCTTTAGAATTTCCCTAGAAATACCACCTAGTAATTTCTGCATTTTTACTCACTATTTATGAACAGTATGGAGATTTAGTTATTGGAACATTAATTTTTTGAGACAATGGTATGGTTACTCTTTTATTCTCTGCAACCCCTGCCCCCATTTATTCAAGAGAGATTTGTTATATTCGCTTAAGGAATTTGGTAATTATCAGGTAGACATAATAATGATCCAGAAATAGGGTATTTAATTTCAAGAAGAATATACTTACATCATGGATGTGAACAGATACTTGGATTAAAGTGTCTGGCCAGTATTTCAAATGCTGGAAAATTATTGAAATCAGGATACATAAACCTAACAAAGATAAGATAAATGCTACCCTTAAGTCAAATGGGAAAGACAAACCTGAATATAATGGCAGTAAAACAAGACAGAATGTCAAGTGCTATGGGGGAAGGCAAGGAAGAGTTGAATGGACAGAAAAAGGGCCATTGTTCCTCTGGATAGACAAACCAGAAGAGATGGATGACGCTGATGGGAAGGAATGTGCACACAGCCAACTGAAATAGGCCAAATGAAGAAAGTATGAAACAGGGAGGAGATAGGAGTCAAAGAAATGTCCAGCACTATGCCTTCACCATCTTACATGAAATAGTCCTCTGTCCTTAACCTGTGCTGAAGGAGTAGGATTGGATACCCAGGTTTTTAACCCCTAATCTCACACATCCAAGCACAGTTGATTGCTGAAGGTCAGGGATTAGAGGATTAGACAGCCACATTTATAACACATGATGCCATACTTATGTCCACAGTTTAACTGAACACCTTACCAGAAGGAAACAATTCTTAGTTCTGACCGAGCTAGTTAGATTCTCAAGAATTTGAGCTCTGAAATTCAGAGACTGTTAGGTTTTGGTATACGTGTAAATGAAAAGATCATTTAGAACTGGCCCAGAGTGAGTGAAGCAAGCCAAAATCTAAAAGAAATTATGAACAAGCAGAGAAAGCTGATCTATAGAGTGAAGCAAGGGAATAAAATAGGTTTACAGAACCAAGCCACTGATTACCTGTGAGAGAGAGGTGTGGCCTTGGTGTCTGGCTTTGCAGTCCCATTCTTGAGGTGGCACAGCTCTATGCTTCATTTCCTTGTCCCTGGGTGCCAGTGACTTTTTCCTGTTATATCCTTACAGTAAATCCCCCTTCTCTTACACAGGCTCGAATCCGTTTCTTTTCCTTGTAATTAGCCCCGACTTAGACACCTAAGTTTTGATCCTTAATGATTGAGAAGATGGTGATGCCTTTAACTGTGATAGGGAAGATATGGAAGACATTTATGGAAGAGAAGACTTTATTTTAGATGCACTGAATTTGGTTGGTGGTACAGCAGCCACGTGAAAATGTCTAGCAGTCCTTGGAAATGGAGCCCAAAATCCAGGAGAGGTTAGAGCTAGAGATACAGATCTTATAGCATAAGGCTAATAATTATTGCAATAGAAATGATTAAGGCAGCCCTGGGAGATGGTATAGAACAAAAGCTAAGAAAATCTTTGGGGAAATACATTTAAAGAATGAGCAAAAGATAGTAGCGCCTGGGTGGCTCAGTCATTTAAGCATCTGACTCTTGATCTCAGCTCAGGCCTTGGTCTCAGGGTCATGAGTTCAAGCCCCACTTTGGCTCCACACCCAGTGTAGTATTTAATTTCAAGAAGAATATACTCTTAAAAAAAAATGAGCAAAAGATGGAGATAAAAAGTGATAACAGAAAGAACACCAGGGTAGTTCAAGTTTTATGAAGACAGAAGTGGTTTTGTACTAGTACAGAGACTAAATAGGGTGCAAATCAAAGACAACTTTAGGTTGGGTAATTGAAGCATGATGATCCTTTGAGAAGGCAGTAATAGTAATAGCGGGAGTAGAAGTTAGGTGGATATGGTTCAAGTAGTTAAGACATTGAATACTACTATTTAGCTGAAAAGCAGTGTGGAGCAGGATTTTTTTTTGTCAAATATGTAAAAAATATAAAGCATGTCATTACTTGTTTTCAAATCTGAAACACTGTAAAATAATGAACATAGTATGATTTGCAACACTGTAATCAGAGGCTGTATCTGAACCTGATCTTAAAGGATGGTAAGAGGAAGATAGATGGAAACTTTATATGGTTGCACATTTACTCATTACAGTTCAGATGTGCAGAGGAAGTGGAGTTTTCTGATGGAATTTGCATTTCCTTCCTCTTGAGCTCCCACCCCATGGGAAATCAGGAAAAAATTAACTTTTAGTCCCAGCCAGTTTAAAACTTAGTCTGATATAAAGGAGATACAATTTATAAGATTTTGAGGTAATGCTTAAACTTTGGGGAGAATGCTCTTATTTCTGTCCTTTGTCTTCTCTTTAAACTGGTGTCCAGATATATGGAGGGGACTTAACATGATATAATGTTATCAGGGAGGACAGCATCTTCATTTCTTCCATTCTCTGGGCTCTGATGCAGTAGGCCACAGCCTGTAAAACATGTGATCAGGTTTTTCCTAGCTTGGTCAGAGCCCAGTAGTTCTTGACTGAATTGGCCTCACCTTTGTTCTAACAAATGTGGAGAACTCTTGGCATTTCTGCAGCTCTGTTTCAAGCAGGCCAGTGTAGATCAGGGTGCAGGTTTAACCTGCCCCACCATCCTGCAGGCTCAAAGTAAGCCTTTTTGCTTCCCATTCATCAACTTGCTTCCCACTCAGCTACCTTCTGAGTCTCCCCTTGGGAGAATATAGAAACTTGTGGGTCCCCTCCATACCACACAAGAACAGAGATTAACCTAGACAAACAAATCTCATTACCAAGGTTTACTTTCGTGTGACTGTGCCCTACCTAGCCTGATGAGGCCACTTCTTTCCAGAATCCTGTAAACTCCTCTACTACCCAGCATATTACAGATCCTTCAATAAAAGATGGGCTGTTGCCACATTAAACATGAATGAATCACATTAATGTTGTACAAAAGAAGTCAGAAATAGTGTGTACTCTAAGATTCAGTTTATATAAAATTCAAAAACACGCAAAACTACGCTGTAGTGTTTGAAGGCAGGAGAGTGGTTTCCTATTGAAAGAAGGTTGGAGGAGCTTCTGGGAAGCCTGTGGCATTTACTATCTTTATCTAGGTCATGGCTGACAGGGATGGGTTAGCTTTGTGATAACTCATCTACCTGTTCACTTAAGATTTGTGTACTTTTCAAGGGGCGCCTGGGTGGCTCAGTCAGTTAAACATCTAACTCTTGATCTCAGCTCAGGCCCTGAGCATAGGGTTGTGAGTTCAAGCCCCACATTGGGCTCCACGCTGGGCATGGAGCCTACTTTAAAAAAAAAAATTTGTGTACTTTCTGAATGATTGCCATACTTCCATTTTAAAAAGTACATATTAAAAAAACAAATTTGAAGAATGAAGAAAACCAGAGCATCGGTTCTTAAACTTTAATGAGATTAAAGACCTGGATTGTAAAAATGCAGATCACCCAAACTATCCTCAAAAGTTTTGATTCAGTAGGTCTGACTCTCAGAATCTATTTTAACATTTGCCTCAGTGGTTCTGATGCTCCACACTTTAAAAATGCTGATTTAGCATCTGTAGTTCAACAAACTCTCCTTAACTCTCTGGACAGATATTCAAGTATAAGAGGTTTGTCATATGGTTACCTGAGTCTGAAATTATTGGATCTCTAATTGCTAGGTGTAGCATTTCCTAACCACCTTAATGTTTTACAAATGTAATGACAGTTGTTTAAAATGTTTCTTTTCTTTTTTTTCCTATAGCATGGTTTATTGCATCCATTAAATTCTGCAGATTTTCAAATTTGATTAAACGACAAAAGACTTTATTCATTTCCTATTGCAGTTTTAACAATACAAAGACGTTTGATTTTCCTGGGATATATAGCCTTTTTAGATACAGCTATTTAGTTCTAGACTATTTAGCATGTGCTAATGTAAAAGAAGTCTGTAAAGAATGACCAGTCTTTATATCTGCAGAGCAGAGATCTTAAAATGGAACTAAAATAAGATTTGAACACACAGAATGTTGCCAAGTAAGGTTTGATAAAACCTAATAAGTAAAATCAGTAACTAGTAAAATCAGTCAGTTTAAGTGTCAGGATACACAACATCATTTATAGAATTCTGTAATCTATACAGTACAGTTTTGTTAGTTCCATTGTAAACATTGGCAGATCTTTTACATGATTTTCACATCAATGGAAGGTCATATTATTTCTGAAATCCGTTACCAGATTGTGATAGTTTTCTTTGATATAACATATAAACAGTATCTAAAAAAAATGAAAACAACTTCAAATCCATTTCACACATTGTTAATTAACATGAACTATTGAGTATGTATTTTTCAACCAATTCCAGATGTTTTAAGATTTTGTTTTTCAGCACAGACTCAACCTGATAGCAACCATCTGTCCTGTCCTGGATGATTCAGATTATCTCTGAAAGCGTGAGAATGGATTTGGTAAGGCATTGAGGTCTTTTCTGGCTCAGTGACTCTGTAACATTAAGTGAAATAATGCCCGTACAGTTTATTAGATGTTCTTCCCCTTACATAGCCACCACTACCCTCTGTGCCCACCCTCCCCCCATTCCTCCCAGGGAGTATAGGAACATGGTGTTAGGTGCCAATTGTAAGGAAAGACCTATAAACCTTCAAAAATAAGTAGTGAGTAGGGGATATTGATCTTAATTGTTTAATCTACTAAAGAAGTGGACAGATGTGATTTTTTGATATGCTGATTAAAAAAAATAAATACAGCTATGTTGAGGAATTCACAATACTTTAAGTGAAGGCCAGTACTTTGACAGCTGTAAAGTTGACCACTGCCTTTATTCCACCTCCTCCCTGTCGACACCTGGAGATAGATGGTATTTTCTTTTAGACTGCAGAACCTCAGCTTAATTTAAAGTACCCTTTTAAAACTGTCCACATGTCTTTTTTTCACACTTTGCTTGATGAGTAAATCATTCAGGTGAAGCAACCTCTTCTTGGCATGTGTGAATAAATTTGTGAATGTAGGTCTGTAGTCAAAGCATCATAGTGTTTGTTGCCTCCTCATAGGAATCTTAATTTGAAAACGAGATTGGCCATGGACAACAGTAATTATTTGCCATCAAATCATTAAAATTTTACTGGCATCTTCTAAAAGAGAATGATCTTAAAAAGTTCACTGGCATTACTGACTTGTTTAGAAAGCATATATTTATATGTATTTGTAATATATATGTTTATATTATATCTTTGCCTGTATTTGTGAAATTTTATCAACAATCATAATTACCTAAATATATAAAATATTTTTTCAACTTCTAAACCCTCTGAAATTCCCTGGCAGTCTGCCACCTGAACCCTTTTTACCACTTCATGACAACTTTCAGTTAGGATACCTATAATGACTTTTTCTTTTTATGCTATTTTACTACTTAATGATATTTTCTTTTTAAAAACAAATTAGTTTAATTCCTTGATTTTTTTTTTTCCCCCTCCATGGTTAAAATTTTAGTTTCTATTCTTTTTTCCTTCCAGTCCTTTTTTCTTTTGTATTTTAATTGATGTATAGTTGACATACTAGTTTCAGGGTTACAACACAGTGATTTGACAATTATATACATTACAAAATGATAAGTGTAGTTACCATCTGTCACTGTACAATGTTATTACAATATTATTGAATATGTTCTCTATGCTGTACTTTTTCATTCTCATCACTTATTATTTTAATACATTTGGAAATTTGTACCTCTTAATCCCTTTCACCTATTTTGTCTGTCCTCTCCTCTCTCTCCCCTCTGGCAACCACTAGTTGTTTATGAGTCTCGTGTTTGTTCATTTGTTTTTGATGGCACATATAAGTGAAAGCACATGTTATTTGTCTTTCTCCATCTGACCTGTCTCACTTAGCATAACCTCTAGGTCCATCGATGTTGCCAATGGCAAGATTTCGTTCTTTTTTATGGTTGAGTAACATTCCACTGTGTATCTGTACCACATCTTTATCCATTCATCTATTGATGGACACTTAGGTTGCTTCTGTATCTTGGGTATTGTAAATAAAGCTGCTATAAACATAGGGGTGCATCTTTTCAAATTAGTGTTTTTGTTTTCTTTGGGTAAATACCTAAAAATGGAATTGCTAGATCATATGGTAGTTGTATTTTTAGTTTTTTTGAGGAACTCCATACTGTCTTCCGTAGTGGTGATACCAATTTACATTCTCATTAGCAGTCCATAAGGGGTCCCTTTTTTCCACACCAACACTTTTCTTGCCAACACTTATCTCTTCTCTTTTTGATACTAGCCATTCTAATAGGTGTGAGGTGATATAATTGTGGTTTTGATTTTCATTTTCCTGATGATTAGTGATGTTAAGCATCTTTTCATGTGTGTTGGCCATCTCTATGTCTTCTTTGGGAAAATGTCCATTCAGGTCCTCTGCCCATTTTTAACTAGATCATTTGGGGGGGTTTTTGGCATTGAGTTATAGGAGTTCTTTATATATTTTGGATATTAACATCTTATCATAATGTCAGTTGCAAATATCTCTCCCATTCAGTAGGTTGCTTTTTTGTTTTGTTGATTCTTCTCTCACGGTGCAAAAGCTTTTTAGTTTGATAATAGTCCCAATTGTTTATTTTTGCTTTTTTTCCCCTTGCCTGAGGAGACCTATATCCAGAAAAATACTACTAATACTGATGTCCAAGAGACTACAGCCTGTTTTCCTTTAGGAGTTTTGTGGTTTCAGGTCTCTTACACTTAGGTTTTTAACTCATTTTGAGTTTACTTTTGTGTATGGTATAAGAAAGTGGTCCTGTTTTCCCAACACCATTTATTGAAGAGACTTTTTTTTTTTAAGATTTTATTTATTTGACAGAGCACAAGCAGGGGGAGCAGCAGGCAGAGGGAGAGGGAGAAGCAGGCTTCCTGCTAAGCAGGGAGCCTGATGCGGGGCTCGATCCCAGGACCCCGGGATCATGACCTGAGCCGAAGGCAGTCGCTCAACCAACTGAGCCACCCAGGCGCCCTGGCTATTCAGCGTCTTATGTGGTTCCATACACACTTTAGGATTTTTTTGTTCTAGTTCTGTGAAAAATGCTATTGGTATTTTGATAAGAATTCAATTAAACCTGTAGATTGCTCTGGGTAATATGGACATTTTAAAAATATTAAGTCTTCTAATCCATGAGCACAGAATATCTTTCCATTTGTTTGTGTTGTCCTCAATTTCTTTCATCAATGTCTTTTTTTTTTTTTTTAACCTTTATTAATGTTTTTAAGAAAGCTGTACACCCAATGTGGGGCTCAAACTCACAACCCCAAGATCAAGAATCACGTGCTGTTCTGACTGAGCCAGACAGGCATCCCAGTATTTTATTATTTTTGATAGTTATACATAGGATTGTTTTCTTAATTTCCCTTTCTGCTGTTTTGTTATTAGTGTACAGGAATGCAACAGATCTCTATATTTTGTATCCTGCAACTTAACTGAATTCATTTATTCTAATAATTTTTTGGTGGAATCTTTAGGGTTTTCTATATATAGTATGTCATCTGCAAACAGTGACAGTTTTACTTATTCCTTACCAATTTGGGTGCCTTTATTTTATTTTATTTATTTTTTTGTCTTGAGTGCTACGCCTAGGACTTCTAGTACAATACTGAATAAAAGTGGTGAAAGTGGACATCCTTGTTTCTAATCTTAGGGGGAGAGAGCTTTAGCTTTTTACCATTATGATGTTAGCTTTGGGCTTGTCATATGTCTTTTATTATGTTGAGGGATGTTCCTTCTGTGCCCACTTTGAGTTTTTATCATTAATGGATGTTCAATTTTGTCATTCTTTTTCTACATCTACTGAGATGATCATATGACTTTTATCCATTTTGTTAATGTACTTCACATCAATTGATTTACAAGTATTGAACCATCTTTGCATCCCTGGAATAAATATGACTTGATCATGGTGAATGATCCTTTTAATGTATTTTTGAATTCTGTTCACTAATATTTTATTGAGGATTTTTGCATTTATGTTCATCAAGGATAATTGGCCTATAGGTTTTTTTGTGTTTGTTTGTTTTATAGTGTCTTTGGTTTTGGTATCAGGGTAATGCTGGCCTCATAGAATGAATTTTGAAGACTTTCTCCTTCTGTTTTTTGGGATAGCTTGAGGATAGTTAGTATTAACTCTTTGTTAAATGTTTGGTAGAATTTACCAAACATTTGGTAGAAATGTTTGGTAGAAAAACCATTTGGTAGATGGTTTTTGTGAAGCCATCTGATCCTGGACTTTTGTTTATTGGGAGTTTTTTATTACTGGTCCAATTTTGTTACTATTAATTGGTCTGTTCAGATTTTCTATTTCCTCCTGATTCAGTTGGAAGATTGTATGTTTCTAGGAATTCTTTCTTCTAGGTTGTACAATTTTTTTTTTTTAAAGATTTTATTTGACAGAGACATGGTGAGAGAGGGAACACAAGCAGGGGGAGTGGGAGAGGGAGAGGCAGGCCTCCTGCCAAGCAGGGAGCCTGATGTGGGGCTCGATCCCAGGACCCCGGATCATGACCTGAGCCGAAGGCAGACGCCTAACGACTGAGCCACCCAGGCGCCCCTAGGTTGTACAATTTGTTGGCATATAGTTTTTTGTAGTAATTGTTTATAATTTTTTATATTTTTATGGTGTCATTTTAACTCATCTTTCATTTCTGATTTTGAGTTCTTTTTCTTGATTAGTCTGGCTAAAGTTTTATCAATTTTGTTCATCTTTTCAGAGAACCAGCTCTTAGTCTCATTGATCGTCTCTGTTGTTTTTTTTTTTTTTAGTCTCTATTTCATTTATTTCCACTCTAACCTTTATTATTTCTTCTACTGACTTTGGGCTTTGTTGGTTCTTCTTTTTCTAGTTCCTTTAGATGTAAGGTTAGATTATTTAAAATGCTCTTGTTTCTTGAGGTGGGCCTGTATCACTATAAATTTCCCTCTTAGAAATGCTTTTGCTGTGTGGTAAAGATTTTGAACTGTAGTGTTTCCATTTTAGTTTGGCTCCAAGTATGTTTTGATTTCCTCTTTGTTTCTTTGTTTATCGATCAGTTGCTTAGTAATCTTTTATTTAGCTTCCAGGTATTTTATGTTTCTTTTAGTTTTCTTGTAATTGATTTCTTTCTAATTTCATACTGTTATGGTGGGAAAAGAAGCTTGATATGATTTCAGTGTTCTTAGACTTGTTTTATGGGCTACCATGTGATCCGTCCTGGAGAATGTTCCATGTGCACTTGAATAGATATTCTGCTGTTTCGGGATGGAAAATTCTGTTTATATCTGTTAAGTCCACCTGGTCTAGTGTTTCATTCAAAGCCACTGTTTGATTTTCTGTCTGAATGATCTATCCATTGATGTAAGTAGGTGTTAGAGCCCCCTACTATTACTGTGTTATTGTCAATTTCTCCCTATAGGTCTGTTAATATTTGCTTTATTTAGATGGTGCTCCTATGTTGGATGCATAGATATTTATAATTATTATATCCTCTTAGTGAACTGATCCTTTTTATCATTATTTAATGACCTTTTTGGTCTCTCTTTACAGTCTTTGTTTTAAAGTATATTTTACCTGATACGAGTATTGGTGTCCTGTTTTCCCTCTGCTTCATTTGCATGGAATATCTTTTTCCATCCCTTCACTTTTTTTTTTTTTTAAGATTTTATTTATTCATTAGAGAGAGAGCACACAAGTAGAGGGGAGGGGCAGAGGGAGAAGCAGACTCCCCACTGAACAGGGAGCCCAATGCGGGGCTCGATCCCAGGACCCTGGGATCATGACCTGAGCTGAAGGCAGATGCTTAACTGAGCCACCCAGGCATCCCTCCATCCCTTCACTTTCAATCTGTATGCTTCTTTAGGTCTGACGTGAGTCTCTTGTAGGCAGCATATAGATGGGTCTTGTTTTCATTCAGTCACCTTATATCTTTTCCTTGGAGCATTTAGTCCATTTACATTTGAAGTAATTATTGATAGGTATGTACTTACTACCATTTTGTTGTTTTTTGGTTGTTTTTGTAGTTCTGTCTTCCCTTGTGATTGATGGCTTTCTTTAGTGTCGGGTTTGGATTCTTTTCTCTGTGTATCTATTACAGGTTTTTGGTTTGTGGTTACCATGGGGTTCATATATAACACCCTATGTGTATAGCAGTCTATATTGAGATCATGGTCTTTTAAGTTCTCGAAGAGCACTAAAGTTTTATTCCCCCCTCCATGTTTTATGTATATGAGGTCATATTATGCCTCTTTGTGTATCCCTTGATTAGTTTTTATAAAAATAATTGATCTTATTAATACTTTTATTTTAACCTCCTTTCTAGGTTTATAAGTGATTGATCTACTACCTTAACTATATGTTTACTTTTACTGTGAAATTTTCTCCTCTCATAATTTTCTTCCACTGTGGCCTTTTCTTTCCACTTAGAGAATTACCTTTAACATTTCTTGTAAAGCTAGTTTAATGGTGGTGAACTCCTTTAACTTTTGTTTATCTGGGACACTCTCCAATTCTGAGTGATAATCTTGCTGGATAGAGTATTCTTGGTTGCAGGGTTTTTGTTTTTTTGTTTTTTTTTTTCTTTCAGCACTTTGATTATGCCATTCACTTCTGGCCTGTAGAGTCCTGCTAAAAATGAGCTGATAGCCTTATGGGGTTTGCCATATATGTATGTAACTGTTTGCTTTTCTCTTGCTTTTGGGATTCTCTCTTTAATTTTTGTCATTTTAATTATGTGTCTTGGTGTGGACCTCCCTGGGTTCATCTTAAGGCTCTCCTTGCTTCTTGCACCTAGATGTCAGTTTCCTTCCCCAGGTTAAGGAAGTTTTCAGCTGTTATTTCTTCAAATAAGTTTTCTGTCCCCCTTCTCTTATCTCCTTCTGGGATCCCTATAATGCAAATGTTCATACACTTGATATGTCACAGAGGCCCCTTAACCTATTCTCATTTTTTATTTTTTTTGCTGTTCAGCTTGGGTGTTTTCCATTACCCTGTCTTCCAGATCACTGATCTGTTCTTCTGTATCCTCTAATCTACTGATTTCCTCTAACACATTTTTTATTTTATTATATTCTTCACCTCTGACTAGTTCTTTCTCAGTTCATCCACTCTTCTTTCAAGTCTGGTGAGTCTCTTTCTGACCATTACCTTGAGCTCTTGTCAGGCATTTGCTTAGCTCTTTTTCTGTGGTTTTTCCTTCTTTCATTTGGGACATACTCCTGTGTGTCCTCATTTTGTGTTTCTATAAATTAGGTAGGTCAGCTGCTTCTCCTGCTCTTGAAAGTAGTGGCCTTGTGTGGAAGGCATCCTGTGGTTTCCTGCAACACAGTCCTCCCTGGTCACCAGAACCTGTTGAGGTTGAGCCATGACAGATGCTGGCATGCTGGTGGATGTTGCTAGCCCTCTGCCCCACTGGCTACAATGATCATCCTGTCGTGTTAAGGGGACAATTGTGGGCAGGGCTTGTCCGCTGCACAGCTAGCTAATAAGCCCTAGTAGTCTCTACGTGCTCAGCCTGTCTCCAGTGGTCTGCTTTGCCTGCTCTGGGCTCACTGGTAAGCAGGGCTTGCTTCCTGTTTGGCTGGCTGTGAGACCTGGTTGCAGCACCTGTGGGTTTGCTGGTAGGCAGGGCTAGCCGTTAGCCCAGCTGTCTGGAACGAGCCTCTGTGACTGCTGCAGACACTGAGGGTAGGGCTTGCTCCATCCATAGGCAGCTGAGGAGCATAGCTACAGCAGTTGCACCTGCACTGGTGTGTGGGGTTAGCTCCCCCCTCCCCAGGGCAGGAGGTGCTGTGGAGGGGTGCCTACCACAGCGAGCAGGTTGGACAGGGCAGGACACACAGGGCTAGCAAGGTAGGGGGAGAATGTCAGAACTGGCTTCTCCAAGTGCCTGGCTATCTAGGCTGGGAGAGAGCAAGAAAAAGGGCACCTACCAGCACTTTCATGCCTGGAGAAAGCTCCTGTTTTCCTGTAGATTCCTGCCCCTCCTGTACACATCCTAAAACTAGTCAATAAATCTCCCTCACATATACCCCAGGCACTTTTCAAACTGTTCCTTCTATGGTCTGTCTCGGGCCAAGTTATGTAATGTGTTGGCTTTTAAAGGGTGAGGACTTGGTTTCCTAGGCCCTCCAGCTCTCCTGGAGTTAAGCCACACTGATTTTCAAAGCCAGACATTATGGAGACTGGGTCTTCCCAGTGCAAGTCCCCAGGGCCAGGGGTGTCCATTGTGGGGTCGCTCCTCCTTGCCTGTGATGTCCCTCACCTTTGTTGAGTAGTCACTCCGGGAGTTTCATTCCTGATGCATCTGTCCCTCCTACCCTTTTTGATGTGACCTTGTGTCTACACCTAGCTGTGGACACCCTTCAGGTGGTTTTCAGAGTGAGCTGCAGTACATGTAGCTGTTGCCTCCATGTGTCCGTGGGGAAGGTAAATTCAGGGTTCTCCTACTCTGCCATCTTCCCTCTCCTCTAAAAGTTCTTTTAAAAAATACTACTGTTTTTTCCACAATGGATAGTTATACAAAGTCATTTTAATATAGTCATTTCCAAATGTATAAAAGGTAAAACATTCTAATTTAAGAAAAATGTAATAGGCAATAAAATATTAACATAAGACAAATATGTGAAAATTATTTTAGAGCTTGTTTTTCATAGATGTCCACCTACTGGTACAAGAGTAAAACCTGCGTTAGGTGAGTTCGTGCAAACTTCTCCATAAGTTGGTCTCCAGTAATAATGCTTTTTAAGGCCATTGGAGACTTCTGCAAGATACACATGTCCATCCACCACAAATGGCTCCACATCTGTATTATCTGGTTTTAGACGGTCCATTTGAATTAAGTCTGAATAAGCCTATGATTTTTAAGAAAAGAAAAACCTATCATTAAGAAAATTGTTTAATTACCACAAAAATGAATAAGCTAATTTCAGTATTCAGATTAGCTGTGCTGATTTTTAGTTTAAAATATTCTGAGTAAATTACTGAATTTTAGTATTTTTTACATATGATTTTTGTTCACCTAATATCACATAATGAAATTATAATCTTGAAAAAATTATTTCTAAGTTTTAAGGTATTTTGTTTTATGGCTCCCAGAATTAACAGTTCTCTGTATTACAGATTTTATGGGCCAAAGGTCCCATGGTCAAAAGTTTCAAGTCCTACAGGTGTTCTTAAATGAGGGAGGTGGGAGTTGTATATACCTTGAAAGTCTGATGGTAGCCAGGGACCCATTTCTCAGAAAAATAAGCAACCAAATTTTGGCATACAACTGTATGGAGTTCATGAACTCCCTGAAGCTAACTTATAGACTGAGACTTAGACAATTTCTGTAGTATTAGATGCTGGCCTGGCGGTAGCCTAATTCCGTCTTCATTGTAGAATTTTCTTTGTATATCTCTTATGGGTCATTGGTATCTTTGTAAGGGTGTCATACAAACATGTTAAAATGGTTGGTCCATAAGGTTGTGAGTATAGAGAAAGGCAGATATTTAGACAATAAAAGATTTAAAATTTTAGCTGCTTTCTACTTTAGCTTATTATTCCAAACTAATTCTAATGTGTAGAATATGATCTTTCTCTGAAATCAAGGGTTTGAGTAGTATATTTTATTACTCTTTTTAGAGGTGGGATTTTGGATAGTCTTTTTGCAAAAAAAGCATCTTCATTCTTTCCAAATAAAAACTATTTGTTACAATGCTTTTTGTTTTGAAAGTCGTATCAAGGGCTCTATTTACATAAGCAACATAAAAGCACTGTATGTCTCCAAATTCCATGTCTTGGTTTAATTATTGGGCAGCAGACTGGAGATTGTGCTACATCAAATTTAGAATAAATCAACAGTTGTGACTTTTAAAATGTTTTAACTTTGGAGGAATTGGGACTGTATAATTCAGTGATCTCTCTATTAATATGTAGTATTTGATATCTTCTATTTCAACCACAAAACTTTCTAGTGCTTAATTTTTAGGATTTATGTTAAAATTTATCAAAACTGAAGTGTCTTACTACATTTTGGAATCATTTCCAAGGCCACCTGTAAATGCCTGATATTATAGAGAAGACCCCAGAAAAAGCCTTTAGTGAAGAAAAAAAAACAACTCACCACACATGTAGCCTCATCAAATTTGTTTCCCCAAATGTAGACATTCGATAATGTGGGGTTTGTTTTCATTGACTCTGAAAGTGCAACAAGTCCTTCTCCCTCTATGTTGTTGCTGACTACTGACAACCTATGAGAAACAAGAAGTAATAACCCTGAAAACCAATACATACTTCCACAAAGATGATGCGTAAGTTAGTCAAAAACATTTATTACATTTTATTGTGTAAAATCTTAGGAATTATATTAAAAATACTTAAGAATAATGCTAACTAAAATCCAAGAAACTTCATTTTCTAAGTGGATGCTTCATGTATCCAGTATAGTTAACTACATTTTAGAAACCAACAGCCTGTTTTATCTCATTCAGTAAATGTTTGGGGTCCCTTCAGGATAAAATCATCCAATAATACTTTATTTTTTGTCTTGATCATATTATGATTTTTCTATAGAATTCAGGATAAATACTGTAGGCAGTAAGAATTTTCTCAATCTTAAGCAATCATAACTAGAATCAGTCTAATTTTTAATAGACATTACTCTTGAAAAAGAAATTGAAATGTTTAATGAAATGTCAGTTTAGAAACTTCTCATATTTCATCATGAATCTTGAGTTTTAAGGGGCTTGCGGTTAGTATTTTAAAAGTTTTTCTCTTATTTTGATTAAATATAAAACCATACTAACGCTCTAAGACTCCTGTTGTGTGAAGCAAGAGTTTCACTGAGATACTTTGTTCCTGCATTTTCTATTCTGTTAAAAGAAAGATCTAATACTTCCAGGGTAGTATTGCTTTTCAGTACATCAGCCAAACACACCATTCCGTCACAAGTTATTTTATTGCTGGGAAGGGAAAAATACATGGTTACATTTGAAAATACGAAGTATTTTATTCACAGAGATTAACATGCTTCAAAACAGCTGTATAGAACATTACTTTCTAGTTTAGTAAAGATTTTAATCACTCAGTTTCCAAAAAAGTTAATGCAGATTTGCCATAAAATGTTTCCGTTTTGGTTTACTCATGATTAAATTGCTCATTCACATTGTTAGGAGATAAAATAGCATATAAACTAAATACTAAGGCTTAGGACAAAAAGTTGACAACAATGGTTGCATTTTCTGATCTAACAGTGTATCCTGTGTACTGTGAATATTTACATAGATTATTCCCAGGACTTCTGGATTAATGTATTATCACTTACCAGCTGACATCAAGGTAGCGTAGGCTTCTGTTCAGATACAGTGCATCACATAACTGTTTAATACCACAGTTCTTTATATTATGCTTACACATGTGTAGTTCAACAAGGCAGTGATTTTCTTTCAACATGTGGCCTAGATGAACTGTGGACTCTTCCTAAAAATAGGTAAAATCTTTTTCTAAAATACAGTTTTGAAGCTGTACATGTTTATTCCAAATATATGCTAAGTTACTTAAATTAGCTTTTTAAAAAGATACCAGTTAAGACTATTAGCCTATAATTTGTATTTGTTTTGGCTTGGCTTTTAAGAAAAATCACTTTTGCCACAAATGATAGTTCATCGTTTTAAAAACCGGCAGCAGGCCCTTGGAAAGTACAGTGACTAAGTGATGTAAAAGAGGCTGGTTTTAAAAAATCAATTCTAAACAACACTCCAGAAGGGGAGGGGGGAAAAAAAAAAAAAAACTTGGCCCCATGATATTTTGTGCATATTAAGCTCCCTTATTGCTGTCCTCTCAAGAATCTCTAAATGTTTCTTATACCCTCCATATGTTCCTGAACTTTTCTCTTGATCTCTACTCTTTATAGATAAAATACAAAGACATTTCTCAATGTTGATTCTATTTTAAAAATATACTCATTAGTCCTGTGATATCCAGTTCTTCCGTTTTATAATCATCCCAAATTTCTAAATATGTTTTACTGTTCTAGTCACTGGAAGACTTATTTTTAATTCCAAATTCTAGCTGCTTCCAGGCAAAAAGTATATAACTTCAGTGAGGATTTGAATACTAAACACTTTAAGTTTTTAACAGAGTCAAACCAGGTCTTAAAATGAATGGGTCAGTATTTTATGGTAAGGAAAAGTCCTCTTACTTGATTGCTGCATTTTTTTTCTTTTTAAAGTAAGCTCCATGCCTAGCATGGAGTCCAATGCAGGGCTTGAACTGAGATCAAGACCTGAGCTGAGATCAAGAGTATGATGCTTAACTGACCAAGCCACCCAGGTTCCCCAAGATTGCTCTTTTTATAAGTTTTATAGTCACTGGAAATGCTGATCACGAACATGGATAACTACGTATGCTCAAATTATGTACTTCTACATAATAACTCAGAAAAACTACAAAAGTTAAATGAAACCACATAGCAGTAGCAGATAGTACATGAGTTTTATAATAAAAGTATATGAGCTTTATAATAAAATTGTCCAAATACTAGCTTTATACTAGCTGTCTGACTTTGGGCAAATTATTTCATCAAGCTAAGTCTCAGTTTTCTTTTCTGTAAGATAGATAAAATTATACTTCCCTCACAAGTAACAAAAAAGTACCTGGCATAAAATAACTGTTCTGTAGAACACTATAAAGCATTTTTTATTGTTCAGTAGTCTATAATCCTATGTCTGATTTGTTTAAATTATTGCTGGCATTGAAAGAGATCCAAAGGGAAGCTATAGTTTGGGATCTTAACAAATGCAAACTGACCACTTAGGGGGTCCAGTATTGCTCTGCATGGTGCCTGGAACAGAGGACAGGATACATATTTGTGTTTTATGCTTTGATTGCATTTTTTTTTTTTAGCTCAAGAAGTCTGGTTCAGGGACCACCCTTATTAAGGAAGGGAACTAAAATCAGAAATAGTAGTGTTTTTAGATCCATTTACCAACTTTGACAATTTGCCTAGGATGGCACTTGGCATCCATATCTTTCCAGGCTCCCCAGATAGTGAAATGGAAGAGAGGTTTGCAGGGCTTATGTTTGGGAACAGCAAAGTAGGAAGAAGCACAGGAGGCCTCTACTCCACAGCCACTTGAAGAGACTAGTACTCACAGGGACAAAGGGTAGTGGCTGCCTTGGAGAGGAATAGAAAGCAGGCTGGAGTTTAGCTGACTGCTAGAAGCACCAGGCTAACAGCAAGGGCCTGGACCTGAGAAAGACCTTGGGCTTTTCTTAACTATTCTCTGATTTGGGAATAATGACACCACTTGACACACTTAAAAGAGGAATCATTGGGGTGCCTGCGTGGCTCAGTCGTTAAGCGTCTGCCTTCAGCTCAGGTCGGTCCTGGGATCAAGACCCACATCAGGGAAGCTGGCTTCTCCCTCTCTCACTCCCCCTACTTGTGTTCCCTCTCTTGCTGTGTCTCTCTCTGTCAAATAAATCTTAAAAAAAAAATCGTGCTTCTAGTGTGATTTCCATATAGTTTAACAGATTTATTTCCGGGGCACCTGGGTGGCTCAGTTGGTTAAGCGACTGCCTTCAGCTCAGGTCATGATCCTGGAGTCCCGCATTGGGCTCCCTGCTCAGCGGGTAGTCTGCTTCTCCCTCTCCCGCTCCCCCCTCTTGTGCTCTTTCTCTCACTCTCTCTCTCAAATAAATAAAAAATCTTTAAAAAAAAAAATTTTTTTTAGGGCGCCTGGGTGGCTCAGTTGGTTAAGCGACTGCCTTTGGCTCAGGTCATGATCCTGGAGTCCCGGGATCGAGTCCCGCATCGGGTTCCCTGCTCGGCAGGGAGTCTGCTTCTCCCTCTGACCCTCCCCCCTCTCATGCTCTATCTCATTGTCTCTCTCAAATAAATAAATAAAATCTTTAAAAAAAAAAAGATTTATTTCCTCAAGGTCTAATCCAGAAAATTTTGATTTAGCCTTCAAATCTCATGTCCTCAATCTGAAAACCTGCTCTGCCACTTCTAAAAGAATGTTAAAGAGCAAGGAGAAGCCTTAAAAGCAGCTACAATGTTTTTACTCATCATCTTGTCTCCAGCATGCAGCTTACCTATAGGATCAAGTCCAGACTTCGCATGCTGCTCTTCACACATATGTGGCCACTGTTACTCTTGATTTCAAAGCAGTTTAGTGATATCAATATAACAAACAACAAAACAATTTACACTGAGCTCTTATCCAACCTTTAAAACTTTTAATCACTGTTCTTGCCTTAACTACTCTGCCTCTTTACAGGTTTACTAACTGTAATCTGAGTTTACAAGAAAGAAAGGAAGAAAAAAGACATGTTTACTGCTTAAACAACATCTAAAATCGTAATTTAACTCAATTTTTCTTCAAATAAGCTTTTCTTTGTAAATGCAGTAAATTCTAAAAATATGAACCTTGACATAAACTTCAGTAACGAGTACCTTCATTTTATTCACATGTAGTAATATTAGCTGTCATCACTTTGAATACATACCTGTTCACCATACAGTATAGGTCGGTTTAGGTTTATTCCCTTAATTGTTTGGTTTTGAGTTAGGACTGTAGCCAATGCTATCACACTTTGCATTCCCTAGAAACAGTAAATTCATTAAAGAAACTGACAAAGTATATAACCTCCCTATTTCAAAATTAGTAATCTGGACTCCTAGAAATAAATTGTATTTTAAATTGTAAACCCTGAATTATAGTTTGGTCAGATTCAGAAGTGAATTGTTACTATGTTCTTTTCTCCCTGCCCTAAAATCTATAACATGCACGGGGGAGTTCTTAAAGTTTCGGTATCCATTTCCTAGGACGTTCACCTCCAGGTTTGCTTCTAAGCCCTCAAGGTTCTGTGTGTTTCGGACCTCAGATACCCAGACACAGATGCGGATCCCAGCTAGGGTTCTACACTACTTAGAACAGACCTTATGCAAGCATTCTTTTATATGCATACTCACTTCCAGTGTCTGTGCAGTGGGAAAGGTTTACTAATCACATTTTTCACAGCTTCCACAGGATTCCCTCTTTACCTTATTGGAAGGGCCTAATTCTCCAATTTCTGTGATGGACACCACCACACACCCCTATCTGTTACGCCAGAAAACCTGGGCCTCCTCTCCGCCAGTCTACTCACCCTCCCATCCAATTAATAAGTCTTAGAGATTCTGTCTCCAAAAGAGGTCTCAAATTAACACATCTGTGTGCCACCACCCCACCCCCAGTCCTTACTGCCCGCCTGGACTATAGTAACTTCCTAAGTGGTCAGTGAGCTTCCTCTCGCCACCCTCTAATTCTCCATAGAAACCAGAGTGGTCTTTTTAAAGGACAAATCATGTCACCCCTCAAGGCCTTACCATGATACGTATAACACAATCCCTTCTTCCCCTGGCCTGTGACCCACAACCCATACAACGTTGCTGGATCTGGCCTCTGCACACCTCTCACCTTCACTTGAGATACTCTTAACTCCTTCTGTCTAGCCACTCTAGCTTTTCAGTTCTTAAAACCTGCCAGACTCAACATTTCATTATTCATGTGCCACTCACGATTTTTGCCATATTGGAATCTCCGTTTTAGTATTTACTTAATAGTGCTCTATTAAATCAACTCACTTTTTCCACTTTATTTTAAAGCTCTATCACTACCATAAATGGAAAACTGTAATTCCTCAAGATAGAGCATTTGTAAAAATAAATACATGAGTAGTAAAATTACCTCAATCTATAATAGCAATGCTACTCATATCACACTTGGGGTAACACTATCTTTTAGAGTCTATGTGTGCTGGACCCCTGCCTGGAATGTTCTGCCATGGACCCTCTCCAAGGCAGTTTTTTTCTCACCCTTCATGACTCAAGTATTACCTCCTCAGATATTAGGCAACTGTCTTATCATGCAGATTACCTCCTACCAGAGTACTTGGCCATCTTTGTAGCACCTTTCTCTTTATTGATGTTTTCCCAACTAGAATATAGGCTTTCTAATGAAATAGCATTTTTTTTTTAATTAAACAATTTCTCAAGAAGTCCCACATAGGTTAAGAAGGGTTATAGATAGAAGTTTAGGAAGAATTTTATTCTAGTTATTCCTCTACAGTATTATTTAATACAATCTGATTAATAGCACTATTATGCCTAATAGTAAAAACAAACAAACAAAAAAACCTTTTTCTCTGATATTAGATATTAGGGGCAAACTTAATAATTCATAAGACTGTCATTTAGCTGGTCTCTTTAACATTCCCTATCCTGGTTTCCAAGGAGAATGATGTAGTACCTGGGTGATTTTTCTCAACCATTTTACTCACCAGATCACAGTCACCCAGATCTAATTTTTCTAAAGATGAATTAATTTGTAGCATTGCAGCAAAAAACATTCCGCCTTTATTTTCAATCTTGTTTCCAGTCATTCTTAGGTATTTCAGAGTTGCATTCTTCTGAAAAGGAAAAGAATCAAAACTTCATTAAATTTTTATTCCATAGAATTCTCTTTGGTATACATGAGTTAGGAGACTTACTATTTGCAGACTCCTCAATTTTTCATGGTTTCATGGAGATAGAATAAGATATACTCCTTAAAGGTAACATTCAGTTTCCCAATAAGAGATAAGAAATCTAGTTTTTTACTGGGAAGAATGCCCAGGAAACATGTCCAAACAATGCCCAGTAAATGAAGCAGATTTTTAATAAATTTTCCTTTAATTGGGAAATCTATAAATTTGTTTTCTAAGAAAATTATACCACTTTTTTTTATTGAGGTGAAATTCATATAACCCAAAGTTAACTATTTTAAAGTATACAATTCACTGGTGTTTAATAAATTCAATGTTATTGGTCATCACCTAACTAGTTTCAAAATACTTCACCCCCCCCCCCACTCCCCACAAAGGAGACCCTGCACCCATTAAGCAATCACTCCATATTCTCCCTGTATCACTTTTAAAGGAATATAATTCCTCAGACACTTGCAAAATTTTAACTCCTCTCATTCCACTCTTAATTCTTTCACAAAGAAAAATCAGACGTTTCAGTGTCCTAATGAATATTAGAGGATATATAACTGCAAATAGTTATTAATTGAAACCCCTTAAGAGCAGGAAGAAGGCAAGGATGTCTACTGTTTGTTTTTTTAAAGATTTTATTTATTTTACAGAGAGAACAAGTAGGGGGAGCAGCAGAGGGTGAGGGAGAAGCATGCTCCCCAGTGAGCAGGAAACCTGATGTGGGGCTCGATCCCAGGAACCTGGGATCATGACCTGAGCTGAAGGCAGACGTTTAACACACTGAGCCACCCAGGTGCCCCAGGATGTCTACTGTTAATACTTCAAGTGTACTGGAGGTTCTAGATGAGGCAATTAGGCAAGGAAAAGTAACAAAAAAATGCATCCACATTGGAAAAGAAAACTATCTCTGTCTGCATATAACATGATCTTATATATGGAAAATCCTAAGGAATCCACCCAAAAAAAGCTGTTAGAACTAGTGAGTTCAGCAAGACCGCAGGACACATCAATATATAAAAATCAATTGGGGCGCCTGGGTGGCTCAGTTGGTTAGGCGACTGCCTTCGGCTCAGGTCATGATCCTGGAGTCCCGGGATCGAGTCCCGCATCGGGCTCCCTGCTCGGCGGGGAGCCTGCTTCTCCCTCTGACCCTCCCCCCTCTCATGTGCTCTCTCTCTCTCATTCTCTCTCTCAAATAAATAAATAAAATCTTAAAAAAAAAAAAATCAATTGTATTTCTACACACTAGCAATGAACAATCCAAGATTGAAATTAAGACTATCCCATTTACAATAGCATCAAAAAGAATAAAGCATTAGGAATAAATTTAGCAAAAGCAAGACTTGCACACTAAAAACAAAGCACTGTTGAAGGAAATGAAAGATATAAATAATGGAAACACATCCCACGTTCATGGATCAGAAGACAATACTGTTAGGATGGCAGTACTCCCCAAATTAAGACTTAAAGCAATTCCTCTCAAAATCCTTGTTTTTCTTGCAGAAATTGATAAACTGATCTTAAAATTCATTTGGAAATGCAAGGGACCCTGAAGAGTCACCACGTCTTGAAACAAGAACAAAAAGGATTCACTTCTTGACTTCAAAACTGACTACAAACTACAGTAATCAAGATAGTGTGGGACTGACATAAGGATAGACATACAGGTTAATAGAGTAGAATGAGGAGTAGAGAAATAAACCATTTGTAATAGATTTTTGACAAGGGCATCAAGAAAATTAATGGGGGAGGAATAGTCTTAAGTAGTGTTGGGATAACTGGATATCCACATGCAAAAGAATGAAGTTAGACTCCTACCTCACATAATATACAAAAGTTAATTTAAAACAGATCGAAGAACTAAAAGGAGCTAAAACAAAAACTGTTAGAAGAATATGCAAGTGTAAATCTTCATAACTTTGAGTTAGGCAAGGCCTTAGATATAACACCAAAAGCACAAACAAAAGAAAAAATAAGTTGAGCTTTATCAAAATTAATTTTGTGCTTCAAAAGACACCATTAAGGAAGTGAAAAGGCAACCTACAGAATGAGAGAAAACATTTGCAAATCATATATAAGGGACTTATACCCAGAACATATAAAGAACTCTTAGAATTTAAAAAGACAACTAGACATGGGCATTGAACATTTTTTCCAAAGAATGGCACATGAAAAGATGCTCAGCATCATTATTCATGATGGAAATGCAAACCAAAACCAAAAAACCTCTGCATATCCACTAGGATGGCTAAAATCAAGAGGACAGTAACAAGTGCTGGATGTAGAGACGATGTACCTGGATGTGCTGGATGTATCTTAATAAAGCTTTTTTTAAGGGAGTTCAAAAGTGCTCATGTTACATTTTAATAAATTGAAGTGTAATAAAAGTACACATTTGCACAATGAGATCACAATTACATTTCATTCTGTTAATTACAAGCCATCAGAAGTTAAAATTCCCAAAGAAAATGCTAGTTTGAGGTATATAAATGCTTACATGTAGTGCTTTAGCAATCAGTTCTCCACCTTCGGGCCCAATATCATTAAACATAAGGTTTAAGTAAATGAGGTTATGTTGTTTCTATAATAAGGAGAGGAAAGAAGCTATTACGTATATAATTATTAGGAAAAAAAATAATATAGGAGCTATTTAAGTAAAAGTATTTAAGTAAAAGTATTTACCTCCAAAGAAAATCTTTGTAACAGAAAATCTGAAAGTCCAGCAAAAGAAGCTACCATTAAGGTGTGCGGGGGGCGGGGGGGGTCACCATGCTCATTTAAACATAGTTGCAATATAAATGAAAGAAAAAGACTATATTCTATTTTGATCAATCATTCAAAGTATGAATGTCCTTGATTTAACCATAGTGTACAAGTTTGCAAAAGAGGACTCAGGAGCTCTAGGTACCAGCAACCTACCAGTAACAAATACACAAGTGGGTGTTCCGCTTATTTCAAGTGTTATAAATATAGTGCAAGGTCAGGACCCTGGACATTTTACAAAACTAGCATTTTGTGTGTGTGCGCCACTAGAGTAGGTGGTTTCACCACAAAGAGAACTAAGAAAACTCAAGAACATTTTGATTGTTTTTGCAGCATTTTTGTAGTTGCTGAGAATTAGTTCGTATTTTTTAATCTTTACTCTGTTCTTGTGCCGTGTGCCATCGCATGGATATGAGAATTTTAGGATCATTTTTAAGCTCATTGGAAGCACATTTAGCAACTGAGATTGGGACAAGTAGTTAGGAACTTAAAAAACCAATTTAAGAGAGGTATCAAAAAATTATATATGCTGCTTTAAACATTTTAAGTGAAAATACAGACATATACCCGTATTTGCCAATCTTCTGACGCTGAAATAAAGCCTTTTCTTAAAGTACACCTACTCTAATTGGTGGACCACACTGTCCTTGTTTTTGTTTTTTGACCCCACTGTCTGTCTTAAATAAAATGAACTGCAATGCAGCATGGGCATCTCCAAAGTGAAGGCTGCAATAAAGGGTTAACTTAGCAGGCTTGGGGTGCTCAAACCCTGTACATTCCAAAGAAAAAGGACTGGTTCTTAACTGACTCCTGGAAGAAAACAAAAAGAACTAAGAACATTTTGTAGTAAAATACCTGAAGCAGTCTTGCAGCATAGTATGCACCAACATCACTTATGAAGTTATATCTAACATCCAAACCTGAAGAACACAGATGAATACAGGCTGATGTTCCTTATACTGAATAATTAAAATCAGCAAAATGAAAGCAAGAGGTAATGATTGTTAAGGAGACATATACCATTAATATATGGATTCTTCTTTAAAATTCTGAAAAGAATCCAAAAATCTTCACCTGTTACTCTTTCTTCTGGCATTAAGCAACTGTTACCAGCAATGTTTAATGTGATTCCTTCCGATCTATTAAAATACAAAAAAGAAACCCACTAAAGAAGTATTTTTTCCTCCTATATAAATAGTAACATGAATAGCATTTACTGAAACCAAGTATGTACCACAATACAGATTCACACTAAGTAACTTAAGATGACTGAATATTCTAAAGATTTTGTAAACACTTTTATACTATATAATTTTTCTTTCACAAAAAACAAAACAAAACAAAAAAACCCCCAATGTATCAGGATGCCTGGGTGGCTCAGTCGGTTGAGCATCTGCCTTCTGCTGGGATCGGGTTCCACATCCGGCTCCTTGCTCAGCCAGTGGGGAGCCTGCTGCTTCCCCTGCTTGTGTGCTCTCTCTCTCTCTGACAAATAAATAAATGGAATCTTAAAAAAAAAAAAAGTATCTCCACCTGATAGATAAATGATATCAAAGACTTCAAGGTTTTTCATAAATCAATCCAGCTCACAGGAGTTTAGGACAAATGTGAAGGCTAGACTCGGAGATGGCTGGTCTAGTGCTCTTCCCCACGTACTCCACTACCTCCAAGACCAGCTAACAGTGCCCATCAGCCACTGTCCTAAATCAAAAGGTAGGTCTGTTTTAAAAAGCACGGGCAGATGGCTTTAAACAAATCACTCGGTATTCCAGGATTTTCACACAGATGGATGTCAGTGAATATTACTTATGTAGTCAAGTAAGTGTCTTCCTTACCCCTTTTCAATTTCTTCATCCAGTTCTTGGAGTATATGCAATATAAAAGAATTAATTTTCTGGGACTTTTCCATACAGAGATTATAATAATTTTCCTGGAGATGGCCAATAACTTCTGGAGCTTTTGAAAAATAAGTGCATTACTCTTCATCACATACAAATTATACCAGGACCTTTCCTGTTCCCCTCCCTCCCCTCCCCCAAAACACACTTCTTTCAAAGATACGAATGTGTGTATGCATAGAGTCAGGGGTGAGGAAGAAAAGGCAACAGAATTAAGAATAGAGAAAGAAGAGGGAAATAGAAGAACTGGGGGGAATAAGAATGCTGTTTGGAGAAGCAGGGCCATAGAAGCACCCACTGAGGGTAGGCAGACACTAACTTGGAAGTGACATAAACGGAGAACTAACAGAGGTAGCAGAGTAAAAGGATATTCAAAGAAATTTCTAAAGGTTGATTTTTCTCTGTTCAGTCCTTAATAAAGAAGACAGAAACAAAGCAGGAGTTGAAATCTCCTTCCTCTGTTATGCCTGCATCTTTCCTTAATGGTCTCACTGTCTTTGATACTAAAGGATCTTTTGCAAGACCCAAGCCTTCTGGGGGTGGAAATGATGTCCCTTTTCTTAGAAGCACATACCACTATCTTTGTTTTCTGTCCTATCTTTTGTATAGGTCTCTTAAAAAAAAAAAAATTGGCTCAGAGATTTCGCTATTCAACCAGCCTGGTATCTTCAGGAGCCAGCCTCTCTAAGTCTCTGTATCTCAAGAGATGTTCTTTGCTGAGATTTCTGCACTGTATGAACTCAAGAGTTTGCTAAACAAACTTGCAGAACAAGATTTAAAATGAGGAACATTACATTAAAAATGAAAGCAGTAAACTTTTAATAGTTGTTTTTAAATAAGCTTTTAAAAAAATTAGCCCACTTATTCCAGACAACTTGGAAATTTCAATATCAAAAAGAAATAAATATTTATCAGCAATCCCACTGCTAAAGAACTATTACAATTAAGGTCTGTGGGTATTTCCTCCTCATTGTTTTTCTCATCTACGTACATATTAGCCGTTTTTTAAAAAAAAATTGAAAAGATATAGGACTGTACTGAAATATTCCAGTTAACATTGTGAGCTTTCCCATGTCGGTCTGGGAAAAATTTTAATGTCAACAGAATTTCCTGTCTTATGGGTGGATGTACATAAGAAACCCTACACTTATTTTAGGAAGTTTCCATGAATTTATATAACATTTTAGCACAATATTTCCCAAACTGTGTTCCTCAGAATACTAATCTTCCAGGAGATGATCAAAGATGTTCTAAATAGAATAGATTTTTATTGTCAAGTAAGTTTGGGAAGTGCTGAATTAAACCTAAGCAGACCTCTATAATACTTCTCAGGACATTTACAACACTCAGGTGCACAAAGACTCTTCAAATTGTTGAGCCTGGAGGGAAGGGAGAAAAAAAATATTCCATTTCCCAGACTTATGTGACCATGGTTCACATGGAATTCAAACTACACAATGCTACTTTAGCATTCTCCACAGGAAACACAGTAAATAGATCTTTAACAAATTTACTTGTTGGAGCTGGGCTCCCACTGGGCTTCTTTCCTCCCTTCTTGCATACTACCTTCCTTGCTATTAAAAAGACTGGCCTGAGAATCTCTGAGGTTCAGTGCCTGCCCTCAGCTGGCCGCACCAACCCAACACATGCAGAAGAAATGTGTCAGAACTCATGTTTCTCTGAAGAAAGGAATCTTAGACTACAACTTAAATATAGCTAAAGAAAAATACAAGAAAATTCTTGGGGTGCCTGGGTGGCTCAGTTGGTTAAGCATCTGTCTTCAGCTCAGGTCATGATCCTGGGGTCCTGGGATTAAGTCTCCCATCAGGTTCCTTGCTCAGTGGGGAGTCTGCTTCTCCCTCTGCCTCTCTCCCCAGCTTGTGCTCTCCCTCTCTCAAATAAATAAATAAAATCTTTAAAAAAAGAAAAGAAAATTCTTATTACCTGACCATGGATTTAAAGTATTTAAAAGTTTCTGCTATATTTTTCTGCTATGCTCTCTTTCATTTAAAATTCACCTAAGTGTTGTGTGTCAGGATTTTATGGCACCAATAATTTATTTCCTGTATTCATATTAGGGGAAAATAATAAATCCGTCTTCAAATTGTAAAGCTTAAACTAGGACTAGCCAGTTACACAAGAAAATATCAAGACTCTAACTCAAATGTCATTTTTCATCCATGCCACAGTCTTGTATTCCAAATATTTTTCACCTGGCAGCACGTGTTAGAATTTCTAAAGAAAGGGCTCATTTCGGAGGTGGTCCCCCATCCCTTCTATACAGGAACAGCCAAGTAGCAGGAAATCCAAGGGTTGGGAGTGAGTCAGACTGGGCTACCTACCCAGGATCACCTGTGTGCCTTTGTACAAGTTACCTTAATTCTCCCGTCTTAAATTTCCTCTTACGCTAAAAGCAGAGCACGGTGCCCATCTCAAGGATGCAGTGAGGAATACGTAAGGCTGCTAGCACAGTTCCCCATCTACAAGCACACACTTTAACACAAGCATCCAAAATGGAATCGGTGGCAGGAGGAGGGGCGTGCAGGCTACGCTTAACTTGCTAGAGATAATTCACATCTGCAGAAATACTTAAAACGGAGGCTGCACAGAGAGGCAAAGTCAGAGCTGTCTCAAGACCCTCTTGCCCACCTAGGCCCCGCTTTCTGGAGCTTCCACAAAAAAGAGCCCTAGAAGAGCACCTAGACACCCTTCCCGGAGACCGTAAGAGCAAAGCAACAGACACACCTTCCTCCAGGACAAGGGCTCATGTGAAGGGCAGACCCACCAGGGGGACTTGGGGCTCCCTTCCCGCCCACATTTGGGGGGCCCCAGAGTTCTGGCCAAAGCTGGGGTTCCCAGGGGCACCCTCCTGCCACACCGCCTCGAGCCGGCAGCCTGCTCAGAGGAGTGGGCTGGCGCGAGCAACCCTGCAGCTGGGGCCGGAGTCCCTCGTGCGCTTCCGGTGGGCCAGGCAGGCGCCAAAGGACACCCTAGTTCTTACCACTACCGTCGGCCAGGGCCCAGGACGGATTAGGGGTCGTAGTGGGAGCGGGAAGGGAGGACCGGGGCCCCGCGCAGGCGGCCTCCTTCCCGCTGCCCCACATGCTCCTTTTCACTCCGAGGCCGCCGCGCAGGCGTTGTCATGACGACGGTGCGCATGCGCCTGCCCGGTCCCAGGCGCCCCGCCTGCCGCGTCTGGGCTCGGATGACCGCCAGACCCTGAGCGCCACCTCCAGCCAGCCGCGCGTTCCCTGCCATGACCCGCTTGGGCTCTGAAGCCTGACTGGGCAGGCGGTGATTGCCAATGCTATGGAAGTTCCTTGGCCACCCCCTCTGGCTCCGGATCACCCAGACCTGGGGGAAAAACAGAGGGAGGGTGCTCCGGCTCCTCTGCAGAGGGAAGTTCTTGAGGTTTAGGGGGCACGGCTGATGGGTCAGGGGCCGGGGCTACAAAGACGATTATGACACAGTCTCCTCCCCAAAGTGTGTACATACCTGTGGGGGCCAAGTGCAGAAGCAGATAGTAGCAGCAGCACCGATAAGGCACGGAGCTAAGGGAGCTTAAAGGGGTATGTAGATCGTCTTGTGGAGGGGCGGGGGTATCAGGGAGGGCTTTCTGTAGGACGTAACTTCCTGAGTGGTCCCAGTGAAGCCACCCCAGGGCGGAACTGCTTGGTGGGTGCTGGAGAAGCGCAGTTTCCCAGGAAACGAAACTTGGGGCCGCCCAGATGAGTGGGGGGGGGAAGGGTGGCAGGCAGGGTCGGACCCACGTGGAGCATCCCCTGAGCAGCACAGCTGTTATGGGACAAGGATGCTGGGAGCCCTCAGACAGGGAGCAGCTGGTGGAGGGTGGATTTGACAGGACCTAGAGGAGATGAGGTCTGAAGCACCTGCAGTAGCCCAGCCGAGAGAAGATCCAGCTGAGGCTGGACTTGGGGAAAGGAGGAGAAGGGGACAAAACCCAGCCATCGTTACAGGGCAACATGCTCAGGTAATTGGACGTGGGAGAGAGAAAAAGAGGAAGGAGGGAAGGAAAGGTCTTCTGTTTGGGGTTACCATAGACCATAGGGGAAGTAGTTGAAGGGCCCCTGTAGAGAGCTCTGGAGCCAACCAGAGACTCGTTGCCTGGGAGAAGGAAGGGAGACCTTCAAGGTGAAACCAGGACGTTTCTGAACACAGTTCAAAGGTGAAAAACAAAAACGTCCAGGACCTCTGTCCCTGAAGCTACCCCACTAGGCAATTCCAGAACAGCACTCCACTGCTAAGAAATTGTGCTGGGCAAGGCAGGGGTCTCTTCACACCCTGTGTAACCCACAGATTTTAAACATCACTTGAATTCTTTCAGGTTAAACATGAATAGAAAATACTGTTTTCATTTACCCCATGTTCTACCAACAAAGCCGAGAGGTAGCTTGAAATACTAAAGCATGCGTGTGGGCACAGTTCAGCATCTACCCTCCCAACCCCTTTCAAGAGTATTTGGAGTGAACTAGGGAAAGTAAAGAGAGGTTCAGGATTTATTAATTGCTGCTCTAGGGGAAGGGAGGGATACTCTTCTAAGGGATCAAGAAGTGCCAATCACTTTTGTTCTAGAGAGTGACTAAAAAACAGGGTCAGAACAGAATAAGCAGAAAAGAGCTGCTTTTAACTAGACAAACAGCACTTAAAGCACTGTTCTCCCTATCCACCTTAGCAAAAAACACAACACAACAACCGTATTTGCATACAACTACAGCCTGCACATCAAAATGCATATCAAGTAGGATGGTCAAAAAAAAACCTGACCACATGTACAATTCATTTCCATCAGTACATTTTTCATTAACCCCATGATTTCCAGATGGAGGAGGGATGTAATTTTAAAAACCCTCCCCTTGAGAATCACTGACTGGGGGGGAGGGTAGGGTGGTGGGGGAAACAGATGTTGCTGAGCTGGTTTCAAGGAGACTTAAGTGGATTCGCTGGGTGCTTAGGTGTCAAGAACCCAGAGTGGAGGTCTAACTTGAATCTCAGCTTTCTAGAAGTCAGAGCCAAAGAGAATATAGGAGGGTATGTAATCCCCATTCTTCAATAAAAGGCAGCATTTACATTTCTCTGGCACCTTATTGTAGGAAGGTTTAGTAGGTGTATCTTTATATACACCTACATCTTAATAGACAGGTCTTTGACTATAGTTTTATAGAAAATCCAGAAATATTTTTCAAATGTTTCTTTTATTGTAACTATTTAAAAAGCCCAACAGCATGAGGCTTTATTAGGATCTAATTATGATCCTCCTGTCTTGAGGAAACACAGATAATAAGGTCTAGGTAAGTTGTTTCTTGCTAACATGGAGATTGAACTCAAAGGATCTGGGAGAATTAATATTTAACACACCCATTAGCTATTTTTCCCCAACTACCAGAAGGCTCAACTGAGCTGCTAGCAAGTGTCAGAACAGAGCAAATTCCTGGTTGAATTTTCTGATAAGTATCTGAAGTGCTGACTTCCCATGTTGTTCATGCATATGTGCTGTTTAGGTACTAAATATGCAGGCGGAAAAATTAGTGTTATTAAAAAAACTGATTTGGCCCATGGATAAAAGAGCGAGTGGTCTGAAAAGTTTACATTTTTATTATCTGACGAGACAAGAAAGTATTGGTGATTAGTAATAGAATAGCACCTCAAACCTTCTCATTCATTGTGCAAGACAATAATCTGAAAAACCGCATTCTAAAAGAATAAAGTTTTGCCTAGGAATTACTAGATCTATAGTTTGGTGGTACACGTAGAGGAATAAAGGGTAGAAACATTTTTGAAAATGGGTAAAATGCCTGTCTGAGTCTATTTAAAGAAAACAAGTCCTGAGAAGCTATTTCAGATTAATTATTTGGTGACAATGGGGATGGGGGCACACCGTGCAACACGGCTAACAATTCTGGGAAATGAATGTTTCTCTAAGGCCTCTTTTACCTTTAGGTGACTGATCTGAGGTTTTCCAAAGGCCAGAGTCACTGGGCCCGTGCTTGAAAGACTCCACTCTACAAAACTTTCAGAGTTCATTATCAGATTATAGACTTTTTTCCCTTCTATTTCTCTTAACATACCAAACATCTCCATATCCCAGTTCTAATTAAGAAGTTTCTACTTACAGAACACCTGACACCAACGGTGTGGGTTTTCCAAACAAGCCAGTCTCCAGTTCTCTGCAGATGCCAAGTGGTTGTCCTAAGGTTTGATTATGACACGACACACCCAGAGTTAGCCAGACCATACAGGTTGAGGGCTCAGTCCCACAAGACTGCTTCCCACCTGAGATGCCAGTCACAAGTCCCAGGTGGTCACTGGTACCAGTGGACTACAGATCAGGGGTGCCCACAGCTCTCTCCTGACGTTCGATAATTTGCTTTAATGGTTTACAGAACTCAGAGAAACACTTTACTTACCATTACCGCTGTATTCTAAAAACTATGGTTCAGGAACAGCCAAATGGAAGAGATGCACGTGGGGAAGAGAGGGTACGAGGAGAGGGCGAAGAGTTTCCACACCTTCTCCGGGCACTTTATCCTTACAGCACCTTGATGTGCTCCCCAACCCAAAAGCTCCCCCAACCCTGTTGTTTAGGGTTTTTATAGAGGTTCCATTCCCAAGACACGATTGATTAAATCACTGGCCATTGGTGATTAACTCAACCTCCAACCCCTCTCCCAGGGACCCCTTCTTGAGGTCGTGGGGTGGGGCTGCAAGTTCCACCCCTCTAATCGCATGGATGGTTCCTCTGGCAAACAGCTGCCCTCGTGAGGCTATCTGGGGGCCTAAGGAGGGCGACCCCTTAGTATGGGCTCAGGTGTGGTTGACTGGGGCTTATTATGAATAACAAAAGACACTCCTCTCCAACTCCTCAGAAAATACCAAAGGTTTTAGAAGCTCTTGTATCAGGAACTTGGGAACAAAGACCAAATATATATTTATTACTATATCACAACATCTTGCCTTTATTATTGGCTGAGCCCTTTAGATTCTCCCTTGCCCCTGCCAAATCTAAAGTTGCTTGCTTATAAAAGTTTTCCACTCAAGTCTCTAGTTTATTACTCAGTATTACTTGAGAGGAGACCGAAAAATTTTTCCTGGGGTTTTAGTTTCCCAGAAATTTTTATCAAAGAAAGGGTGTTACCATTACCATTATATGGTTCTCCATCCTAGGTATATTGAGGTTTTTGGCTTGTCTGTGTTAGAGGGAGAAGATCTCCCAGGTGAAGCTTTAAGTAAAATCTTGAAATTATTTTAACTAGAAATGGTTATTTATGCTATCAGAGAGAGCCATGTTAACCTCAGGACCCTAGTCTTACCTATCCAGTTGGTGTGTAAACAGACTTGGAAACAAAAGTGTCAACACTTGATAGAAATTTGAGAAGGTTGATCATTTTCCTAAATGGTTTTTCTCGGGCATTAAAATTACACGAAAAAGGGCCAATTATTAAACTATCCAAACCCTGACTCCTTGAAATGACACCACAGTTATTACACCTAGAAATTCCACAGTAATATTGGGTTGTAACAAGTTAATTTGACCATGTTGCGGTAGCAATCCTTATGAAAAACATAGCCAATAAGGAGTCAATCTTCTCTGTTCTTATTTACTGTGGCTGAATTACTGGCCAACCTGTTGCAAATCTGACTTTACAACCTCCTTTTATGAAGTCCATTAATGGATATGCAATATATATAGCTTTCAGAGTCCATCAAATTGGTTCCAGACACATGTGGGGTAAATGATTCTGGCAAGATAACATATGTACACACACATTCAGACATTCTAGGCCGGTCTCATCATGGAACAAGACGAATGTTAGGAGAAATAAGTTCTTTTATGTGTCTGGAAGCCCAGATGCACTTGTGCTAACCCTAATCAGATGGCTAGTCCCCAGAAGGCCGCAAAAGAAAATCAAGCCTGAATACTCACACCCAAGGCTGATTTTAATAAAAACCAGACTTCTTGTAAACAAATGATGTTAATATCCTCTGTGAGGTTAAGGCAAATTCTTCGCTCCTGCTCCCACTTCCTACTAGGTTCTGAGAAAAGCCCTTTTGGTTAGTTTCTGTATCTGTAAAACCAAGATCATAATGGTGCCTGCTGCTTAGGGTTCTAGTGAGGATTACATACATTAAGTAAAGCTTAGAGCATATAGTGTCCCCAGTGTTCTCTATTTTCATTTCTACCATGGCCTTAGTCCATACACCACAGATTGTTTAGGAGTCTTCAGCATTGTCCGTAGTTTATATTCAGGACATTGGAAATTTTATCCACAGGACTGAACAGTATTAAACCAATCTAATGATCAAATGAGAAATGTTGGAGACAGCTTTTTCTAGACATGATTTAATCAATGATAAGTCGTTTCCTTTCTCTAAATAACAGAGAGCAACACTGTCCCAGAACTCTGTTGGAGGCTAGACGTATAGTAATGAGGATCTAGACCACATACTTTGTGTTGCAAGGCGCAGTAATATTAAGTGTGGGGCTCGAAGCACATCACCTCCATCTAGGGCCTAGGCTCTGTGTGGGAGGAGAGGTCCAGTACTTCAGCAGGAAAGCCCCCATCCTAGAAGGCAAGTCAAAGATGCTACAATTAACCGGGCCACCATCGCCTCATCGTCTTCTCAGCCTTCCTTGTTAGGCTTTGAGGTGTGTGTGTGTTAATGACCGAGGACTTAGTCTTCTGTAACACAATATTAACATCTTAGATTTATAAGATTTATAAATCCAGTAGTGCAAGTCTGCCAATTTTGTTATTATTCAAGATTGTCTTTTGCAATTCTGCATTCTTTGCATTTTCATATAAATTTTAGAATCAGCTTGTTAAGTTCTACCAAAAAAGAAAAAGCCTATTGAGATTTTGATTGAGATTGTACTGAAACAGAAGATCAATTTGGGGAATATATTAACCTCTTAACACTGAGTGTTCTAATCCATGGACATGATTTACTTCTCATTTAATTTCTTTCTAGGTTGCTGCTGTAGTTCATTTCAATTCGAGGCAATTTCAGATTATCTTGCCTAGGGATTTAAGCCCCTACCCCCAGCCAGGCTTAGGGATCTAAGACCACGAGGTCTCTCTGCTCTTTCACCTAGCCTGCAACTTTTCCTAGGCCACTGAGTCAGCCCCAGTCTAGCGGGGGAGAACCGGCTCTGCATCTGAGGCCCTTCCATGCTAATCCATACATGACTTTAAAAAGTTTGGCTGGTTTCTCCTTGTCTCAGAAGTTCCTTTGCTTGTGCATATGGAAGGCTGGATTCTCTTCCTGCTGGTCCCCAAAGTTGAAAAATGCCACCAGGCATCAAAGTGCCCACTGGTCTCTACTTACTTAGGAAAGAGTAGTCCATCTCTAGAATTTAATTCTTTCGGCCTTCTTTACATCCACAACTCTCTGGTGACTTCAAGAAAAAAAATGCAATATTTTAAAATATTATTTTTTCCTAGTGTTCTCTCAGTGTTTATGGTAAGAGCGATCTTTGGCTCTCTTCTCCATTCTACCTGGAAATAGAATCAAGATAGGGATTTTTTAAAAAATTGAAATTAGACAATCTTTTTTCTTTTCACATAAGTCAATCTGTTAGGAGGAGTCTATGCTTGAATTCATCTCCCAACACAAAACACAAAAACCTACATTTCATGCCCTGTTAGAATGTCAAGCCCTAGATTCAATCAACTAAGCTTAAATTTTATCTCTCTTAAGGATATGGAATCTCACGGCAAGTAAATAGATTTTTTTTCTTTTCCCAATATTTCAGATTCTGAATACTTGAACTTTCCATCAACACAATGTCAAATGACATCATAAAGTCAATAGGACGTGCATCTAGAATTCATCAGAAAGGTGATCCACAACAGGCCTCTGGTAGAACATTTTTCATTGATGTTTCTCATCAGAACTTGACTACCATTCCCTCAGAGATCTTAGAATTAGAAGACTTAGAAGAAGCGCATCTGGAAAACAACCAGCTTGAAGCAATCCCCCAAGGGATTGAGCATTTAAAGAACGCCCGGATCCTCTACCTGAACAAGAACAGGCTGACCGAGCTGTGCCCGGAGCTGGGCAAGCTGAGCAGCCTGGAGGGCCTGGACCTGAGCCACAACCCGCTGCTGCCCTCGTCCCTTCCGGTCCTGAGCGGCCTGCGCACGCTGCGCGAGCTGCGCCTCTACCACACGGGCCTGGCCGAGATCCCCATCGCCATCTGCAAACTCCTGCACCACCTCGAGCTGCTCGGGCTGACCGGCAACAGCCTGAAGTCTCTGCCCAGGGAAATAGTGAACCAGACCAAACTGAGGGAGATCTACCTGAAGCAAAACCAATTTGAAGTCTTTCCTGCGGAGCTCTGTGTTCTCTACAACCTGGAGATCATTGACCTGGATGAGAACAAACTAACTGTCATCCCAGAAGAGGTTGGGAGCCTGACGAGGCTGCAGAAGTTCTATGTCGCTTCTAACAGCCTGCCCGTTCTCCCCGAGTCGCTGGGCCACTGCAGCAAACTGTCGGTGCTGGATTTGTCCCACAACCGCCTCCACTCGATCCCGCACACCCTGGCCGAGCTAACGGGGATGACGGAGATCGGGCTGAGCGGCAACCACCTGGAGAAGGTGCCGCGCCTCCTCTGCAAGTGGCCCTCCTTGCACCTGCTCTACCTCCGCGACACCGGCCTGCGGGGGCTGCGGCGCTCCTTCCGACGGCTGGCCAACTTACGCTTCCTGGACCTCAGCCAGAACCATCTGGAGCGCTGTCCGTCGGAGATCGGTGCGCTGAAGAACCTGGAAATGCTGGCGCTGGATGATAATAAGATATGGCAGGTACTGGTTCCTTTCCTGGCTGTCACGGTGCTTCCACAAGGGCTTTTCCTGCCCCTGAGCTGGTGTTGATGTCCTCATTTTGTTGTGGGTGCTATTATCCTCAGTGATACATGGGGAAAGCGAGGCACGGGGAGCTTAACTGACTTGCCGAGGCCACACCCCTGTCCGAGCCGGAGCCTGTTCCAACCCAGAGCGCCTGGGCCCCAGAGTCTGTATTCTGAATCGAGACCACCTCCTAATGGGGGTTCCTCACACGGCAGGGGTTTTTCCTGACACCTACGACCTCAGGCCTTAATGTTCCACTCTGGTGAACCGCAAAAGCAGTCCCTAAAGAAACTCTGTCCCATGTGTGCAGGGTGGCGTGTGCAAAAATGTTCATCATAGTGCTATTGACAGTCAGGAAGTGTGGGAGACAACCCAAATGTCAGTAGAGCGATGAGCAAACAGATGGTGCTATATTCATAAAATTAAAAAACCCTACAATAATTTAACTGAACTAGAGCACTGTGTGCCTGGGCAGATAGACCTCAAAATTGTGATATTTATTAAAAAGGAAAACACTAAATTGCAGAACCTGACACTATAAATTCTTACACAAAACTATATACATACACACACAACACCTATTTTGTGGATATGTATATATGTAATAAAAGTATAAAACATATGAACTAGGAAAACACTCGCTCAATTCTTAATAGTGGCTGCCTGTGGGAAGAGGAAGGAAGTGAAGGAAATGAGGAGGGGTCACCGGGGAAGCTCAGTTTTAACTGCAGCATTTCATTTTATTGATTTGAAAATTCCTTTTTTTTGAGTAGAGTTGACACAAATTTCATTTTGTTTATTAACAAATGGTTTGGGTGGTGCATACACATGTGTTTATTTTTTTTTAAAGATTTATAGAGAGAGACACAGTGAGAGAGGGAACACAAGCAGGGGGAGTGGGAGAGGGAGAAGCAGGCTCCCCGCTGAGCAAGGAGCCCGATGCGGGGCTCGATCCCAGGACCCTGGGATCATGACCTGAGCCGAAGGCAGATGCTTACCGACTGAGCCACCCAGGCGCCCCTCTTTATTTTTAATATTTGAAAATTAAAAAGAACAGTTAGTTCTGTTACAAATGTAGAGGGAGAAATCAGGAGATTTGGAAATCCACGACTGTTATCTAATAATAGGTCTGCTTTTCCTGGCCATGGACTCGGATCTCCTGTGCTCACCATACTTTATACTAGTCCTAGGCCTTAAAGGTTTGTTAGGGGTGTTTTTGTTTTTGTTTAATCTCTTACTCAATTTTTCATTTAGAACTTCGTAGGGGGTGCTGTTGTTTTTCCTAGTCGCTATAGTTTTAAAACTGCTTTTCAGGAAGTAACCATTCTGCTGGTAATTTAGGATTTAGGAAGAGAATCTAGGGCTTGATCTCCACTGGAGGATTTCAGAGGTTTATCAGAGGCCCTCTGCCCAACCCCCCAGCTATTCCACCATTGAGGTAAGAAATTCCTTTTACAGTGGACAAAGTCTGTCCAGTTCTACACTGGGAGTGAAAGGCTCAAAATATAAAGTGCCCTTGGGAAGAATAACACATTGACTTAATTCCTACTGAGTCTTGAATGATACGTAATCCTTTCCTGTGAGACTTTTTCAGAGATCAGAATAGAGGAGGGAATCACACACAGATGGCGCATTAATAGAGATAAGCCTCATCCAATACCAGGTTTTACCACAAGAAAAGCCGTGCTGAAATGTGGACATGTTCAGTATCATTATGTTGAATGTGAAAATCTCTATGTACCATTGCTTGTTATTCTTCAGTTCGTATGAAGGTATTTCTGTGTTTTTTTGTCTTCTTCTCTCATTTCCTATTATACTAATCCCTCCAGTAACTTCCCAGTGCATCTCTCTGTATAATGACACATGGTTTTTAAGCCAGCTCCTTACCTCTCCTACCCCAAAGACTTACCTGATGGGTTTCTGGCTTTTGGAGCCTGGCCAGTAGCTTTTTCTTGCCTAGGTGGATGCAAAATAGCTGACTTTCAGTGTGTATCTAGATGGATTTTATTTGTATGGTACATTTCTGTTAAGGGACAACTCAACCTCAAATGACTAAAGCTCAGTTAGAGCATCCATAATGATTGTCCTCATTCGATGCTCTGTAGGTTTTCTCTACCTCCAGATTTATTCCTGCTACTTTAATGTGACCGTAATGGGATTAATTATTGGATCTTGAATATCCTGAAAAAAAATATTTAAACATTCAATGTGCTTTGAAAAAGAAAAGCTAAACCTATGAGCTAACTGAACAGCAGTAAGAGGGACATTACTAGATTATAATGAAGGGGTTAGATTGAAAAACCTTTTCCTATTATTTTGGACTGCACTGATGCAGATGCTTTGTATTAAAGGGATCTAAGTGCCTGATGAAGAATTTTGAAATAGCCAAGAAGAAAAGCTTAAACATCAGTTTCTCTGGAGATTGACTTCCTCTGATTAAAAAAAATAAATAAAACTATACACATTTTATAGCATTTTTAGGAAAATGAGCCCTCACCCTACACAATGAGGAGAAAAATATCTTATGCAAGATTGCAGGTGTGTGAGACTTACTGTTATGTTATCCCTCTAAGGGGCTTTCTTTTGACTACTCCCCAATTATTTATCTATCCCCCATTTATGGAGAGATCAGGCTGAGTTGAACTGTAACCATTCTCATGAAGAAGAGAGAAATGGGTGGAGGAGAAGCCCGGGCTTAGGACAGGCAACTGTGGGGAATGATTTCCCTGTTAGGAATAAAGCCAGATAAAGGAAGGTGGTTCAAAGTGAGTTAAGAAGCTCTTGAGATATATAGCTGGGCTTTTTTTTTTCTATAAGAAAATAGGTGTCTCTGTAACATAAACAATAGGGAGACTGTCACACATTTTAAGAATGAGATTTTTCCATATGGTTCTAGAGGGCTAGAAAGAGACCAATAGGTGAACATAATAGTGACACAAATTTTGACTTGACAGAAGAAGGAAATCTGATGATTAGAGGTCTCCATCCAAGTAATGAGCTTTTCATTCCAGGAGGTGGTGTTTAAATGTATGCTGGATGGCTAGCTGTGGAATATATTCAACCATCCTATTAAAGGACTAGAATAGATAACCTTTCTAAGGCCTCCTAAGCCTAACAGTCTGGGAGTCTGGGAAATGGCTACCCAATACCTACAAAGGGCACATAAGCCTTGGTGTTCATTGGAGAGCAGAATATGATAAGATAAAAATCACAGTAGTCTTCACTGTTTTCTTCCAACTGAGATTTTAAGATTTTATTTATTTGAGAGAGAAAGAGTGAGAGAGAGAGAGAGGAGGAGCAGGGGGAGAGGCAAAGGGGGAGGGAGAAGCAGACTCTGCACTAAGCAGAGAGCGTGACATGGGATCCCAAGACTCTGGGATCATGACCTGAGCTGAAGGCAGACACTTAACCAACTAAGCCACCCAGGTACCCCCAACTGAAAATTCAACTGAAGTCTCTAAATTGCTGACCTAAAGCCTTTCAGGGTGAGAGGTCATGCTCCTAAATTGATCAGTTCCAATAACTGAACTTATTAATATTATAGTTGCAATATTACACTAAAAAAGTTAGTACTTTTTCGGTTTTGTCAAGCATTTGCTACACTACAGTTCAAAAATGTGCAATAACGTAGGTTAAAAATTGCTTCGATTTAAAGCAGTGCCTAAAAGTGAAGAGCAGAGAGGCTTGGGGAAAGAGTGGGACTCCAGACTTTAGATCTACAAATATAAATACTCTATATGCAAACATATGTGCCAACTTTTCACCAGTAGGAATTGCTAAATTGCTCTACTTTATGTTTATCAATTGGCCTCAAAACTAAAAACCCCATTTATTATCTTACTGTTTAAAATAACCTTGACCTGAAGCTTATCTTTTTGGAATACTTCTAGTTACCCTCAGACTTCGGTTCACTTTCAAAGCTGAAGATGCTTGGATTAACGGGAAATCAGTTCCTTTCATTTCCAGAAGAAATCCTTTCTTTAGAGTCTTTAGAGAAATTATACATTGGGCAAGATCAGGGAGCCAAGTTCACCTCTTTGCCAGAACACATTAGTAAACTACAGGTAAGCTTCTCCAAACGAGTAGGCAAAGAAGTACGTGCCCACTGATTCCTTAAGTTGGCTGATAATGAGAAAACATGATGGTGTCCCTGTAGGCTGCCTGTGGAATCATCCATACTAGATTTCCAATCCCAAACAAGCGGTAATTCTAACATTGTTTTCCTGAGCCCCTGGATCCATCCTCAAAGAACATAGCCAAGAGGCTATGCCATGCCATACTCCTTTCCACTGTGTGGTTTGGCATGTTTTATTTACAGAAATTGAGTCATTCTGCTTTCCATTCGATCTCTACCTTTTTGTAAGAGGCCCCTGAAAATTGTACTATTTTGAAGTTAAAGTGTCATACAGGTGACATGGCTAGGAGCCTGCATTTTGGATGGGGCAAAGTGACCTCCCTCCCTGCCTGATGGCAGGCAAATCAGGATATATTTAACATTGTCCCAGGTTCCTATGGAGATGGGTCCACAGCCCTGTGCTAAATCCTAGCAAAGCAACAAGATAACTTCATTCAAACTAGCCATACCCCTACGTCTCAATGTATGCATGAAGAACTGAGATTTTTTCCATGTTTGTGGTACTGCACTCCTACTAACAATAAAGTAGATACGGCCGCGACACCCCCCCTGCCCCCCAAGTCGTGGAACTGAGCGACAGCATGTATAGCACGGGTACTTCTTACCTGTGACTCAGAGGTCCGGTTCCTGATTCTCCAGTGCTTTGTCCTGTGTTCAGAACCCTTCTCATCATCTGGCTCCTTGACAGGCCATGTGACACTCTCTGAAGTCTTTGGGTCAGATGCAAACACTACATTTTTCCTCAGCGGATTTGAAAATAGCTAACTTGTTATCTGCACATTTTGGTTACCTCAAACCTGGACAACGTTAGGTTGATACTTGATGCGATTTCAGTTCTATATCAACTGCTGCAGATAATTAGCTATTGAAAGGGAGCAAATGATATATATAGTTAAATTATCACAATTATTTTTCCATAAAGTTCATGTGAAACAAACACTAGATTCCCATGTTTTCTTTTCCCTGCATAGATGGGAACCATGTCTAATGGTTTTACCCAAAAATAATTTTATGTTTGATGATGGTTCTTTAAAGAAGTATGTTTTTCCCTTGATCCCAGTGCATAGTATCCCCCATTGAAAGAGTATGGGAACTCACCGGTGATTCTGGTTATTTTAATTCTTTTATCAATGCAAGGATCATTATGGTCTACTGTCATGTTTTGCAGAGTCTTAAAGAGCTGTATATAGAGAACAACTATTTGGAGTACCTGCCCACCTCCTTGGGATCAATGCCTAACCTGGAAATTCTTGACTGCCGCCACAACCGGCTTAAGCAACTTCCAGATTCCATTTGCCAAGCACAAGGTGAGGGATCTTAGTAGATGCTCAGCCTAGTGAAGCGTGAGGTCAGCATTTCCCATGATGAAGCGTTTCCCATTTCCTTGATTCACTGAAGACCAATCTCAATGTTTAGAGAGCGTAGCCCTAGCCCGTCACCTCCTTGCAGACCTCACTGGTGAGACAGGGAAGGCCAGGTGCTTGATTAGGACAGCTAAGAACTTCACAAAGGCAGTTAGATTGTCTATTTGGAACTGAATAGAGGAGTAAATAGGACCTGCTAAGAAAATTAGCATTCATCCACACGGTCATTTTACCACTAATCATACTTTACTGCCTACTTACTATATGCCAGAATTTGGAGTTGGGCTCCTGCAGCAAATTTGCATGAGGTCACTAAGTCACTTGAATAAAAGGAAAACTGTTGACCCAGAGTGGTGAAATCAGCAAGGGAGGACTTTTGGAGCTGTATGATTGGCATGAAGAATCATATATGATCCATATTTAAACACTCAAACATTTTACACTAGGCTAAACCATTCTTTATTCGTACCTCTGTCAATCTGTCCATCCATTTAACAGCCTTTTGCTGACCTTTCAGTGGGACCAAATAAAAAAGTGATTTTTGCCATAGAGTCGAGGGTGGGCATGCAGTACTCCTTAGTAATGCTCCTGACCATCCGTTTTTATCCTGTCCTTGGTCATTGAAGGACTGAAACATTGTCAGATTTTTTCCGTGTGTACTACTTTTCTGTCTCTAATACTTATATACACTGGCTCCCACACCTCTGAATTGTTATAAGGAAGATAACTTGGTTTACCTCCTTAAACCTGTGTCTTTTATTACATGACACAGCAGGAGACACACATTTCAAAGTCACTGGACTGAAGAATGCTAACTTTGCTTCTTCTTAAGATAAATCTATCATTAAAAACAAATTGTTTCAGCTTTGAAAGAATTACTGCTTGAAGACAACTTGATCACCTGTCTTCCAGAGAATTTAGATAGTCTGGTGAATCTAAAAGTTTTGACACTGATGGACAACCCCCTGGATGACCCCCCAAAAGAAGTGTGTACTGAAAGCATCCAGGCTATATGGGCGGACTTTAAGAAAAAAAGAAACATGAAGATAATGGCAACAAAGGTAAAATCAGCAAAAATTCTGGCTAGCACATTCACAGTTGCTTTGGAGAAGGGCCAGGGGTAAACATATTACAGACTATTCTGGGGCAGCTCTTTACACATCTATACCTTGTCCTTATCGAGAGTAGACCCTCTTATTTCCTTCTTAACCTCAGAATTAAGCAAGAGGGTCTTTGAACATCATCTTAGCATTTTTGCATTTTCGTTCTTCAGCTCTTTGTCAGTTAAAAAGACAACATACAGGCGAAAGAAACCCAAACTTCCAATCCCAAAGCAGTCTAAAATTCTTGGACTGTTCACTGGACTGAAAAGCTTATGTTCACAAAGTCACTAAGATAAGGCTGAAAAATTAGGAATGAAAGTATTTATGGAGCAAGGCTGTAGAGACCAGAGTTCTGCTCTGCCACTAATAGGATCAAAGGGCAAAGAGCCTTAAAAGGAAGGGGCAGCAAAGAACCTTGTCATCTCCTCCTTGCCCACCTAGTCCATGGAGATAATAGGATACCCCAGACAGGCCAGTCCAGGCCAGGCCTGTGTCCATTTCAGTCAGGATTCAATATTCTTTTTTTTTTTTTTTAATTTTATTTATTTATTTGAGAGCGAGAGAGAGAATGAGAGAGAGAACACGAGAGGGGTAGGGTCAGAGGGAGAAGCAGACTCCCTGCTGAGCAGGGAGCCCGATGTGGGACTCGATCCCGGGACTCCAGGATCATGATCTGAGCCGAGGGCAGTTGCTTAACCAACTGAGCCACCCAGGCGCCCCTCAGGATTCAATATTCTTTATGCAGGTGGTCCAAGCCCCTCATGACCACCCTAGTCCTCCAACTAGTATCCCTGCTTCCACACCTGCTCCCCTTACAGTATACCTTCCACTCAGCAGTCAGACCAGTGCTGTTAAAATACAGGGGGGATCTTATCACTACTCTACTGAAATCCATGATTCTCTTTTTCACCTGAAGCAAGAGTGAGTCTTTGCTTTGCAAGACCCTCTTCTGTCAATGGCCCTCAACCATATCAAACCTAATATCCTCTCTTTTATGATAAATAGTATGTGATACCTTCTTTACTCTTCTGAAATTAAACTCACATAATATAACCTACCAAAACCCATCATTTCAACAAATGAAAATAATGCCTCAGCTGCAACATAAAGGAGAAAGGAAAGTAATTTATATTAAAATATTTATTTTAATATGTATATACTCAAGAGTGGCTACATTGGAAGAATGAAAATAATATTTTTTGGATACTTCCTAAAAGTATTTTGAAAAACCATGTACCCTCTTGCACATTTTGAAATTGGTATTTAAATTCTTTTGCCACTAAGTTTAAATTATTGCAAAGGATTTACTTTTCAGTGACTTTTAAATATTGACATCTTAAAATAGAGCTCTTAGATCAGTATTTTAAACACACTCAGTGGAATCTAAATACCATTATGATTTGATATGTCAGTCATATCAATTTATAAAATACTTGAGCAAGCTCTTATTTTTTGGCAGAATTTCTTTTTTTTAAGATTTTATTTATTTGACAGAGAGAGATAGTGAGAGCAGGAACACAAGCAGGGGGAGTGGGAGAGGGAGAAACAGGCCTCCCGCCGAGCAGGGAGCCCGGTGTGGGGCTCGATCCCAGGACCCTGGGATCACGACCTGAGCCGAAGGCAGAAGCTTAACGACTGAGCCACTGAGGCGCCCAGAAATTTTTTTTTTAGGATTTATTTATTTGAGATTGAGAGAGAGAGAGAGAGAGAGAGAGAGAGAGAGAGTCTGTGTGTGTGTGTGTGTGTGTGTGTGTGTGTGTGTAGCTGAGTGGGGGAGGGGCAGAGGAAGAGGGAGAAAGAATCGCTTAAGCAGACTCCATGCTGAATGCGGAGCCCATGGGTGGGGCTCAGTCTCACAACCCATGAGATGGTGACCTGAGCTGATATCACGAGCCGGACTTGAGCCAACCATAGGCAGAAATTTTTTTTTTTAAAGATTTTATTTTATTTTTATTTGAGAGAAAGAATGAGAGAGAGAGAGCACATGAGAGGGGGGAGGATCAGAGGGAGAGGCAGACTCCCTGCCGAGCAGGGAGCCCGATGCGGGACTCGATCCAGGGACTCCAGGATCATGACCTGAGCCGAAGACAGTCACCTAACCAACTGAGCCACCCAGGCGCCCAGCAGAAATTTTATATCCTTTCTTTTTCTTCTTGAACATGTATTTCTATTTCACTTTCCCCTATGAATTGAGCTTAATGTGTATAATTTTAAGTAATTTATAGATCACCTTTCATATTTTCAGGCAACACAAATATTTATACAAGTTAAGTTTTAAAATTAAAATTTTTTTCTGTGACCATAGGGTTTTTAATGTCCTGGATTAAGTCATATTACAATTATTAGTGGTATAAAATTGACCAAACCACTATAAAATCCATTACAAATTTTGGTATTTAATTATTTGACCTAGAGGACTTGGGGAAAATACATACACAAATGAGAGACTTTCCCCCATAGTTTATATATCCCTGCATAAATGTTACTTATTGCTAGGGTTGACATTGGTTCTATTTCTACTTTTCATTTTACAGATGAAGCACTGAGAAACCTTGTTGACACAGATAAGTTGACAAGAATGGAAGAAGCCTTTGTGTGTGTGTGCTTATATTATTTTGTTTTAAATGGTAATGCTTCACACTTCTCTGAACTTCTTCCAGATTTATATCCCCAAAAACCAGATAGCAGGCTCATGGCTGGCAAATCAACTGGTCTTCTTTCAATTTTCTTGAAGGCAAAGAGCTGGGAACCACTTGCCTTACAAAAGAATTGGTTGCCTAATCCGTAGGGCCAACATCAATACTGCTAGTCTTTTATTATTGATATATAATCGACATACAATTTTATGTTAGTTTCAGGTGCACAACATATTGACAATTCTATGCACTACACAGTGCTCACCCCAAGTGTAGTCCCCATCTGTCACCATACGACATTATTACAATATTATTGACTATGTTCCCTTATGATGTACTTTTCATCTCCATGACTTACTTACTTTATAACTGGAAGTTTGTACCTCTTCATTCCTTCACCTATTCTACTCATCCCACCACCCAACTACCCACCCCCCCGCCCCGCAACCAACAGTTCTCTGTATTTAAGAGTCTGTTTTATGTTGTTGTTGTTTGTTCGTCTTATTTTTTCGATACTACTATTTTGTATTGTATTTGCGGTGTCCCAGAGGGTTTTGGAGCCTAGGGCAACACACTGGAGTCAGATTCAGGTGGCTGAGAGGTGTGCCAGAGGGTCAGTCGTGAAGCAGAGGCGGGAACGGAGAACCAGCAGTTGTGTTCCTCGGCAGATACATTGTAGCAAGGGGTGCATGTGGAAGCTGAAGCTCTGGAAATGGATTGCCTCCAAACTATGCAAGCACGCACACCCTGGGAAAGTCTGCACTAGGGCGCACGTCCCACAATTGAAGACCGCTAAACCTCAAGACAACAAAAAGCCCCGAAAGTCTAGAATGCCTCTAGGGGGCGGTACTGTTCCCCTGGAAAAGCACCACCCGAACTCCTGTGTGGCTGCTCTCACTCCCCATCTCCTCCATCCCATTTTCATGTCACAAACGGGTCCTTGGTGTTTTCCCAAAGTCCAAGCCTGCTCCTCCCTCTGCCCAAAGACGCTTCCCCCGGATATGGACAAGACTCCAGCCCTCACCTAGTTCAGTCCCCGCTCAAATATCCTCATACCTGCCCTTGATCCACGTTATATAAAACAGCATCCCCCACCCACCTCATTCATTCATTTGTTCATTCATTCAGCAAATCCTTACTGAGCTTCTGCTATGTGCCAGGCACTGCTGTAGGCACTAGAAGTACATCAGTGAACAAAACAAATTTTTCTATCCTCATATTGCTTAAAGTCTAGTATGATGGAAATAAAAACATGAAATATAAAACATAAAATTATATAGTCTGTTAGAAAGTGATAAGTGGCATTGGAAAAAAGGTCAAGCTAAGGGGAACTGAGATGCCCAGGAGTCGTGTGTGTGTGTGTGTGTGTGTGTGTGTGTGTGTTGGGGGGGTTGGGGGGTTCGACTTAAATGAGATGGTCAGGTTGGCCTCATTGGAAAAATGACTGGCTTAGTCAGCTCTGGCTTCCATAACACTATACCATAGACTGGGTGGCTCAAACAACAGAAATTTTCTCACAGTGCTAGAGACAAGAGGTCCAGGATTAGGGTGCCAGCATGGTCGGTCTCTGGTGAGAGCTCTCTTTCTGCCTCGCATGTGGCTGTCTTCTTGCTGTGCCCTCACAAGATAGAGAGGAGAGTAAGTTGTCTGGGGTCTCTTATAAGAGCACTAATCCCATCATGAAGACCCTACCTTCGTGAGCACATCCAAGCCTAATTACCTCCCAAGGGCCCATCTCCAAAGACAATCACACTGGGAGTTAGGGCTTTTAATATGAGTTGGGGATGAGGGGAGACAGTTCAGTCCACAGCCGTGCCAACTAAGCAAATACTTGAAGAACTGGAAGGTAAACCATCTGAATATTGGGAAGAGCATTCCAGGCAGACGCAGCGGCAAAAGCAAAGGCCTGGAGCTGGGGTTGTGCTTGGTGTGTCCGACTGTGAGCAGGCCCGCACAGCTGGAGCAGAGTGAGCGAAGGAGCAAAGAGGTCCGTGCGGTCAAGAGGAAGTGAGCAGATCAGATAGGGCCTTGTAAGCCCATTGTAAGGACTTGAGCTTTTATTTGGAGAGAAGTGGGGAGGTTCAGAGCCTAGCACTAGGGCAGGGATGTTTCTGAGTAGGTGGGAGGGAATAGGATCTCGGAAGGAGTGGGGGCTGGCTGTAGGTAGAAGCCCAGCAGTCCAGTGATGAGAGGGAGGGCAGATGCAGGCCCTCCTGATTCCCCTTAGTGTGCACTGTTGTCTCTGTGGCATTTACTACCATCTATCAAATCGTACATCCCTGTGTTTGTCTCTTCTCGCTGCAATGTGAGGTCTGGGACGTTGGCATTTAACTGCTGTTCCCTAAATGTCTACAGCAGTGCCTGGGACGTAAAAGCACTGATTTATTTTTATTTTTATTTTTTACATTTGCCAGGATGACTGGCCAATTGAGAGAGAAAATACGGTGTAGAGTTCTAATGATATTCCATTCTTCACATCTTTAAAACTACATACCAGAATGAAGAGATAACCTTCCCCAGTCCTAAGTGATACCAGCTAATGCTGTTTGGGTTTATCTTGTTTTCAGATTCAGGCATGGTGGCGTGGAATAATGGTCCAGAAAGGATTGGGGAGATTTGAAGAACTGCAAAAATTGCTAAAGAAGGGAAAGAATTCTCCAAAAGATAAGAAAGGAAAAAAGGATGTAAAAGAAAAAACTGCAAAGAAAAATAGGAAATAATTCTATAATGAATTGAGGTAATGAACCCTGTCGGATTAAGAAAGCAAAATATGTAGGAATTAGATGCTTATCACACTAAAATTATTCATAGAATCATGATTATGTATAAAAATAAAGGTTCTCACTTTATTGAAATATTTATAGATAAAATGATTTGATGCCTGGGAACTGCAGCAGAAAAGTATCAGGGAGAAGTAAGTGTGGGAGATCCCAATGAAACAGGATTGGCCATAAGTTGATAATTGTAGATGCATGTGATAGGTAAATGGAGGTTCATTGTACTATCCTGTCTACTTTAAAACTTTTTTTAAAGTTTCTTTATTTAAGTAATCTCTACCCCCAATGTGGGGCTCCAACTCATGACCCCGAGATCAAGAGTTGTATGCGTTTTGGACTGAGCCAGCCAGGCACCCCTAAAACTTTTAATTTTGAAATACTCATAGGAAGTTCCAAAGAAAATGGACAGGGAGGTCCGTGCACCCTTCACCCTCCCTCAGTGTGGACATCTTGCATAACTCTAATACAATACCAAAACCAGAGAATTTATATATATATATAAATTATATTTATATATATATATCTGGTTTTATACCAAAACCAGAGATTATATTATATCTGCCCATCAACCGAGCTTATTCGGATTCTATGGGTTGTAGGTGCACTTACGTGTGTGCGTGTGTATGTGTGTGTAGTTCAGTGAGGTTTTGTCACATGTAAGCTTTATGTAGCCATCACCACAAATCTCCCTGGTGCTATTCCTTTTAGTCACACCTACTGTCCACCCCATCTCCCGATCCCTAAACTTTTCTCCAGCTCTATAATTTTGTTGTTTCAAGGATGTCATGTAAATGGAATCACATAATGTGTAACCTTTGGGGATTGGCTTTTTTATTCCACATAACTCAAAGTCCATCCACATTGTTGCACGGATCAATTTGTTGCTGAGTAATATCACCTAGTACCATAATTTGTTTAACCATCCACCCATTGAAGAATATTGGACTGTTCCCAGTTTTTGGCTAGTTGTTCATAGGCTTTGCATATATTCATGGAAACACATGAGCAGAGGTCCTCATGGAATTCATGGGAATGCCCAGAGAATGAAGAATACCACGATTGCCTAAAACATCCCCATCTACACCACCCAAAATCTCCCCATCCTGATGACTTTCTTTTGGAGTAATATTGATTTCAAATTCTACATGTCTTTCAAGCAGTAATTGCAATATAAATTACCAGTGTAACGATAAGAAACCAAGCATAATTTGCTTAGAGTGTATCAGAATAGAAATGTGTGAGCAAACAAACACTTCTGCTGTGTAATGAGTTTCACGCTCCTGCAAAAGATAACCAGAAATTTCAAAAATCACTTAGAACAAGACAAAAACTTTAATCAATGAATTAAATAGATTTTACATAGAATATTCCATGCCAAAAAATGCCCAGAGCTAATGTTATTTTATTTTAGCACTAGAAGATTTTACTTTGTTTTAATAAGATGTGTTTTTGATACTGGGTTTCGAAGTTTTGACCACTTTTAACTAAGATTTATATGTCTGTGACCATTATTAGCGTTCATGGTTTATATCTGAGATAAAAAGCACCAGAACATAAAATAATAAACCATGGAAGGGTATACTTTCTGACAAAAATGCAAGTAGATTACATGAAGACACATGTAATAGTAAAGATAACATGAAACTATCATAGCTAGTGCCTTTCACAGTAGAATTTCACACACACACTCACACATACACACATTCACGCATGCTTATATTTAGAACATTTATCATGTAGGAAAAGAAGAGACAGAAAATTCCAGGTCAAGAAAAAAGGAGGGGCGCCTGGGTGGCTCAGTTGGTTAAGTGACTGCCTTCGGCTCAGGTCATGATCCTGGAGTCCCTGGATCGAGTCCCGCATCGGGCTCCCTGCTCGGCAGCGAGCCTGCTTCTGCCTCTGACCCTCCCCCCTCTCATGTGCTCTCTCTCTCAAATAAATAAATAAAATCTTAAAAAAAAAAAAAAGAAAAAAGGAAATGTGTTACCAGAATCTAAACATTTTTGGCAGGTCTTCTAAACAGTAAGTGAACTATATATCCAAAATAAATGAAACTTCATGGAAACATGTCATACGTGTCATTAGAAAGTAAAGTTGTACTTATATTAGATTACCATATACGTATTTACAAAACTTTTGTAACATCAATCCCATTAAACATCCCAGAAGCTGATACTCCTTTGATTACACTAAGTTTCACTCATGCTCTTTTCCTCCTCCAGATAATGGTTTATAGCTTAGTTAAGCCTTGGGAAATCAGCTTACTGAAACTCACCAAGGTCAAAGTGAATGTTGCATCTGTGACCTTGGTGAAAATGTTCTAGTTCTTCCTCCTGTGAAGTGGGGAGGATCCATCTTTTCATTCCTATCTCCGTGATCTCGGAAAGTTTGGCGACAGCACATAACAAGTGTCTAAACCATTGTCCGCAATCCCGAGAAGTTGATGGCCGAAGGCTAATATCCAGCTCGGTCAACTCTTTGAGGAACCGCACATTTTGGCAGAAGATGGCCCATCCTGCATCACAGATGCTGTCATTATAACTCAGGTCGAGCTCCCGTAGCTTGGCCAGGTGACCTGTGTGTATTACGGAAGCTGAAAAATAAAATCACACTAAATGCTAAAATACAAGAATACTTTCTCCTGTGGCTGTTTGCCACTTCCAATAACACAGTCATTCCAAGATTAGAAATGACAAGATTGGTGCTTAGTAATGATTTGTTATTAGCGAGCAGCTTTATTCAGGACATCCGAAATCACTTTAGTACCAAATCTGTTCTCTGCACATCCCAGGTACAGCTTGAAAATTGTTTTTTTTTTCTCTTTCCAAATCCCAACCCAAAGAATATCTTTTTTGCTCTTGGCTCCACTAGAGTCCCAGCTCTTCCTGCAGACTCTCTCCAGTTAAATGTGAGGAGTGATGGCTCTCTGGCTTTAACTGAGGACCATTTATAAATAGTCATCTTGCTGTTTAATACTGTTTAATTGTTCACTGCTCATTCAGTCATTCTTCATTCAACAAGTAATTAACTGAGCACTTTTCACGTGCAAAATACACATGGGTAATTTCTTTTTTATTTTATTTTATTTATTTGAGAGCGAGAGCACAAGCAGAGGGAGGGGCAGGGGGAGAAGCAGGCTCCTCGCTGAGCAGGGAGCCCGACATGGGACTCAATCCCAGGATCCTGAGATTATGACCTGAGCCGAAGGCAGACATTTAACCGACTGAGCCACCCAGGCACCCCAACACGTGGGTAATTTCTAAGTCACCTTAGGGACCTCCAATTCACAGAACAATTTTCCCTTTGAAGAGCACATATCACAGTACTACCTAAAATGGCACTTAATAAATAATAGTGATGAAGCTAAGAAAAGATAGTAACGCTTGTAAGAGGATATAGGAGAGCTACCCAAAGCAAGCAGCGCGTGCTTCCCTTGCCAGCCAAATGCAGTGATGGACCACAGAGATCAGATGAGTAGCATGGGATCTCAGAGTTGGCAGGGACCCTGGAGGTCTCCTCATTCAACCTCCAGATCAATGATCAGAGATGACTCTTTCACAGCTTCTCTACTGGTCACCAGCCAGCTCCTGCCTGAGGCACCCTTTCCTGTTGCCCTGACAGAATGAGGTGGCTCTCAGCAGGAGAAAGCCCCCATCCTTTGGGTCCCTTTCTGCCTTCCAGTGACGTTCACTGATTACCCCACAGCCTGCTGAACACTTCAGCTCCTTCCTCACACCAGCCTTGGAATGTTAGACGACAGTCCGTTTCCTCAAGTTCTCTCCCTTTAGGATTAAATGTGCCCTGAATCCTTCAGTCATTCTTCATGTGTCCTGGCTCCCAGAGCAAGCAGCATGCTCCATCCCCATTGCTTTCCTTTGCCCACAGTTTGGTGCATTCGAAAGCTTAGCATTCTGTACACTCAAGAGCTGCACTCCATTCGTAGGTGTCCGTGTTGATGTGTGTCTCTTCCTCTCTCTGCAATATTACTCACCATGTTCTCAAGACCTAACTGTTAAAGACAATGTACATGCTTTTCCTTTTTACAATTTTTTCTACTATGGAAATTTGCAAGGGTACAAAAAGCAGACAGAATAGGAGCATAAACTCCCATGTCCCCATCACTCAGCTTCAACACTTACCTTCATTGCACCAATCTGTTCCACCTATTTCCCTCCTTTCTACTTTTTTTTTTTTAGTACAGGCATTCCTCATTTTATTGTACTTTGCTTTCCTGTGCTTCACAGATGTTGCTTTTATTAAATTAACAAATTGAAGTTTTGTGGCAACACTGCGTCAAGCATTATTTTTCCAACAGCATTTGCTCACTTTGTGTCTCTGTGTCACATTTTGGTAATTCTCACAATATTTCAAACTTTTTCCTTATTTGTTATGATGATCTGTGATTAGGATTTGCTGAAAGCTCAGATGTTGGTTAGCACTTTTTAGCAAGAATTTTTTTTTTTTTTTTTTTAGGGGGAGTAGGGTCAGAGGGAAGGGGAGAGAGAGAATCCTAAGCAGGCTCCATGCCCAGTGGGGTTCGATCTCACAATCCTGAGATCATGACCTGAGCTGAGATCAAGAATCAGATGCTAAACTGACTGAGCCACCCAGGCACCCCACAATAAAGTATTTTTGAACTAAGGTATGTACATTTTTTTAGACATAATGAACTGCACGCTTAATAGACCACAGTATAGTGTACACATAACTTTTGTATGTACTGGGAAACCAGAAAATATACTTGACTTGCCTTTTTGCAATATTTGCTTTATTGTGGTAGTCTGGAACCAAACCCACAATATCTCTGAGATATGACTGTATTTTATTTTTATTTATCCTACAATATTATTGACTGTATTCTCTATACTTTTCATCTGCATGACTTATTTTTGTATGACTTAGTTCCCTTTATCTATTTCACCCATCCCCAACCACCTCCCCTCTGGTAACTATAAGTTTGTTCTCTGCATTTAAGAGTCCATTTTTGGGGGCGCCTGGGTGGCTCGGTTGGTTAAGCGACTGCCTTCGGCTCAGGTCATGATCCTGGAGTCCCGGGATCGAGTTCCGCATTGGGCTCCCTGCTCGGCGGGGAGCCCGCTTCTCCCTCTGACCCTCCCCCCTCTCATGTGCTCTCTCATTCTCTCTCTCTCAAATAAATAAAATCTTTAAAAAAATAAAAATTAAAAAAAATTTAAAAAAAGAGTCCATTTTTTGTCTTGTTTTTTTGTATTTTAGATTCCACATATATATGAAATCATATAGTATTTGTCTTTCTCTGACTTATTTCACTTAGGATTATACCCTCTAGGCCCAACCACTTTGTCACAAATGGCAGGATCTCATTCTTGGGGCACCTGGCTGGCTCAGTCTATAGAGCATGTGACTCTACAAAAGTTCAAGATTGTTGAGTCAATGATCCCATCATTGGGTCATGACTTTAAGCCCCATGTTAGGCATAAAGCTTACTTTAAAAATAAATAAATAAAATGTGTGTATCTTAAAAAAAGGATCTCATTCTTTTTTATGTCTGAGTAATATTCATGTGTGTGTGTGTACCACTCTTCTCTACCCATTCATCTATCTGTGGATACTTAGGTTGCTTCCATATCTTGAATATTGTAAATAATGCTGGTATAAACATAGGGGTGCATATATCTTTCCAAATTAGTGTTTTTGTTTTCTTTGGGTAAGTACCCAGTGGTAGGATTACTGGATCATTTGCTATTTCTATTTTTAATTTTTTGAGGAGCCTCCATATGGTTTTCCAGAATGGCTGCACCAATTTACACTTCCACCAACAGTGCATGAGGGTTACTTTCTCTCCACATCTTCTCCAAGACTTGTTTCTTATCTTTTTTATTTTAGCCATTCTGAAGGTGATACTTCATAGTGTTGTGGGTTTTTTTTTTAAAGATTTTATTTTTAAGTATTCTCTACACCCAATGTGGTGCTCAAACATACAAGCCTAAGATCAAGAGTCACATGCTCTACCGACTGAGCCAGCCAGCCGCTCTCTCATTGTGATTTTGATTTGCATTCCCCTGATGATTAGTGATGTTGAGAATCTTTTCATGTGTCTGTTGGCCATCTATATGTCTTCTTTGGGAAAATGTCTCTTCAGTTCCTTTCCCTATTTTTAAATTGGATTATTTGTTTTTGTTTTTGTTTTTGTTTTTTTGGTGTTGAATTGTATAAATTCTTTATATATTTTGGATATTAACGCCTTATTAAATATATCACTTGCAAGTATTTTCTCCCATTCAGTAAGTTGCCTTTTCATGTTTTTTGATGGTTTCCTTCATTGTTCAAAAGCTTTTTATTTTGTGTAGTCCCAATAGTTTAATTTTGCTTTTGTTTCCCTTGCCCTAGGAGACATCTACAAAAGTGTTGCTAAGGCCAGTGTCAAAGAGATCACTGCCTATGTTTTCTTCCAAGAGTTTTATGGTTGTAGGTCTCAGATTAGGCCTCTAATCCATTTTGAGTTTTTGTGTGTGGTGTAAGAAAGTGATCCAGTTCCATTCTTCTGCATGTAGCTATTTAGTTTTGCCAGCACCAGTTGTTGAAGAGACTGTCTTTTCCCCCATTGTATATTCTTGCCTCCTTTGTCATAGATTACTCGACCACATATGCATAGATTTTTTTCCTTCGGTCTTTGTTCTATTGATCTACGTGTCTGTTTTTGTGCCAGTACCACACTGTTTCGATTACTACAACTTTGTAGTATATCTTGACATCTGGGATTGTGATAACTCCAATTTTGTTCTTTTTCTTGATTGTTTTGGCCATTTGGGATCTTCTGTGGTTCCATACAAATTTCGGGATTATTTGTTCTAGTTCTGTGAAAAATGCTGTTGAAATTTGATAGGGATTGCATTAAATTTGTAGATTGCTTTGGGCAGTATGGACATTTTAACAATATTTGTTCTCCCAGCCCATGAGCATGGAATATCTTTCCATTTGTTTGTGTCATCTTCAATTTCTTCCATCAGTGTTCTATAGTTTTCGAGTACAGGCCTTTCACTTCCTTGGTTAAGTTATTCCTAGGTATTTTATTATTTTTGGTGTAATTTTAAATGGGATTATTTTCTTAAATTTCTCTTTCTGCTGCTTTATTATTAGTGTATAAAAATGCAACAGAATTCTGTATGTTGATTTTGTATCCTGCAGCTTTACTGAATTCATTTATCAGTTCTAATAGTTTTTGGTGGAGACTTTAGGTTTTCTAGATATAGTACTAAGTCATCTGCAAATAGTAAAAGTTTTACTTCTTCCTTACCAATTTGGATGCCTTTTATTTCCTGTCTGACTGCTGTGGCTAGGACTTCCAGTACTTTGCTGAATAAAAGTGGCAATAGTAAACATCCTTCTCTTGTTCCAGACCTTAGAGGAAAAGTCTCTCCATTTTTCACCATTGAGTATGATGTGAGCTGTAGGTTTGACGTATGTGACTTTATTATTTTGAGGTATGTTCCCTCTAATCCCACTTTGTTGAGAGTTTTTATCACAAATCGATGTTGAATCTTGTCAAATGCTTTTTCTGCGTGTCCTGAGATGATTATATGATTTTTGAGATGATATTACTGTATTTTAAAACAAATCCCAGACATTGTTTTAACTTTTCTGTACTGTTTGAATTTTCCAATCGTGTGAGTATCCTAATTATTATATTTCACTGTTTTATACTTATTATATATTTTTAAAATCTGAGTAGTAGGATCATAGGTTATGGAAATACTTTTGTAGTTTACTCTGAGAAAGTGTTGTTAATTTTAAAAGAAAAAAAGCTACAAGTGATTAAGTAATTCTTAAAGAATGCTTGTTAAAATAACCCAAGCAATATAAAAGTGGCAATGGCTAACCACACATAGTAATACTTGTTATTCACGAAAAATTTTTTGGAGGGGTGCTCATTGCTTCAGAGGTCTGGGAGTAGATGGCTGCGTAGTGCTGGGGACATAGGCACGAGGGTAGATGAGAGACACAGACGTACTCTCCAATTCACTGTTTGCCAATGAGAAGTGGACATAATAGAGGTGATTTTAGGGGATATTTGGGAAAGGTATTATATACTCTGGAATCCTGCAGTGCAAAAGTTATTCCTTATTCAAATCTCTTTCCACCTTTCTAAATTGACATGGAGAAAGGGTCAGATTGATGCTAGTATGCTTTTAAAGCCCTCTCTTCCCCTTTTTGTAACAGAGAGAGAATGAACCTCTATTCAAAGCCTTCAGCTGGCAACAGTCTAATAATGTCTGTCTATGAGAAGTGATTCCTAGATTTCAGTTATGGTGATGATGAGTTTCCTGTTTAAATAAAAACATTTAGGTTAAAGAGTCAATATAAAGAAAAAATTAAGTAACGGTGTGGGTACCACGTGGACAGGGCAAACTTTGTGAAAGCAGACTGTAGGTAACCCAAGTTTGAGTAACACTGGGCTGGCCGGGGAACAGGATCCTTCCCCTGTACCTGGAAGGCAAGGAACAGAAGCTGGAACGACCCACTGCCACGGCTATGCTCATCTCTCCCTTTGTGAAATGCCCTCCACTGCCTTCCTGGCTTGGGGATTGCCCTTCTTCGTTTTCGCCGGCTCTCTCCTAAGCAGATGTCGGAGAGAAAGAAGGGAAGCTGCGCAGAGGGCTCAGCCACAGGCCTGGCCCAGCTCCCCGCCCGCCCTTCCACTGCGGCAGAGGCACACTGCGCTGCGCGGGCCGGGACTGCTTTGGGACCAGTAGATACCAACCCAGGAGAGCGACGTCCTCTGTCACCAGGCCACAGCTGCTCAGTCTCAGCACTCGAAGGGACCCTAAAAACTTCAGTGTTTCCAGAAGCAGCTTCAGGTTGCCACCAACACATTTATTCCAAGAAAGGTCGAATATTTCCAGAGCAGGGAGGTAAGTGGAGGCTTCAGCTAAAATTGGTAACAGAAGAGCAATCGTTAGGTTTCCCTCTTTGAAACTGAGGAACCTGGGGCAACATATTAATATAACTGAGATAAGAAAGTTACAGAGACTATTTTCTTTTGCCCGAAATTCATGACCACAACTTACACTGTCTAGTTTTAATTGGGAGAAATGTTGGAAACTTTAGAAAAGTAAAACTTGATTAAGTGGAATTCATTATCAATTGGGATTTTTCTCCTTTAGTTCCCTTCTAGGAAGGAGAAAGAGGCAGAGGATTTGGACAGCTAGTTGAGATTTCCAGAGCATGTCCTGGTTTTATATATTCCTGTGTTCAGTCACGGCTGAAGTTCAGAGATGGGGCCAAGCCTCCTCAGGACTCTGAAACACCCAAATGTGTTTGTGTCGACTTACCTGCAGTTATAGAAACAAGGAAGAGAACTAGTGGATTTTGGAGAGATTTTTAAATGAGGTTTAAAAGGTTCTGCTTAATTCTCAGTTGCCCCTAATGCTGAAATTAACCCTAACAACTTATTCCTAAGATATAGTTAATTATACTTTAACTCCACTCTTCTTTCTAAAGAATAGCAGGTGTCCAAGCGGCAAATATATATCCTTTTATGATATCTATTAAGAAAATTCCTCCCACCTGCATGGTGCAGAGACCTACCAATAAGAAATGGAACTTTTTCTTCTAAAAGTGATATGGAGAATTATATGTTTACTTGACTAACTTCTTTTTTTGGAGGGGAGGGGAGAGAGAGCATGAGAGTGTTGGGGGGGGTGGGGGGAGAAGGGCAGAGGGCAAGAGAGAGAGAATCTTAAGCAGGCTCCATGTGGGGCTTGATCTCATGACCCTGAGATTATGACCTGAGCCAAAATCAAGCGTCAGACACTTAACCAGCTGAGCCACCCAGGTGCCCCTGCTTGATTTACTTCTTAATTCAAATTGAATGATACATTTATTTCAGATTATATAATTTAATGTAATATCTACTTGATTATGATTCATTATGCAGCAATAATTGGGAAGAGCTCTATCTTCTGATGGCAAAAGACACAAAATTAAAAACAAAATTTTCTTTAAAAAATATCCAACTTTTTCCAACTAGGGACATCATGTTGTCCCTAAATTTATTTTTTGTGGAACTTTCCTAACTGAACATTAGTCTAAACAGTGTAATGTGTCGTGTGTGTGTGTGATGTGTATATGTGTGTTTACCTAACCATTTTGGGGATTACAGACCGCTTTGAAAAGTTAGTTTGTTTACTTGCTTAACTAATATTCAGAAATACCTAAAATGGGGTTAGGGTATGCAGTGAAGAATAAAAACAATCTCTGCCTTCAAGGAGGTTATAAACTGTGGGAAATACATACACTGAGAAAAACACACAAATAAATAGATAATTAGAAATTCTAATAAAGGCTATAAAAAAGATACAGGGCCTCCTCATTTAGATCAGAGATGCTGTCCTCACAGGGAGCCTTTATGCTGAGACCTGAAGTCAGATCTCCCCAGGAAAGAACAGGAGGCAGGTGCGGGCGAGGGGCATTCCATCCAGAGAACAGGAAGGCCTGGAGACAAGGGATTGCTCAGTGACAGGAAGGAATGGAAAGAAGCCAGCCGAGGCTTGTTCAGGGAGCAAGAGGGAGAGTGGCCAAGAGGTACTAGGGCCAGATTACCTGGGCCTTTTAGACCCCATGAAGGAATGTGGATTTTACCAGAGGTGCTATGAGCCTCTGGTGTCTTTTTAAACTGGGGAGTGATAAGATCCAAATTACTTGGTAAATGAAATTTATAGATTCCCTCCCCATAATAATATTAACAACTAACATTCACTGAGCATTTACTATGTGCCGGGTACCTTTTCAAGAACTTTACATGTATCAACACATTTATTTCTTACAACCCCATGAAGTATGTACTATTATTCCATTTTACATTTTACAGACAAGGAGACTGAAGCACGGAGATGTTAACTATCTCAGGTCACAAGAGCCAGGGCCAGGATTTGATTTTAGGCAGCCTGATTCTAGGTGCTTTGGAGCCAGAAAATGTACCACATATGTCCCCCACAAAATAATTACAATCAATTTCCGGGAGTTCACAGTCCCCTCCCCCAGGGCACAACTCTAGACTGACTCTCTGACCCAGGTTGAGAACTCCAGATCTGAAAGGTACATATCTTGCTATTTTCCCCAACCAGACATGGGGACAAGGAGATGAGCAATGCTGGGAGAGGCGTGGGCGCAGTTCACAGCAAAGACCAAGTCTATGTGGGTTGAACAAAATACTTGGGCTGAAAGGGAGGCAAGAGTGCCTTAAATATAAAGGTCTTAGAATTTGGGGTGAGTTATATGCATTCATTTCTGTTAATAGATATCAATAAATAGCTTATTTTATTACTAGAATATGCCTATTTCATTAATAATAATCCATGTTTGGTCCATGGTACAATTCATTTTTCTAGAAGTGTCAACTGACAAACAATACTTGAGGGTCAGAGAGAAGGACTCTGTTTTCATCTTTATCCAGGAAGCCCCGGAATGCAAGCTCTCTAGTCTGTGTATGTGTGCAAAACGAGAGCTAACCTGCCAGGCCTGAGGCTGCGACCCCCTAAAGACTTCCTGGCAAGGCTGGCTGGCATCTGAGCACTTGCAGTTTGGCTCTGTTCCAGCCATTCCTTACCTAATAAGAGTGGCTCACTGTGCCTCCCCTGTGTGTCTACAAATTCCATGACTTATGTGGAACACCAGGTTTCCTTCTATGCTCTGGAATTTTGGTAGAGGGTGCCTATGTGACCACCACCCAGTAAAAGCCCCAGATGGAAGGTTCAGGTGAGCTTCCCCGGAAGGCATCATTTCACACGTGTTGTCAGAAGTCGCTGGGAGAAGGAAGTGTGTCCCATGTTACTCCACAGGTGGAGGTCTCTTGGAAGCTTGTACTTGGTTTCCTCTAAACTTTGTGCCACGCCCTGTTCCCTTCGCTGATTTTGCTTTGTACCCTTTTGTTGTAATAAATCCCAACAGTGAGTCCGACTCTATGCTGAGACCTGTGAGTCCTCCTAGCGAATCACTGAACCTAAAGGTGGCGTTGGGGACCCCCATCCAGCAATGTGTGCCCAAAGTTCTTTGCCTGGGTGGCAGATTCTGCAAAATAATGCAAAGTGCCTTTGCCTCAAAATATCTCCCTCTACTTGCAGACGATGTTCTTGCCCCGGAAGAGGCACATTCCAGATTCTGTAGGCCCTTGATCTAAGCTGGACTGTGTCTGTGACCTTCCAGCAGGCCCAGGTTCCTAGAAAGGACAACAAATCCTGCTGGAAAGTGGGTGCTGGGCAGTCAACTAGGCTCACACACTAGCAATTGCCTCACTTTTCCCATCAGACTCCCAGCAATCCAGTTTATATTGGCACCTCGGTGAAATCCCAAGTTACCATGGATATGGCCTCCAGAGTCGGCTACATACACTTTAGATTTTAAATGTTAAATTTGCAAATGCCAGCCAGAATCATTCATCTGGCCCCCCAAAAGCCACTTTTAAGAAAGCACATTTCCTGAGAAGAAGACAAATTAGTAATTCACAACTTTGCCTCTGGCAGAGGCTTGGCATGAAATTCCTATGTAGGAATATGTGGACTCATGTGTTACTGTACATGCCTGCAGGGATCTGGGGAATTCTCTTACCGAGGGCGGTAAAAGTCTCACTCTCCAGAGCACAGCTGTTGATGAGTAAGGACTTCAGTGCTGGTAAAAATCGGAGCCGGCTGAGGAGGTTTTCAGAAGAGCTGCCCATCTTTTTGTTGGCAGATAAATCCAACTCTTGAAGACTCGAGAGTAAAGGGATTACCTGGGCTGTTAAAATGTCAGCAGTGACATGTTTTAGGCACCATCTCACAAAGAGTCTTCTGGATATTTGGGTCCCACGGTCCCACAGTCTCCGTCCCTTACACACACGCACACCAGCCACACTCCCCAGTGTGTAGCTTGGGCTGTTCTACTTCCAAGCCTCTCTCCAGGCTAGACGTTAAGAGCAAAGACCTTGGAGACAGAATTGGGTTCTAATCCTGCCTCTGCTGCTAAAGAACTGTGTGATTTTAGGAAAGTTACTTAACCTCTTTGAACCTCGGTTATCGCCATAATAATAACAACAACAGTACTTCACAGGGTCACCGGGAAGAAAAAAATGACTTGGTATAGGTAGGTATGTTGGGATCTCTGTTGGGCTGGCTCAACTCCACAGAGCCTTCAGGGCCCCCTAAGCCACAGAAGCCCTTGGTCACTGTTACATCACCCTATTTATTTTTGCTTATGTGTTTGTTTTCTGTCCTCCCCCACCAAAGGTGAGCTCTGTCTGTAGGGCCTGCTTCCTCCCCAGAGTGTGCAGAAGAATCCAGAACACTAGAGGCACAGACATTTGTGGAAGGAGGGGAGGAAGATGGGAAGGAAAGGAAGACAGGCAGGTGGGATCCCAAGAGATGTCACGGTTTCTTCCTCTTCACCATGTAGTTGGTTTATTCCTGTCCCTACCAGACGGAGGCTCCCAGACTGTGAATTTCCCTTAGCACATGGCACAGTGCCTCGTACAACTAGATGGTTAATCAAAAGTTGTTGGCTAAACAATCTGTAATTCCATTTCTTTGGAGCTATCTAGAATGATCAGATAAAAGAATGGTGAGTTATTTAGCCTCCTAAGGTATAAACGGAATGTATTTTCATTTCCATCTTTTCAAAATTAGGCAGTAGAACGATGCAATTTGCTACAGTTCTTAAATAAATCATGAGCTTTCCAGGGCCTTTCACCCATGTTGGTGGTGGTGAATCTGGTAAGAGAAGCTGATCCCCCTCTTAGGCTATTGGTAACAGTTGAGGTCCCTCTGGCCCTGGAACCTTCCTCTGAGTAACAAGATGAGAGGTGATATTCATGTTACTCCGTTGTACCAAGGGAAATTCATTCTTTGGAATCTGCTCGCTGATAATCCAAGAGTGTTTCCTCTAGGTATGATGCTCAGAAGTAAAGGGGATGGTGATACCCCATACGCTCCACCTGGAGCTCAGAAACGGATTGTTTTGTTCCTTTAAAATCCTTATGAAAGCCTTGAACTTTTCTGTTTTCCAAATTGAGGCATGAGTCCCAAATGTAATTTAGCAGGTCTAAAATACAGATGTTAGACCTAAGAACCTATTTTACTCTTTTCCTTCCCAAATTGTACTAAAAACAACTAAAAAATTCTTTTTATTCTTGTTCTTAATTGATTCATTCATTCGATCATATTCAACAATCATTTCCTGGGTGCCAACTATGTACCAACCCCCGTACCTGAACAAAGGAGAGATGCTGAAGGGGCTCCCAACACAGGAGGGGCCCATGATCTGGAGAGGGAGCAAGGACAAAGGCCCCAGGGACAGAGGGTCAGCCCAGACAAGTGGCTGGTGTGGAGTCCAGGAGGGGAAGGCTAGGGAACGAAGTCAGAACGACAGAGGAGGAACAGTAAGACCATTTGGACTCGTAATAATCTGGGCACGAGATGACAGTAGCCTGAACCAGGGTGGTAAAGGTCTAGATGGTGAGCTGTGGTGAGATCCTGGAGGTATTTTGAAAGTTTACTGTGGCCACAGATGGAGTAAAATCCTTAATGGCAAGGCTGCACTTACACTGCTTGTTATGGGAAACTGCATTTATACATTACGTTTTATAATTACAGGATTATGCCTACAGTGGGAAGTTAAGCGTAGGCACCTAAAGGTAAAATATACACCTGTGATGCACCACCCTAAATTCTTCTGTAATTTCATTTGTATCTAAGGGGCTTGACTTCACTTGTTAGTCAGTAAGCCTCAACGCCCTTTGTTTGGCTTTCTCTCTACATCCCTGTTTGAAACAAACTTTGTGACTAACAGAGTCATTTCTAAACAGTAACATATATTCAAAATGTTCTCCACCAAGTGCCACATCCATCATTTACAAACATGTATAGGAGGAATTTAGATTCACTAACATTTACTGGGCACGTAATATATGCCAAATACAATATTGGGGCATTCACAGAACTTTTATGGTTTGATGCTTTTGGTTAAGTTTAAGTAAGTTTCAGGGGACACCTCAAATTTGCCAAGTTCCAAACATATACTGAGGTTCCAAAAGTCCTTCCTTGGCTCTATCGTTCACACTTACTCAGTGACATCACATCATCTGCCGTTAGCGAGCACTGGTGAAGATCCAAAACTTCTAGATGCTCCAACGTGGCCAGCTGAGCTGATGAGTCTTCAAAACCCCCACCCAGCTCCCTGTTGCAGGAAAGGTCTAATTTCTTCAGTTCACACAAGGACCTAAAAGCAGCATCTACAAAGAAAGTCAAAAGTCCCATTCTGACAGGTTAGAAGGTGGAAGGCAGGTGTGGAACAGGGGAGGGGGCAGGTGTGCAGAAGGGAGATGGAGAAAATACACTGGGTTGGGAAAAGCCAAGACAGAGGAGTAACTTTAGACTCCCTGCCATCTGGCCCTCTTTGGACTTGACCATGGCTTCAAACACCCCACCCCCAGCACCCCGTGATCTGCGTTGACTGCCAATGGCTTTGGTGGAACCCTGCAACGGATGGTTCTCCTCCTCCTACACTGGAGGCATTGGCATTTCACAGAATTCTAGACTTCCTCAAACTGCCAGTGAGAAGGATATTATAGACTCTGTAAGTCAAAGGGGAACACACAATTTCATGTCATGTTCTCCCCACAGATGCCACTGGAGCTATTCTTTTTATCAGTACCAATTCCTTCCTACTACTGAGCATAAAATAATGCTGACATTTTCAGAAGTAAGAGAAAAATGGAGAGCTTTTGTACCACATAACTTTTCTTTTGCCCAGTGTCTATCTCAAACCCAGAATATCCTGGCCTTTTCAGAGGCAGCCATTTTAAGAGGTTATTTTTAGAATCATGAAAGTATGTGCTTACTGTAAAAGACTCTGAAAAGGATAAAACAAAGAAGATTTAAATTACCTATAATCTCATTCCCCAACATAACCACTGTGTATATTTTGTTGAATTTCCTAACACCTTAAAAAATTAAATATAAACTAAAATTACATGTGTATGTAAAAACCCCAGTCACTGCTAACTCACCCAGTAGTTTGACACTCTCTTGTGATAGTCCACATGAGTGTAACTTCAGTACTTTCAGATTTGAGGTACTTTTTAATCCCTGAGCAATACTGTTCAGACTGGCACCAATGTTTCTGTTAATGGAAAGATCAAGGACTTCGAGATTTTGCATCATGGGTAGCAACTGACCTAGAGGGAAGGAAGTGAATCCAAATGAGAAGAGCAACTCAGTAAAAACCCAGGTTGTGAATGTTGGGGCAGGAAAGGGAGGGCAGCCTCATGTGACCCCGGGGCTATAGTGAGCCACTCCTCCCATTCAGGGTGAAACAAAGCACAGCCAACTTTGACCCTTTGACTCTCAGGCTGTCTGCTTGTGGGTATCTTCACATTTATATTCTGGGAAGGACCCTTCCGATTTCCACTTACCCACAAATGCCCCATCTTCAGATGTGAGGTCACAATCCACAAGCTCAAGTGTTTGTATCTTGCTCCCTTCTTGGAACTTCTGGAGGGTCAGAGGCAAATTTCCTCCCACTTCACTGTTCCAGGACAAGTTCAGCTCTTTCAGTTCAAGTATCACCTCGAGTGCTTCTCCTGTTACAAAAGAGCCCGAAGATGGGGTCGACTGCTAATCCACAAAGCAGGGAATCCACCTCGAAATCAGCACAAGCGTGATTTATGGAATGATAATGGCTGGGCCAGGGACTGGTCAGGTGCCGAGGAACAGAGCAGACCCAGTTACCGCCCGCTCCCAGCAGGCTAAGCCCCTGTATTTACAGGCACAGCAATTCTAGACCCTCCAAGGTTCAGAAGCCATGCCTCTGTACAAAAATTATTGTCAAGAAAACCCCACCTGTCAGTAGGGTGGTTTCACAGAGTTGTTTTTATGGTAGTAAATACATGTACTATTCCAACTCCTTTCTCTCGCCCACCTTGTCTGGGGTCAGCATCACTGGGAAGCTGGACCAGAGGATGAGGTGAGGCCACGCAGAGCCCTGGCCGCCACGGGGGTAAAGCTCACTTTGACATCAAGAATATCACGTACAACTGAACCGAGCCCTCCAGAGAACTAGTAATAAAGCAGAAGGCGCTAGCGGCTCATAACAGCCACGCAGCCTTGGAGGGTAGAGGAGGGTGCAGTGAGAAAGGGGTGGAACTTCACATTTCTGAAACCCTTCAGCAGAGGAAAGCAACCGAGGGCTAGAACGGAGGCTGGGCGAGAACAGGGAAGTCACCAGGGAAATCAGCCTTAGGAATGACTTCCACTGCCTTGGGGAGAACAGGGCGGAGAGGCACACACATGGAAAATGCACTTACGCAATGTGCAGAGTCGATCTCAACACCGAAGCGTTAAGAGTACTGGAAAGTCCCCTGTGTCTAGAAGCCTCTCCTCCATGGTCCACTACTGGACGTGGACTTCTGCCATTGGCTATTCATTGTGAGGACTGAGGTTTCGGGAGTCCAGGAGCCTCACGTTAAAATGCATGTTCTCCCAGCACAGGTGCCATTTTGTGTGCCATCACCAGTCAGTTGGGGTGGCTTTCGATAGCCCTGAAGCACTCCTCAGCTTCAGCGACAGAGAGTACATGACTGATCAGCCATGTCTGCAGTGCACATGGTACTGGGGAGCCATGCTTCTGTCATCCCACACTCAGCAGTTGTAACAGGTATAATAATGTTGGAATGCCTCCTGATTTATGGTCTCTTTTCATTAAGCCATTTATTCTCCCTGTACCCCATCTGCCATCAATGCTAAGGAAAGTCCCTTCTGATGGAGAAGATGCAGAAGCCCTTCCAGAGTGGAGAGGGAGTCTGGGAGAGGGAGCAGGTTACAAAACATCACAGCACCAAAGATGCAGACTCTCTCCTGAACCGGATAAGTTTGGAGTGAGTCCCAGGAGAGAAATTCCATTTCCCCATTTCTTCTTTTTTTTTTTTTTTAAGATTTTTATTTATATATTTATTTGACAGACAGAGAGAGACAGCGAGAGAGGGAACACAACCAGGGGGAGTGGGAGAGGGAGAAGCAGGCTCCCTGCTGATCAGGGAGCCCGATGCGGGGCTCCATCCCAGGACTTAACGACTGAGCCAACCAGGCGTCCCCACTTCCCCATTTTTTAAGGATGGAAGACCATGAACAAAATTTAGATTAATCATAGGAAATAAAGAAACTACATTTTCTTTTCACCCCTGAGTAGCAGTGAGTTAAATTTGCAACTCCACTACACAATAACCAGCTGCTAACCAGTGGGGCTCAACTGGTCACATAAAACCACTGAAAGTTAATTTCAGTGGGAGTAGTGAAAGGAGGAACTGTGCTAAATTACTGAGCACGTACTATGTGCCAGGCATGTAGTAAGTGCGTCACAGAAATTATTTAATCCTCACAGTAGTTTTTTGAGGTGGATATCAAACTTATTTCAGAGATAAGAAAGCTGAGGCTTACGAAGTTTAAATAATTGTCCATCGTCACAAAGCTAGTTAGAAGTAGGGATAGAATTTGAACTGAGACCTGGCTCTGAGATGTATGGTGTTTCTCCTCAGCTACAGGAAGGCCAGGGGGCATAAACGGATCCTGATTTTCTACAGAGAGATCAGAGAGAAGACATTTGACATAAGTTGTGTTGTTTTTACAGAAATGTTTGCCAAGATGTAAATGACCAAAATAATCACTGAAATAAGAAACTTCAGACCAAAAGGACTTTAAAAAATATGAATGGCATCTAAAACCATCAAGGATCATAGTAAAGAGTTGGATTAGTAGCATGACAAATTTTATCCTAAATTCTATGTTCAGTATATAAATTAATTGAGGTTCTAGTTCTATTTAAACCATTGCTTTTAATTTAAATATCTTGTTTTGATCCATTTTTTAAAATGGGAGTGGAAAAATAGAAGAGATTATTTTGGAATTGGAAAATAATCATTACTTACCCCAACTCCTTAATTTTACAGACGAGTAACAGACTGAGAGTAAGCAAATTTGACAAATTATCTCCATTTAAATTCCATGAGAGCAGGTATCTATCTGGCCAGCCTTGTTCCCTTCTCTATCCTGGGGCTTACCACAGTGCTAGTAGGTACAGGCTGTGTAGCCTTTTAGAAGTTATGCAAGTGCTCAGCATGGCATTCCATCATCCATGTGCTCTCATCCATGAGCACCCGAGGGGGTGTGACCCAGATAGTTTGCCCTTGACACTTCAAAGCTGCTTCCAGTGAAGCATTCATCATACCCAGGGCTCGAACATCATCCATGGTAAGTCTGCAACTTCCCAGCCTCAGGATTTTTAACTTGCTGACGAGATGCATTTGCTGGGTGATTGAATGGAGGTTTCCACCTACAGAATCATTCCAGGAAATATCCAGTTTTTCCAAGTCTGGGAGAAAAGGCAGCAAAGCAACTGGAAAAGAACAAGAGGATATACAGATTTGCATATGTAATGTGCGACTGGTAGTAAATAGGATCCAATGCCTATTGCACTGTAAGAAGGGAGGGGTGGATGTATTGGCTTTCAGCAAAGCAGGGATCCCTCAGCCATGCAACTGGGGAGAATGTGACCTTTATATTTCCTATTTCCTAGGATATTTTCTATTTCTGCCAAATAAATGCACTCCAAAAATGGAGTGGTATCTTCATAAGATTTCATAGGAGCTCCTTTATTGTAGCAGAAATGGTAATTCTACTGTTACTACCACTGCCACTGTGATATGTATACTAGCCCTTTATTTTGCAAAAATAATTCCTCACCCCTTCATCCTATTGGACCCTCGGGCTGAAAGCCAGAGGACTCTCTGTTGGCCAGGATTGCTGAGATTGAGGGTACCTGTTACCCTTTCTTTTATATCTTGTTTACCTGGGTATCATCACCTTAAAAAGCTCCCATTATATGTAAATAGACCAACATGTAGAGGTTTAGACAGGCACAAAGCCTGTCCGGAACCTTCTCTGAGTATCTGCCATCGCCCATTAAGTGACCTTACTGTCTGTGAAAAAAGATTTGCTAAGGCCATCTTTATCTCCTGAAGCAACAAGACTCAAGGGTGGAAATGCCAACGAAGAGTGGATGAAAAATCTTTGTTTGCTTTTAAATCTCTGTCTTGAAGGTAAGGGCAGCCGTCAGAAGTAGCAAGCTGAGCTTTTACAGTTACAGACACAGCTGCGTCCAAAATTCTGAGCCCATGATTAGGAGTGAAATTGTTTTTGCTTTTTGGTTTTTTACTAGCCTTCAATTTCAACTTGTTCGCCAAAATCCTAACTTTATCAAGCCTGAAAGTCTTTTGAACACATTAAGAAGGAAAAAAAAAATTAAAAACCATATTGCTGGGGCCCGCTCTCAGAGACTCCAAGTTGGTGGGCTTGGGTTGAGCTGCAGTGAACACGAGCTCTGCTAGTGATTCTGACACACAGGTATCTGGAAACACAGACACGGTTAGGGTTCTCTCTTCAGAGAATTGTCCAAAATACAGTGGCATGGATTTTAATTAAAATAGTCAAGGACCCCTCACTCCCGATTCAGTTTTTTTGATACCTCTGTGCTGGTAGACACATCTAGTTTGATGAAAGACTCGACTTAAGGTCTCTGAGAAAAAGAGAAAAGAAAGGTGGTAATAGTTGTGTGGGGAGGGGCGTCTTCACAACCAGACGCCCGCTTACGTGTGACAAGTGGTGATTACGCTGTTGAGTACACAAGTTGTAAGCAATAATTGCTGGTAGTTCCTCTTTCATTCCACAGACAACTGAGCACAACACCCCGTTACATTCCCAGCGGGGCTCAGCTTAATGGATGAGTTGCACGAGTTTATATCTCATATTGTGTGCAAGACAAATGTTTTTCAGGGAGTAAGGAGCCATCAGTAGGGAGGTAAAATGCTTGGGAAGAACAAACAGACAAATGAACCTTCCTCCTAAACTCAGCTCAAATCTTTGAAGTTTGAAGAAGGATCAATTAACTTGTTTTTTGTTTTTTTGTTTGTTTGTTTGTTTTAGTGGTACAGCTGCTATTCCTGAGTTGTCTGGGGCCACCCTGAGACCTTGGGTTGCCAGGTGAGTAATGAGCGTGTTTTGCCTGCTCATCTCAACCTGAGGGCTCCCGTGGCCCTCCGTGCGAAGTCAACTGCATACAGACCCACTTCCCTCACGTCCGCTGCCGTTAGTCTGCAGTTATTCAGATCTAGACACTTGTCCACAGCCGTTCTGCCCAGCTTCTGCAGGAACTGCTCATTTTTCTCCATCCTGGATCCCCATTCCTCGTCTGAAGTGAGAGGCTGAGCTACATTATAAGAATAAAGAAGAACTTGCGTGAATGACAGATCGTGTTAAAGATGCACAGTGATCGCAGTAAGACAAGTCAACAGACTAACAACAATCCTGAGCAGGTCCTTTGTGAAGCCTCAACCCTGAAGGGGAAACATTTACCAGAGACAGAACTTGACCGCTGTCCTGCCTCCAGGTGCTGGACACTGATCGCTCCAGTGACCCTCTTCTTAGCAATGAAACTGAGGCACTCAGGGGCTCTTCTTTCACGGCCTGACAGGGTTCTCAGCGTGTAGAAAGTGTTGTCTTCCTGAACGAAGTGGCGAACTTGTTAGCACAGCGTTTAAGCCGAGCGCTGCTGAGGGACACACAGCCGGGTGCACGCCAGGTGGGGAGCACAGGTATTTGACCAAACAGGTGAAGAAGGGGAAGCGTTGTCACCCGGCTGGGAGCTTCAGTTGCCTACTAGGAGCTAATGAAACACTGCTCGTCTCCTAGACCATTCAGTTGACAGATCCAGAGAGGGGAGTGCCGGGGAGAGCTTGTCTCCACCCCTGCCAGAGAATATGCTCAGAAAGCCCCGTTTATCCTTCTTGTTATTAGAGACCACTTACATGGCACCCTCATCAAGTTCCTCTGTACTAACGCTGTGCTAACATGCGAACACTAAAATAAGAAAAGCTTTACTTTTATTGAACACCTATTATGTCCCAGTATGTGCCAGCATTTAAGACACATATAAAACACATCATACTTTTGGGCGCCTGGGTGGCTCAGTTGGTTAAGCGACGGCTCAGGTCATGATCCTGGAGTCCCGGGATCGAGTCCCGCATCGGGCTCCCGGCTCGGCAGGGAGTCTGCTTCTCCCTCTGACCCTCCTCCCTCTCATGCTCTCTCTATCTCATTCTCTCTGTCTCAAATAAATAAATAAAATCTTTAAAAAAACAACAAAAAAACAAAAACAAAAACAAAAAAACACATCATACTTTTGTAAGGAGAAACGAATATGCAGGTACTGACAGTGACTTTAAGGAGGTTTTGTAGATGAAAATGTACAATTTAAAACATATAAAAAGAGTATACTGGAATCCAACATGAAAGTGTTAAGTTCCAAATATGCAGTGATATTCTACTATACCTTCCAAAGTATAAAACCACATCGCTAAAAAGAAATATACTGGTACCAGTGAAAATTAATAGTAGGATTTCAGTAGTAATCAACTTAGACTTAAATATTAGGAGAGTAATACAAACTCAACCTCTCCTCCGCGGTGTGTCTGGTGGCTGGCTATTTTTAAGAAAACACGCCCTGACGCCCATGGGGTGTACATCTTTGCAGGGATGGCTGGTGTTGCCACATTCCGCCAGTAGGAGACAGCACCAACCACCATTTTACCTCTTCCCATTCTGGTCTTCCACTTGTATCATGCACTGGTAAATAAAACGTATTTCATTTTGGGTAGGGTTGCCAGATTTAGGAAAAACAAAAACAGCCTGTCCAATTAAATTTAAACTTCAAGTAAACAAGGAATCATTACTTAGTAAAACTATATCCCAAATATTGCATGTATTTTATCTGGCAACTCTAATTTTGGGTGGAGCAGAAGAGAATGGTGGGTGGGGGGTGCAGAGGGACTAACTCTTATGTGTCAGGACATTTTGTGTAAACTTCATGCAAGGAGACACAATCGCACTATTTCATAAGTTTGGAACCTGAGACACAGAGAGACTGTCAATTATTAAGTAGCAGAGTCAGAATTTGAACCCAGAACAGTCTGCTCCAAAACCCATTATATATATGTGTATGTTTTTGAATTTTTGTGTTAAAAAAATCTCTCTGCATGCTATCTGATGCTTTCTCCCTTCTCTTTTTGAACTTTTTATCTCCATAGGCTCAACTTACAATCATGCTCAAGTTCCAGCCTCACAAAAGCTTCTTTGTTTTCTCAAGCCACTGTTTTGTCTATCATTAGGAAATGATTACTGTCATCTGTTTGGAAAGGGTGGTTTGTACTTGCTGGTCCCAATTCACCACATTTGCCAATTAACCCTCTATGTTCTGGTGACCACATTCACATTCTCAAAGGTCACCAGCAGTGACCTACCAATTGACAGATCAAGGAATCTCTTCTCAGACCGCATCCTACTTGGGTCCTCCGTAATGTTTGATAGGACTGGCAAGGCTAAGACAGCATAAGTGGAAGACCTGGTTCAAATCACGGGTCCCTCAGGTGAGCAAGTCACTGAACTTCTTTGAGCCTTGGTTTACTCATCTATAAAGTAGAGATTATAATTCCTGCCTGGTTCACTTCTCATTTATTGGGGCCTCCCAGGGAGATGGGACTCTGCAGTGTCTTTTATATGAGAGGTATTCTGTAAATATTTGTTGAATGCACAGATAATTGAAGGAAGGAAGGAAGGAAAGAAGGAAGGAAGGAAGGAAGGAAGGAAGGAAGGAAGGAAGGAATATTAGCTTTAAAGCTCCTTAATGACCAAAATAAATCAACATGGCAAATCTTTATCAAATGCCTAAGTATAAATATGAGTACCAATTTATGAGATCCCTGGACATGTCCTTACAGGCCACATATTTCAATTTTTTTAAATACATAAAACCCTTTCTTCAAAGGATAGCTTATATCACAGCTCAAGACATAAAACAGTTGAGTCAGAGTTGCTACCCATTGGCTGAGGTAGGATGATGGGCACATCATGAAGAGGACAAAGTTATCACACGTGAGCAATTCTGTGGAGTGACTCAGGGCCTTTTCCTGGCTGCTTTACTGCTGAACTGAGCTTCTGCCTTCTCCACGGGATTCTATGAGCTAAGCAGTATCTTCACATTAAGTTCTTTTCTAACCTAAAGTTCTAAGGGTTGGTTTCTTGGTTATAAACAACCAAGAATCCCAGTGGTTTCATAAAACATGATTACATGTTTGTAACATGGGTGGAGCTGTACAGGGAACCAAGATAACAAGTTCCTGTTTTCAAGGAGCTACCTGTCTAATGGAAGAGACAGACACGAAAGCCATGCTTACAGTACAGAGGAGACGTGCAATGATGGAGGCATGTGGAGGGTGCATGAGAACACATGGTAGTGACAATAAGCACCTCAGGTCCCATGGGCAGGTCTTGGCAAGCTTTCAAGAGAAAGGGGTACATGAATTGCACCTTAAGGGTGAGCAATCGTCAGGCAGGTGGGTGGAGAGGAAGGAGGAATAAATGGGGGAGGGGTGCAGAAGGAGCATGGTGACACAAAGGAAGGTCTTTATAAGCCCAGGGAACCCTTTTGGAAGAATATGGCCAGTTCAGGAAACTGCAAGTGAATCTGAATTTCAGGAGTCGAGGATGAACATGAGGTTGGGGGAAGGCAGAGGTCATGAAGAGAGATCCATCTGATCACAAATACCTTGAAGACCATGCTTGGGAGTGTAGACTTTCTTTTCAAGGCAAGAAAGACTCAGGGAAAGATTTTAAGCAGGCGAAAGACATCATGTCTGTGATTTAGAAAGAGCACCCCATGGCACTGTGGAGGACAAGTTGGCAAGAAAGCCAGACTAGAAGTAGAGAAACCAATTAGGAAGCTGGCCCAGTGGTCCGGTCAAAAAACAATGAAAGCCAGAACAGCAACGGAGAAGAGGAACCAGGTCTGAGAGCCATTTTGGGGGCAGAATTGACATGACTCCAGGAGCCACTGAATTATGGAAATGGAGAAGCCATGCAAGGTTGAGGGGCCAGTGTTGCCCAGCCGGGATAACCAGTGCCTAGCCTTGCACTGTTAATTTCATCATGGTTACAGGTATTCATGAGCCATGTTCCTGAAGGTTCAATTCCTACTTTAGAACAAGTATCAACAATTTTCTGATAGAGGTTGTCCTTTTTTTAAAAAGTAGACTTTAACTTCCTATTTCCAAAATAGATTTAAAAAGATACTTAATCTGCTTTCACATAAAATGATACTATTTTTGGTATTTGATACAAATAATCTGATAGAATTGAGGGTAGGTATAAATGAATCAAGATTGGCCACGGGTTGATAATTGTTAGAGGGAAGTGATCATGGGGAGTTCTTAGACTGTTCTCTCTACTTCTGTGTATATAGATGTTTAAAAAATACATTTAATCTAATAGATACTATATTAATGGCATTGTGTATGACACATAGCTTTGGGGAGAGACCTGCCAATATTTATTTTCATAACCCTTGAATTTTTAATCTCTGTTCTAAGAAAAAGGCTGAAATACAATGAAGCTGGGAATAAGCAAGAGGGAAAAATAAAAATATTCACTGAAGGGCAAAAAAGGAACTTAAGTAATTATGGCATATGCCTGGATAGAATATTATGCAGCTGTTAAAATTAGGCATACGAACATCATTTTATGTATGTCTGCCATGTGGGGACTGAGCAATATAATCATATGTTCCAGAAGTAGGATATCAGCTCTGTGTAAGCTCAAGAGGGATTTGTAAGCTATTATAACTACAAAAGATGCCCACTCTGGCCCCCAGGAACCCCTGGGGGGTGGGTGACTGTTCTACTGCTCTTGTCCTCTCTCCTCTCTCATCTTGCTTCAGCACCCCTGACCTTGGGCTCACTCTCAAGCATGCCAGGCCCAGTCCCACCTCGGGCCTTTGCATTTACGGTTCCCTTTGCCTGGGAAGCCATTGCCATAGACATCCATGGGACTGGCTTGATTCATTCATTCTACTTGGCTTACTTTATTCAGATCTCTGCTCAAATGCCACCAAATCAGAGACTCCTTCCTTGCAACCCCACCTAGAGTAGGACCCCATCCATCCTCTGTCTCCTTAGCCTGCTTTATTTTTCTTCCTATTACTTATCACACTGAAATTATGTCTGCATTCGGTTCTTTGTGTACATGAGGTCCTGTTTTTCGTGGCTGCATTTCTAACACTTACAACAGTAGCTGACATACAGTAGGTACTCAGTCAGTGTTGACTGGCTGACTGACCGTAAATGCATGCATATGAACAAAAGACTGAAAAGAATCTTGAAGAAATGACCATTTGTGTTAGAATGAAAGGAAACAAGGTATTTTCTCTATACCTTCCTGTAGTGTTACTTTTGATAATTTAAAAGTCAAATTAGGCAAGTATTTAAAGCATTTAAGTCACACAGTAAATGCTTAGAATAGAGACTCAGATTAGGTTTAGTTTAACCCATATGATCTCTGTAGGGAAAAACATTACTCTAAAAAAGTAAAGAAATAACAGCAGTCAGAAGTTTACCCGTATCTAAAGTGGCTGTTTTCTGTGCGTCGTTGCTGGGTTGGAAATCAGTTGTTGCAAGGTCATTGCTCTCTTTTCTGCTTTCAGCTTTGGAGGACATAAGTTTTGAGCCCCTGAGGAATTTGTTGACAAATGAAGTCCGGGGTTTAGTTTCTCCATCTGAAGAATTTTTCTTCCGTGTTTGACTCATGGTGAAGTTAAAGGGGGCCTTTCTCAGTAAGACATCTTCCTGTTGTTTTCTGTTTCTAGGATTACTGAGAAGAAAAAGACTGTCAAGCCTGTGTGAAATCAGAATTTCCCTACACGAGTTTTTATTTCCCCCCTTCCTTTGTTTTTATTACTGGTAATGTTTAATGTAAAAATAAGAATGACGTAAGCCAGGATCTGGGAACCAACAGATGGTGGCAGATACAAATCTAAAGCAAACTTGGTTTTTAACTTTGCCCTATTCTATTGTGTGAGATACAGGTCATTTAAAACCACTCCGGCAAATGCATCAAATGTGCCAATACATTTGATATTTCAGCAGTCAATTACAGTTACCTTCTAAGGGACGACAGTAAAGGAGGATTTTAGCATGTCTCTCAACTATCTGGCCCTTTGCAAAACTGTCACCCAGAAGAGTCTGCCTTCGGTGAGCCCGGCCTCCTCTCTTCACGTATTGCTGCTTTTTCTCCTGGCATCTTCCCTTTTCCACTCCAGCCCTCCTCTGCCACCCCACAAAAAACACACTGGCAGTAAAACGTTCACTCACTCCATAAGCAGAGCCTACTCTGGGTCGGATACTGTTCCAGATGGGAGATTCGACAAGGAGCAAGACACAGCTCCTGTCTTTGATGGAGGCTTAACCTGTAAGCCAGAGAACACCCCAGGGTAAGGGCTGCCAGGGAGGAGGGACCCAGATAGTCAGGGAAGGCTCCAATGGACTATGCCTGCCTTGGAGAACAAATTTGGAGCCTGATTTTTAGCCTGGGGAGTTAGCTAAAAAAAGAGGAGAGGGAAGAGTGTCCCAGGTAGAAAAAACAAGCTCAGAAGTCTCCAGGAATGAAGGCTGGAAAAAGCCTAGGGTTGGCTCCAGCAGTGAATTCTGGTTTACCTGGCGCAAAAGATGTAGGGGATGGAGGTAAGGAATGGGTCTGCTGTGATTTGAGGCTAAAGATTCATAAGGGTCAATCTATTGTCCCTCCTGGGATTTGCTTACATTTTAAGGGAGGGTTGAATACTTAAACTGGGGATAAAACATCAATGGAATTTTAGATTTTTTTTTTTTGGCATTTAAACAAAATTAAAATCCAATTAATTAACATGTAGTGTATTATTAGTTTCAGAGGTAGAGTTCAATGATTCATCAGTCTTCTACAACACCCAGTGCTCATTACATCCCGTGCCCTCTTAATGTCCATCACCCAGTTACTCCATCCCCTACTCCCTCTTGGAATTTTAGCTTTTGTTAATAAAATTTAGATCCTGTCCTTGGGACAGAGTCTAATAGGTATTCTTGAAATTACATTGTTCATGGCTTCTTCCCTATTAAATAGGTCCTTCTGTAATACTATATTCTAGAATGACTCAAGAACCTTTGCATAGGGGCTCCTAAAAATGACCTTGGAGAGCCCACCTCCATGCCAGGGAGGTGGAATATTCAAAATACCTGGAGTACTGTTTTAGAAGTCACAATTGGGCATCTTTTTCTTTTTGCATTTTCTTTTCAAATTAGAGCAGGGTGTGGCCCAGGTTTACCCAGGAACAGACAGCAATGGAACCAGACAGTAGCCTCCTGCTACAGCCCCACAGCTGACCAAGGTCAGTGGGTTAGGTGGGAAAGAAAAAAAGACCACTGGCAATGAACCTAGCCACAACCAGCAGCACTGGCTGTCCCATCCTGATTCCACCCTCACCTCAGGGGTCTTTGTCCTTTGGCTGGTCCTCTGCCCTCCCCCACAACAAAGATTTACCTCCATGGTCATTGTCATGCAACTGCACCTTTTAGAGATGAACACAGAGCCATTCTCTGGAGTGTCATCCCACGAAATGGTTTCACTTTTCCCCCCACTAACTGCACTGACTTCAATTTCCAAGTCTTAAGAAAACACTGCTGGATAGTGCTCCAGGATGTGGTAATTTAGCCAAGTGAAACCCCACCCAGCTTGGGAGGCCCCTCCAGGTCCTCTGCAGAGGAGAGCCCTTGCAGGCAGAATGGGAAGGGCCAGAGGGGGCGGGGGAGGCAAGACACAACCCAGGATGCAGGACTCAGGACTCAGGGGACAGAAGAGCAAACAGAAGTTCGGTGGGGGAAGGCAGAAAGAAGAGAAAGGCAAGGGTAAGAAACAACAGACAGGAAGCCAGGGAGATAGAAAAGGACCAAATATAAGGAAGGCAGACGTGTCAATGTCAAGCAGAAAGCATTTGCACGTTGCTTAACTTACAGTGGGTGAGTAGTAGGTTACCATGCTCACTCTAAAAACATCTTTTTTTTTTTTTTTCCAATATGTGTTCAGGAAATTTCTCTCTATATACAAACTTGAACAAGTACTCCAGCTTCCTGTACCAATTCAGGCTTACACAGACCTTCCATTTTCCCCTTGTCCCTGCGCTGGGTTTTACTGTGTGAAGGCAAAGCCTGGAAACAGAATTGGGAAATTTGCAGATCACAACATAACAACCAGACTACAGCAGCTAAAAACTGGGCTTTGTCTCTTCTCCTAGGATCAGACACATTCATTTAAGAGCCCTTTGGGAAAACTAAGGGCTGGTACTCCAAGTCAACTTAACAACATTAATTGAGCGGTTATTTTTTTATATTTACTATATTATCACTAGATAAGGTTATTTGCCATGAAACCCCAAGGATAATACATATTTGGCATGTTGTTTCTCTTGCATCTAAGCTGTTTTTATTTATTTTTGCAAAAGTGAGAAATGCCTTTTCTTTCTTTTCCATCCTCAGGTTTGGGCTTAACACTTATTTAACATTTCTGATCCAGTGTTTCAGAGTGAATCATATTTCCACTGTTGCTTGTTAAAGGGAATTGCATTTTTCTTTCTCCACAAAATGTGCTTCATTAAAGGGGGAGTCCTGACACATGTTACAGCATGAATGAACCTTGAAGACATTATACTAAGTGAAATAAGCCAGTCGCAAAAAGACAAATGCAGTATGATTCCACTTACTTGAGGGATCTAACCTAGTCAAATTCATAGAAACAGAAAATAGAATGGTGGTTACCAGAGGTAGAGGGGAGGGGAAAATGGGGAGTTGTTTAATGGGTACAGAGTTTCAGTTTTACGAGATGACAAAGTTCTGGAGATGGGTAGCACAACAATGTGAATATATTTAAAACTACTGAACTGTACCCTTAAAAATGGTTAAGATGGGGGGCACCTGGCTGACTCAGTGAGTGGAGCATGCAACTCTTGGGGTTGTGGGTTCAAGCCCCATGTTGGGTGTAGAGATTGCTTTAAAATAAAATCTTTAAAAAAAAATGTGAAGATGGTAAATTTTATGTAATGTGGGTTTTTTAACACAATTACACATTTTAGATATATGACTCAGAGGACTAGAACACTAAATGCAAGAAGTTTTAGAAGTACCTTAATTTCTGATTTTACTTTTCTTACGTGTGTACAAGTATGATATGATTTTTTAAAATATATTTTATTGAGTACAAAGTAAAAATCCTAGGTAATTGTTTAAAAAAGTATTATGGTGTCTTGAGTTATATATCTGATGGACTTAGTTCAGCCCTATTCAGAACTCTTCTCTAGAAAACACACTATTTGTAGATATATTTCTAGCATTATTGTTAATATTACTATTCTCAGTTTAAGCAGAAAAAGAATTTATTAAGAGGGTGGCAGAGGTAAACATGTATTTGCCTGCATCCTTTTGAACCCCACTTAAATAATAATTAAGGGGTTAAAAAAAACCCACTTCATAAATCTCTAAGGATAAAGAGAACTGGATAGATGCCAGCAAAGTTTTGGAATCTAGAGAGCATAAGAAGAATTGAACTGACTTTATAGTTAAGTGTGTGCAAGAGTTGGGGAACAAATTTTTAAAAATTCAGTATCCCGAAAGACTGGTAAATGAACCAATAATTGTACCAGGTAACTCTGAAGGAAGAGGTGAGTATGGGTGGACTGAAAACAGAGTGATTAGTTAAAAATTTGTAAGACCTTTTTTTGGTTTTTATTTTTTTAAGATTTTATTTTTAAGTAATCTCTACACCCAACATGGGGCCCAAACCCACAAACCCAAAATCAAGAGTTACACGCTCTGCCAACTGAGCAGCCAGGTGCCCCAATCTGTGAGAGGTTAAACAATTAAATTTTATTTCTCACACCAGGGCAGACAAGAGATGGCCTCTCCTCCACCCTGGCAAAAGATAGAAAGTTTATTTTCAGGACAGGTTGAAACATAGAGGATCTGGACTCAAACATTGGTCATGTTTTGAGTACCTTATTGGATAGGGAAGTTAAGTAAGGTCTGTATATTGAACCATGAGACTCCTCCCTACTCCCCCTTCAGTTCCACTAAGAATACACTGGCAACCAAGCTTGATCCCCCACTTCCCCAACCCAAAGTGGCATATGGGAGGACACCAATCTGGGGAAACCAATACTGACTGTGCAGCATCCCTCAACTACATAAATCTGTCTCTGCCAAGCAATTACAGAGATGCTCACTGATTGAGAAGTTCCAAATATATACACAGAGCTCCTGAAAATATGCCTAAATTCTATATATGCTTGGAGGGCCAAACATCTCAAGATAGTGGAGGGAAGACTGACATGCAAATGAGATGCAGAAACAAGAAGAGAAAGGGAACTTAGAGAAAATAAGGACAATGTAGGGAGACTAAAAGATTTTTTAAAAATCACTATTAGAGAGTTAGGAGTTGATGGAGGGTCCATAAACCAAGAACCAGAAGATGTAAGAAAGGGAAAATCCAGAGAACAGAAGGACTTCTAGAAATGAAAAATGTGATATTTTCTGTATAAGAGTAAAGTGGTATTGTTTTGAATCTACCTAATCCTCCAACAATAGCCATCACCACCACAAATGCACAACGGTGACCTACTATAAAAGTAATAAGGTATCCTGTGAGTTTCCAAGTACAAGGAGAGGGCTGATTAACTGGCAGCAGCAAGACCCACATGATATCATCAAGTGGAAGGAGACAGTCGAAAGCAGGCAAAGAAAGGATTTCTGGGGGCACTGAGTGCCAGCAAACTCATAATCAAACTGCCAAAGGTATTTATCCCAAAATGTAAATGTTCCCACTCGGCATTGAAAGCTAATTGAACTTTTTGGGGAGCGGTGCCAGAGCTGGAAAGGGATTCCTGAGGGTGGAGGCAAAAGAAAGGTTACATTGTATGGGATGGTCTAGGCCCTCTTAAGTCTCAGCACTAACCAATGGAATCTCCTTTGCAGAACAAAGTCCCTCTCAGAGGAGAGTCTGCTGAGTAGAATCTAAATAGAGCAGCACAGAGACACTGTGGGCAAAGGCAAGAGAAGATCCAGATAAAGTGGGGGAGGAGGCAGAAAAGGTAGTTTGAAAAAGCACAAGGCAATTTTTTTAAGATTTTATTTATTTATTTGTCAGAGAGAGAGAGAGCGGCAGAGGGAGAGGGAGAAGCAGACCCCCTGCTGAGCAGGGACCCCGATGCGGGGCTTGATCCCAGGGCCCCGGGATCATGACCTGAGCCAAAGGCAGACACTTCACTGACTGAGCCATCCAGGCGCCCAGGTTTAACTCTTTCTAGTAACAACAGAATAGCCACTGAGCTAGGGAAGCAGTCCTGGCCCACTCTCCTCTCCTAAGGTACCCCTTGCAGGCCTCTTCATAGGGCTGTTTGATGTGTTCTCACAAAATGGCAGCTCACAAAAAGAGCACATGATTCATGAGTGAGAACTAGGAGAAAGCTGTGAGGCCTATGGTGCCCTAGTAACTCACCATCCATTCCATCACATTCTATTCATTAAAAGTAAGTCACTAAGTCCTGCCCTCACACAAGATAAGGGAAATTAGGTTCTACCCCTTCAAGGAAGGAGTATAAAAGAATTTGTGGACATTAGAAACAGTCCTACAATATTAAAAAAAATTAGAAAGTGAGAGATATAAATAGATGATAGGCAAAGACAAACCAATATCTGCATAAGGGGATTCCCTGAAGAAACCCAAAGCTAATACTAAAACCTTTAATTCATGAAACTACTTCTCAACGAAGACTTAAACTGGCGTATTTAAATGGCATAGAGCATACCTAGGACAATCTACCTGGAATGGATAACACCAAGACATATTCGAGTAAGACAAATGAACTTTAAAAAAAGAAATAAAGAATAGGCAAAAAGATGATGTCATTTGTAAAGGAAAGTAATCAGACTGTCAGCAGACTTTTCAACAATAGTTTACTATTTTTTCCAGATAGTGGGATACATATTTAAAATACTGAAGGAAGAAAATGAGCCAAGGATTTTATAATTAGCCAAGTTGAACTCTGCTATGAACATTTAAGAATAAGGAAATACTGTTGCCATGAACTCTTCCTGGGGGAATCTTAATCTAAAGAATGATCTTTAGACAACAAAAGTAATTGAAATGACATCAGCATAAGGACTAACTGATGTTGATCACTGAATGTATACTTATGTGTGGGTCTAGGAATAATTGATACATTTAAGGGAGACCAAGTATTTAATGGTTATGTGCTCTGACATTATGAATATTAAATTATGAAAACTATGAAAAAGAAATAGCAACTATAGTATAACAGAATATGGTTTCTGTATTACAGAAAAAGCTAAAAAGAAATAGCTGCAAGTAAAACTATCAATAATAGTCTATTCTCTCCAGAAAGAGAAAAAAAGCAAAGAAATTTTTTAAGAAAATTGCCCAGAACTGGAAAGTATGAGTTTCTACATTGAAATAGCCTCCCGAGTAGTCATTAAAAGAATGAAGAAGAAAATACTTGTATCAAAGCACTTGTTGGGCGCCTGGGTGGCTCAGTTGGTTGGGCGACTGCCTTCGGCTCAGGTCTTGATCCTGGAGTCCCGGGATCGAGTCTCGCATCGGGCTCCCTGCTCGGCAGGGAGTCTGCTTCTCCCTCTGACCTTCCCCCCTCTCATGCTCTCTCTATCTCATTGTCTCTCAAATGAATAAATAAAATCTTTAAAAAAAAAAAAAAAAAGCACTTGTTCCTGGCATTTCTAAACAATGACTAATAGAGGATCCTAGAAGCTGCTATAGAGGAAAAACTTAGGTCCATAAAGATTAGGACTCAAACTGGCATTGGACTTTTAGCATTAACTTTAAAACTAAAAGACCATAGGGATGCCTGGGTGGCTCAGTCAGTAAGCATTTGCCTTCAGCTCAAGTCATGATCCCAAGCTCCTGGGATCGAGTCCCGCATCGGGCTCCCTGCTCAGCGGAGAGCCTGCTTCTCCCTCTGCTTGCCGTTCCCCCTGCTTTTGCTCTCTCTTCCTCTCTGACAAATAAATAAATAAAATCTTTTTTTAAAAAAAAGCTAAAAGACTATAGAATAGTGTCTTCAAAACTCTATGGAAAGTTATTTCCAACGTAGAAGTCTACATTCCCAAGTAACCTGTTTTGTGGAAGGTAAGGGATAGAGCTTTTTAAACAAATTAAGTCTCAAAAAAATTTCCCTCTCATGTATACTTTCTCAGGAAGCCAATGGATTATGTGCTCCATGAAAATGAGGCAATTAGCCAAGATAAAGAAAAAACATAGGATCCAGAAAGGAAAAAGTCCCAAGATGTTTACAAAGGGAAATCCCAGAATGACAGGCCCTAGGTTTAGGGTCAATCAGTCCCTTAGTGGTCAAAAACAGAGGATTTTAAGAGGGATTTCTCAGTTAAAAAAAAAAACAAAAAAACAGGCAGGAGTGATTTCTGACTTATCTGGCCATATTGGAGGAAGTTTTGAAGCTCTGCCAGAGTCTGTGCATGAATTAGTAATAAGTACAACAGAAAGCAAATTTTAAACTGCAGCGATTCTTAACTATAGAGAACACACTAAGGGTTGTTGAAGGGGAGGGGGGTAGGGGGATGGGCTAAATGGGTGATGGGTATTAAGGAGGGCACTTGTGATGAGCACTAGGTGTTATATGTAAGTGATGAATCATGAAATCCCACTCCTGAAACTAATATTACACTATCTGTTAACTAACTAGAATTTAAATAAAAACTTGAAACATTTTTTAAAAAATTAATTGCAACAATTATTAGAAACTATTAGAAGTATTAAGTTTGTCAAAATTGTAGGATCAATATACAAAAATCAATTGAATTTTTATAACTTAGCAATGAACAATCCGAAGATGAAATTAAGAGAACAATTCCATTTATAATAGTATCAGAAGAATAAAATACTTGGGAAAAAATTTAGCAAAAGAAGTGTGAAACCTATACTCTGAAAATTATAACACATTGTTTAAAGCAATTAAAGAACATCTAAATAAATGGAAAGACATTCCATGTCCAAGGAGCAGAAGACCTAATATGTTAAGATGGTAGTATTCCCCAAATTGGTCCAAAGATTCAACACGATCACCATCAGAATCCCAACTGACTTCTTTGTAGAAATTGATAAGCTGATCCTAAAATTCATATGGAAACTCAAAGGACCCCCAAGAGCCAAAACACTCTTGAAAAAGAACAAAGTTGGAGGACTCACATTTTCCCTGTTCAAAACTTACTACAAAGTAACAATAATCAAGCCAGTGTGCTACTGGCATTAGAATAGACACAAAGATGAATGGAATAGAATTGAGAGTCCAAAAATAAACTCACTTATTTATGGTCAATTAATTTTCAACAAGGTGCTGAGACTATTCAATGGGAAAGAGAGGTTCTTTCAACAAACAGTGCTGGAACAACTGTATTCACATGCAAAAGAATGAGATTGGACCCTCATCTCACACCATTACAAAAATTAATTTCAATAAATCAAAGACCTAAAATGTTTTGAGGGTTTTTTTTGTGGTTCAGCTAGTTTTTTTTTTAACTTTATTTTATTTAAATCCAATTAATTAACATATAGTATATTATTAGTTTCAAAAGTAGAGTTCAGTGATTCATCAGTCATATATATAACACCCAGTGCTCATCACATCAAGTGCCCTAATGCCCATCACCCAGTTACTGCATCCCCCCAACCCCTCCCCTCCAGCAACCTCAGTTTGTTTCCTATGATTAAGAGTCTCTTATGGTTTGTCTCCCTCTCTCATTTCATCTTTTTTTCCCCCTCCCTTTCCCTATGCTCCTCTGTTTTGTTTCTTAAATTCCACATATGAGTGAGATCATACGATAACTGTCTTTCTCTGACTGACTTATTTCACTTACCATAACACCCTCTAGTTCCATCCACATCAAAGACCTAAAATGTAAGAGGTGGGGCGCATGGCTGGCTCAGTCAGTAGAGCATGTGACTCTTGATGTTGGGTTTGTAAGTTTGAGCCCCATATTGGGTGTAGAGATTACTTAAAAATAAAATCTTTTTTAAAAAAATGTAATAGGCAAAACTATAAAATTCTTAAGAGGTAACATAGGAGTAAATCTTTGTGAACTTTGACTTGCCAATTCGTAGATATGATACCAAAAACACAAGTAACAAAAGCAACAAAGGGAAGAAATAGATCAATTGGGCTTTATCAAAATTTAAAACTTTTGAGTTTTGGGGGATATTATCAAGAAAGTGAAAAAACTCACAGAATAGGAGAAAATACTTGTAAATCATTTATGTGATAAGAAACTGGTCTCTAGAACATATAAAGAACTATTACAACTCAATAATAAAAAGACTAACCCAATTGGTAACTTAAAATGGGCAAATGATCTGAATATACATTTTTCCTAAGAAAACAGACACATGGCCAATAAGCTCATGAAAAGACACTCAACATCATTAGTCACCAGAGAAATGCAAACCTAGACTACGATGAGATACCACTTCACATTCACTAGGATGGTTAGAATCAAAAAGTCAGATAATAACAAGGATGTGGAGAATTCAAAACCCTCATACACTGCTGGTGGGAACAGAAAATGGCACAACCACTTTGTTCGCTTTTTTTGTTTTTGTTTTTGTTTTGTTGTTGTTTGTTGTTTTTGTTTGTTTTCTTGGGGAGGGGCACAATCACTTTAGACAATAAACTAGCAGTTCCCCTGTACTCAGTGCCAGGAAAACATTAAAACTCAAACAGAATCCCAAACATCAAAGGTCTATCTAGACAAATCCTGATCGTGAAATCAGCTTAAGGTAAAGAAAATGCTTTAAGAGAATTAGAAAGCTGTAAAAACACTGCCCGGTTAGTCACAGAAAATTATATAGGTCCAGAGAGGTTTGAAACATCTACTCCCCTCTGGTCCTTAAGCTAGATGCTCAATGTAGCTCATCCCAACTGTATTCCTTATACTCCCTTTTAAACCTTCTCCAAGCAGTCTGGAGTAGTGACTCCCTTACAGAGGAACTTAATGAGACAAACAACATTTGTATGATAAGCATGTGTTTGTACACTACACAGCGCTGAGTTCTGACAAAGCTCACCCTTGATGAACTTGTCCTCTTATAGCTTCTAACGTTCCTAACATAAGGAACAGATAAACAGAAGGGTACATGCTTTAATGAAATGCAGGAGAAATGGAGAAAGACAGTGGTTTCACTCTTGGCAGAGAAAAGACGGAAGACAACAAGTGCAGCACTAGATCCGTACAGGGTTTTCAGCTTCCCCTAAGTGGCCTGAGGTGAGCTCTGAAAATGGTTCGCTATTCGCTTGACCCAGAAAACCTTACAAAATCATGCAAGAGTTTCAAATCTTCGTGTTCACTTTAAGAACACACGTGAAACTGCCCAGGCCATCAAGGGTATGCAGATCCGAGAAGCCACCAGGTATCTGAAGCCACGTGTGCCATTCCATCCCTACTGTGGTGGACCTAGTAGGTGTGCCTGGGCCAAACAGTGGGACTGGACACAGGCTTGTGGGCTCAAAAGGAGTGCTGAATTTGTACTGAGCATGCTTAAAAAATGCAGAGAGTAATGTTGAACTTTAGGGTTTAGATGTAGATTCTCTGATCATCAAGCACATCCAGGAAAACAAAGCCCCTACGAGGCTGCGTAGAACTTACGGGGCTCCTGGTCAGATTAACCTGTGCATGAGCCCTCCCTGCCACATCAAGATGATGATCCTTACTGAAAAAGAGCAGGTTGTTCCTAAACCAGAAGAGGAGGTCGCACAGAAGAACAAGATATCCCAGAAGAAACTGAAGAAACAAAAACTTATGGCCTGGGAGTCAATTCTGCATAAAATAAATGCAGATCAGTATAGGGTTTGCAAAAGCTAAAGTGAGAGCTGGGAAGGCTTTCGAAAGCCGGGCTCTTATTTAAACTCGGTTCCTCTGAGACATGGTGTGATGAGCACCATGATTTGCACATTCAGAATCTCCTTCAACCCTCTTCCAGCAGCTTTTCCATATTGCAGAGACTACAAGCTTTTTTTTTTTCTTTTTTAAAAAAGATTTATTTATTTATTTATTTTTTAGAGAGAGAGAGAGCACATGCAAGCTGGGGGAAGGGGGAGAGGGAGCGAGAGAATCTCACACAGACTCCATGCTGAGCGTGGAGCCCCACTCGGGGCTCACAACCCTGAGATCATGACCTGAGCCGAAAGCAAGAGTCAGACGCTTAACCAACTGAACCCCCCAGGAGCCCTGAGACTACAAACGTTGAAGGACTTTTCCCAGCCTCCCCTGAAGTGAGGTTCTGGATGTGATCTAGGTCTTGCTGATCCCTCTCATTTGTGCAAGCCTTGACTCTGCAAGCGAGGTACTTGGGGAACAGGGGCAGGTCACGTGATGCCCAATTTCCTGATTGTGTGATTTCAAGCCAGCAGCTGGGACAGCTGCTTCCAGTTTCACAAGCAGCATCCTCATGGCTCCAGGGCAGTGGCGTTCTTGCTGGGCCAGTCATGTGGGGTGGCTCTAGGTTCTTCCTGGAAACACAGTGTAGAACCCATTTCTCCATGATTCCATAAGCCATTTAATACCTGTAACAGATGCCTTTCTACCAATCTAGCCAGATTGGATCAGGCTGGATACCTCCGATGGTAGGAGGTGATGGTAATTTCTGAAGGGGTGGGAGACACCACTCGCTGAACTCAGGACAGGGGGACATGCTCAATCTCTCAACTTGGTTCTGTGCCTCCCAACAAGGAGGAACTCAGTGCCGCTCCACAGGGGCTGCTGGGGTAAAGAGAAGGATTATAGAAGGGTGATGCATGACCACTGTTTGTTTCAAGAAAACCCAAATGAATTTAGAATAAGATATTGAGATCTTTAACAAAGCCCACAAGGCCCATCCAGTGTGGTTTCTCTGCGTTTCACAAGCCTGGTGCACTGTTCCCCCACTTTTTCTTGCCCAGCCATGCCGGCCTTTTCTTTTTCAGATTCACTATGCCCTTCTCTGCCTCAGAACCCCAGCCTGGGACATTCTTAACTGATAACTCCTACTTGTTCTTAAGTCAATCCTCCCATCAAATCTCAGACCTTGGCATGTTCATGTTATGTGTTCTCTTGACATGTTCTATCTCCCTTCATAATAAGTCACAGCCAGAATTAAAGACTGATTTATGGAAGTTAAAAATAGACGTCTGCCCTGCAGACAAGGAAGTTCATGGGAGCAGAAACTGCCTTGTGGGCTAGCATATTCAAGGTGTCTAACAGTGCTTTGCACATGGCTGGTACTCAATAAGTGTAGTTTGAGTGAACGCGCTCCATCTTCCTGGTTCAATTTTGTCGTATCTCTATCTGAACACCTGCCCCCAGATTGTTGCAGCAAGGGAAGATAGCCTGCAGGATCGGCCACAGGTTCCTAAATGCTTCTGCGTGGGAGTGACATGCATCCCTTCCCACTAACATTTCATTGGCCAAAGCAAGTCACGAGGCCATCTGCATTCAAAAGGGTGATCGAGAATGGGAAGAGAACTGCAAATATTGGCCTGTTGCAGCTCCCCACCCGAGAGGCTAACCCAAACATTAAGGCTGGGATAGGGAGAAGAACTGATTAGTCTGTAAGTAGTGGCTTGAGTTTTACTTCCTAAAGCAAGCACATTGCATTCTTTGTTCTAAGGCACATTTTTCCCATTTCACTTTTATTGTTATGTTCTCTACTGGCTAATGTGCATTCATATCTTGGCAGTCCTAAGCTCAGGGCTTTACCAGAAATGTCCCTGTGAAAATGAACTTTAGGTCAATAGCAGAATTCGCTTACCCAAGCTGGCTCATCATCTATTCATTGCCTTAATGAGGACAAGCAGATTTAGTCCCTTTGTTACACATGAACCATGGGTGTACTGTTGCTTTCATTCATTTGCTTTGAAATTGGCTGTTCTTGGGGCTTTGCAGAATGGGGCCTGCATCACCAATCAACCACACATTTATTGAACATCTGTTACCTGTAATTCCTTTACTAGGTATTAAGAGGGACAAAGAAATACAATTTATGGCTCTTGTCCTCAAGGAACTAACTCCAGCTGAGAAAACAAGATGTAAACCCCCCTAAATATCACCTAAACTCATGGCCATGTAAATTTTAAACACAGACTCAGTGGTGGGGCGATAAAAAGAATTTCAGAGGCAAGAAAATTCCACATAGTGTTGTATAGTCAGGTCTGTGGGGGTATGTGGAAAGTGATCTGTGCTTGGGGGGTGGTAGGTTTCAGCAAGCAGAGTATGGTTCTCCCCACCCCACCACCAGGCCTGGGCTTCCCTATGGAGAGCCTGAGAGAGGACAGAGAGTAGCATGATCAGCAACAGTGATAGGGAGAGAACATTTACCATCAACGGATGCAGAGAGGATGCTGCCGAAGCAGTGGGGAGAAATACTGAAAGCAGGGGACTTAGCCCAGTGGTGGCCTCCAGTTGGTCCAGCCATGTCAGTCCTGATGTCGGGTTGTCCTCAGGTCATAATTGCACCTGAGAATCCAGAAACTCTAGGTCTTCTAGGAAGTCCAGCATTGGGATTAATATCCAAATCCTATGTCACGTCAAACATCTTTGTGTGTGTCTGACATCCTCTCAGCCCATGGCCGTCCTGGCCATTGCTGCCACAAGCAGGCATGAGCAGGCCTAAGCTAACAGCACTGCCTTGGCCGAACCCAAGGGCTCTTCCCTGCTCTGGAGCTCTGCCGCCATCTTGAAAGATGCTGGAGGAAGCTGCCCAGACATTCTTCTGTGGGCACAAGCCTCAAGTGCCAGGGAGTTAGCACCTCTGGGGCAAACCTCACCAAAGGGGAACTCTGCGGGGAGGAAATGCAGCAGATACATGCTCCCCTCTTCTGTCTCTTGGGCTGACAATTCTGAGGGTGTTTTACATATTTCCACAGGGGGTCCCCAAAGGGAGTGAACCACCACTGCCCTCTTTAACACACTCTGGACTGGCTTTTCCTTCTTCTGTTTCATCTTCCAGGTCCCCAAAGAAGTAAGTCCTCATGCCCAAATAAGGAAAGAAAACTCTTTAAACTTGCTTATTTTAAAAATAAATAAATAAATAATAAACTTGTTTATTTATTTCATCATTAAACATTTACCCCCTTGCCTCAGGGTTATTTATTGAGGTTAAAAAAAAGCAAATTCTTGGGGCGCCTGGGTGGCTCAGTTGGTTAAGCGACTGCCTTCGGCTCAGGTCATGATCCTGGAGTCCCGGGATCGAGTTCCACATCGGGCTCCCTGCTCAGCGGGGAGTCTGCTTCTCCCTCTGACTCTCCTCCCTCTCATGCTCTCTGTCTCTCATTCTCTCTCTCTCAAATAAATAAATAAAATCTTTAAAAAAAATAAAAAAATAAAAAGTTTAAAAAAAAAAGCAAATTCTTTGCACCTTGCTCTTATAATTTAATAAGTTATATTGGAGATCTTTTCATATTAGTACATGTATTTCTAATTTTTAAAATAGTATTCACTCTACAGAATATCATACTTCATATAATCAGTTCTCTATTCATTCTTATGATAAATACTTCAATGGACATCTTTTTTAGGGGGCATCATCAAATTGATTGAAATATTTATTGAAATATTTTCCTTTGTAGTTCTTAACTAGTGAGGCATTCCAGTGCAACAGTGTTGATGTTATCGGCCATCAACATGGCAGCCCCCAGAATGGGGGGTCCCCAGGATCTTTTTAATGGTTCCAGAGAGTTTTCTGGCTAAAGATCAGTGCTACATCTGTCAGGCAATGTTGACAATCCATCAAAAATGGTATTTCCACTGTGCTGAATGTTTTTCTGCTTCTTTCTGTCCCTTGGCAGTTCCTTGAGGGCTCTCATAATCAGGGCAGAGGCAGAAGGTACTACTTCAGTCTGGGCCTATCTGCTCAGAATGGTCATTTTCACTGTTATCCTCAGACCCTTCCAATCACCAGTTGCCTTGGTGATGTCATCACCAACCTTTCTGGGAGACAGACTCAGGGCCGATCTTGGGAGCCAGGGCAGACAGGCACTGACTTTCCCATGGGTGCACCTCAGGTACATGACTTTGATCTTGCTGAGGTTGAACTGAGGTGGCATGGTGGAAGTGGCTGATGTCAGATGAGCCCAGAATCAGGATGACCAAAGACAGTTGCATCTTCACCTCCTCCTCTGAGCCGAAAGCCAAACGCCCAATGGACATCTTTATGTGTGTATGTGTCCTCTTTTCCCAAACTGCCCTTAATCTTCATTTTAATGTGACTTCTCCTGACCAAAATGTTGGGGAGAAAAATCCTAGTCTGTACTTTATTAGGATAGGCCAGGATGGACAGCCTTCAGGCAGTAAAGTTGAACTCACAGGGAGTTTTGTAGGACATACTAATGTGCCTTTATACCTGTGTGAGTTTAGCCAACTGAGAAATTAGAACAAACAGTCTGCACAAGAGACTACCCTCATTTCTGATACCAGGTGCAAGTTCAGGGGTACCTAAAACTATCCTTAGGTTTGATCACTTGCTAGAACTCACAGAACTCATTGAAAGCTATTATGCAATGGTTAGGCTATAACACAGCTGAATGGTACTGATTAGAATCAGGTGAGGGAAGAAGTACCTAGCGCAGAAGTCAAGATGAAGTACGAAATCCTGAACTTTTGTCCTCTCCCCATGAACCCATGACACTGTCACTTTCTTGGCATTGATGTGACACAATATGCAGTGAGTATTGCCAACCAAGGAGGTTTACCCAAGCCTTGGGGTCCAGAGTCTCTATTAGGGCCCCATCCAGTGGGCGATCTTCGGTTCTAGCCCCTTGGGAGTTCAACTGATATCACATGGCTCAAATCCCCCAACCTCTTTCGAGTTGTGACTATCTGTCTGGTGCAGGGTTCCCAGGCAAACAAAGACACTCCTATCAGGAAGCTGAGGACAGAGACCAGACCTCTTTTTGGTGTAAAGGCTAGATTCTTCGGCATGCAGTACCAAAAACAGAATCGATTCCATAAAATTTTTCTGGGAAACATCTAATTAATAATGTCCAATTTTGGGGGGCACCTGGGTGGCTCAGTCAGTTAAGCGTCTGGCTGTTGATTTTGGTTCAGGTCATGATCTCAGGATCATGGGATCGAGCCCCATGTCAGGGGAATCCGCTTGAGATTCCCTTTCTCCCTCTCCCTCTGGCCCTCCCCCTGCTCACTCTCCCTCAAATAAATAAATAAATCCCTAAAAAAATAATATCCAGTTTCTTTCCTGAGAAATGTATTTAATCACATTTCCTACTCCTCCGCCATTTTGCTGTGGTATATATATACGATGGAATATTATAATAGCAGCCATCAAAAAAAACTAAATCTTGCCATTTGCAATGACGTGGATGGAACTGGAGGGTATTATGCTAAGCGAAATAAATCAATCAGAGAAAAACATATATCATATGATCTCACTGATTGAAGAATTCCTAATCTCAGGAAACAAACTGAAGGTTGCTGGAGTGGTGGGCGGTGGGAGGGATGGGGTGGCTGGGTGATAGACATTGGGGAGGGTATGTGCTATGGTGAGCGGTGAGCACTGTGAATTGTGTAAGACTGATGAATCACGGACCTGTACCTCTGAAACAAATAATACATTATATGTTAAAAAGAAAAAAAGAAGAAGAAGAAGAAGATAGGAGGAAGGGAAAAATGAAGAGGGGGTAATCGGAGGGGGAGATGAACCATGAGAAACTATGGACTCTGAGAAACAAACTGAGGGTTCTAGAGGAGAGGAGGAGGGGGATGGGTTAGCCCAGTGATGGGTATTAAGGAGGGCACGTATTGAATGGAGCACTGGGTGTTATACGCAATGAATCATGGAACACTACATCAAAAACTAATGATGTAATGTATGGTGATTAACATAATAAAATAAAATTTAAAAAAATAAAACAGAAAAAAATAAATAAAAACATAAAGTTCCTATTAAAAAAAAGAAATGTATTTAATCAAACAAAATAGGAAGACCCATCAATTGACTCAATAACAAAAAGTGTCCTTGACAGCAATTGGCTCAACATGTGGCAAAGAGAAACCATGCCAGGACCCTGGTCAAATGATCCCCCCAAATTCACTCTCTGCCCAAACATGCCCCCTCTGGCAAACAGCAAACTACACTGGGGCCACACGTTTTCCCCTTGGCCAGGGATCTTTGTGTATTTTAAGGGAAATAAAAATCCTTATGTTTTTGAATCATTTACACTTAACTCATTAAACAATTTCACAATGGAAATTTTGTGGTTCTCTTCTTCTTTAAATATTGGTGGGAAAAAGAGTAAAGAAGTTTATACCAGGTATTTTAAACATTTAATATAACCAAAAACCTAGTTTCAGGTGAGGAAATCATGAATAATAATATTGGTGTTAATAATATCCTATGGACCACATTCTTCCAGACCTTGAGTACTCACATCACACCATACCCACAAAACTTTCTCGGGCAATTCCAGACAAAAGCTGTCTTACATTTAGGCTGCTCTAACTGAATACCATAGACTGGATGGCTTATAAACAGAAATTTATTTCTCAAGGTTCTGGAGGCTGCGAAGTCCAAGATCAAGGTACTGACAGGCAGATTCTGTGTCTGGTGAGAACATGCTTCCTGGTCCCCAGAAAGCCATTTTTTCACTGTGCCCTCACACAGCAGAAGGGGCTAGGGAGCTCTTTTGGACCCCCTTTTCAAAGGGCATTAAGCCCATTCAGGAGGGACCTAATCACCTTCCAAAGGCCCCACCTCCAAATACCATCACATTGGGGAGTAGGTTTCAACATACGAGTTTTGGGGGAATGCAAACATTCAGTCTATAGCAGAAGGGATCTCTCAGCCTTGTGAAATCTTCCCCCACACCTCTGATCTGGTCTAATATTACCTGTGTGCTTCTCTCTCCAACTAGAGTGTAAAATCCAGAGTTGGAAGGTACTTTACACCTCGATACATGCTGCACCTTGCCCAGCACAGAACACTTTGATAACTGCTTGGCAGAATGCATAGTGGGGCTTCAATAAACATCTGTTGATGATGAAACAGTTTAGAATTTTGTAGGTTTCTTTTGCCTACGTTGATTTATTTGATCCCCACAATGCATATTGTTACTTTGTCCTAGGTTTGGAAAGCAAGCTCCTTTACCCTCCCCCTCCCCCTCAATTAGTTAGTTGCCAAGGATTGTATGACTGGTTCTGGCCCTGGATACCTATCAATCACAGGTCTTCTGCACAGCATTGACAGGGTAAAATTACACATGGTTGAATGGAAACAGAAACCATCCGAAAGAACTCCTGGAGTGTGGGAAAGGAGGGATTTTGCCATGAGGATTTTGCTCTGGTTTTTAATATATTTTATGTCTTTGTCCCACTGAGAAATTATGCAATTAACCTTAAGAACCAACGCACAACAAAAACCTACTGTCTGTTTTGTTCCTCAAATAAGCTTTATGTCATTTATACATTAAGCGAAGTTAGATCTTTTCTGGAGGTGCAATCACCACCAATTCCCAAATTCTGTGGCTAGGAGCAGTATCATTTAAACACAATACTGGGTATCTACTACATAATTACTTTAAATTAATCCACTGGTTTGGGCATGACTGTGAGACCACATTCTGCCCTAAAAGAGCCCTTAATGACTAACTGTTGTTGTCTAGGAAAATAGTGGAAACTCTGTTGCCATTCAAGAAAAATGTGGTCAGGGGACTCTTCCCTTGATTGCTAAAGCAACTCCCGGATGTTTTAGTGGGTCAATTTTCAGAGTAGTCTGGCCATAGTAAAGATTTTTTAAATCCGGTGTTAGATACATTCTTTAAGGTTTCAGGGGTAAACGTTAACTATGTATATATATACACAAACATTCCTTTTCATCTCTGGCCTCATATCCGTTTTTTCCAGCCTAACATTTCTCCGGCTCCAGCTTCATTATCTGGCAAATATTTTATAAAACTGGGACAGTTGTTGACTCTCTTTCAAAGGTACTCTTGTAAAACAGGATAGATTTTTAGCTGTATGCTGTGACTTACATGTGGTCCTATAAGACATGGGCTCAAAGTCTCTCCCAGAGAAGAGATTTGGGGCCAATAAAAATCCTTCCATTAAGGTCCTTGAAGTAAAAACAATTTTCATAACAATACTAAGAGGTTATTTGCCTGCTTCACTCCCATACTCTCATGATTGTACAGTGGACTTTGCCAGTGACTACATGACATGATGTCACACCAGATGGAATAAGAAGCAGATAGGAGAATCCAGCTGTCTTCTTTTAAGCCAGATGTTCCAGAGATTGACAAAAATGGAAAACAATGCCATTCTTCACACTAAATTTTTTTTGAAAAGATATTGTTCATAAGAACATCTTACTCACATTAACACGTAAGGGGTTTATTGTTTTTTAAATGAATTGATAAATATTTCTTTAATTAAATTTTTTGTTGTTAGAGAGAGATTTTTTTTTAAGATTTTTTTTTTTTATTTATTCATTCAAGACACAGACATACAGAGAGAGAGAACATGAGTAGGGGGAGAAGCAGAGGGAGGGAGAGAAGCAGGCCCCCCACTGAGCAGGGAGCCCGATTCAGGGCTCGATCCCAGGACCCTGGGATCATGACCTGAGCCGAAGGCAGACACTTAACCATCTGAGCCACCCAGGTGCCCCGAGAGAGAGAATCTTAAGCAGGCTTCATGCCCAGTGTGGAGCCTGATGCAGGGCTCTATCTCACAACCCTGAGATCATGAGTTGAGCAGAAATCAAGAGTTGGACTCTTAACCAACTGAGCCACCCAGATGCCCCAAATTGATAAATAGTTTTAAAAATTCTCTTGGTTGAATTTCTAATACAGTAAATATTGATATGCATACCCATTTAAACAAAAGTTTTTTGAGGCACTCAATACATTTTAAGAACAAAATGGATCCTGAGACCAAAAACAGTTTGAGAATTGCTGGTGTCAGGGAAATGTTGAGACGTCCCCACCATTTACTAGCCACCTTTCCACATGTCCCACCTTGAAGAGCACGCAACACACACACCAACTGAGCTCTTTCCCATCTCTTACTTAAGAAAAAAAACAGGTTCATTCAATAAGTAAATATTAAGCGACTCATCAGAGCAACTGAAAGAAAAAAGTCCCCCAACTGAGCAATGAAGGAGGAAACCAGGGTATGTCACCCCAAAATATACCTCTTTGAACTCTTACGTTGAGCTGAAGGCAATTAAGCAGCAGCAAACACGGGAAAACTCTCTACCTTCCACCTTTTCTGCCTAAAGGCAGTATGCCAATTCCCCTTTCTTGGAGATGACTCTAGACTCGCATCAGCCCAGAGACAGCACCAGAGGAATCTGCCCACAAATCCAATTCCATCAGCTTCCACCCCTGTATTTCCTTCCCTCAGTTTGTCTCCCCTGGAAGGCTAACACAGCCTTCCTGGGTCTTGTCATTTCTTCCAACGTTTATTGTTCTATGCCAAAGATGCTGCATAAGTAGGAGTCCTAAGCCACCTTTTTTATTTAGTTTCTGTTTTTCTGAGTTTCTCCCATGCATATATGAGATATACATGCTAACAAACTGGGGTTGTTTTGTTTTGTTTAATCTGTCTTTGTTCCAGAGGCCCAGCTGAAAACATAGAAGGTTGGAAGGAAAGGTTTTGCCTCCCCTACCAACATACCTAGTATGGATATGAGGAAGGAAAAGCACAAAAGAAGAACTAAATGTAAATGATTATTTAGGTATTAGGCTATGTTTGCATGCATACTCAACTGAAATTTGGAGATTCCAAAAATTTTAGTTTTTCTGTTAGCTTCTTAGGGGTGCTTTAATCCTTTCGTTTTGAATACATCTGTTTTCTTTTCCCTTCCCCAAGTCTGTTGAGGTATATTTTATCATAATAAACTGCACATAGAGTATATAATTTGATGAGCTTTGACACATGTACATACCTGTGAAACTATCATCATAAACATATGCATCATCCCCCTAAAGTTTCCTTGTGCCGTTTGTAATTCACCCCCCATTCTTCTACTTCTATCCTCAAACACTAATCTGCTTTCTGTTTACTACAGATTAGTTTGCATTTTCTAGAGTTCTGTATAAAAATGAAATCATATAGTATGTACTCTTTTACAACGTTACTTTGAGTTCTATCCATGTGGCATTTATCATTAGTTTGCTCATTTTTATTGCTGAGTAATATTCTATTGTTTAGATTTACCAAAACTTGTTCATCCATCCACACATTGATGGACATTGGGTTGTTTCCAGGTTTTGGCTATTACAAATAAAGCTGCTAGGTATATTTGGGTACAAGTCTTTGTGTGAACATATGTTTTGTTTCTCTCGGGTGAATACCTAGTGCAATGACTGAAGAAAATGGCAGATGTGTGTTTAACTTTATAAGATATGCTCAAACTGTTTTCCAACATGATCACCCTATTTCACTTTCCTATCAGCAGTGTGTGAGAGAGTTCCAATGTTCCACATCCTTACCAACACTCAGTGTGGTTAGTCTTTTAAACTTTAGCCAAATAAAGGTGTGTAGTGATAACCTGCTACTTTTGCTCTACCTCCTGGAAACCCTAGAACACTGTTTTCCTAATTTTCTAAACGGTCTTCATCACACAAGGCCAAGCACAAGAGAGCATGTCCCTCAATGAAATATTAAGCATTTGTAAATAAATAAATTTGTCTATTTGTGCTGATACGGAACAATTTCTAAGATATATTAAGTGAAAATAGCACAATCTAGCATATATTACAGTGCTTTCTACATGCTGGGCACTGTTCTAAGCATTTAATATACACTAGCTTGTTTCAAACATAAGAGGCATGTACTCGTATTTGCCTCCCTTACAGAGATCAGGAAGCAGCTCTGTGACTTATGCCCAAGGTCACCCTGGTAAAAATTGACAGAGTCAAGACTGGAACACAGGCTCCAGAGCCTCAGCTTTTAATAACTCTACCGTTCTACCACTCTGTGTTTCAGGGCACAGAATAGCTACCCTTTGTAACGCCAAAGGGGAAGGAAAGATTTATCATATTTATTTACATATATACATAATACAGCTCTGAAAAAATAGGCAAAAGTCACCAGGTTGATTGCCTTGAGGAGGGAAATTGCAGTCAAAGGGCAGGGGAGAAAGGGAGCTCTTTGGAATTTTGGGCCTTGGGAATACATATTTACTTAAAATATACAATAAAATGTAAAGTAATAAAAACACAACCCACAAGTCCAACTTCTTTCCAAAGGGCCTCCCAGGCCCTCAATTCCACATTCACCTTGACCAACAATTGACATTTGGTTGTTGTCTCATTTTTTTACGTAAGTGGTCTTCCGCTACTTGAATATAAACTCTTTGAATGTCACACTATCTTCGCCCTCGTAAGTCTTGGAGTTCCCTGCAGGACTTAGCACGGTGCTGGGCATTAGCAAACGCTTAATAAAAACCTGTGTAGTAACTGGTAAGCCTGTTCCCCTGAGAAACTGAAATCCTGACACTGAGCTTTTTGGAGCAAACGGTCTTTTGTGATGAAAACATGTGGGACCAGGTCCGCAGAGGGGACTAGCAGGCACAGGCTGATGAGCAAAAGAGAAGCACCCAATAACCTCTTTTCTGAAAAAGTTCGTATTTGATATCTGAAAAAAAAATTTAAAAATTGAAGTAATCATCATGGGAAACAGAAATCCTTTGCTGGACTCCCTACAAGTATTTTATGTAGTTTGGAAGTTTTTTACTTGTTTACATAATAGAAACAGCACTGTTGTCTTTACAACACCTGCCTTGGGGCCTCTAAGCACTTAATCCAGTTGAGAAATCAAAAGGAATGGAATATTTTTCCATGATGATGTAATCTATTTGTCTCCTTTTTTTTTTTTTTGATAAATCGGTGATGCTGAGCATTTGTTGAAAAATCGTTTAGAATCCCAAGGCACTTTATAAACGAAGAAGTGAGAGTGGTGGGTTAATACCACATGACTGAGGGGCCCCCCAGTCCTCCTTCCGGTCAAGGTGGTTGTGATAGAGTAAAGGCTCTTAAGGTTTCAGTTTGGGCCTTTTTTTCCCCCCAATTTTGTGAACTGAACTTTTGGATAATTTCTCATATGGATACTAAAATTGGTCATATTTTATTTTTCAGTAAGAGTGGTTGGGGTTACAAAAATGGGGCTTAGGTGCTTATATAGAAAATAAGTCAGTAGGTGAGAAATTTTCCCATTCTTTGAAAAGACTCATTCAAAAGTTTCAGTGTCTCTGCCTGGGTCCCACCGATCAGTAGAAAACCATGACTTCTACACACAAAATGTTAGCAACACGATGCTCCACTTCCTGGGGATATTTATATTCTTCCAGGATCAGCAATCCTTAACTCACAGGAATGACTTCAGATGATGAACTACTCAGAAGTTTCTACTTCCTCTTAAAGATTATCTTACTGTCTGAGGTCTACTTCCTCTTAACTTACTTGTTACAATTGCAAATTATGAGCAAAATTCTATATTTAAGTTTAGAAACTGTCAGAAGAGAACATTCTATTTTATTCAAATTTGCTTTCGAGCTTTTTACAACCAAGAATCAGGGAATAGTAACCAACACTTCAAAAGCCAAATGCTATTCTGATTTTTTTTTTATTGTTTTGGAGAACAAAAGATGGTTTTTTTTTCGTAGCAAATTTTGGAGTTGATTTTACGTTCAGATACTTTGAGGCAATTAAGGACAATTTCCTTGCATAAACCACCATTACTTCCAATACCTGCCTTACTTTTTGATGTTCCATAATTTTCCAGCCACATTTCAGAGTTATTGACAAACACAAAGTTCTGCCATTTAAATGGATATCAAAACAATTTGGCAGTAAGGGGTCCTCACAATTTAAACTGAGTATCATAAAAACACAGCTGAGGGAATCTGCTACTTATGATGGAGCCAAATCTCTACCTAAGAGCTTGTCTCAACCAGGTTACTTAACCAAGTCACTGGTGTAGCAGCCTGAGTCATCAGTATTCATCTTCTGGTTTTATCGGCATAGAAAGCCAATGACGACGTCCTTTTTTTTTTTTTTTTTAAGATTTTATTTATTTATTTACCAGAGAGCAAGAGAGAGAGAGAGGGTACAAGAAAGGGGAACAGGAGATGGAGAAGCAGGCTCCCCGCTAAGCAGGGAGCCCGATGTGGGGCTCAATCCCAGGACCCTGAGAGCATGACCTGAGCCGAAGGCAGACACTTAACCCACTGAGCCACCCAGATGCCCCGAAAAGGTCCTTTTACAATAATTTGCTTTATCAATTCTTTTTAATTAAAGCCTATTCCCTTTTTAAAGGAAGTTAAACTTTTGCAACTTCAGACTTTTCCTTCCTAGAAAGAAAGCAGACATGATTCTACTTCCATATCCGTGAAGCCAGCCTGCATGCCTCCTCTCCTGAGCATTGACCCAACCAGGCCTGCTTGCCAGATTGCTGGCCAGTGAAAGAGCTTGGTGGGGTGCCAGGACACTGTTAGGCATCTCCTCCCTGCTCATGGCCAAGAACTTGGCAGGAAACAGGGCTGAGCTCTCCAGGCCGTGGGGCTGGAGGCCAGCAGCCTGGTCTCTTCTAGGATTCCTGGCTCCTCAGCAGGCAAAGATTCTTCCCCCTCCAACTCCCCTGTTGGGTTGGCTAAGAGAGCTAGGTCTAGTGACCTCCTAGGTGACTCTCATTTTTTTTTTTTTAAGATTTTATTTATTTGACAGAGAGAGACACAGCGAGAGAGGGAACACAAGCAGGGAGAGTGGGAGGGGGAGAATCAGGCTTCCCGCGGAGCAGGGAGCCTGATGTGGGGCTCGATCCCAGGACCCTGGGATCATGACCTGAGCCAAAGGCAGACACTTAACAACTGAGCCACCCAGGTGCCCCAGTGACTCTCATTTTTAAACATTGTTTATTTCAGCTTTTTCTTATGATCCAAGATTTCTATTTGGAGGTGTTTTGTTATGTATATAATATATTAAATCCTAGGATATGTGTATAATTTATAAATAAGCATATAGAGGGGATTCATGCTTGAAAATATTTTTTTTAATTTTATTTATTTATTTGAGAGAGGGAGAGAGGGAGCACACAGATGGGGGAGGGGGAGTGGGAGAGGGAGAAGCAGGCTCCCCGCAGAGCAGGGAGCCCGATGTGGGGCTCGATCCCAGGACCCTGAGATCATGACCCGAGCTGAAGGCAGACACTTAACAATTGAGCCACCCAGGTGCCCCCCTTGAAAATATTTTCTAATGGGAGTTCACAATCAAAAAAGTTTGGACACCACTGATCCATGAGTGAAAGTTCTGGTAAGGGTCTCTGTGCCCTTTCCCCAAAAGCAGTTGAAAAGCTTATGTCCAAGACTCAAGAACCAACTTGAAACAGCTCCAAATAGCCAATGATGGGACAATTTGAGTACTAATGCCAACAATGGATTAAAACATAGTAAATAAATTAAAAAGTAATGAGTTCATAATGAAGTTTATTTTTTTTTAAAGATTTTATTTATTTATTTGTCAGAGAGAGAGAGCACACACAAGCAGGGGGAGCTGCCAGCGACAGAAGGAGAAGCAGACCCCCCGCTGAGCAGGGATTCCCCATGCAGGGCTCGATCCCAGGACCTCAGGATCATGACCTGAGCCAAAGGTAGACACTTAACTGACTGAACCACCAGGTGCCCCAATAATGAATTTTTTAAAGTAAACTCACTGGTCACCTTTGAAGGATATTAGTAAACCAATTATTCTAAAATCAATCAAGCATTGAACCTGTCTTTCCTGTGTGAGCTGTACCCTCACGCTCAAGAAATAATAGAATTAGAATACCATCATTTGGCAAATCTCAAAAGAAATAAGATCTAGGTTTTGGTTATCAGCAGACACTAACATCACAGGGGAGAACTGAACAGGATGTGCCTCCTGATGGAAGATTCAACACCATCTTTATATAAAGTGACCTTGCCAAAATATCAAACCTGAATCAGATCGAGCATCTAAAGCTAATATTTGAGAAATATGAAGGCCTGGGGAACATGGTAACAACCCCAGGGGAATGCAATAACCAAAACCAGAGACCTGACAGAAAAAAATAACCTGTTTTCTTAAATACATTCCAAGGAAAAAGAAGAGAGAGGAGAACCTATAGCTTCAAAGAAACTCAGTGCACATCAACAAACGCACATAAACCACATGGGCATTTTTTTGATTCTCAAACAAACCAACTTTTTAAAAACTATGAGACCATCAAGGCAACTTGAACCTTGACTAGACAATAAACGATGTTTAGAATTGTGGATGTTTGAGTTGTGGTCATGGTGTCATGATAATGGTTTTAAGGATCTTTCTCTCTTAGAGATGTATACTGCAATATTTATGGATGAAATGATATCATTGCTGGCCTCTGTTTCAGTATAATCCAGTGTGGGGAAGGAGAAGCAGAAGGCATGGATGAAACAAGAACAGGCAAGAGTTTGTCATTGTTGGAGCTACATTACTGGTACATTCAGGTTTATTGTTCTAGTCTGTCTCCTTTAGAGTATGTTTGAAATTATCTACAATGAGAATTTGTTGTTTTTTTTTTTAAGGCTATGTCCAACCACCATCCTCCTCTATATTCCTAAACCACACACCAGAGAAGAGAAAATATTCCTCAGAAACAAGAATTTCAAATGCTCTAGTGGAATCCAACAAAACTAGATGAAGTGGACCAATGAATCTCTGCTCCAATCTCGCCTCTAAGGGAAAGCCGAGCAAAAGAGTCCACGATTATCCTGATGATTGTTCCATACAGGATTTCCACTCTGGAAAGGGAAATGTTGCAGCATTTAGTGCTTTCAAGAAAACATTCCATACAGGAACCATAAAGCATCGTTGAAACAAAGGACACCCTGTTGCATGCCCTGATTGCTATGTCAGTTCTCCTCCCCACCCCAACTTCCCTCTGGAGAGCTGGCCAGGGCAGCAATGTTGGAGATGGATTTCAATAAATCTGTTTATTAAAATATTTTCAAAAGGAGATGACTGAGTATGTAACCTCATTTCATTTGTCATGTTTTAAAATCTGCAAGGTCATCGGGCATATAGTGTTTGCCTGTAAGCGGTCTTTGAATGAAAATTTGTGCTTCGAGTGTTTCATAGAATTTACACTTAGGCCACAGGAGAGAGGTCATTCTAGTGATTCACCAGAACATGGCCTGAATGGAGAACACAATTTAAGGGGCATAACTTTATCGTGATAGTGGGACCTGCCGTCCCTTTGGTTCCCTGCTATTAGAACTAAAATGTTCCGTTACTGGTGCTCTGAGGGCTTTACTGGGTATGTTAGTTGCATGGGGCTACTCTAACAAAGCCTCACAACTGGGTGGCTTAAGCAGCACAAATTTTTAGTCTCAGTTTGGAGGCTAGAAGTCCAAGATCTTCGGACTTCTAGCCCCCAGGTGTTGGCAGGGCTGGTGCCTTCTGAGGACCGTAAGAAAAAGTTAGTTCCATGCCTTTCACCTAGCTTGAGATGATTTGCTCACACTCTTTATAATACCTTGGCTTGTAGAAGCATCATTCTGGTTTCTGCCTTCATGTTCACAAGCAATTCTCCCTGAATGTCTATGTCCAAAGTTCCCTTCTTATAAGGATACCAGTCATTAGATTAGAGCCCATTCTAATGACCTCACTTTAATTTGGGCAATGACTTCTGTAAAACCGTATCTCCATATCAGGTCACATTCTGAGGTACTGGGCGGGGGGGGGGGGGGGGGGGGGCGAGGGAGGGGTTAGGACTTCAACACATAAATTCTGGAGGGGCACAATTCAACCCATAATATTGGGTATCCCCTATCTTCCCAGGCCTCCCTGTCCTCAGGGACAATTACACTATCTTAGACTGAGTTTTCCAAGGAAGTCACTGGGTGACAAGGTCACGAGCTCTCTTCCTTTCCCTATTGGCTCCACAGTAGTCTTCCTGGTCTTGCTTCTGAAGCTTTCTCGACATGGCTGCACTTAATGTTGCCTGTTCTGGCTCTTGGTGGCCTGGGTTTGTGGCTGTTACTTCCCTGTCACTGGAATATTCTTCTCTGCTCCCTCTTCTTTCACTGCAATGATCCTTAACACTAAAGAAGAGTTTCTTCTCTACCAGCAAACCTTTTTTGGATTAACTTCCTGTGGCCTGGCCTTACACTGGTTATTCTATTCTTTGAGCTTTCTTTGAAAGGTAGCCTGCTCCTTTTGGAGGAACTTGGGAAAGATTTCCCAGATCTAGACAAATGTGGGCAGGTAATAGAGTATTTCTCCCCTATTGACCTTGAGCCCTTTTTTAGGGACCAGTTTTCCTTCTCTCATTCAGGACATGGTACATGCTCTGCTTTTCAGGGTACCCATATCCCCCTAAATTGAAGGAAGCCTTCATCACATCTTTGAGATTCCTCTTCTTGATGGTCTAGGAGTTTATAACTTCTCAAAATTCACTTCCCCATTTTTCCAGGACCCTGAGGGGTTCTCATGCAATAGAAATCCTAGTAACCGGCTATGATATTCCAGATTTCTCACAGCCAGTGTGCAAACCCGTGGCCATCTAGCTCTCACTATAGGATTACATCTTCATATAACTATCATTCCTGCTGTTTGTAGTCTCTGCCCAGAGCAAGCTAACAAAGGAAAGCCTTGTCCTTTTGGATATATAGATGCCCAACCTGATAGGCTACATTCTTAATCAGAGTACTTCCAAAATTAGAGCTAGAAAGATGACAGCTGTGCACTCATGGCCCCTTAGCTAAAGAGTGCCAAGCATCATTAGCATAGAACCTTAAGAAACGTATACTCCCCTTGTGTTTTCTGAGAGTGGACAGTTATACTCCAGGTCACCAGACAATAGTAATAATTGCATGCCAAGACCTCAACTGCAAGAAGAAAAAATGACTAGCCTGGGGAGACAGGACTAGGAGCAGGAGAACCAAGAAAAGGCCCAGAGCCTCCAATGGCACAGACTTGGGGAGCAGGGGTGGGGAGTGGGAGGGGAGGTGTTCTACGCCAATCCATTCAACTCCAACCTAAGGCAGTGGGTGAGGGTGAGAAGCCTGTAAAGCCAGACAGACGTGGGTTCAAATCCCAGCTGCCTCTAACCAGCAGTGCGAACCCACCTGTGTCCTTGCCTTAGCATTCTCGTTTATAAAATGAAAGTCATAACAGTACCACCTCACAGGTTCATTGTGATGAATGCATGAGACAGTGTGTGAGACGCACATGGCCCAGGACTTAATACAGGGTAAGGACTCAATAAATGTTAGCTCTCAGCGTTATTGCTGTATGAAGTCCATGGCTCTGTTCTGCTGGAGGAACAGAGGTGACCGATTTAGCCTGAGCCACCCGCATTTATGGACAAAGAATTCCCTCTCTCAACTCAAATCAGCACCTGAGGTCAGTGTTACTCTATGAAAAACATGCTGGCACATTTCCCCCAGAGGCCAGGGCAAAACTGCCGAATTTCTTTGGCATTTTGTAAGGTGAAGGTGCATGCATCTTCCAATGTCACATTTCAGAATCTCCCTGTCTTTACACCTTCGACAATTCAGTAGAACGTGGCTAGCTCATCAATCTCACCAAAGAAAATGAAACGTCCACAAAATTGGAACCGTGTCCCAAAAGGCATGCCTAGAAGGACTTGAACCCAACGGACATCTCTCTAATGGAGGGCAGGGACACAGGCAGCCTTCTCTTCAAGAGTAAGAAGGGGGAAACTCTAGCTGCCGGCATCCAGGTTTCTGGGCTTTGGTTTCAACCAAGGCTGTTGCCATGGTTTCTGACAGGGGTAGAGGCAGCAATACTATTTCTGCATTATAATAGACGGACAAGATCTCACCCTTGTTTCTCTTAGTGTGTCTTTAGAAGGGCAACAGTAGATGAGCAGAAAGTCGAAAAACGAGCAACATGAAAAAGTGATGCATTAACCTTATGGACAAAACAGAAAAATTACTTTTTTGTTGTACCTAAAGAATTCATAATTCAGCCAGAAAATTACTTGATATACCGGCAGTTGCTCGTATTTGCAGTTGACTTCTCTTCCTGACTGGTTTTGGCTCCGCTGGCTGGTCCCTCATTGCCCCAGCGTCCCCTCTGGGCACTTCCTAAGTGGGTCGAACTCGGGGAAGCCACTTGGGTAATCAGCACGGTCACCAGCTGCAGCTTGTTTTTGCTCTGAAGCATGTTTCTTCATCCAATCCAGAGAACCTGGGTTTGCGGCCCTCGGTGGGGGTACGAGGTGCAAACGTTTGGTCAGGGGTGACTTTCTTTACTTAAAAGTTGGGGACGTTTGATTCTCAAATTTTTTGTGTGAATCTCTGCTGTTTTGACCAGAGATCTAAGAGGGAGACACTACAAAAAAATGAAAATGAAGCACTGCTTGTGCAAAACGGGGACTCCTGTGTTTAGGTGTAGGGGGGAAGGGGATGCGCCCTGAGGAGGCTGGAGGCTGCGGCGGTGCGTTTGCTGGATAATAAGTGTCAAGGGTGGGGTGCCTGGGTGGCTCAGTCGTTAAGCTTCTGCCTTCAGCTCAGGTCATGATCCCGGGGTCCTGGGATAGAGTCCCGCATCGGGCTCCCTGCTCAGCGGGGAGTCTGCTTCTCCCTCTGCCTACCACTCCCCCTGCTTGTGCTCTCCCTCTGTGTGTGTCAAATAAATAAATTTTTTAAAAAAATCTTTAAATTAAAAAAAAATCTGTGTATTTCAAAAACCACACAAGAGAAAGCTTTGTATTTCATGTAGAGTTCTAATTCTGAGCTTTGCTAATTATAATTTATCTTTGTGAATTCCCAGTGAAACTCTTAAAAATCAGGTGAGGTAATGCCGTCCTTTGTTGAATGGGACTATCCACACACTGCAGGATGTCTCCTATCCCTGGAAATACCCATAAATCCCGTAAGTGCTCTGAACAACTGAAAACCAAAAACCTTCAATAGTGTTCCACAAAGTCCCTGTGGAGACATCATTGTCTCCAGTGAGAATGCCTGGTCTACGATCTCTGCTAGTTCTAAAATTTGGTGGTTCTGTTTATATACTTTACCCTCCAAACTTCATTTAATTATTTTTAATGCTTGGTGTGTGCTTTTCCGCTGAGGTTGGCAAAGACAAACTTATGGGGCGCCTGGGTGGCTCAGATGGTTGGGCGTCTGCCTACGGCTCAGGTCATGATCTCAGGGTCCTGGGATCGAGTCCCGCATCGGGCTCCCTGCTCCTTGGGAGCCTGCTTCTCCCTCTGCCTCTCTCTCTCTCTCTCTGTCTGTCATGAATAAATAAATAAAATCTTTAAAAAAAAAAAAAAGACAAACTTACGTCTTCTTCCTTTACAAAGACTTTTACAAATGTATCCCTGATGTCTAGCACAGCCCCTGATACATAGTAGATGCTCAATAAATAGTTCTGAATGCACGAAGATACCCAGCGAGGGTACTCAAGCCGTATGAAACACCAGTCTTTCCCTGACCTTCCCATTGGAGATGCTGGCCGTATCTAATACATTATCACTGGAAAATGAGGAACAACATGTGATGACAAAATAGTGTCAATGAAAATACGAGTTCATTCAGGGTGCATCTTCTGGTAGAAACTGTAAGGGCAATAACGTGATAAGAGAAATGACTGAGGCACCCAGGGAAGGTTTTGTACAGCCTATGGAATTGGAGCTGGACCCTGAAGGAAAGGCTGAACTTGGGTGAGAAAGGAGGAAGGCTTTCCAGGGAAATGGGGAGGCAACAGGGCCCAGAGTCAAGCAGGGTGCAGGGGCCGGATTTCGAAGGACTTTGAAAAGCAATTAGTGGAGACTTATTTAAAAGCTTTCAAGGAGGGTGCCTGGGTGGCTCAGTTGGTTAAGCGACTGCCTTCAGCTCAGGTCATGATCCTGGAGTCCCGGGATCGAGCCTCATCGGGCTCCCTGCTCAGCAAGGAGCCTGCTTCTCCCTCTGACCCTCTCCCCTCTCATGTGCTCTCTCTCTCTCATTCTCTCTCTCTGAAATAAATAAATAAAATCTTAAAAAAAAAAAAAAAAAAAAGCTTTCAAGGAGAGGCCAAAGTTATACACTATTTTAGAAACCCAAGCAGAATGTTGGGGGTGGAAGGAGTGCGGACGTTTGAGGGCAGAAGTGGTCTAAGCAGCATTGTGCTGGGCCAGCTTACAGCAACTCACAAGAGCTGATTATAAAACTCTTAGGGATTTTGGGGGCGCCTGGGTGGCTCAGTCGGTTAAGCGGCTGCCTTCGGCTCAGGTCATGATCCTGGGGTCCTGGGATCGAGCCCCACGTCCGGCTCCCTGCTCAGCGGAGAGCCTGCTTCTCCCTCTCCCTCTGCCTGCCACTCTGCCTACTTGTGCTCTCTATCTATAAATAAAATCTCTAAAAAAAACATTCTTAGGGATTTTGCATGTTGGTTGTTAAACATATCCATTATTAAAAATTGAATCATACAGACTCACAACTGAATCCATTATCTTAAAAATAAACATAATACATACTCAAAACTTATTTCTTCCTAATTATTTTACCACATTTTACTATTTTCTATGTTTTTGAGATGATTTACATCTACTTATCAGAATGATGGAAACAACGCATAACAATGCACTGCTGTGCATCTCTTCAGGGACCGTGGTGGCTTGAGATCTGCCATGGTGGGAGTATGGATGCCACAGAAATCAGAGAATGCTATGAATCAGAGTTTGATATATTGTTTTGTTGATCGTAGACTTAAGAGGGTGATAGAGAAAATGTTAATAATCCAGATGGAAATGTTAAGTGTCATATCTCTGAGAAGCCATTACTTAGAGAATAGCACAAAAAATTGAGGAACTATTCTTTCAATATTTATAAATTTTTTCAGCTTTATAGAGGTGTAATTGACAAAATTATAAGATATTTAAATGTACAATGTGATGATTTGATATACATACATGTTGTGAAAGTATTCTCCCTATCAAGTTAATTAACCTATCCATTATCCCACATATTTACTTTTTTGGGGAGTGGTGGTGAGAGCATTTAAGTTCTATGCTCTTAGCAAATCCAGACTATACAATACAGTATTATTAATCATATTTACCATGTTTTACATTTGATATTCAGATCTTATTCATCCTAACTGAAAGCTTGTACCCTTTTACCAAATTTTCCCTATTTCTTTTACCTCCCAGCCCCTGGCAACCGCTTTTCTACTTTCTGTGTCTATGAGTTTGACCTTTTTTTTCTCTTTCTTCTTTTTCAATTCTACATCTAAGCGATACCATGCAGTAACAGGAGAAAGTCATATATCTGGTATGGGGCTAAGACCCAGAATATGTAAAGAACTCCAACAATTAGACAACAACAACAAGCAAACACAAGCAACTCAATTAAAAGATGGGCAAGGGACTTGAACAGACATTCCTCTAAAGAAGACAAACAAATGGCCAACAAGCACGTGAAAATACGTTCAACATCACTAATCACAAGGGAAATGCAAATCAAAACTACAATCAGATCCCACTTCACACCCAGTACGATCACTATTATAAAACACACACACCTCTCCATACACAAGACAGAAATAGCAAGTGTTGGCAAAGATGTGGAGAAATTGGAATCCTTGTGCTTTACTGGCAGGAATCTAGTAGTGCAGCTGCTGTGGAAAACTATAGAGTAGTTCCTCAAAAAGTTAAAAATAGAAATTACCATATGATCCAGAAATTTCACTTCTGGGTATATACTCAAAAGAATTGAAAGCAGGGTCTTAAAGAGATACTTGCACACCCATTTTCATAGTAACATTATTCATAGTAGCCAAGGGGTAGAAGCAACCCAAAAGTCCATTAATGGATGAATGAGTTTTTAAAAGGTGGTATATACATACAATGGAATTTTACTCAGCCTTAAAAAGGGAGGAAATTAAACTTGAGGACATGATGCTAAGTGAAATAAGCCAGTCACAAAAGAACAAATACTGTACCGAATCCACTTACATGTGGTACCCAGAATAGTAAAAATCATAGAAACAGAAAGTAGAATGGTGGTTGCTGAGAGTTGGGGGGAGGGGGAGGAGACGGGGAAGGGGAGTTTTTTTTAATGGGAACAGAGTTTCAGTTTTGCAAGATGAAAAGAGTTCTGGGGATTGGTCGTACAACAATGTGAATGAACTTGCTGCTAAACTGTGCTTAAACACGGTTAAGATGATAAACTTTACGTTAAGTGTATTTTACCACAATTAAAAAAAGAAGATATTTCATGCCATGTGGCACTCATAAGAGTGATTCATTATTTAGATATAAAATATAGACATCCAAGATTGCTTCGCAACAGGATGTTGTTCATTCTAGGAGTCCGAGCACTAAGCTGGAGGAGTGAGGGAACCTGGGGTCACTTCTGATTTCATCAATGATGCACTGCATGTGAAATGCAGTTATTGCATTATTGTACCTTTTGAGGATTTGATCAAATGCTCTTACTGCTTTCAAAAAAAAAAAACCTAAGCGTTTTTGGTATGAATGCGTAATCTTTATAAAACAACAGTGGTGCCTTACCAAAAAGAAGACTGTAAGTAAAGAAAAAATAGGGGTATCTGGGTGGCTCAGTTGGTTAAGCATCTGATTCTTGACTACAGTTCAGGTCATGATCTCAGGGTCATGATCTCGAGGTGGTGAGATGGAGCTCTGAGTCAGGCTCCAGTGTTCAGCTCATTCTGCTTGAGAGTCTCTCCCTTTGCCCCTGCCCCCACTCACCCGCGCACACTCATGCTCACGTGCACTCTCTCTCTCATATAAATAAATAAAATCTTTAAAAAAGAAAAAAAATATATCATTGGTATTATTATGCGACTTCTGTAAACATTTTTACATTGTTAAGTCCATTTAACTAGTCGGGGCTAAATATCTATTAATGATAGGCCGTTTGTCACAGCAAGTAATATTTAGTTTCCAGAAACCAATCTTAAAAAGCCTGTTTTGTACAACTGTTGAAGTCTCTCATTACAAGGATTTATTCTTGGCACCGAATGCTGGTGCTTTGGCTAATAGCAGTCAACTGAGGTAATTCTAGCTTAATTTTGCAAGTGTTCTAATGGCAGTAAAAATATGTTACTCGTGAATCATAATGACACTCAGCAAAAGAGCTCAATATTTATTTTATAGAGCTTCAAGAACACGGCAACTGTAGTTCCCATTTTCCATGATCATCCTTTGTGGGGAAGAGTTTTATTATTTAAAGAAATGCTAATAATTTTTTGGAATCAAATTCCATTATAACTAATACCCACATAACAAAAATGTGTTCAATCCCAGAAGTTTTGTTACAAGGCCAAGTAGTCTAGATCCAAATTTCCTAGAAGAGTTGTTAAGATGATTCTCTCTCTCTTCCTTTCCCTCAGCCCCCCATTAAAAAAAAAAAAAAGTGTTATTTAAGATCAAGTGATGTTTTAAAAGCACATTGCTATGCAGAAAATAATTTTTAAATATTATTTTTATTTTCAGGGTTCATGGCTTTCTAAATCTTAGTAATTATTTTTGAATGGGGATATTAAGGAAAGTGAGCTTTTAAAAATTGATAACATGAAGGAAAACGGCAAGTAAAACTAGCATCTAGAGAAATGAAAACCTCTGTTCATTATCTTTCTTGTCTTACCATTTCCAAATTGTTGTCCACTTGTAAAATACGCATGAGTAAGAAATAAATCAGAGTTCACTGATTCAATGGAATTGCCATTGTAACAGTACCATATTTCGTAGCCTTGAATATATGCAAATTGATGTAAAGTACATTTGCTATTTCCAGCTCAGTTATTTACATAAGCAAATACTTTCATTCATACAAGGCTTATACCAAATAGTCTTCTGTTAAGCAATTAAATTGTGAAGCATTAAAAATTAGCATATAACAATTTCAGAAGAAATTATTTAATGCTACCATATTTTTAATAAATGAATCAAAATCTCATTAAGCTAGAGATCTCCATTTTTCACAATTTCCTTAGATCGTGAAATAATCACCATCTACATTCTGGGCAAGGAAAGGGAAATACAGAGGAAGAAGGAATATTTCCTATTCTTTCTTTGGAAGTCTTTTGTTTACATAGAAAACATGTCTTTAGAACAAATACTATTACATTCCATCTCTATACTTACATGCTTATCTTCCAGGAAAAGAGCTCTCAACCCTACAGGAGAAAATAATTTCAAGTGCATGGTGGATCAGAAGTGTCTCAGTATCAAAACAAATGATACAAAATAGTTCTAAGGCCATCTTTATATTTCAGTGTATCCTTTCCACATTTAGAGAAGTCACTGATGGTAAGTCAGTAAGAACTTTAGTAATAAACCAAGTTTGAAAGCTAACTTTATTTTTTTAAAAAATAGATGGAGAAAATACAAAGATGTGATAATATAAAGGCAGCAAGATGGCCCAGAGGCAGAGCCATGAGGCTTAGGGCCACGGGGGGGCGGAGAACTTGCATCATGCATGGGGTGGGGGTCAGGGTGGGAGGGCGCTGGTTTTGAGTCCCCAACTTCCTTTTTTCATCTGCTTAATTGAGACATTTGTCCTTAAAACTAGAGTTTGTAGAGAGAGGATGGATAGCCCAATTCCAGATCATCCCCTTTGGTGAGCATATCAAGAGTGAGGACTGCGGTCCCTGCTCATAGGTGCACATCAGGGAAGTCCCAGCAAGTAAGGAAGAAGGTGGTCTATGCTTTGATACCAGGGACCTGAGTTAGCTTTCCTGAGTGACCCTGAGTGGTGTGGAAGGAGGGATCTAGAAGTGCCTGCATCCCCTCAGATGATATGAAAGTAGAAGAGGCTCTGTCTGGGAAGCTTGCTAGAGTGGGTCCCCAGTCTCAGAGCAAAGATGACTCTGTGGTTAGGAGCTGCAGGGAGGACCATCTCAGCCGGAGGATGAACAGCCAAACCTCAGAGGCTTTGCTGTGTCAGACGCTGAGTCAGCAGGTAGGGCCTCTTGGCGAGCAGACCAGGCCATGATGTCCCCATGGGAAGCCAGCAGAGCCTCCAGCCTGAAGCAGCACCCGAGAGCCAGAGGGCAGGATATGGTCCCTCAACTCACCCCTTCCCCCACGAGGACACTGTATGTTGCCCATGCCCAACTCATGCAGCATCTTAAGGAAGAAAGGGAGATGGAGAAAAGATCCAAAGGAGACAATTTAAACTCGGAAGAAACTGAATTACCCAAGAGACATGGTCTCTTTGCATTGTTGGGTACGTTTGAATTTACCAGATTGGACTAAACGTAGTTTATCACCTCTTACCTGGAGAATAGGACTTTTGAAGGAGACTAGACCAACTGCAAGAAAATAAAGAGGCTTTTCTTCATACTGAGTGTAGGGTGCAAACTTCCAACACTCCTGACTGCCTAACAAATAATGTGCACGCCCATGGCTGGTCTCATCCTCGCCCGTTCCTCTCTGCCTGTGGAGCTTCTTCTAGCTTCTCCCCAAATCGCCAGGGTCCCGCCAGTCCTCCCTTTCTCCCTCTTTTGTAGCCATTGCTCTCCTTCTCTCACTTGTACTCCTTCTCAGCACTGTGACCTTTCTCTCTCTCTCTCTCTCTCTCTCTCTCTCTCTCTCTCGTTCAGAGGCAGTCACCTCCAGTACAGACCAGTCTGACTGGATTTTGGCCAGGGTGCTGGAGCAGCGACCTACAGCCCTCTGCCTGTTAGGAGCCTTCTCTTTAGATGCTGTACCGTGGGGTGGGGGTGTCTGGGGGGAAATCCTGGAACAACAGGATGGAGGAATACTTGGGGGCTCGGGGCACTCACTCTTTTCTAACCAGAGCAGGAGATTTTAGTCTTTTTTTAACAATTGGCACAATCAGACCCATGTGTGCTGACTGGATACCAGAAGCTTCTGCCTCTTCTCTCCCACTTCCAGTTGGAGTCCCCAGACTCTCCGGAAGCCACTGTTTCTCCTCATCCCCCCATTCCACCTGTCAGAGTTCCTCACCTTCCTTCCTTCCTTCATATAGCAGGAGCTGGTGTTGAAGAGTGAAAGGAGTAACAGCTGCTCGTGGGGCAGAGACAGGCATCCAGGGCCGGGCCAGGAGAAGCCGTGTCATTCATGAACCCGACCGGGACTCTGATCACATTTCCAGAGAACAGGACTATATATGGTAGCTCTATCTTGGAATGGGGACTGCTGTTACACTGTTAGATGGGTGTTTATGGGCTGGCCAGGAACTGAATTCCCCTTTAGGATGTTGCTTGTACGAAAGCAGTGCATTTGTAAGTTCTTGTTTAGCAGGGTATTGACAAGCCTTGCAGACACAGGCTCTTCTAATTTGAGGCCTATCAGGCCTCAAATGAAAATCTATGTGCATTTATTATTTATTAGCAGAGATTTTAATATACACATATGATACAAAGAGAGAGACAGTTGAGTAAAGAAATCAAGGCAAAAGGAAAACCACATTAGGAAAAATAAGATAAAGTCATGGATATTTTCTAATTTTAAAATGCATGCCTAAAGGCAGGCCCCACAAATTTGGCTCTGAGCTTCCTAGTAGCCAATGTAAAGAAAGACATGCACTAGATACATGATCCTTGAGATTTTGTTTTGGCTGGATTTCTCAGGGAAAAGCCCAATTATTCCTAGCACTGTAGGCTGAGAAAAATTTCTCCCAGGGCTTTTCAACAGAGGACTCCATTATAATGTCATTATCTAACATAATAATTAGCACCTAGTGGGAACTACCAAATACTTTGTCTACATTGTTGCCTTCATGTCTCAGAGAAACTCTATGAGACTCTGCTGAGATGAGGAAACTGAGACTCAGAGAAGTTCAATGACTTAGGCAGGTCATCAAGCTCACAAATGGCGGGCCTGAGACGTGACAGGGTCTGTTAATCATGTAAATCCCTGCTGTTGACTGCCGTTTCAGGAGAAAGAACCCCAGAGTGAAATCAGTGCATCCCATACAGTATTTTTTTTAGTGACCTCAATAGCCAATGATAAAAATGTGTGTCAGCTGGGGCGCCTGGCTGCCTCAGTCGGTGAAACGTCTGACTTCGGCTCAGGCCATGATCTCGGGGTCCTGGGATTGAGCCCTGAGTCCATCTCCCTGCTCAGTGGGGAGTCTGATTGTCAGTCGCCCTCTGTTCCTCCCCCCACTTGTGTGTGCTCTCTCTCTCTCAAATAAATAAAGAAAATCTTAAAGAAAAAAATGTGTGTTGGGCGCCTGGGTGGCTCAGTTGGTTGGGCGAATGCCTTCGGCTCAGGTCATGATCCTGGAGTCCCGGGATTGAGTCCCGCATCGGGCTCCCTGCTCGGCAGGGAGTCTGCTTCTCCCTCTGACCCTCCCCCCCTCATATGCTCTCTCTCTCTCTCTCAAATAAATAAATAAAATCTTTAAAAAAAAAGAAAAAAGAAAAAAATGTGTGTCAACAAAGAAGCAAGTTATCTTCAAACAGGAAACCTAAAGCACTACTTGTAACATAATTCTAATTTTTGTCTTGGATTCTTATTTTGTACTTTCCACTAGCAAATTATTAGGAATAAAAATTATTAATGTTCTTTTTCAAAGCTACAAATGTTTCACTAGTAAATAAAACAGATCACATTTTCAAAATTCCATATTTTCTCTTTTATATAGATCGCAGCTCTCACACAGACTGTGAAGGGCTTTCTTCTTGTCTATCAGAAAGTACAGTTGTACTTCCTAGAAGCTTCTTCCTTAAATAGATTGCCTCTTCTGTTTAATTTTGCAGCTCTGTGAAAAATAACTTGGTTTTTTTTCCTTACTTGTGAAGGAATTTTCCCACTCAAAACCTGTTGGAAATATGAAATAGGTCATATTGCCATCAAAGAAAACTTATTACTTATTCTCCTAGTATTTTCCTTCTGCGTCAAATTGAAGAGGGGCATTAAGTGAATGCCCACAAAGCATCTTAGAGGCTAAGGAAGGATTAAACTAAAGACTAAACTCTGAGACAGGTTTATGTACACTTCAGTGCAGTTTCCTGGGGCTTAGCGTCTTTTCCCCTATCTTTAGAGGATATCGGAGGGCAACGTTTCTGTCATGAAATAGGACTAATCAACTTAGTTGAGTTCGTATTTAAGGCAAGGTGAATTAATTAAGACAGTTTCTGGAACAGTTGTCAGATGTGCTTTTAAATCTGCAGCCAGAATCGCTTCTGCAAGGGAAGTCTTTGGATGCTTCTTGCATGAGCAATGTCAAAACCAGGAAGACTTCACAGAGGATGTAAGTATATACAGCTACACTTTAATTAGTCCAAACTCAGGCTAGTTGCTTTTAGTAAAATGCACATATAAAATAAAGGGACACTTTTATCTTAAAAAGAATGCAAATATATGCTCATCCAATGCCCGGCGGAGAAGTAAGGAAATAATCTTGTATAAATACCATCACAGCATTCCTGCCAAAATCACTGGGTACATTATAAAAACAAAACAAATTAGACTTCAGAAAAATAAATTTTTATAAAGAAATGCTTTGGTTTATCTATAAATTTTGTTGGCTCCTTTATTGCTAACAATATGTTAGCTAATAAATTCTTATTTGGCTGAACTTACTGAAGAGTTACTAATGATATACTGCTCATGCCAAATAAATAAATACTATCATGCCTGAGGTTTTTTTTTTTTTAAGTAAAAGTAAAAGGAAGTTTATTTAAAATAAAGTCAGCTCAAAGTTGTATGTAAATTTATTAAGTGTTTTCTCATCTTCAAATCGATTAAGTACCTGCTTCTTTGTGTTGCTGCCATACATTTACAATGCATTATTATTTTAATGGCCTTTCATTACTGCAGATAACTATATTCCAAAAATTGTCATGATGTATGGACTACGAAATGTCAGAGTAGAAACCTGTAGAAAAAAAAATTGAGGAACAATCAATGATAATCATGAAAAACACTATGTTAATATTTCTTCACTCATTCTTTACAACAATCTACCTAAAATATCTAAAATTCAGTTCGGTTATAAGGGTGCTGCTAGATTTCACTTTGGTTCTCATACAAATTTATATATAATGCGTTTTGCCTCACAATCTCTTGGAGAAAATGAACATGATTTATTCAACCTATAGTGACACATAAATTATATCGAAGTAGTAAAGCTATTACATCATTTCCATTTATTTAACGATGACAGAGGTTTAGTCTTTTTCATTAGACACTTGCAAACGTGCCTAGCACTTTACATTTCAAGGAGGCATGCAGGGCTGAAATGACAATGAGCTTCCAGAGTGAAAAGAAAGGAGAGGTGAGGGAAGCACACACATCATCAGTCTTCATGGGACACTTTCCAGGGTATGTGTTGTGATGCGGTGCGTTTAGCCAAGTGCTAAATGTGTAGCGCCTTTTGTAAAAGTGAGATATATTTTAGGGCCGCTGCCCAGTGCCTCGGTATTAACTGCCTTTGTTGGCAGTACTGCTTACCACTGCAGGGAGAGCTCATTTCATTTATATGGTGCTGGTATAACAGAGCAAGACTTGTTATTTAAAACAAAAATTACATCTAGCCGCCTTCTAAAGTGGGACGTTCGTGGCATAATTCAAACCAGTAGAAAAGAAGTCTCTAAGTCTCTTCGCTATCCTTGGCAAGGATGGGGAGGGGAGGGAATATGCAGAGACCCAGAATCAAAGGCATCCAGGAGAGGCTCAGAGCAGAATCAGGAGGAAGGTGTAGAGGTCCTCTGCAAAACGAAACAGGAGGAATTTTGGCATTGTTGGGGGACTGGCTGAGAGAAGGCCAAGAAAAAGAATGAGAAGCCTGGGCCTGAAATGTCAAAAGTCCTCAAAAGAATGTTTTATGGTGGAGAAATTTAATGTCCAGTTTTAAACTGTTTTTGACACAACGCTCTCTGCTCCCCCCAACCTCCAATTGGCCAACATCTAGGTAAGTTGACTATACACATGTTGGCTTGTGTGGGTGGTTTTATGTGGATATTGAGGGAAATGGATGGCATTCGGAGTCAGCGTAGAGCTGTGAGGAAGGAAGAGCTATAGGAGGTGGGCCATGGGGTAGACTGGGAATCCCACAAGAGCACGGACTCAGAGCCAGAGCGCCCACGAGGATGAAATCCTCAGGCAAGGGCAGAGACCTTGCGGAAGAGGTGGGATGGGGCCTAAGGTGACATCAGCCACTCAGATTTTAAGGAGCAATGTCATTTGTCCTGTTATAAATGGCCATGATGCACATTTGGGGTAAAGATACTTTAAATGTAAGTATTTCTTTCACTTGAAATAAGGGCTTGAATAATTTTAGACCCTTGTAATCTCAGGAAATTACGTGTATCTACAATTAGAAACAGTCAAATATTTTATGCCAATTTATTCATTGAGTCTTACGTTAAGGTTTATTTCAATTAACAAATGTACTTTCAATATCAGTACAATTATTTACATTTTACACAAGATTTTATGTAATTATTTTTTAAAACTTTTTTTCTTATTGGATATGAAAATAGACTGTTCACACTTCTAACTGTAACTGTGAGAAATTAGCATGACTGCTCTTCTCACAGTGAATTTTTCTGATACGGGTACTGATAATGAAATATTTTTGGATAGCTCCTTGGCCTTCCTATTTTTAAAAAATAGGATCATTTATTATTTTTAAAAACTGAAAATAGGGCGCCTGGGTGGCTCAGTTGGTTGGGCAACTGCCTTTGGCTTGGATCGTGATCCTGGAGTCCCGGGATGGAGTCCCGCATCAGGCTCCCTGCTCAGCAGGGAGTCTGCTTCTCCCTCTGACCCTCCCCCCTCTCATGTGCTCTCTCTCTCTCTTTCTCATTCTCTTTCTCTCTCAAATAAATAAATAAAATCTTTAAAAAAAAAAACCCTGAAAATATACTTAAAAAGAAGTGTGAATTATGCTTTAGTATTAAAATGCTTTTCAGAACCCACATTAATATAGGACAACTAGAATAGTGAATGTGTGAAGCTACTAAGGATTGTTTTACACCTTAAACAAAAGAACTCTGTAAATATCTCCCGCTAGTTTTAAGAATTTTTTTTTTTCAGAATTGTAGAAACATTTAATTCTACTAATCCACCCTTCGTAAATGTAAAAACTTATCAAATACAGAAGTTATTTAAACATTCATTTATTTCAATGAATAAAATCCCAGAATTCAAGCATTCTTACATGCAACAAATATTCAATAGGTAATTGCTCAAATTCGGGCTTGGCCAAACTCAAATTGCACCGAGTTTAATAAATGGTCACAGTGTAGCCAATGAGAGACAGAAATAGAATCAAATTGGCACCTGGCTACTAGGCACAAGGCAAGCATTCGTAAATATCTGCTGATTTGGCAAGAGCTTTAGTTCATGAAGTTCATGTCTTACTACTACTGCCCTAATCAGTTGAGACAGAATTAGCACTGGCTAAATCGTCTGTGTGCTGCCTGGAGGGGTTTGTTAAGGGTAAGAGTCTGAAGACAGAGATTAAGGAGTCCTCATCCTCCTAAAGTGCTGGGCATCCCGGATTAGAGCTCTGGGTCAGAGAAATCCTTCCTGAATGCAAACCTAAGCATCGGTGCCCTCGCGCACTTGGGATTACCAGACACACTGCATTCAGAGTGCATATCCCCATCTGCATGTGCTCTCAAGAGCATTTCATCGGCCGTGCCAAAGTGACCTTGGCTCACACGTCGTCTAGATGTTTCTAAAATAGAAGAGGATACCCTGAAAATGTGAAAAGTGACATCTAAAGACCTATGGGTTTTTAAAATGTCATCTTGGAAAAAAAAAAAGAAAGACTTATGGGTTGATCCCATGACTCCCCAAATGGTAAATTTGTAGAAACCTAGATTTGGAGCTCAAACATGTACCTTGCTGATGAAGGGAAAGATCTGGTCAACCCCCAAATATTTCCTTGGAAGTCTCCTGACTTTGAAATATAATTTGATTTAAGACAGTGAAACTATTCTGTATGACACAATAATGGCAGATGTATGTCATTTTACATTTGTCAAAACCCATAGAATGTACAACACTAAGAGTGAGCACTAAGTAAGGTACACTGTGCACTTTGGGAGATAGTGATGTGTCAGTGTGGGTTCGCTGATGATACCACTTTCCCAGATGTACCACTCTGGTGTAGGCTGTTCCTAGTGAGGATGGCTATGCATGTGGGGCAGGGGGAGACAAATGGGAACTCCCTGTTCTGTCTATTCAATTTTGCTGTGAACCTAAAACTGCTCTAAAAATAAAGTCTATCAAAAACTATATATAAAATGTATATACATAAAAATATATATAATATATAATAAATATATTTATAAAATAAAATACCTGTATATAATATATATATAATATATAAAATTTGGGACATTCAAAATACAACAACATAGCCTCAAAAAGATAACTTGGTCCATTCAGGCTGCTATAACAGAATACCAATACCATAGTCTGGGTGGTTTTTAAATGCAGAAATTTATTTCTTACAATTCTGGATGCAGGGGAATCCAAGGTGAAGACACCAGCAGGTTCAGCGTCCAGTGACAACCCACCTCTTGGTTCACTAATGCCCACTCTCTTGCTATACCCTCACATGGCAGAAGGGGCTAGGGAGCTCTCTGGTGTCTCTTTTCTAAGGCACTAATCCTATTCATAAGGGGTCTACCCTCATGATCTAATCACCCCCTAAAGAGTCACCTCTTAATACCATCATATTTGGAGATTAGGTTTCAACATAGGAAGGGGGTCATAAAAATTCAGTCTATAACATCAGACAGTGATATTTATAAAAGAAAATTCGGGCCCCAAGAAATATGATGGTGGTAAGTAAAAAAGCACTTGCTCACCTGTGTGAGGATGAAAAGAAACTAGCTCCAAATGGAGCAGAGAACATTTGGGTGTGGCAGATGTCAGTGACTCCTCCTTCCTGGGGACCTCCATGGCATGGGGATACTTCTCTAGACATTGCAAATAGCTTACATTTTAGGTAAGAACTTAGAGGATTGATTAAAAAATAATAAACCACTCTATCAGATGTGTAACAAAATTTTATAGATCACATTCAATCTCCTTGGTTGGCATTGCAAAAAAGAAAGAAAGCCAAGAACCATAGAATCCAGAACAGTTATGTTACCAAGGAGGGCATTAAATTAGATTTAAATTAGATGAGACTTGTCTCTGGTGCCTCATTTCTTCATCTCCATTAACCTGATAGCCTTGAGTTCACTGCTTACTTCAATAAACGTGTGACTAACAGTGAAAAAAAATCCTGCTGTGTTGTTGCAGACAATGGACCCTACAGAACCTTGTAGAAATATGCCTATGCCTGGTGAGCCTGGTACTCCAGAAGAAAGGCATTTGTGCCAGTTATCTAATGGAATGACATTAGAAGGTAACCACATCGCCTCCACAGCACTAGAGACTGTTGCTGCCCTATTCCGTATCCCTTGGGTCCCCTTCCGAGTTCACCTACAACCATGGGGGGCCTTTCCCATCTCAAGCACCTGCACCTCTCAGCTTGTCAATCTGAAGGCTTCCCTCTGCACCCCAGGGGTTCATTGCATCTAGCTCAGGCATAACCCAAATGGCTATTTACCCAACTCTTAGTCTTTCATTGGGACAATTCTGAGGTGTGTTCCATGAGGTTTCTTAGAAGGTCCCCAGCAGGGCTGAGCCCCAGTTGCCCACAGTAGTAACCCACACATTAACTCGCCCTTTACTGGCTTTCCCCTTCCTGATTCCACTTTCCCACTCCTTCACATGGGCTTCTTGGGATCAGTACCTGCACTCAAGCCCTTGTCTTGAGGCCTGCTCACGGGGATGCCAAAATAAGATAGTCTCATCTGCTTTTGGTGACTAATCTCCATGGCATTTCCCTCAGGGGACATGTGTGAGGAAGAGGAGTGGTCAGCATCTAGGCAATTCTTGCTCTGGAGGGATTCTGTACATCTCCCTCTCTTCCTCTCTTTCCTCCTGATTTGTCTCCAGCATCACATAAAGTGCGAGATAAACACTATATTTTCTCATTTTAAAGATTCTATCTCACTCATGGGTAAATTCAAACTTCTGCCAGAGACAATTTTTGACATCAATCAAAGTTCAGGAACACCAAGTTGTGTCCCACATTGTTCTGTTGTGCAATGAACTAGGGGGAAGAAGGTGGCTGTGCACCTGATCTCACATGGGGGACCTGAGATTTCAAGGCACGAACAGTGTCCTTGCCAGAATTGCAAGCCCATGTCTGACATAGAGCCCACCTGTGTACTTTGCTGGCATTCTCACCATGGCTGGTGGGCACGTGGCAGCTATTTTTATCCTGATCTTGACTGGTCACTAGACTCTCTGAGGCCACTACCAGAGGGGAAACTGTACTGATCTCACAAAAATACAGTGAAAATAAATCAACATAAAGAAGTTTTTTAAGTATATGAATGGCAAAAGCCAATGTCAGGTGAACTGTGGACTTGATCAGTAGGTTTCGGTCTAGAAAAGAAGCTAAAGGAGTGATTGTTTATTTAAATACCATTGTAGTTTTGGTTTTTGAACCATATGAACATATTAACTGTTTAACAGTTCAGTCAAATATACATATGAGAAAGGAAAAAAGAAAGATCACTACTTTGAAAAGCAGAGCATATTCTTCCTAATTTCCTTTTTTAAAAACGTAGTTGTGGGGGGGGCCTGGGTGGCTCAATCGGTTGAATGCCTGACTCTGTTTCTGCTCAAATTATGATTTCAGAGTCATGAGATCAGCCCAGCACCTGGAGTCCCAGGTCTGGCTCCGAGCTCAGTGCAGACTTCCCTTGAGATTCTCTCCCTCTGCCCCTCCCCCAGCTCGCACTCTCTCTCTCTCTGAAATAAATAAGTAAAATCTTAAAAAGTATAAAATAAGGGGCGCCTGGGTGGCTCAGTTGGTTAAGCATCCGACTTGCTCAGGTGGTGATCTCAGGGTCCTGGGATTGAGCTCCCGTCAGGCTCCCTGCTCAGTGGGAAGTCTGCTTCTCCCTCTCCCTCTACCACTCCCCCTGCTCATGCTCTCTCTCTCAAATAAATGAATAAATAAATAAAATCTTTTAAAAAAATTAAAATTTGAAAAAATTAAAAAATAAAATATAGTTGTAGGTATCTTGAAATTTTTTTAAGTGACAATTGAGGATGAAGGAGAAGCTAAAATGACCTGCTTGACTAGTACTTTTTTAATATTTAAAATTATTCAAAGGACATTAATAATTAACAGGAAGATGTAAAGCAAAATGTTATCCTTTTAACAATGGTCCCTTTCTCTGATCACTAAGTTCTGCAGATAAAGTTATGAATCCTTGTGTTTATGTACATTTGGATATAACTTGCTCACTTGTTCTAATTAAACACAGTCTTATTCTGTACCCACTCTAACTAGGTACATTTTTAGCCATTAAAAAGATTTTCCCCTTCTTTTCTGTTTTAATCTTATCAATTAAATTGGAATATTTTTCTGAAGATTGAACATGTGGGAGAATATATGCATTTGTACCTCTGGAAATATAAAAATCAAAATAAGGGGGGCACCTGGGTGGCTCAGTTGGTTAAGCAGCCAACTCTTGGTTTCTGCTCAGGTCTGATCTCAGGGTCGTGAGATGGAGCCCTGCGTCAGGCTCCATGCTCAGCATGGAGTCTGCTTGAGTTCCTCTCTCTCTCCCTCTGCCCCTCCCCTCTCTAAAATGAATAAATCTTTTTAAAAATCAAAATAAGTTGTAAGAAAGGAGGTTGGTATTTCTGGAATCTTGCAAGGCTGGTTTAATTTTATTATCACTTGTCATGTGATACGATATTTCCTGTGGGCTCATCAACAAGTTCCAAGGACCAATGGATAAATCACTAAGTTCTACAGTTGTATCTGGGTGCTTGAAATGGAGGGGTTTTTGTGTAACTGAAATCTTATTATAGCAGTGTCCCCAAATGTTGGGAAAATACAAAAGGTGTTCAAGAAAAGTTCAAATAGTTCACAAAACATAGAGTTACTTGTTAACACATCTACCTGATTCCTTCTAGAATTCCATCAGTGGCGAGAGATATTGATGATAAATCCCATGATGGCCATGAACCCTTTATTGACAGCATCAGTGCAGCAGAGAACGCCACTGGTTCCTTCACCATTTGAACCTCCAACAGCGGATAGGTATTTCTTTCCAGTATACTAATCTGGTCCAAGGAGAAAATGGATGATCATTAACTTTTCAAATGATGGTAACTCCAGTGTTGTTTTCTTGTCTAATGTTACTTCCATGAACTGTGGTGCACTGATTCGTGTCAAGATGCTCAGGGGACCACACCTCCAACACACATCCTGTCACTTCCCATTTGAGGCCTGCTTGATATATTCATTCAACACATAGCTAACGAGCACTTGCCCTGTGACAGGCATCATGTGTATATGAACATTGATGTAGTCTGTGAGGGCTGCCCTAACAGAATACCACAGACTGCATGGCTTCAACAACAGAATTTGACTTCCCATACTTCTGGAGGCTGAAAAGCCCTGGATCATGGTGTCGGCAGGGTTGATTTGTGGTGAGGCCTCTTTCCTTGCCTTGCAGACAGCCGCCTTCTTGCTGTACCTTCCCCTGGCCTTTTCCTCTGTGTATGCACTCCTGTACCTCTTCCTCTTATAAGGACACCAGTCCTATTGGATCAGGGCCCCACTGTTATGGCCACATTTAATCATAAGACCCCCTAAGAGGCCCTATCTCCAAATATAATCACATTGGGGGTTCAGACCATAATGCATGAATTTGGGGGAAACGCAACTCACTCCACAACAATTAAGTACCCTGGATTTCCTGTGATAGAACGATTCTCTCTTTTCAATAAAAGTGGCATTATCAATGCTTAAGATGTACACTCTGGCAGTTTCTTATTTTCCCTTCTTTAGAGTATTTTGACATTCTGAGAAGAAAGTTATATCCATTATTTATTGTTGTTCATGGAGCAGTGAACAACAACTTTAGACTTCTTGAGCATGGCAAAATAAATAAACTGTCACCCAGGGAGTCAAACACTGATCCCAGATGGCAAAAACCAAGCCAAAGTAGGTCCACTACATGAGAAAATAATGTTGTGGTCAGAACAGTATGTTGGTCATGGGAAATCAGAGAGCAGTATTAATTTGATTAGATCTTTTTTCTAGACATCCCTAAAACTTTCTTTTCTTGCTTTATCTGTTGTGTTGTCAGCTGGGTCAATCCTTCCTTGATATATTCACTCAACACATAGCTCTACCAAAGTAGACCTTTCTTACCACATTTCTACTTAAACCAATAGAGGCGGCAGGATTTTTGCACTTCATTTTGGGAAGAGATGATAGAATCCTATCTGGCAATTAAAAAATCTCAGTGCCTATGCAATGGGAAGTTTGTACTATTCCATCCTCATTTTATCTACTTTATATCTTTTTTCCCCTAGAGATTTATTGCCTTCCACTGTAGCTCCTACTGACCCGAGACAGTTTTGCGTTCCTTCACAATTTGGATCTTCTGTTCTACCAAATGCAAATATGCCGAACATGCTGTCCAATCGTGTCTACTCAGGTATGAGCAAAAGATGGCTTTGATCTGTGGAGCCACTGTGACCTGGATGGCTGCCTTAAGCTTGCCATCATGCCATCAAATTTACTGCTAAGTTTTGGCAGCAGAACTGTGTGGCAGTTATGCCTGTAGGTTCTGCCCTTGTGACTTAGATTTAAATCATGGTTCCACCACTGTGTGACTGAGTGTAAGTTGCTTAACTCCTCCAACCATCAGTTTACTGGGGAATAACATGATAAGTTGCACTATTACTATCTGTCTTATCTTACACGTGAGGAACTAATGAGGTCATGAAGAGATGAGATATGGTCTGACAGGTCATGGTGGGGGTTCACCTTTTATTCTAAGAGGTGAAGCTTTTGAAGAGTTGAAGCAAAGGAGCCACATTTTCCGACTTACATTTTACCAGGATCACTCTGGCTGCTGTGTCTGGGACAAACTTGATAGGATCAAAGTTCTGAGGATAAACTGATGGGAGTTAATGGGCTATTAGAATAGCCAAAAGATTATGATGGGTTGGCCCTGGGTGGTGACAGTTCAGTAGTAACACGTGGTTGGATTCTGTAATTATTTTGAAGGCAGAAATAACAGGTTTTCTCACAGTTTAGATATGAGCTGTCTGAGAGAGAGGTGTTAAGGAGGACAGCAAAAATTTTGGTCTTGGTTTAGGTAGAGTTGCTGTCACTGTTGAGGAAGAGTGTGAGAGGAACAGAGTTCTTGGGGTGGAGAGATGTCGCAGGCACATTTTTGCTTCTATTACATTTGAGATGCCTAACAGTCTGTTAATGGGAGATGTCAGGAAGGCAGCTAAATCCCAGAGAGGACTTCTGGAGACAAACTGGAGATATAATTTTGGAAGTCATCAGCATAGATGAGACTAGATGAGATTGCCCATAGAACGAGGGTAGATAGAGGTTAAAAGGATGATCCTTAGGACATACCAACAAGATCCAAAAGATAAGAAGGGAAGAAACAGGAGGAGAACAGGAGGAGAAACCAGTGAGAGGAGGGCGCCTGGGTGGCTCAGTTGGTTGGGCGACTGCCTTCGGCTCAGGTCATGATCCTGGAGTCCCTGGATCGAGTCCCACATTGGGCTCCCTGCTCAGCGGGGAGTCTGCTTCTCCCTCTCCCGCTCCCCCCTCTTGTGCTCTTTCTCTCTCTCACTCACTCTCTCTCTCAAATAAATAAATAAAATCTTTAAAAAAAAAAAAAAAGAAAAGAGAAGAAACCAGTGAGAGGAAACCCAGGAGAGCCTGATGGCCTTGAAGGCAAGGGAAGAAGTTGTAAGGAGAGAGAGAAAGCATCTGTGTCAAGTGTGCCAAGTAGATGAAAACAAAGAATACATGATTAGATTTAGCTAAGTGGAGCTCACTGGTGATCTTGATAAGAGCAGTCAGTAGAGTGGTATCTGAAAACATGACTGGATGGGGGCTTGAGAGAGATTAGGAAGTGAGAATTTCCTCACAATATTGAAGATCAAACTGATGTATCTTATCTCCCCAAAACTATATTGCTGAGTTTCTGTTTGTCCCTGCTCTCCAATTCCAACAACTCTCAATAGATAAGAACTATGTGAGTGAAAAGTTTGACACAAGAAGAAATATGATTGGTGCTAGGGCCATTGAAGATACCAGACTGCCTGGATTTGAGCATGTTGTGCATGGATCCACTGGGATTAGGTGGACAAGCCAGAGCCAGATATGAAACTAGACACACCCACTGGAGTGATCCAAGGACCAAAAAGACTGTTCCAACAGCTGATCCCAGATAAAAGCCCCATCTGGCAGCAAGAACCCAGTAAATCTACAGCCCATGGTTACAGGCAACACATAAATAGACCAGTGAAATAGTTTCATTGCTGACTCAGAGAGCCCGTTTTAGTGATAAAAAATCCAGAACCTGCCAACATTTGGATGTACGTGAGCAAGTTGACCACCTATCTCAGGGACATAGGTCAGGTCTCCTGCCTCAAGGCTGATGTGTAGGAGAGTAAGCAAGGGGAAAGTAGGGCCTCAGTCTTACAGAAACTGAGCTACTAAGTAAGTTAGCAAAATAGAAGCTAAGACAGAAATATCTTTCAAAAATTGGATGTTAAGTAGAGAGTGGATTATTACAGCTGGACTAGCACTACATTTGATGTCATCTATTTGGGAAAGAGAAAGAAACTTGGAATAGGTTTGATGATTCCAAATTTCAGAGCTTCCTAAAATCCAGGTAATTAGAACTGTGCCCTCTGTACTGGACTTCTCATGAGAACTTTCTCTGCATCCTTTGGCAATACCTCCTGGGTTGAAAGTGTCATGCATACCGGCTCTCTAAAGAAGAATATTTTGAAGTCACTGAATTATAAAAATATAGAGCTTTAGAGTTAGGAGGATTTTTTTTTAGAGGTCACCTCATCTAATCTCTGAATTTTACAAATGACAAAAAATCTCCTTTAAAAACATATAGTATGATTTATTTCAAGATAGGTTATTAATGGGAGTTAAATGAGCTCTCTAGCTTAGTACAAAGCATGTACAAGAAACAGTTCTAGCTCCCATGATATCCCCCTTGTTAGGGAGAACAGATTTTCACGTGTAAAACTATCAGTAAACAAAACTACATATAAGAAGTACAATTTGTGTGTCTGTTATGTTAAAGTGTGTTCCGTAGACCTGTGCTGGTCTGTGAAGACATTGTGCAAATAAATACATAAATAGAGAAATTTTGCAGCAATTTGACAGGGTAATTCTCTGTTGATCTAATATTTTTTTACCTTGTATTTGTCCTTGTTTTCATTTCAATTTTATAAAAGTTCATTATGTTGTATTTTTAAAAAGTATTGGTCCATGATGGTTGGAAATTTTAAAAGAAAAAAATGGTCCTTTGCCATGGATGGTTTGAAAAGCATCAGTATAGACTCTAAGTGCATTAGGAGTACAGAGAAAGAAGAAAGTCAATAGAGCATAAAGTTACCAGGCAAGAATAGAGCCTTGAAATCTATGATGCTGCTGTTATTTCAAGAAATTTTAGAAGACTGACACAAAGAATGTAATTTCTACCCAACATCATTGAAAACATTTTGGAAAAAGTATCTTCCTCAGATATGCCAAAAATCCACATAGAGAACTTTATATTTTACCCATTAAATCATTGCATTTATTTCCAGGGATTTTGGTGCATAAGAAGCACTTAGTTCCTTTTTTTTTTTAAAGGTCAACTAATTTCTCTTATAGCAAAAAAGAAAAAAAAAAGTTACCCATTTTTACATCAAAAGCTAGAAATGAAGAGATCCATAACTTATTTCACCTTTTTTTCCTTTCAAAGTATGGCAGGAAAATGTCACCAATCATGAGACCCATACTTAAAGAAAAATAAAATTATCTAGTATTTATCATTCCATCACCAAAGTGACCCTAAGATGCTGAACAGCAATTATCTGATACTGTTTCCAACATTGTGCTCTACTGGTGGGTTTTTATAGATGCTGTTTTAAATCATTATATTTTTTTGTATTATTTTTAAATGGAAATTGTTAATTTGTTTGTGGGGTGAGATGATGATTTTCTTTTTTAAGGTTGGGGCATTTTACCACCTGAATCCATAAAGGCAATGGCCAGAAGGAATGAAATGATTCAAAGGCAGCATACCGCCAGGTAACATAACAGTGTTGTTGTATTTATTTTCTATTCACTCACTTGTTCGTTTATTCATTTGTTTTAGACAGATAGATAGATAAAAAGATAGACAGAAAGATAGAAAGACAGATAGATGATAGAGATAGAGATACTTTTTATATACATACATTCATTCGTTATATTTGTATATAGTATTTGTATATATATATACAAATTATATACATATTATATACATATACATATTATATTACATATATTTGATAGATATCCGATTACATACAAAAAGTATTTCAGGAATATTACAAAAAGAAATATATACAAACATATATTCAGGTTGGTTAAAGATAAAAGCAAGATTAGAAATTACATAGTGAAGCTAAGCCTGCAGATCATAACAGTTTAACAATGTCTCACAATTAAAATGCCTAGTTGTGATACCTCTGAAATTCATATCAGCCCTTCTGTTTTAAATGACTTCAATTCTGCCCAAATATAGGAGCCACGCTCACCAACCCCACCTGAGACTCTGCGAGCAGAGCCCAGACAGCCCCATGTCAGTGGCCCCAACAGTGGCCTTCAGCTATAGCAACTAGAAAGAAAAGACAGCAATAATTATAAGGCATGGCCCTGGGGGGCAAGAAGGCATTATCCTCAGTTTTCTCATCACTGAACCCTAATGAGTCAGGTGATAATCCATAAGCAAAGTAAGCAAAACCCCCACCAAGTCCTCCAGCACAAACCCTGCCAGTTGCACCGATTTGTCACGGTTGAGACATGTGTTGGCTTCCCGCCTTCCTTGAGTCCTACTAAGATTATACTGCAGGGTTTAAAAACCTCTTCCCAGAACTTTATTTTCTTTGAAGATTCATCTCTGGCAAGAAACTACCCTCTGCCATGTTATCCCCATTCCTGCTAAATTTGCCAGACCTGCTAGAGGTAATGCTTTAAAAACTGACCTTGCACTTCTGTCGAGAGATTCAGCCAAACCTTTCACCCTCAGATCTTTATTCCAAACTCTCCTTCCCAGTGAATTTTGGGGGGAACTCGTGTTTCCACCCAACACACTTCAGATAAGCAGTGTGAAGACTCAGGAAAAGCAGAGGTTCCATCTCAGGGAAGGCAGAGGTCCATTAGGATTATATTTCTAATGGTTTTCTTGGGGTGTATAAAACATATTGTTCTGTTTTTAGGATGGAAATGGAAATGCATGCCATTTACCAACAAAGGAGAATAGAGAAAGTGAATCCCAAGGGATTAGCAGGCCTAGGGATACCATTCCTCTATGGCTCCAGTATCCCACCTGGTCCAGTCACTTACCACGGCAGGAGCATGCTCCCTGCTGGTGACCTGCATTTTCACAGAAGCACCCTGAGAAATCTTCAGGGAAACCCCACGCTAGTGGCGACTGGTCCACATTTTCTAGAGAGTTGGGGTCAGAAATGTCGCCGTCTCAGGAGAGGTACAGGGAATCAGAAAGTTCTAGACAGCGATACTGAGAGCTCCAAAAGTCAAGTAGAAGAAAAACTCTTAGGCCAGACTCATGTGATTCCCTATGAAGAGGATGAATATGTAAAGGAACCAGAGACTGAAGCTCTCAACAATCAGAAGTCAAGTGAAACCAATGAAAAGCCAACTACAGCTCTTGCCAACACCTGTGGGGAGCTCAACCCCACCCACAGAAAACCTTGGGGAGCTCATGGTGCTCCTCTAGAAGCAAAGGCCTCCTGGGATGGTGCGAAAGAGAAGCCTTCAGAGCAGGGCTTTGCAGCCTGTGGGGAAAAGAATGGTGTTTGTCCTCCAATTCCTCGACGAGCTCTGCCAGGTGGGTGTCAGGGGCCAATGGCAGATCCTAATGAGCCACAGGTCACCAAGTCCTTAAGTTATTCCATAATGCACTATACCCATCATGTTTCCTTTTATTCTTCCTTTTCTTAGTCCTATTTAGAACTTTTTGAAGTCACTTTTTTATGTTAGTCCCAATAAAGCCATATTAGTGACATTCATCTCTATTCATATGTTGCTATAGAGAGAATTTTCAGCAAAAGCTAGGAGGGCAAGGATGAGGAAGGATGGGGAAATCTGCCAGAATTTTAAATTAAATTTTTAATTTAATTAGCTCTTAATTTCTTCAACACAATATAGAGGGGCTTCTTGCCTAAAAGTATGAATTCTATCTCCCCTGTATTTAAATGTAGAAAACTATAGATAATTAAACAGAAGCATTAACTTTCAGTGACCATTACTGTGGTGATACCTTCTTACCTAAAAGCATTAGCACACTACCTACCCCAAACACACATTGAATAGTTTTCTAGAACTTCTTTAGATAAAAATATTTTAAAACAGGGATTTGGTGGGGAGGGGGCTGTAGTCACTGAAACAACTGCTTCCCTTACAAAGTGTTAATTTGCCATTTTTGATGAATATGTAGCTAAATTCTCACATCACCTAGAGAGCATGATAAATCACATAACATCATAGAACACGATAGCATTCATCTGGAGGATGAAATCCACAGGGCATGTCTCTTGGAATCACAGAGAAACAGAGCAGTCGGCAACTTCTTTATTTACAATAATGCTGTCATTAAAGATCCTTTAGGGGAAGAAAAGAAAGGAGATTACTCAACTTTTAAGAAAATGTCTCTCAGTATCTTTTAAGGAGTTTACACATAGATCTATAGGGACCTAAAGAGACCCTCTGTGGTAATAGAATATGAGGAAATTAAGGTAACTGTACATAAAACTGTGCTGTCAGCTTCCCCCTTTTCCTTGGAAATTTTATACCACCAAATAATTTCCTTTCCACTTTTAAAGGAGCACACCCACTGGCTACAATTGGGGAAAACATGTCCTTGGATGAAGATATTCAGAAATGGACTGTGGACGACGTGCACAACTTCATTAGTGGCCTTCCAGGTTGTTCAGACTATGCCCAGGTGACTTAACATTGAAATATTTTCATGAAAATAAGACACTTTGAAATCTATTTCCTTCCTAATGAGTTCTGTCAAACTTGCATTTTTCTCTCAGAGAGGATTCCTAATAATCTACCCCTTCATGTGTCATTGGCTGACCTGGGACAGGAGTCTGGGATTGGTGGAGCTTGGGTCCCGTCTCCACACCCCATCTGCAGGGAGGCTGGGAGAGCCATGCCTGTCTGGCTTTAGTTTCTGTTCTATCGAGACTCTTGGGAGGTAGGAATTCACCCAAAACTAGGAGATTCAGCGCCCAAACATCCAAAAACAGTGAGAAATTTCTACTACATTCCCTACTCTTCCATATAACAAACATACCAGAAGTTTTAGGCTACTCATAATAGGTAATAGAAATATCTTCTTCATTCTAAACAGGATAACAAGATAATAGATCTGAAAAATAAGAAAATAACTATTTAAAAATTCTATATTAATGCTGGGGCAATTTACAAAAGTGCATACACAGAGATAATTCAATCTGGTAGATAAAATACTGTTTTTTGAGTTATAATGAACTGTCAGCACAGTTGGAAAGAAGAGTAGTTTCATTCATTCGGGAAAATGGGTTGGTCAATTTTTAAAGTTTATGTCAGTGCTATATTTTCATACATAAAGTTTATTTTTTTAAGTGATTTATTTTTTAAAGATTTTATTTATTTATTTGAGAGAGAGAAAGTACGTGAGCTGGCGGGAGCAGCAGGGGGAGAGGGGGAGACAGACTCCCTGCTGAGCTGCTCTATCTCAGGACCCTGAGATCATGACCTGAGCCAAAGGCAGCTGCTTAACCGACTGAGCCACCCAGGGACCCTGCAAGTGATTTAATAACACAGTTTTAAGTAACAATTTGCCTAGTAAATCTGGTGTCATTATCATTGGTTTATATATTAAAGGAAAAGAAAGCAAGGAAAGGACCTTATAATTTAACATAATTAACTAATGTTAGAAATAACTTTTTCTTTCTTTTTTTTTTTTAAAGATTTTATTTATTTATTTCAGAGAGAGAGCACATGAGAGGGGGGAGGGGCAGAGGGAGAAGCAGACTCCCTGCTGAGCAGGGAGCCCAATGCGGGACTCGATCCCGGGACTCCAGGATCATGATCTGAGTCGAAGGCAGTCGCTTAACCAACTGAGCCACCCAGGCGCCCCAGAAATAACTTTTTTCATATCTTAGTTTTATGATCATTTTTTACTTCAGTGTAATGCTGTTAATTCTTCTACATTTTCTTTTTTTTTTTTTTTTCTGTTTATGGGACTTATGGAAAAGTTAGATAGAGTAGTCATTAAGAATATGGCTTATGAAATTGCACTACTGGGTATTTACCCCAAAGATACAAATGTAGTGATCCCAAGGGGTACGTGCACCCCAGTGTTTATAGCAGCAATGTCCACAATAGCCAAATTATGAAAAGAGCCAAGATGTCCATCAACAGATGAATGGATAAGGAAGATGTGGTATATATATACAATGGAATATTATGCAGCCATCAAAAAACCTGAAATCTTGTCATTTGCAATGACGTAGATGGAACTAGAGGGTATTATGCTAAGCGAAATAAGTCAATCAGAGAAAGACATGTGTTATATGATCTCACTGATATGAGGAATTCTTAATCTCAGGAAACAAACTGAGGGTTGCTGGAGTGGTGGGGGGTGGGAGGGATGCAGTGGCTGGATGATAGACATTGGGGAGGGTATGTGCTATGGTGAGCGCTGTGAATTGTGTAAGACTGTTGAATCACAGACCTGTACCTCTGAAACAAATAATACATTATATGTCAAAAAAAAAAAAGTTAGTAGGAAGGGAAAAATTAAGAGGGGGAAACTGGAGGGGGAGACGAACCATGAGAGACTATGGACTCTGAGAAACAAACTGAGGGTTCTAGAGGGGAGGGGGTTGGGGGGATGGGTTAGCCCAGTGATAGGTATTAAAGAGGGCACGTACTGAATGGAGTACTGGGTGTTATACGCAAACAATGAATCATGGAACACTACATCAAAAACTAATGATGTAATGTATGGTGATTAACATAACATAATAAAATAAAATTAAAAAAAAAAAGAATATGCTTATGAAACCAGAAAGTACAAGTTCAAATCCTGGCTTTTGTGTTTTCTGGACATGTGACCTGGGACAAGTTGCCTGTCTTCTTGGTGCACAGTTTTTCATCTATAAGATGGGGATAATTGTATAATATATTCTCAAAGGATTGTTGTAAGCCATAAAGAAGGCCTGGCACCTTATAAATACTTGATTAACATTAATTTCATCATTCTATCAGAGGATCCTCAAGAGAATGGAACCTCAGGTTACTTACGAGACAAGGTGTATTCTTCAGGTCACCTACTTTGTCTTTTTTGCATACTTGATAAAAATTCCTGTCCTGTTCTCTCCTATTCAGCAAGTATAATATTATTGTTTTCTTATTAGTCATTCACCATGGGGCAATCATTTTTAAATTTGTCTATTCCACTTATCAGGTGCTTCATCAACCACCAGTACAGTGAAGTTACCAAATTTTGATAACAGCCAGAAATAAGCAACCCTGTGTATAAGGAGCATGTGATTGCTGGCTTCTGGCAGACTGAATCTATTTGAACCCTTATCATTCTTAATCATCCAGTGATCCACAGGCATAGAAGTACTCTTTATCATAACCACTCCTGTAATGAATGATGCCACGTGTGCATTTCATACTTTATCATCCTCAACGTCCTCTTGCAGGTACATAGAAGTCACATAAACATGAATACCCCACAAACTTGGCTGACTCATTATCTCTCACCAACAGGATGTCAGTGCTCCTTTCCCCACCCCAAGAAGGGGTACAATTACTTCTAGGTGTTTCTCAAATGTGGTTAGGATCAAGTTCTGCTCTTGCTTCCTCATCAGTCTATTCCCTCCCTGGGACTGCTGTGAAATCAGCCACAAGAAGGCCGCTGCCCTGCTGGGCACGACCCTGCTGCGCTTGGGGACAGTACGGTGTGCAGAGACGGAGAGAATCTCCCTGGACGCAACAGACTGTAACAAGCTTCAGAGCAGCACAGCTCAGGCACAGGAGTCATGAAAACCCCTGTCTAGTATGTCGCAGCCTGGGACTACCCCAGCGTTACACTCGCTGTCCTCCCCCTCGCCCCCCACCCTGTCCTCCTCTTTCTCATCTCTAGGTGGTTGCTACTCAGCAGCCTCCCACCACCTGCCCCCTGTAGGTATAAAAAGAAATCCAGAAAAAAGAACCAGAACTAAAGCCCAAAGCCCCTGTGCAAATGAATTCTTTTAAACAGATGTAGAGAGAAGGCTGCTAGCTCACTTGTTCAAGGACGTCCAGGAGACCCTGCAACACATCTTGTTTATTCTTTATTATTATTATTATTATTATTATTATTTTGATGTTCAGTTAGCCACTGTATAGTACATCATTAGTTTTTGGTGTAGTGTTCAGTGATTCTTGTTTGTCCTAAGTGACTCACCAGATAAAATATTCTTTCTCTAAAAATAACTGAAATCACGAAAATTATATGTATGTTTATATGGTGCTCTTGGCCTCCACTGCTATCTTGAGAATGAGGTGGGAGGGACAACTGAATGACACTGGAAGGTTCTGCAACTTTGCCTCGGGGCCAGGTTCCTCCACCAGGGCTGAGGATCAGGCCCTGGCTGCCAACCTGCCTTTGTTCGAAAATGTATCCCTTCCCTGAATGGAGAGGCGTCTGACTGAGCTTACCAGTGGAGGAGGGCGGTGAGGTGGAAGAGAGGCAAAGGAGGAATTTCCAGGAGAAGGCCAGGAACCAGAAAGAATTTAGCACAGGTGGGATTTCCAGAGTAGTTCCTGGTGGCACTGAGGGGGCCGGAACCAAGAGTGGCACAGGTGAGAATGGCAATCAGGAGGCTGGACTAGGGGAAGGGGCTAGGTCGCAGAGAGCCGTGGAGACCCCGTGAGGGATTGTGACTTTATCCTGAAGGCAACTGAGGTTTTAAGCATGAGTGGCATGCTTAGCTTTATATTTCAGAATGGTCACTTAGGTTGCTTTTTATGAAAATAGGTTCAAGGTGGCAAGACTAGTGGGGAAGCACTAGATCCAGGGTAGCAGCAGAGGGGCGGGTAGATAAGAGCATTATCTAGGGCGCCTGGGTGGCTCAGTCTGTGAAGCATCTGCCCTTGGCTCAGGTCATGATCTGATCGCCGTGTCCTGGGATCGGGCCGCGGGGAGTCGGCTTGTTTCTCACCCTCTGCCCCCACCCCACCCCACTAGTGTGCTCGCTCGCTCTCTCTCTGTCTCAAATAAATAAATAAAATCTTGGGAAAAAAAAGACCATCTAAAAGGCAGAATTAGCATGATTCAGCTTCTAAGTTTAAGATATACATACATTAGGGAGCCTTCGGCATAGAGAGACATTCACAGAAGCCAAAGACTGAGGTAAATCAGGAAAACCGAAGAGGACCTGAAGTAGAAGCCTCAGATGCCCAAACACATAAGGACTCAGATAAAGAAACAGTAGCCTCAGAAGTGACTGGGAAGGAAAGGCATAGAATACCCGGAGGGGGATGCCTCACAAAGGCAAGGGAAGCGTATTTCTTCATGAAAAAGTAGTCAACAATGTCAAATGCAGCCAGGAGCACAAGGAATATCCATGCATTTGGTAACAGCAGAGACATGAGGGACCCAGAAGCAAGCAGGGTTAACGGACTAGTGAGGGTGGAAGTCAGACTCCCTGAGAGGGAGAAATGACTGGGAAAGAAGAACATTGAGGCAGGGAGGATCCAAACTCTTGAGAAATTGGGCTGTGAAGGGGATGAGAAATATGGAGCAGGATCAAGAGTTAGAGTGAGGTAGCATTTGTGTAAGTGCTTTATTATTGTTTGTTTGCTCAAGGATGGAGACTTGCGTAAATGCCGTTGGGAAGGAGCCAGCCAAAGAGGGGAGACTGACTCTGAGAGAGGGGATTATCCGCTGAGGGAAGCCTGAGGTGGGAGGGGCAGGGACCCACAGCATACGTGAAGAGACTGTCTTCACACATGGAGAACCCTCTTCAACCACATCAGCACAAAGGAGAAAACATCTGTGGTTAGGTTGCTGGGCAGAATTAGAGGAAGTTTTTTTGTTTTTGTTTTTTTAAAGATTTTATTTATTTATTTGAGAGAGAGAAAGCAAGAGAGAGCAGAGCAGCAGGGAGGGGCCGAGAGAGAAGCAGGCTCCCCAATGAGCAGGGAGTCCCAGGACCCCGGGATCATGACCTGAGCCGAGGCAGATGCTTAACCAACTGAGCCACCCAGGCGCCCCAAGGAAGTTCTTATCTACTGGTCTCTTTTCCTTTGTTCCTTTGTTCCTTCCTTCCTTCCTTCCTTCCTTCCTTCCTTCCTTCCTTCCTTCCTTCCTTCCCTCTCAATTAAGTTATATGGTCTGCTGAAAATGAGGAAGGATTCTGTAAGGTTTTAAGTTTGAAGCGTGTGAAGGAAGCTTGAAAATAGAAAAAAGAGAGCTCATCAGCAAATAAAGGATTGCCGGGCAGGTTGAAGCTGGAGATCATGAAATTACAGTACTATCAGTCTGCCCAGATCTTTGATTCATCTCTTTATCCGCCTGGAATGTTTGTCCACCAGCAGCCTTCCTAGTTTCTGGAAGAAAGGAAGGCCTGGTGGTATCTACTCCACAGTCAGAACAGGGAGGGCCCCTGGAAAGGCCTAGAATGACAGTTCTCACCTGCATTACCTCTCCTCCCCTTGCTGTTTGTCCAAGGCAGTGGATAGAGGCTGCACCTGTCCATGTGAGAGGTGAAACTTGTTTGCCATGGTTTTTATCCACAACCCTTTACTCAGTCTATTAGTGCATTCATTGATTTGTCCAGCAACACCTACTGAAATATCTACTATGTGTCAGCCACAGCATTATAGGGCCGTTGGTATATAAGACATGGGTCTGCCCTCAAATAGTAACTATTCCAGGTTGGAACTGAGTCCCATAAACAGAATTACAATGTACTCTAAGAGTAATTAAAGAGCACAGACAACTTGCTACTGGAGCATGAAAGAGAGAACAACTGAAAATGAGAAATTTTATAACATTTTGTGTCATCCTCCAGCAGTCTTAATGTTTCCTCCAAAACTAAAATACCTATATATAAAACAAGATTTTTTTTTAAAAGACATATAGACAAAGTTAACATCTTTTGTGTTTAATAAGGTATTTAAAGACCATGCAATTGATGGGGAAACCTTGCTGTTACTCACAGAGGAGCATCTTCGAAGCACTCTGGGATTAAAGCTAGGGCCGGCACTAAAGATTCAATCACAGGTATGGTGAGTTCTCGTAACTATGCATCAGTGGTATGAGGCTTAAGAGAAATATGTTATTTTTCTCCTGTTATAATAGGCACAATACCTGTTTCACCTCTTTATGAAGCATTGCCCCTCTGTGGGTGGGGAAATGATAGGAGTGAGGGAACCTGAACACTTTGGATGGTGTAGTGGTATGCATTCCTAGCTATAGTTGGGAAGGCACAAAGCAATGGTGTGCTGGTAAATACTTAACAACTAGTTCTCTTTAAAAACAAAATGAATCCTGATTTGTAGCGTTTAATTTCTGTAGTGTAAATACCCCCAGTATGACTGACAAACTCCTAACATAATGTCACTGAATACAGAATTGGGAAGAGATGCACAGCAGTACCCCATTTGAGAGTATTTTCACTCTACGGATAGACATAAAGACCTCAGGAGCAAAGTTAATAATAAATAACAGTATGGGGTATCTGGGTGGCTCAGTCAGTTAAGGGTCTGACTCTTGATTTTGGCTCAGGTCATGATCTCAGGGTCATGAGATCAAACCCTACGTTGGACTCTGCACTGGGCCTGGAGCCTGCTTAAGATTCTCTCTCTCCCTCTGCCCCTCCCCCACTCATGTGTGCTCACGCGTGCACATTCTCTCTAAATAACAATAACAATAAATAATATAAAATAATTCAGTAAAACAATTAAGAAGTGATGAGTTTTTGAGTATTTATTACTTGAGTTTTCAATATAATGTATTTAATTGTAAGTTTATATAATTTAATTTTTAATAATGCCATGCTTAACACCTGGCTTGCAAACTTCCAAGAAGTTTCTCAACTGGCTCTTGAGACTGGAACAAGCCAACTCTAGTTCACCTCTTCTTGCCATCTCCACTGCTTCATTTGGGACTAAAGCACCATTGTCTCTCATCGGATTACTACTTTAGCCTTCTAACTGTTCTCTCTGCTCTGCCCTTGCCCTCCCAGCACCTACTCACAAAACAGTTAAGGATGATCCTTCTAATACATAAGACAGATCGTGTCACCCTTCTCCTCAAAAGTCTGCCATAGCTCCCCATTTCCTCAAAGGAAAAGCCGAAGGCCTATATTATTTGTGCTCCTCTCCACCTACCACTATCGTTAACGTCCTTCCCTCCCCCCACAGTTACTGTTTTTGACCACTTGCCTCTGGATGCTGCTTGAACATGCAGGCATGTTCCACCATAGGGCCATTCCCTCTGCCTGGGATGCTCTTCCCCTAATATCTTCATGCTTTGTTCCCTCATCTCCTTCATCTTGCTCCCCTCTATCTGCTTAATGGAGCTTGCTCTGATCACCCTGTTTAAAAGTGTACACACGGGGCACCTGGGTGGCTCAGTCAGTTAAGTGTCTGCCTTTGGCTCAGGTCATGATCTCAAGGTCCTGGGATCGAGCCCCACATTGGGCTCTCTGCTCAGCGACGAGTCTGCTTCTCCCTCTGCCTCTGTGATCTCTCTCCCTCTGTGATCACTTTCGCTCTTTCTCAAATAAATAAAGTCTTTCAAAAAATAAATAAAATAAATAAAAGTGTACACAGCCCAGCCCCCATGCATACTACTGCTATCCCTTTTCTGCTCTTCTTTGTCCCCCCATAGCACCTATCAATCATACAATATAACTCATTTATTATATTCATGTTTATTGTTGATTTCCCCCTACCCCACTAGAATGTAGGCTCCACGAGAGCATAGATCTTTATCTGTTTGACTGATATATCTGTTTGACTGATGTATCCTTAGAATATGCAAGACCGTAATAGGTAAAAAATTATTTATTGAAAGAGTGAGTTTCCTAAAAGTGAAACCAAGAAGCATCAACTAATTCTTTCCAGAATTTATACAGGACTGCACCTTTCTACAATGCATGTTTATGCAAAGAACAATGAGATTTCAAAATATTCTTCAAAAACCATTTTTATCTGCCTAAAAATTTTAGGGTAAAGAAGTTCTTTATTTTATGTAAATACTTTCATGTTTCTATTGGTATTCTTTTTTTCAGCTTCTTATTTTGGAATAATATAGATACAGAAAAGTTGCAAAGGTAGTACAGAGAGTTCACCCAGCTTTTCTTAATGTTAACATCTTACATAATACAGCACATTTGTCAAAACTAAGAAATTAACATTGGTACAATATAGTATTCACTTTTTTTAAAAGATTTTATTTATTTATTTGAGAGAGAGCCAGAGAGTGCAGGAGCAGGGGTGGAGGCAGAGGGAGAGAGAGAGGGACAAGCAGACTCCCTGCTGAGCAAGGAGCCCAAAGCAGGTTGATCCCAGGACCTCTGGATCATGACCTGAGCTGAAGTCAGGTGCTTAATGGACTAAGCTACCCAGGCACTCTGGTATTCACTTTTAAATAATTTATTTTTCTTTAATGAGGATAGTGTATCTCTTGGCATACTTTATAATGACACTGCATGGTTTTTTCTCAAATACGATTTTTTTTGGCTTTAATTTATCACTTTGGCTTTTTTTTTTTTTTTGGTCCTTACAATGTGGCAACTCTAAGTCATTCTTTTTTTTTTTTTTTTCCTTTGAGTATAGTTGGCATACAATGTTACATTCTCCAAGTCCTTCTTAATCTTCTTCTCACTTGCCATTAGTATTAACAACCAATTCATTTTCTGAGGGCTATAGTCATTCCTTGGGCTCCTGCCTGATGTGTCTAAGTGCCTCCATGGAGCCCCGCTGAGTTCTAATGTCCAGGCTCCGTCTGCCTGCACAACAGGACAGGGCTCCCACAGAAGGTGTGGGGAAGGTCTGACTGATGCCACACATTCCACCAAAGGGAACAGTTGTACAGTCCTTGGGATTGAGAACTTTGAGGGGTCCGATTGAAACAGCAGAATTGGAAGGTTCTGGGTAACATCTGGGAGACCCAGGAGGTGAGTGGCCATGAGTTCATCAGTGGAAAAGATAATAAAGTCTCAGTCTCCAAAATGGGAAGCAGGGGCAAAATTCCATTACAGTGAGCCCTGCTAAGAAGAAGGAAACCCACTCAGAAGACCAGAAACTTAGAAGGCGGACCTGGACCTGGATAAAAGGAAAGGGATAAGAGAGGGAAAAGTTACTGGAATTTGAGAACCCAGATATTATTAGAATGGAGGGAGCTGGGTTTGAGTTCTGATAATGTGAACAACATAGAAATCTCCTGGGTCCCCGTGAGGGTCACGTAAGTGTAGGAGCCCAATGACTAATACTGGGACACCGAGGCCCAAAGCGGCAGTGTTTATGTCTCAACACTAAACCAGCTTAAAGCCAGCTGTGTGCTGAAGTTGCCTAAAGAATTGCAGCCTGGGCTTGGAGAAGTTACCAGTTGGCCATTGGTAAAGATGGAGTGGTGTGTCTGTGGGATCTCTTATGGGACTGTTAGAAAAGGGTGAGGTGGACTGAACTCAGAATGAAATGATGAAATAATGGTGTACACAGATGAACCGCAGCAGACCCGGGCATGGGAATTTGAAAATTACTACCACCTCGATATCTAGTGTTATAGTAATAAACACTGTATGCTTCTGAGAGAAAGAAAAAGCCCACCACATCCTAGATCGGTGTCCCTCACAACTATATAGATGGCCCGTGCTTGAAATTACCTCAACCTTCCTACCCTCTGTGGCTAAGCAGAGTATGCTGGATTATTGAAAGAATCTCTAGCCTTAACTACTCTCACCATTTTGTCTTCAAAGGTATCTCAGCATGTGGAAAGTATGTTGTACAAGAAAAGTCTTTCACTTCCTACCCAAACAAAACAAGCACTTGATCAACCAGCAGATACATCCCCTCTTTTGAATTTTAATTCCTGGGGTGATAATACATTGGACATTCCTTGTTCCCAGGATATAACAATTCCTAAAGGAATCGAACGAGATAGCGTGAGAAATTAAAACCCTCAAGGAGCAAGAACGGTCTTAATCAGTTTTCCAAAGAGTCTAGGACATTCTGAAAGGTGTGTCAAGGTTTCCCCAGGATGAGATGGAGGCTGGAAGGGAGAGAAGCCAGCCCTCCTGGAGCTCATATAGGCCTTGCCTGAAAGGTTTCCTAAAGTGACCTCAGAGCAAAGTGGCTGGAGGTGTATACTTGGAAGCAAATGCTAAATGATGGAGAGAATTTGCAAATACTAAAAAAAAAAAAAAGCTCGTTGATGTTTCCATGTAGAAATCTCTGAAGAAGCCAAAAGAACCCATACTGAAAAAAGAGCTCCTTATCTCTCTTCACTCATTTCCCATCCCCGAACCCAGAAAGAGACAAAGGCAACCCCGAGGAGTTAAAAGGAGGTAGAAGAAAAAGTGGTGAAGTGCAAAAAAGAGAAGAGAAGCTCACCACAAGACCTCCACTTTTTCTCATTTCAGGCTTCCGGGCTGAAGAAGGACCAAGCTAGGGAAGAGCAGAAGCTTGGATCCTTAAGTTCAGAGTGACTGTTATTCAACATTTTCTTTCTAGCATGGAACTATGTTATGACTAAAAATAACTCCTGGTTATCTGAGAGGGAGATGAAAAGTCATAGTGCCCACCTCAGATGTCACCGGAGGGGTGGGGTAGAGTTATCTCTGCAAGGCAGGTTTGAGTTGGCAGGTGGGAGGCAAGAAGATGAAAGTGGCTTTCTGCTTGTCCCTGCGGAGTGCCTTTCAACTTCCCATTTGACAGAAAGCCCCTGAAAAGATACACAAGAAACTGCTAGGAGTTTGCTCAAGGAGGGGCCCAGTAACAGGGATGCGAGGGGAACTGACTGTACATTCTAAATGTCTAAAGGTGAGAATGCATTTTCTATTTTTAAAATTTACATTCAAAATAAAGAAACTGTAGCAGGCAGCCTCTAAGATAGCCCCCAACGATCCCTGCTTCCGGGCACTCCTGCCCTTGTGTAATGCCCTCCCCTCTGACGCAGGCTGGACTGACTGACTCTTCTGATGAACACAGCATGAAAAACATGATGGATGTCACATCTGTGGTTCTGTCTGGGGTGCTCTTTCTCTCTCTCTTTGGAATCCCGGCTCTTGAAGAAGCCGGCTTCTATGTCTCCATGCAGCCCTGTGGAGAGGCCTCCTGAGTGATTGAACATGGAAATGAATCTTCTGAGTCCTGTCGACAGCCACACTAGGGAACTTGCAGGTGGTTCCTCCCCAGTCAAGCCTTGAAATGGCGATGCACACAGCTCCTGCCCACAGCTTGATGGAGGCCCTGAACCAGAGGCCCCAGCTAAGCTGCTCCTGGATTCCTGACCCACGGAAACTGCAAAATAATAAATGTTTTGTTTTCAGCCACTACATTTGGGAGGAATTTATTTCACAGCAATAGGTCGCTAAAACAAACAAATAAATTGCATTGATAAACATGTATAGCATGGTACCCACATTCACTTTCTGATTTGGAAAGTGAGCTTTTGAAGTTATTTTCCTACAAGCCATGCTAACATAACTCAGCTTTGCTTTCTTTCACTTTTAATCTGAAGACAGCAGTGTTTTTTGCCAACAAAAATTATACTATACTCTGAAATATGCTTGTGACTTGCTAGTTTACCCTCTATGGAGAGAGAGAGAGACAGAGAGACTGAGGAGAGAGAGAAAGAGAAAAAGAGAAATAATCCCTCCAAGTTTCAAAGTTTTAAGAAGTTTTGTCATATGACCTTTCAACTGCTACGATTCTCAGTGTACAGAAGTTTCGCAGGATACCAAATGTGAGTTAACAGATGTTATGGTTGGGGATAAAAAGGAAAGCTTAATTAATATTTTTAGTGGCAAAGGGATCACGTGGTTCAATCCATATGATGGTTTTGAATTTTTTATCCCCGCTAAATGAGTCAGCTGAGTTGGTAACTGATTCACTTGAACAGATGTGTCTCAATGTTGTTCTAGAGAAAGTGTTCTGATACGCCTTCCTGGCATGTACTATCGCCAAAAAAAGCACTGTGCTTAATCTTAGATCCCTGCATAAAAAAAGAAGCAGAGGACACAGGTGAGGGAGGTGGTCCCCAGCTCCTTGCACTCTTCTGTGGAAGAAAAGAAGGCCGGAGTTGCTTGTCCATACTCAGGTTACTTTCTTTCCAGATGTTTAACTCCAAGTACTTTTTTTTTTTTTTTAAGATTTATTTATTTATTTATTTGACAGAGAGAAACAGGGCGAGAGAGGGAACACAAGCAGGGGGAGTGAGAGAGGGAGAAGCTGGTTTCCCACGGAGCAGGGAGCCGATGTGGGACTTCATCCCAGGACCCTGGGATCATGACCTGAGCCGAAGGCAGAGCTTAATGACTGAGCCACCCAGGCTCCCCTCCAGGGTACTTTTTAACAACAGATCCACTTTAGACACAGAAATTATATTGGGGGATGAAAATTTCACTCAGGTTATCATATAGAAATAGTGTTTAACTTTTCTGCAAATACTCCTTTAGTCTTGAGCATACTCTGTACCCTTTTTGGAAATATAACAAAGGACAGCAACCAAAAGACATCTCCTATGTTTGAAAACCAGTCACAGTGAAACTGTGTTTGCTAAATAAGATCTTTGACTTATGAAATATTCTGTTTAGACAGATTGAATAAACACCCATACAATGGAATACTTTGCAACTGTTTCCCCTACCAAAGTATTACAGCTATTAAAAAGCAAAAATAGAATTTGAATATCATCATTTTGCACCCCTGAAAAATAGAGGATCTAGATGATGATCATGAATGGCTGCTAACATCACAAAAAAAGAAACAACCAGACATTACATGCCTCCTTATGGAAGTCCATGAAACAGTTAGGAAAATAGCAAAATCCAAGCTGTGGGAAACTGCACAGTAGAAACTATTTAGTAACTGTGTAGTAGAAATGACCTGATTTTCTTCCACAGACAAATTGCAAAGAAAAACGGAGAGAGAGGGGCGACTGGGTGGCTCAGATGGTTAAGCGTCTGCCTTCGGCTCAGGTCATGATCCCAGGGTCCTGGGATCGAGCCCCGCATCGGGCTCCCTGCTTGGCGGGGAGCCTGCTTATCCCTCACCCTCCTACTGTTCCCCTAGCTTGTGCTCTCTTGCTCTCTCTGTCATATAAATAAATAAAATCTTAAAAAAAAAAAGAAAAGAAAAACAGAGAGAGGAAAAAGGAAAATCAATAGATTCAAAGATGGTAAAGATTCAAATCACCCAGGTGTAAACATTTTGGAAACAGGTAGTGATGATGGTTACACAACATTATGAATGTAATTAATGTCACTTAATTGTACACTTAAAAACGGTTTAAATTGGGGGTGCCTGGGTGGCTCAGTCTTTAAGCATCTGCCTTCGGCTCAGGTCATGATCCCAGGCTCCTGGCATTGAGCCCTGCATCTGGCTCCCTGCTCCGTGGGAGGCCTGCTTCTCCCTCTCCCACTCCCCTGCTTGTGTTCCCTCTCTTGCTGTGTCTCTCTCTGTCAAATAAATAAATAAAATCTTCTAAAAAATGGTTTAAATTGTAAATTTTGTTATATATATCCACAAAAAATTTAAGATTCAAATCACCCAATACAATTATTTGGATGCCTATTGAATGCACTGAAAAAAAAAAAAATTAAACAATTGGGGAAATTTGAATAAAATCGGAGATATCCGGTACTATTAAAGAATGATTACCTTTTTTTAGATGTGATAATAATATTAGGAAGGTTTTTTTCATTGTGGTAAGAACATTGAAAGTAAAATTGTTCATTTTAACAAAATTTGAAGTGCACAATATAATATTGTTAACAATGGACATAATGTTATATAGCAGATCTCTAGAACTTATCTCTTTTTTAAAGAGTTCTCATCTTTTAGAAATGTATACTGAAATATGTATGGCTAAAATGATATATGTTGGATCTGGTATTTGATTTTACTTTAACTACAACCTAATAAATTACCCACTTAGTATTTTATGGAGGCTGGCAGAATACTCAAGACTCTTGAGTCAGAGTATTTATTACACATGACACAACAAGCAACCCAAACCTTAGCATATTTGTGTTGGTTTCCCTTGCTCTCAAGTGCCACAGGAGTAACAAAGATGGGTCTAGAGGAGGCCTGCACATGCAGTGTCTTGCTTCACAGTTGACAAGCACTGAGTTTGGGGAACCCACTAATTTGGATTCAATCTTTGTAGTCACATGGCCAGGGAAGATGAATGCCACTGGGATAGTGCCTGGCAGATGCACATCCATCTTTGGCTCATGGCCCCTCCCCTTTTCCCAGCACTTCTTCCTACTGAAATCATTCCACAGCTGAATTCAAGGGCTCTGAGTTTTGGCTCTGCCTTTCCCATATAAGCAAACTCACCCCAAAGAGTTTTGCTGACTGTGAGAATCTCAGTTCTCAGAAGTCTCACCCATTTCACTCTGTGGAGGGATGTCCCTCCCTATCCTAGGGACCAGCCTGACAGACAGCATCCTTTGTTCTGACTCTTGACTCTAAATTCCTTAGGCCACCAGCCCACCCATTCCAAATTCAGGCTACCTCACTCCTGAGCATTTCCTGTTAACATTTCTTCTAAATTGTTCCATCTTCCTATAGTGGTCACCTCAAGTAGTCTCCCACTCACTGTCCCGATGTCTTGAGGAAATAACTCCAGGGAGACAGGATCAGAATCTCCTCTTTCCTCTAGGAAACAGGCCTCTTCACACACACACACACACACACACACACAGGAATGCAGAATCTATGAGCTATATTTATCATGTGGAACTGAAACAGCCTTCCTTCTGTGTCTGCAATCCATTCTGCTGCTTCTCTCTCCTTATCTGGGTCCTCAAATGCTGTTTTAAGCATTTCTAAGTCTTTATTCCATACTGTTGTAGAGCTATTTGATGAATTTAACTGGACACATTGTGCAGAATCTATAAGGCAAAGTTTCTGTGCATGTTGTACATCAGAAGCCTGTTTCTTCCCTAAGGTAGGCTGTGCTGCCAACTGCCTTGAATCAAACTAGCAATGCCATTCAACTGTTCTCTGAACACTGCAAAGTGTTCTGTGGAAACCTGAAATTTCAGCGCTCTCTATATGGGCCAGGCAGATAGTATGCTTAACTGTCAACCTGTTTTTTGACGTTGTATGACTAATCCAACCAGTTCTATGAAGAAAGCACAATATTTGCTGGAGTTATGCCAAATACAGCGCTGAGCTTTGCCTTGATAACAGAACCCTGCTGCAGTGTTTTTTCACCTACATGACAGAAATTACCAGTGTTTACAAAAAGCATTGGTACATTTGATAAATTATAGTTGAAAACAGTTCCGCTGATATTTTTAAGACTCCAATTGCAGATTTCTTTTGAAAAAAGGCAACATCTTCTTTTCAGATACACATTTAGGTCCCCAGACACTGAATAAATAGAAATAACTTTATTCAAACATCAGAAAGCAATTTTCTCCATGTTAGGTTTTGGGGTTTTGTTCGTTTTTTTTTTATAAATTAGATGAACAGGTGGTTGGTTCACAGTCTCATGAGATTGGAATCACTAGGTCATCTAACAGGCTTAGAACCTTTTAACACTGCTTTTCCTAAATCTGTTGATTCTTAGTACTTTATATTAACATCAATGGTTTGCCATTAAAACCACTCATTTAAGTGAACAAGCAAATAAGGATTCACAGCACAAGAATCAGAATGAATCAGCCAACATCTGATTGTATAGGTCGTACCTAAGATAAACATTAGCCACCCCAAGGACAAATCCATAAAAGGCTGGGAGCATATGAAAAAAATTCCTTATTTCTGGCCTGATAACTGTTCCCATGCCAGAGGCATAAAAAATCATTATTCACCAGCCTTTGTCTACACTGACCAGCACTTTGGGCAAATGGCATCCACAGAACAGATTCTAAGCATAGTTTTCCTTATGGAGAATTTTCCAAAATGAGTGGTCTGATTGGGTTACTTCTTATGATTATTATCTCTGAAATATTTAATTCAAAATCAAGGCTTTGTTTTAAATTTTAGGATAAAAGGGGTGCCTGGGTGGCTCAGTCAGTTAAGCGTCCAACTCTTGATTTTGGTTCTGGTCATGATCTTGGGGTCATGAGATCAAGCCCTGCATTGGGTCCATGCTCAGCAGGGAGTCTGCTTGAGATTCTCTCTCTCCTCCTCCCTCTGTCCCCTCTTCCCCTGCATGCATGCCCTCTCTCTCTAAATAAATAAATTAATTAAATATTTTTTAAAATTTCGAATTAGAAAACAAAAGAAGTAGGAGGAGGAGGAACAGCTGTAGGTGTAGCTGAAGACAGAGGACTGCTTTCCTAGGCCCACTGGAAGCAGCACTGGCCCCCCACCACCGCAGGAACAGAAGGGCCCAGGTGTTAAGCCCACATCCCATTTGGTGGCCACATTAGTGATAACTGGATCAGCAAGACCTGGCCTAGACCTCAGGGATCAAAGACAACACTTCAGACTAGGCCTGGCACTCAGTGCTATGAGCAGAGGGGCAAAATGTCCCAAGCTAAAGGAAATGAGTAAGAATTGGGTGCATTCCAGTCAGATTGGGAATGGACAAATCTGTTCTGATTGGTCATTTGGAAAAAGCAGACACTGGAGGTCGTGAGTTCCAAAGCCTTGGTGCACTTGAGTAGACAAACTTTCAGGAGCAGGGTTTTCCCAGCATGGTTCTCCTCAATCTCCCCTCTCCCCCACACTTCACCTACTCTCCACTTAGGCAGGTGAAGAGGCACGGACATGAAGGAGACCCCAGCATAGCCCAGATCATGTTGGAAACATCTCATTTCTTAAATGCTCTCCGGGAATGAGTGTGGGGTTTAAAAATGACTCCAAGCTTGATGGGCCAGAAAGAATAGAGTGATGGTTCCTACTCTCTTCACCCAGACACTTGTGTTACTAATCATTTTCCTGTCTCAACCTGTTTTGATGTCAGGATTTCTTTGCTTCAGTTGTTAAGTTCCTTTGCCAAACAGAGCTCATCACTCACAGATTGGTGAAGAGCTGTTCTCTGCTTGTAACCTTGGGAATGGGGTGGGGGGAGGCAGATATTTCGGAAATGACACAACAGAGTGTAAAGCCATGAAACATGAGAGGGAGCCTCAGACAAAGTTATAACATTCATCTGAGAATTGAACTAAAATTTAGTAAAAGCCACACACATAGATGTTTTTATTGTTCTGTTTTTCTTTGTTAGTTTTCATGCTTTCAGTTTTCCCAACTTAGCCATGGAAAGTGGGTTTTTTGGTTTTGTTTTATTTTGTTTTGTTTTGAGTAAACTCTACCCCCAACGTGGGACTTGAACTCACTACCCCAAGATCAAGAGTTGCATGCTCTACCAACTGAGCCTTCCAGCCGCCCCAGCCATGGAAAGTGTTTATAGGCCTATTTCCTATAAGATTTTCAGTTTTTAGGGGTGCCTGGGTGGCTCAGTTGGTTAAGGGTCTGCCTTTGGCTCAGGTCATGATCCTGGAGTTCCTCTGGGACAGAGCCCCCACTTTGGGCTCCCTGCACAGCAGGGAGTCTGCCTCTCCCTCTGCCCCTCCCCCTCCTCCTGTTCCTTCTCTCTCACTCACTCTTTCTCTCTCAAATAAATAAATAAAATATTTTTTAAAAAAGATTTTCAGTTTTTAGAAAATAAGTAAACAAAACCAGAATCTGTCATACCAGTACCTCAAAGGTTAGTTTCTGGCCCCTTTCTTCACTAAAAAATAAAACATATTTATACACATACGTGTGTGTATGTTTGCATAGAAACGCAAGTAGATGGTTGATAGATCATAGGATATTAACTGCTAGGGACCCTATAGGCCAATGTCTTCATTTCACAGACTAGAAGGTGGAGGTTTAAAAGAAGTAAAACGAGAAATACAATGACCCAGTTGGAATTCAAAGTCAGATCTTCTAGCTCCAAATTAAGGACTTCTCCACTTGTGAAGTACTCTTTTTTTTTTTTTAAAGATTTTATTTATTTATTTGACAGAGAGACACAGCCAGAGAAGGAACATAAGCAGGGGGAATGGGAGAGGGAGAATCAGGCTTCCTACAGAGCAGGGAGCTCCATGTGGGGCTCGATCCCAGGAGCCTGGGATCATGACCTGAGCCGAAGGCAGCCGCTTAACCAACTGAGCCACTCAGGCACCCTGTGAAGTACTCCTTCTAAGGAGGGATTTTCTGAGGGAGTTAGTAAATACTGTGGTTTCTTGATGGTTTCAGATAAATGCCAGTCCCTGGTTTTCCTCTGGCAGGCACGTGGGAACAGATGTGGTGCAGCAGTTGCTATATTAATTCCAGTAGTATATGGGGAAAAAAAAGAAGCAGTTTTGGACATTCACTTATTTATCCTTTCACTGAATACCTACTCAGGGAGGATTGTGTTAGGGTCTGCGAGAAATGAAAGATGAATAAAATTAATAATGTGTAAAGAAACTCAAAAGAATATTTAAAATAAGATCCTAGAGAGACTGGGAGAGGAGTGAGCAGACTTTGAATATACACCAAAATGTTAACCAAGAAAGGGGGGGGCGCGCGTTGGGTGCCAGGGAATGGGGGGTAATTAAGGGCTACTCCCTCCCACCCCCTGTTTGAGGGCAGGGGTTAATTTTAAATTTCTGCATTCTGCATACCGAACATGCATTACTTTTGGAATAAGGAAAAAAGTTATTTTCAGTTTTAAGAATTGACTAAGATATGCTGTGTGAGTTCTTCAAAGAGCCAGGTGGGCCGTGCGCTAGTGTTCTCAAGCCCCAGGCTGAAGTGTCCTCAGTGCTCTGGAGTCTCTCCCAAAGCTGCAGCTTCTGGGAAGCCCTGGCTGAATGAGAGCATGAACAGGGAGGGCATTGTTCCTGTATCCACGTGGCCCTATCTTACCCCATCTGCCACCTCTTGGACATCAAGCGCTTTGCACTAATTCTCACGGTCACATTACTTGTTATACCTGTCTATGCTAAATAAGGGCCAAACTGCTGTCATTGGAACAGCTTGGAACAACAGGGACGCACTCATTGGTTACCCAAGGAAGAGATAAATGAGAGACAAAACATTTTTAAAATCTTTCTTTAGCTTAGAAAGTGGAAACGATTTTTTTTTTTTTTTAAGAGGTCAGCTGTGTTAAATCTCACAGAAGCATTTAAGTTTAATGAGGGCAACTCTACATTGTATGCAGGGAAAAACAAAGTTCTTGAAACAACGGGAAAGGTTTAAGCATACTTTATGTTATCTTGTTCTTGAACTTTGACATTATAGTATTATTAGAAATATTGTGTGTACAGTGAAAGTCTTTTAATTTCAAAAAATGAAACCTGGTGTATGTTTTGCTGTCCTTGGTTAAAATCATTTACTGCAGTGCTCCTGGCCTTCCTCAGTCTCTCCGTTATCCAAATTCAGCAAGAGGAGCCAGCATTTAGGAAGTATTTGGGAACAGAGAGGTACAGCAGTTGCATCATAGAGCACCCTAACTGACATACCATCCCCAAACAGGATAATTGAAACAAACTATATTTAAATAAAAAATTTTCATATTCATGGAAAGTGTTTGAATCTTCACAAGAATTCTTGCATTTTATTGTTATTCTTTATCTTAAATATTTATTTATTTATTTATTTATTCATTCATTCATTCATTCATTCATTCATTCATTCATTCATTTGAGAGAGAGAGAATGCACAAACAGGGGCAGGGGCAGAGGGAGAGGGAGAATCTCAAGCAGGCTCCATTCCCAGCGCAGATCCCAATGCAGGGCTTGATCTCACAACCCTGAGATCATGACCTGAGCCAAAATCAAGAGTTGGATGCTTAACCAACTGAGCCACCCAGGCACCCCTCTTTATCCTAAGTTTTAAAACAAAACCTTGATTTTGAATTAAGTATTTCAGAGTTTGAATTTTATGGTTAAAAAAAAATTAGTGCATAGGGTCACATGGCTCAAGAAGGTATACAGTAAAAAACCTCTGCTCCAGTCCTGTCTTCCAGCTATTAATCACCCTCCCATAACAAGCAAAAATGTACATATATATATTTTTTAAGATTTTATTTATTTATTTATTAGAGAGCAAGCGAGAGAGAAACAGCATGAGAGAGGAGAGGGTCAGAGGGAGAAGCAGGCTCCCCACTGAGCTGGGAGCCCGATGTGGGACTCGATCCCAGGACCCTGGGATCATGACCTGAGCCGAAGGCAGTTGCTTAACCAACTGAGCCACCCAGGCGCCCATACATATATTTTTTATCCCCTTTTTATGAAAGCATTAAAATACTGCACTTGGCTTTTTTTTTTTTTTTAATGTAACAGAATATTGCACTGTTGCCAGCAATGGGTAAGTGCCTATTGCCCCACACTCTTGCCAACTGTTTTATTAAAACTTCTGATCTTTGCTAGTGTGATAGGTGAAAAATATCAGTATAGTTTTCATTGGTAACACTTGCCGTATAGGAAGTATCAAAAATGTCTACTGGAGGAACCTGTTCATTCTACCTCTTTAAGAGGAGGAGAAATACCCCAGTATTCCTTCATCAAGCCAGCCCACCCAACGGCATCCATTGTTGCCTCCCTCTTGATACTCTTCTTCCTAGAGAGCTCTCTGTCTGTGTCCTCAGTCTAGTAGCAACTGGAGCCTACCTTATGCCTAAGCCTGAAGGGCCAAGGGGAAGGAACTGTTTCCAGAACCCCAACTGAGAGATTTGAATGGAGAGGGCCACCTAGCAAGAGCTGTGATCTTCAGCCAAGGACACAGTCAGACCACTGCCTCCCAGCAGGGAAGAGAACTGGCAGACTAAGCAACCTGACCCTCTCTACCCTCCCTCCAATCTCCTGCCAGCACTCTTCTGAATGGGCCCAGAAGCCTGAATGGGAGGGAGACCACTGATTAGCCTCCTTATCACAAAGTAATGGAGAAGGGTGGAATGGAGATCTAGAAAAGCAAGAGAAGACACCCAGCCTGCTCACAAAATGGCAAATCTCATGTTCTTTTGGAACTCGTTCCTCAGATTCTCTACTTTGTCTCTGGACTTTTCCAAGCTGCTGAAAGATAAAGGTTTTCAGTCATGACTGTACATGCCTTATCCCATGTTAGATTTTTCTGGTAGGTGAGCACTCAGCTGCATAGTAGCCATAATTGCCTCTGGGTTACTTTATACATTTTTTAAAGTTCATCATCAAGATGTTGGATTAGCACAATTAAAGTCACATAGAAGAAAATGATCTGAATAAGGATGACACAATTACTATTACTCATTTGCAACAGGAGGATAATGTTTCATGAAGATCTGCTTGTTTCATGGGTTGGAAATAGCTAATATGTGTGCTCTGAAGACCAAGCAAACTAGGGTAGATTATTGTTCTAACCCTAGATCCTGATGCCTTATTATCTTAAGACAACAGGTACAAATGAAGCCCAATTGATATTAATATCTGAATCTCAATTATACCCACTCCCACTTGCTCAACTCTCTATAAGAGGCCCAATTTTTAAGTGTCCTTTTTTCTGGAAATTTGCTAGAATCCTCGGGGATCTTCCATGTGTCCATGTGTCAGTAATGCCCATTTATTGCCATTCTGGTGAGTTCGACTAGGATTGCAACCTCGGGGGCTAATGGTTCCGTAGAAGTGACACCCAGAACTGAAACTGCCCCTGCACCCAAGGCTGCCCCCTGGATCCTGGTGAAGCAGAAACTCAACAATGCCTAGAGCTACCTCTAGTGTTACTGAGCTAGAGTCGGGTCGCTGGTCTGGTGGAGTTGGAATCGAAAAGTTGTCCTTGACGGGAGAGGTCCAAATGTCGATCTCACAAAGTGAGAAGGAGAATATTCTTTGGAGAAGGAGAATATTCCCTCTGGGTGACACTCAGGAACAGCAGCACTGGGCCCCACGGTAAGGTTGCGTGGATCCAAAGTGTTTGTGCACTTAGTTTCACAGTTACTTTAATGAATACATTAAACATCTTTTGCCAAGGGTCATACCTACTGCCAGAGGTCCATGTTGAGGTAAGTTCTACAACAATGATCTAAAATCCCCAGCCCCTCTGAAGCTTTGTTACTGGGTCTGACTTCCCTGACCAGGCTCCTTCTTCTCTTGTAAGGTGCTCCCATTGCTCTCATGCTGCACATTATTCCTTCTAAAATTCTGGCTCCTGGGAGGACCCTGCCAGTCCATCACACATGTTGTACATGCTTTCACAGAGTTCAAAGTCTTTTTCTTGCAAAGATGTCTGGCTTCGATGTAGATGAGTGGATGCAAATAGATTCATAATGAGAGATGTTCTCTAGGTCTTCCCCACAAAAACACATGAGCTCTTTTCCAGACCCTCCCCCCACAACACAACTGCACAAATAGCACAAAAGAAGTAGTTGTTATGGGGTGGAATAGAGAACATAGTACTGTGTTGTCTCATTCACAGACCATTCCTAAGTGATGGTCTCAGAGACTCAAGCCAAACTGATCGCTAACTAACTAACTAAATAAATAAATAAATTATTCCCTACAGTATAGTATCCCAATTAATAAATGTAGAGGGAATGAGGGAAATAGAAAATCACTGTTTGGCAAACATAATAGTAATAATTATTTCAGGTAGAAATAATTAATGGACCCTAAAATAAGTTGTCAAAAGTATGATGAAAAGCAAAATATTTATGTAGTTTCAAAGTATCACCTCCTTCAGGACACCTGGTGGCTCAGTCGGTTAAGCATCTGCCTTCAGCTCAGGTCATGATCCCAGGGTCCTGGGATACAGTCCCGCATCTGACTCCTTGCTCAGAGGGGAGCCTGCTTCTCCCTCTGCCTGCCGCTCCCCCTGCTTGTGCTCATACACTCTCTTTCTCTCTCTGGCAAATGGATAATAAAACAACAACAACAAAGTATCACCTCACTAGATGCTTATAAATTTCAAAGGGAAGACAGTAACTTTCCAGTGGTGGAATGGCAGCTGGTAGATGACACCTTAACTAAGTGATCAAAATTAGCATCACCAGTGATAGGACACATCGACTCCGTTCTTCCTGATAGGATGCACTGAGAGGCAGTGTCATTTCTGTGACATTCTTGCTCAAAATGTATAACCTGAACGTAATCATGAGGAAATATCAGAAAAACCCAAATTGAGCAACATTCTAACTGGCCAGTCCTCTTCAAAGAGTCAAAGTCATGAAAGACAAAGAAAAACTGAGGATTTTATTTTTCTTAAGATTAAAGACTAATGAACCATGAAAGCTAAATGAAGTGCACGATCTTGGATTGGATCCTGAGCAGAAAAAAGATACATTAGTAGGACATGACAAAATGTGAATAAGGTCTGTAGATTCCTAGGTAGTATTCTGTCAAATTAATTTCCTGCTTTGAAAATGGTACTGTGGTTACATAAAATTTTGACATTTGTAAGCTGGATGACAAGTATATGGTAATTCTTCATATCATTTTTTTTTTGCAACTTTTCATATGTCTGAAAGTATTTCAAAATGGATTGTTGAAAAAAATTTTAAATAAATTTTAAACACCATGGTGGAGCAAAATTCACTTATTACAATATTGGTTTTTGGACAAAATAAAAATATACATGTTAATTAAAAGAAATAACTTCACTCTTGAATTTAAGACAAGTCTCCTTTGATTAGTCAGGTGTGGAGTTATTCAGGCATTTCTTAAGCATACTCTAAGCTTTTAGCATTTATTTTATTACCAAAACTTGAATATCAGAATAGCAGTTGTATGTGAAATTTCTTAGGTAATTCAGGTCTGTCCAACAATATGAATAGACCTCAGGTGGGAATTGTTTTATTATGACAGTAGAATTCTAAATACACTGACCTACAGATCAGCAATTCCTGGGTGGAAGGTGGATAGAAGAGGACATTTTCCCAACTGGCAGATTAAAAAATGAAGACCCCTCCCCATATCCCTTTCCTTACAACGTATAGCTTAGGAAAGGAACCTAGTACTTTTTTTGCTGTGTACCTTGAAATATATCACTTCAAATGCAATGAGTTCTTTTGGGGGGCAAGGGAGAGGCTGCATAACTTAGGGGCAACCTGTAGAAAAAAGATAACAATAATTGGAGCCATGGGAAGCAAAATATCTTACATGTCACATAGTAACAGTTGCCTACATAAATATACAAGGAAAAATAATTGAATAGCTTGTAGCTTTAATTTGGGGTTAGACCCATAATTACCACAGCCTCCACCAAGTTATTTAGATAACTACCTAAAACTTAAAATACCCAGGGCACCTGGGTGGCTCAGTTGTTAAACGTCTGCCTTTGGCTCAGGTCATGATCCCAGGGTCCTGGGATCGAGCCCCACATTGGGCTCCCTGCTCAGCAAGGAGCCTGCTTCTCCCTCTCCCTCTGCTCCCCCTGCTTGTGTGCTCTCTGTCAAATAAATAAATAAAATCTTTAAAAAACAAAAAAAAATAAAAGTTAAAATATCCAATCTATAAGATTTACTGGCCTGTTCTTTTTATTTCAGAGAAATCAGCATTATTGAACTAGTACTCAAGCACAAGAGCTGTCAGAAAATTATCTGAGGCCAACATAAGAAAGGAAAAGGTTAGGATTTTTATCCCAATGTCCAGGCTCTCCTGGTCTAGGAGCCCTGGTTTTCTTGGCCCTCCTCACTTCCATTCCATGAATTTTGTGCCAGTTGGACTTCTGTTCTTTATTGCCAATCCTCTCCTCTCTTCCAGTCCTCATAGATGTTGGGTTTGCACAAAAAACAAGTTCTAGGTATACTAATAACCTCTGAGGTTTAGCTGCCTTTCCGTGTCCAAAAGGCTTTAATCTGAGGCATTTAGCTTTGTCAAACCCTGTATTTCCTCTCAGATTGCTAGGTTGGAGGTAGGTTGAAAGGGTAGATCCTCACATGTCTCTTTTCTCAGATAAGACTACACTCACAGGAAACTGGGAAAAATGACTGATAGATAGATTCTCTCTTCTTGTATGGAAAAGTGCCTCCTCAACCTAATCTAGGGGAGCTTCTTATTAAATTGATTTCCTTTTAAATTTCAAGAGGACTATAGAGATAGTAGAAGCCTTGAGATATAATGAAGACTTCCCAACATAATTTTGTCTGCCTTATAAGAATATTCCTCTCATTTACTAAAGCTCCAGAGAATAAGGACCTGTCATTCTCATCATTTGTCATCTACTCCATTGACATCTATTCACTCTGAACCAGGCACTGGATTAGACATTGAGAACAGTCTGAGTGTTTCACAGTCTGGTAGAAAGAAAAACAACAAATAATGTAAATTTATATACTATAGCAATGAGTACACGAAATGTTATAAGAGCCAGAGAAAGACACAATTAAGTCTGCTGAAGGATTAATTCAGGGAAGGTTTCACTGTGGAGGTGACGTGTTAACTGATTCTTGAAGGATATGGTAAGTGGGAAGGGGGAAAAAATGGGAAACATGTGAGTGTGAAAGTGCACAGGCAGGATGGGGGAGTAGGAGGAGAAATGTAGTCTTGATGAGGGATAGGAGCAGAAAAATGTTCACCTTTCACCCAGAAGGCTGACCTATAGCTTGCATAGTTTTGATAAGGATCAAATACACAGTGGTTGCTACATTCTTTTTTTTTTTTTTTTTGGTTGCTACATTCTTAAAGCGTCTCATGACTGCCTGTATATCTCACTGATGGTCAAAATCAAACTGAATGATAAGCACCAGAGAAATCTTGCAAAAGTAGTTTTATGAATAGAAATTCAAAGAAGTTATTTATGATCTAATACTCCTGCACATTCCCTCCCCCTTGAGCACTAAGCATGTAACCATCAGCTTCATACAGCAGAAGTGCAGCCCTTTCTGCCCATGGGTCCTGTCTCTGTGCTGCTTCAGTAAATTTACTAAGTTATACCCTAAAACGTCTCGAGATTTCTTTCCTGGCCCTTGCACTCCACGACCCCGCAAGTCTCACCTTATCAAAGATGAAGGAGGAAAGGTAGACATGAACTAGGTGATTCTAAAGAAGAAGATAATGGTTGCACGTGGTCAACTAGCACACAGTATAAGAGGAAAGCTAAAGTGTTCATTTCCCGACTCCCTTACAATTAGAATTCTGGTTCTAATTCAATGCACTGGCAGGAGATCAGGACAAAAGTAATGAGGAGGCCATCTTCCTGGTACACTGGCCTTTACTCTGCTGGCAAAGTAAGGTCATGGAGACACAGGGTTTTTCTAGTGTCCAGTCTTGAGTGTGGGAGTTAAGAGGCTGTTGTAGCCGTGCTGGCAATAGCTTCTGATCCTGGCTTTCTGACAGCTGGGTCACAGTTATCCTGGTAGGTTCTTGAGCTCAGTGTTGCTAATTCTGGATTCCTGACTCCCCAAGGGTAGATTTCCCTAACTGGTCTATGCTGCACAGTTCTGGCAGTCATTCAGGCAGCCTCAGACTTGAACCTGCTCCTCCAGTCTTTCAAGGATGTTGGAAACATCTAATTCCCCTAATTGAGTTCCTTTCTTATTAAAATACCTAGATTAGTTTCTCTTTTGTGCACTGAACCCGGACTAATAGGGTAAAAGAAATTGTGAGTATCTGGTATCTGAATGAGATTGGTACTGCTAACATTTGTGTTTGAAATGACAAAATAATTACCATTTCAGTTAAAAAGACAGTGAAGAGCACCTGGGTGGCTCAGACATTAAGCATCTGCCTTCGGCTCAGGTCATGATCCCAGGGTCCTGGGATCGAGCCCCACATCGGGCTCCCTGCTCAGCGGGAAGCCTGCTTCTCCCTCTCCCACTCCCCCTGCTTGTGTTCCCTCTCTTGCTGTGTCTCTGCCAAATAAATAAATAAAATCTTTAAAAAAAAAAGACAAAGTGATTTTTATTTATGTTTTTTATATATTTTTTAAGATTTTTATGTATTTATTTGAGAAAGAGAGCATGGGTATTGGGGGGAGCAGAGTGGGAGGGAAAGGGACAAGCCGACTCTGTGCTGAGGGTGTAGCCCAATGCGGGGCTCAATCTCATGACCCTGAGATCATGAATGGAGCTGAAACCCAGAGTCAGACCCTTAACCAACTGAGCCACCCAGGTGCCCCGACAAAGTGATTTTTAAATATTAAACATAAAAATATACATTTTTTGTTCCGAAACATTTTTATTTTTCATTTAACATTAAGAACACTTTTTCCATTTCTACTTTCCATTTCTACTATTCTAAGCAATGCTGCTGCAGTGAATTTCCCTTGCACACATAGTATATATATATATTTTAAAATATTAGCATGTTAATATATAGCACTTTTTCAAAACAAAATATCTGTGCTTGTTTTTCAATGATACAGGCTCAATGTCTTATTTATGCCATTTTTTATTTATGCTAGAAGTCTAAAGAATCAATTTATTTTAAAATATTAAATCAGGGGCGCCTGGATGGCTCAGTTGGTTAAGCGTCTGCCTTCAGCTGCGGTCATGATCCTGGGGTCCTGGGATTGAGTCCCCGCATTGGGCTCCCTGCTCAGTGGGGAGTCTGCTTCTCCCTTTCCCTCTGCTGTTCCCCCACTTCTGTTCTCTCTCTCACTCACTGAGATAAATAAATAAAATCTTTAAAAAAACAAATATTAAATCAATTTTCAAATAAAATGGGGCTTACCAGCCCTTTAAATATATTAAATATATTTATATTAAATGTATTTTTCTTTGTAATAACAGCTTTAAGTCATTGACATTATTAACTACATATTTTTAAATGCTCTTATAAAAACCATGCCCCAGGGGCACCTGGTGGCTCAGTCAGTTAAGCGTCTGCCTTCGGCTCAGGTCATGATCCCAGGGTCCTGGGTTCGAACCCTGCATCAGATTCTCTGCTCAGCGGGGAGCCTGCTTCTCCTTCTGCCTGCCTCTCCCCCTGCTTGTGCTCGCTCTCTCTCCCTCTTTCTCTCTGTCAAATAAATAAGAAAAAATATTAAATAAATAAGTAAATAAATAAAAACCATGCCCCAGAAAGTCCTGTCCATTTATTTGCTATACTTCCCTATAATTTCTTTCTTTTTGATTTAGTCACACATACATGTTTAACATAAAAAATGGACCCAGAGAAAGTGTTATTTAAAACAAAAATCTGAATGTACCAGTTTCCAGTTTACTTAAGTCTTATCAATGGGAATACTTCTATATACTATTCCCTTCCAATTACTGGGATGGTAGAACCCAAGAAACTGAATTTTTCAACCCCCACCTATTCATCAGTCCTCCAGAGACGGGATCCAAAGTGGAGAACCCTTTGTTTAGTAGAGCAAGGTAATGAGTCTTTTAATCTATATGCCCGAAGGAATCCAGTAAAGAGTGAAGACCTCAATTTCTCTATTCTATGAAGCAAGAGAAATCTAATTTTCAGAGGGAGCCCTAGGGAGAAGAAGTGACAGAGCGCAGGGGCAAAGGAAAGTTTTGCTTTGGTGAAACATAGGAGAAGAGGCAATGCTCCTCCTTTGGGAAAGAAAGAACAGTCAAATGACAGGAGTGAGATTGTAAATTCAAAGGGAAAGCAGAGCAAGAAGTGGCCAGGAGAAATTCCCTGCTACCGCCATCAAATATATAAATGGAGTGCTGGGAAGAGTGTTTGAGCTGTTTTTATATACATATTAAATAGAAGAAATTTGAAATTTGGCTTGTATGTGTGAACATTAGCTATCATGAATGCTGTACACAACTGGAGAGCCATGGGATGGTGGAGTGGAAGACACTTGGGATGTAGCAGAGAGGGCAGAGTTGGGGCAAATGATCAGGAGGCTCTTGCAACAATAGTCCAGGTAAGTAATGATAAAGACCTGACAAAGAAATGGCAGTAGGAATGATGAGGAAGGAAAGAATTCCAAACATCTCAGTTGTAGAATCAACTGGATTGGTAACTGATTAGCAAAGCATGTTTGGGATACTTCCAAGGTTTCTAATAGGAGTAACTGAGTGAACAATGACAAAGTTATCAGAGATTTAAAATACAGCCAAAGGGGCAGGTTTTGTTGGGGAAATGGTCTTTTAATTGGACATTCAGTGGAAATATCCAGAAGACAGAAATAAACATTCATGCAATATATTTTGAAATTAAGCTGTAAGCATGACTGAGAATCTCTAAAATAATAATAGTTGGAGTAGTAAGAGTAATTCACCAGACTAAGTAGCCTGCCTCCCAACTTCTTAGACTCTTTCTCCCACTTATCTTACTAGTTGCTTGTACTTCCCTAAATTCTGACTCTCGGATTCTAAAGGTGAGTTTCGAGAAACAAGGTAGAAAATGCAATGGAGAATCCAAACTTTAAGATGAGCCCTACTACCCCGTACTTTGTACGGAAAAAAGAAAATTGGTTTAGGGCTCGGCTCCGCCGGTCTACCACCTGTGGAGACTTAGGTAAATCAGTTCATAGCTGTGCCCCTCAGTTGTTTTCCCATCTCTTAAATGGGTTTAAAAGAATTTACATATGGACCAAGTCTCGTTGGTGCGTCAGAACTCGTTGAAAAGATAGGAATTGCCAGAGACGGCCGGAATTCCGCAGACCTTAGTAAATCTCTCCGTGAAAGGTCCCACCCCAAACGTACCGACCCTGGGAGGGGTGGGGCCCGGGAATCTGTATCTTAGCAACTTCCCAGGTGATTCAGATGCCCAGTCGGGTCTGAGAACCAAGGACTCTCCAGCCCTCCTGTTCTCTGAACCTCTTCTCAATTCCCTTCTTGGTCCCAGAGGTTTCCAGTTCCTGCAACAAAAGGAGTGAAGAGGAGAAAGAAGAAGCCAACCAGGCCCGCCCGGCGGGCCCAGCCTCTCGCCGGCCTTCCCCCGCCCCGGGGGGTCGGCGGCGGGCGCCCGCCGCCAGATTACATAACGGGCCCACGCGCGCTCTCGCGAGGTTTCCACCGCCCCCCTCCTCGCTCCACGTCAGAGGGAACCGGGCGGAGCGGCCAACATGGCGGAACGCAGGCGACACAAGAAGCGGATCCAGGTAGTAAGGGCGAGCCCTGGGGTAGGGGACTTCAGAGCGCTCGGCAGTAGAAGAAGCGAGGGAAGCCCCTGGAAGGGCGAGCGAAACCGAGGGCGACACAAGCTGGGGTTCCGCTGCGAGGTCTCCGGGTGCGGGCTGCGTCGTTGTGAGGGGCCTGGGGGGGGGGTGTTGGCGACGGAGGAGAGCGAGGCGGACGTGGTGGGGCAGCGGCGGAAAGCAAAAGGCGCCCCTTGGAATCGGCCGCCGAGGCGCGGCTGCCAGCGTAGGGTTGCTGTGACTGTTCCGGCCCAGGCCTGCGCCGAGAGGTCGGCCTCCTCCCGAGCTCAGACACCGACCTCCCCGGGCTCCTCCCCTCCCTTTTCTGCCTCATTCTCTCGCCTTAGTTATCCCGAAATTAAGGCCACGGTAATTAGGGTAGAAGGAGATGGAGGACTGGTTGACCTAAAGCAGCCGGTTCTTTGTGCGCAAATAAATAGGAGGAACGTAGGAGAGGGAGTAATCCGGGTTCGGTCAGCTGCCCCGGGGGCCCGGCCGACGGTCTGCCTATCCAGATGTTCAGTTGCGTATTCCCTCCTTTCTCTTCAGTGGTACTAACTTAATAGCCCAATCGAAGCTTTCCGGCTCTTTCAGGCGATACAGTGTAAATAAACACAACCTCATTGGTACTGCAGCGACCTGGTCATGCAGAAACCTTTCACCTGCTAGTGTGTTAGCCTCATAACCTACAGAACATCCGTCCCTTGTTCCACATATATGTTATCTGTGCATTTCTTCCCTGCAGTTTTCCCCCTGTTGTTCTAGCTTTTTGCCAAGAGGATTAAATAGAGGAACATCTTAGACTCAGGATGTTTTTATTAGTCAGTTGTCTTATTTTATCTGCCTAGAAACCTTCATATGTCATCATAAATTGATAAAATGTTGTAATTTGTTAATATACTAATCACAAATTGTTACACTTACTTTCTGTTTCTTAGTATTTCATTGCTTAGAATGACTTTTTCTGTTTAGGGTTTTATTCCTCCATTAAAAAAAAAAAACAACTTTGTCACTTAATTGGCCTATACAGGTGATTTGAGCCATGCACGTTAAAATTCTCCGGAAAACTGTGAAGTACTACGAAAAAAAGATGCCAGTGATCAGTAAATTTGGAATTTTGGAATTGAGCAGAAGTAAGAATGTAGTTCCCAACAAAGTACAGAAGACAATCAAAAGGGACAAATTCCCCCAAGTTCCAACAGGTCATCAAACCAGGGTTTAAGGTTATTATGGAAGAAGTTTCTAATTATACTATTCCTAGTTTCAGAATTTAGGATTATTGGTTGGGTGTGGATATATAATACTTTCATTAGAATTTGTATTGAAGTTGTTGGTTAGATTTGTAATTACTTAAATTTATGCATATAGTACATGTTATACCCTTTAATAGACATTATTTGTATATTTCAACTTTCGTTTAACATTATTGTAAAGGTGATCCTTACTTTTGAATAGCTGCTCTTTTTTCAGTTTTGATCTTATATTAAACAGTAAGGTAGATGAAGAAGCTGTGTGGTAGTGGCAGGGAGACTTGGGCCAGACTGCCTGTTTGTACCCTAGTTTGACTAATTATTAGTTGTGTAACTTTGGGCAAGTTACTTCAATTTACAAATATTCAAAAAGGATATGTACCTCAAAAAAGGGTTGTAGAGTTATTGTGAAAAATAGGTGAGTCAGTGATTTGTTATTAAAGGTTGTAGAAGTTAGTAAAAGAGTGTTTGGCATATAACTCCTTCCTTTCCCTTCTCCAAAAGGAGGAAGGATTTAGGATAGTTTGTTTTGGTTTTTGTTAACCACTGTTTTACGCTGAAGAAAGATTAACAGCTATCCAGTAAATAAACCATTAGGTTGTGAGTTCCATAAAGTATAGCTATTTACCTAATATTGTTTATTTGAGGATCAGATAAATACGTGAGGATCTTATTGTTAAAAATCAGCTTGACATATTGCTAAATGAAAATATATAACATTTGTTTTTTTCCATCCTGGAAGTTTATACATAGCTGCGCTAGAATGTTGTGGAGATCTTGGGAGTGCTATTTGGAGTACTACTATGCAGTGTTTAACAAATTAATAAAAATGTAAAATATAACATCCTTGGGTTTCTCTCCACCCACCCCGTCCCAAATCAGAAACTATAATATTGGCATCGCTTTAGACAAAAAGATCAAATGTAATGACAAAGTTCAGAGTTTAAGTTACAGAAGAGATTCTATTGTAAGACTTTGGGCAAAAAAGTCTGTAATATCAACTGAATTTCCTGTTGTTTGTTACTTGATGTTTCATGTTTAGAAAAGATTTTTATGTTTAATAGGTTCAAGTGACCTTGAATTGTAATTTGTACATTGGGAGAAATGATTGATACAATTTCAGGGTTTGGAAAAGTAGCTAATTTATTTGCTTTTTCTAGTGTTACATAATTTCAGATTCTGATATCCCATCAAAGTTGGAAGGAAGGGGACTATTTTGTCACATTTTCTTCTTGGATTCACTTTACTGATCACTGAAAACTGGAAGTGTGCTACATGTTTATTAACGTTATAATAGGAAATTTTAATGATTGAGATTCTCAAAATGAGAATGAGAATGATGTCAATCAAATTAATGGACCATTTGAAAATAATAAATAATTTTAAGATTTAAGAAATGAATTATGTAAGTTTTTAAGAATATACAGTATGTGCTTGTTGGCTAACAAAGTGCTTACTGGTTTGGAATGCTGGTATCATGAAATTTTAGAGTTGAGAAGGATTTTCAGATAATAGAATTTGTTTGGAATCCTTTTGCACAAATGCAGAATGATTGGCCCAAAGCCCTGTCACCTCAGTACCCCACTACCATCATCCCATACCTCATGGTCCTTTAAGCTGTTTTTAGGACCAACATCTAAAAGTTTGCTAGGTATAAAACTTATTGATCTAATATGTCACCATCATTTTATAGATAAACTAAGGTTCAGTGAGGTTATGTGATTTGATCCAGGGTCACTCGTCAAGGTAGTAAAACCAGACTTAGACCAAGTCTTCTAATTCCCAATTGAGTGTTCTTTCCACCTCCCCAGTGATAAAATAAAAATAAATTGTTCCGAAATGCTTTAATCCTAAAATTTTTATATTAAATTATATAACATAAAGTTTTAACATAACTTGTCCCTGCTAAAGAGAGAAACATCCCATTTAGTATTCTGCTTACGTGTATTCAGTTGAGTTTTGGGACATTTAAATGGCTTACTAATTCTTAGAACTTTTATAATCTTCATCTCAGTTAATTTTATTGCACCCATCTGTCTGCCTGGCAGTAAAACCCTGACATATCCTGGGCCTTGATGCTTAATTTCAGAAAAGGGAAGGAAAGAGAAAGTTTGTGACCATACAATCTGACTCTCTCAGACCTTCTGAAGAAAATAGAAGGAACCCAAGAAGCCAGTCCTAAGTCTGAAAACTCCCCCAGAGGCTTAATGAAGGGCTTGCAATAGGAGTGAAACAGTGGGGTATTTACAGAAGGGCACTGTCATAGTCAAGATACAGAGACTCTTGAAAAGCTTTATTAGTAATATGCTGTGTGACTTTAAGCAAATGATTTATCTAAGGTCCCCTCCAACTTTCAGATTTTACTGTTAATCTATTTGCATTTCACAAATATTTTATACTGCTTGTATGAAGATACAAATTTATGATTTGTGAACTAATCTTTTTCTTTTTTGCTTCCTTCACTCGACAAAGCAACCAAGCTTATTTCTATTGAATATAGCAATTTAAAAAATTCTGTAAGATTGAAGACTGGCTTATTGACTCTTTAATATTTTTTCCCAAAAAGGTTATCATAGGTACTGGCTAAAATAATATATAGTTAAAAATGGTAACACCCCTATTTCATTATTGTATTTGCATCTTGATCTACAGTAAAAATAGTACTTGTTAAGGAACTTAAAAAGAATGTTCTAACCAAACTTTCAACTTATATGATTTTGGATTGTGAGTTGTGACAGCCAGCATTTTGGTATTTGGGTGCAAAGATGGCAGTCCAGCCTCAAAACCTATTGGCTCTTTCTTTGCTTTCTCTTTCTAAGACATTTGAGCTCACTGATTGAGCTATGAAGTTCTTTTCATTTGAGGGTTGATGAGCTGGCTTCTCTTTATTAGTGGTTGATGCTATTCCCAAAGGCCTTCACTTCTTGTTAGAAGGTTTCTAGAAAAGTTATGAAAATATTCTGAAGATTTGTTCACATCAAAAGGGAACAAAGAAGGGAAGTACTATAGTCTAATGTATAAACAGGAAGAGGATAAGACTGTTTTATACTCTTTAGGCTGCAGCAGGGGAGCAGTGAGAGTGAAGACTCCATGGCAAGATCTTCTACCTAACCAGCTTCCCACGGTCATGTTCTCTTGGTAGTCTTTTTTTTTTTTTTTAAGATTTTATTTATTTCTTTGACAGAGAGAGACACAGCGAGAGAGGGAACACAAGCAGGGGGAGTGGGAGAGGGAGAAGCAGGCTTCCTGCGGAGCAGGGATGCGGGGCTTGATCCCAGGACCCTGGGATCATGACCTGAGCCGAAGGCAGACACTTAACCGACTAAGCCACCCAGGCGCCCCTCTTGGTAGTCTTTTATAGCAATCCTTCTTTCTGTCTTCAGAGCCCCAGCAGATGGCACAAATTCTATACTTTTCACCTAAAGGCATTCTACAATATGTATAACTTATATGTGATATAATGAACATTTCATAATTCACAAAAGAAAATAGAAACTTATTAAGGATCAAGGAAGGTTATCAGTTCTGTTATACCAATATCTTGATAGACTTCATTACTTTTCTTGTCATTTTCAAAGGAAGTTTGATACTTTAAAAAAGTATCAATGTATAAGTAACTGTGTCTACTTGGGAAAGATTATCTAAGTCCATGTTTTCTGGGTCTCTTCTGTTCATTGTTATTTAGTAGTACCTTTACCAAGGAGGGGAAAGGAATAAAAATAGATTACTTGAGTCTGTCTTGAGGTTGTTTGAAGACTTTGGTGAACTTGAAGTTAATTGTTAAAATGAGGTTTAAAAGTGTTGTGGATTCATGTAGAATCAGATTCCCTACTGTATAATAATAGAATGAACTTTTGCATATACTGTATAATAATAGAATGAACTTTTGCATTTCTTGTGTATCCTTATATCAGATTTTACATGTGATGCCTCTGTCAAAAAATCATTAGATTAGTACATTTATACCTCTCTTTAGTAAATAGTTTGAGTGCTAGTATGAGTATAAACTTGTCACATATAAAGTTGATGTGCTTGTAAAATATATGTTTCTGGAAAATAGCAATTGCTATTTTGGATAGTTGTAATATAGTTATCACACCTTACAAATTTTGGTATTAACTGAAACACCCAGAGGTATTCTAAGGTATACACACAGTAAGTATGTATTTGAACAATTTATGTTTATTTAGACTTATGTCACGTGGTCATTTTCAATCAAGCATATCCCAGTAACAACTTATTAATTACATAAAACTTGACAACAGATCTATCAAATGAGAAAAAAATTGAGCATATGTGGGTGTGATTATAAAATAGAATTGTTTCCATAAGCTAATTTATAGTATCACATTATTTTCAACTATTTATAGTATTACTTTTTTGGCTGTACCATGAATATATGGGATATTATTTACTAATAGATGAGCCTCCTAGAAATGCATTGTATTGTACAAGCACAATTAAATACTACCATTTAACATGATATTAATACATATCAATATACTTTAGTGTGATTTCAAAAATTGAAATACAGACTTTTCACCCTTTAGTTTGTCAGAAAGTATATTTTGTGGCTAAGCTCCAAATCATTATGAACCTTGTAGCTGTTAGTGAACTTGGAGTGTAACATTTTGTTAATTAATTTTGTTAATAGTGTTAATTTTGCATTTGTAAATTTTTAAGATTTTATTTTTCTGTGATACATATTTTTTATATAAAACTAAAGGCTTTTTATTCACACAGATATTTGGTTTTTACTGTAGTCTTCATTTGGATTGAATGGTTTGAGCTTTTAATTTTTATTGCCACATATAACCCCGAAATGGGTTACTAGCAGAGTATAAGAATCATGCACTATTAATTGGGCAATTGGAAGTAGAGGAGTTGGAAAATGCAGAGGAAGAAATAGGAGAAGTAGCTACCAGGTGATTTAACAACCAAAGCACAGGCTTTCACTTCAACAAATTATTCCTTTTCAGGATAAAATTGAAGCTGGAAGCTTGGTTTTTTGTTTCCTCATTTTCATCAAACATAACTGAATTCAGACTTATCTAAAATTTGTAGGAAAACTGACGTAAAGACAGATGATTTGAGTAGATCATTTTTTTCTATTTTGTGTTATTAGAATGTCTTGTCTAAAACATAACTGTCTTTAGTAGCATTAATTGTTTTCAGCATCCTAGATTCTTGGCAGATAATTCTTTACTAATATTTGGCACTTCGTTTAGTTAAGAAACAGACCTTCCTGAAATCATTCACATTTAGATAATACATTGCTGGAAGTAGTGCTTGAGTATGTATCATTCTTAAACATGAAATTAAAGACAGTACTTTTGTTACAGTAGCTTATAGCAATAAGACAACTTATACAAGTTGAAGATGTATACAAATGTAGACTGCCTTCATTTTCTTCAGTATTTGGGTGGAGTAGTTCAGAATGTAAGGAAATAAAAGGAAGATAGGAAATGATAAACAATGAAGAAAATAATAGAAAATTTGGAGAAAGGAATGGAAGAAAGCAAACAGGGAAGGATTAAAGCAGCCTTTCCAAACTCTTTGTGTACTTCCATTAATGAGTTAAATTAGATTATAATTTATCTGTTTATTGCATTTTTATTTTTGCCTCACCCCTACTAGGGAAGAAAAGAAGAAAGACAAGGTGAGAAAAGAGTCTCAAATAGTCTTATGGCTCCCACACTGAGACAGCTCTCTTTGGTTAATCTGAGAATTCCTCCTACAGTCTTTTGTCCATTGTTCAGGGTTCATAGCTTTGACTATTACTTAATATTTATTTATGGCACCTGTTTCTACTTACTTTTGACATTTGGGCACTCACTATTGGCAACTTCTTAATCTTTTAAATTATTGCTTTGTGGCTTATAAAGAGATCAGGCAAGAGTGAAGGTGAACTAGTACAAAGTAGTTACCATACTGGAAAAACAACTCAAAATAAATAAACGCCTTGTAGCTGAGGCAAAGAGGCAGGTTTTGACCCTATCAACATGTATTTTAAAACACATGTAATTTTAAAAATCTCTATTCTGTCTTTTGTATACATTACAAGGTCTGCTCCATAGAAAGCTTGAAAGAAAGGCTTATACTTCACTTTAAAAGATTTGCCAAACACATCTGTAAATTCAGTGCGTGAATTTGTGAAGTAAATGATTATATTAAATATTCTTATTTTGCAGGAAGTTGGTGAACCATCTAAAGAAGAGAAGGCTGTAGCCAAGTATCTTCGATTCAACTGTCCAACAAAGTCCACCAATATGATGGGGCACCGAGTTGATTATTTTATTGGTAGGATTATATCAGTAAAATGATACTAGTGTACATATTTTATGAAGATAATTAAATTTCAGTTTTGTAGATGTTTTAAAAGTGCTTTCCAAGTATGCTTGATGAAGCTGGGTGATGGGCATATGACAATTGATTATTCTGTTCTTTCCTTTTATGATTGGAAATGTCAATAGCAAAAGATAAAAGGGGCACCTGGGTGGCTCAGTCAATTAACTGTCCAACTCCTGATGGAGCTCAGTTCATGATCTCAGGGTTGTGAGATCAAGCCCTGCATAGGCTCCTCACTGGGCATGGAGCCTGCTTAAGATTCTGTCCCTCTCCCTCTGACCCTCCCCTGCTCTCTCCCTCTTAAAAAAAAAAAGGTAAAAGAAAGTGCTTTGTAATACCATTTGTTGCAAATTTTAAAAATAAGATTTATTTTCAGTATTAATACTACCTTTTGTTCAGATAGTATATGTACTTGAAAATAATCTTTCTTTAAAACTCTGGAGTAGGGGCGCCTGGGTGGCTCAGTCGTTGGGCGTCTGCCTTCGGCTCGGGTCGTGGTCCTGGGGTCCTGGGATCGAGTCCCGCATCGGGCTCCCTGCTCAGCGGGAAGCCTGCCTCTCCCTCTCCCACTCCCCCTGCTTGTGTTCCTGCTCTAGCGATCTCTCTCTCTGTCAAATAAATAAATAAAATCTTTAAAAAAATAAAAAAATAAAAAAAAAAAACCTCTGGAGTAGAATTCAGTGTGAAACAAGTCTTTTGGAACTAATGTGGGAGCTTTGGTTCTTCACATCATCCAAAGAACATTACTATAAGCTAATGTCATCTACAGTATAGCCCCATAACTCAACCACTAACCACTAAATGGTTGAGTTTGCCTGTCTCATTGATTAAAATTGAATTGCCATTACAAAGAAGAAATTTTGTTATCTTCCCTTTCTTTAGTGTTACAATTAATGATTTTGATGTTCATTAAAAATAAAAATAAATGCCATCCTCTTCCGATCTAATATATTTAGCTTCTTCTGGTGGTAGCAGTAGATTTTTCACAGAGCTTATTTCTCAGTGGGTAACAGTAAAGCTTGATAACAGAATTTCCATTACCATGGGAGAGGAAGTTTTTTGGTTTGTTTAGCCTACATTTAATTGTGATTATTTGATTAAGAGTGATACTTATATTTATTTTAAATGTTTTTGTTTAGAACATTTTCCCATAACATTTTACTTAATATTTTTGAATGTCAGTTATTTCCCAGCATTACTTTAAAAAGACCCTTATTGCTATGTTTCATAAATTGAGGTTTTTTGTTTTTTTTTTTAAAGATTTTATTTATTTATTTGAGAGAGAGAGCACATGAGAGGGGGAGGGTTGGGAGGGTCAGAGGGAGAAGCAGACTCCCTGCCAAGCAGGGAGCCCATGCGGGACTCAATCCAGGGACTCCAGGATCATGACCTGAGCCGAAGGCAGTCGCCCAACCAACTGAGCCACCCAGGCACCCATAAATTGAGGTTTTAAGGAACTGTTTATTTATCGTAATCATGTCCAACTCATTTTCCTCTGGATTTGGTTTTATTTTCTGATGCCAGAATGTTGATATTTGTCTTATAAATTATTATTTAGACAGACATAAATTCCCATGTATACTAAATTTAAAATGACAAATTTCTTCTTCAGCTTCAAAAGCAGTGGATTGTCTTTTGGATTCAAAGTGGGCAAAGGCCAAGAAAGGAGAGGAAGCTTTATTTACAACGAGGGAGTCTGTGGTTGACTACTGCAACAGGTAGTGTTTATTTCTTAGTGACGGATAACATAAATAGTAATATCAAAATACTCGCCATAGTCCAGAAGCTCCTTACCCATTTTTATTATTAAATCTAGTGATATTACAGCATAGCTCAAATAGAACTTTTACATGCAACCTGGATTTTTTCAATACCTCTGGAAATGGCATTTATTTGGTGTTAGATATATTTTCATAATTTTAATTTGTGTTCTATTATGTTTGTACATTTGCCAGGCTGACTGAACTGAAAGATCAGCAATAAAAATCATATACCAGTGCCAAAAGTAACCAAAAAATTCTTTTCTAGGGCAAATGGCTAAGGAGTCTTTTCCAGAACTTTGGCAGGAATTCTTAATAGACCTATTATCCCTCGGTTGGTTGGTTGGTTATTTTTGTGCCTACACGGGGTTATTAGTCAGGTACCCTTCCTTATTTTGTTCAGTGATTGCTCATGTTTTACTGGTAAAATCAAGGCAACTACAACATCTGCCTTTTCTTGATTCCGTGGTGAAGTATCGATAGTTCAGTAACAGGTCCATGTTTTTCATAATTGGTACTTTGGGAAACATCAAAACTGAAGTTTATAATCAGTAGGAATTTAACATTTCAAATTATTTTATAGCCTTGGTAGTGAGATACACAAAGTATTTACTAATGTATTGTTTAATGGCATTTAAAGTATCAGTCAGATGAGACCCATTTAAAAACCACTGTTTCACAACCTGGTTTTAAAACTGTGAAGTTAAAGAATTATCAAATATTTCTTAAAATTCTTAATTGCCAAAAACTAAAGTCACTATTGGACCTTTCAAAAACAATGGAAGTTTCACTGGTGGGGCAGGAATGAGCTAACAGTGGTATAGCTGGCATTTTTCTCTACAGCCATTTATGTAGAACTCCAAAGTGCAAATTTCCCTGCCTGCCTCAAAGTAGATTTATTTTGTATATATGGTGTGAAAATTAAGAGATGCTATACATGCAAAAACAGAGAAGTTAGGTAATTTACCCAAGGTCACACAGCTAGTAAGTGGTAGAGCCAGAATTCTAAATCCAGCACTCAAACTCCATAGTCCATGCTCTTAACCACTGTGGTATACTATCTCCTCCAACAAAATGAGGATGCATTTAATGAAACAAAAACTAAGATGAAGGATTCGTCTGTGAATACTATTTGAATATTAAATCTGTGAACCCAGACAGAGCAGCCAGTATTAACCCACATCTCTTGTCATTTTAGGAACCTTCATACCGTGTTCTATGAAAAGCCCTAAAGACCTAGAGATACACTCACTTTTCATTGTATATGTTATTCCCATTCATGTCAGGTTGTTTGTGTCCTTTCTGCACTAAAATAGAGAAGCATAACCACCTAAGTTCTTCAGAGCCACTTCTGATAACAAGCATGGCCAGCCCTCATGGGTTCCAGCCTGACTACAAACAAACCCAGGAAGGGACATTTGTCTAGTCTCATTTTATAAAACTGATAAGTGGACTTGAGGGAGTCTGAAGAAAAAAGAAAGCAGGAAAGTGTAGGATGGTACAAAGCAGCCTTTTCTAATATGCTCTGTGCCTCTTAATGGCCTAATTTGAGTATGAACCTTTGATCTAGCACCATTCTAACTCCATGTGACTTTGCATCTCCAACCCACTAGTCCAGTAATGTCCTTCTCACTCTCATTCATATACCACTTAATAAAACCTCACCATTGCCACATAGGTGAAAGTCTTAAACACATGTCTGACTTCAATAAATGTTTATAAAACCTGAAAAAAAAAAGTACGAGGTGAGAAAAAATATAAGCAATTTAATAATTTTGTACAAGATGCTTTTAACAATCCGTTTAAATTTATCAAATATCTATTGTATTCCAAGCCCCAAGAATACAGAGATGACTGTGACTTGGTCTCCATCCCCAAAGTACATATTCTAGCTTATTAGAGAAGAGTTATGACTAATTACAGTGCATTGCGTTCTGTAAGGAGGACAGGGATGAGAAAACTTCAAGAATGGCTTCACAGGGAAAATGTTTAATCAAATTTTGAAACATAAATAGGTGATTACTTGGGAAACAATGGGAGAAAAGACAGTCAATCCTGGCAAAGGGGACAGAACACACTGGGAGAAGGAAGTAGTTCTGTGAAAATGTAAGAGAGCTTTGTTGAGTGATTTGTACTATATGATGTGTTAAATAAATGGAGACACTGATTTTATTATAATAGTAAATATCATCTCACTTTTCCAGCCATAGAGTGAGTTGAATTAGGCATTCTCTAAAGACCTACCAAGGAATAAGTCAATAATTTTACTTATTACTGAATAGATTGATGCTGTAATGTAATAATATGAAACCAAAGTGTGTGTGTGTTTGTGTGTGTGTGTATTCCATAACTATTAAACAAAATTAAGATTTTGCTATAGCAATAATAATGCTAACTTTGAGTACATATATTCCAGGCACCATGCTATAAACAATCTGTGTGCTTCTCATTTAGTCCTAGAAACCCCTGCGAGGTAGATACCCCATTTTAGAAATTTTACTAAAATTAAGTAATTTACCCAAACCCACACAGTTAGTTAAGTGGTAGACATGGTATTTGAACTCATGTACCTGAATGTGAACTTTTCAACACCAGTTTGACTGGTTAATAGTCTGCAGTTGACCCTTGAACATGTCAACCCCCACACAGTCAAAAATCCATATTTTCAACTCTTCCACAACTTAACTACTAATAGCCTACTGTTGACCGGAAGCCTTACTGATAACACAAACAGTTGACTAACACATATTTTGTATGTTACATGTCTTATATGCTGTATTCTTACAATAAAGTAAGCTAGAGAAAAGAAAATGTTATTAAGGAAAACATGGGGGGCACCTGGGTGGCTCAGTCGCTGAAGCATCTGCCTTTGGCTCAGGTCATGATCCTGGGGTCCTGAGATCGAGTCCCATATCAGGCTCCCTGCTCGGTGGGAAGCCTGCTTCTCCCTCTCCCACTCCCCCTGCTTGTGTTCCTTCTCTTGCTTTGTCTCTCTCTCTCAAATAAATTAAATCTTTAAAAAAAAAAAAAAAAAGGAAATCATGGGAAAGAGAAATGCATTTACAGTGCATACTGTATCTATCAAAAAAACAAACCACATGTAAATAGATGTGCGTGGTTCAAACGTGTTGTTCAAGGGTCAGTTGCACCTGGGTAATAGGCATTAATGGTAGAGTTTTGGGGACATTTCAGACAGTTGCACAATTTTATGCTATACAGATCTTTTGAACAAGTAGAAGTCCAAATGAGAAGACCTAAAAGTTAGTTTTGTAGAGATGTTCATGGGGTGGACCTAATTGGGTAGCAGAATAAAGCCCAACCAGGCAGTTGAAAACACAGATGCCTCAGAGGGCACAGCATAATGACCAGAAATAAGTGGTCACTGGGCTGGAAGGAAGCATAAACTTAACAAGTGGTATGATGTGTTGGAGCAGGTATTAGTGGAGGTAGAAAGGTGGGTAGTCAACAGGCACAAATAGTGGCAATAAGACCTAGCTTATAGGTTGTGTTTTGGTAGTTGTACATTATCAAGGAAGGAATGAAGGAACAAACCAAGAACTCTGAAATTGGAACATAAGATTTGAAAGGATGGCTTTTAGGTAACAAAGGTAAGGGCAACCCAGTTTCTTGAGTAGGATTATGAGGTTAGAAAGGAACTACCACCTAGATTGACTTAATTTTGGGTCTTCTAAGTTTATCAGATAATGAATAAAGCAAAGATCTCCTAAGTAGTTTATAGTCTAGTGAAGGGGGCAGACAGACATAAATTGTATGTTAAGTTAGAAGATAAATGCTATGGATAGGATAAGAGGAAACAAGAGGGAGGGCTGGGGTGGGTTTGTAATTTTAAACAGGATAGGACTAGTTGAGAAGGTAACATTTGAGGGAAGACTTGAAGGAAGTGAGGGAACATCAAGAAAGACAGCTGAAGACATGATTTAGATCAGTCAAATCATGGGCACATTTTTAATCTGCTAACATTTCTTAAACTGTTGAATTTCCCCTTTCTTATGTCTGCTCTTGAATTTGAGACTTAACATTAAATAAAACAGAATCTTGATTTACTCTTATGAATTCAGAGAAAAGTTTCATAAGGATAATTCCAAGCCTATAATCTGTTATATCTAAATTATATAGTTGAAAAATGATGAAAATTAGATTGACAAAAATTTTATATAATCACATTGGCAGTACGGGGTTTTTTTTTTTTTAGAGGTGGAGTTGACTATTTTTCCATTGATTTACTAGTTGTAATTTCTTTTGTGAGTTACCAATGTAGTCTTTGCTCATTTTATTTGGGTTTGGTGTTTTTTTCTTTTCAGTCTGTATCTGTATAGTTGGTAAGGAACGGAATGTCATACCATTTTTTCCATAGGCTTTTAAAGAAGCAGTTTTTTCACCGGGCACTAAAAGTAATGAAAATGAAGTATGATAAAGACATAAAAAAAGAAAAAGAGAAAGGAAAGGCCGAAAGTGGAAAAGAAGAAGATAAAAAGAGCAGGAAAGAAAATCTAAAGGATGAAAAGACGAAAAAAGAAAAAGAAAAAAAAAAAGATGGCGAAAAGGAAGAACCCAAAAAGGTGATTTCAGCTACATTTAAGTAAAAATAAATTATTATGTGCCTATGATCACTGGCATATGAGCACTTTTGAAATGCTGTGCAACAAGCACTTAAAAGATAACTATATTAGGGTTCTTATAAATACCATGGTTGAGAATTTTTATCTCTGTGTCTCAAAAGTGAAACTTTTTTTGACTTTGTGAATGTCTTACTGTTTTTTGCTTTTTGTAAGTGTTTTTTTCTTCTGTCTAACTTGTGTTTTAATAGGAGGAAACTCCAGGAACTCCCAAAAAGAAGGAAACTAAGAAAAAATTCAAACTTGAGCCACATGATGATCAAGTTTTTCTGGATGGAAATGAGGTGAGAGTATCTAGCTTATAAATAGAAATCCAGTTTTCCATAGGAGTTTTTAGAATTATCTTTGGTAACTTTACTAAGAAAAGAAGTACTTTTGGTAAATCTAACCATGTAGCTACTACTCTTTAAAAAAAAAATCAGTAATTTCTCTGAATTTAGAATTACAAAAAATGTATAAGAAAATTAGTCAGAATTAGGTTTAGCTGTCTATGAGTGATAGGAAATCTGAAATAACAGTGACTTAAAGTAGATGCTTGTTTCTCTCTAATCAGTGAAGTCTGAAGGTAAATAGTACAGATCTGGCAGCTCTATGGTGGAGCTATTTGAGGCAATTAGTAAAGGTTACCTTATGGTCCAAAATGACTGCCAGCCTCATAGCTGCATCCAAAGGAGGAAAGGAGAATGAGGGACATGCCTCCTCTTTAAGGACACCTTCCAGGAAGCTAGCAGTTGCATTTCTGTGTGGATTCCAGTGGCCAAAACTTAGTCACATGGTCGTGGCCTACCTGCAGTAAAGTCTTAGAAATGTGCTTTTTATACTGGTGGTCATTTGCCCAGCTAAAATGCAGTATTTCCTTTACAATCAAAGAAAAATGGGTAGAAGGGTTAATGGAGAACACCTACAGTTTTGTGCCTCTTATAATCAGACACACTAGGGGCCTAAAATTTTCAGCATTACTTGATGCTTTACTCAAGGAAATTGTTTTTATTTCTTTTGTAATGGGAGATTTGTGTGATGGTAGCCTTCCATGAAGATTGCTTAGTCATTTAACCAATACAAAAACATGAGTTATATACTGGCCATTGAGTTCTTGTGGATTTCAAGACCTATTTTTTCTGTTATACTTAATATAAAAGTAGTATATATAAAGTAGTGGTTCCTAGAGCTATGAGTTTGAAATTCTGGGAAGGCTTTTCAGAAAATACGTGCTCTTGGCTCATTCCAGACATACTTGCATGAGAATCTATAGTTCAGAATCTAAGGGTGTGTGTGTGTGTGTGTGTGTGTGCTGTATGTGTGTGTGTGTTGTATAATATGTTCCAGGGTGATTCTGATGTGAACCCCTGGTTAAGAACCACTGTAATAGAAGACCACGGGTCTTCCCTAATGTGAAAGGTCAAATACCTTCATTTAAACATCAAGCATGAGCTGTATGCAAAGACATTTTTATAGGTGCTCGGAATAGCATGATAAATAAGATAAATTCTTTTCTTGGAAGTGCTTTATACTCTAGCAAAGATACAAGCTTTTACACATTACTGTATCACAGTGTGGTGAGTGTTACGATTTGAGAACATCAATTAAGAATATTAAGTTTAATCAAGACAGGATAAGGAGAGTCTGGAGACCTTGAACACTTGAGCTGAGCTTTGAAGGATGACTGGCAGATTACCAGGTACACTGGGAAGAAGTTACAGATCTATTAGGTGAAGGAAGCAGCCTGAGCAAAAGCAGGGGTGCTTGCGTTCTTGAAAAGACTATATTTTATTCTGTAGAAAGCAACATGCTTTCAAACTTTTAAAGCTGGGAAATGTCTTTAAAATCTTGGTTTTTAGAATGCTAACTGGCAGAAGTGAGGTCTGTGGATCTGATTTCCAGGGGAAATGTGCAGTTAAAAAAGAGGAGTGGAATCCCTTGTGTTAGAAGTAGAACCAAGTCAAAAAGACAATAACAAAGAACTCTGGTCAAAATAAAATCAGGAAATGGAAGAGTACTGATATTTATAGAAACTAAGATAAAACTAGGAGTTTTAGATGGGGATTGAGCAGAGTTCTGATTGTTCTAAATGAAGTAAACTTCTCTCGTGTAAAAGTAAATCAAGCTTTAAAGCAGTGGTTCCCAACTTACAGGCTATAGACCCTCCCCAAGGGAGTAGGCAGTGTAATTATGGCAGATAGTCATAGAATCTTTATGTTCAGTAAGCATGAACTTCATTAATGATTCTTTGCATTTCATTGATGGGAGTCAACAAGGTAGAGTTGATTGCTGCTGGATCTGTAATAGGGCCTGGCTGGATCTATCTTAACTGTGCTCTTAGCCCAGACTGCTTCTACTTATACAACTGTACCATTACATTAGGGACAAAAAGTTGTACAGTTGCTAGTCTTTGGGTTGAGAATAAGTAATGGTTGGCACACATGAACAAATTGTTAAGTTCATGTAAGTATGTGGAAATTTACTTAAGTGTATTACAGAAGTTATAATTTTGAAAATAATTTTCTAACTAAATGAATACCTAAAGAAACCCTACTACTGAAGGAAGGGTCTTAGAAATTTGTTTACCTTAGGAAGTAGTTCTTATATGTTAAGAAGTTGAAAGCAACTGTAGTAGAGGATATAGAATTAAGCTTAACTTTCTAATGTAACCTTAAGCACTGAGGTTTCTTGATTTTTGTAGGTATTTGTGTGGATCTATGACCCAGTTCACTTTAAAACGTTTGTCATGGGATTAATTCTTGGTAAGTACAATCTCTAAAATTTAGAAAGGAAAATAAAAATACAAAAGCCATAAAGAAAAATATTCAACATAAAATAGTTATTTTAAAAGAGGTGTACTTTAAATAAAGTCAGAAGATAAATGATAAGCTGAGGAAAATAGTTACAAGACATGAAAGCAAAAATTAAGAGATTAACAACCCCGTAGAAAAACAGTAAAGGTAGCCCACAGAAAAAAAAATACAGTGATCAATAATCATGAACAAAACGTAATCACACATAATAAATATACATTAAAGCAACCATGATTAAGAGGATTACAAAGTTTGATAGCACTGAGTCTTAGTGAAGGTCCAACACTTAACAAAAAACCAACGCTCTCCAACAGTTGATTGTATGTCCATTGTTTTAGTTTTTATGGAGAACATTTTGCTGATGTCTTTCAGATTTTAAATGCACAGACACTAAGCAGCTGTGCTGCTTCTAGGAATTTATCCCATGACTGTTCTTAATACAGTTATACAAAGTATCTATTCAAAAATGTTCATTGACACATTATTCTTTTTTTTTTTTTTAAGATTGTATTTATTTGAGAGAGAGCTCATACACTTGACCAGGGTAGGGGGGTGGGTAGAGGGAGAGCAAGAAACAGACTCCCCAGGTCCCCCATGCGGGGCTCTGTGCAGGGCTCCATGCAGCTCCAGGACCCTGGGATCATGACCCGAGCCAAAGGCAGCCGCCTAACCAACTGAGCCACCCAGGCGCCCCTCACTGACACATATTCTAATTATTCTAATCCAAGTCCCTCAGACTATATAGGGTAATTAGCAATTATCTTTTAAATTTTAAATGTCTATACCTTTTGACCTAACAATTATACTTCAAGAAATTTATCCTATGAATATCCTATGTATACTACCCTAATTACAGTTGCACAGATGTACAGTACTTTGGTATTTGTTGCACTGTTGTCTGTAATAGAATAAAACTGGAAACAATTCAAGTTCCTGCATAGGAGAATGGTGAAATAAATTATAGCACAACTGCACACTAGAATACCATGCAGCTTTTAAGAATTAGGTAGGATATACTGATGGAAAAATATCTAAAATAGATTAAATGAAAAAAAATTATAAATGTAAGAAGAATATAAGCTCATTTTTGTAGAAAAAATATCCCATGTAGCTAGTTTTAATTATACATAGGCAGTCTCTGGTTGTATAAATTAGAAACATAATAGTAGTAATCTCTGGGGGTAGACCAATAATTGGATGAAGACTTCACTTTATACCTTTGGATTGTTTTTCTTACCATGGGTGTGTGTTATTCCTATAAGTTCAAGGTGGGAGCCTGGGAAGGAGGGTATTTAACAAGTAGAAAAAAATAGTCAAATAATAAGCATGATCAATATGATAGCATAGGATCCCATTCAAAATAATTCCATTAAATACTACCCGAATTGCTAATAACTGTTGATCACTTACTATGTACTAGTCACTTCGCTGAATATTTTACATGCATTGTTTCATTTCATCCTCACGACAACCTTTAAAAAAGAGGAAGAGGCACATATTAAATATAAAGTAACTTAGCCTTGAAGGGGTTAAATAACTTGCCCAGGGTTACTTAGCTTAAAAATGATAGAACTAGAATTTGAATCCTGGTCTCTGTTGCTCTCAAGACCTAAAACCAGACTTCCGATTTCTTCTGATTATTCCATGTGGTCCCATGGTACTTGGAAAAAAACTGGAGATGTTTGTATCCAGTTTCCCTAACTACCAAAAAACTATCAGAATCACCTGCTGAGCTTTTCAGTCTGTAAATGTCAAAGCTGCACCTCAGACTCACCCCGCCCTGAGGGAGGGATCTTCGGAATCATTTTTTAGTTAGTGTTGTTTGGTGATTGTTTCTTTAAGCTGCCCTATTCAGTAGGCAGATATATTCGAAAAATAATACAGACATTGCTTGAAAACAGTAGCAGTCGATCATTTAAGGAGCTAACAATTTCACATTTTTAGGCACTTTTTTCTAATCATATGTAATTTGTACTAGAAAAAATCCTAACCTAAAATCAATAGTGAAAATGTTAAGTTGAACTATGTGAAATGGCTAGTAATTTACCATTTTTTACCTATAAAAATGGCAATTTTTTATGTTTCAGTATGTTTGCATTTCAGTTCTACCCCCTAGGAAAATACTCTCTGTTATTGCAACCACGCCATTTAAAATTTTAATCTCAGAGTTATCTGTGTAACTTTGTCATTTCTCGTTCTAGTGATTGCAGTGATAGCAGCCACCCTCTTCCCTCTTTGGCCAGCAGAAATGAGAGTAGGTGTTTATTACCTCAGTGTGGGTGCAGGCTGTTTTGTAGCCAGCATTCTTCTTCTTGCTGTTGGTAAGTATTGTTATCAGTAAATTTGACCTTAGTAAGGTAGATACCAAGCAGTTGGGACTGCAGTCTGGAGCTTCAAGTAAAGTTTAATAGCAAAGCTAATGTAGACAAATGAAGTATATGGACCTACTTTTTGGGTCATATCCCAAAACTGACTCAAGTTTGAAATAGAATATGTACCTAATTCAATTTGGTCTATTGTGAAGAAAAAGTATTTAATGTCTCTTAATCTGCATGTAGATCTGTTTTAAAAGTTTAGCCACCACAAAGACTTTAATATTTTTACAGGGGTTGATCATTTATGAGGCGCAATACTTTAGGTAAAGCATTTTTATATATTGACTTAAGACAAATGAAACTTGTATTAAATGTTTAAGTTCTATGTGTGTTTTCAATAAATGATTCTAAACAATTGATTTGCCATTTGGGGAAAAATTTTGCACCCGTATACCAAAATAAATTCTAGATGCATTAAGGGGTTTTAAAATGGTTTTTAAAAATCAAACAAAACATAAGTAATGTTTTTTTACACTTCTGGATGAATAGGGTCTTTATAGCTAAAAACAAACCAATATAAAAATAACTCACTTCAAATGAGGAAATTAAAAAACAAATGATTAATAAATACATGAAAAATTCTCATCACCAGTAATCAAACAATAAAATTAAGATAATGAAGTAGTTTTTTGCCTGTTTAATTAGGAAGTTTTTTTGTTTTTGTTTTTGTTTTAAATGGAAATACTCAATGCCAGGGAGGGTTTGACTAGAAGGAAATACACCTAAATATAAATAGTGGTGATAGTTGTGAATACTTTTAAGGTTGTTCTTTATACTTGTCTGTATTTTTTACAATGAGTATGTTACTTAAACTGTGAAAAAAACCAACAAATATTATTTTACTTAAAATCCTAGTCTTTGAAGATTTTCCCATATCGGGTGAGCAGGTCTGATTTAACTTTTACTTTGAGAAAGAAATGGGAATTTTTCTCAGCTTATCTAAAGTTGTATATTGATTTTTAAACTTCTATATATAATTCTTTGGTCCCTGTAGAGTTTATATTGGCATATGGTACTAAGTTCTGATTGTTTTCCCCAAATGACAAATCCACTTTCCACCAAGATGTGAGAGAGTACTTCCTGTACAGAAAGAAAAAACAACATCACAGTATTGACCTAATGTCTGTTGTTAGAGGACATACTTTGATTATCCGAGCTGAGCACATGTTATTCTGAGGTTCTGTGATACATAGTATCCTATATTATAAAGCATTACTCATCTATTCCTAAGCAATTTTCCTCTGCATGTCCATTCACCCTGGACATCAGGGTGTCTGAGTTAGTGCCACCATCCCTGGACCCAGTGGCTCATGTAGTATTTTCATTCAATTTATCATGTTTATGGGCCTCCCTTTTCTCTCTCTGGTCTCTGACTCTGTGAAGCTTTCTTCACCCACCTTTCATATTTTCCCTCCTCTAACTTAGTCACCTTGAGGAAATCCCCTGATGCTTCTGCATATAACACAGCACATTTGTAGGCCAAGAAATTATATTTAAGATTGTGAAGCAGCTAACTAGTGGTAGTATACTACCTGCATCAAGAATGAGAAGCTATAAACTTTGATCTGACATTAGATAGAATCAAATTGGTTATCTTCAGGTTCTCAAATCCCTGAAAATTTAGAAGCTCTTTGAAAAACTTCAGTGAAGATTTAACTCTACTGAATAGAATTACTTATCTTTTATTTAAACTAGTATTCACAATAAGTTATAGTTATTATATCATTTTGCTCTTTAAAAATACCATTTTTTAGTAGTGTTTTTTATCATTTTTCATTTTAAATATACTATGAATTTAAAAATGCATTGTGGATTAATAATCTTGTAAATTAAACTATAAAACAAACCCAACATTTTGTTTATGTTAGAAAATGCAATTCCAAATATGCTTTCTTTTTTTAAAATTTTATTTTATTATGTTATGTTAGTCACCATACATTACATCATTAGTTTTTGATGTAGTGTTCCATGATTCATTGTTTGTGTATAATACCCAGTGCTCCATGCAATACATGTCCAAATATACTTTCAAATAGTTTTCATCTGTAGCCCACTTATAAACTGGATATTTTATATTATCCTGTGAAATATTATTTATTGGTCAAAATTATATTTGGTGCACCTTTGAATATGTATAAGGCCTTTGACAGTTTTCTAAATGTGTCCTTTTTAGTGTAAGAGCAGTATGGCAGTAAATACACAGTGGTTTTCCCATGATTGTTCCATGTTTGCCCCTGGTAATCTAATGCCACATAAAACCTGTTGGAATTTTGCTGTTTGCAGTTTATATATGTGGAGAATTTAAGTTTGTGCCATTTCTGTATTTTTTTTTTTTTGGATTTGAGTCAAGATTTCCAATTATGGACCATCTGTCTTATAACCTTACAACGTCTATCATGGTATCATAATTTTATTTGGAGTATCATAGTATCATAATTTTATTTGAAGAAAAAAATATGTGGCCTCCTTAAAAAACATTCATTATTTCTTTTTATCAGTGGAATTTATTCTTAAATCATAATTTCAAACATATTTGCCTTTTCTCTTTGTACCTCAAAAGATATAATGTGTACAGACTTTTAGAATATTTATGTTCTTTGTGAAAATAGTAATTACTACTTCATAAAAGTCAAGGCAGTTATAACCATTTCCTTTTAGTTATCCCAAGCAGACTAATGGAGGAGGCACAGATAGCTGAGCTTTTTTCAGACCTGACATGAAAATGGTGATATAATTGTAAAGAAAATGAAAAGCAAAACAAACCAAAATCTGTCATAATTGTTTGTCCATAACATTCACATAATTATTATGACCTTAAAAAAAACAAAACAAAAAAAAAACAGGAAAAATCACACAGCTCTGTACAACTGGTAAATTAAGAGAAAACTATATGAAATACTGAGGCTTGTGTTTGTGAAAACTCATTACTATAAACTTTAAAATTCTCAAATTCTTCCATTATCTAACCACAGTTTCGAGTTTGAGTTTTGAGAGTAACCTCAAGCCCTACCGTTTTATTATTTCCTAATATTAGGAGAGGAATGGCCCCTAAATAAGCAGAAATTAGATAACTAGTTAACAAAATTGTAGCCAGGAAAGGTATGTTCAGAAGTATGTAATTTTACTTAGAAGACTTACCGTTCAGGCAGAGTAGGCACATGCCTTGGATCCGTGACATATTTAGGGCCCTGTAGAAATGTATTTTCATTTCTTTTAAAATCAGAAGTAGTAATATGTACACATGTATATAGTAATGAACCTATGCATATTTGTATTTATACCAATATGGTCATAAAGAGTATAATTTTTAATATTTTTTTATGGAGGAATTGCCTCACAAAGGCAAAAGTGCCTAGAGTCCAGGAAAGTCATGATGCAGCCTTGTTTTTTCCCTTTTAAGGGCTTCTTAAAATATCCTTCATCCCTGACTACATTTATTTCCTTTTTCTTATACTGTGGTCTCATGCATACTTAAACGTCCAACTGAGGCTATGCTTATTGATCTACGACATAGCAAAGTGTGCCCTCAGGATCAGAGCAGAATGCTCTGCACCAAGGATACTGTGGTTGCTGCCATAAACTAGCCAGGATTTAATTGTTTATATTCAAGTTACATGTAATGTGCAAATAATAAACTTTATGAATATTTTTTCAGTTTTTTGTTAAATATTCCCCGTTATCTGAGTCAATGCTTGAATTATTCAGTTAGAGACATTTTTTTCCTACAGCTCGTTGCATTCTGTTTCTCATCATTTGGCTCATAACTGGAGGAAGGCACCACTTTTGGTTCTTGCCAAACCTGACTGCTGACGTGGGCTTCATCGACTCCTTCAGGCCTCTGTACACACATGAATATAAAGGACCAAAAGCAGACTTCAAGAAAGATGAGAAATCTGAAACCAAAAAGCAACAGAAGTCCGACAGTGAGGAAAAGTCAGACAGTGAGAAAAAGGAAGATGAGGAGGGTAAAGTAGGACCAGGGAATCATGGAACAGAAGGCTCAGGTGGAGAACGGCATTCAGACACAGACAGTGACAGGAGGGAAGATGACCGATCCCAACACAGTAGTGGAAATGGGAATGATTTTGAAATGATCACAAAAGAGGAACTGGAACAGCAAACAGATGGGGATTGTGAAGAGGAGGAAGAAGACAATGATGGAGAAACAACTAAATCTTCACATGAAAAATCATAACCTGACTAATTTGGGACTAAAAGTGCAAGAGGTTGGATTTTCTATGTTGGCTGATCATCCTAATGTACACATTTGTAGCATTCTTTAAATCCATTTGCTGAAATGTATTTGACATCCAAACAATTATATTCAGTCCTTCATTTCATAGAATATTATTATTGGTACAGTCTGAAGCCATTTATAAGTTGTATCTATTTGATAATTTTACAATAAGTAGGTCTTATTCGTTTTGATAGTTATCAAAGATGCATTTTCCACAATGATATTTAGATTAATGGCATTTTTGATAGTTGTATGGCTTTTTACTATTAGATTAATCAAAATAACTAAAACGGATAAAAAAGAAACACCAACATTTCAGATTATGCATAGTTATATAGCCATTTCACAGTTTCTTTAAAATGAAATGCTTAAACTCCTTGTTCTTGATGGTTAAGCTTTGGTTGAGTATAAAAGTATACCAGGAAATTTCTAAGATTCTGAGTTAGCAGGGTTCAAAAGCATTTTGTGGAAACAAGCCAACTAGTAATACAGCAACACTTTTAGTTTAGCTACAAATTCTCCTTTTCCAACTTAGGAAATCCAAACTGATTTGTACATCTGACTCAGAGAAAGATAGTCATCTCCAACAGAGAAAGCGAAACAGCATTGGTTGGAAGGCGATGGCTCTTCTTCCCATTTCCTTGTCGTAAAGTAAAATGTATTCTGTACATAATTTACAAATAAACATTTTATTTTAATTGTTACTTATTATTTAGACATTTTCTCAACACTTAAATTTGTAAAATTAAGACCATGTAAGGGTATGTTTTTAGAGAAATGGAAGTTTCAATAACCCACAGAACATCTGTGATCTTTCTACAGCAGCTTCAGTTTTGTGCCAACATTCCATGTATTTGAATATGAGTTAAAAAGATCCTTATTAAATAAGAGCAGACTTAAAGTAGCTGTTTGTATGCCTTAATGTTCATTTTGATTTATCTTAAATCTCTACGTTCAGAAAGGAGGTACAATATTATCAGACCAGGAGGCACTGCTATGAAAGATAATTTACTGTTCTAAAATATCAATTTAAAATAAAGAACATAAAAGAAAACATAAGAGAACCATTGGACTCTAATTGCTTTGAACTAGTTTTGCAGTTTGATTTTATGTCTTGCATACCTTAGTTACAAATCTTTTGGAAAAATCTTGTGTTTACCTATGAGCATAATATCTTTCCTTGGACTTCTACTCTTATAAAATGATAATGAATATTAAATTATTTTCCTTCAGTCACAGAGCATTTTGCTTTGTAGTTGAAATAGGTGTTATGGGTAGGTCTTTTTTTTCTTTAGGCTGTTTCCCATCTAGTGTTTGACTAAAGATGTTAAATTTTTCTAATTGTGAAAAAAGACATTTTCTGTATACCGACACCTTTTATGAAACATGGTTTGACTGCTTCTTTATAGTATTCCTTGTAAGTGGACAGAAATATGGCTATTTGATGTTAATGCAACTCTGTCAAGGCTGCAAACAGTCATTTTAAAAGTTTCCTCCTAGCAAATGTTCGTTGATTTAAGTGCCTGGGTGTTTTCCCCCTCACATTTTCAGAGCTCTACTGCTTACTTCCACAGTAAGAGTATGCGTAATTATAGCTTCTGAGCTTCTTAATCACCAGTAGCACTAATACCTATTTGGGGGTATGGTAATGGTACCAAAATTGTTTTTTCAAAAATAAAAAAATGACTTAACTTTTACTACTATGATAATACCCAGGCACTCAATATTTATCCTAAAGCTCTTATAATATATGTAGTATGTCTAGTCTTAAAGACGTCTGGAGCATGGCAAGAAAGTCAGCTTCTCATTGATGTTTGTGGATTCTTACAGAATTTAGTACAAATTTTTATATATATTTGGTGGTCCCTGGGGAAAAATATCATTCTTACTATGGTTAGAAAGTGAGTTAGAAATTTCAGCTCAGTGTCTTCTACTATACAAGGTTGTATACTTTAAACAACTATAAAAATCAAAAGGCTGCCACTATCCTGACACCTCAGAAGAATAGCTGGTTGTCTTTGTTGGCTAACATTAAATATTCTTAGGCCAGAGCATGGAGGAGCTGTTTACATTAGTCAATGAAATGGTGATTTTTTTTTTTTTTTAAGGAACTTCAAGTTTGCTATGCTACTGTAAGTAGAAGCATGAAGCTTTTGGTTAATGTAGGATTTATTGTGGAGTAGATATAAATTGGCCTAACTAAGGATTGAATTAACCAGCTGAGTCCAGGTAATAAGAATAAAGCATATGTAATTGTTCTTAAAGTCAATGTATTAGATTGTTTTCACTTTTTCCCTCCCACTAACTTTAATTTTCCAACTATATGGCCTAGACAACTTGAATTGAAATAATTTGGATTTAGTCAAATACTATTCAGAAACTAATAAATTTTAATGTAACACATCAAAATTATGCAGTGGTGATGGGTTTTAATGTTTCTCCCCCCCTTTGGTTTTGCATTATAAGTACCAGTTAGTTGCTGACATAGAAAAACCATCTTTTGTAAATTGAATTTTCTTTTTTGAATCTTTATTAGGAACTGGAAGATAGCAAGTACAGTTGATTATTGTTCTTCGTGGCAGTTAGATTTTATAGTCACCACTAACACAGAATTAATGCTGAACCATTGCTCCTAGGGGAAATACAGGGCTATTGTTCTGCAAGCCTCTGGTCACATTTTTATCAACTAATCAATACATAAGCTTGTTTCAGGTGTCTGTGTTTTGTTGATTTACTAACACTGAACTTAGGGTCAGCAGCCCTGTAACTTCACGCTTGACTAAAGCTCATCTAACGCATATTATTTTCTCCATGAGGGACGTCACAGCCTTCTTGTATACCTATTACGAACATTAGACACCCTTCAGTGCTACATCTGAGGGCCATTTTGAATAGGGAAATCACCAAAGAAAGGACAAAAATGCAAAAAACGTGGCACTAACTAGAGCAAAGGATACTCATTTATGAGAGCTGAAGTACTTTGTTCAACCTCAAGTGGGAATATATGCATTGAGCAAGTCAAAATTTTCACTCCACAGGTGACCATGAAAACACCAGGAAAGTTTAAAGAGTAGGCAAACATCCAAACACCGAATCCATGAATAATGAGGCTCAATTGTACTTAATTATATTACAAAGCTATGTTATCTATCTGCCTGATCTACAGAATGTATTGCTGAATCCTGTATTTCCATAACATTTATTTAAATTTTTTAAAAGGTTTTATTTTTAAGTAATCTCTCCACCCAACATGGGGTTCAAACCCACAACCCCAAGATCAGGAGTCACACACTCCCCTGACTGAGCCAGCCAGGTGCCCCTCCATGACTTTTTTTTTTTAAGATTTATTTATTTTAGAGCATGCAAAGGGGGTGGGCGGGGCAGAGACAGAAGGAGAGAATCTCAAGAGGACTTCCCCTGAGCATGGAGCCCAACATGAGGCTTGATCTCATGGTCCTGACATGACCTGAGCCGAAATCAAGAGTTGGAAGCCTAACAAGTGAGCCACCCAGATGATCTCCCCTCCATAATATTTTAAATGCCCACTGTCTAAAACTGAATACTTAGTTCCCACCTGTTTGCTTTTACTCAGTTTCAGCAGCATTTCAGCTCTCAGTTTAATCATTCAGTAATACTGAGCACTTACTGTGTGCCAGAATTTTATTAGGCACAGCCACGAATTTGAAAATTACAGTTCTGCCCTCTTGGCCCATCGAATAGTGTGTTATGTCTTCTGGTAGGGACTGGTCAAATGTGCTGGGTATCTCTCCCCCTCCATCTTTTCTCCACCCTCTTTCCCATGAAGCTGATGAATGGACCACAGCAGTGAGCTCCTTTGCCTCCTGGCTTCTAAGTGGGTTTGGTCAAGGAGTGTCCTGGTCAGAGAGAGACAGATGGTCAGGGTATCGATCCTTTTGGCTCTGTCATCACTTCCAAACTTACCTTCACTAATTTCCTCTGATTTGCCGTTCCCTGTGCTTTTCCCTTCTGGCCAAGGGGTAATGTCAGCTCTGCTGCCACTAACCTGGGGTTGCTAAAGCTAGTGTGCTTCCTGTTACAGCTCCCTGCACCAATGCCTTTGTACAGTATCTCCTCAGAGTATCTTAATTTAAGGACCATCTGCTTCCTCTTGGAACCAAGACCAAGAAACCAAGGAGGAATTCCTAGAGAACAAATACTCCAATGAGTTTATCTCTGACAGGTCCTTGTCACCAATTATCAGAAAGGATCTCATAACTACAGAGTATGTCCTAACAGTTTTGGTAACCCATATCCTATTCTGTAGATATCTATGCAGATACTACACAAACAAATGAATTTTTCTTGGACAAACTCTTAAGCCAATGTCTGCAGCATTTAGTTGTGAGTTTATGAGTAGATCTAAATGCATTTACTCCACTCTTCCAGCCTACCCTGGGGACCCTTTGAAACGCAGTAAGTCACACGGCTTTTCCATCCAAACAGATTTTCAATCTGAGAAAGAACATCTTTTCTTAGATCTATAGTTTTAGGATTGTGCAAAAGACCTGTAATCTCTATTCTTAGCCTGGCAGTACAGAGGGCAAGAGGGCAAAGTTTCTCTGGAGTCAGATCACCACACGTTGGTCTCATTTCATGTTAAGCGAATGCCAAGATCCGTTCAACTTTTTTGTACCATGGACCCTTTTTCAGAATAATATTTCTAAGTGCAGAAAATGAAATGCATGGGATTACAAAGAAAACCAATTATATTGAAGTGTAAGTTATCAAAATATATAAATGTGTGATACAATAATAAATGTGTTCATTTAATAACACATCTAGCAAGAGGTTTAATAACCGCTCTGACCTTGAAGTAGCATAAACACTATATTGAGATCTCTGCAACAACTAATGAGATATGAAAATACCTGCTTTCTGTTATTGACAGAGTCACAGTCACTGCCTGATACAGCTCTGCATTGTTGTATTTATGCGCAAAAGAAATACTAAATTCCACTTACAGTTTAGAAAAAATAATTCTTGTTCCCATGCAAGTGCACATATCCTCTGAATTCTACCCTTAAATCTCTTGGAGGTCTGGACTCCGGGTTAAGATTCCCTGACCTAGCTAACCAGATATTGGTGGCAATATTTCAAATAGGACAATAACATTATATTCAATGGCCAATGATACTTAATACAGCATAATTTGGTATTTAATATTCACATCTCATGTCTACTTCATTAACACATATGTAGCAAATTACATGTGTGAGGTTTTATTTAAAATAGATTATACCTTGGGGTTCCTGTCTGGCTCAGTCGGTAGAGTGTATGACTCTTGATCTTGGACTTGTGGGTTTGACCCCCACATTGGGTATAGAGATTACTTTAAAAAAAGTAAAATATTCAAAATTCAAGATTATTTTTTAGGAACTTTATAAATGAGGGAAGCAGGGCACGATCTTATTCATACTGAGGTTATCTTCCAATCATGCAATAAACATTCATGAGCCATTCATTATACAATCACTGAACTCGAGCTAGTTCAGTGAGGGACAAGTGCTTATGGAAACAAGTACTTGCCACAGAGTGTACTGTGATGTCAAGAGTATCAAGGACATGCTTGTGGGATCACATAAATGTATACCCAGCCCAGACAGGGAGGATTAGGAAGAGCTTGAAGGATGAGTTGGCAGCAGGTAAAGAATAGAGGAAGGCTATTTGCGGCCAATGCAATGAGATGCACAAAATAAAAGACAATGAAGTGAGTTTGCCATGTTCCTGGAACTGAAAACAGTTCAGGTGCAGCTGGGAAAGAGATGAGTCTGGAGAATCGTGGAGTGTGACTGATGGTCGGACAGCCCAGGGAACCTGCCTGCTGCCATGCTGCCGCCATGACCATCCCTATGTGCTGCTTCACCGTAGCAAGATCGCCGACGAGTGGGAGGCCTACCTGGGGTTGCTGCAGGCCCGTACACCGAGGGGGCTGGCCCACACCGACCTGATGGAGAAGCTGCTCGAGTCTGCACGCCTGGAGAAGTGACCGTGCTGGAACCTCCCGCTGCCCTGCTGACCACAGCCACGTGGGCTCGTGTTCTCCCACTCTGGAAGGAACCATCCAGTAAAGGTCCTGGCAGGACCAAAAGAGAGAGAGAGAGATGAGTCTGGAGAGGGAAGAGGTCATGGTTTGCCTAGAATCCTTTCCTTTCGGAAATACCCATTCTCCTCTGTTGTATGCCTCATTCCATTCTAGAGTGACTGGCCAAGGAGGAGCACATGACCCAGCCCAGGCCTCTCCCTTCCTCAGGATCTGAGTTTGAAGGACCTTGGGTTGCCAATGGCTACGTTGCTTCCACATAGACAGAGCCTGTCTAGAAATAAAACTAACATGAGAAAAAGCAGGACTAGGAATGATAGATATTAATACCATCTTTAAACTCCTAAATCTAGGCCTGCCTAAAGCCAACCTTGGACTCTTCAGTTACATGAATAAACAAATTCCTCATTTTTGCTTAAGCTACTTTGAGTGAGGTTTCTGTCACTTGGAACTGAAAGGTGACCGACTTACATAGGACAGTAAATATGAACAGTGACACTGACATCCCTTTGGAGGGGAGTGACTCAAAGCAGGGAAGCAACACCATCAAATTTGCATCATGGACAACACTGACCACTAGAAATGGGCACGTCTAGAGGGAAGGAGGATGATGTGGCTATTGAAGTGACCATCACCGTCTCTGAATATTTCTAAGAATCCTCAGATTTGCATGTACTAACCACAACCCCCCTCTTGTTTCAAAATAACTTGAGATTTTTTCTTATTACAGAAAACTCAGAAAATACTCAAGAGCAAAAATAAGGAAACAGAAAACTCCCAAACCTACCCTCCAGGGACAATCACTGTTAAAACTCCTATGCATCTTTCTAAGCCCTTATGTGTGTGGCATGTGTCTGCATGTTCACAGAAGTTCGTAGACCAGTTTCTACGTACACACTGCTTTCCCTCAGTTTTAGACTAATTTGCTTGATAGTGATTTTACTTCTTATTTCCAGTATAAAGTCTCATAATTGTAAGAGGTGAGGGCGTATACTTGAAGATATGGGAAAGTTAATGATGAAATCTTCTTCTGATCCCCTTTTACATTGATCATCGAACACATTGCAATGTGGAAATCCTTGTCTGTGGTATGCATTTGGCATTCACCTAGTCTAAGGTTAACATAAGTTTGCATTTTGAAGTTTTAAGTTGAGGAACAGGAATATGATTCAAAATCATAAGCTGATCAGTGATTTGTTCTTCTGGAAAAATACTAAACCTTTGGTTTCGCACATGTTCTTTTTTCCAGATTATTGATTTTTGCATATTTGAAGTGCAAGGTACATATGGTATGATCTCATTTGCTTAATACCTTTTCCTACTTCAGTGAACATGCAGACACATGTCACACACGTAAGGGTTTAGAAAGATGCATATGAGTTTTAACAGTGACCTGATCCACCATCCCCTTTTTTTTTTTTAAGATTTTATTTATTTATTTGACAGAGAGACACAGCGAGAGAGGGAACACAAGCAGGGGGAGTGGGAGAGGGAGAAGCAGGCTTCCCGTTGAGCAGGGAGCCCAACGCGGGGCTCCATCCCAGGACCCTGGGATTATGACCTGAGCCAAAGGCAGATGCTTAATAACTGAGCCACCCAGGCGCCCCAACCAACCCTTCTTTTCTTCATTCAGCCAGCCAACACTTCCTGAACCCCTGCTAGGTACCAATGGAAATACAACATAAGGGACCTGCAGCCTCTGCCCCCAGGCAGCTCAGAGTCCGGGGAAGGAGCGAGGAAAGAGCCTCCACCATGCAAGAACAGAGAAGGTGCAGGAGATAAATTTCTATTCAAAGAGCTATGGTCTCTGGCGCTGGAAAGTTTCCAGTCTGGAGGGGGATAGGGCAACTACAAAGCCAAACCCTATGTGCCCTAGAGACAAAACACCGATGATTGTGGGACTTGGAGAGAGAGAACCAGAAGGCGAGATTGGGGAGGCAAAGAAAAGACCAATGAGATCGTGTTTGTCCAGCCAGCGAGGATTTTACAGCTGCCATCACTCATTCCCTGTTTCTTTCTTTCTTTTTTTTTTTTTTTTAAGATTTTACTTATTTATTTGACAGAGAGAGACACAGCGAGAGAGGGAACACAAGCAGGGGGAGTGGGAGAGGGAGAAGCAGGCTTCCCGCTGAGCAGAGAGCCCGATGCGGGGCTCGATCCCAGGACCCTGGGATCATGACCTGAGCCGAAGGCAGACGCTTAACGACTGAGCCACCCAGGTGTCCCTCTCTGTTTCTTTTTTGCCATCAACAGATGCTTTCCAAAACTGAGAATATTGCCCTCTAGGAGTTTACAAATCCAAGTGAAAAATAACCACTAACTGTTGGAGTAGAAAGGAAAGGGACAAAAGGATAACTCTTTGGGCCTCTGTGATAGAGGCTTCCAGCACCAAGCCATAACATCTAGGACAATATCAACTAAGCATTCCATTTCTCTCTGAAGTTTCTTGCACTTATCATAGCTCAAGTTAAACTTGCCTAAAATAAAATCCACCAGGATGCTCATTTTGTTTACCCTACTCCCACCCACCACGTTACAAAGAGGAAGCAACCCAAGACATTGTTCTAGGCTGCTGAGAACAATTCCATTTCCTTCCTGTTGGGTGCTTTTTTTTTTTTTTTTTCTTAATAGGATATGCAATTATGGGAATTTTTTTCCAAATACATTTGTGCTCTAAAACTTAATCACTGCTGGAGCAACATAAGATCCCCCGGCACATGAAGGCAGCCAAGAACTGTGCATTTAGAGAAGGCGGTTTGCCTTAATGTTGTGTGTGACAGAGGCGTCTGTATGGCTTAGTCGGTTAAGCGTCTGCCTTCGGCTCGGGGTCATGATCCCAGGGTCCAGGGACTGAGCACCGCATAGGGCTCCCTGCTCAGTGAGGAGTCTGTATCTCCCTCTCCCCCTCTGCCTGCTTGTTCTCTCTTTCTCTCTCAAATAAATAAATAAAAGCTTAAAAAATGTGTGTGACCAATTTCCTGTTGCTTTTCAATGTTCTGCTGCTAGAACAGTTCAATTGGATAATTAATTTAGAAATGTATACCTGCACAACAAATATTTTAAAACAAACTTTTAAAGTAAAGTGTATCATACCTAGAGAAAAATGTTCATATCATAAGTGCATGGCTCAGTGAATCATCACAAAGGGAACCTACCCTTGTGACATCAGTCAGACCAAGAAGTAGAACACCAGCATCTAGAAGCTCCCCATGCATCTCCCAAGCACCTGACTCCTCCTCTCCCCACAGTACTCACTTTTGACACCATGGATTAATTTTGCCTTTTTAACTTCATGTAAATGGAATCACCATATGTAGTCTTCTGTGTTGGACTTTTCAACATCATGAGATCTGTGTAGCAGCATACATTTTCTCCACCCTGACAAATAATCACATCCTAGAGGGGAGAGAGGACGACACAGATGAGTGTGAGGTTTTCCTCAGACTGGGACTCCAAGTGCAACTTCATTTCCTCATCTCCCAGTGTAACTTTGGATAAGCATAGCTGCCATTATCCACCGACGGTGGATTCCTGGCTAGAATAATAATTTCCTGAGAACTTGCTAACCATTGTAGCTCAATCCCTATTAAGAATTGCTCTGGAGGCACCTGGGTGGCTCAGTCAGTTAAGCATCCCACTCTTGTTTTTGGCTCGGGTCATAATCTCAGGGTCATGAGATGGAGCCTGCTCAGGGCTCCATGCTCAGTGGGGAATCTGTCTCTTTCCCTCTCCCTCTGCCCCTCCCCCTGCTCTCACAAGAGCACTCTCTCTCTCTCTCAAAATAAATAAATAAATCTTAAAAAAAAAAATATGGATGCACTAAGAATACAACTTCAAAATACATGAAGCAAAAACTGTTAGACTTGATAGGAGAAATACTGTCCTACAGATATAAAGACTTCAGCACTACTGTCTCAGGATAAGTAGAAAAATCAGAAAAGATGTAGAAGAGAATTACACTATTAGCCTATGTGATCTAATTTCCATCTATAGAACACTCTGTCCAATCAGCAGAATACTATCCAAGTGCACATAGAACATTCACCAGGATAAATCATATTCTAGCTATAAACCTTTTTTAAATGAATTGAAATCATACTAAATTTTCTGTCTACAGCAGAATTAAAATAGAAATCTAAAATGGAAGGTAGCTGGTAAATCCCCATATGTTTGGAAGTTAAACAACATGCTTCTAAATAACCCATGGGTCTACAAGGAGGTCAAATGAATGATTAGAAAATATTTTGGGGGTGCCTGGGTGGCTCAGTTGGTTAAGCATCCAACTCTTAATCTTGACTTGGGTCTTGATCTCAAGGTCATGGGTTCAAGCCCTGCTTTAGGCTCCATGCAAGGCATGGAGCCTATTTGAAATATATATATATATCAAACTAAATGAAAATACAGATAAAACATATCAGAATTTGGGGCATATAGCTAAAACAGTACTTAGAGAGAAATTTATAGCACTAAATGTTTATATTAGAAAAAAGAGAAAGTTTTGCTCTTTCCCATTTTGCAAGACGGTAGGTGAAAAAGCTGAGAAGCCAGATACTAAGGAGAAGAAATCTGAAGCCAAGACTGCTGATACTAGTCAAGGTTAAGAAGTATAACCTCAAGGATAAAACGTCAAGGAAGGGGAAGCCCCATTGCAGCCGAAACCCTGTCCTAGTCAGAGGAATTGACAGCTATTCCCAATCGGCTGTGTATTCCAGAAAGGCCATGTACATATGAGAGGATGTATTAAGCAGCTAAATCCAGGGTTGAAAAGAAAAAGAAGGAAAAGGTTCTTGCTACTGTTACAAAACCAGTTGGTGGTAATGAGAATGGTGGTACCCAAGTGGTTAAACTTTGCAAAATGCCTAGGTATTATCTTACTGAAGACGTGCCTCAAATGCTGTTGAGCCATGGCAAAAAACCCTTCAGTCCGCATGTGAGAAAACTGTGAGGTAGCATCACTCCTGGGACCATTTTGATCATCTTCACTGGGCACCACAGAGGAAAGAGGGTGGTTTTCCTAAAGCAACTGAGCAGTGGCTTGCTCCCTGTGACCGGACCTCTGGTCCTCAATCAAGTTCCTCTGCATAGAACCCACCAGAAATTTATCATTGCCACCTCCACCAATATTGATATCAGCAGTGTGAAAATCCCAAAACATCTCACTGATGCTTACTTTAAGAAGAACCACCCACATAACCCCAGACACCAGGAGGGTGAGATCTTCCACACAAAGAAAGAGAAATATGAAATTACAGAGCAGTGCAAGGTTGATCAGAAAGCTGTGGACTTGCAAATTATGCCAAAAATCAAAGCCATTCCTCAGCTTCAGGGCTACCTCCACTCTGTGTTTTCTCTCACAAATGGAGTTTATTCTTACAAATTGATGTTCTAAATTTCTTGCAAAGAACCTAATTAAATAACTGATCCATAAAAAAAAAAGACAAAGAAAAAGAAAGGTTTCAAATCAATGATCTAAGACTCTACCTTAAAAAACTAGAAAAAAAAATTAAGCCCAAAGCAAGTAGAAGGAAACCATAAAGAAAAAAGGGATATCAATGAAAACAGTATAGTAAAATCAATGAAACCAAACAAGTTATTTAAAAGTATTTAAAGTGGGTACACTTCTAGTGAAATGCAAGAAAAAAAGAAATCAAGAAACAAACGACAAATACCAGACGCCTATGGACATTAAAGAGATAGTAAGAGAATATTGTGAACCATTTTATGACAATAAATTTGATAAATTAGGTGAAATAAAATGCCCTGAAAAATACAAACAATCAAAGCCCATTCAGAAGGAAATAAATAGGGGTGCCTGGGTGGCTCAGTCGTTGTTAGGCATCTGCCTTCAGCAAAGGTCATGATCCCAGGGTCCTGGGATCGAGCCCCGCATCGGGCTCCCTGCTCTGCAGGGAGGCCTGCTTCTCCCTCTCCTACTCCCCTGCTTGTGTTCCCTCTCTTGCTGTGTCTCTCTCTGTTAAATGAATAAACAAAATCTTAAAAAAAAAAAAGGAAATAAATAACCTGAATATTCTTATATCCCTTTTTAAAAACTAAATTTGTATTTAAGAACTTTCCCATAAAGAAAATTTCAGGTTCAGATAGTTATACTCATAAATTTAAAAATGTTAATACTTTATGATTCCCTTTATATAATATTCTCACAATGCAAAACTACAGAAATGGAGAATGGACTAATGGTTACCAGGAGACAGGGATACTGGTTGCATATAGAAGGGTAGCACAGGGGAGTTCTTTTGTGGTGATAAAACGGTCTTATATCTTGATTGTGGTGGTAGTTACATGAATCTATGTGTAAGATAAAATTGCATAGAACTATACACACAGGGGCACCTGAGTGCTCAGTGGTTAGGCGTCTGCCTTCAGCTCAGGTCCTGATCCTAGGGTCCTGGGATTAAGCCCTGCATTGGGCTCCCTGCTCAGTGGGTGGCCTTCTTCTCCCTCTCCCTCTGCCTGCTGCTCTGCCTGCTTGTGCTCTCACTCTCTCTCTTTCTGTCAAATAAATAAATAAAACCTTTAAAAAAAAAAAAAAAGAACCATACACACAAACACAAATGTATGTTAAAAATGGTGAAAACCAAATAAGATCTGTAGCCTAATTAACAGACTTATACCAATGTTATTTTCCTTGCTTTGATATTGCACTACAGTTATACCTTTGGGAGAAACTGGGGGAAGAGTACAAGGGACTCTATGTATGCTTTTGCAACTTCCTGTAAGACTATAATTATTTTAAAATAAGTTATAAAAAATGAACTGTGCATTAGTGAGCTGTGGAACAACTTTAAGTAGTCAAATATGTGTATAATTGGAATCCCTGAAATATGAGAGAGGGCAACTGAAAGAACATAGGAAGAATTAACGACCAAAGTTTTCCAAGTTTGATGAAAACTTTAAACCTACAGATCAAAAAGTCCCAACAAACCCCAAGCACAAGAAACGTGAGAAGTAGAAAAAAACCCAAAAAACCTACACCAACGTATAGCATAATCAAAGTGCTCAAAACCAGGGATAAGGAGAAAATCTTAAACACAGGAGTAGAAAAAACACATTGCATACAGAGAAACAAAAATAGAGATGACAGTAGATTTCTTATCAGAAGCAATGCAAGTGAAGGCAACAAAAGCGAAAACAACTAAGTGGGACTGCGGCAAACAACAAAGCTTCTGCACAGCAAGGGAAATCATCGATGATATGAAAAGGCAACTTCCTGGATGGGAGAAAATATTTGCAAATTATATATCTGATAAAGGGTTAATATCTAAAATATGTAAAAATCTCATACAACTCAATAACAAAAAAAATCAATCTGATTAAAAGAATGGGCAGAGGATCTGAATAGGCATTTTTCCAAAGGAGACAAATGGATGGCTAAAAGTTATATGAAGCACTGTACGTTAACTAACTAGAATTTAAATAAAAGCCTGAAAAAAACAAAACAAGAGGTACATGAAAAGGTGCTCCACATCACCTATCATCAGGTAAATGCAAATCAAAACTGCAATAAGATATCACTTCACACCTGTCAGAAAGTCAAAAAGATAAGAAATAACAACTGTTGGCGAGGATGTGGAGAAAAGTGAACCCTTGTGCACTGTTGGGAATATAAATTGGTACTACAACTATGGAAAACAGTATGAAGTTTCCTCAAAAAATTAAAAATACAACTACCATATGATCCAACAATTCCACTTCTGAGTATTTATCTGAAGGAAGTGAACATACTCACTTGAAAAAGACATCTGCACCCCCACTTCCCTTGCAGCATTATTTACAATAGCCAAGACATGGAAGCAATCTAAGTGCCCATCAATGGATGAATGGATAAAGAAGACATGGTATATATAAATACAATGGAATATTATTCAGCCATAAAAAAGATGGGGCGCCTGGGTGGCTCAGTTGGTTGGGCGACTGCCTTCAGCTCAGGTCATGATCCTGCAGTCCCGGGATCAAGTCCCACATCGGGCTCCCTGCTCAGTGGGGAGTCTGCTTCTTCCTCTGACCCTCCCCCCTCTCATGCTCTCTCTCTCTATCTCATTCTCTCTCTCAAATAAATAAATAAAATCTTTAAAAAAAAAAAAAGAACACCTGCCATTTGCAACAACATGGACGAACTTTGAGGACGTTATGCTAAATGAAATAAGTCAGACAGAGAAAGACAAATACTGTATGAGCTCACATGTGGGATCTAAAAAAAATAAAATAAGAACCTGAACTCAGACGCAGAGAATAGATTTAGTCATTGCCAGAGGCAGACGGTGGAGTGTGGTTGAAATGGATGAAGGTGGTCAAAAGGTACAAACTTCCAGCTATCAAACATAGTTGTAGAGATGTAATGTACAGTATGATGACTATACTTAGTAATATTCTATTGTATATTTGAAAGTTGCTAAGCGAGTAGATCACAAGGAAAAAAATGTTACTATGTGTGGTGATGGATGTTAACGAGATTTATTGTGGTGATTCTTTCGCAATTCCATACAAATATTGAATCATTATGCTATCCACCCCAAACTGTTTCAATGTTATATGTTAATTGTAATTATATCCCAATTAAAAAAAGAAATAGTTTAAGTGAAAAGATAGTGGAGCAACACCATTAAAATACTGAAATAAAATACTGTTGACAGAGAAACCTATCACCCCAGTGAAAATATCTTCCAAGAGCCAAAGAAAATACTTTTTTCAAACGTACACAAGCTGAAAGAATTCATTACCAACAGACCCACGTTGCAAGAAATGTAAAAGGAAAATGGTGCCAGATGGAAGCATAGATCCACACAAAGAATGAAGAACACCAAAAATGGCAGCAGTTCTCAACATCTGGTCTGGGGACTGCTGGTTGTCCCCCTCCAGGAGGTCTGCAGGTTCTAATTATTTTCCTAATAATGCTAATATGTTCCTGCCCTTCCGTGCCCATTTTCTCGAAGTGTACAGTGGAGTTTTCCAGTGTGATATGGCAGAGCAAAAATACACAGGCAGAAAAGAAATTCTAATTTTCTTCTATGAAGCTAGACATTGAAGAGATTTGTTAAAAATAGTACGGATATATTTTGGAAAACATATTTATGTGATTCAGGTTAACCTGTAATCTCTTTCATTGTTGTCTTAAAATTAATTATTTTTTTTACTTCCTGCTTTTCAAATGTTCAATGCAGTGAGTGATCCACAGAAGCAGAAGCTTTTCTAGCATCCTCAATCATTTTTAAGATTAGTTAAGGAATTCTGAGACCAAAAAAAAAAAAATGTGAGGGTGCTGTCCAGAGCAGTTTAGCATGTAAAGGCCCTTGACGAAGATGATGAAAATGAGGGTTTGGTGACACAAGGAGCCGTGTGGTGAGAAAAGGGATGAAGGAAAGGCTTTAGAAACGAGGCAGCCAGCATAAGACCCAGAAAACCCAAGCTGGAGGTTTGCACAAAATAAAGGAAGGGCAAAAGCTTTGAGATTGTATCCGGGGTGTAAATCACTTACCTGCTCACTGTGGACCCCTTATGCCTGGCAAATATAATTGCCCGGCAACTTCAGCAATGAGTTGTTTGAGACACAGATATGATTGCCGATTGCGGCTGCATTTAATAATACTATCATTTAAATTGCATCGGGGGCGCCAGGCTGGCTCAGGCGGTAGAACATGTGACTCTTGATCTCAGGGTTCTGAGTTCAAGCCCCCTGTTGGGCATGGAGCCTGCTTAAAAACAAAACAAAACAAAACAAAAACTTAAAAAAAAAAAAAAGTAAGTAAATAAATAAATAAATTGCATCGGCACATAGGGACACTGTCCTCGTCCCTGGCGGAATCGACATTCACAGTTACCTTTCCACCATCCCGCATCCATTTTCCTTTAAAGAAACTGCACGCTTGCAGAAGGCTAGAGTGTGGGACTTTGGATTCAGGTAACCCCGGACTCAAAATCCCCCCAGTCCGGCCTCCCCCTAGACATCACGATGTGAGATGTTATGCATTTCTAGCTCGAACCGCTGAAGATGTTGGCCTGGGAAACAGGAGAGCGCGGGCCCCGCCCCAGGGTGCCTTCTCCCCCTACAGCCCGCTGTTTGAGCTCCAGCTTTTCCCATGAATCTCAGAGCCACACGGACTCTGCCTCTCAGTTCATTTTCCCTCAGCCCCCTCCTCCCTTGCACTTGTCACGGTCCAACGGTTTTACTACAGGGTTGATTTCTGTTGTTTGCGGCTAAAGTGACTGTGGGTGATCTCAAAACAAATCAAGCCCCAAGCACTTCATGGAAAACCCTCCCTATGTGATGCTTCATCTTCCCAGTTGAGGGACTACTCTGACTTGTATGAGCCCAGAGCAGTAAGAAGTCAATACCACATAACCCCAGAAGGCAAGTAGCATTTGCCCAGGAGGCCGTGGGGAATTTTCCACCCTTCTGAAATGGAGAGTTCGTGAAAATATCTATCCCTAACTTCCAAGTCCCAACATTTGCAAAGGCTCTCTCTGAGTCCTGGACTCCACGTATAAATCTGGTCACAGGTTCCAGAGAATTAATACATCTCAGGAGCAGCTTTCAACCAACTGTTGGGGACTCGTAGATAACTATTCCAGTTCCCTCATCCTGCAGGATAGTTTTGTTAAAGATCCTCTCTCTCTCTCTTTTCATTGAGAAAAAATTCACATGCCATAAAACTCACACTTTATAAAGATTAGTTATTTGAGAAAAGGGGAGGGAGAAGCAGATTCCCTGCTGAGCAGGGGGCCCAATGCGGGGCTGGATCCCAGGAACCTGGGATTCCAGAACATTTTCATCACACCAAAAAGAAACCCTATACCCATTAGTAGCCACTCCCCATTCCACCCTCCCTCTAGCCCCTAACAATCACTAATGGACCTTCTGTCTCCATGGATTTGTCTTTCTAGAAATTTCAAATAAATGGAATCATGTAATATGTGGCCTTTCATGATTGGCTTCTTTCACTTAACATGTGTTCAAGATCCATTCATGTTGTAGCATGTATCAGTACTCCATTCTTTTCTTTACTGAATAATATTCCATTTTATGGATAGACCACATTTTGTATATGCGTTCATCAACTGATGGGCATTTGCATTGTTTCTGTTTCATTTGGCTGCTATGAACATTCATGTACAAGTTTTTGTGTGGACATGTATTTTCCATTCTCTTGGGTATATACCTCGGAGTGGAATTGCTGGGTTATATGCTAACTCTATGTTTAAGTGTTTGAGGAACTGGAAAACTATTTTCCAAAGTGGCTGCACCATAATCTCACCAGCAAGGAATGAGCGTTCTTACTTCTCTATATCTTCATCAACCCCTGTTATTGTCCATTTTTTTATTATTAGCCATTATTCCCTAATTATTTATGATATTGCTATAGACCGAATGTTTATGTTCCCTAAAATTCATATGTCAAAGCCCTAATAGGATGGTGTTTGAAGGTCAGGATGTTGGGAGGTAATTAGGCCATGAGTGTGGAGCCTCATTAGTTTCGTCGTTAGAAGAGGAAGAGAGCTAGTCCTCTGTATGAGGATACAATGAGAAGACAGACATCTGCAAGCCGGGAAGAGGGCCTTCTCCAAGAACCTGGCCATGCTGACACCCTGATCTTGGACTTCCAGCCTCTAGAACTGTGAGAAATAAATGTTTGCTGCTTAAGCTGCCCAGTCTATGGTATTCTGTTTTAGCAGCTCAAACAGACTAAGATGGATGTTAAACATCTTTTCTTGTAGTTTTTGGCCATTTACATATATTCTTCGGATAAATATCTATTCTCGCCCATTTTTAGACTGAGTTGCCTTTTTATTGCTGAGTCTGGCAGGACAGTTTTGAGATGCGCATTCCCCCTGGTCTGCAGAGTGGTGCATTTGAGGCACGTTGGTAACTTGCTTGATAGCAAATCTTTTATCGGCACCTTCTCTTCTGTATGAGTTTGCTGGGACTGCCAGAACAAAGTTGTAGAGACTCGGGCTTTGACAACAGAAATGTATTGTCTCACAGTTCTGGAGGCTGGAAGTCCAGATCGAGGTGCTGTCCATCTTGGTTTCATCCAAACAGAGAAAAAAATCTGTTCCATTCTTGTAAGCTAGCTTCTGATGGTTTGCTTGCAATCTTTGCTGTTCCCTGGCTTACAGAAGTGTCACTCTGATCTGCCTTGATGTTCGTGTGGTTTTCTACCTCTGTATGTGTTTGTGTTCAAATTTTCCCTTTTATTTTATTTTATTTTTTTTTAAGATTTTATTTATTTATTTGACAGAGAGGGAACACAAGCAGGGGGAGTGGGAGAGGGAGAAGCAGGCTTCCTGCAGAGCAGGGAGCCCGATGCGGGGCTCGATCCCAGGACCCTGGGATCATGACCTGAGCTGAAGGCAGATGCTTAACCAACTGAGCCACCCAGGTGCCCCTATTTTTTTTTTTTTAAAGATTTTATTTATTTATTTGACAGAGAGAGAGACAGCGAGAGAGGGAACACAAGCAGGGGGAGTGGGAGAGGGAGAAGCAGGCTTCCCGCTGAGCAGGGAGCCCGATGCGGGACGCGATCCCAGGACCCTGGGATCATGACCTGAGCTGAAGGCAGACGCTTAATGACTGAGCCACCCAGGTGCCCCTCAAATTTCCCCTTTTAAAAAAACATCAATCATGTTGGATTAAGGCCCATCCCACTTCAGATGACCTCATCCTAACTTAACTAATCATATGTGTAATATCCTATTCCCAAATAAGGTCACATTTTGAGGTACTGGGAGTTAGGAATTCAAAATAAGTTTTGGGGGAAAACAGTTCAACCCCTAACACCTTCTTTGTTTTACTTTCCTACTCCCCAGTTGATGTTTGCTATCACTGCCCAATAAACTAGGTGCACTCAAATCCTTGTCTCAGGGCCTGCTTCCAGGAGACCCAAAGTCAAGACAAACAATCAGGCCCTTGCCAGGTTTAAAGGCAAACATCACTCCAAGAGCCTATGATCACCTTCTTCCAACAGGGTCAAAACTTCCAGTGACACTTATCCTTTCTGAAAGAACCAAGGGTTTGGTCTGGAAATATGAACTCATTGGCTACTTTTCTTCAGAACTTAATATAACTTGGTAACTCTGGGGGTGGGAGTCTTTGTTAATCAAGCTTTTGTAGTTTATTTGGTGACATTTTCAACTTATAAAAAGAATTTAAATGAGGTAGGTAGATTAGAAGGGAAGGTTTTTGCCAGAACTATGAAGATCAAGTAAAGAGGCTGTCTAAAACTCAGATAAAAAATTGGGCACACCACTGTTCACTTCCCCCAGTGACCACCACACATGCTTCTGATGAACTGGAGTTTCAGATTTCCCTAAACACACCAAGCTCTCATAGATCTTTCTGCCTTTGCCTGGGCTATTTTCTCCATCCCACCAAGAATTCACAAGTTCTGACACTTTAAGTTCCAGCTCAAATGTCACTCCTTATTTTAAGTCATTCCCAACTTAGTCTAATCAGAGTGAATTCCAGGACCTGTGTGGCAGCTATCAGTCCAGATAGGCAGGTGGCCTGGAGCTCCTGGCATTCATCTTGCCACCATATGGAGCCTGAGAATGAAGCCAACACGGAGACAAACAGACAAGAGAAATGGAAAGAAGCCAAGAACCAGGACATCATTGAACTCCTGGATCAAACTATGCCAAACCCTGCCAATCCCTTGACATTTCCATGTCATGTGCCAAAGTATTTCACCTTCTTGCTTAACTCAATTTGAGTTGGCTGTTGCCTTTTAAAAATGAATCAGAGATCTAAGACGGAATCATCCATGAGATACAACTTCCAAGACATGGGCAGGATGGCTATGGAGACCTGCAGGCCTAACCTTCACCATAGCAGGGGTCCTAGAATGAAACAGCATCTAACTCCTATGTCAAGTCTCTTCTGGGTAGAACATTTTGTTAATCAAGTCACATAATCTGGAAGTTCCTTTTATGTCATAACCTCAAAAACAATATTCCCTAATGTTTTAACAAAAGAATTGAGGAAATCTTAATATTTTCACTGTATCTTGCATTTAGTAGATATCCAATTAAAATATCTAGTTATGATTTTTCTATTCCTTAGAATCTCGATTTTAGACGAGAGGAGATTTTAAAGGTATGGAGAGGAAACAATTGCACAGGCATTTAACATTTGGTTAAATGGCTTTGCAAAGGTCCTGCGGCTCGCTAATGGGGGGTGAGAGGGAGCCAGAGGGAAAGAACCCGGTCTCTCAACTCCTATGCCAATGCTTCTGCATTATTCATCTACTCCAAAGCATCTAGCACAGTACTGAGCACATAGCAAGTGCCTGATTAATGAAGAAATGACTGATGACCCACGGGGCATGCTGCTCAACTCAGGTGGAGGCCTGAGAACATCAGCTCTGAGACTTCTCCAAAAGGACAGGATGAATGCTCGAAGAGCCTCCTAGCTGCAGGGTTCCTAACTTAGTTGGCCTGCTTTAGCCCCCTTCGTACTGTTTTGGAGAGCAGCTCAGATCTCAAGTAAGCCGGTTTCTTGCAAGTCAGAGATGATTCCTCCAGGGCTGCTGCCAGCAAATGCAAACATCCAAGAGGTGGCTGGGATTGAAATCGTGCTGCCGAAAGCCACACTTCTTATTGCTGCTTTGCAGAGCCAGGTGATTCAAAGAGCCGGTCTCTTGGTCTGAAATAGTAACTTTCCCATCTTTTAGGGAAAAAACACACCATCACCTTTAAGGTGATTTTCAGGTGGAAAACAAGCTGGCCTATGACATGCCCCATGTTGAAGGATTTGGTGTTTTGAAGTCACCTTCTCCCCACAAGGGATGGGAGATCACAGACAGGCCTCTGATTAAAAAAAAAAAAAAAACCCTAGCTCTCAAAACTACACCAACCAGCTCAGTAACCAAAAGCTTAGAGCCACACTGGACTTCTGACATGACAATTTAGCCCCACTACAAAAGGCTTCATGTTTGGCTTTTGAAAACCCCTTACCCTCTTCCTCGTTCTAGGGCTAAAATCCTAACAGTGCAGATAGGGAGGAACAAAATGGTCTGCTGCAGACTCAACCACCAAAATTACCTGGAGCCCAACGCCCAAATCCCGCCTTCTTGTTCAAGGAGTCCCTAGGTAGCTCATAAATGCTCCCCAGTGGCCACAATGGTCCTTTTGTGACCCTAGCATGCTCCCTGCCTCCCTCACCCATGCTCAGGGACCACCTGTGCTCTGTATCCATCCCTTCCTTGCTATTCTGTCAAAACCCTTCTACCATAGAGGCTGCCCCTGTCATCACTCTCCTGACATGCTGTTGTCTCGTCCTAGCCACCCTTCCACCGGGCTCCGGCAGGCACGGCTCTGCCCCTGGAGCCTTCCACTCTCTGGTTCTATCAACTGTCACTGACAGACTCTGTTTCATGAGGCATTTCCCTCTCTTTACAGGAATGTGATGCCCGGCACCTGGTTGGCTGGACCGGAAGGTAAGGTGAGGGTACTGCCAGGGCCCATTTTCTGGGAAGCATGCGAGCCCTTGGCAAATGTCCCCACAAACCAGTCTCAGGAAATGCTTAACAAAATATTCAACTCCGAAAGAGTCCTTATCTCTCAGAAATACATACTGAAATATTTACGGATGAAATGATACAAAGTCTGGGATTCCCTTCTGAACAAAACGTGGGCAGAAGTGGGTAGGTAGAGATGAAACAAGCCTGAGCTAAGAATTGCTGAAGTTGGGGGGTGGGAACATGGGGGGTTCATTATACTATCCTATTTTTTGCATGTTTAAAATCGTCCATAATAAAAAAAGTTAAGGCAAAAAAAGGCCTCATATTTCACTTTATGTCACTGAAAGGAACTTAACATTTGGATATATTTTACTCCCTAAGTAATTGCCTTGGGGTGCCTGGGTGGCTCAGTCGGTTAAGCGTCTGCCTTTGGCTCAGGTCATGATTCCAGGGTCCCAGGATCGAGTCCTGCATTGGGCTCCCTGTCAGCAAGGAGTCTACTTCTTCCTCTCCCGCTCCCCCTGCTTGTGTTCCCTCTCTCTCAAATAAATAAAATCTGTAAAAAAAATAATTGCCTAGATTAAAAGAATAAATGCAAGCATACAGATATTTGACAAAACAGTCATTTTCTATGGGTCACTGGAGTCACAGCAGAGAAGAGAAAGTGCTGGATATCTTGACTGATCTCATCTTGAAAAAATAATGGTCCTGTCCTCCAGAGAAGAAACAATAAAACTCTAGAACATCATTCCAGTAATTTGATTCAAAGAGCTAAAGATATCATTTGGGAAAAGACAGCTTAACTTGATTAAGGGATGACTGTGGCTCTTTATGATGAAAGTGATGAACTGGCTTAACCTGTCTCAGAATGTTTATGCATTAATTTCCAGGCAGCATATTAGCATTAGAAACCCTTTGGGTCATGAAACTGTGGTTTTTAGCCTCAGTACAAAGCTGAGAAAAACAACTTGAGAAATGGATAGAATTTTCTTTGGAACATCTTCACCTGCCTTTTCAGCACTCCTGTGAGACAATACTATGTAGTGAAAAGACCACAGACTTTAGAGCCAAAGAAGTTGACTTGACTTCCATTTCAGCACCTGCTGTGTGACTTTGGTCAAGTTGCATAACCTTTCTGAACCTCAATTTCCTCATCTATAAAAGGGCCTTCTAATATCCACTTACAGGGAAGCTGTGAGAATTTTGGGTAAATGTACATAAAATCCTTCTCCATCACAGACAGTTAATGGTACCCTACTGCATTTCTCTTTAGCCCACTCTATATCTCCCAATAGAGTACCTAGCCCATGGTAAGAATGCAACAAATGTTTGCTGAATTACATTAAACCTGGAGGTGGTAGATAGAGTTAGTGGGAGGAAGTAGTTGGACTATCCCAGAATCCCCCCTTTGCAGGTCACTCAACCTCATGAGAGTTTCTCCACCTGATTGTTCAAGCCAGACAACAAGGACCCACTGGTGATGTCTCCCTCTTCCTCTTCCTCAGATATAATCAATCACCAAGTTCTATCTATGCAAGTTCCCAATTACCCCTAGAACCTTCCACTTCCCTCAAATCCTACCACTATCACCTCAGTTCAAGATCTTATCTTCTCTTTCACCTGGTCTGCAGCAAAGTCAGTTCCCCTCACATCTGTTCTGACCCCTCTACAATCCTTTCTGTTCATTGTAGCTGGAGAAATATTTTTTTTAATTGTGGAAGAATTTAAATATTCACAAAAATAAAGAGTATCATGTACCCAGCATGCAGCTTCAACAATGATCAATGAATGGCCAATTTTGTTTCATATATACTCCACCCACTTGGTTCAGTGTCCTAGGATTATTTAAAACAAGTCCAGAAGTCATAGCTTTTTGGAGGGATCTTTTCACACATTCAGAATAAAATTCGAATTTCTTCACGATCTGATCCCTGTCAACTTCTCCAACTACAGATCACAATTTGCTATTCCCCCCTTCCCAGATCCAGCCACACTAGCCCTCTCTCAGTTCCTCCAGCATTTTCGGTTGTCTCCTTGTGGTCTGGAGGCCTTCACGTTGGGCTATTTTCAAGTGCCCAGAAAGCCCTTCCTTTCCCTTCTCTTGCCCTTGTTGCTCGGCATCAGCTGCTACTGCTTCTGCTGTCACCCTGCACATCACTTCTGAGAGGCCCCAACCCTGGGGCTCAGCACCCCATGTCTGCACCCTGTGCTTCTCCTCCAGTTATACATACATAATTGTGTAAGTAGTCATGCAAAGTCGTCTCCCCTGTTAGAAGTCAACTCCATGGGCATAAGAACTGTGTCTGTCCTAGTCCCTGATGAGGGACCCAGCATGCAATTCAATACCTTCGTTATAAGAAGCACTTAATAAGTATTTGTTGAATAAGGTGCCCGAGAAAGGTAAACACAAAAGCCAATGCATTTCATGTTATAAATTGCTTAGAGATCAATGTCCTAAACCTTTTATAACTGCAAGAGCAATGCTTAGGCTTTTAATTTTCAGTGTGTTTTATTCTGTTCAATGTTACGTTACATGTTATATTCAATGACTTTTAAAAAAATATTATGAGCTGTATTATGCTAAACACTAAGGATTCAAAGCTGAATAATACACGGATCCTACCCTCAAAGAGCTGAGTCTAGTAGAAAAGACAGTCTAATTGTTTGAAAATTGGTAATTTCTCATGTTTTATATATATGAATCAGAATATTTAATTAGCCAGAGAATCTGTAAAGTGTCAAACAACTAAGAATAAACATAAACTGCTATAAAAATAATAGCTGACGTTTACTGGGTCCTTCATTTGGTCCAGGTATGATAAAAAAGCATATTTCACACATGCTGTCATTTAATCCTTATAACACCCTTTGAGATATGCTTTATTCCCATTTTGCCGATTTTTTTTTAAACTACAAAGACATTAAAAGCTTAGATAACTCTAAGTCACCCAGGATTTGAAACCTGGGAATCCAACTCCAGATGGCAGGCCCTGACACTCTTTGCTGGGGCTAACAAGTAATCTTTGAGTACTGCTGCAAGAAAAAAATAAAAAAGGACACTTTCCAATTCATCAGTGCTTCCTACTTGGTGTCCTGGTTTCTGAGCTATGTGTACACTTTCATAGGAAAACAGCAGCTGTTGAAAAACCTGTTACTGATAAGGTCAGGGTCCTGTGGGCCCAAGGCTTTAACCATGAATTTGGACTTTGTACCAAATCTTTCCTATAAAGAAATACGAACTAGAAACTCGCAAGTTGTAAAGACACTACCTGCTGTGAACCTAGCCTGTCTTCTCGGCCAAATTGAAAGCTCCGCTTGTTTCCTTCATTGCGCAGTGGATCTTGTCTGCTTATTTCCTACAGATGGGTTCTGACCCAAAGGAAATTGATTGTATTTTAAAAGGGTGAAATTGTTAGGGTAAATTACACGTGTGCACTCTGAACCATGAAAAACGATTTTCTATTAATTATGCATATTTGGGAATTTGTTTTTAATTTTTTATTAAGGAAATTTTCCATCATATACAAAAGTAGTCCAAATAATATAATAAACCCCCTTGTACCCATCACCCTGCTCTAACCATGACCAACTCATAACCAATCTGTCTCATTTATATTGTCATCGACTTTCTACCCCTCTTGTTTTGTGTTGAAGCAAACACATTTGGGGATATTTTGAATGCTATGTTCTGTTGGTAAAATATAGAATGTAGGGAATCAATCGAATAAATAAACATGACTCGGGCAGCAAGATACTTGGGGAAACAGGGACAAGAAAGAGGAGTAAGTTGTATGGTTTGGAACAGCACAGAAAAGATGGGAGGACTGGCGTCGATTATTGGCAGTGTTTGCACAAGCAGACAAGAAGGCACCATGGGGGGGCACCTGGGTGGCTCAGTCGGTTAAGCGACTGCCTTCGGCTCAGGTCATGATCCTGGAGTCCCTGGATCAAGTCCCACATCGGGCTCCCTGCTCAGCAGGGAGTCTGCTTCTCCCTCTGACCCTCCTCCGTCTCATGTGCTCTCTCTCATTCTCTCTCTCTCAAATAAATAAAATAAAATCTTTAAAAAAAAAAAAAAAAAGGCACCATGGGGCAAAGTTTTGATTGTGGACAAGGGAATATGGTGCATCTACCTGTCAAGTGTCTTGAACATACCACCTCTGCCTCTTGTTCTTCTCCGGCATGTTCACCACCAATGTAATTAAGCCATCTGTTTGTAGATCCATATTGCCTCCTGTCTTGCCTAAACCATTGCTTCACAAAAGGGACCCCTAGAGCAGCACTATCTGATCAAAATATAATGTGAGCCACAGGTACAATTTTACATATTCTAGTAGCCACATTGTAAAGGGTAAGGAGAAGAAACCTGTGAAATTAATTTTTAATTCTCTATTTCATTTAACCCAATATATATAAAATATTATCATTCCAATATGGTACCAATATATAAAATTATTATGAAAATATTTTACATTCTTTCCTTTATGCAGTGTGTGTTTTGAAGTTACAGCATATATCAGTTTGAACCACTGATATTTTAAGGGCTTAACAGCCATATGTACTAGTGACTACCATATTGGACAGAGTAACCCAAGAGATCCCAGGGCAGCGGAGGCAATGGCTACTTGGCAATTTACTTGAAAATAATGCTACTGAAGATTTCTGGTAAAAGTTGAAGTATATTATGTATATGCTAGGCTTCTCCAGGAAATCTACTGAGATGAACAAGAGAAAACGCAACAATAAAAAACTTAGAGGTGCCTGGGTGGCTCAGTTGGTTAAGTGTCTGCCTCCAGCTCAGGTCATGATCCCAGGGTCCTGGGATCGAGTCCTGCATTGGGCTCCCTGCTCTGCAAGGAGTCTGCTTCTCCCTCTCCCTCTGCCTGGTACTCCCCCTGCTTGTGTGCTCTCTCTCTCTCAAATAAATAAATAAAATCTTAAAAAAAAAAAAAACTTACACAAGTCCATCTAAAAACAACAAAATAACTACAACCTCCAAAACCCGGGCAATGAAGAAATGTGGCTCTTTGGATCTTGAGCAAGGTTAGGGCAAGTGTAGAAACAGGTTAGTGGTTCCTGAGAGGTTCTTCATTTACAAGGATGGCAAAGTGCAGTGGCCCTGGTTACTCAAACCCTGTTCTGTTCTGTACATCATGTGGCTTGAGCAAGTTCTTTCATCTCTTGGTGCCTCTGGTTCCTCATCTGTAACACGGGGATCGTAAAAATGAGGGTGGTTGGAAGGATTCAATCAGGGAATATCTGTAAAACACTTAGAACTATGCCTGGCCCATGTTTACTTCTCCATGAATGTTAACCATTAAAAGCAAAAACAAAACAAACCCAACAGCAACAGAATTGTGGACAGACCCAGAAGAAAGTGGAGCTGGTGATAAAACTGAATTCCTGAATCATTTTTATTTTCTCTGAAATCTAATCTAATTAAATTGCTTGGAGATGAGAAGGGAGAGGAAACCAAAGCTGGCGTGGCAGGTGCTGACCAGAGCCCATGAAGCACGGTTAAACCCCCAATCACCAGCTATCATCCAGGAATCATTACAACTCTCTCCCACTTGGGCAACCTCCTCCCACCCAGAACAAGGACAATACAGATAACTTGGCAAGAGCATTCTGAGGCTGCATTTTCACTTTGAAGTTGCCCACTATGCCGGCTCACTCCACTGACCCACTCCAAATTGTTTTTGAACAACAGGCAGACCCAGATATAACTGTTCACATCTGGAGGTAAGTTGGACACAGCAAGTGCAACTTAGGTCATATTGGCACAACTAAAAGAAAGAGACACATATGGAAGGATATTTAAGAAAAATAATTCTCCCAAAGAATTTAAAAAGAACCGATGATTCAAGAGCTTCAGGAAGAGATATAAGAGATCAGAGAGTAAGATGAAGTAAAATGGCATCAACCAGGAAAGAAATGAAATGTAACATTGAAAGCATTTTGGAAATAAAAACCACAACAGAAACGGTAAGAAGTATAGATATGTCTGAAAAAAAGAATCAGTGACTTGGAAGATGGGCTTGAGAAAATAGAGAAGCCTGAGGTAAAGGAAAGACAATGAGTTGAGATGATAGATATAAGGAGAGGTGACTCAAAATATGGCACCCATCAACCCTTCTTGGAAAAGTTACTTGCAAAATTGAGAAAATCAAAAGGCAGTCTAAGATAAAGAATTTAAGAATGGGAAAGACACTGCCTCCTTAATGGATCGTTGGTGAGCAGTGAATCCTTTAAATATCAAACTAAGGTAATCAATAGCAAGAATTATTACAAGAATTATTACAATGAGTTGCAGGGTTGACATCATCAATGTAAACAATCAATCAGGTGGTCCAGGAGGGCAAGCTGGGCATCTCAGAGGCACCAGCAGTGGGGTGTTCATGGGCGGAGTCACCAAGGTACAATTTGGCATTATTCCTGTCTGCAGAGGTGCATTTGGCCCTCTGATCTGTCCAGAGATTCTGTGAGCTTCCCTTTAAAAAAATTTATTTTTCTGCTTAAATTAGCTAGAGTGGATTCTGTTGTTTGTCATTGACACTCTGTCTGATAAGCCCTTCAAATAACATTTAAGAAACACAGGTGTGTGGTCAAAGTGGTAAGTGTGAGGGGAAAACAGTGCTCAGTTGGTAGGAATGTTGTTCCAACCTTTTGAAAGGGCAATTTGGAAGTGTTGATGAAAATTTTAAACATAAATCCCCGTGACCCAGAAATTGTACTTCTATTCTAGGAACTTCTCTTACATATTTAAACACACTTTCATCACTCAACAAGTCTATACTAAAAACTACTAGGCCCTGGAGATACTGCAATAAACAAACAAATCCCTACTCTCAAAAAAAAAAAAAGAAAGAAAAATCCTTACTCTCTTGGAACTCACATCCTGAGGTGGAATGGTAGAGAGAAAACAGATAGTAAAGAAGGTAACACTTCAAAGATACAATATGTTAGAAGGTGAAAAGTGCTAAAGGGAAAGGAGAATGCAGGAAGGGGAACCAGGAGGTGTACTTAGTAATTTGTGACCAGGGAAGATGTTCATGTGAGTAAAGACTTGAAAGAGGTAAAAGATTAAGTCTTATGGTATTTGGAAGAAAAGAGTTACGAAAAGAGGAGATGGCAAGTGCAAAGGCCCTGAGGCAGAAGCATACATGGCACATAAAAAAATAGGCCACTAGGAAGCTAGTGTGGCTGGAGCAGAGTGGGATATGGTTCAGAGAGGTAATGGCTTTGGGGGCAGACAGTATAGCTTTATAGGCCATTGTAGGGATTTTGGTTTCTCTCTGAATTTGAGAAGGAAGCCACTGGGAAGTTTTGAGCAGAGAGGGATAATATATGACCTGACATTTTAACATGACTATTCCAGCTGCTGGATTGAAAGAGGGCAGGACAGGGAGCCATTCAGGAGGCTATTCAAATAATCCAATCAACAAATGGATAGTGGCTTGGAGTTGGCAGGATGGGAAGGTAGCAGTAGAGTGGGGAGATGTGGTCAGCTTACAGGAATGGGCCAAAGTGTAGGGACAAAGATGTTCAAGGCAATGTTGTTTGTAATTGTGAAAAACTAAAAATAACCTAAATGTTTAGTAACAGAAGGCAGGTTAAATAATTAACCAGGTTAAATTATGGTAATTTTTTTAACTTAAAAATTATAGGGGTGCCTGGGTGGCTCAGTCAGTTAAACATCCGATTCTTGATTTCCTTCGGCTCAGGTCATGATCTCAGGGTTGTGAGATTGAGCCCTGAATCGGGCTCCGTGTTGGGCATGGAGCCTGCTTAAGATTCTCTCTCTCCCTCTCCCTCTGCCCCTCTCCCCAAAAAATGAAAATAAAAGTAAAAAATAAAAAATAAAGAGGGCACTTTTTATGATGAGCACTGGGTGTTGTATGTAAGTGATGAATCACTGAATTCTACTCTAGAAAACAATATTGCACTGCATGTTAACTACCTAAAATTTAAATTTAAAAAACCTGCAGTAGTTGAAAGCATGTATATTTTTTAATTAAAAATCTAAGCAAATAAACTCATTTTTTTAAAGATTTTATTTATTTATTTGACAGAGAGAGACACAGCGAGAGAGAGAACACAAGCAGGGGGAGTGGGAGAGGGAGAAGCAGGCTTCCTGTGGAACAGAGAGCCCAGGACCCTGGGATCATGACCTGAGCCAAAGGCTTAACGACTGAGCCACCCAGGCGCCCCGAATAATACTCATTTTTAATGCTATTCAATTTCAGCAAAGAGGGATATGATGCAGTTTCAACAAAAGCATGTTTTTGGACCATGAAATCATTTTGTTTGGTAATTAAAAATGCAAACCTAGAAGCATTGAAATTAGAGTTTCTTATTTTAAAAAGAGTCAAACAAATATGCACCTGCATTTGTCAAACTAGGGTACTGTAATTCATGACTAGTCACTACAAAGCACATACTTCTATTATTTTTTTATTATTTATTTATTTTTAAGTAAACTGTAGGCTCAACATGGGGCTCAAACTCATAACCGGGAGATCAAAAGTGGCAGGCTCTATGGACTGAGCCAGCCATGCGCCTCTCTATTCTTTTTTTAAAAACAATTTTTGGTACAGCAGATATAGTCTAGAAATTGAGGAAACAAGATACTAGACAAGTGATGGTTTTTACTTAAAGATTGGCTTTGCTGTTACAAAGCATCTAAGATCTGAATAGGCAAAAAAATTTGTCTAAGGGATGAAACTGGAAAGTGGATATGTGATTCTGAATCCACATAAGGCCAGGTATCCATCTAGTGGAGGCTAAAAACCATTAGATAAGAATTATCTCAATATCTCAGTGATCATTTATTAATCACTAACTGTATGCCAGGCACTGTGCCTTGTGTTTTTTATGACAACTTCTGACTTTACAATACATAATCTAATTTCACAAATTTGTCCAAAGTCGTTAGCTAAAAAAGAAAAAAAAGGAAGTGCTGAAACTCATACTTGGATTATCTCATGCCAAAACCCATCCTCTTTCTGCTATTACTACTCTGTAACAGGGAGGGTATTAATCAGGATTGATTTTTGAGGCTTGTTCTTGGGAAAGAATAGCGTATCCATTAGGATTGTATTCAATTGCTTGTGACACAGCCCCTGGTGTGTTGCCCTGTGTCTTAAAACAGCTGCTCCTCCTCCAACTTTACAAGCACCTCACAGCAGGAAGGAAACAGAAGGAGAAATGCGGTGGCAACTGTATTAGGAAAGTACAATCTCAGGATGTGCTAGGCAACTTCCTCCTACATCTCAGTGGCCAGAATCAAGTCATCTTGACTGTCCCGCAAAGATCTCTGGGGAGATGAGCATTCCCGCCCCCCGCCCCGCCCCCACTCCACCTATTGCCTTTCCTAACAAAATCTGGGTTCTCCTAGAAAGGGGAAATGGAGATCAGGAAGGCAGTGAGCAATGTCTGCCCCATGAAGAATATTTGGCAGATCAAAGATGTTGGGGGAGGAATAGTTACCTCAGAAGTGCTACAGGATCAGGGGCATTCTAGGGGCTCTGGGCACCACTGTTGAATTTTGTTGCAAGAAAGGCAAGGAAATGTAGTCTTTGTTCTAAGTGGTCCTAGGATCCAGCTTCAGTTCTGTTATCGTGGAAGGAGAGAAGAGACATTGGGGAACAACCAAGGGCTCTGCCTCAGTCCCTCCACAGGCCCCTGAGACAGGGTTTCTCCTTGGGAAGGCGTCTGATGCGCACAGCCACCAGCTCTGGAATCTTTTCCAGACAGGCGGAGCCTGAGGGCAGTTGCTGACACAGGCTTTGGGAATGGAGGGAAAGCAGAAGGCACTCCGGGGATATCTGGGGATGCTGGGAGCACCTGAAGACAAATTCAGCCTGCTGGATTGGCCTGGAAAGTGTCAGTAAGAGTGAGGCTAGCCCCTCGGAGTCCCCTCTTCCCAACTCTGTCACTAGTAAGTCTTCATTTCGTTCTTGGGGGAGTAATAACCCTACCTTGTAGGGCGGGTGTGAGCTTAGTTTCAAGCGATGCATGTCCAGCTCCTGTTTTAATATACACTCCATAGATGGCAGCTGTTATTTTTTATAGGAGCATCATCTGGCCCCCCACGGCCCCGGCTCTAACTCAGCTGACATCCTCTCCTTCTCAGCTATACTGACTCACATACCATTCCTCTTACCAGAATATGCACGCCCTGCCTAGCTTTCTGCTTCTGGCTTTGCTCACGGTGGAATCCCGGCTGGAACGCTTCACATGCCGGTGAATCCTGTAGTCCTTCATGACAGCTCACCTCTCCCCTTCAGGGACTCTTCTCTGGGGAGGTCCTCGGTTCCCTTGGCAGCGCGCACTTACTTCTACCACCGCTCGGTTCTTACTGCACCCTCTGGCGGGCGTTTACTAGATTCCTTGTAAAGCCAGGCCAGGCTCTCTGAGAGGTTAAGAGAGGCTCAGGCCAACTCCCCTCGTTCAGGGCTCTGCATGAAAAGGAGGAGGAAATTGTGCCACATTTTAAATGTTTAAACGACTGGCAAATTGTAGGTATTCAACAAATACTTACTGAATAAATACAACATTTTAGCACCGTTGTTGACGAAAAATAAGACAATGCAATACAATTGTGCTATTTGCAAATGTGCTATTTGCAGATTTTTATATAAAAAGGTGAATTCATAGTGCACTACAGGCAGTTGCTTGGTGGCATGCATGTTTCAAGCTCTGTCACCCTGTGTGTACCTTCATCTGGAGACAACTGCCAATGGTCCCCTGCCCACCCTGCAGATATAGGAGCTCCCTGGGTTGGGGCTAGGGCCTCCAGGCCTGGTACGTGGAAGGGGGTCTCACTGAGCCGCGGGAGGCTCCGGCTCTCCCCATCCTCCATCGCCTTTCGCCCCCCCGCCAGCAGGCGGCGTCCCTCCGGCCAGCCTCCCACCGGGGTCGCGACGGGGCGTGCGCGCTCACAGGCTGCCCGGCTCGGACGCCCGCACTTCCTGGTCGGAACGGGCCTAGCGGCGGCGGGGTCCCACCGCACTCTCAGGGGCCGCGCTCGCTGCCCCCGCCCTCCTCCCGCTAACGCTCGGGGCGGAGCCGGGCGGGCGCGCGGGGCTCCCGCCCCTCTCCCGGCGGTCACCTGGGGCCCGGCGCAGCAGGTGTCTGGTCTGGCGTCCCGCGCCGGGGACTCGGAGCGCGAGCCGGGACCCTCGACGCGTCGGGTGAGTGCGAGGGCCGGCGGTCCGCCGCTGCTTGCCCGCCCCGGGCTTCGGGTGGTCGTTCCACCCGCGCCGCTCGCGGCTTCTCCGGCGGGCGCTGGGCGCGTCGAGGAGGGAGACGAATTTCTCTTTCAGGGATTCAGAGGCTGGCGTTTCTCCACCACTTAAGAGATCGCGGAGTGCGGCGGGGGCCCTTGGCGGAAAGCTGCAGACGCCGGAGCCTCACCGCTTGGGCTTGGGGGTTATCGCGTAGTCTCCGCGCCGGCTGTCTGTCGTGGGTTTGGGGTCCGGGGGCCCGGGGATGAAAGCCGGTGGCCTGGGTTGGCCAGATGCTCGCACCCTGTCTCTCCAGTGGAGATGGCTTTTAAACATGATAAAATAGGTGCTGTTTTCGAAATGATGTATGTAATTTTTATTCTTCTGGCACCCAGGGGTGGGTGTAATCAGTCACGTACACAGACGCACGTGTGTTCGTTGGGGCGGACTCTGCGTTCCCTCTCCTCGCCTTTCGGCGTTGGGGACTGAGCCCCCGCGCGCCCGGCGCTGGGATTAAGCCTCACGGTTTTTGCGGGGCCGTGTGTTCGCGGAGACCGTGGCGTCCTGGCTGGCTCCTCTGCCCTGGCTGGCTCAGAATTCTCCCTCGATAACCTGGGACTGCCCTCCGGAACTCGTTAGCTGAAGCTGCCTTTTCTCACCTGAGCAGGTGAGCCCAGGGACTTGGCGGCAGGGCCCACCCCCGGAATTCCAGAGGCGACCGCAAGGACCCAGCTGGCGGAGGAAGGTCCAGCAGGGAGGGAACGCGCTCGCTTCGCCCCACCTTGTGCAAATGACTCGGGTAAGGCGGGGGTGTGCTCAAACCCCAGAAATAAACCCACACGGATCAGAATTGCGAAGGACACGTGATTGAGCGTTGGGCTCTGAGAATTGCTAATAATCGCTCGGGTCAAATCGTTTCGCTTCTACTTTAAAGATTTTTTTTTTTAACTTCTTTAATTATAGAAACGACTGCTTAATATACGTATCTGATTTTCTTGACAAGCCTCTCAGACTGGAATCTTCTTGTGGCATCCGCGGTATTGAATTATTGGGAATTGCCAGTAGAGATCAGCCTGGCCGCTCTGAGAATCACTGGGAAGGAGAACCTGCAGTTTAAACACTGTTGAAGAGATCTGACACGCAATGCAATGTGCGAATGTTGGTTGGATCCTGAAGGAAAAAAGTTCATAAAAAATTGAGCTGATAAAGGAATTTTTACTGGCTAGTCGATAGTATTAAGATTGGCTTTGTTATTTTTGGTGATGGCATTATGATTATGGTTTTTTTTTTTTTTAAGCTTTATCTTTTAGAAATACATACTGAAGTTGAAATACAGGTGGAGGATTTGCTTCGAAATAATTTAGTTTGGGGGAGCGCTGCTAGTGGAAAAGTGAGGGGGGGGAGCTCCAGAGGAGATTGGCTGTGAGTTGTCGCTAACGGGATGAAGGGTGGAGTATGGAATTCCTTACACTATTGTCTCTACTTTGGTATGTTTGGCATTTTCCTTTAAAAGTAACACCACCACCATCACCACCAATGGAACTTTATTTTTGCAGAAGGTAGGTTTGGAAGGCACTGCTGGTGTTTCTAGATTCCAGACCTTCGTTCTGCAGACCCTCACTCTTTGTAAATCGGGTGTAAAGCCTGCCTCTCCAGACTCATTAAAAAGTCGTCTTTTTCTCCCTCCCGCGGAGCTGCTTTATTATTATCTTTGGGTTTTTTTGCTCTGAAGGCATCGGGTGTTGCTGAGTGTGACCGAGCTGAGGGGATCAAGTTGATGCAGGTGGATGCTGGGTCAGCTTTTTTTATACAAAGAGTATTAGCAAGCTGGAGATTGAATTGTGTGCCAACAGACAGGTTGTGTAAAATGTGTTAGCAATTTTTCTGAACTGCCCAAATACTTTCCAAGTTATGCTCATCAAAAAAACAGAGCTCAGAGTAGTAAACACACGACTTACCCACTTAAGATGTGTGTATACTTGTGGAAGCATGCTATACATCAATAAAAAGTGTACATTATAAAAACAAATCACAGGGTCAGTGGAGATGTACTTACTGCCTGAAAGAGATCTTATCTGTTTGTATTGTCCTTTTCACCTTGTTTGCCTCAGGCATCATGATGTGTAAATATTTAGCAAAGAATTGACTCCTAAAACATTCTGCCCTGTTCTTTTTGCTTTCCAAGAACCTGCTTTGAAGGAGAGGGACGTGGGCAGTAATATCTATATAGTCATCCAACTTGCTCATTTTTTTTCTCTAGATTTATCATACAATTCCTACTCATTCTGTCATGCTTGATTAGTAATTTGGGAATGTGGCGATTGCGTGAGGGGGCTGTTAAAATTTGGGTTGGGGAGAGGCATACTGCTAAAAAATAAACCTGCATTTCTTAGTAGCTTCGGTGGAACTGACTATAATGCCTCTTTGCTTTTAAGAGAAAAACTAAGTAAATGATACTGTGATCGTTGAAAGTTGAAGTGCTAGATCAACCTAGCCCTTGCTGGTGTGGTTCCACTAGTGGAAAGAAGTTGTAAAGATGCCGTAAGTCAGTCCGTGGAGGAAATGCCAAAGCATGTCCCAGTTTTGTCACAGGGTGTGGGAAAATGAGAACTGACAAAAATCCCTTACAGTTGGAAAATGTCATAGTGAATTTTTGATGATACTTAAGTGTAGCCGTTTGGCCTGTGGCTCAGTTTTCTTTGTGTGGGTAAAAGAAAGATGCAGCTGGTTAAGTGACTTTATTTTCTACCTCAGTTCTCTGAAACAAGAATGTGGAGAGAGAAAACAAACTTGCTGGGCCCTTAAGTGACCGGTCAGTGACCTAATGTTTCCTGGCCTCTGTGTGAGGGTGGGGGGGATTCAGCCCTGAGGAGTTGATTGCTAATAGCAGTTTTAAGGAATGACTACAACTGTGATTCCATCTTCTGCCCGCATCACGTTATGGAAGGGTAGAAACACATTAGGGAAGCAAATTAGTGCTTTGTTGGCCTTGAAATGAGAGGAAAAGCTGTTGGCAATCAGGTCAATCATACTTCTCTAGTTTGTAAGCACCCTGCTTTCATCTGCACCACTTCATGCCATCCTGTGGGGTTAGAACAGCGGTGCTGGAGCATGATTCTAGTTTCTAACAGATGAGGACAATGAAATCTAAAGAAGCTAAGACTCAGCCAAGTCAATTCTTTAGAGATATGGGGGAAAGAAATTTGGCATTTATGAAGGGTTCATGGTAGTCTTCACACACACACACACACACACACACACACACACACACACACGTTTTTTAAGTCTCACAAATCTCTCAGAGTTGGTCTCATCAGCCATTTTGCACATGGAATTGTAGCTAAGAGGGGTTGGTTAATAGTTCACTTGAGGCCTTGCATCTAGTAAGAGTAGAGCCAGGATTCAAACTCAGATCTGTTGAATTGTAGTGTTTACATGATTCTCCAGCCTCTGTGTTGTCCACACTGCCTTTTTTATTTTATTATGTTATGTTAGTCACCATACATTACATCATTAGTTTTTGATGTAGTGTTCCATGATTCATTGTTTGCGTGTAACACCCAGTGCTCCATTCAATACGTGCCCTCTTTAATACCCATCACCAGGCTAACCCATCCTCCCACCCCTCTCCCCTCTAGAACCCTCAGTTTGTTTCTCAGAGTCCATAGTTTCTCATGGTTCACCTCCCCATCCGATTTCCCGCCCTTCATTTTTCCCTTCCTGCTATCTTCTTCTTCTTTTTTTTTAACATATAATGTATTATTTGTTTCAGAGGCACGGGTCTGTGATTCACCAGTCTTACTTCACAGTGCTCACCATAGCACATACCCTCCCCCACTGTCTGTCACCCAGCCACCCCATCCCTCCCACCCCCACCACTCCAGCAGCCCTCAGTTTGTTTCCTGAGATTAAGAATACTGCCTTTTGCAGACAGCTGAGCTCCACACCCGAGTTGGTTAGCCTAGGCAAGCCGTCTTTTATTGACCACTCTCAGCTGCCTTGGATGTTTTATCAGGCCAGCAGAGTTAAAATTGAACCAGTGGTGCAGATTGGGAGATTGAAATATTCTGTGCCCAGGGATTCCCAAAGGCAGTACGGAGCAGCCTCCTCCCTGGCGCAGAGTAGTGCCCCGGGTTCCCCTGGTCTCCGCTACTCCCTGAAGCGTCTGCCATCTCGAGGCAGGGCCCCACACATCGGCGATGCTGTTTCTCCCACAGTGAGCAGTCTTTTTGTGGATGCCTCTGTCCAAAAGGGGATAACAAAAATAGGTCGAGGGGCGCCTGGGTGGCTCAGTCAGTTAAGCGCTGCCTTTGGCTCAGGTCACGATCCCAGCTGGGATCAAGTCCCACATCAGGCTCCCTGCTCAGCGGGAAGTCTGCTTCTCCCTCTCCCTCTGCTGCTCCCCCTGCTTGTGTGCTCGCTCGCTCTCTAATAAATAAATAAAATCTTTAAAAAAAAAAAAAATAGGTCGAGAGGCTCTTGTCCCAAGAAAAATGGGAAAGTGCATATTCATTTGAGGGAATGAAGAGTCTTGTTTTCTCTGCAGTGTTTGCATGTCAGAGGTACAAGGTACGTCATTTCCCTGCACCCTGCCTGCTTGGGCTTATCACACACAACTTTAGTTCCTGTCCCTGCTCTACAACACAGATGGAGTGCTGCATTGTGGGCAAGCCACAGTGGAGAAAAGGAATGCCCCCAATACCCAAACCACTAACTCTTTGTGAGTGGGAGTATGGGTCTTGTGCACCTTGGGATTCCCCAGGGTGTCCCGTGGGGATAGGGATCCACTGGGATCCACCTGGATCCTGGAGCTTGGGTGTTGGCTCTCTGGAACTGCTCTGAGGGTTCTGAGGACTTGCAAGGGTACTCCCCACCCTCCGTTCCTGCCCACCCATCTCCAGCCTGGGACAGGTCTGCTACACGCTGCTTGCTTACACACAGCCCCATCCAAGGGCTCTGCAGGAATGAGGAACTGGATGCCCACAGCCCAGCCGTTGAGAGATTTCTGTGATACAAGTTGAAGGATGGCCCAATTTCCTCATCTTGACACTTTCAGTTAAGGGTCATGGAACAGATGTTCTCACCTCTGTCTATATCTGGAGTTTTATTACAGTTGAAGCTTCTGTTTTGATCTTTGTTTCCTTCCCCTGCAGTCTTGAGTGTTCACAGATCGGGTGTGGGGGGGAGGGTCAAAAAGGAAGAGAAAATACCACAAATGGAACCTCGTGGAGTGGTTTTGAGGAAATGTCAGGTGATGTTTTGGGGTCTGTCACTAGAACTGTCTGTAGGCATATACATACAGTAAGGTGATAGAAAAGAACAAGTGAGGGCTGTAAGTAGAATGCCTTGTTTAGTTGAGAGACACAAGTTTAGAGACTGAGGTGTTTGGGAAATGCTAGACTAGCCAGTTGATTGGATCCTTTCAGAACTCAGATTCAGGTTTGTGGGTGCGTGCTCCTTCAGATAGGAGATTACTGAGTCCCTGGTCAAACAGACAGATGGCAAGGGAAAGCGGCTGATTGGTTATTGGCCAGACCTAACAGAGGTGAGGTGGAGGGATCCTGGGTGTGGACTGTAGCCAGATCTCTGGATTTATTTCTGGTTTTTCTACCTAGCTGTGTGTCCTTGACCAATTTTTTTTTTTTAACCACTCTGAGCCTCAGTTTTCTCCTGTGCAAAACGGATGTAATAATAATCCCCATCTTGTAGAGCTGTGTGGATTCCATGGCACATCAAGCCTTACGGAATAAGGATTCACCGGGGTTTAGCTATTATTGTTGTTGGTAGAGCCCTGCCTCCTTCACTTTTGCCTTTATTTGCAGCATTTTCCCCCATGGCTTTAGAAGGCAGGCTACAGGGGAGAGATGGTTCCCAGTTCTGACCCCTCTGTTTTCAGAGTGAGCCAAGGGCTGCCCATCTGAGCAGCCTCATAGCCTTAGGGAAATGTTATCCATGACAAAAGCTAACAGGGTGTTTGATGCGGTAGCAGCTTTGGAATTGACAAAGAGAGCGAGGCCTGAGCCCATGACAGTGAACCCTGAGCTTTGGCTCTGTTGTTGGGGGAGTTAAAATCTGCACTGACTCTGGAGAGCAATGGAATCTCCTGGCATTCCATGTGGGTGCAGACTCCATCCTGTGGTGGAAGAACAGGCTGACGTCAGCGCGGAATAGAGGGATGGACGCAGGAGTCCCAGCCCCACCTCTGCCACCTTCTCTGGTGGCTTGTGGTGCCACTGTGCGACCAGTGCCTCTCCGTCAGCTGGGGATAAGTGGGTCTCATAGGAGTGTTGGGAGAGGTTTACAAAAATTTTGTGAAATCCTGACACAGGTACAATGAAGCCCTGTGTCCAGCTTGCCCCCTGTTTAGAAGTAAAATCATAGAGCGGGTACACTGGCAGGTTTACCCTTTAACTCGGAGAAGTAAGGAAGATGCTATTAACTAACACTTACATGGCACTTTGTAGTTTTCAGAGGAGCTAATTTGATCATCAACCAGTGGTGCAGATTTATTTGTATTTGTTTCTATTGCCTTTCGTTGCCTACCAGGAGAGGTGCCAAAGCAAAGTGAGACTCGGGCCAGAAATGAGCCCAGAAGTGGGAACATAGCACTGGGCTTCATTAGAGGAGGTCAAGGTGAGTGTATATTCCTTACCCCCTTAAGGAATTCTGAGGAGCCCTGACATCCTAGGGAGGGAGAGGGAGAGATTGATAGTTGGGGTGTTCCTAGGAAGCAGAAAGCACCCACTGTGTCCAGGGAGGCTGAGCGGAGGCACAGGCAGCCCCCTCCAACCATCTGAGGCTGTGGGCTCCCCTGTTGACAGCTTCTGCCCAGACCTATTTGTGGAAGCACCAGCTGGGGGTCAGGGAGGAAGGGAGTGGGTTGCTGGACCCCTTCCTTCTCCTCGCCCATATCCAAACTTGTAGCTTCAGCAGTCCAGCCTACCTGCACTAAACCAGTTGTCCTCCTTCTCCCATTTTTCTCCCTCCACCCCCAGCCAGGTGTTCCAGTGAGTTCTCTTACAGCCTCACACTCGCACCCCACCCCCCAGCTAATAAGCCCCCAAGCCTGCTCTCTGTCACCGGCCCTTGGATGGGCTTCTCTCCACCGCCTCCTCCACTTTCCATGGGTACCCTTGCATCCCTTTATCTTCATCACGCACAGGCTTCTTCCTTTCCATTTTATTTTATTTTGGAAAGGTGAAAGGAAAAAAAAAATCCTCTATTACCCCCACTGTTCAAGGACGCAAAGACGTGAACATTTTGGCATATTTCTTGCCAGTTTTGTTGTGTTTTGCTTTTTTAACAAAATAATGATTTTAACATGTTATAAACATTTACTTCATTTTATGTTAGCATTTTAACAAAGTTCTCATACTGTGATTAAAATTTACCACTGCATTTTTTCATGTCATTACAAATACGGTGCGTAATAACAACATGCTATTTCAACCTTTTTTGAGCCATTCCCTTACTATTAGAGAACTAGGTGGGTGCTTATTTTTTGATATTGTGAATCATTCTAAGTTGCATATACATAAACCTTTGATTCTGTGATATAATAAGAAATAAATACACTTGGTCCTCATCCCCAGTTCTGGTACAGAGCTCCTGGTGAGAGGAGTATCTTTTGTTATTCAGAATAAGCTCCTTTCCATTATAAGGGAGTTTGTGCTAATGAGATCATTCTGACCAAATGGGGGCTGGTTGCCGGAGGAGCCAACCCTGTGATTAGAGGGGTGGAGCTTTCAGCCTCTACTCCCCCGCCAAGGGGCTGGAGATTGACTTAATCACTAATGGCCAATTATTTAATCAGTCATGCCTAGGTAGTGGGATTTGGAGAGCTTCAGGTTGGTGAGCACATCAAGGTGCTAGGAGGGTGATGTGCCCAGAGCAGGTGTAGAAGCTCTGCGCCCTCTCTTCGTACTTTGCCCTGTGCATCTCTTCATTTGGCTTTTCCTGAATTGTAGCCTTTATAATAAACCAGTAATAGTAAAGTGTTGCCCTGAGTTCTGTGACCTGTTAAATTGTTAAACCTGAGGGGGGCATTGTGGGAACCCCCGATTTTTAGCTTGGTAGAAGTGTAAGTGACAACCTGGACTTGTGGCTGGCATCTGGAATGGGAAGCAGCCTTCTTGGGGGGGGGCTGAACCCCCACCCTGGGGGGTCTGCGCTAACTCTGGGCAGTGTCAGAACTGCTTGGTGTGGAAAACCTCACATTTGGTGCTAGAAGTGTTGTGAGTAAAGACCGTGTTTTTACCTTTTTTTCTTTCTTTCTTTTTTTTAAAGATTTTATTTATTTATTTGACAGAGAGAGACACAGAGAGGGAACACAAGCAGTGGGAGAGGGAGAAGCAGGCTTCCTGCGGAGCAGGGAGCCCGATGCGGGGCTCGATCCCAGGACCCTGGGATCATGACCTGAGCCGAAGGCAGACGCTTAATGACTGAGCCACCCAGGCGCCCCCAGAATCCATTTTTTAAAAAGACCCGCACAGGTTTAAGAAGTACTGGTTTCCAAGACCACGATCTTACCAATCACAGGGAGCCTGGCATTGATTACCCCTGATCTGTCTATACACATACATTTTTCCTATTCACCCAGTATTGGGATAGTCCTCTCTGTACCACTGGTTTTCAGTCTCCCATCCGCCCCTACTGTAAGATGGTCTGAGGACAAGAGCTCACTCCCCTCAGTAACACTGATTCCGGGATCAGCAGAATCTCTGGGAAGCAGGGGGAGTTCCACTCTGCCCCCTGTGAGAAGCCCTGATATATACAGCTTGTAGCTTGCTTCTGTCATTTAACATTATATTGTCAGCATTTTCCAGTACACTTTCCTGCAAAGCTTGTCTTTCATGGCTGCAGGTAGTGTGACCATTATGATTCATTTGACTACTTCCCTGTTGTCAGGCAGTTAAGTTGTTTTGATTCTTCGGGGGCGTGAGAGTGTTCTGTAGGCAATTACGAGTATGCCAAAGTGAGCTGCTCATTCCTTCAACTCTTGATTATTTCCTTACGATAAATTCCTGGAGTGGAGATACTGGATCAAAAGCCATAAACGTTGTAAACGGTCTTGAGAAAGTACGAGGAGTGTAGGAAGTACCCTGACACTACCCTCCTGGGCACTGGCCAGTGTGGGCTGTAGACAGACTCATTCATCATCGCATCTCCAGGCCTGGCTTAGCGCAGACTCTAAGCTGTGCCTCTGAGGGGGCTTGGGGGCGGAAGGGTGGAGGCTTCCTGTGGTGGCAGCGTTCCTTTCCTCCTAGCCTGAGTCATGAGCTGTTAGAGATGCCACTGTCCAGGCAGCAGCTTCAGGGCAGAGGAGAGCAGGTATGTGGGTGTGAGTGTGGGTGGGTGTGTGGACCTGTGGTTAGTGGAAGCCCAAAATGCCTACCTCATTTGCTAGTCCTGAATCTGCTGGACTTGATTGGCACCAAATGTGGTTTTGCTTCAGAAGTCTGAGACTGTTAGGTTGTCTGACCCTTTTTCTTTCCATTACCAGACCAGGAAACTCACGGTAACCAAACATCGTTCTGAAAGGTATACTCTGATTCTGACATGAAGAAAAAGTGAACTATCAATATTGTGTTTGTGATTGAGCTGCAGTTTGAAGTTGGATGCCTGGAAAATATTTTTAGCCCTCCATAAATATTTTTGGAGTAAATGAGTGAATGAATATGCAAAGAATAAATGAGTTTGATTCTGTTCCATAACACACATAAGTTAAATATATATGTATCATATGATATAATTAAAACATTTGAAAAAGAGTATTAAATCACTAGCCACTCATTTTTATTAACTATTTGACATGTTATGGTTTCCAAATAGACACTTATCCTACCTTCAGGAAATAAACGTGATAGAGTTTGTCTAGTAGTAAGGTTTTGGTGGAGTTTTGGAGGGCATTTTTAATCATTTAAAAATTCATCGAGGTGCATACAATAAAATGCACAGCTCTTAAGTGTTGTGTGTGGGGTTTTTTTTAAAGATTTTATTTATTTATTTGAGAGAGAGAGAGAGAAACAGCATGAGAGGGGAGAGGGCCAGAGGGAGAAGCAGGCTCCCCGCCGAGCCGGGAGCCCGATGTGGGACTCGATCCCAGGATTCCGGGATCATGACCTGAGCCGAAGGCAGTCGCTTAACCAGCTGAGCCACCCAGGCGCCCCAAGTGTTGTGTTCTGATCAGTGTATGCACCCAGATAAACAACATCTCTGTCAAGGTACAGAACATTTTGAGGGCGCCTGGGTGGCTCATTCGGTTAAACATCCAACTCTTGACTTTAGCTCAGGTCATGATCTCAGGGTCCTAGGATCAAGCCCCACGTAGGGGCTCTGTGCTCAGAGGGGAGTCTGCTTTAGGATTCCCTCTCTCTCCCTCTACTCCTCCCCCCACTCACTCTCACTCTCTTTCTCTCAAATAAATAAATAAATCTTTTAAAAAAAAGATAGAACATTTTCATGCTCCAGAAATTTCTCTCATGCCCCTTTGCAGTCAGTCTCCCTACCCCGGAGGTAAAAGCTGCCCTGATTTCTAGCAACATAAGTGAGCTTTGCCTGTTCTTGAAATTCATATAAATGAAATGAAGCCAGAACAAAACTGGCTTCTTTTTGTCAACATGTTTTGGAGATTCATGCATGTTGTGTATTTCAGTAATTTGGTTTTTATTAATAAATAATACTCCATTTTTTATTATGGCACAATTTATCTGTTCTCCTTGGAAGATCATTTGGGTTGGGGCTATTATGTTGAATAAAGCTGTTATAAACATTCTTGTACAAGTTTAAAAAAAAAAGTTTTATTGTATAATTTACATGCCCTAAAATCCATCCATCATAAGGGTACAGTTCTTTTATTTTTATAGACTTTTACACCCATCACCACATTCTAATTTCAGAACATTTCTATCACCCCAAAGTTGGCTCATGCCACCTTACAGCCAAGACACCATTAATCTACTTTCTGTCTTTTGCCTTTTCTGGATATTTCCTATAAATGGAATCCTAGAATATGCAGTTTTTTGTGTCTGGTTTCTTCCACTTAGTGTAATAGTTTTGAGGTTCATCCATGTTGCCACATATATCAGTAGCTTGTCCTTTTGTATTGTTGAATAGTATTTAGTTTTATGGATGTGTACCATATTTTGTTTATCCATTTACTTGTTGATGGACATTTTAATTGTTTCCAGTTTTTGGCCATTATAAATCATGTATGGGTGTTTATGTGGACCTATGTTTTTATGTTTGTTGGGTAGATTCTTAGGAGTGTGATTACTGGATCACATGGTAAGTTTATATTTAACCTTTTAAGAAGCTGCCACACTTTTCCCAGAAGTGACTGTACAATGTTAGAGTCTCACCAACAGTATATGAGGGTTTTGATTTCCCTACATTCTTGCCAACACTCAATATTGTTGTTTTGATTATAGCTGTTCGAGTGGATGTGTAGTGATATCTCATTGCAGTTTTAATTTACATTTCCCTAATGACTAATGATGTTGAGCACCTTTCCATGTGCTCGTTAGTCATTCATATATCTTCTTTGGCTAAATGTTTAGTTAAATCTTCTCATTTTTAAAATTGGGTTCTCATTGTTACCTTAGTTTCAAAATTTTAAAAATATTCTTTAAAATGTTTAATAAAAATATTCATGTTTTTAAAATTTCCTCTAAAAAGTTTTTTATCAGATATATGATTTGCAAATATTTTCTCTGAGTCTGTGACTTAGCTTTTTATTTTCTTAATGGTGCCTTTTATAGAAAAAGTTTTAAATTTTGATGAAGTCTAAGTTACCTGTTTTTTTTCTTTTATGGTTTGTGTTTTTAATTCCATATTTAAGAGATATTTCCTAACCTACAAGCCTTTTTTCTTAATATACTTTATTATTTTTTTTAAGATTTTATTTATTTATATGACAGAGACACAGCGAGAGAGGGAACACAAGCAGGGAGAGTGGGAGAGGGAGAAGCAGGCTTCCCGCTGAGCAAGGAGCCTGACGTGGGGCTCCATCCCAGGACCCTGGGATTATGACATGAGCCAAAGGCAGACATCTAACAACTGAGACACCCAGGCCCCCAGTAGACTTTATCTTTTAGAGCAATTTTAGATTCACAGCAAACTTGAGCAGAAGGTACAATTTCCCAAAGAGATTCCCTATCTACGCCCTACCGCCACACATACACTGCCTCCCTTGTTATATCGGAGTGGTACGTTTGTTGCAGTTGTTGAACCTACATTGATACATTCAGTTACCTCAAATCCACAGTTTGCACTGCAATTCACTCTTGGTGGTGTATATTCTATGGGTTTGGACAAATCCAGAAAGACATACACAATTCACAATTATAGTATCATACTAAAAATCTGTTCTTCCCTCCCTCCCCTCCTTCTCCTGGTGACCACTGATCTTTTTACTGTCTCCCTAATTTTGCCTTTTCCAGAATGTCATTCACTTGGAATCATATAGTGTGTAGCCTTTTTAAATTGTCTTCTTTCGGGCGCCTGGGTGGCTCAGTTGGTTAAGCGACTGCCTTCGGCTCAGGTCATGATCCTGGAGTCCCGGGATCGAGTCCCGCATCGGGCTCCCTGCTCGGCAGGGAGTCTGCTTCTCCCTCTGACCCTCCTCCCTCTCATGCTCTCTGTCTCAAATAAATAAATAAATAAAATCTTTAAAAAAAAAAAAATTGTCTTCTTTCACTTAGTAATATGCATTTAAGTTTCCTCTATGTCTTTTCGTGGCTTGATAGCATTTTTCTTTTTAAACCACTGAGTAATAACAGTTTATCCAAGGACATCTTGGTTTCTTCCAAATTTTGGCAATTATAAGTAAAGCTGTTGTAAACACTAGTGAGCAGTCTTTTGTGTGGACGTAAGTTTTCAACCCCTCTGGGTAAATACCAAGGAGGACAGTTGTATGGTAAGAATACATTTAGGGGCACCTGGCTGGCTCAGTTGGTGGAGCATGTGACTCTTGATCTCCAGGTTGTGAGTTTGAGCCCCATAGTGGTGTAAAGATTACTTAAAAACAGTCTTTTTAAAAAATATGTTTAGTTTTGTTAAAAAAAACAAAAAAACACTGCCAAACTGTCTTCCAGAGTAGCTGTACCATTTTGCATTCCTACTAGCAGTGAGAGTTCCTGTTGCTTCACATCCTCACGAGCACACGGTGTTGTCACACCAGTTTTTTGGTGGACATATATTTTGGTTTCTCCTGAATAAATACTTGAGAGTGGAAGTACTGAATCATAGGATAGGTGTATGTTTAAGTGCCAAACTGTTTTCCAAGGGATTATACCATTTTACACTCCCACGTCTTTTCTAGTACGTGGTATTGGTCATTTTAATTTTGGCCATTCTGATGGATGTGAAATTGTATGTCATTGTGATTCCAATTAGCTTTTTCCTGATGACTAATGATGTTGAGCACCTTTTCACTTGCTATTGATCATTTGTACATTTTCCTTTTGAGGTGTCTTTTCAAGTAGTTTGCCCATTTTTGTTTTGAGTGTCTTTTTATTCTTGATTTGTAGGCTATATATATGTATATATACATATATATATGTAATCTGGTAGTCTGGGCACAAGTCCTTTGTTAGATATACATATTGTGAATTATTTTTTCCAGCGTGTTTCTTGCCTTTTCATTTTCTTATGAGCAGAAGATTTAAATTTTATTGAGTCCTCTTTATCTAGTTTTTTCTTTTATGGTTGGTGCTTTTGTATTTTGCTTAAGAATTCTTTCCTACCCCAAGATTGCAAGGATATCCTCCTTTGTTTTCCTTCTAGAGGGTTTAATCTTAGCTTTTATGTTTAAACTTGTGATCCATCCTGAATTAATACTTGTGTGTGTGGTAAGAGGTGGGATTGAGGTGCCTTTTTTTTCCCCCCACACATTTATCCAGTTGGTCCAACACCATTTGTTGAAAAGACTTTCCATTGAATTGCATTGGTATTTTCCTGTAAATCAAATGGGCCTTTGGAGCCCTCTCATCTGTTCTCCTTAAGTCAATACCACACTTGTCTTTGCTTCTGCAGTTAAAAGGTCTGGAAATCAGGTATTCTAAACCTTCCAGCTTTGTTCTTTTTCAAAATTTTTGACTATTCCAGTCCTTTGTATTTCCTTATACATTTTAGAATCAGTTTGGTTGATTTTTCTATAAAGAGAGCATAGTTGGATTTTGATCGGGACTATATTGAATCCGTCAGTATGGGGAGCACTGCTCTCTTAATCTTTTTATCCATGGACATGGTATATTTTGTCATTTATTTAGGTCTTCAGTTTCTCTCAGCAGTATTTTATAGTTTTTAGCATTGATGTTTTGTACATAGTTTAAAAGTTTTGTTTCTACATATTTGATGTTTTTGAATCTATTGTAAAAATAGTATTTTTACATCTTAAGTTTTTGTTTATATATATGCACACGTGTATATATATAATTTTTAAAATTGATCTGCAACCTTAATAAAATTAATTTATTAATTGCAGTAAGTTGTTGCCTTAGCATTTTCTCTATACAGTCGACCCTTGAACAGTGCAGGGGTTAGAAGTGCTGACCTCTCCCCACAGTCGAAAATCCACATATAGCTTTTGAATCCCTAAAACTTAACTACTAGTAGCCTACTATTGACCAGAAGCCTAACCAATAATATAAACAGTTGATTAACACATATTTTGTATATGTATTATATACTGTATTTTTACAATAAAGTAAGCTACAGAAAAGAAATGTTAAGAAAATCATGAGAGAAAATACATTTACAGTACTCTGTTGATACCATAAGTTGATGTTCACTTACAAGATGAATCATTTGTCCGTCAGTACCTACATCAGTATTGTTTTATATGGTAAAAACCCTATAGCTGTTATATATACTGCTAACACTAGACATCAAAAACAAAAGACAATGTGAAAAAGAAATTCGTGTTTATTTACAGGTATAATGATTAACAAGCAACAATATGATTGTTTTTGGTAGCTTAGCCTATATGCTAATGAATAAATCATTAGAATATTTTTATGGCAGGGGAGCTTGGGTAGCTCAGTCAATTAAGGGTCCAACTCTTGGTTTTGGCTCAGGGTCATGAGATCAAGCCTTGGGTCTGGCTCTGCACTCAGCACGAAGTCTGCCTGAGATTCTTGCCCCCTCCCTCTCCCTCCTAACCTGCTCCATCCCCCTCACCTCACGCTCTCTCTCTCTCTCTCAGATAAATAAATAGTCTTTAAAATTTTTCTGGCATACAGTATTACTGTCATATTTGAAATGCAGTGTTGGAAACGTTACATTTTTTTAAGCAGCTTAACCTGTGGTGATAGGCTGATAACAGTTTCTCCAAGTAGGAGAGAGAGGGTCATACTGTATGGTAGTGTTATTCTTTGAAAACAAAGTTATAAAACAATATGAAAAACAACACATTATTAATTTTACATTAAATATCAGTCAGCTTATGCCTGTGCAGGAGAGGCTATCCACTTGCATACAAGCTTGTGTGTGATGTTTTATATGGTGAATACTTAGGTGATGCTGTTGATGAGGACATAAAAATGTGTCCTGCAGTTCTTGCCATACAGTTATTAGATTTTCACACGAAGATGCTCACACACACACACACACCAGATAGACTTATTAACTGTACAGTGTGATGATTCTTTACTGCTCATTAAGTGGAAGTGGACCACGTAAAGGTCTTCATCCTTGTCGCCATCATGTCGAGTAGGCTGAGGGGACGGCAGAGGTAGAGGAGGTGGAAGGGGAGTCAGGCATGCGTGGGGTAACTTTATGGAAATACATTGGAATTTCTGTCTGATATTTTTTGCTTTGTCACTTCTCTAAAAATGTTTCTGTAAGGTACCGATCCTCCTTCCACCATTGGCTTTAGCCTCAGTGCTAGTATTATAGAAGAGTCCATAGCATAAAAGTAAATAGCAGTCTGGAATAAGCAGAACCCTCCTTGTCTGCCGGACTGTCTAATCTGCCAGCTTGGCGGGTACAGTTTGTTTGCTGGGACTGCTTGCTCTGTATACATCTTTTTCCTCCTCGTCTCGGCACAGGTTTGGAAACACTCAAGTCATTTTCTGTTAATTCCTCTGGTGTGGTGTCTATTAGCTCTTGAATTTCTTCAAAATTCATATCTCGAAACCCTTTACCCCCACCTTTTTTTTTTTTCCCTCTGTATCCACAGTTTCTTTCATTTCTTTTCATTGGCTCTGTTGTGAATCCTGTGAAGTCATGCACAACATCTGGACACAGTTTTCTCCAGCAGGAATTTGTTTCAGGTTTGATGGCACTTTCAATGGTGTAATCCTTCCAGACTTCCATGCTGTTCTCTCCCATTGGAGTTCTCTTCCACAGCACTGACATTCCTTTCCACAGAGTACCGTATACAGTGAGCCGTAATGGTCCCTATGATCCCCTGCTCTAGAGGCTGAATTAGAGACATTGTGTTTGGAGGCAGGTGGGCCCCTTTAATGCCTTGGTGTTGAACTGATGGGGTTCTGGGGTTCATATGGGTTCTCTCGTGTTGTTCAGGGTTTGTGGATTGCAGTAAACATGATAAAAAATACCTGTGAGAAATCATTTTTTACTATGATATGCCTTTTACTGGAGAGGCAAGCTGCTCATGTGGAGATGATTAGGTTAGTATCACATGGCGTTTTAAGTGAATGCTCAACAACACTTGAGCCTACTCCAAATAGGAGGTGGCTGTGAGATTATTACAGTAGTACAGTATATACTACAGTTAATTTTATGTCGTTCTGATTTCACACTGCATCTTCATGCTTGTTTACATTTCTCTTGAATGCAAATGATGCCATTTATGGCCTGTAAGTGTGTATGTAAGTTTTGATTAAGTTTAACTTTTTATAATAAATTTGTGTATATTCTATGGTAGTAAATGATAAAACAGACTAGTATATCTGCATATATTTTATGCATTCATGGCATACCTTTTTCTTAATTTTTTCGATATTTCTAGGTTACACAGTTTGTGTTTGGGTTTTTTCAAATTGTCACAGATCTCCAAAAAATTTTCCCATACGTTTATTGAAAAAAATCCACATGTAAATTTGAGAAACAAGGCAGAGGATCATAGGGGAAGGGAGGGGAAAATGAAACAAGATGAAACCGGAGAGGGAGACAAACCATAAGAGACTCTTAATCTCAGGAAACAAACTGAGGGTTGCTGGATGGAGGGGAGGATGTGGGGGCTCAGTGATGGACATTGGGGAGGGTATGTGCTATGGTGAGCGCTAAAATTGTGTAAGATGATGAATCATAGACCTGTACTCCTGAAACAAATAATACGTTATATGTTAATTAAAAAAAGAAAGAAAAAAAATCCACATGTAAATGGGCCTGCACAGTTTAAACCCTTAGATTTAGGGTCAACTGTATATACGCATCACGTACAAATAGTTTTACTTACCCTTTCTAGTCTCTGCTCTTCCCCCCCGCCCCTTGCCTTACTGAACTGGCTAGGACATCCTAAAATGTTGGATAGAAGTGATCAGAGCAGATATCTTTGCCTTGTTCCCAGTTTTAAAGGGAAAGTGGTCAGTCTTTCACAGTTAAGTATGATGATAGATGTCCTTTCTCAAGTTGAGGAAATTTCCCACAATTCTTACTTTGCTAAGAGGTTTTATATTATGAATGGGTGTTGATTTTTGTCAGAAGCCTTTTCTGCTGGGCGCCTGGGTGGCTCAGATGGTTAAGCGTCTGCCTTCGGCTCAGGTCATGATCCCAGGGTCCTGGGATCAAGTCCCGCATCGGGCTCTCTGCTCCTTGGGAGCCTGCTTCTCGCTCTGCCTCTCTCTCTCTCTCATGAATAAATAAATAAAATCTTTAAAAAAAAAAAAAAAAGCCTTTTCTGCATCTCTCAAGATTATCATATGATTTGTTTTCCTTTATTCTGTTAATATGAGTATGTCTCTTTTTCATAGGGACTTTCTCCTCAAATTAAGGAAAAATTATTAGGGAAGGAAAGAAACTGCTACTCAATTTTAATAGTTGAACATCTTGGTATCATTCATGGAATATAGGTTTAGGAGCATGATTTAGACACTTTGAATCACACAATCTCCGTAAAATATAAACTGAAAAGTACCATATATATTTAGGTAGAATTATTTGACTTACGGGATCTGCCTGCCCCCAAAAACTTGTCTTAATCTCTGAAACATTCACCATTAGTGTATGCTTTTAAAGAAAAAAAAAATCAGTCCGAGGAGATGTGTATTTCATCTTTTCTGAACCCTGAGGGAAGGGAAACAAAGGAGGCAAGTTTTTATGGTAGTAGAGTAAGCTGGTGCAGGACTTCAATGCCCTTGTGGTTGACTGGCGAGGCTACCCAGATTGTGTGATGTTGAGAAAAGGCTCTCCTCAGGTGACTGGCTTGGTTCACTTTCTTAGCAATGACAAACAGAGCCATGGTTTTGGAAGCCATAAATAACTGAACTTGAGCAGTGTCATCATCTCTTTGGCTCTTAAGTCATCTCAGGAACTGTGTTCAGTAGCTTGGGACTTCTGAGCAAAGTCTCAGCAACTACTGAGCATATATTTCTGATTGGTACTTCCTAGGTCATTGTATGGTCACTCTTCCTTTGCTTAAGAGCAAGACTAAAGTTGATGATAATCACTAAGAACTAAGAAGCAGTCTCTAGTTCAGATGTGTTTTGACAACAAAATGTGAGCGTGTTTGCTAAGCAGCCATCCCATCTATATTTGGACATTTCTGGTGGCGGTGCAAACACTAGCTCCCAAACAAATAAATCCTTCTTTCGAACAACCCCCATTCTTATTCTTTAATAAGAATTTAATAATAATATTCTTTAACTGTTGCTGTTATGAATAGCTTTACCATATTTGTTAATTTCTTTAGGTATATTCCTATTTATTGGTATCTTAAAATTTGGTAGCAAAAAGTGAACAACTAATACAAGGTATAGAACTCCTTTTCCCTAATTCTGAGCATTGTACTTATATTAATTATCTGTTTCCACCAAAATGATGGAGAGGTGAATATATATGTGGAATTTTAAGTAAGTAAGAAGTCACAGTCACATTGTGAGGGAGGGATATGTTAAAATATATATCACCAGGATATTAATTTACTATATTTAAGCAAACATAGAGCGTTGGGTAAAAATTAATGGTAGCTGTATGGAAAACTGAATCGTATCAGTATAACCTAATTTTCTCAAGAACCATTGGAAAGATCTGGAGGAAGCAGGGCACATATATCTTGATTTTCTCATGCTGTTGATTTAATTATGAGAAATGTAATCATCAACAACCCACGGAAACATAGTTTAGCTCAGATGATACCACTATTAGATGGTGGGAAGGTCATACAGAGACATTATAAAGGATGTTGTGCTGGTATGGATAGCTTTTATCAGTTAACCTTTCAGAGGTAAGGCTGGGACCCAGTTTTATTTAATCAGTTTTAATCCATGGCTAGTGATGTACTGCGTATATGTATTTGTATGCCAGAAATACTGGAAACAAGTCAAAATAACCTAGATAAATTGTGTACTTATAAATTGGACAAAGTCAAATGAAGGCTAGTTAATTTTATAAAGTAAGTTCAGATTGCTAAATGATTGGCTTTGTGCCTGTCCTTGGCAGAAAAAGCCCCTGCGCCATGGTGAATCACAAGGTCGTTGAGCCATCAATAACCGTAATACAAGTGTATGTGGAATACCACATTTCATAAATCAGTGCTCTGGTTCGGGATATTTATATGAGGCTGATAGCAGGCAGAAGATATACTGAAGGCATACAGTGAATAAAAATTTTGTAATGGAAGTGGGATATATGTAGCAAGAGGGGAAAGATATGAAGAAGAACCAATTAGATAGACGTATATTGTATTAATAGAATGGGATAAAATGCTGTACAAATAGACCAGAAATGTAATGGCTCAAATTTAGTACAAGCTTCTTTCTTTCATGTCACAGTCCTGGGTGGGTATGTCAGGTTACTGGGGGGCTCTGCATACTCAGGGCCCCAGCTGGGGATGGTAGCTCTGCCACCTTCACCATGTGTTCTTTAGAGTTGTTCTCGTTGCCCACAGGAAGGGGGGATGAGCTCAGCCCAGAAGTGGGTAATGTCACATCTGCTTACATCCCTTTGGCTAGAAATCAGTTATGTGTCCATACCTAACTGCAAAGGAGTTTCCCTACCTGGGAAATACAGGTCAGCTCTGGGCTTCAAAAAAAGAAGGGGACATAAATTTTGAGAGCTGCTAACAGTTTCTGCCATACCTCTAAGAAACAACAGCTAAACTGACAGCAGATTTCTCATCAACAATAGAATTTAGAGCACAAGAGACTAATATTTCAACTTAGAATTCAATATTAGTTAAACCATCATTTAAGAATGAGGGGAAAGATGGCAAAGTAGGAGGATCCTGAGTTCACTCTGTCCCACAGACACACTGAAGCAACCATTACATCTGTGCAACTAACTCTGAAAACCTGAAGACTGGCAGAACAAATCTGCTAGTTGCAGAGAGAAGGCCACATCGGAACGGGCTGGATGGGTAGAAACGCAGTCTGGAACCAAACTCCCTGCTGTGACTCACTACAAACAGGAGGGACATCACAAGCATAGAAGAGTGAGACCATTAGACCCTACACTGGGCACCCTGGGCCTGGGGACCTGCCCTGGGAAAACAAGACCCTTTAACATCTGGCTTTGAAAATCAGCCTAGGCTTAACTCTGGGAGAGCCAGTGGGTGACAGGAAACCAGGTCCTTGCCCTTATCGAGCCAGCACACTAAGTAACTTGCCCAGAGGGGTGCCTGGGTGGCTCAGTTAAGTGTTCTGCCTTTGGCTCAGGTCATGATCCCAGGATCCTGGGATTGAGCCCCACATCAGGGTCCCTGCTCAGCAAAGAGTTTGCTTCTCCCTCTGCCTGCCGCTCCTCCTGCTTGTGCACACTCTCTCTCTCTCTGACAAATAAATAAATAAAATCTTTTAAAAAATAAATAAATAACTTGCCCAGAGACACAGCACAGAAGCTGCAGTTTGAAAGGCACCTGGGGTATACCTGAAGGAGATTTATTGACGAATCTTACAACATGTGCTGCAGGAGATTTCTCCTGGAACAAAAGTGCTGGTGGGTGCCATTTTTCTTGCCCTGCCTTAGCCTAGATAGCCAGACACTTGCAGGAGCCAATTCTAACACTCTCCATCTACCTAGCACTGTGTGCTCTGGTCCAGAGTTCCCCTGAAGACCCACCCCACGCAGCCCTCCTGCCTCTGCAGGCACCACTCCAAAGTGATTCGTGCCCTAGGGAGGCAGAGAAAATAATCCCACACTCTTGCATATCCTTAGTTTCTGCAGCCAAGCCTCTTAGGTAGGTGCTTGGGGAGCAAGCTCTGCCCTTCAGTGTGCCTACAGCTATGGCAGAGGTTAATTGCAGATACTTGGGCTGTGTGCCAGCCCCACCCACCAGTGAGCCCACTACAGCTGCAGCTGGGCCTCTAAACAGCATGGGCAGTAAACTCTGCTTAGGTGAAGTAGGTCATTGCGGCCAGCTGGGCTAAAGGCCAGCCCATCCACCAGCATGCCCACAGCAGTTGTGGCACAACCAGTATGGGAGGTTTGATGGAACCCACATAGAGGATACCCCTGGAGAATTGGTATGGTTGACCACTGGGGATTATGCCATAGGGAACCTCAGGACCTTTTCTACACAAGGCCACTACTTTCAAGATAGGAGACAGCTGATCTTCCTAATACATATAAACAAATACAGAGAGACAAAATGAAGAAACAGAGAACTATGTCCCAAATGAACGAACAAATGAAAAATCACAGAAAAAGAGCTAAATGAAATGAAGATAAGCAACATGCCTGGTACAGAGTTCAAAGTAATGGCCATAAAGATACTCACTGGACTTGGGAAAAGAATGGATGAATGAACTCAGAACTTCAACAAAGATACAGAAAATATAAAAAAACAGTCAGAGCTGAAGAATACAATAACTGAAATGAAGAATACTCTAGAAGGAATCAACAGCAGATTAGAGGGTATAGAAGAATAGATCAGCAATCTGGAAGAAGGGTAATGGAAAACAACCAAGCTGAACAGCCAGAAGAAAAGAGGAAAATAAAATACGAGAATAGGTTAAGGGAACTCTGTGACATCATCATGCATAATAACATACACATTATAGGGATTCCGGAAAGAGAAGAGAAAAAAGGGACCAAAAAACAAAATTGAAGAAATATTAGCTGAAAATCTCTAATCTGGGGAAGGAAAAAAACATCTAGGTTCAAGAAGCATAGAAATCCCCTAATAAGATGAACCCAGGAAGGGCCACACCAAAACACATAATAATAAAAATGGCAAAAATTAATGATAAAGATCATCTTAAAAACAGAAGAGAAAATAGTTATATATAGGGAAACCCTATAAGACTGCCAGCTCAGTTTTCAGCAGAAACTCTCTGGGCTAGAAGGGAGTGGATGATATACTCAAAGTGCTGAAAGGAAAAAACTACAAGCAAGAATACTCTCCACCAAGACTGTCATTCAGAATTGGAGAGAGAGAGTTTCCCAGACAAACAAAAGTTAAAGGAGTTCATCACCAGTAAACCAGCCTTACAAGAAATGTTAAACAGAATCCTTTAAGTAGGAAGAAAGGGCCATAAGTAAAAGGAAATTATGAAAGGAAAAAATTTCACAGGTAAAAACCAACATATAGTAAAGGTAGCAGATTTACCACTAATAAAGTCAGGGGAGATTAAAACACAACAGTAGTAAAATCCACTGTATCTAAAAAAAATAAGTCAAGGGATATACAAAATAAAAAGATGTAAAATATGACATACATAAAATGTGGAGAGGGTAGAAGTTTAGTGCTTTTAGAATGTGTTCAAAGTTAAGTGACCATTAATTTAATATAGACTGCTATACACATAGAATGTTATATATGAAGCCAATGGTAACCACAAATTAAAAACCTAAAATAAATACACAAATAAAGTTTCGAAAGGAATCCAAACATAACACTAAAGAAAGCCATCAAACCACAGAGAGGAAAGCAAGAGAAGAAGGGAACAGAGAAGAAAACTACAAAAACAACCAGAAAACAGTGAACAGTGGGTGCCTGCGTGGCTCATTCAGTTAAGCATCTGCCTTTGGCTCAGGTCATGATCCCAGGGTCTTGGGATCAAGCCCTGCATCGGGCTCCCTGCTCAGCAGGGAGTCTGCTTCTCCCTCTGCCTCCCCTCGCCCCACCTCTTGGGCTCCCTTTCTCTTGCTCACTCTCTCAAATAAATAAATAAAATCTTAAAAAAAAAGAAAGCCGAACAAGATGGCAGTAAGTATGTACCTATCAACAATTACTTTAAATACACTAAATGCTCCCATCAAAAGACATAAGGTAACTGAATGGATTAAAAAAAAAAAGTCCATCTATATGTTGCCCACAAGAGACTCACTTCAGACGTAAATACACACACAGACTGAAAGTGTGAGGCGAACGTGATAACCACTACACTACGGAAACCCACACCAGACTGAAAGTGAAGAGATGGAAAAAGACATTCTGCATGGAAGCAAAACAAAACCAAAAAAACTGAGGTAGCAACTTATATCAGAGAATACAGACTTTAAAACAAAGACTGTAGCAAGAGACAAGGGCATTAAATAATGATAAAGGTATCAATCCATCGGGAGAATATAACGATTGTAAATATCTATGCACCCAACATAGGAGCACCTAAATACATAAAGCAAATATTAACAGATATAAAGGGAGAAATTGAGAGTAATAAAATAATAGAGGGGACTTTAAAACCCCATTTACATCAATGAATAGATCATCCAGACAGAAAATCAACAAGGAAACAATGGCTTTGAATGGCACATATAGACCAGGTGGACTTAACAGATCTATAAAGAACATTCTGTCAAAAAACAGAATACACATTCTTCTCAAGTGCACATGGAACATTCTCCAGCATAGATTACATGTTAGGTCACAAAACAAGTCTCAGTAAATTTAAGATCAAAATCATTTCAAGCATCTTTTCTGACCACAATGATATGAAACTAGAAATCACAAAAATCTACAAAAAAACACAAACACATAAAGGCTAAAACATGATGCTTAACAACCAATGGGTCAACAAAGAAATCAAAGGAGAAATAAAAAATACATGGAGATGAAAATGAAAACAATGATCTAAAATCTTTTTTTTTTTTTTTAAGATTTTATTTATTATCTGACACAGAGAGAGAGAGGAATCACAAGCAGGCAGAGTGGCAGGGAGTGGCAGAGGGAGAAGCAGGCTCCCCGCCGAGCAAGGAGCCCGATGTGGGACTAAAATCTTTTTTAAAAAAGATTTTATTTGAGAGAGAGAGAATGAACAGGGGGAGGGGCAGAGGGAGAAGGAGAAGCAGACTCCCCACTGAGTTGAGAGCCTGATGTGGGGCTCAATCCCAGGACCCTGAGATCATGACCTGAGCCGAAGACATATGCTTAACCGACTGAGCCATTCAGGCGCCCCGAATCTAAAATCTTTAGGACACAACACAAGCAGTTCTAAGAGGGAAGTTTAGAGTAATACAGGCCTATCTTAAGAAACAAGAAAAATCTCAAACAATCTAACTACAAGGATTATACCTTGTATTATACCTCAAGGACCTAGAGAAAGAACAAGCAACACCCAAAGTTAGTAGAAGGAAAGAAATAACAAAGATTAGAGTGGAAAACAATGAAATAGAGACTAAAGAAACAACGGAAAAGATCAATGAAACCAAGAGGTGGTTCTTTGAAAAGATAAAATTGATAAACTTTTAACCAGACTCACCAAGAAAAAAAGGGAGGACTTAAATAAATAAAATGAGAAATGAAGAAGGAGAAATAAAACCAACGCCACAGAAATGCAAAGGGTTATAAGAGAAGACCATACAAAATTATATGCCAACAAATTGGACAACCTAGAAGAAATGGATAAATTCCTGGAAAGATACACTTCCAAAATTGAATCAGGAAGAATAGAAAATTTGAACAGATGGATTACTAGTAATGAACTGAATCAGTTATCAAAAAACAAAAGTCCAGAATTAGGTGGCTTCACAGGCGGATTCCACCAAACACTTAAAGAAGAGATAATACCCATTCTTCTCCAACTATTCCAAAAAATAAAAGAGGAAGAAAAACTTCCAAATTCATTTTATGAGTCCAGCATTAGCCTGATACCAAAAGTAGACACACTACAAATGAAACAGTATAGGCCAATATTCCTGATAAACATATATGTAAAAATTCTCAACGAAATATTAGCAAAGCTAATTATAATACATAAAAAAGGATCATTCACCACAATCAAATGGGATTTATTCCAAGGATGTGAGGGTGGTTCAATATTTGCAACTCAATCAGTGTAATACATCATATTAACAAGAGGAAGGATAAAAACCCTCAATAAAGTAGGTTGAGAGGGAACATATCTCAACATAATAAAGGCCATCTATGAGAAACCCACAGCTATAACATCATACTCAATGGTGAAAAACTGAGAGCTTTTCCTATAAGATCAGGAATAAGACAAGGATGTCTACTCTTACCACTTTTATTTAACGTAGTACTGGAAGTCCTAGCCACAGCAATAAGACAAGAAAAAGAAATAAAAAGGCATCCAAATTGGTAAGGAAGAAGTAAAACTGTCACTATTTGCAGATGACATGGTACTATATATAGAAAACCCTAAAGACTCCTCCAAAAAACTATTAGAATAAATGAATTCAGTAAGGCTGAAGGATACAAAATTAATATACAGAAATGTTTTATATTTCTGTACACTAAAAGTGAAGCAGCAGAAAGAAATTAAGAAAACAATCCCATTTGCAATTGCACAAAAAAGGATAAAATACCTAGGAGTAAATTTAACCAAGGATATGAAAGACCTGTACTCTGAAAACTATAAAACACTGATGAAAGAAATTGAAGATGACACAAATGGAAAGATATTCATGCTTGTGGAATGGAAGAATTATACCACCCAAAGCAAGCTACAGATTCAGTGCATGCAATTTCTATCAAAATACGAGTAGCATCTTTCACAGAATTAGAACAAACGATCCTAAAATTTGTATGGAACCACAAAAGACCCCTAATAGCCAATCTTGAGAAAGAAGAATAAAGTTGGAGATATCACAATTCCAGATTTTAAGATACACTACAAAGCTATAGTACTCAAAACAGTATAGTACTGACACAGAAATAAACACAAAGATCAATGGAACAGGTAAAATAGTCAATCTATGACAAAGGGGGCAAGAATATACAATGGGAAAAGACAGTCTTCAATAAATGGTGTTTGGAAGGCTGGACAGCTACATGCAAAAGAATGAAACTAGACCACTTTCTAACACCATACACAAAAATACATTTAAAATGGATTAGAGACCTAAATGTGAGACCTGAAACCATTAAACTCCTAAAAGAAAAATAGACAGTAATCTCTTGGACATTGCCCTTAGCAACATTTTTCTAGATATGTCTCTTCAGGCAAGGGAAACAAAAACAAAAATAAACTATTGAGACTACATCAAAATAAAGGCTTTTACACAGCAAAACAAAACAAACAGGCATCCTACTGAATGGGAAAAATATTTGCAAATGATATATTAGATAAGGGGTTTATATCTAAAATATATAAAGAATTTTTATAACTCAACACCAACAAAAACAAAAACAAACCGATTAAAACATGGTCAGAGGACCTGGACAGACATCTTTCTTTCTTTAATTTAATTTATTTATTTGACAGAGAGCACAAGCAGGGGAAGCAGCAGAGGGAGAGGGACAAGCAGACTCTGGGTGGAGCAGGGAGCCTGACATGGGTCTCGATCCCAGGACTCTAGGATCATGACCTGAGCCAAAGGCAGATGCTTAACTGATTGAGCCACCTAGGCGCCCCCAGACATCTTTCAGAGGAGACACCCAGATGGCCAAAGGAAACATGAAAAGATGCTCAACATCACTCATCATCAGGGAAATGCAAATCAAAACCAAATGAGATCTCACCTCACACTAGTCAGGATGGCTAAAATCAAAACCATAGGAAACAACTGTTGGTGAGGATATGGAGAAAAACGAACCATGGTGCACTGTTGGTAGAAATGCACACTGGTGCAGCCAGTGGGAAATAGTATGGAGGTTTCTCAAAAAACTAAAAATAGAAATACCATATGATCCGGTACTTCTACTACTGGGTGTATACCCAAAGAAAATGAAAACGCTAATTCAAAAAGATACATGCACCCCTACGTTTATTGTAGCATTATTTACAGTAACCAAGATATGAAAGCAACCCAAGTGTCCGTAGATAGATGAATGGATAAGGAAGGTACATGGGGGGCGCCTGGGTGGCTCAGATGGTTAAGCGCCTGCCTTCAGCTCAGGTCATGATCCCAGGGTCCTGGGATCGAGTTCCACATCGGACTCCTTGCTCCTTGGGGAGCCTGCTTCTCCCTCTGTCTCTGCCTCTCTCTCTCATGAATAAATAAATAAAATCTTAAAAAAGAAAAAAAGGAAGGTACATGTATACATACACAATAGAATATAGCTCGACGGTAAAAAAATCTTTAAAAAAAATTTAAGAAAAGAATGAAATCTTGCCATTTGTGACAACATGGATGGAGATAGAGGGTATTATGCTAAATGAAATAAGTCAGACAAAGAAAAATACCACATGATTTCACTTACATGAGTAATCTAAAGAACCCAACTATGAAACCAAAAAGCAAACTCTTAAATACAGAGAACAAACTGGCTGTTGCCAGATGGGAGATGGGTGGTGCGATGGGCAAAATTGGGAAAGCAAATTCAGAGGACAAACTTCTAGTTATAAAGTCAGTCCATCATGGAAATGAAAAGTACAGCATCTCCCTCTCCCACTCCCCCTGCTTGTATTCCCTCTTGCTGTGTCTCTGTCAAATAAAGTCTTTTTTAAAAAAGAAGAAGAAAAAAAAGAAGTACAGCCTAGGGAATATATTTAATAATATTGTAACAATGTGGTATGGTAACAAATGATGACCAGTTATTGTGGTAAGAAAAAGGAAGTCAGCCGTCACTATGGAAGAGAATTTGGTGATACCTAACAAAAGCTCATAAGCATTTACCCTCTGACCTAGCAGTTTCACTTCTAGTAATTCTTCCAGAGGAAACACCTCCACAAATCATTTTTGCAGAAGATGCTTAGGAACTATAAGCCAGAAACAAATGGTAAGTGGGTGGTGGATATGGTTGGGAGGGGGATAAGGAATGGAAATGGGACTTTCCTTAGTATTCTTTTATATATAGTTTTGAATTTAAACCATGTAAATATCTTACATATTCAATTACATAAAAAAATAAAATGAAAACAAAGCAAATCCTCTAATTGAATATACAAAGAGCAACTAATAAAAACAAATTGATTACATAAACACAAAGTAAAACAAAAAGCTAGTTGGGTAACTTTTATCACAGTGCTCTGACTGGACACCATAGTGGGGACAAGAAGAGTGGGAAAGAAATGTTGCTCTTTATTTCCTGGTTAGTTATAGGCAGTGGTGTGAGTGTAGTAAGTCCGAAACTCTTTAGTACGTATTATAGTCAGAACAAATAAATCGACATGCTAATGTAATTGGGAACCAGGTTCTCATTATGGGAGAAGGGAGATAAAAATACGGAATGAGGTAAAGTGAAAGGAAGACTCTTGTGATGTTTGCTTTGAATTGGAGGTTATCAGTATGAAGTCTTGATTTAAAAAAAATTTCTAGCCCCACCTACCGAAAGGGCCTAGACACAGTGACACACCCTAGTGTAATGTGCGTACCTGGAGCTCAGATGTTGCTTTTTCAGTACCGTTTTTTCAATAAAAGGAACTAGGATTCTTTGAAAAAAAAATGACTCTGGGTCAGCAGAAGCTCAAGATGCCAGAAAGCAAACAGGCACTTCAGAGACCCGTCAAGAGGACACAGGGGCTAGCTTGAAGGAACTCTTGACAGGAGGAATTTGGGAAAAAATTAGGCATTCAAAGGAATACTGATGGTGCTGGATTATGACACACTGAATAAAAACAAATTGAATATGTATTTCCGGAAAAAAGAAAAACTGCTAGTTCATGAAAGCAGAATGAATCCTAGAATTAGAAAAATCACTGTTTTCCCAATATGGTAATTGATTCAGGCAAGGATGAGAATGGATGATAAACCATGAGGTGAAACTTTGTTGCGGAACAGCACAGTCTGACAGTCTCAAGGGCTTAGCCTGGAGATCACTTACTGATTACAAAAGGGAGAAAGTACCCCTACGGTAGAGAAGTATGACACACACCTGGGTCAAATGATCTAGCTTCACAGGAGCAGTTACGAGACAAACTGACAGTGGGTTGCATAATCTAGTGTTTCTGTGAAAAATGTTTCATGCTGAGGACAGTGACTGTAAGAGGCCATCAGCATCCTGGCTTAAGAGAGAAAAAATGGTGGAGAACAGCATACCCTAAAAATAGGTGAAATACAGACTTTTGTTTTAAAGTAAAATTTCCTTATTGTCATTTTCAAATACAACTTTAATTTTTACCCAAGTAACAAAGGTACATTGTTCAAAAGGATTACCTGGTTGGGTCACAGGCTTATTCCAGGACTTTAAAAAAAAAAAAAAAAAAAAGAGTCCTTTCTCTGCCTGCTCCTCTGCTCCTCACGGGCAACTTCAGTTCCTTTTGCCGATGGTATTTACCTTCATACCTCTGATAATGTGCTTATTATACATTCAGCATTTCTCACTTTAAGCATTAGCTGTTTACTTCCTAAAGGGAAGGTGATTATCCAGGCCTCTTCTGTCTTGCTGGGAAGCCCCACTACCACCGTCATTTTACCCATGCACATTTCCCAGGCCCCGTGCTGTCAACATCACCATGTTCTAATCATGTTTAGAGCAGTGTCCAGTGTTAACATTAGTAGGACTCTGCAAAAACCATCCACAGCTAACCAATGTTGTATGTATATTACAGTTGCATTTCCTTTCCTGAACAACATTTTTGTTTTCCTTTGGTCTTTTTTCTTTATTTCTTTATATTTGTCACTAATTCAACCATAAATTCTTCCTATTCTGTAAATCTCTTCAAGTACACTCAAAGATATTTGGAATGTCCATCTTCTAGAAATTTCTCCCGTAGCCATATGCCCTGCTCTAATTTAGATGGTGTGCTGTACACACAAATGTATAGCTTAATGGATTATAAGGTGAACACCCTTGTGACTACCACTCAGATAAAGACCTAGGCCTCGGCCCCATACAGCCCTTCTGTGGGGCCTCTCCCATTCCCAGCTCCTTTCCCCCAGAGTAACACGGCTCACAGAGCAGTCACTTCCTTGTATTTCTAAAAGATGGTCTAATCACCCAAATGTGTATCCCTGGAGACTTCAGTCTTACTCTTTTAAAAAAAATTATTTGAGATGTCTTTTTTTTTTTAATAGGCTCCACACTGGGTGTGGAGCCCCAACGTGGGGCTCGAACTCACAACCCTGAGATCAAGACCTGAACTGAGATTAAGAGTCGGACACTCAACTGACCGAGCTACCCAGGTGCCCCGGAGATGTCTTAAGTCTCTTTTTTGCTCTATAGATTACTTCTCCATTCCCCTTTCCCCTGTTCTTCTATTGAAGAACTGAACCATTTGACCTTTAGAGTTTTCCACAGTGTGACTTTTGCTGATTACATGCTCTTGGTACCACCTAGTAGGTCCCTCTGTTCTCTGCATTTCTTTCCTTTTTTAAAAACAGCTTTATTCAAGTATAACTAACATACAGTAAACAGCACATACTTATTGTGTACAGTTTGAGACCTTCTGCCATATGTCTGCACCCACGAAAAGATCGCCACCATCAGGATAATAAATACACCTATCACCCCCCAAAAGTTCCTTGTGCCCCTTTGTAATTTCTCCCTTTTGCCTCTCCCTATCTCCTTTGCAACTGAGGATCTGCTTTCCTTATTATAGGTATGTTTGTATTTTCTAAGATTTTACATAAATGGAATCATGCAGTGCACATTTTTTTTTTTTCTTTTGGCCTGGCCTCTCTCATTCAGCATCATTATTTTGAGATTCATCCCTGTTGCAAGTTTGGGTACTTTCTTCCTTTTTTATTGCTGAGTAATATTCCATTGTGTGGATACACTACTGTTCATCCATTCAGTTGTTGATAGAAATTTGGATTACTTCCAGTTTGTATCCTCTGTATTTCTTCCAAATTGGCAGCTGAGCTGGAGATTTTTATCAGACTCCAGGTCAGTCTGTAGGAGACACTGAATGTCTGGTTTTTCTCCTGCTGTGATGATGGGTAGCAATAGTTGCTTAAGGTTTATACCTGTTAATTCATGGGTGGGAGGTTGGGGAAGAAGAGCTGGTTGCAAAATGATTGGAATTCTAAGTCTACAATTTATTTTTCATTTTTAAGTTGGAACACTCTTTAAAGAGCTACTTCCCCTCATCTGCCACTTGGTTGTCCAGTGGTATATCTCATATGGGGGAGGGTAAATTATTCTTTCCCTTAATTTACCTGTTTTCAAGTTACCCACCCAGCTCTCATTTCTTTGAATGATCATATTTTTATTTTCCAAGAGTACTTTCTTGTTTTCTGTTGTCATTTTAAAGATTTTTTTTTATTTATTTATTTGAGACAGAATGAGAGAGAGAGAGCACATGAGAGGGGGGAGGGTCAGAGGGAGAAGCAGGTTCCTTGCTGAGCAGGGACCCCGATGCGGGACTCGATCCAGGGACTCCAGGATCATGACCTGAGCCGAAGGCAGTCGCTTAACCAACTGAGCCACCCAGGCGCCCTCTGTTGTCATTTTAAATAGCCTCTCTTCTTGTTTCATGGATGTAGTGTTTCCTACCTGAAAACAAGGAGTTTCTAAATAAAGTTTTCTTCTAATGTTGATTGTGTCTCTTTCCTCCAAGTTGTCTTTTTCTCCTTGTGGGTTTGACTTTTCATAGTGGAGATTTTCTTTGAATGTCTGATGATCTTTGGATATGTAATCATATTGATCAATAGGGCATTGTCTAGGATATTTCCTTAAGGAAGACTCAAGGTCAGTATCATTAGATATTTTTGTGATTAATGGTATTCAAAAATCCAAGTGGGGAAAAGCAGGCTGGAGAGGTCTCAACTTTTAATATGTGTATTTTTCCTTGGTCTCCCTCTTTTTCCAGCATGGTATCCCTCCATTCTGAACTCTTTCCAGAGTCCAGAGACCATCTGTTTTACTCTTGCCAGAGGAGAAAACCTCCATTCTTACTCCATGAAGAGGCAGTCAGCTGTTGTATTGAGTCAGGGAAGGGATCTGGGATCTGTTTTTCATTTGCAACAGTCCTGTTTTTAGCCCCACCTTTGCATCCCTTTCCAAAGTTACCTGAGCCAGCAATTCCTGAGCCTTTTGAGGGCCCTGAGGTAGAAATTAGGTTGCCACTGTGCCTGTTCCCCTGCTAGCTTCTCGGTCTGTTAGCAGTATATGGGGTTCATTTGAGGATTTTATTAAAAATGCAGATTGAGGGACACCTGGGTGGCTCAGTTGGTTAAGCATCTGCCTTCGGCTCAGGTCATGATCCCAGCGTCCTGGGATCGAGCCCCATGTTGGGCTCCCAGCTCACCGGGGAGTCTGCTTCTCCCTCTCCCCCTGCTTGTGCTCTCTTCTCTGAAATGAATAAATAAAATCTTAAAAAAATAAATAAAAATGCAGATTGATTCAGTAGGTCCAAGTTGGAGCCTGAGATTTTGTACTTAAAACAGCTCCTAGGTGATGCTATGCTTCTGCTCCTCAGACCACACTTTATGTAGCAGGATGCTAAGTCATTTACCATTCATCCATTCATTTTCCAGCCTCTGGACTTTTTTTTTTTTTTTGCCTGGTGTCTGCTATAAATTCTTTTGTCGTTGGAAGTTTTTGCTTTTTTTTTTTTTAAGATTTATTTATTTATTTGACAGAGAGAGAGAGACAGTGAGAGAGGGTACACAAGCAGGGGGAGTGGGAGAGGGAGAAGCAGGCTTCCCGCGGACTAGGGAGTCCGATGCGGGGCTCGATCCCAGGACCCTGGGATCATGACCTGAGCCGAAGGCAGATACCCAACCGACTAAGCCACCCAGGTGCCCCGAAAGTTTTTGCTTTTAAAAAATTTATGAAAAATTTCAGACATATATACAAATAAATAGAATAACCATTAACTTGTGGTCAGTCCTGCCCCATCTATACTCCCATCAACCCCCACCCTGGCCAAACACATATTATGTACTGTATTATTTTGAAGCAAATTCTAGAGAACATATCTCATCTGTAAATATTTCAGTATGTATTTTTACATTTTTTGAATTACCATAGAAGTTGTTTAGGGCTGCACTCCTTGGCTAACAGTAGCCACCTTCTTGGCATGTCCTTGCGTGGTCTTTCCTATATGTGCACACAGCCCAGGTGTCTCTTGTGTGTGTCCAAATCTCTCCTTATAAGGATACCAATCAGATTGGATAAGGTTCCCCCCACTGCCAGGTGGCCTCATTTCATTTTAATTATCTCTTTAAAGGCCTCATAATCATATACAGTCACATTCTGAGGTACTGGAGATTAGAGCTTCAACATACGAATTTTGGGGACCACAGTTCAGCCATCACAAAATACCATTATAATGCCAAAAATTAATAACTCATTAATACCTCAAATTTCTAGGCAGTGTTCTAATTTCCAGTTTCTTATAAATGTAATTTTTTTTTAAGATTTTATTTATTTATTAGAGCGAGACAGTGTGCACAAGCAAGGGGAGCAGCAGGGAGAGGGAGAAGCAGACTCCCTGCTGAGCAGAGAGCCGGATGCGGGACTCGATCCCAGGACTCTGGGATCATGACCTGAGCCGAAGGCAGACACTCAACCAACTGAGCCACCCATGCGCCCCATAAATGTAATTGTTTCGTTGAATTCAGATAAGTTCTACACGTTGCACTTAGTTGATGTATCTGAAGTCTCATCTTTTGTTATTGATGCAGTTTACTGAACATACAAGTTGTTTGTCCTGGAGAGTTGACCTCCAGCTGGATTTTGCTTACTGCATTTCCTGGGGCTATGTGACATGTTCTTTTGTCCTCTGTTTTTTCTAAGTAAGTAGTTGAATCTGCAGGCTTGGTCAGGTTCTGTTTTCGGCAAGTCTACTTCATAGAGATGGTGGTACATCCTTCCATCTCTCCCTTTGGATGTTAGTAGCTACTGATGATTATTGGCTGCCTCCATTAATACATCAGGATTTACAGAATGGTGATTTTCAAATTTTATTATTCCTTATTCACTTAGAGAGCTTCTATAAAAGTAAACACCCCCTCACTATTCTGTCACCTAGTGGTACAGTTAGTTTAAAAAAAAAAGGCAGAAAAAAATGCTTGATTGTTTCCTCTTTTTACCAGTTTAAAAACATAGTGACTTGGTTCTCTAGTGTCCTCACATGTAACAAATTAGGTTTGCTTGTTCGTTTTAGAATCAGGTACAAATTCAATTTACTGTTAGTTTCGTGGCATTATGAGAGCAAGTAGAGGTAATTGCATTTATTCAAAATGCCATCTTTCATTGGAAGTTGTATCATAATTTATATAGACAATTTCTTATTGTTGGATATTTATTTATTTACTTTTAAAGATTTTATTTATTTGATAGAGAGAGACACAGCGAGAGAGGGAACACAAGCAGGGGGAGTGGGAGAGGGAGAAGCAGGCTTCCTGCCAAGCAGGGAGCCCGATGCAGGGCTCGATCCCAGGACCCCGGGATCATGACCTGAGCCGAAGGCAGACGCTTAACGACTGAGCCACCCAGGTGCCCCTTATTGTTGGATATTTAAATTAATTCTGGGCTTCCGCTTGTATATCCAATACTGTGAGATGAACATTCTTAAGAAATAAAAACACTCATTTTCAGGGTACAGTTTGAATTTTGAAAAATGTATAGAACATTTGCATCTCTACGGAAAGCTCCCTGGTGCCCCCTTGCCCCAGCCTAGCCCCAGATTTCCACTGATGGTCTGTCTGGAGCATGGATTTGTTTTGTTCTTCTGGAATTCCATGGAATCTTGCTGTCTGTACTCTTGTATCAGGTTCTTTTCATTCAGCACATTTCTGAGATTTATCCCTGTGTAGCATATATCCTTTTTATTCATTCCTTTTTCTTGCTGAGAAGTACATTATATGGGTACACTACAATCTGTTCATTCATCCTCCTATTGATGGACATACGAAACATTTCCAGTTTGGACCCATGGTGAATAAAGCTGCTATACACATTTGTGTACACATTTTGTGGACATCTGTTTTCATTTCTCTTGGGTAAATAGCTGGATGAAATGGTAATTGAATGTTTAACATTGTCAGAAGGCTCCAAAGTGAGCAGTGTTTGAGAGGTCTGGTCCTTCTACTTCCTTGCCGCACATGTACTGTCAGTTCTTCTAAATGTTACTGTTCTCGTGGGTGTGCATCTCATTGTGGTTTTCATTTGCATTTGTGTCTGCTCAGTGTGTCTGTTCGAACCTTTTGCCCATTTTGCTAATGGGCTAATTGTCTTACTGAGTTGTAAGAGTCCTTTTACATGTGTAAGAATCCTTTTACATTCTGGATTCAAGTCACTGGTCACATCTTTATTGTATTTTCTCCCAGTCTGTAGCTTTCCTTTTCTGTTTCTTAACTATGCTTTTAAAGAGAAGTATTTCTTTTTTAACAAGCCCAGTTTTTCAATTTGTGTATATGCACATGGATTTCCTAAGAAAAGCTATGCCTACTTTAGTGGATTGCCTAGGATCCCCCCAAAATTCATGTCCACCTGGAATGCAGCCTTATTTGGAACTAGGTTTTTGCAGATGTAATTAAGGTGAGGTCATATAGGATTAAGGTAGACCTAAATGCAGTAGTGTTCTTACAAAGAGTGGACACACCGGAGAAGGCCATGTAAAGACAGAAGCAGAGATTGGCCACGGATCGCCAGCGGCCATCAGAAGCTGGAAGAGATGAGGAGCATTCTCGGGGGCCTTTAAAGGGAGTGTGACGTGGCTGACACTTCAGTCTTCTGGCTTCTAGAACTGTGAGAACACATTCCTGTTGTTTTGAGCCACCCGGTGGTTAATTTGTTATGGCAGGCCGAGGAATCAGATACACCCACCCAGGATCACAACGATTTGCTTTTTTCTTCCAGAAATTTCCATTTCACATTGGCATTTTTAAGTTTTAAAAATTTTTAAGTCTTTTTAAGTTTTTATTTAAATTCCAGCTAGTTAACATACGGTATCTATAATAATAGTTTCAGGTGTACAATATAGTGATTTCAGCACTTCCATACAACAGCCACTGCTCCTCACAAGTACACTCCTTAATCCCCATCACCTACTTCACCCATCTCCCTCCCCACACACACATTTAAAAAGTCTTATCCATTCTGAGTTTATTTTTGTGTATGATGTGATGTAATTTTTCCCATATGAATATCCACTTTACAGCGTCATTTTTAGAAGAGGCTGTCCTTTGCCCCATTGAATTACCTTGCTTTTGAAAATCAAGTGACCATAAATGTGTATGTCTATTTCTGGATCCTCTTCTGTTTCACTGATTTATAGGACTATCCTTAATGCTGATACCATCCCCTCTTCCCTCTTTCTGTGCCTTTATAACAAGTCTTAAAATCAGGTAGTATAAGTCCTCCAACTTTGTTGTTCTTAAAAATTATTTTGGCTCTGCTCAGTCCTTTACATTTCTATATAAATTGTAGAATCAGCCTGCCAGTTTCAACAACCAAAAAATACACTGAGTCTTCCAACCCATGGTGTATATATCTTCATTGTTCTATATCTTCAGTTTCTTTCCGTATTGTTTAAAATTTTCAGAATACTGTCTTGCATGTGCTTTGTCAAATTTATCCCTAAATGTTTCATATTTTTAATGCTACCACTAAAATGTTATTTCATTTTTCAGTTGTTTATCACGTGTCTAGAAATACGATTTTTAAAAAACCTGCAACCTTGCTAAATTTACTTGTTACTTTTAGTAGCTTTATTATAGATTTAGATTTTCTAAGTACGTGATCCATGATTACAGTTTTACTTCTTTCTTTCCAGTCTTCATGGCTTTTATTTCCTCTTAAGGCATTACTGCACTGGATAGGGGTTCTAAAAAAAATGTTGAGTGAAGGGTGGATCTTAGGGGGGTAAATGGCCATTCTTTCATCACTAAGCATGACGTTAGATGTAGGTTTTAGGTTTATCACAGCTGCTTTTTATCTGGTTGCCAAGTTCCCTCTTATTTTTTGTTTGTGGAAGTTTTAATCATGTTGGATTTTGTTAAGTGCTTTTTCTGTGTCAATTCAGGTGATCATACAGTTTTTCTCCTTTATTCTGTTAACATAGTGAATTACGTTACATTGATTTTCTAATGTTAAACCAAGCTTGCATTGGCTGTGATGTATTAGGGTATATTCTTTATATATGTATCAATGGGTTTAATTTGATAATATTTTGTTAAGGGTTTTTGACTCTGTTCTTGAGGGATGTTGATTTATAATTTAGTTTTCTTGAAATGTTTTTGCTTTTGGTATCAGGGTGATTCCGGTCTGGTAAAAGAAGTTAGGAGGTATTTCTATCTTCTGTTTTCTTTCAAGTTTGGTATTTCTTCCTTAAATGTTAGTAGAATTCATCTACATTGAGCCTAGGTTTTCTTTGTGGGAAGGTTTTTAAGTGCAATATCGGTTTAATAGAGATTGTTAGGGATCTTTTTGAATGAGATTTGGTAGTGTCCTTCCAGAAATTTATGTCCTGTGACAGTAGTCTCATTAAAATTATTCATAACAGTCCCTTATTATCCTTTTAATGTTTGTAGGATCTGTAGTGAGGTCCTCTCTTTCCTAATTTTGTTAGGTTCTTCTTAGTTTGGCTGAAGTTTTATCAGTTCGTTGTTGTTGTTTTTCCAAGGAACCAGCTTTTGGTTCACTGGTTGTTCTGTTTGTTTTATAAACTTCATTGTTTTCTGCTCTTAGTGCCTTCCTTTAGCTTACTTTGGGTTTAATTCACCCTTTATTTAAGGTAGAAACTTAGTAGGTCATTGAATTGAGACCTTCTTTCCCAATATAGACAAATATAAAGAAAATCAGAACAAAACAATGCAAAGGCAGTTAATGTATTGGGAATTAAAACTGAGTTTTTATTTTACCAATTTTCTGACATTTGCACTGTTGCTTTTCAAAGTTGTTTTCTTCTATAGCTTTTTAAAATTCTGATAAATAATACATGCTGTTGAAAAATTTCAAATTCTATGGAAATGTGTTCAGATAGGCCATAGGAAATAATCACAAAATCTTTGCAGCTTAATATGACAGACTTTAATTTCTTGCATATACCATACATCCACTGTGCATCATCAGGGGCTTTCTTCCACACAGTCACTCAAGGACCAAGGTTGAAAGAGGCCCCACCATTTCAAGCTGTACCATCTGGAACACATGGCCTCTTTATTCCCTGTGGCAGGAGAAGAGAACACTGAAGGGGCTGTCCTCTGCAATTAAATGCTTTGGCCTCATAACCCTTTGGCTAGAAATAGCCACATCATGGGCCCACCTAATTTTAAGTGTCAGGGAACTGAAATCTCCCTATGGTCCCAGAAGCAGAGAAGTAGGTAGGAGTGAGCACTGTAATTCTATACTCCAGGAAAAACAGATCACCTGTCATCTTACCCTGAGATAATCCCTACTTCCTGTCATCCTGCCTGGCCTCGCTGCCCTTCCTCATGGCCAGCCTTATGTTTGGGGTTGGTGGGAATTACTCCTGTGATCTGACGAATCATTGATTCATATTTTGTTGTGTTCTACCTTTGCAGCTCTTATGTGATGTTATCAGTATACAAATGAGACTTGGGGAGGGGCAAATCAAGAATCCTTTGCTAGCTTCCTTAGCAACAGGGAAATTCCAAGTTTCTTTTTAAAACCTTGCTTTAGAGTATCTCTGAAAGATAGACAAGTAACTGGTAACCATAGTTTTATCTAGGGAGGGAACTGGACTGGATAGGAGTTGGGAGTAAGGAGTGTTGAAAGAGTGGGCAGGATGAATAATTTTCACAGCATACACTTCTATAACTTGACTTTTATACCATGTAAATTATATTACCTATTTTTAAAAACAAGTTAAATAAAAACTTGTTTCCTGTATTTTCTTAACTTTCTATATTGAATTTCATTATACTATGTAAATGAATGAAAACATATTTCTTTAAAAGCTGTCAGATGATGTCATTTATATGGGGAATCTAAAACAAACAGAAAGTTCCACTCAGACACCAAGAGTGGAAAAGTAGTTACCAGGGGCTGGGGGGTAGGGGAAACAGGGAGAGGCTGGTAAAAGGGTACAAACTTTTTTTTTTTTTTTGTAAGATTTTTTATTTATTTGACAGAGAGAGACAGCGAGAGAGGGAATACAAGCAGGGGGAGTGGGAGAGGGAGAAGCAGGCTCCCTGAGCAGGGAGCCCGATGCGGGGCTCGATCCCAGGACCCTGGGATCATGACCTGAACCGAAGGCAGATGCTTAACGACTGAGCCACCCAGGTGCCCCAAAGGGTACAAACTTTTGAGTATAAGATGAATGAGGTCTGAGGATCTAATGTTTAACGTAGTGACTGTAACTGATAATACTGTACTGGATAACTGAAATTTGCTTAAGAGAGAAGAACTTAAATGCACTCAACGACGAGCAAAAATATGTGAGGTAAGTATCACAACTGATTACTTAATTTGACAGGGGGATCCTTTCAGTGTATATGTACACCAAATCATCATGGCATATGCTTTAAATGTCTTACAATTTTATTTGTCAATTATACCTCAATAAAGCTGGGAAAGAGAACACAGTAAAAAAAAAAAAAGTTGTCAGAGTTGAATGACATTTTATTTTTTAACTGAACTTTGACCTATCATCAAGCAAGGACCATATTTTGAAAGTTTCTTTACAGTTACCTTTTGAAGGAATAAAATTACATTATCCACATAGATTAGTTATGGTCCTTTGGGTATCAGTAATCACAGTCACTTTTATTTGGATGTTACCTTTTCAGAACTTTTTACATACTTAAGTTGATCCCTTTCTACATTTCCAGTTGTGAGTTGAGCCATAATGTAACTTACTGAAGAATATGAGCTTTGAATTCAGACCTGAGCTTGAATTTCAGCTCCCACATTTATCAGTCATCCACCCTCAGGAAATGGGCTTATTTACCCCTGCATCTGCTTCCTCATGGGGAAGAATATCTACCTTTTTGTGATTGTTGTAAGGGTTATTAGGTAAACGGTATGTAAACCCCTGAACAAGGCTCAGTATGGTATTTCTACTATAGGTTTTCTCCATTCATTGGCATCAGCAAATCTAGCTACAGTGCTAATTCCATTTTCTGTACAAGAGTAGACCAGAATGTTAACCCTGCTCCTCTTTATATACTGCTGTTTGATGCAAATGGTTCTGTCAGACTTCTCTGAGACTGCATAACACAACTCTTTGATTATAATATTATGTATTTTTATTCTCAAACTCTCATCATGTAACACATGACTTTGCAAAAGCTACATGATGTGTGATATTACAACTGATTACAGATGAGAAATTCAGCTGCCTGCTATTGAGCTGAACACCAAAGCAGTTTGTGACATGGGAAAAAATGCCACTCTGCTCACTAAATTTTTCCTTTTGGGAAAATATAATTTTTCATTAAAATGTTACTTATGTTACGTGCAACAAGTGTCAAAAGGTCCTGAAACCAAATAGTTTGAGAACTACTGGTTTAGACTCTGACGGCTAAGGGCAAAAACTGCAAGGCAAGCAAGACTTCTTTAAATAGATGCCATGTGATATGTACCCATATCTCAGGGTCTTTGGGGGCTTCAACCTAAATGTATCCCCTGTCTTCCTTTCCCCGGAAAAAAAGAATATAAGCAGTTAATTACTGGCTCTAATCCCACAGAAAGTTAGTTTTTCTAAGCAGAGAGTTGGAGCCAGTTAGATACACTGAAGTCCCACTACGACTGCTATTAATGATGGTTATTTATGTTTGCTATCTTTCACACAGAGCTTAGTTGCATGGCATTTTGGAATGCCAGGTACCAAAAGTGAGATTACTGAAGGCAGTAAAACTGAGATTATCAGCCAAGAAAGACCTACTGGAGAAAGCAAAGTAAGTATGTTAAGTGTCGTTGTGTTAAGAATTAATTGGGGTTTTTTGTTGTTTATTTGAGAGAGCTCAAGCAGGGGGAGGGACAGAGGAAGAGGGACAAGCAGAGTGGAGCTTGGAGCCCAACAGGGGCCACAGGGCTCGCTGGATCCCAGAAACCTGAGATCATGCCCTGAGCGGAAATCAAGAGTTAGACGCTTAACCGACTGAACCACCCAGGCGCCCCTGGGCTTTAAATAAGAACCCAGAGACTGATCCAGAAATCATGGTTTGTTTCCTGCTAATTCTTCTAAACTGGCCAGATCGCAGAGCAAGCCCAAAGATGCCTTAAAAGGACTTCCACATTAACTATTCACATTGTATGTGAAACATAGGAGTTGATTCATAGTTTAAAAAATCATTTGGGAAAAGAGCTGTATCTTCTAAAAATCTCTGGCTTCCTGCAGTTATGGTGAACATTCTTCAAGGGAAAATTCAGTACAGGTAGCCTATCAAAGGATTTTTTTTGTCTTGGGAGATTGTTTAAAGAACAAAATACTGGAATTTTGAATACTTTCAGTTTATGGGGAAGTGTGGCATAAAATTGGTATCATGAGAAAGTTTTGACTGGTTTCCAGGATCACGATATTCAGGAACCAGTGTAAAACGACTAGAACCTCGTGTTCCGATATCCTTCCTTTTGATTGCTTTTTATTGCCTCGAGTTGCGTATCCTCCCAGGGCCTTTTCCCCCTCATCTCTCGTTTCTTACAGCTTTCTGATTCTCTTACACATTCCATTGCAAACTTGTCTTTATTCTTCCACTCCTCTTCTAACGAGGTTCATGGCTGGTGCCTTGGGTGGTTATCGCTGATCATCCTTCTCCTCAGTTACTTTCTTCTTCCAATTAGCCTGCTTTTCTGTCCTTCCAGTTGGCCCCTCTCTCAGAGCCAGTGAAGAAATGGACACTCCGGAAATATCCCTTGGATGCTGACCACTTAAACATGGATTCCTTAGCTTTATTTAATTTCGGATGAGAGTTATAAAGGATAAAATTATTTTATACAGATAATTCTGTTTCTTTTATCCTGTATTTTTTTTAGATGGGTCTTTATAAATACGAACCTCCTCTATTTACCTTCTTCACACCCCTTCTAAACAACGTTGACTATTTAAAACAGCCTGTTTTTTTTTCTTGGCACAAGGAGGACGTCATATATTCTTCATCCCATCTGGGCTTCCTTATCCAAACACCACCACTTATAAAGCCAGTGGCATTTGTCAAGGTGGTAGCCATGAGTCTATGCCTTTGTACATCAAATCTGAATGGAGCTTTTTGGTAAAGGGTCAAGTTAAAGTATATATATAATTTGGAAAAAAATTGAGCATATAAAAGAACTTGTTTCATTGGTTCTTTTATAGTTATGAAAATAGGTATTAACTGATTTTTTATAACTGTCTTTATAGTTACTTTTTTATATACACGTGTGTATGTGTATATAATTTGTGTACCTTAGTAAGTCAGCTTATGAAATGGTAGATTTATAGCCATGACAGTGTGTTAAAGAAAAAATCATTCATGACCCTTGTTAAAGAACAGTAAGGCAGACTTTTATCCAGGACCTTTGTGCTAGGTGTAGGGACCACTACAATGGGATTTTGCAGTTGGGTAGAAAGATTGGGCTCAACTCTGAATACAACAAGGAATAGTAGGAATTTATAGCCAAGGAGCAAGGTGGAGGTGAGTGGGTGGAATATGACTGAGGAAACATCAGGGATAATAAGGGATTCTTGCTAAAGGCAGGACAGGGTGATAGGTCATCATTGGAAGATGGTGTGGGATAAGGAACCCAATCAGATATTGAAAGAGGTCAGATCCTGAGAATGACAAAGTCTGGCTAACCTCACTCAGCAGGATTCTTGATAAAGTTGGACAATGAAAAGATGAACATGGAAGCTCAAGAAATCAGTTGAACTCTCTTCTCAACAAGGATGGAAAGACTGTCAAGATAGGGTTCAGTCTGTAAAGAGAACGGATAGCCTTTCCTCACCCTGATCTTTTTTCTTTACCCTCAGACAATATCCTCAACTACTCCCTTGAAATTAATCATCATTTATCTGGTTTTAGGCAAATACAGGTTTTTTTACTTTTCAGACTTGATATTCCCTTACTTTTTACCTTTAAGTTTGAGAAATTCAGAGAAACCTATAACTCGATGAGTACCCTTTTAGTCTTTTTCTGTACATGCATAATGTCTTAATAATTAGATGTTGCTGCATAATTTTGTAACCTGCAATTCACTTAACATACTGTAGAAATTTATATTTTTTAACATGTAACAAATTCATTAGGCTTAACATTTAACAAGTACAAAAGAGGAAGAGTGAAAACTAAGTCTTCCTCCTATCTGGAGAAGCAGTTTTAATAGCTGCCTAACAGTATATCATAAGGATGTACCATGTATCATTTTTAACCCATCTCCAATTGTTGACATTTGTGAGTGGGTTTGTTACTATTTCATTATTTATGAACACTGGTGGAACAGCCTTACAGAAACAACTTTTGGTCAACCCTGTGATTTTTTTTTTTAATGATAAATTTTTCTTGAACTTCCTTCCATCCTTTGTTTTTATTATTATTATTTTTTTAAGTAATCTCTACCTCCAATGTGGGACCCAGACTCACTACCCTGAAATCAGAGTCGCAAGCTCTACCAACTGAGCCAGTCAGGCACCTTCCTTCCATCCTTTTTCTGATTTCTTCCCCTTTGACCTTTTTCATCTTTTTTTTCCTGCCTCCAAATGCCCTCAAGCCTCAACTCCTGTTCCTTGGCCTTTCCCTAGCAGTTCTTAATGTTCTCTGGTATCGATACTCAACCCCTGTTCCTTCCTCGGATTCCGTCATCTGTCCAGGTGCCATATCTGATTTTCTTTCCTTTACCTATGTCCCCAGTATTTTCAGCTTTACCATCTGCTTTTTATCTTCGAGTTTCAGAATGATGATCCTGCGGCGAAACGCTATCCTACATTTCTTTTTTTTTTTTTTTTTAAGATTTTATTTATTTATTTGAGAGAGAGAGAATGAGAGAGAGAGAACACATGAGAGGGGATAGGGTCAGAGGATGAAGCAGACTCCCTGCCGAGCAGGGAGCCCGACGCGGGACTCGATCCAGGGACTCCAGGATCATGACCTGAGCCAAAGGCAGTCGCTTAACCAACTGAGCCACCCAGGCGCCCGCTATCCTACATTTCACTGACAAAAAGAAAGCTGGGTGGATAATAATGTTCATGGTCTGGAGTCAGAGTAAAACTGGGTTAACAGCCATCAGTGATTGTTACTGTTATTCCTCTCAGGCTGCTATTTTAATCCTGTGTTTTGGTTCTGGTAGATAAAAGTACTTTTCTATCTCTACAACTTATTAAAACCTGTACTTTTACAGAAGTTGTAGCTTATATGTAAAATTTTGCTTATAGATCTGAGAGTTCTGGACCATCTGGGTCTCAAAAAATGACCAAAGTATACACATTCTTTCTGATCATATTCTGTATTACGAGAAATACAAATTCCTATTTATATATTTATAGTGGACCCTTGAACAACACCGGTTTGAAGTGCAAAGGTCCACTTATATGCAGATTTTTCCAATATGGGACAGTGCTATATATGTATTTTCCTTATGGTTTTCCTAATATTTTCTTTTCTCTAGCTTACTTTACTGTAAGAATACAGTAATGTAACACATATACAAAATATGTGTTAACTGACTTACCAGTAAGGTCAAGAGTAGGCTATTAGTAGTGAAGTTCTGGGGGAGTCAAAAGTTATATACCGATTTTTGACTGTACAGGGAATCAGCACCCCTTCCTTGTTCAAAAATCAACTGTAATTATTTGGGAAATGAGTGGATTAAATTAGTTCTTTGAGAATAAAGTTCTTTTTGTTTTGTTTTTTTAAAGATTTTACTTATTTGACATGGGGGGGGCCCAAGCAAGGGGAAGGGAAGAGGGAGAAGCAGGCTCCCCGCTGAGCAGAGAGCCCGATGCGGGGCTCGATCCCAGGACCCTGAGATCATACCTGAGCCGAAGGCAGACCTTTAACCGACTGAGCCACCCAGGCACCTGAGAATAAAGCTTTAAATTAGACATACCATGAGGTTTTCTTTTCGTTCTTCCTTACAGGGATGGAAGCGAAAGTGAAGCAGTGTTTTATCCTATGTACTTCGGCAGACCTTCTGCAATTCAGCTAAAACCATGACTGCTCTTTCTTCAGAGAACTGCTCTTTTCAGTACCAGTTACATCAAGCAAATCAGCCTCTAGATGGTAACTGTCTGCTATTCTTGATTATACTTGGGAAAATATTACTGAATATCCTCACATTAGGAATGAGAAGAAAAATCACCTATCAAAATTTTATGGAATATTTCTGCATTTCACTAGCGTTCATCGATCTTTTACTTTTAGTAAACATTTCCATTATATCCTATTTCAGGGATTTTGTATTTTTAGGCATTAGGTTTACTAAATACCACATCTGCCTATTTACTCAAATTATTTCTTTCACTTATGGTTTTCTGCATTATCCAGTTTTCCTGATAGCTTATATAGATTATTACCTGAATTTCTCCAAAACCACAAAGCTAGCATTTAAGTGTCAAAAATTATTTTATTTCTTTATAGTAATTTTAATTTGGATTTCAGTCCTTGCTTACGTTTTGGGAGATCCAGCTATCTACCAAAGCCTGAAGGCACAGAATGTTTATTCTTACCAGTGTCCTTTCTACATTAGCATTCAGAGTTACTGGCTGTCATTTTCCATGGTGGTGATTTTATTTATGGCTTTTCTAACCTCTTGGTCAGAAGTTACTGCCTTGGTACAGGCTGTTAGGATGACTTCCTATATGAATGAGACTATCCTGTATTTTCCCTTTTCATCCCATTGTAGTTATACTCTGAGCTCTAAAAAAACACTCTTGCCCAAGTTCATTATCTGTTTTCTTGGTACCTGGTTACCATTTGTACTACTTCAAGTAATTATCCTTTTACTTAAAGTACAGATTCCAGCATTTATTGAGATGAACATCCCGTGGTTGTACTTCGTCAATAGTTTTCTCATTGCTACAGTTTATTGGTTTAATTGTCACAAGCTTAATTTAAGAGACATCGCATTACCTGTGGATCCATTCGTCAACTGGAAATGCTGCTTCATTCCACTTACAATTCATAATCTTGAGCAAATTGAAAAGCCTATATCAATAATAATTTGTTAATGTTGCCATGTTAAAACTAAAACTGACAACTACAGTAGGAATCATAATTTTACAAAGGGAAAGGACATACAAAGATTGAACTGAACTGAACTGAGGCTCCCCTCCCCGGCCCCAACTTTCATACCTTTTCAGAATGTGTCTTTTGGGACTATGGTATTAAAAACAAAATAATTCCAAGAAAATTTTTTATACCTGTTCAGGAACACTGCGTGTTACCAATATTAATTTAACACAGAAGTGAAGCGAGTTAATATTTGGCCATACTGATTTCATGTTACCCAAAAAACTAGTGGATGCAAACTGTTATGTAAATCTGAGCTTCTCTGCCAGTGATATATAAATGTAAATAAACATTTTTATTAAATTCAGAGCAAGAAAATCAAGATCATTTTCTTAAAATTATTTGGTGTAAATATTCCTTTAACATAAAGGGAAAATTAGCTCAATTTAAATTTAGGTAATTTTCAAAACTCTCTCTCTGTTCTTAATACAGATATTCCTGGAAGAAAAGTTTTAGTTGCTCACCTTACAGAACCGGGGAGTAGTGACTAGGTCTCTTTCCATGACATACCAGATTCATTTTCATTTATAACTTATATGTCACATACTTGCATGTCAAATCATAATCACATGGGCAATGTATCACACTGTAAAAGTAAAGGAGGGTTTCTTATCCTCAGCACTGTTCACATTTTGGGTTGGATAATTCTTTGTTGTGGGAGACTGCCCTGTGCACTGCAGGGTCTTCGCCAGAGTAAAGCCATCTCAATGGCAGAAATCAACTGAAGTCACTTTGTTCAACTACGTAGATACTGTCTATAACTGTCACCATTTCTAAACTTCATCCCCTCTACTTCTCTGGGTTACTTTCCCTCTGACTGTACCACTTTCTAACTAACTGGCCATTACCTAGGACTGAGATACTTTAAAATATATTGTACTTAGTAAAGATTTACACTCTGCAGATTATAAATAGGCAAATTTGTAACTATTTCAAAGCCCTCATAAGCTTAAAGAAAAAATTATTCAATCGACCAGCCAAATGGAAGAGGCTTTTATTTGTAAAGAAATGAACTTACAACTGGTCTACAATATATTATTGTAATATAAACAATATAAATAAATGATCCTGTAGGCCCACTAACCTTCCATCCAGACCCACATGAGGCAATGTTAACAACAATATTCTATATGAAAATGTGCAGGTAACAAAGGTGCAATTACAAGCAAGTTTAAGCAGCAGAGTATAAGGTGCTTTAATTTAACAGTTAATGTTGCCATCAACAAACATTTGAATGCTCAATTTTACTTCACTGAATACAGACACAACAAATATGAAAATCTAAAATTCATACACATGCTACTTGTTAATATGAAAGTGCTTTCTCTTTTAAAAAAATACACCAAATGGACAGTCTTTTTACATAGATCATGATGTGCTCTTATAATGCAAAATTAACTTCATTTTCAGGTTATACATTTTAAAACTGTAGCTATAGACACCAATCTAGGAACGCTAATGCTAAGAGTGCTAAAACTATTTCATTTCCTGTAAGGAGGACTCTAATACAATATCCAGTGGAAAGAATACATCTATATATAATCTTAACATCTGTTTTTTGTAAAAGTAAAAAAGGTTTCCTTTCCCCTTGGTGATGCTTTGTTCAACCTGGGTAGATGAGCTTTTGAGGTTTTAGTAATATGAAAGTCCTATTTTAGAACAATGGGAGGAACCAAAAGGAATTTAAAAATCAGTTAATGTGTGCTTGAAGCATCAAAAAAAAATTACAACAATTTGCCTTTGTTAAATCAACAAAGTAACATTTTTTTTAACAAGCAAGAAGACAAAAAGCAGTAATTTAACAGAGGCTTGAAACGCCCACCCTCGCCTCTCCTGTCAGTACCCCTCCACACACTGTGTCTACAACTCCAGCCTTCACCACAGCTCACTCCTCACTCTGAGGATAGTTTTTAGAACTCACTTTGACTTTTTTTTCCTATGGAAAAAAACAAGACCAAGCTTCTGAATGAGGTGATTGGGAATCTAAGTGTACTGGCAATCAGACATCTATAATTATGCACACTGCATTAGCTTTTTAAAATTCAAGAATACATATACAAAAAGTATGCTATAGATATTTTAACACCATAAAATATTTGAAAAATTAGGTGAATGAAAACATTTTAAAAGTAAATTTTAACCAGGACCATGGAAAATTCTTTTAAACCCAGACTATTTGGTTACTTGGGTGTCAGTGTTCTATTTTCAATCAGTTTTAGATTCTAATCTAACATGTATTGGGACATTTTCCTGCTTTAAAAGCTGCAACGATGATGCATAAAAGATCTTCTTTAATATTAGGTATTTTTATTTTGAGGGGGTGAGGAAAAAAAGATATTTTCATTTTGTATCTTTATGGAGAATGCTAGCATGATGTTAATCTGTATTGCTGGAACAACAAGAATTAGAACATTTCACAGAACCCCCAAGTGGTAAGGAAATTACCCAGTTAATCAATGCCATTCAATATTTATTCTCCAAATAGCTGTCAATTCAAGCATGGAATGGTTTTATGTTGACCAGTTCTGCATTTTAAAGGAAACCCTTTTAACTATGTAATACATGTGTGCTTTCTAAAAAGTATTTGTAATAACAATAAATTTTGTGTAATTTCTTGCTTTATCAACAAAAGACAATAAAAAACAAACCTGTTTAGCGATCTCCTTTGAGACTTTTCAGTTTTAGAAAGTTACTCCACTGTCAGTACTGGGTGTAAAGCTTTTGTAGTTAACAAATGTATAGTAAATCAGCACCAGCTTCTTTCTTTGTATTGTTCTGTCACACACCCTGTATAGCAACACCTCTGGAATAGATTCAAGGGTCAAAATAATTCTGAGAAATATGAGCTGTCACAACAGTCTGAAAATGTAAATCCTTATCAGGTACCCTTGATTTTGTAACCGATAATCAGGTATATGATTGACTATGATTAGTATGTGAAATGTGTTTTAGGAATATTGTGCTGTGATTCACTCCGACCCCTTAGATGTCATCTAGCTTAATACTTTTATTTACCCCGGACATAAAAATTTCCCTCTCAGTTCCAACTTCACATTCAGTACAGTAAGTAATAGTAATAATAATGTCCATGTTTGTTTAAAGCCACAATCAGAATTGTTTGGGAAGATTTTGTGTACTTATTACCAGTTCCTTAAGTCATGTATACCACACATTGCACATAGTAAGTGTTCAAATGGTTTACTAAAATGAATGGATAAATGCATGAATGACAATGTTCATATGTATTTGTATGTTCAGTGGTTAACTAGTAGGAAGCATTTACAAAAATGCCCTCATTTGCTTGTCTGTACAATTTTCCTTCTCTACTTTAATCCGTAAGAGAACAAAAACTGCAGGTGGCCCAGGAAATGGATGCTTAACATTTATCTTGTAGCAAAAGCTCTTAGTATGAAATGAACTGTTCCAAAGGGAAGAGAGTAAGTAGAAGCAACTTTAAAAATACCCCATTATGTGGCCTAGAATCATAGTTTTAGAGCTGGGAGGTACCTTAAAGATGATTTAAACCAAAATCAGCCTTTTGAGTAGTAGAGGCTCCATACTGTGTATTCAGAAGATGGAACAGGTTAAAAGCAAAGGAAGGGCTGAAGGTGTCACACGCCACTAAGTCACCAACTGCAAGTAAAACTCCCAGCCCCCCAACCAGCATTTTATCTTCTTTCATTTAATGATTATGTTCATCTCTTATTTACTACTGAAGTAGACCATTTAGTACTACCTAAAACAAAAAGAATTAAGACTTTAACAACACATTCTAAATAAAGATTTTAAGCAATGGACACTTCTCGTTTGCTTGAGGCAAGACTAAAAAAAGTTCTTTCTAGAACAGATTCACGTTTATTTCACTACCAGCCCCACCACTATCCTATAAACACCAACTTCTTCACCTCCATTAATTAAAGCTCCACAAAACATGGGTTTAACACTGATAATAGTTCCTAGAGCATAACTTTTCAGCCAATAACTGATGGCTACTATCAATTCTTAAGATGATGACTGGAGTCAGTTGAAGTAGGTGGTCTCAAAGGAATTACTGACTTCTGCTTATATTTAAAACTATGCCATGTTAGCAGAACAGTATGTTAAATTTATATTAAGTTCTTTTTTCTGACTTAAAATTCATCACTAGACTTCTTTTCAGCAATACATTTTAAAACCCTTGTAAAGGTTTTCTTTCTGTGGATTCATACTGACATCATCAATATCAGAGAACAATTATACTTTTCACAAAAGCAGTGGGAACAAATACTTCTCTAATGTACCCTCTTCTCCAACATCTGAGATTAAAATTGTCATCTTTAAATAAAATTAAATGTTCACAAGCTATAAAAAAAGAAAAAAATGAAACATTCATGGAAAACCTTTCCTAAAAGGACCCATAAACATGGCACTGAAGAGGTGTGTGTTCATGAGTTCGAGCAGAATGGGGTTTTCATTAGAGAAGCTGGGCCTCAGAGCTGAAAAGGAGAGAGACCGCTCCCTTTTAATGTCTGTGAGCTCACGTGAAAGTTCAGAAAAAGCCAAACACGGTGCTCTGGAAAATGACGCTAATTTGTATTAGTGCTTTACAACTTTCAAAAAAAGCTTTGTCATAGTATTATTTTAAAATAGATTAAATAAGCTCTAAAAAATAATATGTAAAACTTTAAATTCTTAAAAATTTAGGAAACTTTTTCCAAAGAAGATAATATAATTTTCAACTTTTTTTATTATTATTGAAGAAATGGCTTGTATTGCTGCTATGAAGGAAACTATATAATGGTACATATTATGAACTAACAAAAAAGGAATATCTTCCCAAAGAATTTTTTTAAGATGTACAGTTTATAATAGGTTGAAATTAAACTTTAGTAAGATTGCATATTTATTTTTCTAACACTGTATTTGTGCTTATCTAAATTGAATCACAATCTTTAAGATTAAATCAAATGCTCTTAAATAGACTCATAAAATACCAATATTGATGAATGTGAATTAAACAGTTCATTTCATGATCCACACTACTGTGCATCAAAGAAAGAGAGGTAGGCTTCTGTTGAAATCCATACTAATAACAAGAAAGCTATAGCTCTCTAGTCATCCAATTCTTAGATACAACCTAACAAATAAAATACTATCTTAAAATGCCTTTGTAACAATCAGCCTTGTAAGGTTGATTCAACTGTGGTATCTGAAAATGGATACTGTCCTCTATAATTCCAATAACTCAATTATAACAATTAACCTTTTGAGTTTTTGACAGATACTCTCCAAGTACAATGGTTGTCACTTTTTGAAGTAAAAAATCACTAACTTATATATCACTGGAACTATTTATTAATAGTCCTTTTAGGGGCAGGAAGTCCTCCTAGGGCAGGATCATTTGATACAGAGTGAAAGAATGAGTATGATTACAGGTGAATCTTACTGCTGTAACGGACCCAACCATTACACTGTATTATTCTGAACTACTGAAGGTCATATCTATACTACACACCCTCACTCCGTTAACTGTACTGTCCCCTTGGGTCTGGAATGCTTTTCCTCCTGTTTGTCTCTTCCTCCACTTCCCTGTCCTTCCCACTGGAAAACCTTCCTCGAGGCCCAGCTACATAGATGGTGCACAGGAAACAGACTGAACATTGTTGCGTCGATGGGCCAGTTCCTACTGCCCAAACGTTTCATTGAAACGTGACTGTTAGGTCTTAGAAAGTCCTGCCCCAACTGCCTTCCTAAAATTAACTCTACTACAAAATCCTCTCTAAGGATTTTCAGGCAAAGGTCTCTAAGAAGTTTTCCCATGGTTCTCGCGGGGCTAGAACAGGCTTGAGGGAAGCGAAGCAGTAGGGGAGGGAAGCAGTAGGGGAGGCCCTCTGAGGCTGTCACACAGGCAGCATGCATTCCTGCCAGTCATTAGGGGTGAGGATCTTCAAACCACAAAATATAATCACAAGGTTCTAGTTTAAAATGTCTTTACAACTTTTTAACAGTGTGTCCAATCAGGATTTCAGCTACTCAGTACGGCTGTGAGGACAGCATCATTCACATCCATCTATAATAGTTTATTCTTTCCAAAACGGCTTACACATATGTAAACACAACCTAAGAGTATGCAATCTATATATTGCCCTCCTACCATACTTACGCCATGATGGTACCAGAACCCTCCGAATGCAAACAACAGGACTTTATAACATTTAACTGAACCAGTCTCTAATATGGGACACTGTGACAGGTTTCAGTATCAGACCGGTATTTGAATAAATGTCTGACTATAATTTCACACTTGATATATGAAGATTAGCTAGGTCAAAAATTAGTCAAAGGTATGGGCACAACAATACTTCATACAGTTCTAAGCAAGTGTTTAAACACACTAGGAAACAAAAACAAACAATGGGCTACCTAAAAAAATCATCTCTATTTAAAACATGAATATTAACTTCTTCAAAAGTGCAGAAATTTGTTCAGTGTTGAAGTGGGATAAGCAAAGTGGCAGGTCTCTTGTCTGCCTCTCTCCCATTCTCAAGCTTCTTCGCTAGTATGTCTTCTCCCCATTCCACATTCTCTACTCCTATGTGACAGCCCTTAAGCTGATACTAAGAAAAGCATCTGTTTAGCGATGCCATAGCATCCTGGAAATAGTTATATGCCATTAAAAAGTGACAGGTTTGGGGACAGCACTCTGCCTTATACAATAGTGATTATATCAAAGCTGCATAGCTTGTCAGACACAAGGCTTGATGAAAATCCATATCATGTAAAAATGTTTACAAACCAGCTCTCTGAGTGTGTTTATTTTCTTAGGAACACATGGCTTAAAGCAAATAAAATCTGAAACGTGTAGGTTTTATTTCCCTCAATGGGAAAAGAGTGCATCAGTTTAAAGAAGTCAGAAGATGCAAACTCAGGTAGCAAAAGTAGAAAGAACTTCCCATGTCCCCTTTTTGTCATTCTTTCTCCTCCTAAAACAATTATTAGCATGAAGAAAAAACAACACTCTCCCCACCTACATCATACCAAAACTGTGCTCAGAACCTAGGAGAGAGGTGGATGCCCAGTGTTATCGTCCATATCCATCATATATAACTGAAGCTCTGATTTTAAGATGGTTAATTCTCTAGAAAGAAACAGATGCATCAACAGGGAAAACTACCAGTTGAGCAAATGAGCCATTTCTAAATAAAATAGCTCATTTGAAAAACCAAGTATATTTTCTAGGCATGTTTTGAGTGAGGACAAGAGAAGATCTGGACTACTTTTGAGATTATTACAAGATTTAAGATTATAAGGTGCTCTCATCAAATGGAAACCCCCCCCCCCCCCGCCCCCAGCCGTTCTTATAAGCTTTCTTGAATATTTAACACAGTGCTAGGCATGGGGGCTTTCAGTTAGTATATAATGACTGATATTAGAAAAGGGAGTAAATAAAAGGAGAACCTGTACATAGTTCAAAGTTAATACCTTAAAGGCTATAGATAATATAGTTATGGGCGGTAATCATTATTGCTAGGGGAGTCTATCCCCAAATAATCAATTGCTTGTGGATTATCTACGAAAACGTTTTAATTCCAGAGGAGATTTTCCTTTGTGCCCTCCACACCCTCCCTACCCCTGCAGTGGATCATCTCCTACTAATGCTCAGCCTATACTTGTGTTCTGGAACTGCAAGATGAGGGGGGGAAAGTCAAGCATATGACAACTCTGTCATAACGATTAACTTGCTAACAAATGAAAATTGACTACAGAGTACCTACCTTTCCTTGAAACTTTAATCCAATAATTAAAAATGTGATATAAAGAAATATGTAACATAGACTACAAGCTATTGTAGGTCTGGAAAATGAGCCTTACACTATATTACACATTCTAATCCTACACATAACTGTCAGTAAACATCTTCTTTTAAAACATTACTACACAAAAGAATCCCACAAAGCATACATTCAAACAAGAGGCATCTAAAGATTAAAAAAATTACCCGCTGTATTTTTGTATAAAAATAATCAACATTCTCTAATGTACACAAAGCCAAAAGATAAATATCTGTGATGTCTTTAATGACATCTTTAGTCCTCTACTAGCTCAACACAATCTTTTTGAAAAGAGCAGTGACAATGACTGAAACCCATGGACTCTTCCTTCCCCACTTACTGAACTCCTGCCAAATATCTACGTATGTTCCTTCTATTTTAAAACATTTCCATCGTGTGGCAAAGATAAAAAAAAAAAAAAAGATTAAAATAAATTTTTTATGTCCAGGACTATCAGGCTCTCACGGCTCCCACAACAATTTTGTTTTATTGTCATAATTCTGATAGGACACTATTTGGTGAAAAATTTTACTTTAAAATTTTTTTCCCTAAAACATGTACTTACAAAATTGGGTCTGATAATCCAAGAGATATTATTGGTGGGTACTTTGTAGGAAGCATGCAAGGGTTTAGTCAAGAAAAAGGAATGTGCATTCTAGCTAGACCCAGCATGTTCAAGGTTGGAAAAAAATCCGAAGACCAACCACATATCCACTACAAACTACTGTCATGCCAGGTAAGCTTGGACTCCTTGTAAGGCTATGCACTGGTTCATAAGGTATAATCACATTATGCCTTCATCAGTGCAGAAAAGCAGATATGAAAGATAATTAATAGGAATCTGTACTTTCGGAGAGTCAAATTATTTGTATGCTAGTCCTTATTTTACAGGTCAATTTAGTGGACTTTTCCCTTGTCTCTAGGATGCATAAAACTGGGAAAAATACTTCAGCAGAACATTAATACTATCTGAAATACATCCACTGTATCATGTATTCCTTATTGTGCTCCATCTTTTCAAATTATCCCTTTTGGTAAAAAAGAGCAACATTTATCCCTCCTACACTAGGGTTTCCGAACTTTGACACTACTTGATAAATCTTTGTTTTGGAACCGTCCTGTGCACTGTGGGATATTTAGCAACATCCCTGTCCTCCATGGTCTAGATGCCAATAACAACCCCACCCAGCCCCTCCAAGCTATGACAACCAAAATGTCTCTAGACATTGTCAAATGTCCCCTGGGCAGCAACACTGACCTTCTGTTGAGAACCACTAATCTAAATGTACAAAAACTAAGAGGAAAACTTTCTCAGCCGCACCAAATTCTTAGTCAAGTTTGGAACAGAAACCAACTCTTCTGACTTCCAGATCAGTATTATTCATGCTAGAATGCAATCCTTTTTTTATAGACAAAGCAATTGTCTGACAGACATTTTTTTAAATGCACACTGTTATCTCATGGCATACAATTCCAGTCACTGGACTCCTAAACTATTCCTAAATTACTCCTAAATTATCTCTCTCATGACAACCTATAGAAAACTTACAGGGTAGAAAAATGTATAAGAAAACCGAATCAAAAGAGGAGAAATGTAAATCATTAAATTACTTTTAAAAGGATTCTTTATATTAACGATAAACATCACCTTTAAAAAATTATCTAGTATAACACGTTTCTTTGAAAAATATCATGGCCCTCTATATAAGTCTTTCGTTGTTGCATGTAACCTGTAAAATTAATTTTTACCAATGTTGGCTACTTATGAAAATGTATGATGAATTATATCTGTAGAAGAAATGTCACCTTTTGATGTGGAGATCCCAATGTGCTTGGCTATCCACCACAATATATGATAATATTCTAGGCCAACTTGAGCCTTTACCTTACAAGTCTGTTTAAGAAAAGTAAAAACTGCTGTTTTCTCACAGCCTCATGATCCTGTTAAGATTCCTTCAGAGAGTTGATGCGTGCACAGATCTTCAGGGCCGGGCCTAATTTGATATTCATTGCACTCATAAGATGGTCTTCTTTTAGCAAAAGAAGGGCCTGTCCATCAATCTCCTGTGCTCTGAACTCATCTGCGATATCTTGGCAGCCTGGAATTTGAGCAGAGGACGGAAGTTAGCATTAATACAAAATAATTAGATGTTACGTCTAACAGTCACAGTTATGTTCTCAGTGGATCTGAGTATCTGAAATACAGGCTGAGAAACAAATGAAATTTATTTATGGTAGTCTTGGGTTCACTCCTGAAGAAGAGAATATTTCTTGGAATTCTGAAAATAAGAATTAATTCAAAATCAGGTAAAGCAATTTACTTGGAATTCTTGTTCTAAAAATATTATTATAGAAATAATTAGAGTCAGGAAAAATGTAGATTCATCAGTTCAGATATAACATACCTTGACAAAAAAGACAATGGTATTACCTCAAAGCGTGCCACACATAGAACAAGTTTGGATTAACTAGTTATTATACCTCATGAACTTTTCTTTGTATAATATACCCTTCACATACAGGTGTAGGGAAATAAAATACAATGTTCTGTCATTTGAGTAACAATTTAGAAATATTTTCTCAAGTACCAGAGTACGACTTTCATTATCATTTGTACCTTATTCTAATTTACAACCTTCAATTACCAAGCACATGTAAAACATTTTTATTTTTTACTCAGGAAAGAACCAAACCAACAAGATTGTAGTATCAATCTATTGCAATGCTGCTGAAATGTATTACACTGCTTGACTTGTAATTTCAACTTCAAATCTTAGTATCACTGGATTTGTCTCTACTTTTGATAAGAAAACATAAATTCCCATTGAAATTATGAACTTGCCCCCTAATCTCTTGCCAAATATTTTATCTCTCAGTGTAAACCAGGCGCTTTAGCAGGTAGCAATGCTAACATCTACTTGAACCTCAAACGTTTTTATTATCTACCAAATTTTGCACAGCCATGTTACTCAATAAACTTCCCCACTAAGGGTAAAGAAACAACGAGGGAAGGTACGAAGAAAGGAGAGAATGCAATAATGTGGAAGCTTCCTTGTAAGAGACAGTGAAATTATAAAAATGAATTTAAGAGTAAAAACTAACAGCTTCAAGTCTATTTTATTCAAATCAGCATTCTAAGAGAAAACACAAAGATAACGAATAATGGAAATGGTTACATTACACCGCTGGAGAGCACAACTTTGCTGGAATGATTATCCTTTCTACTGCAAATGTGTCATCCACTTGTTTACATAAGATAATGATATCATCCCTATAACCCCGGTACCAAGCACAAAGCATTGTTAGGTGCTAAATACATACATTTCTGTATAAGTGAAGGACTGGATGAGTGAATAAACAAACAATAAACAAAAACAGGATCTTCTACGGAAGAGCTACTTGTAAGAGTAATACACTTTCTTCTGTATTCAGCTGTATGGGCATCTTTTCTCTTGGTTATTTCTCTTCCCATCTTCTCTGTTGTTTCTTTCCTGTTTCATATATGGCAGCCAGCTTTTCAATTTCTCTATTTTAATTTCTCAGACTAAAAAACTGACATTTCAAAAGTACCCTAAGCAGAATGTGATGGTTTTGCCCATTTACCATATGAAAGAAATTATACAGTTAAAACGGGATTACTCACCATAGAAAAGCTCCCTTTCTTTTCCCAGAGGTAGCTCTCAAAACTGGGCAGACAAAACTGACTAATCTTGCATCTAGTTGTGACTTCATCCTTCTTTTTATGAAAGAACTAATGTTCTTCTCTCTTCAGTCTTACTTACAAGAACACAGGAAAGAAAAGAAGAGAGAGAAAGACAGGGCGGGACTTATTTAGATTCAGAAAACAGGAGCAATGAGAAGTAATGAGGACTGTAAGAGCTACATTTGGGAATAGAAACAAGGAGTTCTCCATGAAGAAATACATAGCACGTGTTTTTCCTCTGTACTGGGAGATCCCTCTTCAGATGTCTTCTTGTAGTAAGTTAAATGTATTAGCAAAATAATAATGAACAAAAAATGTTTCGGGAAACACCATGATCGTGTAGGAATGCATTATCTTCAGAATTTTAGATCACAACTTCCATAAGCCAACCACAACAAAGAGCAGTTATACTATACATGAGTATAGAAATGAAAAAATAAAATTACTTTAAAAAAGAAAAAAAAAGGCAGAAGCAAATATTTTTCCGAAACTCACTAAAGAAAAATGAATTTTCAAAAAATGTTTAGATGCTCAGGGTATACTGAGCTAAAAGTTCAATGAGTTTCTGACATTAGAATCTACTTCTGTAAAATGACTGGTGCCCCAGGGACTCATACAAAATATATCCCAACTGCAGCACCCAGTCAGCATTGCTGGCTTTATGTCACCAGAAGCAGCTATCAGGATGGGCATGGACCTCTGCAACTGGACGAGTCCCAACTGAACTTTTCAGTCCAGTCCCTTTTCCAGCTAAACCCAAAACAAAACACTGCACAAAAATGATCTCAGTAAGGCTGGTGAAAATATATCACCTGCCACTTAATATTACATAATAAACAAGTCCCAATAGTAGTATTATGAAAACCAATAGTCATATGTTTTTAGGCTAATTCCTACTTTATATGCCTACAGAGAAACCAAATCTACAGATTCACAAATTAATAAATACAGAATAAACTGACCTTTGCACTGATCGAGTTAAGATACTACAGTTAATTGAAGAGAAGAATCATTCCCATAGAGAACTTTTTAATGCACAAAAATTAGAAGAAAATAGATATTTTTTAATTTAGAGAGAGTGCGCACACGAGGGGGGGGCGTGGACAGAGTGTGTGTGAGAGAATCTTAAGCAGGCGCCAATCTCAAGACCCTGAGATCATAACTTGAGCCAAAACCAAGAGTCAGACACCCAACTGACTGAGCCACCCAGGCACCCCAGAAGAAAATAATTTTTCACTGTGGCAGCAGCTCTGAGATTGGATATACAGCATACAGCTCTAATATGGTCCCACCAGGATGGTTTGTAAGATGACATTATACAAAGAGAAAACTCCAGGAGTAAATATCGGTGCCCTGATGAAAGAGGGAAGCCTATCTCAACTGGAAAGAAAGAAAATACAGAGATTACAAAAGTTATAAGCTTGTTCATTCTATAAGAAAAGGTTGGAAGTAGATTACCTGGAAGAAAAACAATGCAGTCCCGAATGAGCCTGAAAGAGGCTCAAAAGATGTTTACAAAGGCCAGAGGAGCATAGAGAAATGAAGACAAAAGCATTTTCTGATATGAGATTTACTTTAGGCCACAGGGATTATTCAGAGAGAAATACTGAGAAAGAAGATATAACTGATCACACAAATAAGCCTGTTATTTAGCCTGTCAAAGCAGTTCGGAAGGACTCCCATTTAATCAGTTAAAGGAAAGCAGACTCTCACACAGCACCAAACAATTCTAAATTATAAAGCAGTTTCCCTTTAATGATAAGTAATGTTCTCTAAACAACTGGCAACAAAATTGTCTTGATAAACTAAGACAAGCATCTCAAATATAAGCACTTTTTTTTTTTTAAACTGAAATGAAGCAAGAATGAGACAAAGGAGTTTAGCCTTTGTTCTAAAATAGCAGCCAAGAATAACCTCACAGCAAATGGGTATTGGGGAAAGTTTGAAAATTAGCCCTAACAAAAGTATATGAAATGATAGAAGAATCGGATACCTATTATTTGTTAATTATTTGACCAATTACTTTCCTCAGGATATGAACCAATGCTCCTCCCCAAAGGAAAGGAAATAGTTTCCCCAAATGAGAAATCAGGCTAATAGCTTACATGCCCCATGTGGAAGATGAAGATTACTTCTGAAGATGACAGAATCAAAGTCCAACCCCAAGGAATCAGTAGAGAGTCCGGTGTTAATTCTCAAGATATCTAGACTGGTCTAAAAACTAAAATTTATGTCATCAAATATTAAAACCACAACCAGTGAAGACTCACAATCTTCTAACATACCAGTTTTAAAGCAGATTCAAAACCTATATGGTTAGCACTTAACTCATACCTAAGTTTCCTTAGGTGCGTGTTTAAAAAATCTTCAATGAAAAATGTATCCTTTCTTTATTTAAACAACTGCAATCTTTCTTTAAAAGTGACCATATCTTGTTTAAAAAAAAAAACAACAAAAAACTTATTTAGCATTTCTGAAACAAGCTACTGAAAAAATAATAAAATGTCATAGAATTCTGTTTATATAAGGTAAAATGGCAGTTTTTTTTTTTTTTAAAGCAGTAATAGTTCTGAATATACTTTCTTCATTCAGCACATTAACTGTAAGTTTGCTTCTGAGGTAGTGGTTACCTTCACAGAAAGATTAATCAGCAAAAATAGCTGGATTAATTTTAATAAGTCTGTCGAGTTCAAAGGGGATATATTTTTCTGGAAAGTTTGTATCAAGAGAAATAATGTGATTCACAATAAAATCAAAACGGAGCAAACATTTAAAAAATCTCCTTGTTTTCCACATTCGTAAGGTTAAAATGAGTAAGATTTGATTAGAAAAAAAAGTCTTTACATAATCAGTGTGGGTCTCATCATGAGCAATGGTGCAGTTATCTTTAGTAACCAGTCCCTTGGAGAAAGTAGATATAAAAGATTGCTGCATTAAAGAAAAAAGATAAAGAACATAAAGAATTAAGCTGATGGAAAGAGTACCAAAATGAGAGAGCAGGAAAACATAAATAAGAAAGTTACCCTCAATATTGGAATGGAATATCATAACTGAATTTTAGTTGTCTACTTAAAAAATCAAATTTTAGAAGTGTTCTTGATGGCTACTTATTGGAAAGAATCAAGGAATGCAGCTTCCTTTAAAAGAACCAGCTTGATTTTTTAAAAAGAAACCAAAACGTTATCATACTCTAAAAGGTCTTGATTAGCTTTCAAAAATGCAAAAATTTATATATATATAGTCTCTCTTATTTTATTTTAAAAAGGTTAAATTAGGAAATAAAGAGGAAATAGAATAGAAAAATAGAAGAGCAGAAGGGAAGAAGTGTCTGACTCAATCTCTCTACTGACCTCTCGAGAGAAATCAGACTGAAGAGAAGAGAGCACCTTTAATATCTTCACCGGCTGAGGTGTCACAGCAGAAGCAGGACTAGTCAGTTTTTATCGACTTGGGGGGTATGAGAAAATACCCAGTTGTGCTGAGGGAATAAGCAAGAGGAAACAGATCACATTTCAATAGCAAATGCCATTTAATTAATACATATACATAGTACTTCTCTAGCCCTTTTGTGCAATAGGTGTGGATGGATCTAATATCATTCCTGTGTGTGAATGCACGAGAAAAATGTAAGGCCAAAGTGGTGAATTACATACCAGGCAAAGAGTGGATGAAGGCCCACACATCATCAACTGTCCAGATAGATGGCTCTGTTTGTGCAACTGGTAGCAAGTCACTGTTCTCAGGCATTTTCCTAATTCTCACATCCCGAAGCTCACGTTCTCTTTCCCGCTCACTCTGCCTGCGCAGGCGTGTTGTCATAGCAGATGGAACAGAATCTTCATGAGAAGCCAAGTCTTCTTCTGCAGATGGATAAGTAATTGGAAGCTGGAAAATGTAGTACAAGTAAAATACAGCATTGCACTTTCCTTGCATTTCGGAAAAGGGTATAGTACATTGAAGCAAGGTTTCTACAGACCTGCCTAAGGATATGTTCTCTTGCTGCCCCATCAGGGCCACTTGGACGACGGCCACGATGCCCAAGACTTTGATTATCAGGCTTACGATTCCAACGACTAAGTGCAAATTTTTTAGAACAGCTAACATTGTACCTAAGAAATTCAAGTAAGAAAAAATATTAAGCGATATGTGGAACACTCCATTTAGTATTTAATTATGACTTTAAAGTGCACTTGTGAATCAGTAAGTGCCAAATACTTCATTAAGGACTGTTAATACCTCAGAAAGTAAACCATAGTGTTCAGTGGATTTACTTATGCTGACAGTCAAAAAATGGCCTCTGTATATTTCATAATATTGCACAATATAGTGATATACATTACTGGACACCTGTAACAAGGTACTGATATTTTCTCCTAATAACAGTATGATAGTGGGAAACTTCATGCAAAATACAGAGGATAACTGATTTTTTGCAAAATAATTCAAGGTTCAGGAGAAAACGAAGTTATGAATTATGTAGATGTTCACACTGATGTTTTCCCAAGTAATCATTTCTAAAGAGAGATTAATATAAAGAAGTTAAGGGAGTAGAGAAGGGGAAATCTCAAATGGCTAGTAAAAGATTTTTCAAATATTACTGAAATCAAAGAGTGAAAATGTAAAGTTGAGATTTCAGAGTTACACAAGGAATTCATAGTTCTCACTATTGAGGAAATTCAAATACACGTAGTTCTTTAAAATTAGCTGAAAGATTATTTTCATTTTATCAAAATAGACTAGTATTTTTTTAATATAGACCTGTATAAGGCATGATGACAGTTTAAAAGAGTCCTATGCTGTTTACTGGGTTTCAAGGCCTAGAATAGGGCTGGCAGACTTTTTCTACAAAGGGCCACACAGTAAATATTTTAAGCTTTGTGGACAATACAAGTGTCTGTCACAACTACTCAACTCTGCAACTGTAACATGAAAGCAGCCATAAACAATAATGAATGAGCATGGCCATGTTCCAATAAAATTTTACTTAGACCAAAATTTGAATTTCACATAATTTTCATATGTTATGAAATATTCTTTTCATTTTTTTTCTAACCATCTAAAAATTCAAGAACCATCCTTAGCTCAGGCATCATCCACAAATAGGCTACATGAAGGACGTGGCCTGGGTACAGTTTGCCAACCCCTTCCTTAGAAAGAAGAGTGAAAAGAAGTAATTTAAGAAACAAATTTCTGAAAAGCTAAAGGCATAGAAAAATACATATAGTTCCTTTCTTAAACACATAAAGCTGCCACTGTAATTTCTTATTTTCAAAACTCTTTTGCTCTAAGATTTCTCAGGAAAAAGACAAGAATAAATCCCAATGAACTTTGCTATTGATTAACTATTCTAGGACCAATATACAGATACCAAAACAAATTTTCCTCATCTGTTTTATGAAAATATCAGCAAATGGAAGTAAGGAGTACTATGAAAATGAATAGGCTATTTTTTTCCCTAAAAATAGATTTTTTAAAAAGTGCCCAGATGGCCACTTCATTTTACTCTAAACGACTCAACAAGCTCCTGCTGTGTTCAATATGCTGATCTGTGCGCTCACCTCTATACGTTTCTGATTTCCATTCACAGCAACCTACAAAACTTCCTTCCCCACTGACTAGAGAACAGAGAGACTAACCTTACATTTGCTATTTAGCCCCTAAATATTTAAATCTCCAAGGCAGACATGTAGATAGCAGTTCTTCCCCCATCTAACTTATCCTTTCCTCCTTGCTCTCTCATCTGCATTTCCCTTATATTAGGATCCCTCACCCCCTGAAAGAGGTTCACCTAAAGGTATAATAACTTGACAACTCAGCAATCATCCCTGGGAGGAGAGATGGTAGTGTTAAATATTCTGAAATATTTAATAGTCAAGACATTTAAAATATTCTGAAAGGCCATCCTTTTCCCTCAGAGTTGTTAATCCTTAGAATGAGAGAGCTACTCATCTTTTTTGTGGTGTATGCAAACTGGAAAACTCCCAAGTTAAAACAGGAGTTACATAATTTGGTTAGGGCTATCAATAACACGAGATAATATGTGAATAGAAGACTAACAACTGAGAAACCAAATGAAGCCATTTTTGGAGGAAAATACTCCTATTATTTATTTAACTTAAGATTTACTGAGTATAGGGCGCCTGGGTGGCTGGCTCAGGTCATCCTGGAGCAACTGCCTTCAGCTCAGGTCATCCTGGAGTCCCAGGATCGAGTCCCACATCAGGCTCCCTGCTCAATGGGGAGTCTGCTTCTTCCTCTGGCCCTACTCCTTCTCGTGTACTCTCTCTTTCTCTAATAAATAAAATCTTAAAAAAAAAAAGATTTACTAAGTATATTGTAGTGGCACCATACAAAATAATATATTCATGCAAGAAAAATCCCTAGATACAAACAATTAAGATCTTATATTCTTCGAGAGAATATCACCTTTTGGAACAGAGAACAAACTTCAAAATAACCTGTGCATACACTTCACCTCTAGTGGTAAATACCTATATTAGGATTTATTATCAGAATCAGAGGAGTTTTGTGGGGTTTTTTATGTATACTAAACCTGTGATGAGAACAATGAAGATACTGAACATTCCTTTAGTTATGAACATGGTTTACCTATAATATTACTATTGATAATAGATTTAGAAAAGACCTATTTTCCTCTTTGATGATTTAACAATGTGGGGAACTTGTGCTGCAGCTGTCCCACTTAAAAACCTAGGATAAACAGGATATAATGAAAACAAGTTACAACAAAACAAAGTAAATCCTGGTATTTTCATACTGATCAAACAATAAGGTGATAAAACAAATACTGTTTTGATACCTTAAGGACTAGTAGGTTTATTCACAGGAGACATTCTCCTAAGCATATTCTTGCCAGGAGATTGCTACTTCAATGTCAGAATATGTGGTAAAACTCACTGTAAACGTTATGAATATGTAACTCTCACAGAGCAAAATTTAATAACTAAATATCAAAGTAGCTCCAGAAAATGCCTATTTGATATTCTTCCTGTATATTATAGTATCTAGTTTTGGCTACTAGTAACCTCTACAAGTTTTTGGGTTTCTTACAATGGTTGTTGGTTTCTGCTTCAGGAAAGTCAAGGGAATAGAAATACCTTTTGGCACAGGACATAGTGCAGAATCGTTTTGACCGAAGAAATTCATTAGCATATCCCATCTTCCCACAGAATTCACACTTGAGCAATTCACTGTCCATTTCTTCTAATGTCTCTAAAAAAGAAACAAAGGAAAAAACTTCCAAAAATTTAATTGTGGCAGATTTTCTTTTAGCATCTACTTCAGCTGGATACAACTAGTTCAGTCCCTCCAGGAAACTTAAAGGAATGGTCTTTTAACTTTTCAATCCATAGCCACTGTGGCAGGGAAAATACTCCAAAAACAACTGCAACCACCAATTCCTTCTTACTCCTCCATAAACATTTTATAGAGTTTTCTCTGTATAAATAAGCAATGCATTTTTAAAGGTTCATTTTGCTAAGAATCCAACATACCTAAAATGGGCAAATAACTTCACTGAGCAGTGTAAAAGAAATGAAGATGAATAAGACAAAGTAACAACCTTCAGGAGGAACACTCTCAAAAGCACTGCGTAGGATATGAATTTTGGTGCATGGTGCTACGAAGATACATAGCAGAGAACACAACGTAAATGGAGAGAATGAGGATGACTTCAAAAAGAAGCTAAACTTTTGATATGCTTGATTTTAGAGGAGCATGTAAGAGAACATTTTCAAAGGTCTGCCGTGTACAATAGAAAATATAGATACATCTCTCTTTGTAAAGCAGTCCCTTTGAGGTATATCATATTAAAACAAAAATAATTTAATCTTAAAAATCACAAGTAATTTTGTAATTTCTAAACTCTGCTCCTTTTTGTCAGAGTGTTCTCTTTATTAAGTTAGAATGTCCTTCCCTCCACCTCTATAGCCATAATTTTCTTCAAGCCATATTATTAGACCCAAGAAAACTTTCTACCTAAATCCTCAAGTATCCAGCAACAATCACCTATAAGCAAGAAATTTTATTTTCATGACCCAGAGTATCTTCATCTGTAAAATTAGGTTTATAATACCTTTCCCAAAGAACTGCAATGAAGACTTCATGAGTACCCAGTAGATAGTAGGCATAAAAAAGTGACAGTTCCGTTTCCTATTTTCCACATAAGAATTATGAGTACCAAGACCTGTAATAAGTACTTAAGAAATAAAAATGGTTAAATTCTTTTTTTTTTTTTTTAAAGATTTTATTTATTCACGAGAGAGAGAGAGACAGAGGGAGAAGCAGACTCCCCGTAGAGCAGGGAGCCTGATGCAGGACTTGATCCCAGGACCCTGGAATCATGACCCGAGCTGAAGGCAGACGTTTAACCAACTGAGCCACCCAGGTGCCCTAAATTCTAATTTTTAACTGTTAAATTCTTTTTTTTTTTTTTTTTAAAGATTTTATTTATTTGAGACAGAGAGAATGAGAGACAGAGAGCATGAGAGGGAGGAGGGTCAGAGGGAGAAGCAGACTCCCTGCCAAGCAGGGAGCCCGATGTGGGACTCGATCCAGGGACTCCGGGATCATGACCTGAGCCGAAGACAGTTGCTTAACCAACTGAGCCACCCAGGCGCCCAAACTGTTAAATTCTTAAATCCATCATATTCTGCCATGTTCTTGCATCACGATAATTCCTATGCCAAGTCATGTAGAATACGTAAAAAAGCATACTTTACTAACTAAAGCTTTTAGCTATGAGTCCCCTGTGTGCTTTTCTATGTTACTCATTTAACCAAAGGCTTATTAAGATAAAGAGGGGACTCTGAAATGTAAACATGGATGACATGCACTCAGAAAATTTAGGCAGTCACATTATCCTAGTGTTACTGAAGAAGCAAATGGCAAAGTGCTAAATCAAGATAAGACAGCAAGAACTACTAAAAAACATACTGTGAAATATCTGCAGTCTCAAGGGACAGCCAAATATTATCAACATGACTGATCAAATCATGAACTAGCAAGAGTTCACTGTAAAAAAATTTTCAGGACTACCTTCATAAGCAAGTCATTTGGTGAGTAGCAATGAGAAAGAGTCTAAAAACAAGTAAAATTAAAATTGCTCCTTCCAATGACCTAGAAATGGCTTTTACACAACTGTGGCTCAACAACACATCCCTGGGAACTGATGTCATAAGTTCCAGTATTGTTTTCACTTTGTCATGCTTGTGACCTGGTCTGACATGTGACAGAGCCTCTCACTACCACCTTTGCCACCAATCTGGCCCCAAAGAATCTAGTCATCAAGTTGTTCCATTTCCAGACTATACTGAAAGCTTTAAAAAGCTTGTATTCACTAATGTAGCAATATGGAACACTTGATAATAGTTTAGAATCCCTTACAAAGGAGGACATGTTTTTGCTGGTGAGAGAGGGGAGATCCAAACAGGTATGGTCTAAGGACAGACAACCTAACAAAAAATGAACATCAGTTTTATTTCTCATAATGAAGAGAGGAACATTAACATTCAAAAATCCCTGTTCTGTTTGTCATAATTTTAACAAATTTGGTATTACCAAGGCTACTTTTTCACAGTTGTGAATAAAAAACTACAGAGCCAAATGAGTTCAAAAACTGTTCCTTTAGCTAATAAAGATGGAAGTCTATGGCATAGACAGCTTGGTAATTCTCCCCAACATCCATTCTTCACTTTTCTCCCACAGTAACAAAATCCTAATTTTCAGCAAGGTATATGGGCTCTGAAAATAATAACTCAGTTTCTGCCCTAGGTGTGGCCATCCATGACATGTGAATGGAAATACCTGCAAATTCCAGGTGGTGCCCTTCTCCCCCATCTCACTGATTAGAATGTGAAAATGAAAATTAGCTATCTTGGAAACGAAAGGAACATTCTAGGGATGAGAAAACCACAACACTGGCAGCTTAGGTGCCCAACGCTTGCCTCTGGGCAAAAATTGAACTTCCACCTTATTTAATCAAATATTATTCTGGGTTTCTAATGGAGTGGCCCAACATATATTCTAACTAAGAGATGTCCCCATTTTTTGTGTGTGAGGAGGAGTTACTTTTAAATTTTCCTGAAGACTTGAGATCACTTAATGATAAGAAGCAAAACAGAGAGGCAATGAGACAGAAATCATGATCAATATGATGATTTACCAGGGAAGACAGAAGATATTTTGGTAAATCACAGTCTACTGGTTGGAGATTCTAGTTCTAGAACCAGTCCAAATAGAAACAGAAATTATCCTTTAAAAAGAGAATAATCCTTACACTAAGTTTTTAAGTACTGAATTAAACTGTATATACTGCTAAAGCCAGTAAATAAATGACTTCACCATTTCACTCTATAGTACTTCCCATAAACACTGAAGTACACAGTAATAGAAACACTTTATATAATTACCTTGGGAAGTTAAATTATGAAGTATTTAAAAATTTGGCATATTCTAAAGCTCCACTATGAAACAGATTAATCTTTTTTGACTATATTTACCTTATAACACTGTGCACATTTAAGTGTACATGTTTTAATTTGATACATTTATATATTATGATTGTTGCTGTAGCAATATTTAGCACCTCCATCACCCTCTATCACTTTACATAATTACCCTTTCTTTTTAGTGATTGGAATACTTAAGTTTTAGTCTCTAAGCAATACTGCTGTCTATATTCATTATACTATGTATTAGATCTCTATTGCTTATTTACTACTCAATGCATAGATTAATCATCTTTAAATCTTCCTTTTCATTACTCTGGTAACTTAACGTGTTAAACTACCCTTTGCCTTATCTTCCATAAATCCTTTCCTTCCTCTTCCCACTATAACTACAAGTATCAATTACATACCAAACCTACAGATTCATCCTACAGATGACCTGCAGTTTCCAAAAACACTCTTTTCATGTAATCTGCCTAAAAATCTTCAGTAACCATCCTCTTCACAACAAGATAACTCCTGACGACTTGGGTCAAATATCCAAAATACTCTAGAATCTGATTCTGTCAGTCTTACTTCTCACTATTTCTCTAAGCCCACAGTCTACTCCTCACTGTCCCCTCCTGAAGTTATGTGAACATCCTTTGTACATTTATTCATGGTTCCAACCTGAAAGGTTCTTCCTGTTTGTTATCTATGTTTTATCATCCAAGACCCAGGTCAAATCCCATCTCTACAGAAAACTTACCAAACTGGCAATAATCTCAGCCAGGTTTGTTGTTGTTTTCCATCATGATAAGCATATTCTTTAATCCCCATCACTTACTTCACCCACCTCCCCTCTGGTAGCCAGTTTGTTCTCTATAGTTAAGAGTCTGCTTCTTGGTCTCTCTCTCTCCTTTGCTCATTTGTTTCTTAAATTCCACATGAATGAGATCATGTGGTATCTCTCTTTTTCTGACTTATTTTACTTAGCATTATATTCCCTAGCTCTATCCATGTTGTTGTAATGGCAAGATTTCATTCTTTTTTATGGCTGAGTAATATTCCACTATATGTATATACCACATCTTCTTTATCCATTCATCCATCGATGGACACTTGGGCTGCTTTCACAGTTTGGCTATTGTAAATAATGATGCAATAAATACAGGGGTGCATGTATCCCTCTGAATTAGTGTTGTTGTTTTTTGGAGGGTAAATACCTAATAGTGCTGGATTATAAAGTAGTTCTATTTTTAATTTTTTTTTTTTATTTTTTAAAGATTTTATTTATTTATTCATGAGAGACAGAGAGGGAGAGAGAGAGAGAGAGAGAGAGAGAGAGAAGCAGGCTCCCAAGGAGCAGGGAGCCCGATGTGGGACTCGATCTCAGGACCCTGGGATCATGACCTGAGCCGAAGGCAGACGCTTAACCATCTGAGCCACCCAGGTGTCCCTATTTTTAATTTTTTTTTAAAGATTTTTTTTTACTTATTCATTTGAGACAGAGATAAGAGGGAGAGAGAGTGCATGAGCAGGGGGAGGTACAGAGGGAGAGGGAGAAGCAGGCTCTCCACTGAGCAGGGAGTCGGATGTGGGACTCGATCCCAGGACCCTGGGATCACGACCTGAGCCAAAGGCAGAGGCTTAACCATCTGAGCCACCCAGGTGCCCCTATTTTTAATTGTTTGAGGAATCTCCATACAGTTTTCCATGGTGGCTGTACCAGTTTGCATTCTTTTCAAGTGTTCTACAGAAACAACCATAAAACAGTAACAAAACGGCAATAAGTACTATCTATTAATAATTACTTTGAATGTAACTGGACTAAACGCTGCAATCAAAAGACATAGCGTGATAGAGTGGATAAAAAAAACAAGATCCATTTATATGCTGCCTAAAACAGACTCATTTCAGACAGAAAGACACCTATAGACTGAAAGTGAGGGGATGGAGAAACATTTATCATGCAAATGGATGTCAAAAGAAAGCTGGGACAGCAATCAGACAAAACAGACTTTAAAACAAAGAAGAGACAAAAGACACTATATAATAAGGGGGACAATTCAACAAGAAAATATAACAATTGTAATTATTTATGCACCCAACATGGAGCACCCAAATACATAAAATAGTTAATAACAAACATAAAGGATATAAACGACAGTGATAAAATAATAGTAAGGGACTTTAACACCCCACTTCCACTATGGACAGATCATCCAAACAGAAAATCAACAAGAAAACAGTGGTTTTGAATGACACACTGGATCAGATGGATTTAACAGACATATTCAGAACATTCCATCAACCAGGTTTTTTTTTTTTAAAGATCCTATTTATTTATTTGACAGAGAGAGACAAAGCGAGAGAGGGAACACAAGCAGGGGGAGTGGGAGAGGGAGAAGCAGGCTTCCCACTGAGCAGGGAGCCCGATGTGGGGCTCGACCCCAGGACCCTAGGATCATGACCTGAGCCGAAGGCAGACGCTTAACGACTGAGCCACCCAGGCACCCCGGTTTTTTTTTTTTTTTTTTAAAGATTTTATTTATTTATTTGAGAGAGAGAATGAGACAGAGAGCATGAGAGAGGGGAGGGTCAGAGGGAGAAGCAGACTCCCCACTGAGCAGGGAGCCCAATGTGGGACTCGATCCTGGGACTCCAGGATCATGACCTGAGCTGAAGGCAGCCGCTTAACCGACTGAGCCACCCAGGCGCCCTCAACCAGGTTTTTTTAAATTGAAATATAATTGACATGTAATATTAAATTAGTTTCAGGTGCACAATGTAGTCATTCAGCAGTTATATTCATTATGAAATACTTGCTACAAGTGTATTACAATATTAGTCACTATATTCCCTATCCTGTACAATTTATTTTATAACTGGAAGTTTGTACCTTTTAATCTCCTTCACCAATTTCACCTATCCTCCCACCCTCTCTTCTTCGGCAACCACCAGTTTGTCCTCCGTATTTATAAGTCTGTTTCTTTCTACTGTTATTTGTTTGCTTGTCTTATTTTTTAGATTCCACATATGAGTGAAATCATAGGGTATTTGTCTTTCTCAGTCTGGCTTATCTCATTTAGCATAATACCCTTTAGGTCCATCCATGTTGTCATAGATGGCAAGATTTCATCCTTTTTTATGGCTGAGAAATACTCCATTTTGTGTGTATGTGTGTGCGTGTATATATATATATATATATATATATACACGCACACACACACACACACACCACATCTTCTTTATTCATTCATCTATTTATGATGGACACGTGGGTTGCTTCCATATCTTGACTATTGTAAATAATGCTGCAGTAAACATAGGAGTACATATATATGTATCTTTTTAAATCAGTGTTTTCATTTTCTTTGGATAAATACCCAGAAGTGGAATTACTGGATCATATGGTACATCTTTTTTTAGTTTTCTGAGGAACCACCACACTATTCTCCAGAGTGGCTGCACCAATTTACATTCCCACCAACTGTGCATGAGAGTTCCCTTTCCTCCACATCCTCTCCAACACTTGCTCTTTCTTGTCTTTTTGCTACTAGCCATTCTGACCGGTGTGAGGTGATACTTCATTGTGGTTTTAAAACCACAGTGTGGTTTATCTCAACTGGTTTTAGAATCAGTTTTAAAGTCCCAAGTTCTTACCATCTGTACAATTCATTTAAAACTTACCACATGTTACTCCTTAGTTATCTTAAATTCACTAGTTCCTACTAGATCAAAAGCTCCTCTCAGGTTCTACTACAGTCTAACATATGCTGTATGTCTATTATATTATAAACCATGAGTATCATGACATATGCTGTGAAACTTCCTAAGTGGTTTTCCATTTTTCTCCAATGTGTACACACAATAGGGCACATTATATGTGCTTTTTAGCCTAGAACTTTCATTTATACACTTCTTGTAGTTATAGGCAAGAAAAAAAATCCCTGCAGGGCACCTGGGTGGCTCAGTCGGTTAAACATCTGACTCTTGGTTTTGGCTCAGGTAATGCTCTTGGGATTGTGAGATTGAGCCGTGCATCAGGCCCCACGCCGGGCCTGGAGCCTGCTTGAGATTCTCTCTCTCCCTCTCCCTCTGCCCCAACCCCCCCCCCAAAAAAAAGAAAAGAAAAGAAAAAGAAAGAAAGAAAAATCCCTGCATATTCAACTTTACTACTCATCTCAAATGAAACATTTTCTCAGATAAAATAGTAAGCATAACTAAAAGTATTTAGGAATTAAATGAAATTAAGTTCATAACAAAAGGCAAAATGTAGGCACTGCCTCAATTCTGATTTGAAAAATAACTATAAAAGGATATTTGTAACAATTTATACAATTGTAATACAACTGAGGAAATCTCAATATGAACCAGGTACTAGATGACCCCAAAGAAATTACTATTAATATTGTTTTGTGTGATATAGCATTATACTTACATAAGAAAATGTATATTTTGTAGAAATGCACAATGAACTATATACCAGTGAAATGAAATGAGGACTATGATTTTTTTAAAAAACAGAAAGGAGGAGGGAAGAAAAGAAGAGAAAGAGAGACAGGGGAATGGAGGAAGGAAAACAAAAGGGATAGATGAAGCTAGTATGGCAAAAATGATGTTTGATATTGGGCAATGTTGAGTCTGGGTGAGTGAAGATTCATTATACAATTCTAATTTATGTATGTTTGAAATTTTTCATTGTTAACATTAAAGTGAAAAAAATCAAACTGATCTCAATATAAGTTAGCAGCAAAAACCCAATTTTATACTACGTCATACTCTTTGCTGTTCAAATAAAAGGTAAACCAGGAATAGATTTCAACAGTTTATAACTTACTAACAAACAGAGATGCCTTCCTTTGAACAAACAGGAAAACCATGGGCAAAGACTATTTTGTTTATCAGCATGCTGTTTTGCTTAATTTACCAAAGTTCAGGCACATATAGTATATGCTCAATAAACATGTGAAAGTTAATTAATTTTAGATAAAATATACTAAGATATTAAGGATAATTATTTAGACACAGATGTTAACTAAAACACTACTGTAGAGCCCTGACTACACAAAATTACAGGGCCATGATCAGAATCAATAAAAAATAAATCACTTCTGCATTTATTTGTGTTTGTTTTCCTATAGTCATTTTGTGTACAACTGACTTTTCTGGAGTATTTCACTATTAGACTTAAGTCTATAAAAAAGGAATCTCTGACATTAAGAAGATTTAGTGATATTTTCCTCTTTGAACAAATTTAATCACTTCTTGATTGACAAGTACATCCTTAATACAACTGTAATACCTACCTGACATCAAACATCAGGATATGGAAAGTCTAACACCAAACAACCCAGAAGCTTTAAATTTTTAAGCAAACTCAGTAAAACAGTCACTTAGTTAAGTCTGCTTAGGAAAAAAAGAACTGGTTGCTTTGGTGCTAAAATTCTAAATTACTTTCATATATAGTGGAACTTTCCCTCCCACACTCCTTCAAAAGTCAAATTGACATTATGCAATTAAACATCAATCTTTCTATTGGAATTATTTGGCCATTAAAGGTCTGATTAGCTTTCCATTTACCTCAGTTAAATAATGCATTATATAAGAATAAAAGTGAATAGCTTCCTCGTGTGTGAAAATGTGTAGAATAAAAATCCATATCCTGTTTCAAATGGTAAAAGTCAAAGTTAATTTAAACAGTATCTTAAATAAAATCCACATACCTTCAGCAATCATGTCTTCCATCTCTGTGTCAGATGAATTATCTGCATGCTTTGTATTATTCTGTAGCTCTGGCTGAACACATACAGAATTTATCACCTGATTATCCAAAAGAGGCCTTTTTTTCACAGGCTGTTCTATTAGCAAAGATGAACGACTCACCTTCAAAGGAGACAGAGAATAAAATAATCTTTTAAAAGGCTTTTCAGAAATAACTTGGTTAAAAAACCTCTTGGAATGAATAATATCTGTACTAATTTACTTGTTCAACTGATCAGTTGAACTGATTCACTAAGTGCTTTATTCCTTAAGAAAATTTTAGGCAATCTGGACATCAACAGTTGTATTTCAAGTCATCAGCAGTGCAGATGCTTCAAAGTCTCTGTCAAATGGAACCTTTTCCTAGTTTAGGCAAGTAGTTAAAAAAGGTCTTTAAAAAGCAGTAATAGGGGCACCTGGGTGGCGCAGTCAGTTAGGCACCTGACTCTTGGTTTTGGCTCAGGTCGTGATCTCAGGGTCATGAGATCAGATCAAGCCCTGCATCGGGCTCCACGCTCAGCACAGAGTCTGCCTATGACTCTCTCTCCCTCTCCCTCGACCCCTTCTCCCTACCCCCTGTGCTAGCTCAAGCTCTCTTCCTCGTTGAAATAAATAAGTCTTTTTAAAATAAAAAAATAATAAATATCAGTAATAAATTTTGATTAGCCAGTATCCTTATTTTTTTTCTGCAACAACTTTTAAGATTTAGTTTTCATGTACAAAGCTTTTTACTCGTAGGGTTGTCTCCTCAAGATAGATCACTATTGTATGTATTTTAAAGATAAGTGAACTAATGTTCTAAGTGTTTAGGTGATTTCTTTACAAAAGCAGAATGAGGATTAGAACTCGATCTCCTGACTCCTAGTTCGGCAACCTAATCCACTATAATCACAAAAACAAATGGAAAAATCCTCAAACATTAACATGAAAATCAACAACAAAATATTTGCTTATGTTCAATATACTTGGTTAAGGCATAAATACTACTTATTTTAGAAATGTTTTCAGCAAAAACAATCCAGACCAAAAATATTTACTGATTTGCGAGTGAACCTTTAGCTAATCTGAAACAGAACCTCCTTTAAGAATGCCAGTTAAGTCTCCGATATCTGCCACAGATGGTGAACGTCAGCTTATTGTAAATTTCTACATTTAACTTCAGAGAATAATCACTCATGAACTTTTAAATTTTGTTCATTTCAGTTAGTATATTTAATATACCTCACGTAAAATTTACAAAAGGTATTGCTGAAGAACTGTAATACTCAGTGCTGCTGAGAGTTTACACTTCTGTTGTGTGAATATATTTAAATAATCTTTCCAGAAGTGCTTGGCTGGCTCAGTCAGAAAAGCATGTGACTCTTGATATTGGGGTTGTGAGTTTGAGTCCCACACTGGGTGTAGAGATTACTTAAAAATAAAATCTTTAAAAATAAAAATAAAGCAAATAAATAATCTTTCCAGAAAATAATTTGGCAATATATATCATGAGCCTTATGAATACATATGTAATGTGATTCAATATCTGTACTTCAAGGAATTCGTGCTAAAGAAATTACTAAATATGGAAACCTAAAATGTCCAACAATAATGCAAGGATTACATAAATTATGGCTGTCCATAAAGTGGAGTACTATGTAACCTTTCAAAATGTTTCCAGAGTACTATTTAATCATATGAGAAAACGAAAGCTCTAAATATACTGACAGAAACAGAACTATATATATAATAATCTTGATCATATGAAACATATATGTAAAAAATACACATTGTGGTATTGCTGGGGATGATTTGCTCTGTACATTTCCCATATTTTCCATTTAAAATAATACATTATTAATTTTATAATCAGAAAAAAAAAGTTGTAATTGTCACAAGTGATTGAGTAATAGCAACGATGGGTACTACGTGCCAGGAACTGCACATTTAATTCCCACCACAACCCTCAGAGCCAAGTGTCATCTCCACCTGCCAGATGAGCAAAAATTAAGATCAAAAAGGTTGGGTGACTTAACGAAGGTTACAGTATGCAGCACAGCCAAGATCCAAACCCTGAGGAGCAGGGAAAAGAGACTATTGCTCCACTATCAGAATTCTTACAGGAGATCCAAAGTTATTTATTTATTTTTAAGATTTTATTTATTTATTTGACAGAGAAAGACACAGCAAGAGAAGGAACACAAGCAGGGGGAGTGGGAGAGGGAGAAGCAGGCCTCCCGCAGAGCAGGGAGCCCGATGCAGGGCTCGATCCCAGGACCCCGGGATCATAACTCGAGCCGACCCGAGCAGAAGGCAGACGCTTAAGACTGAGCCACCAAGGCGCCCCAGGAGATCCAAATTTAAAACACACAGTTAACTGAAGCCAAAGGCAAATGATGAGGCAATCCACTATCACAATGCAAGATTTTCCCCACCCAGGAATCTAAAATACCAGGTATAATTCAAAGGCTCTTGAAATGAATTCTTTTGTTTTCTTGTCTTAGATTTTGGCTTTGACTTCGGCCACTTGTCTTTTATTTTCTAAGGAAAAATGTTCATCTCTAGATATTAGCATAGAAATTAAGTACTGCTAGTCTCAACTTATAAGACTTTCAGTGATAGAAAAATAGCACCTCCAATGTTAAGTGAAGATTTTAAGGCATTTTAAAAATCTGACTGAAGGCTGAGATGTAAGGATGAGAAAATCTATTTGCTAATTATAAACCATCAACTGAATAACTTCAGAATTATCAGGTTGGGAAGTTATTATCTTAGGCACTCAAGTTCACAAAGTATCACGTTATATAAGAAACACCGTTTTAAAAAAAATAATGCACTTTAGGTGTCATTTCAGTCCCCTTAAAAAGAAATAAGAGGGGCACCTGGATGGCTTAGTCGGTGAAGCGTCTGCCCTGGGCTCAGGTCATGATCCCAGGGCCCTGGGAACAAGCCCCGCATCGGGCTCCCTGCTCAGCTGGGGGCCCACTTCTCCCTCTGCTCCTACCCCCTGCTCACACTCTCTCTCTCTCTCAAATAAATAAATAAATAAAATCTTTAAAAAGAAAAAATTTATTTCACTGGAGTAATCTTCCCATTATCTTTGTCTAAAAATTATAAAATTGATATCCTTAATAGCCTGAAATTTTTTCCTTAGTTTATATATAGCTAGCATAAAAATTCTAGAAACATATTTGGAAATATATAAATAATATGTAGAGAAATTCTAGATAAGGGATCAACAACTTTTTTGAAATAAAATTATAAGCATTTTATTAGAGAATAATACACTACAATTAAAGATAATGCTACATGAATAATTTTAAAAATACAAATTTGCTTACTACTTACAGGAAATGGCTCCAATCCCTCCTGAATCACAAAGCCTTCAATAACATGGGTTAAGATCTGTGGTTTAACAATAGCCTGTGGAGGTTTGTTTTCTATACTGGGAATGCTACTGGGCACGGATGTACTATTACTCCTCGTGGTAGCAGCAGGAAGTAAGAGTGGAGGTGGAGGAACAGAAACATGTGAAGGATCTGATGGAGATTTAATTACTGAAGCACTGACTGATGCCACAGCAGGTAATTCCACTTGCTCTGGAAAAAAAAGTCATTTTTTTATCTTTAGCATTCTGTGCAGGCAAATAAGAAAACCAAGAATAAACATTAATAACAATAACCGTCCACACCTGGTGCTTTAAAACACCATTCTAAGAACTTTATATTTAATCTCATTTAATCTTATAAGATAGAAGCTACTATTATCCCCACTTTACAGAAGGGGATAACTTGCTCAAAGTGATCATTCCAACCCTGGTTAAAAACAACTATTCCATAAGATATGAAAAGTGTTTCAGAATGTCAATTTAAGAATTATGAAAACTGTTACTTTTTTAAAAAATTTCAAGCTACACAAATATTAAATTCCCTATGTTCCTGTTTATATATTCCAGATGGCATGGGGGAAAAAGTACTTTGAAAGTATACTTAAATAAAAAAGGATCATAAAATCCACAGAATAAGTAGAGATTTTTAAAGGATTACACAGCATCACCTTTATTTCAAATAGTAAGGCTAATCCAAATCCATGCACAATTTTTTTTTTTTAAACAACTCTTCAGTGACACTGTGTATGTCAATTTGGGGGAACACTTTAGTACCAGGCAACTGCAAAATACTGGATTGGATCACTGTGATCCCTCCCCTTGAAACTCTGAAGACCACAAGAAGAGAGACCCCACAGCCTATGATAGACTTTACCTACCCATATGATTGCACCAAACCTGTATTGACTGTACTAAAGTGGAAAGATGGAACCGGTTGGCAGCTAAAAATATCAGTGAGTACAGATGTCTAAGAAAAATAACAAAAAAAGAGCACATGTGTAAAGATAATACTACAACTTACTGAGCACTTACATGCCAGGTACTGTGTAAATGCCTCACATGCTGTAACTCATTTAACCCTCAAAACTAGCCCAAGAGTAGGTACTGCTGTTGTTCTCCATTTCATAGTGTGGAAACAGAAAGATAAAGTAACTTGCCCAAGGGCACACAACTAATAAAGTAATGGAGCTGGGATACTAACCCAGGGAGTCAATTCTTCAGACAGGGCTCTTAATTACTGTGGGAACTCCTCTCCACTAGTAAGAAAAGGGTTGACACCACTATCAAAGATGCTCAAAAGACAGCCCAGCTGGATAAAGAATAGGAATCCCTAAAGAATAAAAATTTCAGCTAAGAAAATAGTGTACTGATCATCTGTATAATCTCAGAAATGGAAAAGCTCTAACAATTCACGCTCAGGAATTGTGATTAATATAATAGAGCTTATCACAGCACTATTAAAAGGCATTTATTAACCTAGTTCCATCAAATAATCCACCAAGATAAACTGCACTGGAAAAACAGTTTAAAATTACACAATCCCTTATTAAAAATTAAACAAGTCAACAGAAAATGCTAGTTTGATTTCGGGAACACAGTATTGTACACATGCATTACCAAACTGAGGAACTCCAGGAAAATCCTATCCTACATACCAAATCTTCACACTTACTCCTAGAAGAAAAGGGATAAAAATTGTAAAACTCTAAAGTGGGACTGAAAGGTTTTTTTTCCTGTTTGAAGGAAAATATAAATCTATGGGGTACTGAAAAATAAAATTTTTTTTTTTAAAGATTTTTTATTTATTTATTTGAGAGAGAGAGAGTGAGAGACAGAGAGCATGAGAGGGAGGAGGGTCAGAGGGAGAAGCAGACTCCCCGCCAAGCAGGGAGCCCGATGCGGGACTCGATCCCGGGACTCCAGGATCATGACCTGAGCCGAAGGTAGTCGCTTAACCAACTGAGCCACCCAGGCGCCCTGAAAAATAAAATTTTAATGTCCCTTACAGATTTATAGATACTTTGTTACTTTAGAAATATAAAGCTAGGGCGCCTGGGTGGCTCAGTCGGTTAAGCATCTGCCTTCGACTCAGGTCATGATCCCAGGTCCTGGGATCGAACCCCGCATCGGGTTCTCTGTTCAGCAGGGAGCCTGCTTCTCCCTCTCCCTCTGCCTGCTTCTTCCCCTGTTTGTGCTCTCTGTCAAATAAATAAATAAAATCTTTAAAAAAAAAAAAAAAGAAAAAGAAATATAAAGCTGCCTTGGGGCACCTGGATGGCTCAATTGGTTAGCATTTGACTCTTGGTTTTGGCTCAGATCATGATCTCAGGGTTGTGAGATCTAGCCCCATGTCAGGCTCCCAGCTCAGGGCAGTCTGCTTGAGATTATTCCCTTTCCCTTGGCCCCTCCCCCCGCCTGGCTCGTGCTCTCTCTCTAAAATAAATAAAAGCTTTAAAACACATGTGTGTGTGTGTATATATGTGTGTGTGTGTGTGTATATATATATATGTATATATATATATATAAAGTTGCATTAAGTATAATATGGTTTGTCAAGAAAATACTGCTTGGTATATGTTCTAATTAATTTTTATATTGTATGTGCCCATCTTTTAACATCCTAAGTGTTTTAAAACTAGAGCTGTTAGTGACTTTTTGAAGAAGCTAATAGCTATTACTTGCCAGTGTATAATCAGCTGTTAAAATAAAACTGAGAAACACTGATGTATTACAGTAGAACAAAAACACAATTATTACACTCTACATTTAAGATAACTGTGAGAGAAAACAAAACTGACAGAACTTTGCCACAGGGTACTCTCTGCCTATTCAGTCTCATTTTCTGAGCAAGATCTATGAGCTTTTCCACCTTTTTTATGGATGCTTTTCACTTTTAAAGAATTTTTAGAGATTTAGGAAAACTGAATACTGGATGGAAACAAATCCCTGTATTTTTGCAGGTCAGTTTATTTCATGATGTGATAAGAGTTATTCTAAAAATCAACTTGTGCTTGTTTTCCCCCTCATACACACAGTAATAAGTATGAAGTAGATTAGAGGAAGATTCAGAACTCTCCATTGCACTCAGACAATTTAGCCAGAGGGATTTGCTTGATAGGATCTTGCCCTGCATCCTTGAGGAAAAAAACGTGAAGATGTTCTTGTGTTCCAATATTTCAGAAGTGTTTAAATTTTCTTTGCGTTACCATTAGTAATGCTTTTTAGGTAAATTAAATCACAGTCACAATGCAAGGTTAGTATCCAATTAAACTTTTATTTCTGCCTTTAAATCAAACTCCAGGAAATCTGCAGCAACATTAAATACATTTCAGTTCAGAGAAACTACAAAAATTTAATACGATAGATGTTCCTAAATCTATCTTTTGTGGTATTATTATGAATAAACACAGGCAATACTATTAAACTTGTCTTAAATATTTTATATCATTTTATTGACTAAACATTTTCTATTTCTCAAGAGGGAGAAAATATTGGAAGAAAACTGATTTTCCCCCTTCTGTGCTTTTCAGAGATTCATAATCAGAGTAAGGGACAAAATCAGAGAGAAGGGAAGGGTTAGAGTGCTGGCACACTTGAAAAGAGAGGGAGGGCAAGGGTAGCTTTGGTAGCAAAGTCAGTGTCCTATTACAATTGGTTTCCATGTAGGTGACAGCGGGTCTTGTTTACTGTAAATAATCACCAGGGCCATGAGAAGTTCAAGAAAACTGAATACTTACAAGGAAGACTGAATCAAGATTAGGATTATCTGGGTCAAGGGTCAGCAAGCTTTCTATAAAGAGCCATACAGACTCTGCAACTGCTCTTCTTTGTCACAGTAATACAAAAGTAAAGATAATATTTGAACAAGTAAAGAAAGGCAGCTGTGTTATACAGAATTTTATTTATGGACAATGAAATTTGAATTTGGTATAATTTTCACATGGCATGAAATATTACTCTTCTTTTGATTTTTTTTTTCAACAATTTAAAAATTTTAAAACCATCCTCAGCTTGTGGGCCATGCAAAAACAGGCAGCAGGAAAGATTTAAAGGATGAGCTATAGTCTGCCAACCCCAATCTAAATAAATTATTCATAAATTTTTAAAAAATCTAACAGTCAGTAGAGCATGCAGCTCTTGATCTCGGGGTCATGAGTTCGAGCCCCACGTTTAAAGGGGAAAAAAAAGAAAAGCTTTTATTAAATAAATAAAACTAAAAATCTACATGGTCCTTAAAAAAAAGACTTAGACACTGGGCTCTAGGTCATACTAATGTTTTAGTAAAACACCCAGGATTCACAATCACTTTAATATTGTGAGGAGGAGCATAAAGATTTACTTCATCTCATGAGTAGCACTAAAGTAGTGAATAAAAATTTAAATGCTTAAGGCCAAGGATTTTTTAATCCATGTCTCTAATAAGAATTAGTGAGGTTTAATTTAAGAATTGTCTGGGAAAGAACACTTTTAAAAACATACTCAGCCTAGATCACAAGCAATTATGAGGAATGTCAGATATGACTCAGAATGCTTTGATTTCTGGAAAGCGTAACTGAAATCTTTCACTAGAACTCTGATTTATTCTAATTTTTAAGCTTAGAAATAGCTTGACAGATGAATCTGAATGGGCATATAAAATATATCTGTGCAAACCACTAAAAATTAGAAAGCTAAAGAATGTTTTTTACTTGAGTGGTTCCTCATCAACTGTTTTAATTGTTCCTCATTTAAAAAAATCTTGAATTCTACTTATATTTTGCTGCAATTACATAATAGCTTAATACCATCTCCAGTTATTAAACTTCACTAACTTTACTAAACTTTATTACTAACATTTACCTAATAGAAAATTCCCCCAAATTTAGATATTTCCTTACCTAACAAAGGATGTTCAGAAGTCAAATCTTCTCTCCCCACAGTTATAGCTGCTGGAGACAGTGTGGGTGGTGGTGGGGTTCTGTCCATCCGGACACATTCATCTGACTCTTCTCGCATTTCTTCTTCACACACATCTTCTACTTGATAAACCTGCAACGACAAACCACACTGCCTTAAAATGTTTCTAAAAATACATTTACTAAGGTGTTCCTAACTTAACTGAAAAAAAAATAAATTCTAAGTGTTTTAAATTTTAAAAAGGCAAAATGATTATTTGACAGGCTGAAAGGAAAACTTTAAAACAGCTCAAATGAGGTTTTCCATAATGCTTGACAATATTTCACTAAAAGCAAGTTGTGGATCAGTATCTAAGCTACAAATTACTAAAGTTTCAAAAAGGTGAAAGTCAAGTCAGAACATATTTTTAATTTTGAGAATTAAAAAAAAAGTTTTGATTTTATACAAAGTAATTATTTGGGGAATTTACTATTGTTTCTATTAACTTCAACTGTCATAAATCAAAATAAATACTAGTATTTTTCACAAGCACACTAAGTAAATCTCCAAAATGACATATATCAGGAACTGCTTAAAGGATGACACCCCAGGCTCTCTTCTTTGTTATATTTATGTGAACTGAAGATTAAATTATGAAAAGTAATGTCTGAAAACATACAAAAAAGGTATGCAATTATATCTTTAATTCTTTAATCTTCTGATCTACTCAAGAATCTAATGAATTTTTATAAGCTAGTACCAGGTAAACAGAAAATATATGTCCTTGAAGTAATACACATACACACACACACACCCCTCCCTAAGCCATTTGACACATTATTTTTAGTTCTTTAATACTACTCCATACTTCTGAAGTTTTTAAGTTTTTTTTGTTTTGTTTTTTTTTGAAGTTTTTAAGTTTTTAACAACCTTGTTATCTAATGCTAAAGAGCATACTGTAAGAAGAAAACATGGACTCAATCTGAGAAGGTACTATGTAACTAAAAATAACTTATTAATTTGTCATTAAACTTAAGGCTGTTTTCAAAGGCCACTTTTAGACTATTTTGTCATCATTATTTTACTAAAAACAAAGCCACAAAGCAGTTCCTTTCTTTTATATAGAAAGCTTATTACTTAAATTTTCAAAAGTCATGAGTTTTTAAGATTACTTACCTAAACTGATTAATATTTCTAATAAACGTGAAAACAAAAATCTCTCAACATTCACAAAAAACTTTGTAATATCTAATACTGTATGTATTTTTAATCAAACTACTGAAAAAGTTTGATGATTTGAAGTATATAAAGTTAAATATAAAAATGGTCAAGATTATTAAAATCAGCATAAACCATGTGTTACAAAAAAGACTATCAAGTTTCATCTACAAAGGCATAAATCCAGCAACAGTGACAGAGTTTAAAAAAAAAAACACCTAATTCTCCAAGCCTCCATTAAGAATAAAATATCTTTAAAAAAAAAAGTCTTTTTAAAAATTTAGAAATCCTAAAAAAAAAAAAAATTAAGAATCGTCTAGTTACTGATGATTTTATACCAAATATAATATCCAGAACTATGATCTGATTCAACTAAGTAGACTACATTTTTAAAAGTTATTTGCTCCCAACCCTGCATCTGGAAATCTGTTTCACCAAGAGATTCCCTGCCTCATGTCTGGATCCTTACAGTACAACGATAGCTGCTAGTATCTGTTCACATAATTTTTTTTAAATGACGATAATGTCCACTACAGGGAAAGTCATCCAAAAGAAATGTCCTGGGGGTTAAAGGAGAAAAAAAACAATCTTCTAGTGAGGAGCATCTGCTGTTGTGGTGATTACCTTAATTTGGCAGTGGTAGGGATGTTGATTCAGAGGTAATTAGACAAGTATGGTTTTACCAACAAGTTCAATTGTATCTGTGTAACATTCCTTTATTAGATATTATCTTTTCTTAAAATGTCAAAATCCTCTCTTTAATATTAATGCTGTCACAGTTTTTCAAACACCTACTACAGTACCTTTTAAGGAATCAAAGTTTGATCATGCATAGAACTCCGGTTTTTAAAAAATAATGAAAGAGTTTTGAAGAGTCATAACATAAACAGCATATTCTGAAATAATCCATCAAAGAATATTATAAAATACTTGTCATTCTTTATAGGTAAGCCTAACTACACAAACTTTCTTTCAAATCTGCTATGTAAAGGTAAAATAAGTTAATAAAAGAAGTAGGCAAAAACAGATCTGTCATAGACATCTGGTACCATCAACATAAAAAAATCTAAGTGCAACAACTAAAATACTGAATAAAGCAAAGAAATAGAGGTTTTACTCACAAGATCATTAGGAGACTGTGCAACGCAATTTGTTTAGTTCATAACTACAACTATTCTAAAACTAGCAATGACTGCCAAACTTACCTCAATAAAATACATTAGTCCCATCTGTCTCCCTTTCCTAAACAAACTGTAGAACATTCATTAATTCTAAATTATCTACTCTCACATATCTTATCATACTCAATGTCAATGACAAATTTTAGTTTTATAAATGTATCTTTTATATATTTTTTAAAAATCTACATTTACTTTGACAATTCATAGTTAATCTTTTAAACTTCAAATCTCTTAAGAAGTAAATAGATATTACTATCTTTAAATATTTGAAAGAACCAGGTAATTGTGAAGAAATGTGTAATTCATGAAGAAACATGATTTGATAAAAAAAGTAAGATGTGATCAAAGATAACAAAGGAAAACATAGTAACTTAATAAAAAGGCTATGGTACTCAAAGAAAGATAAAAGATAAGAAAAACAACATAGGAACATCTATAGCAAGTATGACCACACCAGTGACAGCAGAAAAAGTTACTATTTTCATGGGGGAAAACAAAAACTTCAAAATATGAGATAACATAAATTAAAAAAAAAAAAAAATTTTAAGAGAGGACAGCAAGAACAAGACCTTAAATTTTTTAGCTTTCATGTCTTATTATGTTGATATTTCTATCCCAAATATATTCCTCCAAAGTTTCCCCTAACAAAAACAATTAGAAAATTAGAAGGCATACAAAGAAATTTTACTTTTTACTAATTATTAAAACCCAATTCACTGAACTAGAAAGAATATAAATTTAAATTTGATTTCTTTGAAATTACTATACACTTTGAAGCCTGTGTTTTATAATATCCATTATAAATTCTTCAAAAATCTAAAGGAAAATAGACATGAGAATTGGATGACAAACTTATTTCTAGATGCCCATTGTTGTTTCTATCGAGTTGTTTTTTATAAAAGTAAATTAGAAGTGGAACTCAATCTCTTTATGCCTATTAACATCAATGAGGATGACAAGAATAAAGAATCTATAAATTTGCATCCTGAAAACCATTAAGGAACAGACTTTGAAACTCCTCTCCTGAGTTAATGGTTATTAATTTTTAAGTGATAAAATCTCTTCAGTGAAATCTGATATGAAACCTCCTTTGGGAAGACTGTTTTCCTCAGTTATAAATTATTAATTTGATCCTTCTGCCTAAACATTTAGAGACATTATTTCAATTTTTATTGAAAATTATTTTACAAATTTAAGAAGTCTTTTAGAGAATGTTTTAAAGAAAAACATTCTTCAAGCTACTTTTCTTTCCTAGGCAACATGTACCAATGCTAGAGGTTTATTCTGATAAATTTCACCACAATCTCAATTATTCAAAACTTTTATTCCTCCCAATGGATTTTTTCATCCTCAGTATTCAATTCATCCACTCAGTTTTTTTAGCTTTTTAAATAAGAAATATGTAAAGTGTATATTTTCTCTACATAAATTTAAAAATCAGAAGTTTAATAATTCTAAAAGATGGGTTACAGTTAATGTTTTTTGCAAAGTTGGATTATTTCCTAGAGTAAACGTCTTTCTTACAAAATTTGATTACAAAATATAATTTTACCCCAAAATTACATCATACAAGCATACCTCCACCATGAAACTAAAGCCCCTAAAGGCCCAGGACTTAAAAATGCACACAACCAAAAAGGTTAGGTAGATAAACCATACGTTTAAGAACATACAAGCCAACAGAAGGGATCTATGAAGGATAATCACCTTAAGAGAAAAAACTTTGTGCAGATGACACTGGTTCAAATGCATTCCCTTGGGGAAAAAAAATCAACTCTGTAAAGATAGCAGATGGATTTGTTTAAATAGTAATAAAATTAACGAGGGACTTTAATAACCATCACAAATTATCAAGCATGCAACCATACTACAACAAATGGCATTTTTTTTTTCCCATACAGCATGTTTGTCAGACACTGGCAGATGGAAATTGCAAGCTTTTTAAATTCAAAGGCATTTAGATCTAGCAATGTAACATAATGTGGGAGAAAATAGTATTTACTCTCAGTTCAGTAAGAAAGTCAAAGAGCTTCCAAGGGCTTACCACTGGTGGATCAACAGGTGCTGCTGGTTGTACTTGTAGGTTTACCGCAACAGTCTGTGGAGGAGGAAGAGTCTGAAATGGCAACTGGACCAAAGCTTCTGCAGCTGGAAGCTCCTCTTCTGACACCAAAGCATTCTGCACCAAAACCTGGCCCTGGGATAGAATTTCAGGCTGCACTTGTAAAGACTGCATAGACTGCAAGGGCAGTGGTGGAATCTGAGCTGGAGGAGATGCCGACATCTGCGGAGGGGTTGCAATTGGGATTGGAGAGGACTGCAGGGTTGAATACTGCTGGTGTGATGTTGGAGACACAATCTGCTGACCTGGGGACACCAAAGCGGACTGCTGAACTGGGCCAATGTGTACAACAGGGGAAGCTGGAAGTGGAAGATGGGATGGAAGATTCAGCTGTGCTGTAGACTGCACCTGATTAGCAGTGGATTGCTGCAGGTTTGGCCCTGGCTGGAGAGCTGATGACACAAGAGGGTGTGGCTGAATAAGTGCCTGTGGATGGATAATTATAGTAGGAGACTGACTTGGTGAATGAGGCGGTGGGGGAGACACCACTACAGACTGCTGTGCTGACTGGGACTGGCTAGGAGACACTGGTAAAGGAGGGGGATGGCTCTGAATTGGTGAGCAATGCTGTGACTGGGCATTACTAGGAGTTGGAGGAAGGCCATGGTTCTGGAGTGGCATACAGTGCTGGGATGGGGGTGGGTCTTGAGTTGGATTTTGAAGTGTGATTGGCTGAATTTGCTGTTGCTGCTGCTGTAATATCAGCTGATGATGGGAAACCTTGGGAGGTGGAGAATGAAGAGGAATCTGCTGATGTTTTATTAGAGGATGAGGCTGAATTGGAGGATATGAAGCTGTGAGAGAAAAAAATGACAATTAGTATTTTTTTCCAAAAATATCCTAGAAATTTATAAATAAATCTAAAAGAGGAAAAGTTTTCACATCAGAAGGTCACAATCACCAGAAATCTATTACAAGTCTTCCCAACAAGAGTGATTTGAAAATGTAATGACAAACAACCTTTCCATGGAAAACTATAAAGATTTCATGAAATAAACTGTACTGTGATAAGCTCCAAAAAAAAACTGCCTAAAACAATGTATTCATAAATCTGAAATATACACATGATTTATTCTTATTAAATTTTAGAGGTCATTAGAATATCTGCATTAACTTTTAACGAAGTTTATCCATCTGAATTCCTTCTTTGGGGAGAAGAGGAGTATCCCTGAACAAATACAAGATCTATAAAAATAACTTCAAAATCATAAAAATGCAATATCAAAATTCATAAAGGTCTCAAAACTTTCTAATCTATGTCTAAATAGTCTTCCAACTAACAGTCAATGTAATTATTTATAAAGCTTCCCAAATATGTTTCCAAATTTGAGCCAAGATGAAAAGTTGGTATTACTCGACCCAGGAAGAGAAAATGTTTTGTATAACAAGTTAATTCAGCTAAGCAAAACACATGTGTGAATTCTATAGCACTGTAACTAAGAAATAAAATTTCAGGGGCCATTCCAAATGCAGGAGAGCGCTAGTTTTGCTTGCAGAGAGAATGAGGCAATCAGAAGTCCATGCTGTCTAAATAAAGGATCCTATTTTACTTTTCCCCTGCCCCCACCAAAAAAGCCAACAAAAACAACAAAAAAACCCTACAGTAATCTTTAAATGACAGTATCCGTTTTTTCCACAGAAGAGTCACTCACAATAGGGATAATATATATAAGAATTAGCAAAATCAAGTAGTAAATAGTTGTTCCATTATTATGCCTCTTCTGCATACTAGTGCGTATGTTTACAGAGGGAGATGCTGGTGAAATCCTGCCTAATGAAAAATGGAAAACGGGCTTCACTAGAAGATAAACTGAAAAGATTGCTTAATACCCTACAAAGGCTATATGCATTTAAAATAGGTCTAAAGAGAGGGCAAAACTTTTTTCTTAATCTCAGAACGTTAAGATAAAGGCTATAACATCTTGCATCTATTTTTATACTTAACCAGTTAACCACATTTGTGACAAAGGCCTTATAAAAACTTGTAACAACTTTTTTTTTTAATATTCTTCCATTTGGTTGGTTATCATTTAAAATTTTGGAGATCCTTTAAGGAAATTAACATCTGATTAACATCTCAAAAGACAGGCATTTAAAAGGTTCAAAAAATACCCACAAATTGTATTTTAAAAAAAAAAAAAGAGATAGGTCTAAAATTTCACCTAACAAAGTAATTTTCACATAACTAGACTAGCACTTCAAACTCAGACTGAAAATTTTATGCCAGCACTTTGCAAATGTGTTGATAAAGACTCTCTCTATATTATAGAGCATTCAACAAAATCCTAGAATCCTAGAGTGCCTTTCCTCCAAAGGGCTCAAGGTGCTTTCACATTTCTCTCTCATTTGTTCAAGCCCACTTTAATTCAGTTTTTTAAGTTATAATTAAAATACCATATTCTTGATGTATAATGTATATCATATTTATGGCAATAAAAATTCTTTCTCAGCTCTAGTTAGTAAGCAATCTTTTTTTATATGCTAGAGCTGATAATTCAATAGTATTCAATTAATACTTTCACCTAAATTAAATTTTTCTTTGATGAGAAATCAGAGTGAGTCTACATATTTTATATTAGTCCCTAAGCCCAACTGACAATCACATCTATTAGAGAATAATTGTGAGGATATCTGAAACAATACTTCTGTATAAGAAAAGCCCTAGTGCTCTGGAGAATGATACCATGTTTGTTAATTTCTCTGATTTTAATAAACCCTTTATTATTGTCAGGATGGCCTTTATCTGGAGAATTAATGATTGGTATCATCTCTCACATATATAGAACTCTTTATATAATTACTTACAATTAAATATATTATAAATTATTAAACATATTATTTTACTAAGTAGTTACAACAACCCCATGAGGTAGACAGGGTACTACATTAATCCAATATATCACTGGAGAAGAAACTGGGCAGTTAAGTGCATTGCCTGAAATCACCTGGCTTTTGAGGGGCAGCCCTGGGTCTAAAAGAACCCAAAGTACTAGATGAGTCTGGGTTCCTATTATGGACTGAATGTTTGAGTCCCCAAAAATGTGTATGTTGAAACCCTAACCCTAACGTGACTATATGGTAATGGGGCCTCTACGGAAGTAATTAAGGTGAAATGAGGTCAGAAGGGTGGGGCCCTTACAAGAAGACATATCAGAAAGCTCGCTATCCTCTCCCTCCTGGTACTCAGATAAAAGGCCAAGTGAGGACACAGGAAGAAGGCAGCCATCTGCAAGCCTCGAAAAGAGCTCCCACCAAAAACCAAACACTGCCAGACCTTGATCTTGGGTTTTTCAGCCTCCAGAACTGTGAGAAAATAATGTTCTACTGTTTAAGCCACCTATCTATGATATCCTTTATGGCAGCCTGAGGAGACTAGCATAGGCTTTTCACTACATATTAATGTCTACAAAAAGTGGTACATATTTTTTTCCAACTAATGTCATAAAAGCTCTAAAAACTGCTATAAAAACTTGAACTCGGATACAGTTCATAATTTCCAGTCATATGGTTAAAACTCACCTTTATTTTATATATTAAAAATAGATTAACTATCAAGTGAGAGCTACACATTCAAGAAGAAATGAAGAAAACCAAATGATTTTAGCACCTTAGAAATAAATTTAAGGAAACAATAACCATATCCATTATAATAATTATTAGTCTCTACTACAGAACACCAGTAAATTTTTTCATATTTGAAAGCGACCTATATACATAGGCATTTTTCTAACTAAGGAACAGGATAAATTACCAAGAATCTCAAAAAAAAAAAAAAAGAAAGAAAGAAAGAAGAAGAAGAAAAACAATTTAGCTTCAGGCTTTTTCTGCTCTCAACAAGAGCAGAAAAACTAAGAGTAGAGAAATCCAGCTATTGCCTAGCCAGAAGATACAAACTGCTTTGAATAACTGCAGTGTAAAGCTTGAGTGAATTTATAAGTTTGGTTAACTGCAAAGGTTTTTGTGGCTTAGGGTATTTCATCTGGTTTTATTTCTGATCAACACCACATGGGAAACCAGAGTTTGGTTAATACACTTAAGAGATCTAAATCTGGAATTGCAATCATCCTTAGAGTCTGATAGTTTTAGCTTACTGGTCTCCTCCATACCTACATAAAATATTGGCCATCAGAGGAAGGCAACAATAGAGATCCTATCACACTATCAATGAAAGAAAAGGGGAAGAGTAATTGTCAACTTAGAACCAGGTACTGGGAGTTCAGGAGAACTGAAAATCTAAAAGTAGATCTCCTTGCTTGAACTAACCCTGCAAGACGTCCTATCTTTATCTGAAGGTAGCATTCTCTTTGGAAGGAAATTAACGTACCCTCCATTATAATCTATCAAAACTATAAAAATCACTAAAAATTGTCCCAAGCAGTCATGTCAAGTGCAGTGGGTCATTACTGCTCCACAATGACGCCTATCAAAACTGGCCAGAGGCTGGTTTGAGGCTGAAAATACTCTGGACAGTACAGTACAAAAATCCTGTTATGAAGCCATACAGAGAGCAGGACCTAGGCACACAGATGTTTACAAAAAAGAATTCACATCACACTACACTATGAATGGATTTATTAATTTATACATTACAACAAAGCCTGAACTTATCTAAAGATTCAGATTTAAAAACTTCAAGCAGTGATACCCAATGAGTTTGAATGAAAGAAATTGTGCTGTGATTTCCAAAATTCAAATGGAAACATAGATCAACTATTAATCCACCAAATATTTACTGGCCTCCTGTTGCAAATAAGTACATATAAGGCACAACTTAGTGCTGTCTAGATAAAAGGATGAAAAGGTGAAAGTGAAAAAGGATTAAAGGAGTTAATAACTGTAAAGTACCTGACACATAAGTGTTCATTATTATTATCCTACTCTCAAAGAACTTACTATACAGTAGAAAAGCTAAGATCACTAAGTATATAAATAACTACAAAAGAAAAAGAACCACAAAGTATAAAAACACTATACAAGTTCAAAGTGATGAGAGATTTCTAACTAGGGGACTCAAACAATTCCAAGACAATGAGATTGGGTACTACAGAGAATGCAAGCAATATCAGCACAGAGGAAACATGCAAGAGAAACAGGTTTAGGTGGAGAAAAAACAGACTTCAGTAGTATAAAATGAATCTTTAAAAAGCAATACAGAGTTATAAAAAGACAGAAAGAAGGTGCTTACTTGATAAAGTTGAATCAAGGGAGGATTTTTTTTTTAATGAAACATATGTGGTGTCTAGCCCAGTGCATGACACACACACATACTTTCAATAAACAGCAGTTGGACTGGAATAAAAACGTAGGCAGATATATTACAAATAGAAGAGATCCAAGTATGCTTGAGAAGCAAAGGAAAGGATCCAGCATGAGGGAGACAAAAGATGCTGTAACAACTACAGAAGGTTAGGAGCTGGTAAAAAAAAAAAAGATGCAATCAATGACACAAGCAGTGTAAACTTTAAAGTAGAAAACGAGTAACTCCTTATCTTATTAGAAGTAAAGAAAGCTCAACACTGAGTAATTGTGAGATGAACAGAATGGGTGGTAAGGAAACTCACTCTGGATGGCCCCAACATTTTCAGCATGAAAACCATGAAGCAGAGGATCTTGTGTATAGCAGAGGGAGCACATGTGGGAATCAAAGGTGGAGGTGAATGAAAATGACTTAGCTGATTGCCTGACATCTTTCTCTCAGAGATGAAATCAGAGATGGAAAAAAAGCAACATGGTAAGAAAAATAATTATACAAAATCCTTATTTTTGGAAAGTGGTAAACTCCACTCACTAATGACAACAAAAATATACATGTTTTTCTTAAGAGCTTTTAGTTCTGTTCCACTAAAGCATATTAAATAAACTACAGTCAAACTTTTTTTTTTTTTAAACTAAAAGGTTTTACAAGAAACAAGTGTTGACGAGGATGTGGAGAAAAAGGAACCCTATGGCACAGTTGGTGGGAATGCAAACTGGTGCAGCCACTGAGGTAAACAGTATAGAGATTCCTCAAAAAATTAAAAATAGAACTATCCTACAATCCAGTAATCACACTACTGGGTATTTACCCAAAGGATATGAAAACACTAATTCGAAAGGATATATCCATCACTGTTTACTGCAGCATTATTTACAACAGCCAAATTATGGAAGCAGCCATGTCCATCAACAGATGAATGGATAAAGAAGATGTGATACACACACACACTGAAATATTATTCAGCCATACAAAAGAATGAAATCCTGCTATTTGCAACAATATAGATAGAGCTAGAGAGTATAATGCTAAGTGAAATAAGTCAGAGAAAGATAAATACCATACGACTTCACTCATGTGTGGAATTTAACAAACAAATGAACAAAGAAAAAAAAATAGAGACAAACTAAAAAACAGACTCTCAACTATAGAGAATAAGCAGATGGTTACCAGAGAGGATTGGATTGGGGGGAACGGGTGAAATAGGTGATGGGGATTAAGAGTACACTTTTCTTGATAAGCAGGGAGTAATATACAGAAGTGTTGAATCACTATACTGTACACCTGAAACTAATATAACACTGTACGTTAACTATACAGGAGTTAAACTTTTTTTTAATTAAGTAAATAAAAAATAAAAGCTATTGGTTTTACCAATACAATGGAAGACCAGCACATAATGAAGATGTTAATCAAATGTCAATTAACCAAAAAAATTTATATTATTATCTGTTTTAGCTGTTGGGCTCTTTTGATTTCTCTTTTTTCAAGCTACAATACTGATTTTTTTTTAACTCATGAAACTCACATTAAAAAATTTTTAGAAGTGTTGTTCTTGTTCAAGTAATAGACATCTTCTGTTTTGCTCTGCCTGTTAATAAAGTGAATGCAACTATTTTCAACAAGTTTATCCCACCTGGTGCTATTAACTGGTGAATACTTGATGTCCGGGTGACAGCTGTGCTTCGTGATTCCAGACTTGGACTTTCTCCCTTCTTATTACTTTCTGGAGAAGGATCTCGTTGGCTGATTTTAGAACTGGTCACTGTTGTTTTGTTATGACAAATTGTCAATGACTGAGTTTGACTAGTGCTTTTTGGCGGACCATTCTGTGAGCTAGATAATACACCCAACTTCTGGCTGCGTAATGTTAAATTCTGAACCTAAGAACCACACAACAAAAAATAAGGATGAAACAGATGGTATTAACTGAGATGTGATAATCATTACCATTATAACAACAATGACAATACATTTATATTGTTTTTTTACACATCAAGTTCCAAGCACTTGAAACGACTGATTCATTCCAAAAGAAAGGGGAGTTATTATTCTAAGTAATCATATTAAGTAAAAATTTTTTAAAAAGACATTAAGGGAATCATTAAGAACAAAATGAAAACAGTATATATACATATTAAATGAACTATGAATATGAGGAAATCACTCTGCAACATACTGCATTTTGAAGTTACCAGCTCAGAGACAGCCAAAGGGAAGGAGAGAAAAGGGTACTCCAGATAAAAAGGAAAACCTGAGCAAAGCCTCAGAGGCAGAAGAGCCCAGGATGCATTAGGGAAGGAGCAATTCCTTCAACTCTGCTCTGACTTCTCCAGGCCAGGACTGTGAAACATTGAAGGTTGCTAGTCCTTTATACTCTTGTGAGAAGTTACTACATACAGTTAGGAGTATGCATATACAATACTGTCATCCTCATAAAGATCAGAAAGAGAACTGCAAAAAAAAAAAAAAGCTACCCATTCTACAGAGATTATAAGGGAATACTCATCTTGTAAATTAGAAAACTCATTCATCAAATCACCTACCCATTATGATAATTATGAAAAGCATTTCCTATCAACTCCTTTTTAAAATCCTGTTGTTATGGAATACTCACTTGGCTTTGAGAACTAGATCTGATGAACTGAAAAGACTGTGCATGGCCTTGAAATGGCTTACGTCATGGCTCCTGTCTACACCTGGGGCTATTCTAAACATACCACCAGTCCGGTGGTGGCAAGATCATCCCAATGACTTTCACCTGAGGTTTATAACATTCCCAAACGGCAAGGCAGAAAATGCCTCTCCAATAGCTGCCTGACCTTTTACCTATCTGGAAATGAATGTATTAAATACATTTATGCTAGCACTAACCCTGAGAAAGAAACTGAAGCAAAAGATTCTAAAGTGACAAAGCAAATGAGATACTGCTGCTTAATAAACATTCTTCAGTTTTCATGTGTGTTCTGCCTCTACACCTGTTATCATTAACTGATACTCACAGGCTAAACCTTCTCTTCCAAAGTGCCAAATGCAGTGGGTAGCCAACAGCAGGTGCTAAACAAATTTTCACTTCAGATCAGTTGAGGCTTGATCAGACTATTCTAAGCTACTGAAAGAATTTTCTGAGACCATATGGAGCATCTTCTCGGATTTTTGTCAAATATTTCATAGCAATGTAGGTGGACTAATAATTGTTGTATTACTGAAATTTAATACAAACATAAAATGTGCTAAAATCCAGGTTTCTCAGCTAGCCACTCAAAGCCCTCCACAGTCAAGGCCCAAACCACCTCAAGCCCCATCTTCCACTACTTCAATCCACAATATTCACATTCTAGCCAAACTGTTCTGCTCACCCTTCTCCAAACACAACTTATACTTCCTCCATTTAGAGCCCTTGCTCAAGTTTCTCTTGCCTAAAATGCCATTTTTCCTTATAGCTGTCTCCTGAAGCCCAATCCTTTCTTCAAGGCCCAGTAAAAATCCTACTCTCTCCCAGAGAAACCTCTCCAAAGTCCCTGGTTAGAAATAATTTCTCCTCGGGCGCCTAGGTGGCTCAGTTGGTTAAGCGACTGCCTTCGGCTCAGGTCATGATCCCGGAGTCCTGGGATCGAGTCCCACATCGGGCTCCCAGCTTGGCGGGGAGCCTGCTTCTCCCTCTGACCCTATCCCCTCTCATGCTGTTTCCCTCTCTCTCTCTCTCTCTCTCAAATAAATAAATAAATAAAATATTTAAAAAAAAAAAAAAAGAAAAAAGAAATAATTTCTCCTCCCCTCTACAATGCCTTTCCCACAGAATTTGGATCATACTGGCCTACAGCACTGACAAATGTCTAGCTTATTTTAGAATTACTAATGTGTCTGTGAAATGCTGAGACACTTGCTGGCAGACTCTCATCCCTGACATTCATTTTTGTACTCCCCACAGTTGAGTGCTACAGACATAACAGAAACTCCACAAGTCTGAGATATTCTATTTCTAATTTTAAAATATATATTAATTTTTTTTGCTAAGTGTTTAGTTCTATTTATGGTTCTTTTTAGGCAAACAGTAAAATCTGTTCATATTCAACCAAAAAAATCTCAACAAATTTCTAGTGGAGGCACATTACAATCTTTCAGGAAGCAAGGAAAAAACAGCATAAAATTTAACATCTGCCATAAATGATCTATAAAATGAACCAAATCATAATGATATCCAAAGGCTAAATTATAATCTGAAAAACCTGAAAACCTTCTTTCAAATAAAAAGCATATTCACAGTAAATGAGGATTTCACACAATGAACCCTAAACCTGAAGCAGTCCATTTCTATAGAATAATATATTTTTTCTTCTAATTTTGTTCTCCGGAATTCTGAAAGAAAATGCATGTGTGTGCTTATTATATATATTATATACATTATTTGTATGAATAAATTTTGGAATATGGCCATAATAGCTATGGTCATCTTGACTTACATATTTAAAATAAATTTCAAAACATGTCAACCATACTCCTAAAGTATATTAGAGTTAATTTAGCTGTTAATAGAAAGATCACATATTCAGATGTCCTTGACAGACCCTGCCTTTTGAGAAGAACCCACCCTCTCCTAGATACAGAATAGTTCTCTAATGTCCAAGTTTCATTTCATCTGAACTTTTCCTATGATCAAATTATGGAAACATTCTAACTTTGGTGGCACATGACATTTCTGCTAATTTCACACATTACATTTTTATAGTGGATTACTCAAATACTCTCACAGCTATTACCTAATTTGGTTCTAACAAATACTGTGTAAATTACTGTGTAGCATCCCTTCTTTGCAGATGAGGAAACTAAGATTTAATGTCATATTGCCAGGAGTAGAGCTGAGTTTCTGGTTTTTAAATCTAAAGGGCTATTTTCTTCTCAATGCTAAAAGCATTCCCCAGATAGCCTTGGTAAGTAAGATTTGTTACTTTTAGTCCTGTATCTTTCTGAAAGTCAGATTTTTTGCTTATTTTTATTTTCTTGGTCATGGTGGGGAGAAGGAATGGAGCATTTAAAATAGTAAATAAGGGTAAGATATTCCAAATTTCTTATTTTTGGACAGTATGCTACAAATGAATTTTAATACTAAGGAAAAATTAACTGTTATAATACTGACTTATGTAAAAGAGCATTAAAATAAAATTGGCATCTCTTAATTACAAATTCATTGTTTTAAAAATTTCATGTAAGTTTAAAAATTAACAAAGTGGAGCACAAATTTTTTCAAAACTAACCGCCCCGAATTTGGGGAAAGTTACCACTAGAATATGCAAAGTATTAGCATCCTCTACCACTGCCAGCTTCATTCACTGCCATTTCAAAAAGCACAGCAAAGAAAAAAATTTGTAGTCAGATTATCACAGAGCCACATACCTGTACCACATCAAACTGGACCCCAAAGAGCCACTTTTATAAAATTACTTTGACTATGCTCACACTAAAGGTACTGCTAAAGACCGCTAAGATGTTTTCTCCATGAGAACCCAGAAGACAGACTCTAGAGCACTCTCTAGAGAGCATGTTAGTTGTTTTTCTAACAACTGGTTTATTTTACCTTGGAAACTGTGAATCATTTAAATGGCTGTCTTTCTCTCTTCACCATTAGCTACTTGAAAGCTAAGAACTGAATTCATGACTTATCTTTAGACAATATATAACAAAAATAGTGATTAGTGGCTTGTGATATGTGCCAGGCACTATGCTAAATACTTTGAGTATGGTCTCATTTACTCCTTTTCACAGCTCTGAGCTATTCTAGTTCACAGTGAAGAAACTGAGGCTTAAGAAATTATATCCAACATAATTTCATTTAAATGCAGTTTAAAAACAGGCAAAACTAACATAGGTCAGGATAGTGTGATCCTTGAGGGGCAGTAATGGCAGGATCAAATGGGCCATCAGGGAGGCTTCTCTGGGTCCTAGTAAGGTTCTCGCTCTTGACTGGGTGGCTTGGGATATAAGTGTATTCTGGTACAGATTATTGAACACTTAAAATATGTTCTGGATATATATTATGTTTTAATAAAAGCTTTAAAATGTCCAAAAAAAAAAAAAAAGAAAAAAGAAACTGAGGCTCAGGGCACCTGGCTGGCTCAGTCGCTAGAGCATGCTGACTCTTGATCTCAGGGTCATGCATTCAAGCCCCACACTGGGTGTAGAGCTTACTTTAAAAAAAGAAAAACTGAGGCTCAGCATAGATAATAATAACAACTAACACGTAGTGAGTGCTAAGTATCAGATACTGTTCTATTTTTCAATTATTTTTTAAAGATGTATTCATTTATTTGAGAGAGAGATGGAGGAGCAGAGGGAGAGAGAATCTCAAGCAGACTCCCTGCTGAGCGTGGAGCCCAACCCCTGAGATCAATCACCACCTGAGCTGAAACCAACAGTCAGATGCTTAAAATATAAAATATTTTATATTTTAAATATAAATAAATAAATATAAATAAAATATAAATAAATATAAAAATATAAATAAAAAATAAAATCTTAAAAAAATAAAATTAATTTTAAAAAATAAAACTTATTCAACTTAATTCATTTTAATCAACTTTACTGCCACCCAAGCGCCCCTTATTTTTCAATTATTAACATAGTTAATCCTCACTACGACCCTATGAAGCATTTTATAAATATTTATTTTATGTTGTTGAAACTGAGGGGAGAGGTCAATGACATACAATGAAAAAGTGGCAGAGCATGTACTTGAACAGGAGAGTCTGGCTCTAGAGCCCAAACTTGTAACAGTATGCTACACTATGACCTTGTCCAAAATCAATCAACTGGCAAGTGACAAAGCTGGCAGTTGAAGTCAGAATTTCAACCCAAGTCTTTCAATCCCTCCCTTTGCAAAAAAAGTACTGAGTACCTATAATGTTCCAGACACTAAATACATCTATTATTCATTCTTCAACTTACCCTACAAGTATATATGACTATATGTATATATATATGATAAAAATGTTTGATAACTTGGCTAAAGTCATACAACTAATAATAGTAGTGGAAGCTGAAATCAAATCCATGGAGGACTTCATGCATGTTATTTGAAAAGGAACCTCACTCCTAACTCTATGCTACTTTTCTATTTTTATTTCTACTTTTTTTATGCATGTTTTCAATTTCTTTTATCTTGTCTTATTGTATACATCTTGTAAATCAATTAAAATCTTAGTTGGAACAAAGTCAAGAATAAAAAAAAAATAAAATTTAACATGTTCTGAAGGTTGATAATGGTCTCTCTTTATTAGGTTTTATAAAACCAAAAGAAAACAGGAAGATCATTACTTTAACAAATCACTCCACAAAGAGATATCATAAAGGTTTAGAGCTCAAAGAACCTTAAAGGTAAGAAAGGTCTTATTTTGTAAATATGGAAACTAAAGTACAAAAAAGTTAAGGAATTGTGGATGGCCAGAGAGCACATTAAGAGAAACCTGAGTTTAATCACCATCTTTATATGCTGATATATGAAAATTGGCCTTTATTATTCAATAAAATAGTAAAGAGGTTCTATGAAAAGTACCAAAGAATATTACTACTCTCTCATTTTTTACCTTTTTAAAAAAAATCGAGATTAAATTAAAAATAAAAAGCCAAGGATGACTCTAAGTTATACCTATGTCTGCCATATGTAGTCTAAAACATTAGCTATGGAAAAAATACCAAAATAGTATCAAAGTAATATCCTACTCAATTGGGTTTTTAAGATTTTTTTTTTAAAGATTTATTTATTTGAGAGAGAGAGTGTGTGTGGGATAGTAGCAGAGGGAGAGGGAGAGAGAATCTCAAGCAGACTCCGTACTGAACACAGAGCCTGAAGTGGGGCTCAATTCCATGACACTGAGATCATGACCTGAGCCAAAATCAAGGGTCAGATGCTCAACTGAGTGCACCACCCAGGCGCCCCTTCTACTTGCTTTAATTTCAAATTTATTCAGGTTGCCTGGCTGGCTCAGTCAGTAGAGCGTGCAACTCTTGATCTCAGGGTTCTGAGTCTGAGCCCCACATTGGGTATAGAGATTACTTGAAAAAAAATAAAATCTTAAAAAAAAATAAAATTAATTTTAAAAAATAAAACTTATTCAACTTAATTCATTTTAATCAACTTTACTGAGGTGTAACTTACATACAATAAAATGAACCAGTTCAATGAGTTCTGATATATGTAAACACCATGTTACCACCACCTTAATGAAAATATGGAACATTTCCATCACTATAAAAGTTCACCCATGCCCATCCCCAATCTCTCCCACCTTCTGACCCAGGTACCACCAATCCAATTTTTTTCACTATAAATTAGCTATGCCTGTTCTGGAATTTCATATAAAAAGAATCACAGGAGTGGCACGTGGGTGGTACAGTCAGTTGAGTGCCCGACTCTTGGTTTCAGCTCAGGTTGTAATCTCAGGGTTGTAAGATACAGCCCCACCTCAGGCTCCACGCTCAACGTGGAGTCTGCTTGGGATTCTCTCTCACTCTCTCTCTGCCCCTCCTACTTGTGCGCTCTCTCTCTCAAGTAAATAAATAAATCTTAAAAAAAAAAAAAAATCAGGGGCACCTGGGTGGCTCAGTTGGTTAAGCATCTGCCTTCGGTTCAGGTCATGATCCTGGAGTCCCTGGATCGAGTCCCGCATCAGGCTCCCTGATCAGCCAGGAGTCGGCTTCTCCCTCTCTCTCTGCCCCTCTGCCCTGCTCATGCTTTCTCGTTTTCTCTCTCAAATAAATAAAATCTTTATAAAAAAAAAAAAAAAAATCACAGGGTAGGTACTCTCTGGTGTCTGCCTTCTTTTGCTATTATAATGTTTCTAAGATGCATCAGGAGTGTGTCCTTTTTTATTTCTTAAATTTGTTTATCCATTCACCAGTTAAAAGACATTGGTTGTTTCCAGTTTGGGGCTATTCTGAATAGAGCTCCTATGAATATTTGTTTTTACACGTCTTTATATGGATATATGTTTCCAAACCACTCAGAGTGAACAACTATAAGCAGATATGATGTTTAACTTTACAAGGAACTGACAAACTCTTTTCCAGAGTTGTTGCACCATTTTACACTCTCACCAGCAATATTATGAAATTATGGCCGCTCCAAGTTCTCACCAACATGTGGTATCGTAAGCCTCCTTCATTTCAGCCATTTTCGTGAGCGTGCAGTGATACTCACTGTGGCTTTGATTTTAATTTCTGTAAGGGTTAATGAGGTTGAACATGTTTTCCTGAGCTTATTGGCCTTTTGTATATCTTCCTTTGTGAAATGTTAAATCTTTGGCCCATTTTTAACTGAATTGCTCATGATCTTACTGAGTTGTAAGCATTATGTTGTATATTCTGGATGCAAGTCTTTTGTCAGATATATGTATTATGAATATTTTCCCTCAGTCTGTGGCTTGCCTCTTCACTTTTGTAACTGTTTTTTGAAGATTTTAATTTTGATAAATTCTGATGTGTTATTTTCTTTTATGGTTAGTGCTTTTTGTGTCCTAAGAGAACTTTGCCTAGTCTAGGGGCCATACCACCCTGAACGTGCCCAATCTCGTCAGAAAGCTTTGCCTACCCTAGAGTTGTAAAGATAATCCTTATGTTCTCCTCTAGAGGTTTTATAGTTTAGGCTTTTACCTTTAAGTCTGTATTTTACTTCTAGCTCATTTTTGTGAATGGTGTGAGGAGAAAATTAACGTTTGTTTCTTTCATAGTACCAAACAAAATAATACTCTATTCCATTTTTCAAGTTAAAGATTTCCCCAATTCATTTTTAAACTTAAAATCTATCTTGACTTCCTTTGCTTGCAAAGGAATCTACACAAAAGAATACAACTCTCATAGTAAGAACAATAAGCCTGCTTTATAATAAAACTAAACATACCATGTGATAGCAAAAACTCATTAACTTTCACTAATGTCAAATAACCTAAATATCTGTGCTTAATGGTAATATAATTTCTATATAACCAAAAAACTTTCTTGAAGTTCTCACAGTATTTCATTAAATTCCAATCCGATATGTAGGACAAAGAGCACTAAAATCATCGGTAACTTGAACATAATGTACGTTTATCTTTAACCTGAAGATCCAGACCTCAAGTACCACAGTACGAAGCAGACAAGCTCACCTGAGTAGCTGCAGACTGACAGGAAGATGACGATGACGACGAGACAACAGGAATGTCAGACTGTACAGCAGCCACAGTGGTAGCGGGTGTGAAAATCAGCTGTACAGACAGAAAAACCAAAAAAATACCCTAAGACAAAAGAACGTGTCCCACACACAATGTATAGCAGGCAAGAGAGACTGAAATTTGTGACAGAAAGACAATGCAGTTTAGGATTATCTCCTAAGCAAAAGGTTTTACGTGACAAAGAAAAGTTTCTAATAGAGAACTCAAAAAAAAAAAAAAAGCATAAACATTTTGAAACAGCTCATGATTCTGATGAGTAGAAAAATAAATCAGTGCTCAAAAAAGAAAATGTATTTTGGTAATATGAAATCCTCATACCAAATTTTGCCCCAAATAAGCTATTATTATACTCAAACTTTTCCCAGTTCAAAAACTACTATGGCAGGATTCCTAAAATGGAAGTTATTTTTAATACACAACCACTCATGTATACAAATTTCAGTGAGAAACCTGAAAAGAAACACAAGTCTTTTCAGTCTTCTTTATCACAAAAGATAACTATGCCCCATACTATACTATTTCACTCAGCTACATGGGATCTATAGTACAAACCTAGGTTGCTCTTGATTTTAAAACTATTCATAAAGAAATATTCATTCCAAATGTAAATGCCACAACATGTCAAAATGCAACAACAAAACAGCCCGCAAAAAAGCTTCACATAAAATAAATAAGGAAGAAAAGACATACTCGATTTATTTACTTCAAATGTTATTTTTCAATATTGAAACAGAATGCCATTAGTTTAAAAAGGCACTACAATCCACTCAGAGATTATCCAATTTAGTAAATTATGACAGTTGTTTCACACAATGTGTAAATACTCTATTTCAAAACTGCATTAGGAGTTCCTTAGTTCCTCTAGCCATTCCTGTTTAAATTAAAATTACTGACTAAAGGATCTTTTAAATTTCAGTTCTTTATAATACTAAATTTAAGTGAATTAAACAACAAAGTATAACTTTCACAAGAAGGTAACTGCCAGAACAAACAGCTGAAAGCACTAAAAATAAAGATGTTTGTTCTATTTAGCTTGAACCATATGTAACTGCAAGTTTTATAGAGGTCAAAAGTGGTCATTTCAAATGATTCAGCCTAATTTTAAAGCATATTATTAATTACATAAGATCTCCTGTAGGAAAAAAAAACAAAAATATGGTAATGTCCACTGAATAATCTATAAATAAAAGGTGGGTCATGTCACTGTTTCCTGCCAGAAATATGATGGAAAACTTTCTTTGTAATTTTAGTGGAGAACTGGGGATCCAGATATATATTCAGTACATTGGACAAAAAAGAATACAAGTAAATATATACTACACCAAAGCTCTTGTCTAGCTATCTGTAAAAACATCAAATAAATGCCAACCAATTCCTTAAAGCAGCTCAACAGGTAAATTAGGAAATCAGTAGGTACTCAAATATAGACCAGCCAAATTAACATTCCTGTATTAACAAAAGATCAAAGTGAACATAAGAACACAAATACCTTACTAATAATTTTGAGATGGGAATAACCAAAGCTAAAAATCAACTGGTAAATTACCAGGAACTCCAATCCAGATTTAAGAAGATCCCACAGTATAAATTCTAACTTATAGTTAACCACTAACTTTTTAACATTGCTAACTATTTCATCAAATTTAAGATGCCCAAGATATACAATGATTTTACATATATATATCTCACTGCAAATATTAATTATAACTGTAAGATGTTATCAATTATAAATGCATCTCAATTTCAGAGATGTTAAGATGTGAAAAAGGTTTGAAATCCATAAAATTTGATATTCAAAAAATAGTCACTCCATGTTACAGAATCTGTTAGCTTCCCAATGTTGCTACTATTTGATACACCAAGAAGGCCTACCAATTAAAAGTAAAATTTTTCATGATATAAATGTATAAGAGCTAAGCACACACATATAAAAAATTTGTTAAACATTTCTGAAATATTAAAAATGCCTCTTATTGCATCAAATCAAGAAACATTTCGATCTCTCTCAAGTCCTTAAACACTGAAAAAATTTGGTAGCTCATATCTTACCATTTGAGCTCGGAGATACATTTGAGCTTGGCTTGCCGTTAGGGTAGGGGAGGTACTCCCTAGTAACATAGTCTGTTGGGTAATACTGCCGCTGGTAGAACTGGAAGCCTGGGAACGGCTTATTAACTGTGCAGGTGTAGGAGAAGTGGAGAGGTTGATCTAAGGAAGAAAACATATTAGGTCATAGGCTTCCATTTCTTGCTTCCATGCCAGTGAATTTCACCAAGCTGCAGTTAGGCTATCAATGGTAAGGAACCTAAAAGAGAGGGCTTCATCTTTGACAGAGCCTCCCTCACTTCTTTGGGCAATTATTTGCAAATATGCAAACAACAGTATGTACTGATTAGGAATTAGGATAATTTTTAAGGATATCCTCAAGGTGTTTCATTCAGTAAGATTCCACTATCTTAAAATACCATTTCCACTACCTCCCAAAAATTAGGGTTAATGTTCCACTATTTAAATATTCCACATACTAACTTAAAACATCTGAATCAAGAGTTTATACTATTTTGTCAGATTCTGTCACATTTTGAGGGGTTTCTCAAGTGAACAAAAATTAAAACACAGATAATCCATTCACATATATATAAACATACATGTAACATATAATTAGAATAACGTTCTCTCTCAAAAGCTCTCAAAGAAGAAAATACAATTGCTACTTGTCAAACAGATGGAAAAATCCTGAATTCTGGTTACAAAATTAAATTATAAGCACTACTCTAAAGTTAAAACTGCTGTTAGAAAAAAGAAAACCAGTTCAGAGTCTCTATCTCTAGGATACATGAGAACCTCATAAATGGTTCTTATCTGTGAAGGCAAACTAGCTGAGGCAGGTAGGGAAGAGGGCAAAGGGAGATAAATATACCCTTTATCTTTCCAATTTCACACCACATGCATATTATCCTTTTTTTCTTTTGTTTGTGTTTCATTTCTCTATTTAGGTTTTTTTTTTTTTCATTTTTATGTGTTATCCATTTTAAAAATAAATATTTTAATGCGTAATATAATCTGACCTCAAGTACTTTTGTGGACAAAGAATAAAATTAAGAAATAAGAATTTATAAAATAGTCTATTAGGCTTTTGATTCAAGCAACAAGGTAGACAGGACTAATACATCCATGCCCAAATACACTCACTGAAATGCCAAATCAACATGAAATACTAGAACACAACTGAACTCCTAAAAGGGGAGGGGAAAGGGAAATTCCCAGGTTGCCGAAAGGAAGAAACTCTAGCTGACAAGAACCACCAAGGCAATCTCAGGGGACACTGGTCTAGAGATAGAAGACCTGATTTTGAGCCTATTTCAGGCAAGAGCTGGAGGTAAAAACCCCTATTTTGAGCCAAGATCTTTAAAAGGGGTACTCAATATGTGAGAAGGGAAAAGGAAAAGCTCCACTCATTGGCCCTAAGAACCAGCAAGGAAGCTTGCCATCTGCCTTGCCCGCAATGGAAGGAGAAAGCCTCCTATGAGAATCAAAATGCCAGGCTTGCGCCATGTGGGGGGTACAAAATCCAAATGTACCCTACCTGCAATTTCATAACCTATCCAAAACATTAGCATTTAAACCAATCCAGGACATTTGTTAAACTGAACAAGTAAGACATCTGTTAAACTGAACAAGTGCCTGGAGGAAGCTAAGTGAAGGCAATACTGGAGGACCTCTCTGTGCTGGTTTTGCATTAACTTCCTATGAGTCTATAATTATTTAAAAATTGAAGTTTTTTAAAAACTGAAAAAAACTGTATGGGGTACACAAGAGTTGGTTAACTAATTCTCTAAACTTATCTATATAAGTATTTTTAATTTTAATAAAATACATTGTACTTAAATCTATAATTCAGTGCATAAAGGCAATGAATACAATACACAGACTTATTCTGCAATATGGTTTTTACTCCTAGCACACCAGTAAAGTCACATTAGCAATAATCACCAACGCCTTCCATCCGACAAATTCAATGGACCTTTTCAGACCATTCCCTCTCAATCTTTTTTACCAGCTCTTCTTTCGGGCCCATCCCCAAAATGTTCGCCCCCAACACTTTCCTTCTTGAACTCCTAGATTAGCACATCCACACTCCCAGTGTCAAAAAACCAAACCTGATGACTCTGAATCCTTAATTATAAACTCATTCTGAGCTCCAGATCCACATACCTACAGAACATGTCTTTCTGGATATCCCTTAGCAACTCATATTCAACATGTTCAAACACCAAACTCATTATTATTCCTTCTTAAACCAGCTTCTCCTCGAATAATCAGTCACTGGCATCTCCTAAAATCCTACAAAACAGATTTTGTTTTGTAAGTCATCTTGATCCTTCCTTCTCCTTTACCACACATACAAAATCAGTCACATCTTACTGTTTATACACCTTTATTTTCTTTGTTTTCATTTTAATCACTTAGTTTGAGAGTCTGGGCCTATGGCACTTCCAGCTAGATTACTTTAACAGCTGCAAACTGACCTCCCTGCCTGAAATCTTGTTTCCTTCTACTTGCCAGATAATCTTTCCCTGATTTAATTAATTACCCATTTAAAAATCTGGATCACATTCGACCTCCCCTGACTAGCGCTCTAGCATCATCTTCTCCCACTCCTCCATACACACCTTTCACATTAGTTATATGAAGCTATTTGCAATTATCATAACGTCCAAGGTCTCTGTGGTCCAAGTAAAAATGCTCTGGACAGGTCTGAGCATCCCCCTAGCCCCATGCCCCACCCCACCTGTACCTACGTAGTGAACCACCCTCTCTCAAAAATCATCTGCTCTAATAAGCTTTTTCAGGCATCCCTACATCCCACAGAACTATCTCCCTTCCTTTTTGCTTGTTATTCATATACTTCTATCTCACCCTTCTAAACAATAATTTCTGTAAGGGTAGGGATCATGAACTATTTACATCTTCATATACCCAATATCTACAAAAGTACTTTCATTCAATATGTTTATTAAGTTAATGAATGCCACGTTATTTTAAGGCATGCTTCATAGTTTTAATGTAATATATAAGCTCACCATAAAGAGTGTGAGTGTGTATGAGAAAAAAAACCAATTTAGGATAGTCCCTAACAAAGCAGAGTAAAAATGCAGAGACAGTGTGGTGATATTCATTCAATTCTATTTTTGATGTGCTACATAACAAATTATTAGTAAGCCCCCCCAAAACTATTTTCCTACACCTCTACAAATGGACACTTTGGATAAAGCCTTGCTACAAAGATCAAATCACTTAGCAGGATAAAACTGGACCCAGGTTTTCTGGCTCATATATTTTGGCATTCAGAGTGGTTTCCTACACCCTGATAGCTTGCGAATCTGGGTCACTGCAATAATAGTGCCATGGCACTTTTTTTCAGACAGTGGAAGGAAGAGAGGATGGAAGGGAGGGAAAGAAGGAAGGAACTCTAGTCAGGATAGACCACACAGTCTTTAAACAGAAACACAATAAAAGTGTTTTTAAAAAATGACTGGCTGGTAGCTAAAATGCCTGAGAGTGCTCTTTAAGGAAGCAGAACACAAAGTACGAACAGAACACTTTTCTTTTTCTTAGAAAAGAAAAAAAGGAAGTAAGAAAACGAAATAGTAACTTCCACCTGCATTCCATTTTGTCTAAGTTGTGAGATCAAAAAACCAATTTCATGTTTATTTTTAAGTTCCATATAGCAAGTAACATTTCAGGCAGTGTCTACTCACAAATGCCCAACCCATGAATAAGTGCAATTATATCTCTGCAAGAAGTCCATCTCCACAAATGGCCTAACGAAAAAAAAAAACAAACACTTCCCTTCCTTTCCACAACTGATACGTCTCTCCTCTACTTTCTGCTTTGTTCTGCTGACCTGGACCGGAGGCCTTAATTGTTTGCATTATATTCTCTGTCTCCATCCCAACATTCCTAATTCCTTTTCACTTTAAACCCTTGGCAAATCCTGTCACTTCATACCTGAAGCCCCACACTCCATAAAGGAACTTACTCCTTGAGCCCTTATTACTGGAAGCTCTCTCCCCAGTTGGAAGCACTAATTCCAAGAGTCACCAGAGAAAACCATATCTACAAAGAAAAGCCATTTAACTCACAACCACATCTTGGTGTCCCTCCAAAACGAGATTACATAGGGTTTCTGGCCCAGAGTACTCCCTAGAACCAAAGCCCATTTGAGAACCATTGCTGCCATTTGACTGATCAAAATCAATCAGGTATATCTATAGAAACATAGTACACAGACATTAAAAGGATAACGCATACCTTTATTATTCAATGACGTGAAAATATCTTTATAACCCACTGCTGAATGAAAAAAACTACAGAATAACATATACAGTACAATCCCATTTATATAATCACATAAAAATGTGTCCATGTAAAAATAAACATATCACATATGAAAAACACGTCGAGAGAAAAACAAATGCATTGTATATACACACAATAATGCACACTCATAAAACTGTATATGATTAAATTTGATATAGACATATAGGCATACATACACCATTCTGGAAGAATAATCACCAAAATGTAAAGGTGAATAATGTCTACTAGGGGTAAAATTTGGGATAATGTGTGTTTTCTTTTATCTTTTTTGTCTTTTCTGTGTAGGTATGAACTTTAGAATCAGAGAGGAAATGCTATTTTCCTTTTTTTTTTTTAATGTTTACTTTAGTACATTGTTTTTACCACTTTAAAGCAGTGTATACATTTTCTTGCCTCATTATTCAGTGGGGATTTGTATATGAGTAATTCAAGCATCCAGAAGTATAAAATGCTATATTAAAATTTCAAATAATAATATCTACCCATGAAAGATTTCCTTTAAGAGACTATACTCCTTTACTAATAATATGAAATAAAATGTGAATCCTATTTATTATAGAAAACCATTATTTCTACTATTTGCAATACAAGCTATAAACATAACAGCAGCAATGCCTGGGTGGCTCAGTTAGTTAAGCGTCTATCTTCAGCTCAGGTCATGATCCCAGGGTCCTGGGATCAAGTCCCACATCGAGCTCCTTGCTCAGCAGGGAGCCTGCTTCTCCCTCTGCCTGCCGTTCCCCCTGCTGTGCTCTCCCTCTCCCCCTCTTTCTGACAAATAAATAAAGTCTTAAAAAAAAAACACACACAACAGCAAAACAAGAAGCCTCATAATTTCCCATTTGCTTTCAGATTTCAATATCTTAAAAAAGTTGCAATGCTGAAACAATTAAAATACTGGAAATAAAGTGTTCAGCAACAGGGACGGTTACATAAAATAAAGTGCATCCATACCATGCAACACTATGCAACAACTTGAGTGAGATTGAGCTTTGTGTGCTAACACAGAAAGATCTCAAAACTGTTGAGTGTAAAAAACAAAATGCAGGGTGCCTAGGTGGCTCAGTTGGTTAAGCGACTGCCTTCGGCTCAGGTCATGATCCTGGAGTCCCGGGATCGAGTCCCGCATCGGGCTCCCTGCTCAGCAGGGAGTCTGCTTCTCCCTCTGACCCTCCTCCCTCTCATGCTCTCTTTCATTCTCTCTCTCAAATAAATAAATAAAATCTTTAAAAAAAAAAAAATGCAGAATACTGTGTTTCCAGCGTATAAAAAAAAAGTGTTAACACATATACACACATTTCTTTATGCTATATATGTCCATAACACATAGGTAAAGATACGGAGGGATATCCAGCAAACTGAGGAGTCAGAAGGACTGAAGAGGACTGAAAGAAGGCTGAAGGGGACTTAACACTTTTTCACGTTTCCTGTACTATTGGAGTATTTTACAAGAATGCACTAAAGCAGGGCGCCTGACTGGCTCAGTCGGTTGAGCGTCTGCCTTCGGCTTGGGTCATGATCCCAGGGCTCTGGGATCGAGCCCTGCGTCGGGCTCCCTGCTCAGCAGACAGCCTGCTCCTCCCTCTGCCTCTCATGAATAAATAAATAAAATCTTAAAAAAAAAAAAATTACATTTTTAAAAATCCTTGATTAAAGTACCTCCTAAAATAGGTAAGAGGATGAGGACATTAGCAATAGACCACTGAGAATGACTAGTTATAAGCAAGTAATCTTCTCTCAGAAAAAACTTATAATGGATTCATTTGATATGTGGATCTGATTGAGACATTTTTAGAGAAAAGCAAACATTTTTAAGGTTCTTGATCTAAAAAACCACCTCACTGACCCAGTAAGTGTACTCTTAAGAAATTTTTTAAAAACAAGTAACTACATATATGTATACAAAAATATATAACAGAATATCCAATGCAGGTTTACTTATAATAGCAAAATTTCTAATACAGTCACGTGGGGGTTAGGGCTTCAACACATGAACTTTGCGGAGATGCAATTCAGTGTGTAACACCCTCTATTGAACCTTCTCCTTGATCTAGACCCAGGGTTATCTGGGTGAAAAGAGTAATAAAAACCATGTAATTAGACAACTGAATTTTACACAGAAGAAAACTGGGGTATAAATGACTAAGGAGGCTAAATGACTTGCCCTAAGTCATGCTACCAGTCAGTCACAGAATGAGGACTAGAACCCATGTCCCTTATCTCCTCCGTTCTACCAATCTTTCATGATAACCCAGAATTGGTAGTAATCATGTAATTTTTCTTAGGACTTGAGTTTTCAATGAGATGCACAAGACATCACTAATCACCAGACCTCCACATGAACTCCAAACTCATATATCCAATGTTTACTCAACATCCACCACAAAGAATGTCCAAAACTGAACTCCTGATTTTCTTCTCCAACACCTGCTTTGTCAGGTCCTTCCAGATGTTCAGGCCAAAATACTAGTTATCCTTGACTCGTCACCCTTCCTCACATCTTTGATTCAATTCATCAGCATACCCTATTAGCTCTACTTTTAAAACATATAAATTTCTATAATAAAATATTGTTAAAAAAAAAATCTAGAATCTGGCCAACAACTTTTCACCACATCTACTGTCACCATCATGGTGCAAGCCACCAATCTCTCTTGGATTACTACAAGAATCATTTAACTGGTCTCCCTGCTTCTATCTTTGCCCCCTAGAACCTAACACTGTCACTAAGTTAAAACCTGAGATCATGTGACTTCCCTACTGAAATAGCTTTCTAACAGCTTCCCAACTCGAGTAAAAGAGTTTTATAATCTCCTCATGATTGGATTACAATTACCTCTCTGTCATCTCTAACCATACTCCCACTCTCTCATTCTACTCCAACCACAATACCCTCCTTTCTGTTCCTTCAGCATGTTTGCCTCCCTGACCCTCCTTCAAATACCATCTTTATTAGCAATGCCTTCCCTGACCACCCTAGTTAGAACAGCAAATTCCCTCATCCCATTCCCTTTTCTTGCTTTATTCTTCTTTATAGCACTTACCATCTGACATATACCAGTTTACCATCTGTCTATCCTTAGCTCCGTAAGAACAGAGAGTTTGTTGTGTTGCTGTGTTCCCAGTACCTAAAGGGTTTTGGCACACATTAAATGCTCAATAAATGTATGTTGTATGAATGACTGAATGTATGAATGAAAAAAATCATAAAACTAACTGGACTTCCAAAGCTCATCTTGTCTAGCACCATAACTATATGTGATAGAAAGCTATCACAAACAAGGTCTTTCCCTTTTTGACTAAATAGTACAGTGAATTAAACTCAAAACATCTGGGATTAATGTAGACTCCAGGACCAAAAAACAACAAAGAAAAAGAAAGGGAATGAGATACAAACAGCCCTTGAGTCATTTAGAGACTTATGATTGCAATTTTCAGCTATATAATCCTTTCCAGCTGAAAATGCCCAATGATGTAAAAGCATATAGAGAATGACAGCACATCACCTACATTAAAATAAAATTAACCATAGGCCTATCTATTTACATTTATGTGTAGAAACACACAGTAATAAAATAGGAAAGTTTCACACAAAACTTTTTCATGGCAAAAGGGACTACTGAAAAGGGATGTCCCTTTTACTCCACACATTTGTAGTGTCTCTCCCTTAGACAACAAGAGTATATTCACGTTTTATTTAGGCAATATAAAAATTAACAAAATAGGGGCACCTGGGTGGCTCAGTCAGTTGAGTGCCTGCCTTCGGCTCAGGTCATGATCCCAGTGTCCTGGGATTGAGCCTCGAGTTGGGCTCCCTGCTGAGCAGGGAGCCTGCTTCTCCCTCTCCGCCCACCCCCCCACCCCTCGCCTACACACGCACGCGCCCCCTCTCTCTCACTCTCTCTCAAATAAAATCTTAAAATTAACAAAATAAAGCTCTTCAACTTGCTTCCTCAGAGATAATCACTGATTAACAATTTGTTGTGTATTATAGATTTTCTTCTTGAATAATCAGGCAGATATATAATTTTTTATGAAGTTAAGTGACAGGAATTCTGTTTCCAGAAAGATGGAACAGACATACTTTTCCCTATTCCTTCCTCTAAATACAACTAAAAACCCTAGATGTAACATATATAATAAGCATAAGATCCCGAAAGATGGAGAAAAGCAGACTGGCTAGGGACCTCAGAACACACAGAACCATGTGGTTGTGAGCTCCCTGGGTTTTCCTTTTGTCTTATATAAGCCAAACTTAGAGCTGAAAACGTCTGTAACTCAGAAACACAAATGGGTGCAAACAAACAAACAAAAGCCCCAAAAGAAGCCTGCTCTTTCTAGCCAAAGGAACAAGAAAGAGACTTCCTAGCAACATAGAGAACTTTTAGACAGTTGCTCTACTCCAGCCAAATACCACAGAAAACACTGTGGCCCCACCCACACCAGCAAAGACTTCCACCTATACCCAACTCCCCTAATCCCTCCAGTGAATAAGCATCAGAGAAGGTGAAAAGAGAGACAGGACTTTTGTCCCAGTCATGCAGGAGTAGACTACCACGACCAAACCACCCCACCCCTAAGGTGTATCAGTGGAGACCAAGTGGGGAGCCATAACATGGCACTCTTATTCCCTCCCCCACCCTGTTCAGCCAGGGACGCATCCATGGAGGTCTAGTGAGGAGCCAGAACTCACACCCACTCAACAATTATGAGAAGCACCCTCTCAGATGTCAATGGAGACCAAATGGATAACCTGGACTTCTACCCTCAGACAGTTATTAAGGAGTTGGCACACATTCCCTTTCAGAAGCCAGCCAAAACACAAAGTTTAAATATGATCCATAGTCTCATAACATAATACTCAAAATGATGAGGTTTCAGAAATCACTTATACCAAGAACCAGAAAGACCAAAGCTGAATAAAAAAGACAATCAATGGGGTGACTGGGTGGCTCAGTGGTTAAGCGTCTGCCTTCGGCTCAGGTCATGATCCCAGCGTCCTGGGATGGAGCCCCGCATCGGGCTCCCTGCTTGGCGGGGGGGCCTGTTTCTCCCTCCCCCTCTGCCCCTGCTTGTGTTCCCTCTCTCACTGTGTCTCTCTCTGTCAAATAAATAAATAAAATCTTTAAAAAAAAACAAAAAAAGATAGTAAGTAGATGCCAACACCAAGATGAAAGAGATATGATAATTGGATAGATTTTAAAGCAGTCATCATAAAAATGCTTTCAACAAGCAACATGAGCCCACTTGAATGAAAAAGCAAAATCCCTCAGCAAACAGAAGATATAAATAAGAACCAAATGGAAATTTTAGAACTGAAATATAGAATAACCTAAATAAATAACTTAATGAGATCATACTATACATTTTTGCTTTTTTCACTTAATACCTAATGAAAATTTAAGTCTCTCTGTATACACACATAGAGCATTTTTATTAGCTATAGTATTCCTCTGTATGAATTAACTATAATCTTCAATTAATGGGCACCTATTTATATTGCTTATAATTTTTCACTATTACAAACCATACATATTTGCATAATTATGTCATTTTTACATGAGTATGTCATAATTATCTATTTTTAGTAAATGACATCACTAAAAATAAGTGATAAGTGAATGTGAATGCACAATTTAAATTTTCATACACGTTGTCAAATAATCCTCCAGAAAAGTTGCACCAAATACATTCCCACTGATAGCGTATGAGTGTATCTACTTTTTCACATCCTTGCTAAAAATGGATATTGGGTCAATGTTTTTCCTTGTTTTCTAATTTGAGAGATATCATTGTTATTTTTACATACATTTCTTTATTACTAATATGGTAAATACATTTTCACATGTTTAAAACCCAGAAATAGTCTTTCTTTTGAAAATTACCAGTGCAGGTCTTTTGTGAATTCTCACTGTTTATCTCACCACTATAAAAGATTCCTTGTTATTTCACAAATATAACTGGTTGACCTACAAGGTACAAAAATATTTTCAACCATTTTGTGTTTTTTAACTTTGTTGATGCTTTAATTGGTTTAGATTTCATTTTGACAAATCAAATTGAACTAAATCTAAGTCCTGTTCAGTTAAAGTACAGAGACATCAACCTAAACACACAGTCCCAACTAGTTTTAGAGCCAAACAATCATGAAACCACCCCTCTCACTACTAATCAGTGTCTAGAATTAGTCTTTCTGTTTTAATGAGAGGAAAGAAGAGGATGCTGGCATCCACTATTTACCTATATATTCAATTAACAACAGCCTTCTCCAGTTTCCCCAGGTCATAATGATTGGACTTCTGACTGTTTAATAATATTCCATTTCCCCACTGGGATCCCACTCCTACTCTAAACCCAAGTCTATCTAGCTGATGACTTGACAACCTACCTTCTAGTCCTTTTTCTACTGGAGGCTGGACCCTTCCCCATGGGCTTTCACTGTTAATCTGGAACCCTACCTCGAAATAACCAAAACTCTGAAAACTACTAGACTGCCACCTAACATGGGTCATTAGTATCATTACCTAGAGATTTCTGCTACCATGTTCTGCTCCTCTTTTGGAGACTGACACATATCCACTAAGCTACCTTGGTATCATAATTTGGACAGCTAGTCAACTCACTTGAGCTATTATTATTCAGCTGGGATAGAAAATGAAGCAAATGCAATGCATTTCTTTTTTTTTTTCCTGGACATCTGTTTTCCCTGCTTACTTCTTTTCCCCCACGAACCAGTCACAGGTTCTGGCATACTTTATCATACAAGGCTGCCTAGTTTATGACAAGCAGCACTAACATCATCATAAAAAATAAACACAATCACTGGAATTATAATTTCTGTGAAAGTCAAATACATAAAATCATAATGAGAAAAAAATAGTTTAAAAGGATACCTTTTTAGTAATTTGAAAAAATTCGAAAACACCTCTCTTTATACATACATACTCTGTTATTCCAGTATTTCATAGAATAAAAAAATTGTCTATAATTTTTTTTAAAGATTTTTTTATTTATTTGACAGAGAGAGAGAGAGAGAGAGAGAGCACAAGCAGGGGAAGCAGCAGGCAGAAGGAAAGGGAGAAGCAAGCTCCCCCAGGAGCAGGGAGCCCGATGTGGGGCTTGATCCCAGGACCCCAGGATCATGACCTGAGCCGAAGGCAGTCGCTTAACCAACTGAGCCACCCAGGCACCCCTATAATTTTTTTAACCAGACCACAAATGTTTATCAGTGCTTGCCTTAACTACCAACGTATTAAAGACAGAGATGACATCAATAACCATAATTATAGTATTAATGCTTAGGGCTAGATTATACTACTTAAATTTTTCATTTTCTTCAGTCTAACATTTTCAAGTCATAATTTCTTAACTAATTTTATTTATACTCCAGGATACTTTCATGCTAAAAAAGAACAGAATTTTTTAATTAACAATGTCATGGCTCGGGGCACCTGGGTGGCTCAGATGTTTGAGCGTCTGCCTTCGGCTTAGGTCATGATCCTGGGGTCCTGGGATAGAGCCCCACATTGGGATCCCCGCTCAGAGGGGAGTCTGTTTCTCCCTCTCCCTCTGCCCTTATCCCCCTGCTCATGCTCTTTCTCTATCTGTCTCAAATGAATAAATAAAAAAAAATGTCATGGCTCAGTTAAGTGTCCAACTCTTGATTTCGGCTCAGGTCATGATCTCAGGGTTGTGAGATCGAGCCCCAAAACAGGCTCAGCAATGGGCGTGGAGTCTGCTTAAGAGTCTCTGTCTCCCTCTCCCCTGCCTCTCCCCTGCCCCTCCCCTGCCTTTCTCTCGCCCTCCAATTTGAAATTACATCAAAATAAAAAGTTAAGCAAGTATTACCATGCCTGCAAATTTCTTTTAACTGGAAAACTTTGCACAATTTCCCAGTATATATGTCAAATCAGATTTACTCCTTTCTCAAAATAAATTACATTATCGTGGATGCATACTTGTAAATTTGGTCAAGATAAGTACATAAGCTGAAAAGTAATAATTTCTAAAATGTGAGGTGCCCAGAAAAAGCTAGAAACATTTAGACGTCTACCAAGGGTTAACATTGTTTAGTATATCATAGTAAATGCATGGCCTAATACCCCTTGCAATGTGTATTTCAGGCACACTGAAAACTGCAATCATTTTGAATCACATCAGATCTGAACAAAATCAGTAGGAAAACATGTATAAGAAATAATACGAAAACGTTTTTTTTAAGACTCAGATTTTCAGAAGCTTAACATTAGTTCTGAATTCTTGAAACTTACCATTTCTATTTCTAGGCACTTATTACTTAAGTAGCAATCAACAAATCACAATAGCAACTTTGTAAATAGTAACAGTTTACTTCTGGAAAACTTAAGTAATTAAAATTTTTAAATCCAGGAAAAAAATTAGGGCACTTACAGATGTCTGAGACATACTTGACTGTTGTGTGACACTTCCTGTGGGGGATGTAGATGGTCTTCCACTGGATAAACTTGCCTAAAATAATAAGATCTTTATAATAGATCTATAAGAATCTGAAGTTAAAAGCTTTTGGTACCAGGATACCACAAAACCACGATAAAAGTCAAAATGTCTACATTATAAACCAATCCATTTCACAGTCACCATAGATTAAGCTTTGGCCAAACAGATTAAGAAGAAAATAAAAAGCTGAATGATAAAAACAGAGGATCCAAAGGCTAATCTTATTTTAATGGCTGCACTCATCATCAGTTTTACTCATCAATTCTCTGTCTTCTTTGAAGTGGAACCACCATTCCAACATTATGAAAAAGAAATTGGAGCTACACGGAGTACCAGTTGGTTTCAGTTTCCTAACTTGTATCATGAACATGAGGTTATTTAAAATTACACTACGAAAAAGCAGCAACAGCTGGGGATGTGTTTCTAACAGAAATAACTCTTTTTCAGGTTTAGTCAACTGAGATCCTTCTCTAATAAGAAGATTTAAGATTAAATCTCACATATGGTTTTATTTAAATAAACAGAATAATGAAAATCTTTTTTTAAAAAAGCATTTAATCAAAATTATCCTGTTATCAGTAGGAAAAGTATGTGTGGACATTAGAAAGGTGCATGGATACATATTTTAGATAGAAAATTTCTGGACTGATACATATTAAACAGTGGCCATGACTGAAGAATGAAAAACAGTAGTGAGTCTGGAAAAGGAACACCTCCACTTTACCTCTTATAAACAATTTTATACAGTTTGATTTTTTTAATGAATGTAAATTACTTACATTAAAAAAAACCCTTTTTTCATTGAAATGTAAATACAAATCATGTAACCCAAAGTATTCACTGTTGTACCTAGAATTTTATACACAAATTCGTGACACTAGCATAGTATTTCTGCAATGCCGATAAAAAGCAGTGGCGTAAAAGCTAGTGACAGAGTACCATATAAAACAGCCATATTTTTTAAATTAACTGCTACTTGGCCACCTATTAATTTAATTTCTTTAAGAAAAAATAATCACAGCACATTTGAGAATTGTGAAATAATACCCAATGTATTTATTTTCAGTAATTATCTGCAAATAATGTCAACTTTAGTCTCACAAATTCTTAACTTATTTCAGTCTCACCTGAACAGCAGCAAGGCTCTGAAGCTGGGAGCTGCTTAAGTGCTGCTGCTGAAGAGCTGCGGTGTGTAGCATCAAGTGCTGCTGCTGAGCCGCGTACATCTGCTGAAGGTACTGAGCAGCTGAGCTGGGGGGGCGATGCAAGGCCTGCTGGATCACCTGTGACGAGCCAATTGCACGAAGGTCAAACCATGATCTTAACATTAATCTTAATCATAAAATAAAGTATAACAAAACTGGCAGTTGAAAACTTCACTACTGTAATAGTCAATGTCAAGTTTATTAACACAGTTCTCTCCTAGTTACATATCACTGAGGTTCACTATTCTACACAAATTAAAACCACCCAAAGAGGCAATTCAGAAAAGAAAAAAAGCCAAACAAGCACTTGAAAAGATCTTCAATCTCATTAGTAGTCAAAATTTACAAATTAAAACAAGATACTATTTTCCAACTTTCAGATGAATGAAGATTTTTTTTTTAAAAATTTGATTTATGGGGCGCCTGGGTGGCTCAGTTGGTTGAGCGACTGCCTTCGGCTCGGGTCATGATCCCGGAGTCCCGGGATCGAGTCCCGCTTCGGGCTCCCTGCTCGGCGGGGAGTCTGTTTCTCCCTCGGACCCTCCCCCCTCTCATGTGCTCTCTTTCTCATTCTCTCTCTCTCAAATAAATAAATAAAATCTTTAAAAAAATAAAAATAAAAATAAAAATAAAAATTTGATTTATTTGATAGAGAGAGAAACAGAGAGAGCAGGAACACAAGCAGGGGGAGTGGGAGAGGGAGAAGCAGGCTTCCCGCTGAGCAGGGAGCCCGATGCGGGGCTCGATCCCAGGACTCTGGGATCATGACCTGAGCCGAAGGCAGACGCTTAACGACTGAGCCACCCAGGTGCCCCAGATGAGTAAAGATTTCAAAGAGTATTACCACTAAATGGGAAAACAGATACTCCCATACAGTGTTAGTAAGAATATAAATTGGTATAACTATTTTAGATAAAACTTAGTTGAATTCCGGGCTTGGGTGTAGAGAGGAGTATACATAACCCTGCAGTCGTTACAAATAGTAACACAGAGGTGCCTGGGTGGCTCAGTCAGTTGAGGGTCTTTTTTTTTTTTTAAACAGATAATGTATTATTTGTTTCAGGGGTACAGGTCTGTGATTCTGCCTCTTGATTTCAACTCAGGTCATGCATGATCTCAGGCTCATGAGATTGAGCCCTGTGTCAGGCTCTGCACTGGGCACTGAGCCTGCTTAAGATTCTCTCTCCCTCTCCCCCATCCTCCCCAACTCTCTCTCTCTCTCAAAAAAAAAAAAAAATAGTAATGTAGATCAATGCTGCCCAATATAGCAGCCACTAGCCACATGTGTCTCCTGAGTACTTACAAATGTAGCTAACGCAACTAAGAAAATCAGTTTTTAATTTTACTAAATTTTAATATAAAGAGCCACACATACCTAGGAGTTACTGTGTATGGAATACAGATGTATCTACATTTATCAACAAGAACAAAAATTCCCAAATATATCATTAGGTGAAAAAAGCAGATTACTAAATAGTGTATAACATACCATTTTTATATTAAAATATTTTAAAGAATATTCAGAAAAACATTAAAAGACTACCAACAGGTAACTAGATTCAAGGTGATTTTTACCTTCTCATTTGTACTTTTCTTTAAATGTCTGAAAAACATCTGAGTAGTATTATATTAATAATCACATAAAATTATAACGCTGTTTCATGTTTTAAATTATTAAATAATGACTTTTTTAGATGTTTTTTAAGTGTCAGATTCCTTTCAACATAGACTAAAACTATTCTAACTAAAAAGAATTCCTGAAAAAGTGTAAATTACTGTCAATATTTGTTAATGAAATATAAAATCTGAGCCTGAAACTTCATAAATAAATGTAAAAAAGTCAAGTATTCTAAAAACAGAGAAAAATCCTTTATCTGTCCAAACCCGTAAGTCAGACTACACCAGTCCTCTGCAACCATGTCCCAAAGTCATATCATGCCCACAGTGACTATGAAACAGCACAGAACCCTAATCTGAGCACCAACCCACAGTTTTCAGAGCTAAGAGAGTAATAGAGCCATAATCCTACAGCTTGAGGTCTGAGTCAGGACACCATGAACCACAAAGAAATGAATCTCTTCCTCCAAATTCCAAGAAAACATATTTCCCTGTGTTTACTTTCATGTATTCATATCTCATCTCTCCAACTACAGATTACTAAACCTGCTACAGACTCTTGTCACAAAATCAATGTAGGCTTTTGACCCCTAGTTGCAGAAGACTATAGACCAGCATTAAGTGATTTAGAATTAGAACAGTATGTCTTTTTGGTCAGGTAAATCTATATATGCTCTTTAAATTACATAACAAAACTAAAATCAAACATTTTAGTTCGATGAAATGAATAATCTATTTGACACATTTTTGGCAGAGTGTAGTTATTTCTTCTATTGTCAGCATAGTCTTTCATTACCATTCAACCATACACTCATGGGAGAGACTCTTTAAATACAAGTTAAAGGTACAACACACTGTTCTTTTATTATTCCTCTAAAGAAATGAAGAGGGCAAACAGAATTCACAGGGCTGAAAAAGAATGCTGGAAGGTATTAAAGAACTCCTTAGGTAATTCAATAAATACTGATTTGATTACATTTTAGGGGAAGCATTTATATGACCTCATTAGAACTAGTGTTAGTGCTATTTGTGAGATACATGTATATCTACACACTTCCATTTATTAACATATCCAGCTGAGGTAAAAACTAGAGATCAAAATGGCACATTAAAATACCACATTATCTGTATGCTCAAAGATCTAGATACTCTTTCCTATGTCCTTTTCCTCAAAGAAAGCTGAAGAACATTAAAAACACATTCCTCATTCCAGTTTGAACTTTTGCTGAACTGACTCAGTCTCCCAACAATTCTGATTCCACCCCATGGTAACTTCAGAATCCTAAACAACAGAGCAGTTAAATAGCAATGGAGTGGAGAGAGGAATATGTTGCAAACAATAAGTTATTTTCAGAGTAGAATGAAATTATGGAGATCATAGAGAGAGTAAGCAGGTATAATGAAAAAAATAAAAACTCAGCGTGATTAAAGGCACAACTCTAAAACCAGACAATCTACTCGCTATATGAATTTAGGAAAAGTTATTTAACCCATTTAAAACACCGGTTTTCCCACTTGTAAAATGGAGATAATAATAGTATCTATTTCATAGAGGTCTGGTGAGGATTAAAAGAGATAATCCACGTAAAGCATTCATCAAATGCTTGGCACATACCAACTGTTCAATAAATATTAGCTATTATTATTGACTGGGCATATATATTGTGCTCCACACAGTTCTAATGCTTCCTTTTATCCCCATAACTGGGGCGCCTGGGTGGCTCAGTCAATTAAGGCTCTGATTCTTGGTTTTGACTCAGATCATGATCTCAGGGTCGTGAGATTAAGCCCCCCACGACCAGTTCGCATGCAGCTGGGAGTTCCACTTGGGATATTTTTCTCTCTCTCTACCTCCCCCTTTGCCCCTCCCCTCACTTGAGCTCATGCACTTGCTCTCTCCCTAAAATAAATAAATAAAATGAATAAAGTATTTTTTAAAAATCCTCATAACTAAGGAACTAGGTGGTCTCACCCTCATTTTATAGTTTCCTGATGTGCAGAGATCACGCCCCTCAGCCAACACTACATAGCTACTAATGATTAAGAAAATGGAATTCGAACACAGAGCATATCAGACTGCAATGCCCATGCCCTTTTTATGCAATACCATATTGTCTCAACCTCCGTTATTATAAAGATTAATTTTCTCAACCAAGTGAAGACCTAAAACTTTTCCTAGTTAAATATTCCTTCCCCCTCTGCCCCTAGGAGCTTTTAAATGGATCCTCCTACTTAGGTTCTTAGGCCACTTGAGCTTAAAATGTACCTCTTAACACATCTACAGACCTGAATAGATCTTCTTAAGTCTCTATTTTGGGTTCAAATACCAAAGAACCCAGAAAAACCTAGAGCCATTCTGCACATTAAGGCTGTGGGTTGAGTGTCTCCACATTGCAGCAGCACCTAAAGACCTTCCAATTATAATTGTCCTGACCTATCATTTTATAAGCCACATGCTGACAAATATAAGCCCTCTCAATAGAATGATAATTAAATAACTTTTTGATTATTTCAAACATTAACAACCCTAACTGTACTCATTTAGAGAATATCATGTGACTCATCTGAGGGTGTGAAACAATAGCTTCATCCGGCTTCAGAGAAAAGTAATGACATGCTAAGTCCCAGCCTACCCCTCATTCTAACTGAAATACCTGCACAGCATGGCGGTCCGAGCCACTGTAGACAGAGATCTGTGGCTGCTGCATTCGAGAGGAGGAGGTGGTGATGGTGGTGGTGGTAGTGCTGCTGGTTGTTGTCGACACAGAAGATGTGCCAGGGTTTGGCTCACTATCCATAGCTGTATTGTGGTCCTTGAATCTGTCAGATAACACACAGGATTTGCATTGGCAAAAGCATTATTTCATGGGCTTTAAAGAATATTTAATTATTTCAAAGAAATAATCAGCAACAATCTAAATTTTTAAGAAGACCCTCCTAAAATGGCATGGATCACACACAGTCACCATAAACACTTAGAAAGGAAAAGTACTTCACAAATATGTAGCACATTTGAAAATTAATCTCCACTAAATTTGCATTCAATTGATTCAGGATGTGCAACTTAAATAAATCCTGGCCTAAACTCTATCTTTCCATTATTGAAAGATAAGTGAAACCAAAACAGGTTTATAAGAGAATACTAAACTACCTAAAAAATAAATACTTAAGCAGCATCAGAGTACTTTAAAATATTTCTTTACATTCTTTTGCCCATATTACAAATTAAAGTAATTCTTATCTACACATTAAAATAGGATGCCTAAGGACTTGTTAATTGGCTTATTTCTGGTTACCATATGCACTCTGCTTTAAAAATATGTTCTCAGGGTGCCTGGGTGGCTCAGTCGTTAAGCATCTGCCTTCGGCTCAGGTCATGATCTCAGGGTCCTGGGATCAAGCCCCGCATCAGGCTCCCTACTGGGCGGGAAGCCTGCTTCTCCCTCTCCCACTCCCCTTGCTTGTGTTCCCTCTCTCGCTGTGTCTCTCTCTGTCAAATAAATAAATAAAATCTTTAAAAAATAAAATAAAAAATAAAAATATGTTCTCTTATTAAATAAGTTAATTTAAAAAATAATTCTTTTAAGGTTTTATTTTTTAAGTAATCTCCACATCCAACGTGGGGCTCTAAAGGGCACCTGGCTGGCTCAGTGGGTAGGGCATCCGACTCTTGATCTCAGGGTCATCCTGAATTTAAGCCCAACGTTGGGCACAGAACTTACATTAAAAAAAAAAAAAGTAAAAATAGTAATTTTTTATTAACTCACACTGGCTTTTCCCTAACTAGTCTACAACATTGTCCTTACTACATCTAATAACTCTGGTTATACTTATCAGCAGATTACGCTGGGAAATCAGAGAAGCAGCTGATAACAATTTCTTTACACTTCTTTACAAAAACCTCTTTTCACAAAAAATTGCTCCAAATTCTGAAAACAACATAATTATGTCACTTTCCTCATGTATGAACAGTAAAGTTCATAAAGTATATTTTTGTACCAGGCTTTCTGATTCCTTCCCCTCTAATATTGCAAACTCACTTCATTATTGGGTATAAACTTCCACTTAACACTGAATCTCTACTTGAATATAGTCAAACAACATTGTATTTTAAGTCAATTCTGAAGGCCTCAGTACTGTTAGAAAGAAGAACTACAATGGCTTTTGTAGGGTTAGAAATGCACCAGAATGGTGAAATGCACACTTGAGAATACACCAGTTTTATCTGCCTTTCTTAACCCCTCTTTTCTTCTGAGAAACAAAATCTGACACACATCACATCAGCATCATTGACAAGAATGTAACAAGAACACTTCCTACTTCATGAAAAGACAAAGGAATTTGGCACTAATTGTGCATACATACGCCATTCCCATATGGTGTCCTTTTACGTACAAATATTCTTTGTTCTTTACATCATTTATGTAAATAGTACTTATATGCTCTTCAAGGAAGTAAAAAAAAAACAACTCAATTTAATAAAAGGAAAAGTGAAAGGAAAACAGGTGACTTCACTTTTCTGATTAGTAAATGACTCACACATCTTTATGCTTCTCTGGGGTTTTTTTTTTATAGTTTTGCAAACTGCCTTCCAATCATCAAATCACAGCATCATATGGTAAGTGTTCAACATCATTCAGATTTAGTGGTAGATAAGGTAAACTTTTTACCAAATTACTGAACGTCTTAACACTTCTGAAACACGTAGCAGTAGCTGTGATATGCAAAAAGCCAGTTTAAATTCTGGTCCTTTTAGAGTGCTATTCTATGCAACCATGTCCTCAAACTCAAACCCCTGGGTAGATTTGTTCAGTAACAAACCAAAAATGGTCACAGATAATCCAAATTCTAGGCACAAGTCTAAACATCAATGAGTAGCACTGGCCAAACCATTGTATTGCATTTGGAGACTTAGCACAAAAGAACAATTTTGCTAACTCCACCGTCTGTGCGTAGTACAGTCTGCAAAATAGAGCTGGCAGTCCTGGTACACAAGAGGCCTACCCAGGAAACACTTAAGTTTGAGTAGCTAGCTACGGATACCATCACACACCGCCACACAAGAATATGGCCCTCTAAGGAGGCATCGACACTGCAGCCAGAGACCCAACGGAAACAGGTCCTTCTATCTGGGGTGTTTTCTTCCTGGCCAGACCCGCAGGAACACGACCCCCCCACCCCCTCCACTCCAAGGCCCGCGCTGCGACACCGCCACGCCTCCCGGGGGAGGGCGGTGAGCAGCCTCGTCTCCGGTTCTCCCACCGAGGAGGAGTGGGGTGACGCCGGGGCGGGAAGGAGGGAAGCGCGAAGGAGGCCTGGCAGTGCCCGCCCAACCCTCCCCAGTCTCCGCGGGCCCCCAGCGCGGGCATCCGTGACAAGGCTGCCCGCGGGGCCCACTTGCAGGGATGACAGCGCCTGAGGCACCCACCGGGGCTCAGCTCCCGAAGACCGCAGCAATCGGGGTCCCTGGGGTGACTCTGCACGCAGAGCCCCGCCGATGTGGGATCAGACGGCGGAAGCGGCGCTCCCGCCTGGAGGTAACTAGACCCTTACAGTTGGCCTCCGCCCCCCGATTTGGGCCAAGCGGGATCCTCAACGCTAAGGAAGCTCTTGGGTATCCCTTTCCCTGCACTGCCCGCTAAAGAGCCTTGCGCTTTCCCCTTAGGGGACATGTCGCTGCCCCACTCGCCCCCCGGTTACGACATCAGTCACCAGCAAGTCACTCACTCCGCTTCCGCCATCTTCTCTCCTCCATCACTAACACGGGCTGCGCATGCGCCCCCCGGCAGCGAGCGGAGGGGCGGGGTCGACTCAGCCCTGGGGCCTCCGAGGTCACGTGGCGTCCTCGGTTTCCAATCCCCCCTCCCACGTGAGGCCTTGCTCGGTCTGCGAAGTGAGCAGGTTTCCGCAATTTAGACGCCAGTGTCTCCCGTCCAGCCCCTCGATCTCTCCTGCCTAAGGTCTTACTCTTGAGGTGGGGTCTGTAACCAAGATATAAAAAGTTCTGTTTAGACTGTTAAATTACAAATTTAAAGGACATCTCAAATATACGAAAGCCTATGTAAATTGCAGAGAGTGAGATGAAAAGAAAATACAACCAAGATTGGAAGCTTGAAGTTTCGGTGGGAAAGGAAATGCTGTGGTGGCTGCAGGGCTTGTTACCTGGGGCTCAGTGGAGTTGTGGGTCCAAACCAGCGGTTGCTCTCTCAGGCTCAAAGATAGTGTTCCAGACGCTGGCGAGGTTAAGGAATCACCCTGATTACCCTATGAATACCATTCGTGTCTAGGACATGAATTTACTGAGCACTCGGTAGGGATTGCAAACTTGAATACCAGAGAGAATGAGCAGGAAAGGCCACCAGTTTGCTAATATGTTTTACGGTACAGTATATATGGCAAGTACTCTGAGGCAGAATGAGATAAAGATGAGTATAAAAAGTCCCTGTCTTCCAGGAAGTCTTAATCTGGAGAGTGGAGAGAGGTTTGTAGAAATATCCGTGCAACGTAAGTGTTCTGAAACAGATCCATTAAGTGCTTTGGCAACCTTAAGTTCACAGAATAATCAATCTTTACTACCCTTAACAGAAAAAAAAAAAAAAGTGTACTGATCACAAGCAATGTCTTCTTTTAGTATTTCTTAAGATAGTGGAACTGCACTAATTTCAAGACCTGAGAAAGGAAGTATTGATATAAATCCACCATAAAGTGTAATGTGGTCTAATGAAAAGTATACTTAATCTTAGAAATCTTGTGTTTCAGCTCTCCCTAGGGTAGGGAAAAGAATACTTCCAATGTAAACTTAATTGTCAGTTTACATCTTTTCCCCCACTCTGGGAACATGGGTTTTTTGTTTTAATTATTTATTAGAGAGAGACAGAGAGAGCACAGCAGTGGGGAGGGGCAGAGGGAGAGGGAGAAGCAGGCTTCCTGCTGCGCAGGGAGCTGGATGGGGGACTCCATCCCAGGACTCTGGGATCCTGACCTGAGCTGAAGGCAGACGCTTCACTGACTGAGCCAGCCAGGCGCCCCTTGTTTTGTTTTTTTCAAAGGTTTTATCTATTCATTTGAAACAGAGAGATACAGAGAGAGAGAGAGCATGAGCGGGGGGGAGGCAGAGGGAGAGGGAGAAGCAGACTCCCCGCCAAGCTAGGAGCCCAATGTGGGGCTCGATCCCAGAACCCCAGGATCATGACCCGAGCCGAAGGCAGACGCTTAACCATCTGAGCCACCCAGGCACCACCCCCCTTGTTTTATTTTTTTAAAAGACTTTATTTTTTAAGTAATCGCCACACCTAACATGGGACTCGAACTCACAACCCCTAGATCAAGAGTTGCACACTATACCGACTAAACCAGTCAGGCACCCCTGAAAATGTGGCTTCTTTACCTTATTTTCCTCTCTGAGAGCAGTGCCTTTCGTACTACTCCTAGGAGAACTCCCTGAGAAAGTCCCCTTTGAAAAGTCCCTGTAGATACTTAAAAATAAGATATTACCACTTTTTCTTTCTTTTCTGACCTGCCCATATGATGTCATTGTCATTTGACTCTCAAGAATCAACTGTCCATTGGTATTGCTGAAATTTTTGCTTAGAGAAACAAAAGTGAAGAAAGCACAGTCTTTTTTTTTTTAAAGATTTTTATTTATTTATTTGACACAGAGAGAGCGAGTGCACACACACAAGCAGGGGGAATGGCAGTCAAGGGAGAAGCAGGCTCCCCACTGAGCGAGGGGCCTGATGTGGGACTCGATCCCAGGACCCCGGGATCATGACCTGAGCCAAAGGCAGACGCTTAACCAACTGAGCCACCCAGAGGCCCCAAGAAAGCACAATCTTAAACCTAAAGATGGAAAGTGCATAATTCAAAGGAGTGTTTGGAATAAATGGGGCAAAATTGTTCCTTTCATCCGTCTTTTCCTTGAACATCTAAGGCCTATGTCTATACTGTCACCCAGTGAAGATCGGCTTTAAAACTCCAGATGGATGTTAGGTAAAGTCAGACCAGTATTGCTTTTTAGAACATTTCCAAACTCAATAGTTATTATAACATCAACCATTTCTACAGCGTTTTACTAAGTGCAGAGGATTTTCACAAACTCATTTACTCTTCGCAACAACCCTGTGATGTAATTAGCATCATTCCCATTTAGCACAGAAGTATAGTGAGGTGATTAAGTACCCGTGGTGTCTGTGCTCGAATGTACCAGATGCAGGGTTCTAATTTAAGCTTCCCATCTCCAAAGCCAAGTTGTTGTGTTTTTTTTTTCTCACAGCAGCATTCAGCAAGCCACTGTGAGATATGTTAGAATTGAAAAAGTATGATAAGGGACTACTCTTGAGAAATTTATCATCACTTACCTGATCAGACAGAGGAAGGTGTTTTACTTCTTTGTGATTTCCTAAGGAAAGGATGTATATGGTGTGCTAGCCCGTTGAACTTCTTTCTAAAGTTTCCAGGAACCATTACCTTGGAGAAGTGCTAGGATCCTATTTGATTTTAGAAAAACCTCTCTAGCTTTGTGAAGAATGGATTGGAAGAAAATGAAAATGGACACATGGCAACTAACTGAGACACTGTATGAATCCTAAGAGAAATGGTAAAGCCTACAGGAGTGGAAGAAAGGGCTAGATTAAAATTTTAGTTCCTTAGTTGCATGAGTCACACATCAAGTGCTCAGTAGTGACAACTATATTGTGCAGTGCAGATATAGAACATTTTCATCATTACAGAAAATTCTACTGGACAGTGCCAGTTTGGACTCTACTAGCAAACCACTATTTTTGCCTTAGTCAGTTGGTGCCACTTGTAACAAATACCATCGATTGGGTGGCTTAAACACCAAACAGTTATTTCTTACAGTTTTGGAGGCTGGGAAGTCCAAGACCAAGGTGCCAGCAGATTCAGTGTCTAGTGAGAACCCTCTTCCTAGTTTGCAGACAGCTCCCTCCTTGCTGTATCCTCACAGTGTATCAGACATGGGGACCATAGACATTTGGGCTACTTCTTCATGTAACCCACTTGTGCCTTCACGGCCTGCTGGGCCCTTTCCATTTGATGATGGAATTCTTCTACGCGCCCCCAACTTTATGGCTTAGAAAGTCAGATAATAGTTTATGATAGCTCAGGTCTCATGGTAACTGGGTGACCCATTCAGTCTCTACTGAGGCCCAGGAGCAGGCCAAGAGCTGGTTCTCAAAAGAAAAGTAGTTATTGGGGCACCTGGGTGGCTCAGTCGTTAAGCGTCTGCCTTCAGCTCAGGTCATGATCCCAGGGTCCTGGGATCGAGCCCCACGTGGGGCTCCCTGCTCGGTGGGAAGCCTGCTTCTCCCTCTCCCACGCCTCCTGCTTATGTTCCTGCTCTATCTTTCTCTCTGTCAAATAAATAAATAAAATCTTTAAAAAAGAAAAGAAGAGAAAAGAAGTTATCTGCAGAGGATGGTAGGGCTTTTTTTCCCCAAAATTCTTTTTTTTTTTTGTAGCTAAAATTCTGGCCTCTTTATTGATCTTGGGTCATATATTTGGCTTGGAAACAACGTACAACAAATAGTTCCAATTAAGATATCACAAACTAGGGGCGCCTGGGTGGCTCAGTTGTTGGGTGTCTGCCTTCGGCTCATATCATGGTCCCGGGGTCCTGGGATCAAGCCCTGCATCGGGCTTCCTGCTCGGTGGGAAGCCTGCTTCTCCCTCTCCCACTCCCCCTGCTTGTGTTCCCTCTCTCGCTGTGTCTCTATTTGTCAAATGAATAAAATCGTTAAAAAATATATATATATCACAAACTAAATTTTTCTTCCAGATCTCTAAATGCTCATGGAGAGCCAACTTCCATGGTACATGGCACACAGCACAGACTTGAGAGTCTGGCCCACAGAAAATATCCATGTAAGCCAAACAAGAAAGATGCTATTTGCTTCTCATTACATAAACATTGCCTGAACTTATCTAACCAACAAACTTATTTTTCTAAAAATTAATCTGTGACTGAAAGTACTATCATGTTTGCTGGGTGCCATTCTCATTTGAATCATATCCAAAAAGTCTACAAATAACTCAGAACTAGAAAGTGGCCCAAGTGCTAAGGCTGTCTTTGGCTCTTGCTACAAAATAGTTGCCAGTCTAATTTGAATGTTTAAAAAGAATGACAGGAATTACAGGGTTCTTCTTGATTTCAAGAGAACTTCCCAGAAGGAGGTGGAGGACCAAGAAATCCACCTGCCTGCTTGGTGGCAGCTCGTGAAGGGGCAAGACCAAGAATCTTCTGGATGTTCTGTCGAATTGACATGGTACAGAGAATATACAGAAAAATGAAGGAACAGTCGGTGGTGTCATCCCCTAGCAGGTTTTGATGAGACAGTCCTTGGATATAGGAAAGGGGGTGAAAGGGAGCTTTGCCACCACTCTACCATCAAATATGGAATTGAACATTCCCATTAGGGCAGTAAAACAAAAGCCAATTGCAAACATGGATTTCATTGGGACCATGGATAGGTCTCTGTTGTTATTTTTCAGTTCCTCTTCTAGCCTCTCTATTTTCTTTTTTTGTTGTTGACCAGCTCACTCTGTTATTGTTTCCTTCTTCTTTTCCAGTTTTTTACTCTGTTTTTCCACCTCCGCTTTCAGTCTCTTGTACTTGTCTGTCCTGTAAACCAAGACCCAGATTATACCCTCAGCAAGAAGAGCCGTGCACACGGAGATAAAAACGATGAGCAGTGTGTCTGCGAACATGGTGCTCATCTCGCGCTTTCCTCTCTGCACTCCCACCCGCCAGGGGGGAAGCACTTGAGAGCCTGCAAAAATTAAACGACAACGACTTCCCTGGATTTCTGGGCCACCGAGTAACACCCTCTGACAGACTAGAGTCCCCAAATTTCTAAGGGTCTGCATGGTGATTCACCTATAGGGGCCTATCAAAAACCTCAAACAGCATCCCCATCTGCAATATACACTTCAAGCACCATTGGATCTGCTGGATCATAAGACCTAAGTGGCAACGCAGCTTGCACAGCAGCCTGGACCTGTCACCAAGCCTTCTCTTGTTCTGGAACCCTACAAAACTAGCAGCTTTGTAGGTCACTCAGTAAATGGGTTGGAGTAAAACACCCAAATGAGGAGTATGTTGCCTCCAAAATCCAAGAGGCCCACTAGGCATTGTGCCTCGTTTTTGTTTGTAGGAGGCCAGATGCAACAATTCATCCTTCCCTTAAGAAGGGATATCTTGACATGCCCCATACCATTGGGCCCCTAGAAATGTCACTGAGGTAGAAGCCCCACAGTCTTTTTGGATTTATTTCCCACCCTGTGACATGCAAATGCCTTCCTAACAAGTCTAGAGTAGTTACTACTCCTTGCTTACTAAGTCCAATCAGCATAATATCATCGATGTAATGAACCAGTGTGATACCTTGTGGAAGGGAAAAGGGATCAAGATCTCTGGGAGCTAAATTATGGCATAGGGCTGGAGAGTTGGTATACCCCCAAGGTAGGACAGTGAAGGTGTACCGATGGCTTTGCCAGCTGAAAGTAAGTTGCTTCTGGTGGTCTTTACTAACAGGTATCAAGAAAGAAAAGCATTTGCCAGATCAATAGCTATGCAACAGGTAGCAGGGTGTGTGTTAATTTGCTCGAGCAAGGAAACCACATCTGGTACAACAGCTGCAACTGGAGTCACCACCTGGTTAAGCTCATGATAGTTCACTGTCATTTTCCAGGTTCCTTCTGTCTTCTGCCCAGGCCAACTAGGGGAGTTGAATAGGTCTGCGGTAGCAGTAATCTCTGCAATCCCTCCAGGAAAGGGCTATTGATTTTTGGCTTACTATTTTTCTAGGTAGAAGCAGTTTCAGGGCCTACCACTTGCCCTTTTCCACCATAACAGCCCTCATTCCACAGGTCAGGGAACCAATGTGGGGATTCTGCTGGCTGCTCAATATATCTATTCCAAGTATGTATTCCAGAACTGAAGAAAGAACCATAGGATAGAGTTGGAGACCAACTGGGCGCACAGTGAGACAGCCCTGAGACCAAATTCCACCAATCACCTGACCTCTGTAAGCCCCTCCTCTGGCTAATGGGCCTCAGTGACATTTGGGTCTCTTGGAATCAATGTTAGTTCAAAGCCATTGTCCAGTAGTCCCCAAAGGGTCTGATTATTTCCTTTACCCCAATGCACAGTTACCCTAGTGGAAGGTTGTAGGTCCCTTTGGTAAAGGCTAGAGAAAGATTAACTATAAATTTTTGGAAGTGCCCCAGCGTCCTTCCTCTAAGGCATGTGGCCTCCCCTTCATTTAGGGGTTTCTGGGGCCTATAAACTGGCTGGAGTCTGAGAATTGATTAAGGGGCTATGACTCTTTTCTTATGATACAGCTTAAACTTTTGTTTACTTAACCAAGAACTTTTCTACTGCCAGTTCAAGTAAGAATTTAGTAAGCTTCCTATTTCCCTTCTAGGAACACCATGATGAACTAGCTAATGACATAGGTCTGCACAAGTCAGACTATTCTGATTGTTGCTTTGACTCTGCTGTCCATCATGGTAACCATGCCCACTTAGCCTTTGGCAGTTAAGTGCTGCCACTTGGCCCTGCCCCCTTAGGATCCAATTACTCCTACTGCATTTAGTTTCCCAAGTCAGTGGCTGCAATTCCCACTGTAAGGTCTGGCCCGCAGAGAAGAGTGAGCACAGAACTCTTCAGGATGCCAGGGCTCCCCTCATAAACTGCAATGGAGTGAACGCGTCCCCGCCCCCCCACAAACTTCATATATTGAAGCCTTAATCCCCCAATGTGATGGTATTTAGGGAGGTAATTAGGTCATCAGGATGGAGCCTTCATAAATGGAATTAGTGCCCCTGTAAGAAGAGACAGGAGAGGGAGATGATCTCTCTCACTGCCAAGTGAGGATACAGCAATAAGATGGCCATCTGCAAACCAGGAATAAGGCTCTTGCCAGACCCCAAGTCTGCCAGCATCTCGATCTTCGACTTCACCACCTCTAGAACTGTGAGAAATGGTTGTTTGTCGTTTGAGCCACCCAGGCTGTGGTATTTGTTATAGCAGCCCAAACTCACCAGCTCAAGCCCAGGGGCCAAATCCAGCCTGCCCCTTGTTTTGTACAGCTCTCAAGAGGAGAATTGTTTTTCCATTTCTAATTGGGGGGGGCAGGGGGGATCAAAAGAAGGATGGTATTTAGTGACAAGTGAAAACTAGGTGAAATTTAGATTTCATTCTCCATTAAGTAGAGTCTTATTGGAGCACAGCTATACCCATCCATTCATGTTTTGTCGTCTGTGGCTGCTTCTTCGCTACGAGGGGCAGGACTGAGTGGCTGCAACAGACAATATAAGGATCCGCTCACTATGTGGCCCTTTACAGAGAGAGTTTGCTGGCCTCTGTTCTAGACCACTGACACCTCCCCTCCCCCGAGCTGGACTCTTTCAGGGTAGTTAATACAGCACACACACTGTCCCATATCCCAACTAGACTGTGATCACTCTCATAGGATCCCATGTGGTGAGACAAAAAATCCAGCAGACCCAGATCTGGAGACGGGGTTCACTACCTTACCAAATGAGCCACCTTGGACAAGTGATTAAACTGTTTCAGGTTTGAGTTTTATAATACGGAAAAGAAGGCGGCAGCAACACCTTATAAAATTGTTGCAAAGTCTTGGGTGCCTGGGTGGCTCAGTTGGTAAAGCCTCTGCCTTCAGCTCAGGTCATGATCTCAGAGTCCCAGGATCAAGCCCTACGTCAAGCTCCCTGCTCGGTAGGGAGTGTGCTTCTCCTTCTGCCCCTCACCCCACTCGTACTCTCTCTCTCAAATAAATAAATAAAATCTTTTTTAAAAAATATTTTATTTATTTATTTGGCACACAGAGATTGAGAGGTAGAGAGCAAGCACAAGGAGGGAGCGTGGGAGAGGGAGAAGCAGGCTCCCCACTGAGCAAGGAGGCCGATGTGGGGCTCAAACCGCAGGACCCTGGGATCATGACCTGAGCCAAAGGCAGCCACTTAACCAACTGAGCCATCCAGGCGCCCCAAATAAATAAAATCTTAAAAAAAAAGAAAAAAGATTGCTGTGAAGTCTTAAAAGGCCAAATGTAAAGTCTAAAAAAGTCCCCTTGTTTATTTTGTAACTTTTTCTCATGGTCTCCCTTCACCTAGATTTGCTCAATAAATGTTATTGAGTATGCCTAATAGTCAATAGGTTTTAAATGCCTGTTGAGGGAATAAATGTTTGAATATTTGGATGAATGAGGCATAAAACTTTAGTATATCCTGAAAATTAGAATGACAACAATGTACGGACCTGCTTTCTCTTTTCTTTGAAAGTAATCTCCTAAAACCAAACACTTTAACTAAGCCAAATAGTGTTGAAACTGAAAAGACAGTCTCTAGTCCTGCAGCCTCTCATCTGCTCTCGCAGTAATCAGTATGCAAATCATATGCTAATCTGTGTTATCTTCCCTTGTATACCTGTGGGCAGCACCATACACAGTCAGCTGTATCTCCCCAGGTGTTGAGTAGTGGCAACACAGAGCATTAAAGCTAGAAGGGACATCAGATGTCATGTGACACAAGCTGGTGAAGAATCCAAGGCAAAAGCAGACTTTGAACCACGATCTCCCATCCTCCCAGTCCAGAGTTTTCTTGTGTTGTGCCACAAAGCCTTACTTCAAGCATATAGGTGCTCAATAAACACTTAAAGATACCATGTACTTTCCATTCTGCCTTTACGCTTTTGTCATTCAGCATTGTGGTACCTAGAATTGTCGTTCGAAGCATGGCTGTGGAATCAGACAGACTTAGATTTGAATAATGGCTCCACCGCTCACGAGCTGTGTGACCTCTTGCAATCCTGTGAGCTCCACCTTCAACATATAACCTCATCCCTGGCCACACCACCATGAACATGCATGAAATCATCAAGATACAAACCGAATCTACGGTTCTCACCATCTCCACTGTTATCTGCCTAGGCCCAGCCACCATCATCTCTTTCCTGGACCGCTGCAATAGGCTCCTGACAGGTCACCCAGCTTCTAGTCTTGTTCCTCTACAGTCTATTTTCCACACAGTAAGGAGAATCATGTCACCGTCCTGCTCAATTCCTCCAATGGCTTCCCATCACATTTAGAACAGGTGGTGCAGTTGGATCCTGAGCTCAAGCCCCGGGTCAGTCTCCATACTCAGCAGGGAGTCTGCTTAAGACTGACTCTCTTCCAGGGCACCTGGGTGGCTCAGATGGTTAAGCGTCTGCCTTCGGCTCAGGTCATGATCCCAGGGTCCTGGGATCGAGCCCTGCATCAGGCTCCCTGCTTGGTGGGGAGCCTGCTTCTCCCTCACCCTCCTACTGTTCCCCCAGCTTGTGCTCTCTTGCTCTCTCTGTCAAATAAATAAATAAAATCTTTAAAAAAAAAAAAAAAGACTTTTCTTTTTTCCTCTCCCCTGCACTCTCTCTCTCTCTCTAAAATAAATAAATCAATCTTGAAAGGTAGAAAGAAAGGAAGGAAGGAAGGAAGGAAGGAAGGAAGGAAGGAAGGAAGGAAGGAAGGAAGGAAGAGAGAAAGAAAAAAAAAAGAGCCCAGAGTCTTCTCTCGCTCTTCTGCTCCAGCTACACTGGCCTCCTTGTTTTGCTTTTCCTCCTTTGCACTTCCTATTTCTGCAGCTGGGAATGCCTTCCCATCACTTTCTTTCCTTTATCCTACTTTTCTTCATAAAACTTGAATGCATCAGACATTATGTTGTGTACATATTTGTTTGTTTATGACACCCATCAACTTGAAGGTTGTAAGCTCCATGTTTTATTGTTTTGTTTCCTACTGCATTCCTAGTTCTTAAAACATTATGTGCTCAATAAATATTCATCGAATGAATGAAATTACTTACCGTCTCTAATTATGGGTTTCCTGATCTGAAAAATGGGGATATTTGCCACAAAGTTATTGTAGAAATTAAATAAAAATGGGGGCGGCTTCTGGCTGGCTCAGTCAGTGAAGCATGAAACTCTTGATCTGAGGGTTGTGAGTTCAGCCCCACATTGGGTGTAGAGACTACTTGAAAATAAAATCTTTCAAAAAAGAAAAATTAAATAAAAATGAAATAATGTATACAAATGGTAGAGGATAAATAAATGCTCACTAAGCATAGCTGTTATGATTGCTCACATTTTTTGTTATTTTGTCACATACTATTATTATTTTTAAAGTAAAGGAAAATATCTTCCTATCCTATTTCCAAAGGTTATGCATTTTTAAAAATTATGAGGCAGTCCTTACTTTTGGAAGGCAGCTATGCTCACCACTATACCACCAACGCGAGGCAGTTCTTACTTTTGAAAGTTAGTTAGCATTATACATTTTTTTAACTTGCATAGCTGTATTTAAAATATTTAGTGTTGGTATCTGAGAATAGATTTTTGCCTGCATGCTCCTAATGTATTACAGTGTCTATAGGTTTCACATTAAATCTTTTTTAATTTTATTTTAAAAAATATTTTATTTATTTATTTGTCAGAGAGAGAGCGAGCACAAACACAGGGAGCGGCAGGCAGAGGGAGAAGGAGAAGCAGACTCCCTGCTGAGCAGGGAGCCCCATGCAGGGCTTCCAGCCCAGGACCCTGGGAACATGACCTGAGCCAAAAGCAGACGCTTCACCGACTGAGCCACTTCCTATTAAATCTTAATTGTAATGTTCTATTTATGATAGATAAGGCTTTCATAATTACATAAAATGCCAACAGGAGTCAGAACAAAATACATAATAGGGAACAAGCAAAGTTTGTGAGCAGGGAGGAAAAGTTGGGGAAAAGTTATGTGGCAGAAGCATCCAAGGATGCAAAATTTAATTTTAATATTTATCTTCAGTGAATCTGGAATACAAAATTGTGTAAAAATTTAAATAATGCAGAAATATATATGAAGTAGAAAGTAAAAGTCCACTATAAATCCATGCTTTCTATGCCCCCAAATAATCATTATTAACAGCCTATTGTACATTCTTATTGATTTTCTATGCACTGACACACGTGGAAGTATATATATATCTGTTTTATCAGAAATGGTGTTGGACTATACATACCCCTCTGCAACTTTTTTCACATAACAATATGTTTCCATGTCAGTGCGCCTCGTTTCTTCCCAGTTCCTCAAACATGCCAAACTGGGCCTACCTCAGGGCCTTCCACACAACCCTAGAATATTCTTCCCACACTTTTCAAATCTAGTTCCTGGTTTCCCTTTAATTCCCTGTATAAATGCTATTTATTTGGATAGATTTTTCCTGATGAATTAATAGAATTCTCCCCACCATTATTCTCTATAACTACACAATATCTCTGTCTCTTGAGCACACACCACAGTTTGTAATCATGTGTCTGTTCACTTGTTTCCTTGGCCATCTTTTCTCTCTAAACTGTGACTCTCACAAGGACAGGGACTAAACTTGTTTTATTCCTTACTGGATATTCAGTGCCAGGCACATAGTAAGCTCTCAATAAATAAATGTTGGAAGAATAAATAAACATATAAGTAATGCACCAAAAAAAGTGTATTTGATCTTTCATTTCCTATACATGATGGATAGAGCATTGCCTTCTTTTTTTTTTTCCCCAGTTCTTTATTTACTCTTAGTTAAGAAACAATACCATAGTTGTCTTGATTTGTACCTGAGATTTGTTTTAATTAGGTATGGTAAGGTGGCAGACCCAGGGACAACTGCCTTTGAAAGAAGAGTTTATTATTACAGCTTCCACACGGAGGGGGCATGCCACACTATACAAGGCCACATGGGAAAGTACCAGCCAGCTAGGAGGCAGAAAGAGTGAAAGAGAAAGCAAGGCCCAGAGCATGTATTGTGGTTTCTGCAGGAAGGAATGGACAAGGCAGTACAAGAAAGTTTGAGCAAATTTGGGCTTGGATAGTTGGAATAATTTTGGCAGGCTCTTGTCTATAATGGCGATCTCTACTTGTCCAATGCCTGGCCCTGGAGTAGTTTAGAGCAGGGGAAACAGGGGCTTGAATATGAGTGAGCCAAAGGAGGTGGTTGGGGATATAGACTTTGGGGGGGTTGGTTTGCATATGAAAGACACAGTCACAGGGGAGTCATCTGCTATCTCTAGGAATTAGCTAGCCCTGGGAGACCTCCTCTGTCACTAAGGCCACCAAGATGGCAAAGCCTCCCAAGATACACAAAATAAAACGCATGATTAATACATTTCCAATTTAGGTATTATGAAATTCATTCCCTGATCAAAGTCTTCAGATTAACTATAAACCATGATTACTATGTGGTATTTTAAATACACTTATATATTTATGCAAAGCATAGTATGATATGCATTGATTTCAGAATAATTTCTGCTATGATGATTTAATACATATAGTTTATCCAAATAATTTGTGTAATATTGACATATTACTTTGAGTAATGCTTGGGTTATTTATTTGAAATAGTTTTATGGAAATAAATTAAAACATTTAAAAGCGGATAAATTTCTCTTAGCCTAAACTATACTATTTAATCTATAAATAAATTACCTCTGTCTCAATATAGTATTTAAGAGCCCAGAAGCAGCCTATTCTTCACAAGAGGTATGGAACATTTTGTAGGAAATTAAATATTTGTGTGTCTGTCTGTCCATCTGTAAGAGTCTTTGTCTAGTTCAATGCAGGAAGCTAGGCAGAGCCTAGCTGGTTAAGTCTTAAGCAATAGTCCTGCTCATTTCTAGATGTGTGCTCTTAGGCAATTCATTTAACCTCTGCACACCAAGCTCATCAACAGTAAAGCACAGATAACAGTAATCTTTACCAGATGAGCTTGTTGCGAAAAATCAATTAATGTAAATGTGATTGTATTTGTAAAAGTGTTTAGTAACTGCAGTGCACTATGCACATGTGTTTAGAATTTACTCTTACCAAAATATAATGCAGGGACTCTTTCAGAAGGTTTTTTTTGTTGTTGTTGTAATTGTAGAAATGTTCAAGGGCAAGATTAGAGGAGGGAACACTAAAAATTGATTCAGGAAAAGAATAATTCACTGTCTATTTATATAGTGAAATTTCAGATTTGAAGGGTACTTTCCATCAATGAACTTCAAAGAGCTTTGAAATGTTTATTTATTTTCATAATATTTTGAAGTCAGTCAGGCTAAAGTTGTCATCATCTATTCTCTGAAAGGGAAATAAATTCACAGCAAATTCCATAACCGGCTTGAGTCAAAAATAGAGCCAAGTCTTTCAAGTTTACCATGTAGTGCTCAGGCTGGAGATTGTAACTTCCTACCATAAACACCTTTTTTGCTGGAGTCATCTAAGATTTGGTTTCATCAAAATACTTAACTGAAACAAGCAATTAAAATATAGAAAATCTGTCATCAAGGGCCACCTGGGTGACTCAGTCCGTTAAGCCGCTGGACTCTTGGTTTTCAGGTCAGGTCTTAATCTCCCCGTCGTCGGGGGAAATCGAGCCCGCATCATCAGACCCGCGCTTAGTGGGGAATCCGTTTTCCCTCTCTCTCTAACTCTGCCTCCCCCTACCCCCCACGCTTGCACTCTCTCTCCGAAATAAATCTTTTTTTAAAAAAGAAAATCTGACATCAAATAATTATTAACAATTCATCAGCAAATAGGCCCCGTCAAGTGCCTCTAATATTCAGGCATTTGGTTTACACTTAATGAAGTTAAAAACCTATATCCTCTCCTAAGGTCCCAGAGCTACCATTCTTGTCTACTCTGGGCCACTCTTCTCTCTGCTCTCATCTAAAGAACCAACATCTTGGGCGCCTGGGTGGCTCAGATGGTTAAGCGTCTGCCTTCGGCTCAGGTCATGATCCCAGGGTCCTGGGATCGAGTCCCACATCGGGCTCCCTGCTCCTTGGGAGCCTGCTTCTCCCTCTGCCTCTCTCTCTCTGTCTCTCATGAATAAATAAATAAAATCTTAAAAAAAAAAAAAGAACCAACATCTTCACATTCTTCTTCTCTAAAACATCTGCAGATTTAGAACTAAATCATAGGACCAAGTTCAAAGCTCCTCCTTCGGCTTACAAAGTCTCTATTTTCTGACTCTAAAACGCCTTTCCCTGCTTCCAACTCCCTTTATACTTAAACTCATTAAACTTCTTGCCGTTCAGACACAAGCTAGGCCTTCTCCCTGCTCTGCCTTTGCCCTCAACGTTAATTCCACCTAAAATAGCAATAAGAGGTTGAGGGGAGAAAGAGAAGGCTATGCTTGTTGAACACTGACTGAGTGCCCTGCATACAGTATCCTATCTAATTTGCACAGCAAACCCATGAAGTAGGTTCCTCCATTTTGCTGATGAGGATACTCATTTCAGCAGGATTAAATAACCTCGTTCAAGGTCACTCAGCCAGCATATGGCAGGACTAGCTTTGGAGCCAAAGTCCAACTCCAAGACCCATGTTCTGGCCTTTTCAGTATGGCTGACTCTCTCCATCCACTGTTGTCTTCCGGCATTATCCTTTAGACTCTGCTCAACGTTTTCTTCTTTTGGCCTACACAGCCTCTCAGATATAGTTAGCTGCCTAGTACCCTGTTTCTGCTCCTCTATGAGTACTTATATTTTTAATTGAGATATAATTTACATAATATAAAATCCATCTGCTTAAAGTTACAACTCACGGGGCTCCAGGCAGGCTCTGTCTGTAGAGCATGGGACTCTTGGATCTCAGGGTCATGAGTTTGAGCCCCATATTGGGGGTAGAGTTTACTTGAAAAAAATAAAATAATTAAAAGAAAGCGTATAACTCAGTGTATATTCAAAATGTTGTATAACCATCACCACTATCTAATTTCAGAACATTTTCATCACTCTAAAAGAAACTCCATGATCATTAAGCAATAGTTCTTCATTACACCTTCTCCACAACCTCTGGTTAGTGGTTACTAATCTTTTTGTTTCTTTGGGTTTGCCTATTCTGGACCTTTACTATAAATGGAATCCTACAGAGGTGCCTGGGTGGCTCATTTGGTTAAGTGCTTGACTCTTGATTTTGGCTCAGGTCATGATCTCAGGGTCTTGGGATCAAGCCCCGCATCAGACTCCCTGCTCATTGTGGAGTCTACTTGAGGATTCTCTCCCTCTGTCCCTCCCCCCACTCACACGCTCCCTCTCTCTCTCTCAAATAAATAAATCTTTAAAAAAATAAAATAAAATAAATGGAATCATACAGTATGTGGCCTTTTGTGTCTGGCTTCTTTTACTTAGCTTAATGTTTTCAAGGTTCACTCACGTTGTAATATCTGTCAGTACCTCATTCCGTTTTACAGATAAATAGGATTCCATTTTATGGATATATCAATTTTGTTTATCCATTCTTCAATTAATAGACATTTCGTTTGATTTCACTTTTTAAGTATTATGAATAACACTTTATTTTTTTACCTTCACACACTTCTTTTTTTTTAATTCATGAGAGAGAGAGATTGGCAGAGAGAGAAGCAGGCTTCCCGTGGAGCAGGGAGCCCGATGCGGGGCTTGATCCCAAGACCCTGGGATCATGACCTGAGCCGAAGGCAGATACTCAACTGACTGAGCCACCCAGGCGCCCTATCTTCACTAGTTTTTGTGCAGACATATGTTTTTAATTCTCAGTTATATAACTAGGAGTGTAATACCTGGGTCATACTCTCTGTTTTACATCTTAAGGAACTGTTTCTAAAGCAGCTGCAGCGCTTTAGATTCCCACCAGCCATGTGTGAGCGTTCCAACTTCTGCTCATCTTTGCCAACACTTGTTATTATCCACCATTTGATTATAGTCAAACTAGACAGTGTGAAGTAGAATCTCATTGTGATTTAGGGCTGCATTTCCCTAATGACTAATGATTTTTTCATGTTTTTATTGGCCATCCTATGTTGTCTTCAGGGAAATATTTATTCAAGTTCTTTGCCCACAAAGAAATTGAGTTATGTGTCTTCTTGTGGTTTAGTTCTAAGAGTTACTTACATATCTGAATACTAGTACCTTACCAAATATAGGATTTGCAAATATATTCTCACATTCTGTGGGATGATTTTTCACTTTCTTGATGGTGTCCTTTGAAATACCAGTATTTTAGGGGGCACCTGGGTGGCTTAGTCAGTTAAGCATCTGACTCTTGATTTCGGCACAGGTCATGATCTCAGGGTTGTGAGATCAAGCCCCACATCAGGCTCTGCGCTGGGCATGGAGCCTGCTTAAGATTCTCTCTCTTCCTCTCCCTCGGCCCCTCCCCCACCAACCCCACCCCTTGCGTGCCCTCTCTCTCTCTCAAAAAAAAAAAAAAAAAGGAAAGAAATATCCGTGCTTTTAATTTTGATGAAGTTCAATTTATTTTTTTTCTTTTGTTATTTGTGTTTCTGGTGTCAACCTAAGAAACCATTGCCTAATCTTAGGTCATAAAGATTTACTATGTTTTCTTCTAAGGGTTTTATAATTTTAGCTCTTACATTTAGATCTTTAATACATTTTGAGTTAAATTTTGTAAATGGTTTAGGTAGGGGTCCAACTTCATTTTTTGTACATGGATATCCAACTGTTCCAGCATCATTTGTTAAAAACAACTACAATTATTTCCCCCACTTAAATGGCTTGGCTCTTACCACAATTTTTTTTTTTTTTAAGATTTTATTTATTTGAAAGACAGAGAGAGAGAGAGCACAAGTGGGAGGGGAGGGACAGTGGGAGAGGGAGAAACAGACTCCCCACTGAGCAGGGAGCCTGATGTGGGCCTCAATCCCAGGATCCCAAGATCATGACCTGAGCAGAAGGCAGACGTTTAACTGACTGAGCCACCCAGGAATCCTCCTTACCACATGTTTTTAAATAAATGTTGACATGTATCTACTACTGTGAACTTGGGGCAAGTTTTTTTGTATTCCTACCTCCATGTCCAGCATGGGACTATGACATAGTAAACCGTCAACAAACGTGTTCAATGAATGAAAAGCTGGTTGGAGATTCCTAGTATCGACCAACAAATACCAAGTGCCATAAACTTTGCTGGGTGCTGGGGAAATTTTATACATAAAGAAAGTTCACAGTCCAGTGAGTTTTTTCAAACCCAAAAGGGTCCAAGAGTTCCCAGAATCCTACAGTTCTAGACCGGAATTGGTCTTGGAAATCATGGACCTCATTTTCTAATAAGAAAAAGCAGACCTTGAAAGGCTGCATAGCAACTTGTGGCCTATCTCATGTAAATTTGCCAAGGGACTCAGGTCTCTTTGAAATTACATTCTCTTACAAGTTAACAAAGGATTTTTTCAGGGAGTCCTTGATAAAGCATTTTTTCAGTTAGTCCTTGATAAAGTCCCTTCCAGATGAAAGACAACTGCTTCTGTTTTATACCACACTTATCTTCTGAGATAACTGCTATCAGAGATTGAAAACAAAATTCCTCCACCCTCACTGCACATAATTATTCCTTTCTCTGAATTTCTATGGATCAGACTTGCTCTTCCACAAGATTAGCAATTTCTTCTGTACTGCCCTATTGCTTTCGATTGTTATGTAATCTTGAATTGTTACTTATCACAGGTTTATGTGTGACTCTCCTAAGTAGACTGCTCCAACTAGCCTTAGGGGCAAAAATTGGATTTTATGTTTTTGTATGAAATATAGAGCCTTGTATCTAGGGGACATGCAGTACATGTTTCTTGATATTATTTGTGTATTTAAATAATTCCTGTTTAAAATAAGAAGCTAGTTGGCCTAAGTGTCATTCTGTTTTCCCTTTTCCACAGATAATAAGGCAGCTTACTCAGATGCTCAGGGTGAGAGGCCCTAGGGGAAAAGCACATTTACTCATTTGGAAATTTTCTAGTGCCCTTCCACTTGCTTTCCTAGAGGAATGGAGAGACTGGAGACCCAATAACTAGTGCATAAATATATTTAAATATTTCTTTAATATTACTATTAATGTTTTAAAATTCTATTAAAAGGATAAAAAAGATTGGCAGAATTCCCCCAAGAACTGAGTAAATTTAACTCTCAAGGGAACTCTGAGTGGTAGTTTTAAATTACTGAGCTAGAAAGTACAGAAAGACATCCTGTTTGTCTTATCTCAAGCTTGCTTTCTAGTTATGAGATGGAGAAACGAGATAGAATAATCTAGCCTCATATTGAATAGTGCCTTGCAGGACATAACCAAAATCTTTGGAACTGTTTGAGTTAAAATTTTTTTTTTTAAGATTTTGTTTTTTTAAGTAACCTCTACACCCAATGTGGGACTCAAACTCACAACCCCGAGATCAAGGGTTGCATCCTCTACTGACTGAAACAGCCAGGCATCCCAATTTAAAATTTTAGTTTTTTTTAAAGATTTTATTGGTTTGTTTGAGAGAGAGAGAGAGAGAGAGAGAGCATGGGGGGGTTGTGCAGAGAGTGAAGGAGACTCCCCGCTGAGCAGGGAGACCTATGTAGGGCTCCATCCCAGGACCCCAGGATCATGACCTGAGCCAAAGACAGACGCTCGACTAAACCACCCAGGTGTTCCCCTGATTTAAAATTTTAAATTAAGACTAAATAAAAGGTTTCTAAACGAGAAGAAATGAGTATGTCAGGAGACGCTACTCAGTACACTGTCACGCATCTATGGGAATACAGTGAGTCTATTAATTGATTGTGATGAGAACAAATTATGTGTGGGTTAAAGTGATTCTCTAATTACAACAAATCCAGACAGCATTTTCATATGTGGTTAGATCATAGAATACAAACAAATAAAAAACAAAAACGAAACTAAGAATTTTGGGAAGTTAATTTTCTTCTTCATCTGCCAGAAACCACTCATTCCCTGTTTCAAATTCATATGTAAAAATTATGCTAATGAATGAAAAGCTTTGAGGCAATGATAAAAATCATTGTCATTTCACTTCTCTGGACTTCATTTGTAAAATGAAGCCCAGACTTTTAGCTCCTCAAACTCATCACTGGACCAGCAGCATAATTATCCCACAAAAGCTGGTTTGAAATGCAGAATCTGGGACCCATTTTATACCTTTTATTTATTTATTTTTAAAGATTTTTATTTATTTATTCATGAGAGACAGGGAGAGAGAGAGATAGAGAGGCAGAGGCAGAGGGAGAAGCGGGCTCCCTGCGGGACTCGATCCCAGGACCCTGGGATCATGACCTGAGCCGAAAGCAGACGTTCAACCATCTGAGTCACCCAGGGGCCCCATTTTATACCTTTTAAATCAGAATCTGTACTGTAATAAAATCTCTACTTAATTTGTATGCATATTAAAGTTTCAGGGACGCCTGGGTGGCCCAGTCAGTGAAGCGTCTGCCTTCAGCTCAGGTCATGATCCCAGCGTCCTGGGATCGAGCCCCACATCAGGCTCCTTGCTCAGCAGGGAGCCTGCTTCTCCCTCTCCCTGGCTGCTCCCCCTGTTTGTGTGCGCTTTCTCTGTCAAAGAAATAAAAATCTTAAAAAAAATAAAATAGGGGGCGCCTGGGTGGCTCAGTTGGTTAAGCGACTGCCTTCGGCTCAGGTCATGATCCTGGAGTCCCGGGATCGAGTCCCGCATCGGGCTCCCTGCTCGGCAGGGAGTCTGCTTCTCCCTCTGACCCTAACCCCTTGCATGTGCTCTCTTTCTCAAATAAATAAATAGAATCTTTAAAAAAATAAAATAAAATAAAATAAAAATAAAAAAAGAAAATAGAATTAAAAAAAATAAAAATAAAGCTTCAGACAACTGAATTAGATGATATAAAGTAAATTGTAGATAGTAAACTCTACCAACCCATGATTCGAGTTGAAAGGTTCCAGTTTAGGTAAAATCAGAGTCACTTCCTTACAAGCTGTGTTTGACTTGAGTAAATAGATTGCTCAGCAAGTTGAACTAACTTTTCAGGTCACAGCTTTAACAGCTTTAAGGCAAACAGCAAATAAAGACTCGCTCTGCTGGTTTGGTGTTGCCAGCTTCCTTCCTCTTTCACTAAGATAAATTTTAGTATTTAAGTGGACATAAACCAATGTAAAATTATTTAAATATCAAATTAAATGACTTAATATATGTTGAATACCTAGAATTTTCTAAATGCCAAAAGAATTTACAAGGTAAGATTCCTGCTCTCGAGGCACCTAATGAAGATAGTAGCTTCGCTGTAAAAGTCTCCGTATCTGGAGCCCTTTGCTGATTTAATTATAGACTGATGTGTCATTTGTTATTATCTGGAAGAAGAAGCCATACCGATTTAGTGAAATATCTCCTGCTCAAGTTGCAGGATGATAAGCCCAGTGTGCAGATGAACTAACAGGCAGCTTTATCTCTGGAGTGCTGTTCCCATTGACACTGCATGTGTGATTAAGCAGCCAGAAATCATTATAAACTATGAACACTGCTTTCTCCTCTGATTTCTCTGTGGCCCAAAATAGAATATGGTTTAATTCAAGATCAGCAGAAATTCAATATGAAATATGAGTCCAATAGGAAGTGGGTGGAGGCTGTGGAGAAAATGAGTGAGTCGTCCGTGGCAGGGCAGAGGGGTTGGCAACCTTGCTGGGGAGAAGGGTTGACTGCAGAGGCTGTGAGAAAGAACTGGGTCACTGAAGAGGCCAGTGCTGGGTGAGTGAGCAGCTGGAGCAGTGAGAATTTATTAGATAAAGTTTACATTTTCAATCGAATGTGCCAGCCTCAAGAACAGGTTTGCTTTTTCAAATTGGAGGGGAGCTTGTATTTAATAGCTGATTGCTGTTAGCGACAGCACCCTGGGTATGCAAACATCATTAGACAACGATACTTCTAAACAAAGTTTCTGTGTGTTGATGGAGGCTCCTTCAACAGGTTGTTTTACTAGTCAACTTTGTGCCTTTCAATCTAGCCAGACACAAGTGGGTTCTTCTGGTTCCCAAAGAAGACAAGGTAGTATTCATGAGCTGTTGCAATGATTCTTTATCGCTTATTGGCACGTAGCTTGCTATTTTGCATTTTTTTCCCTCTTTATTAGTGTATGTCCTGACATTCTACCTGGATTATACCTTTCTTGAAAAGGAGACAATACTGCCTGACACCAATTAACCTTATAGGAGTTAATTATGTTGAGATTTCTTAGACCTCTTTGAGTATTCAGCAACTTTCATTAAGTAAACGTTTTAAAATTTTTTGCATTACTGACTCCACTTAATGGAGCTCTCCATTAAAGCTCTCCATGGCTCATTAAAACAAACCTCTTCTTTCATGTGTTTTTGTATTAACATAGTGCTACTTTATATTTTAAGAAATAATTAGTCCAGCCTCGGGACATCCTTGTCAAATAAAGTCTGACCTTTGTCTTACAGGTAAGAAAAATGAAGCAAAGTGGTATTGTTCAGTATCAACAAACATTATTGAGAACCCGGTATGGGCTAGGTACAGGGGACACAGTGATGAACCAGTTACAGTTCCAGCCTTATAAACATGCCAGTAAGAAAGTAAACTATGATACTGTGAGAAATGTGCTTTATTCGATATATAAAACAGAATGCAGAGCAAGAGTACAAAGAGGAAAAATGAAGAGAATGGATACCTAACAGCATAAAGGAGCAGAGGTGAGTTTGTAAATGAGAAATAGAGAAAGAGAGTGGCAGTCGGCCAGGCCTGGTGGGGACTGAGTTTGGGAGGGCATTTCAGACTAAGCGGAGGGTTATATAGATACAAAGACAGGGATATGTTGTCCCTGGCATAAATAAATGAACTTCCTTTCCTGTGATTGTCAGGGAACATATGACATGAATCTTAAAATTATTTTAAGTTCAAAGTGAAGACATTTTATTTTATTTTTTAAAGATTTTGTTTTTTGGGGTGCCTGGGTGGCTCAGTCAGTTAAGCGTCTGCCTTCGGCTCAGGTCATGATCCCAGGGTCCTGGGATTGAGCCCCATCTCAGGCTCTCTGCTCAGTAGGAGCCTGCTTCTCCCTCTCTCTGTCAAATAAATAAATAAAATCTTAAAAAAAAAAAAGATTTTGTTTTTAAGTAATATCTATACCCAACCTGGGGCTTGAACTCACAACCCCAAGATCAGTGTCACGTGGCTCTACCAACTGAGCCAGCCAGGGGCCCTGAAGTGAGGACATTTTAAATAAGTTAAGGCTAAAACTGCTGTATGTCATCTGTAGTGTGGGAGTGAGATTGGAGAACATAATGGGAATAAGTTTGTGAGGCTGGAGTGAAGGAGTACTCCAGTTAACTTGGAGATAAAGTAGGCCACGTCAGTGGGGCAGTGAGGGCATAGAAGAAGGGGGAAGGAGTCATGAGGGTATTCTCCATTCTAAATCAGCAAGGTTAATTAACACAAAAACTAAACTCTCTCACTAACCTCAGCTGTCAGGACTCCAATCAGGAGTTTTGGTCATGGCTTCTGCTCTTGAAGGTTAAGTACAAAAATGTGCTATTAAGACACCATCACACGGGACCCATGTCTACTATTTATTATCTCATTCGCCATTTTCCAAATAGGTTATTTTTGCTCCACATTGGGACAAGTATTCTTGTGATCACAAAATAAGAAAATGTTAGCCAAAATACTTTAAATCTCTTAAGCCTGTGGATTTGCGCATTAATTAATTTTTCCTATTAAAGTTAATGCAGTGAGCCAAAGCCAGGTTAATTCAGCCCAGTGCTCAATGTTTATCTCTGCAGGTCAGAAAGTACCCCCCCCCCGGCCCCCCGCAAATGATCTGGACTTGCAATTTAAACACTTTTCTTCTCCTTTTAATGACATTATCCCATGCTCAGTGTAACCACTTAAGAATGCTAGGTTAAGGCAGCAGGCTTATCCAAAGCTGAGGGTATTAGTAAGCACCATTAATCAGCACCAACAGAAATTAAATGGGCTGTGGGAGACTTGGTCACAGTGTCTACCACTGACTTTACGTTTTGTACCATTTGATTCTCAGTTGAGGAAGAGGCATCAGAAATACCATAGCAGGATTTATTAGATGACATAAAGAACATGGCAAACAAGTTTTCATATTTGATCCTGATTACAAGACACACTGGTGAGGCTCATTAAGAATGAATATAAAGGTCAACCTCTTCTGATTATTTTTGTTAGAGCAGCTCAATCTATAGAAAGGAAGTGGAATTTTCCAAAAGATATGATTAATGTGATGCCAGGTTCCTTTTAAGCCCTTTTACAGAATCCTCTTTTCTTTAAACTAAAGAGATGGCTCAATACTTTTCAGGGGTTTTTTTTGGGTACTGAAAATAACATAATTTCTGTGACCTGATCATTCTATATGCATAACTCTTTGTGCCTTACATCTGTTTTAATTGCACCCCATTGACTTTAAAAACTAATGTCAGAGCACTTCTGGAATGGAAACATGAGGATCTCCCCATATATTCTCCCCAGTGAAACAACCATAACTGGTGAAAATTATAAATAAAAATTGACCATTGGATCAGACCGTGGAGCCATTTATGGCCCAGGGCGTTGTGAGAAGCATGGGGCAATCATTTGCCAATTAGTGGAGGCCAACAGCTAGGAGTAATATCAATAGAGGCAAACCAGCCAAAAGCTGGATAGGGAGATAAGGAAAAGAGTCAGAGAACCTGACTGAAACCACTGTCATCCCCCAGGGGAGAGAGAAGGAGTCAGGGTGTCAGCGCGCAAGCCAAAGCACTGGGTAGACATCAGAGCCTGCACACTGTGGGGGAAAAAAACTTCCTGAACTAGTCTGGCCAAGTCACTCAACAAATAAAGAAGCGAACAACAGTGACAACAAACCTGGGAGCCAGTCTGGATCAGTCTCCAGAGTTGCTACAGTGGAAATGTACAGCTTGCAACAAAAAAAATAGTGAGAAATACAAACAGGCCATGCACACAGAAACTGCCCTTGAGAGGATGCAGATGTTGGACTTAGCGGACAAAGACTTCAGAACAGCTATCATAATTATGTTCAAAGAGCTAAATGAGGGCGCCTGGGTGGCTCAGTTGGTTAAGCGACTGCCTTCGGCTCAGGTCATGATCCTGGAGTCCCGGAATCGAGTCCCGCATCGGACTCCCTGCTCAGCAGGGAGTCGGCTTCTCCCTCTGATCCTCCCCCCTCTCATGCTCTCTCTGTCTCATTCTCTCTCTCAAATAAATAAAATCTTTTTTTAAAAAAAGTTTATAATCCAGGGGCACCTGGGTGGCTCAGTTGGTTAAGCATCTGCCTTCAGGTCCCAGGGACCTAGGATCTAACCCCCCCTCCGAGATCTCCCTGCTGCTCAGCCGAGAGCCTGCTTCTCCCTCTCCATCTGCTGCTCCCCCTGCTTGTGCTGCTCTCTCTGTCAAATAAATACATCAAATCTTTTTAAAAAAGTGTTCATAACCCAAGTTTGTAGCAGTTGAAGGACATCATGTCAGACCGTCAGACATAACTGATGAGTCAATCCTCCATCCCTATTTTATCATAGTGAAGTTATTTCCTTGATTATTCCAGCCTTTTTAGCATGCGTTGGTGCCAGGACTGATACAGAAGCTGGATTCCTGCTACCTGTAATTTCAGTATGTGACAGAGCCAAGATCACTGGAAGGTCAGAGACTAGGCTACAAGGTCGGATCCTTTATACTGTAATCTTTGGCAAGGCAGTGATAGAAAAAAAAATGCTGATGGAAGGATTGGATAAATACTGTGCACCTGTGCCATGAGACGGCCCTATACAAGGGCCTAGGTATGGGGGCTGCAAAGAAAGAAATGTCGGTCTTTCATCATACCTTCTAGTTGAGTTTCTTCCTTTATTACGTTATTACATTTGTTACATATGTTATTAAATTCTTTCCATAAAAGAGCTGTGCTGAGCCGGTAACCAGTCTTGTTTCCCAAAAAGGCACTCTATTATTGAGATGATTTATGCAATTGGAAGGGAGAATTCATCAGGCAACAAACTGTAGATCGTGACGAAACCCAGTCATTTCCAGTGACCTCAGATGCCCAAGCTACATTCAGGATTTCCAAGCCGAACACTCCCGGCGGCGTGCAAGCTGGAGACAGACTCGCTCGGCTAGAAGGGGAGGATGGTTTCCTACGTAAAGAACCTCCAGTCCCAGAATCCCATCGGGACTCCAAATCCCAGAAAGCCGGCAGGGCAAATCTATCCCAGTCCCTAGGCGGCTGACCGCGGACGCGACCAAGTTAGGAAACCGGGGTGAGATGCCGCAGCCTTTGTCCCCTAATGTTTTCCCTGCAGAAAGGGGGCTTTTTAGGGAGAACTTTGGCATTCTCTCGTCACAGCTCCCAGGAAAACCTCCCTCCCGGCCTGCTTGATACGAGAGCCAGCGTCTCCCATCCTCTCTCCCCCTTTTCCTAGCCCCCGTAAGAATGGTTCGGCCGGGCGGCACGGCGCCTCGAGGTGGATCGCTGTGGCGCCCGCCCTCCCCCGGAATGTGGGCCTTTGGAGCGAGCGAGGTGGGAGGGGCCGAAGCGGGGAGGCGTGCTGGGCCCGGGCGGCGGGAGGAGCCGTGCGGTTCCGGCTGCCCCGGCGAGGCGACCCGTGGGTCCGCGCCGCGGGCGGAGTGGACAGGTAAGCAAGCGGCAGCCGCGGCTCTGGGAGAGGCTCGGGCAGCCGAGACCCCCACGGCGCCCGGCGCCCCCCCCGCACCCTCGGCCTCCGGCGTTGAGGCGGGGGAGTAAGGAGATGCCGACTCAGAGGGAGAGCAGTACCATGTCTCACCCGATCGCAGGCGGCGGCAGCGGGGACCATTCTCACCAGGTCCGGGTGAAAGCCTACTACCGCGGGTGAGTGTCTCAGAGAAGGGGTGGGAGGGGAGAGGAAAGGCCCGCTCGACCTGGACTGGAGGAGGGGAGGGTGAGGGGCTGGAGGTGTGGTGGGCGAATTGCTCCGGGCAGGCGCCTCTAGGGACTTGGGATCGGTCGGGGTGGTCGGGGGAGGAGCATGGGGCGCTACGTTGGGGCACCCCAAGGTGTGTTGCAGGGTGCCCGGGAGTCGCGCGGCTGATGGTCCAGCCTGGGGTCCGAGGGAGGCGTCTTGGAATAGAGCAGGTCCACCTGGTGGGTTCGAGAGAGACTCGCCGACTAAGAGATTTACAAGGGCTTTACGTCATCAAGTCTGGGTGTGTTTGGGGTTGAGAGTTGATTCCGAGTGATGCCTCAGTGAACTAAGTTTGCCATGGGCTTAAAAGACAGTACTACCTTAGTTTGCTGGCTCTTTTGATTACCAGAAGGCCTAAAGCCTCTGGTTTTCTAAGTCAGGTTTACCTTCCTCGCCTAGAAGAGTTCACAAAGTGCATCTGGACTATGGTCAGGCTGCCTGTGTATTAGACATAGGAGTTATTATTTAAGAGTAAAGTTGAACCGTTTTTAGGGATGTGCATTAGGTACTTATGTTTCGCCAAGATTAAGTAGTATATGTGTAAATTAAAAATTTGTGAAAGGACCATTTGATAGGGGGAAACACTGCAGGAAGAGAAGAGGACGAACGGAGGCATAGTTTTAAAATCTGATCTGATCTTTACTCATATTGTTACCCAAGTTATAACTCCTGTGCTTACCAGGAATAATCCAGTCCTAATATTGTTGTATTAGATCATGTTCTATAATCAGTGACCTGAAATATTCCCCTTCCCTTGAATTCAGTTGTGGTCTGAAATATGGGATAATTACATTTAGTAGCATTCGTAAAGGTGAAATGTTAGTGTGAACATGAAGATTTGAAGCTAAGGGTTAACTGAAAACCCAATGGCTTTGGCCTGTCTTACTATTTGTCCAAGCAGAAGTAAATTGCTTAAAAAAAACTCAAGCACTAGGAGGTTGAAACTGCAATGCATACTTTTACATTCCTGAGGGGATCAGTGAAGATAGCAAACTTTCAAAACGCCTCTCTTGTTTTGATTTCAAGGGACATAGAAGGCCTAAATGTGTTATCGATTTATGTAACGACTTACTAGTTCGCTTGCTGCCATGTAGCCTCTGACCTCTTGTTTATTAGCTTGACTGTGTTCAGCAGTAGTTTATAAGAATTATTTTGGACAGTGTCAGTGTTTTTGCTTAAATCGATCAAGGAGGTCTTCTTTTTAAAACAATACCAAGAAGTGTGTGTGTTTTTTAAAAGTTTGTAGTGGTCACAAGAACTGTTTTGACTTGAATATGGTCAGCTATGAACTTTGGACTGTGGGGGAAAGAGAAGCTTTGCTTCCTTTACCTTACCTTTAATTTGATAGATGAGATATTTCACTTTCCCTTTTTTTTTTTTTAAAGAATATTCATTGGTCATACAGGCTTTTTTTTTTTTAAATAAGATTTTATTTATTTGACAGAGAGTGAGGGAGCACAAGGAACAGCAGAGGGAGAGGGAGAAGCAGCTCCGCACTGAGCTGGGAGTGGACTTGGGGCTCAATCCCAGGACCCTGGGACCATGACCTGAGCCCAAGGCAGACACTTAACCGACTGAGCTACCCAGGAGCCCCTCACTTTCCATTTTATAAAGTTGACAGTCCATGAGTTATAAGGCTCAGAGAATGAAATATATAGTGGGTGTTTCTTTTTTTTTTTTGAGGTGTCTCATTATTGACAATTTAAAAAAACTGGATTAAATGAATATACTCACATGGTAGGAATGTGCAAATTGTACAGAGGTATAAAATAAGTGTCTTCCATCCCATCGTCCCAACTTCCAGAGGTATCCTGTTGACAGTTTATTTCTGGTCTTCTGGAGGTTGGCTTTATTTAAAAGTTATACTTCTGTTTCATGATTCAGCTTTAGATAGTACCTATTAATCCCATCCTCTCAAAGATGAGAAATTGGGTGAATACTACCTTTTGCTTGCTTTTCTCCTGGTTGGTGTATCTCAATTTTTGATAGTTAAACTATTATTTTCAGTTCTCTGGTTTACATTTATGACTTTAAACAATGTAAATTCTTGTCTTATTAAATTTAGATAATTTCCAATGATTTTAACTATGAAGGGGAAGAAATTTAGTTCCCTCCCCCATTTTTGCTGGTTTGATAAATGTAAATAGGCCTAGTTAGTAAATTAAAATTATTATAAACTTCTCCTTTGGAAAGAAATCAGTCTGATATATATTAATAATGTAGGTGTCATATTGTCTTGGCTTATTGCTACAATTATTTTTATAAAAGAGAATAAAAAAGGACATATAACCCTTTTAGTGCCTGACTAAAATTTCTCCAAGACATTCAAGTTAACATTTTGCTTTTTAAAATCAGTGAATTTTTGCTAAAGAATGAAACAATCAAGCCCTTGCCCTTTATTGCTTTTTATTCATTGAAAGCTTTCTAACAGTGCCTTTATTTCAAGCCTCATTTAAAGACAACATCAGCACTCTCTAAATTGTACCAATTTCTGTCCCCTGAAATTAGATCTGTTAAGATTATATGTTTATTAACAATAGTCTAACCTGTTGGTTTTGATATTATGTAGTTAGCTGCTCATTACTACAGATGAAACTAAAATGAGTCACCAGTGAGGATAGCTAATAAACAGCCTGGCTAACTAGAACACCTACCTGATTTTAAAATAGAAAATCCTTCCTTTATATCAAGAAATGTAAGGACAACGTGCATTTGAAAAAGGTTTCTTTTCTTTCAGATCTTATGAAAGGTCATTATCAGAAAGTTTTCTCCTTATCCCCTTCTAACAGTATTTCTTTCCAGTGAACATTGAATCTTGGAATAGCCAGAATTTTTTTTTTTTAAGATTTATTTATTTGTTTGAGAGAATGGGAGAGTGAGAGGGAGAAGCCGACTCCCTGATGAGCAGAGAGCCCGATGTGGGACTCGATCCCAGGACTCTGGGATCATGACCTGAGTCAAGGGCAGACGCTTAACCAACTGAGCCACCCAGGCGCCCATAGCCAGAATTTTTTAGTGAATAAATTGCCTTCTTTCAAAGATGTGTATAGTGTTCTCTCATTCAGTTAAATTTGTTCTTAGTGCAAATGTGATGTCCCTCTAGATATAACAGAGATTTAATTAGATTTTTTTTCTAGTTTTTAAGCAGGAGATTAATAACATTGAGAATCTGACTGTATTGGGGTGCCAGTTGGTTAGTTGTCGGACTCTTGATTTTGTCTCAGGTCATGATCTTGGGGTGGTGAGATCGAGCCCAGCGTGGGGCTCCATGCTCAGTGGGGAGTCTGCTTGATATTTTCTTTTCCTGTCCCTCTGCCCCTACCCCCAGCACGCACTTGAGCTTTCTCTCTAAAATAAATAAATAATCTTAAAAAAAAAAAAAAAGAATCTGACTGTGTCACGGCCTATACACCCTTCTTTCCTTGACATGGGAGCTTGTCAGTGAGTGGCCTTCCTTCTTCAATCATTACCTAGTAGTGTTAGGAGGAAGAGAAACAGGTTTTGTTGGTTAGGGATAAATTGCTATTGTATGTACTTTTCCTTATATTGAAGTTACTTGGTATTATGGGATAGAGTTTAACAAGGAAATGTCTGGACTACTTATTTCATTTTACGTTATAAATGTATGGGAAATTTTGCAAAAAGTTTGTAAAAATGCTTTTTATACCACTGCCATTGAACGGTTATAACAATCTAGAGGATTCTTTCTGTGCACATCTACAAATAGGAGGAGATTAACTCCTTGTATATTTGGATTGTATAGCTGGTTCAGTGAAGCAGTATGCAGGATTTTTCTGTGAACAAGTCTTGGCAAGACTTGTTTTTAAAAGTATTGCAAAATAATTTCAGTAGTATAAAGCATATCTCTATAATGTTCTAAGGAAATACAAATAGTATATTGAGTTGGGAGTTGAGAGAATGTTAATTATTGGTCCTGGAGCTTCTGGCAGGGTACCTAACCACAGGACAACTGATCATAGCTTTATCAGAGAAAGAGAAGGGACTTGGTGGCCTGGTGCCAAAAACCAAAACAGCTCACTCAGAAATTTGAATCAGATAATATAGAGATAAATTGCTTGTTAGCAGTGAAGACTGGAGCTGAAGAGTTAAGGGAGAGGCTAGTGAGGCCATGACCAACCCTGTGCAAACGTCAGGTCTGAGAAAGCAGAGGAGAAGGAAGCAGTTTTCTGCAGAAAAAATTCTTCCTGGAGGTCCATAATAGCTTTCTAATACAACTCCCAACCCTCTTGTTAAGGTAACTTGAGTGTTTGGGTTTGTTTTTTTTTTATGGTTGAAATGAGCATAATTAAAACCTGAATTTTTAAAATTCCAGTCTTGCTTAGGATTCCACATATTACCTAAAGTGTGTTTAAACTCACTTTAATAAATATTGTTGAATACCTACTGCCTACTCTAAGGTAGGCACATGGTGCTAGGGTGGACACAAAGGGTGTAGAGATGAATAATCTAAGGCTCTGCCCTCAAGGGACTGAGAAACTTCTAGGAGGAAAGACATAGAAGAGTTAATAAAGGAGTGTGTATGTGTTTATGTGTAAGGTGCTTGCAGGGATGGGTATTGGGGAGGTGTTTGGGTTTGGGAACCTTCCTAGAGGATGAAATGTTTGTGGCTTTTAAAGGATAAATAGGTTTGCCTGGTTGATGAAGATGTTGGGTGGGGGTCATTCCAGGCATTGCACAACTGCGTGGTATGTTTGGGGAATTCAGATCAGTTTAGTTGTTAGTCCCATAGTCATTCCTTATTAGGACATAAAGTTTGAAGTGGGCACTGATAAGAAGTGAGGCTAAGAAGAAGGCTCACAAGCACTACTCATGAAGATTCTCGAATATCATACTTTGGGTTCGGACTTTTTTTCATTGGTGAGGGTTTTAAGTAAGAGATTCATGCTTACATTTTCATCTTAGAAGGATCACTCTTGGAACCAGTATGGGCGATGAATTAGCAGTGGATGAAGACTAATTTGGAGGCTTTGGAAGTAGTTCAGCTGAGAGATTCAGAGGAGGAGAAGAGAATATAGATTGAACAGCGATTTTAGGGGATAGAATCAATGTGAATTATAGATTGATTCCTGTGGGGAAGAGGAGTCTGACAATAATAGGTTTCTTATTTGAGAGAGACTAGGGAATATAGGAGGAAGAGATTAGTGAGAGGAGGTAATTCATTACCTGGAACAAGTAACCGAATTTTGAGTTCATCATGCTTTGTGGGCATCCAGGTGGAAATGCCCAGAATTAACTGAACAATCATTTATTGTGTGCCTGCTGTATGTCCCAAGCCCTGTACCTGGCAGCTAACCTATGTAGGAATGTGGCTGAGAATGATGACAGAAACAAAAATGTCACCAGTGACCAAATGCAGATGACAAAGGCAAGACACTAAAACTAAATTTTAAAAATACAGACGTACAGAAAGTGGAAGGTTCCCCTTGTAGCCTCTCACCCCCACTTCCTAATGGTACCCATTGTTAATAGTTTGGGGTAGTCTACATCATATTAATATATCTATAAGTATAGATATTGTGTACACACATACCCTTTTATTTTTCAAGTAAACAGATTCTATTTCTACACATTTTTCTGCAACTTGATTTGTTTTCATTCATGATCATCTTTCCATGTTAAGGTAGACAAGGATAAATAGATACATATATAGAGAGCAATCTGCTTACTTTATAATTGATATATAGTGTTCTATAGTATTGTTATACCATAATTTAATCTTTTTCCTGACTGATGAACATAAAAAATTACTTTCATTAAATCACTATTTCAAATTATGCTGAAGGAACCTCCTTTTTATTTAATATATATTCTTGCAAACATGGTCCAAAATTTGCCTGTTTTAAAACTTGATATTGTCCTCCAAACACTTATCAATTTATGTTCCAAACAACAGTGTACAAATGAAGTGTTTTCCTTGTGTTCCCATTGCATATTATTGGTCTTTAAAAATTTTCCCAGTAGGGGCGCCTGGGTGGCTCAGGCAGTTAAGCGTCTGCCTTTGGCTCAGGTCCTGATCCTGGAGTCCTGGGATTGAGCCCCACATCGGGCTCCCTGCTCAGCGGGGAGCCTGCTTCTCCCTCTCCTTCTGCCCCTCCCCCCCCGCTTGTGCGTGCTCTCTCTCAAATATATAAAATCTTCAAAAAAAATAAAAATTTTCCCAATAGGCAACACATGCTAACTTTTTTATAGCTATCTTTTTATACATTACTGATCATTTGTAGTTCTTCTGTAGTTTGTTTATTCATGTCTTTTGCCCAGTTTTTCTCTTGGATTCTGTCTCTCTATTGTGCTCTCTTTTCTATCTCTCTGTCAAATAAATAAAAATATTTTTAAAAATTTTATTTTTTCGTCTATTAATTATGCAGCTTTTCAAGTGATTATCTTTTCAATAAATCTGATATTTGGGGTTTAGTTATTTGTGGTGTACTGATACAGCTTAGTTTTTTAAAAATGTATTCTAATATTGTTATTAAATAGGTTCTTTCACCACTGAGTTGAAGGACAACTTTGTTCTATACTAAATTTCTCAGATTGAACATAAGTACTTTTTATTCTGTTTCATTGATTTTTTTTTTTTAAGATTTTATTTATTTGAGAAGCGAGCACAAGCAGAGGGAGAGGCAGAGGGAGAGAGAAAGGGAGAAGCAGACTCTCCACTGAGCAGGGAGCCCGACGCGGGATTCTATCCCAGGACCCCGGGATCATGACCTGAGCTGAAGGCAGACACTTACTGACTGAGCCACCCAGGTGCCCCTGTTTCATTGATTTGGGGGAAAATCTGTTTTTGCACATACCACCATTGGTTTAATTATTATAGTTAGTTTTGATATATACTATGGAAAGGCCATTTCATCAATTTTCTGTTTCTAAATTTTCTTGGCTATTCTTGTACATTTATTTTTTCTTTCAGGTCAGTTTTTGAAGGTTTTTCTAGGTTTCAGAAAAAAAATCTTTTATTTTTATTTTTTTATTTTACTTTATTTTTTTTTTTAAAGATTTTATTTATTTATTCCAGAGATAGAGAGAGAGAGCAAGCAGGAGGAGGAGCAGAGGGATAGGGACAAACAGACTCCCATTTATGCATGGGACCCAATGCGGGATTCGATCGCAGGACCCTGAGATCATGATGAGCTGAAACCCAAGAGTCAGACGCTTAACCAACTGAGCCACCCAAGTGCCCCCAGAAAAAAAAATCTTATTGGTATTTTGATTTGGAATTGCTTTGAATTTATAGGTTAATGTGAGAACGGATAGTTCTATAATATTGAGCTTTGCCTTAGAAGTATAATACCTATTTATTGATCTTTTTCACGTTTTTCAGTAAGATTCCTGTCCCTTAGATCTTACACATTTCCTGTTAAATTTATTCTTAAATGTTTTATAATTTTATTGCTTTTGTGAATGGGATCTTTTGTTTTCATAGGCTTACTAAATACCATCTATTTTTGAATATTTAAGTGGTCACTCACCTTATTCTAATAATTTCTTAGTTAACTGTCTTAGAATTTATAGCTAAATAATGTCATCTGCAAATAACAATTGTGCCTCTTCTTTACTATATATCTCATTTAATTTTTCTTATCTTTACTATTTGGCTAGGGTTTCTAGACAGTGCTGAATTTTAGCAGTGATTCTTTTATCTTTTTTTTTTAAGAGAAGGAAAGGGGGAGCGGCGAGGGGCAGAAGGAGAGAGGGGGAAAGAGAATCTCAAGCAGGATCCATGCCCAGCATGGATCCCAGTGCGGGGCTGCATCTCAACACTGTGAGATCATGATCTGAGCCGAAATCAATGGTTGGACGCTTGACTGACTAAGCCACCCAGACACCCCAGCAGTGATCTTTTATCTTAATGAAATATTATCATTAGTTAGAAAAATTTCTCCAAATTATCTTCAAACATACCCAGTCTCCTTTCCCCCCTTTGAGATATGCTAAAGAACATAGAAACTAATCTTTATAATGTACTCAGTTGTTCCAAGAACTATGATAAGTGTTTTTTTTAATTTAATCTTCATGACAGTATTCAGAGGCAGATATCATTATCTGCATTGTGTGGATGGTAACATTGAGTCTTACCCTTCAGAGAAATTTTTTTCTCCTTTTACTGTATTGATAGGGTTTTTAAAAATCACTTTTTTGCTTTATTGTTAAATTCATACTTCACAGTTCTTTTTGAGCTAGTTTTCTATTTTTTTTTTTTTTTAAGATTTTTTATTCACTTGAGAGAGAGAGTGAGTGAGCACAGAGAGGGGCAGAGGGAGAGGGAAAGAGAAATTCCAGCAGACTCCTCCCTGAGCTCAGAGCCTGACAGGAGTGGGGAGAGTTGGGGGGAGGGTGGCTTACCTCCATCTCAGGACCCTGAGATCATAACCTGAGCCGAAACCAAGAGCTGGACACTCAACCAACTGCACTACCCAAGGGCCCCGTCTATCGTCTTGATCATTAAAAAATGGAAGTTGCTTTATGACTTTCTTATGAATAACAATTAATTTGAGGAGTAATACTATGAGATTGTATGAATATTCTGTTTCCTCAGAACCTTTAACCCAGTGATTTTACCATCCATGGATAATTCTGTCTAAATCTATTGTATCAGTGATTACAAATAAGACTTTTTTCTCTTTATACTACATTTAATTTGGGAGAAAAGCTTATTTTGAGATAGCAGAAGGACTGAACTGGTGGTTCTTTTTTCAGGTTTATTTTTAAAAGCAATCCTACAGAAAAACTTTAGAGTCTATATTTTAGAACATAGGAACATAATGAATGCTTAAAGCAGTTTGTCTTCTGAAGCCCAGTAGCAAAATTAAAACTGCCTTTTTTTTCTACTTTTTTAAAAATTCAGCTAAAACTATATCTAAATTTGCCATTTTGGGAATCTTTGTGGTGAAGCAGACTATATTCTGTCGAAGACCAGTGGTAAGATAATTTATGCTAACACTGAAGTTAAAACCAGAAAAAAAAAATCTTTCATGCATAATTTGTTTTATACCTTTAGAATGTAATATCTTTATTTTGCAGCTCATTTTTAGCTTTAGTGCTGTAATAAGGATCTGGTGTTTGTAGAGGGTATGAACATGGTGCTTTCTTAATTACTTAGAGAAGTGTTTATATAAAACTCCCTTAAATGTTTTAGTTCCTGGAACTTAAGGAGTGGCAGTTGTTAAAGCATTACTCCTTCAGTGAGTCTCTTTAGGATATTTGTACTTATGTTTTTTAAGGATTATTTAAAAAATATTTGTTCTGATAAATATTTTTTAGCTCTTGAAAAGTAAGATTTCTTAAAAGTCCCTATTGTTTACAGACATGCTTACGTATGTGTTAATTGTAAATTCATGTGGACTTTAATAAGGAAGTCATGTTTTGATGATATCTGATACTAATTTTTTCCCCTTGCATTCAAAAAACATAATGCCATACTTGTTCTTTGCCAGAGAAAGTCTATGGAAGCCTTTCCTTCTCTCATTTTATTCTAAAATACATTCTCTCAACCCTTACTCCCTCATACTAATACCCTTGAGGGTATTTTGAAAGAAAAATTGCTGGGGAGGTGGACAGGAGGATGGGCTAATTGGGTGATGGGTATTAAGGAGGGCACTTGTGATGAGCATTAGGTGTTATAGGTAAGTGATGAATCACTAAATTCTACTCCTGAAACCAATACTACACTATATGTTAACTAACTTGAATTTAAATAAAAACTTGGAAGAAAAAAAATAATATAAAAAACTAAATAAAATTGAATTAAAAAAACAAAATTGCTTTAAGGTAAGCATATTCTCTTATAATGTTGTTAGAAGAAAGAACTATTTTCTTTTTTTTCTTTTTTTTTTTTTAAGATTTTATTTATTCATGAGAGACAGAGAGAGAGGCAGAGGCAGAGGGAGAAGCAGGCTCCCCAAGGAGCAGGGAACCTGATGCGGGACCCAATCCCAGGACCCTGGGATGATGACCTGAGCCAAAGACAGACACTTAACCATCTGAACCACCCAGGTGCTCAAAGAACTATTGTCTATTTTTATTTTCTTTTTTAAAAATAAAATTTTAAAATATTTAAAACAATTTTATTCATAAAATTCATTTTAAATTTTGTAAATATTTTATTTATATTTTTTACTAGAAAGTAAATTTTATAATAAAATCATACCTTTATGTGGTAGATAAATTAATGATAATCTATACCATTTAGAAGAGTCTAAATACAAAGTACATCTTCTTTCCATCTCTAATCTCTCCCCAATCCCCAGTTCCACCACCCAGAGTTAACTACTTTTAAAATTTTGTTTTGTTTTGAGGTGGCTGGGTGAATCAGTCAGTTAGGAGCCCGACTCTTGATTTCAGCTCAGGTCACGATCTCAGGGTCCTGAGATCGAGCCAGCGTTGGGCTCTGCGCTGGGTATGGAACCTGCTTAAGAGTCTCTCCCTCTCCTTCTACCCCTTCCCCACTCCCCATGCTCACTCTCTCAAAAAAATGAATACAAATAAAAACCTATAAAATTTTGTTTTATTATATCCATTGCTCAATACGAAAGATGAGGAATTTAGTACTTCTTTATCACCGTCTCTCCTATTTTTAGTTCCAATGGTTATGTTTGTAACTTAAATAATGTACCTTCTTCTGCTTTTCTTTTTAATTGTGGTAAAAAAAACCCCACTAAATTTACATCTTAACCATTTTTAATGTACAGTTCAGTAGTGTTAACTATATTCACTATGTTGTGCAACCAATTTCTAGAACTTTTTCATTTTGTAAAACTAAAACTGTACCTGTTGAACAACTCCCCATTTCCTTCTCCTCTCCCCAACCCCTGGGAACCACTGTTCCAATTAAATGGAGTCATACAGTATTTGTCTTTTTGTGACTGGCCCATTTCACTTAACATAATGTCTTCAAAGTTCATCCATGTGTCAGAATGTCCTTCCATTCATTCATTCATTTATTTAAGTTTATTTATTTAAGTAATCTCTGCACCCAATGTGGGGCTTTAACCCAGGACCCTGAGATCAAGAGTCGCATGCTCCTCTGACTGCTCCAGCCAGGTGTCCCATAATTTCCTTAAAGGCTGAATAATATTCCTTTGTGTTTATATATCACATTTTGTTTATCCATTCCTGTTAATGGACACTTGGGTTGCTTCTACCTTTTGGTTATTTTGAGTAATGCTACTATGAACATGGGTGTACAAATAATTTGTCGGAGTCCCTATGTCTGGTTCTTTTGTACCTGTACCCAGAAGTGGAATTATGGGATCAAATGGAAATTCTGTTTTTAATTTTTTGAGGACCCTCCATACTGTTTTCTGTAGCTGCTGCACGTTTTACATTCCCACCAACAGTGCACAAGGCTTGTGTTTCTCCACATCCTTGTCAACACTTGTTATTCTGTTTTGTTTTGTTTTGTTTTTGATAGTAGTTATCCTAATGGGTATGAGGTGATATTTCATTATGGTTTTGATTTGTATCTCCCTAATGATTAGCGAAGTAGAACATCTTTTCATAAGCTTGTTGGCTATTTGTATATCATTTTGAAGAAATGTCGGTTCAAATCCTTTGCCCATCTTTTATTTGGGTTATTTGGTTTTTTCTTTTTCTTTTTTTCAATATTTTATGTATTTATTAGAGAGAGAGAGAGAGAGAGAGAGAGAGAATGAACGGGGGAGGGGCAGAGGGAGAGGAAGAAGCAGACTCCGTGCTGAGCAGGGAGCCTGATGTGGGACTCAGTCCTAGGACCCTGGGATCATGACCTGAGCAGAAGGCAGATGCTTAACTGACTGAGCCACCCAGGTGCCCCTATTTGGTTTTTTCTTGTTCCCTGTTTTTATTTTTAAATTATTAGTTTTAGATAGAGTATTGACTCTCTACTAGGAAAGAAACATTTTGAATTTATACTTTTATTTTCTCCACATCTTGATTTTTCTTAGTAATTTTTACATTCTAAAAGTTTGTAACATTATTCTGTTCTTTAACTTACAAATGTTTAAAGCAATTTTAAAAAGCATTTATGGGGCACCTGACTGGCTCAGTTGGTGGAGCGTGTGACTCTTGATCTTGGGGTTGTGAGTTCAAGCCCCATGTTGGGTGTAGAGACTACTTAAAAATAAAATCTGGGGGGCGCCTGGGTGGCTCAGTTGGTTAAGCGACTGCCTTCAGCTCAGGTCATGATCCTGGAGTTCCTGGATCGAGTCCCGCATCGGGCTCCCCGCTCCGCGGGGAGCCTGCTTCTCCCTCTGACCCTCCCCCCTCTCATGTGCTCTCTCTCTCTCATTCTCTCTATCTCAAATAAATAAATAAAATCTTTAAAAAAAAATAAAATCTGGGGCACTTGGGTGCTCAGGCAGTTAAGCATCTGACTTCAGCTCAGGTCATGATCTCTGGGTCCTGGGATCAAGCCCTGCATTAGACTCTGTGATCAGCAGGGCACCTGCTTGTCCCTGTCCCTCTGCTTTCCTCCACCTCCGCCCCCCACGCTGGTGCTCTCTCACTCTCTTTCAAATAATTAAATAAAATCTTTTAAAAAAATAAAATCTTAAAAAAAACAAGCATTTATAATGAATGCTTTTGTAGGTGTTAAGCACTTGAAGAGCCAAGTAGTATGAGTAGATGCTTAAAGAAGGAAAAGTAATCTTGTGTAAATAAAACTTTTCTCTTTTATTTTATTTATTTATTTTTTTAAAGATTTTATTTATTAATTTGACAGAGAGAGACACAGCGAGAGAGGGAACACAAGCAGGGGGAGTGGGAGAGGGAGAAGCAGGCTTCCCGCCAAGCCCGACGCGGGGCTCGATCCCAGGACCCTGGGATCATGACCTGAGCCAAAGGCAGATGCTTAACGACTGAGCCACCCAGGCGCCCCAAAACTTTTCTCTTTTAAAGATTCACTTAACTTCGTTGTTTGGGGCTGGTATGTTTTCTTCGTCACTCTTATGCCATCTGTTTTCAGTCATCTGGGATTTTTACTTTCTGTTCCGCTGCTGCTGCCTTTTCTGATTTCTAAGACTTAATTTGCCATTTCAGTTTTCTGTTGTTTCCATGGGCCCTTCAAATGAAGGGATATAGATATGTGTTCCCTCTGCCATATTAAACTAGAAGCATCTGTTGCCTCTGTGTATCGCTTTTATTTTTATTTATTTATTTATTTATTTAAAGATTTTATTTATTTATATGACAGAGAGACACAGCGAGAGAGGGAACACAAGCAGGGGGAGTGGGAGAGGGAGAAGCAGGCTTCCCACGGAGCAGGGAGCCCGATGCGGGGCTCGATCCCAGGACCCTGGGACCATGACCTGAGCCGAAGGCAGACGCGTAACGACTGAGCCACCCAGGTGCCCCTCTGTGTATTGCTTTTAGAAGGTTAGATAGGGAGGGGGAGCGTCAGATCACAGTGTCCACCACAGGTGTCATTAGATTTGGATTTGAAGTCATATTCTATTTTTTTAACTGGGAGAGACTGGCAAATATTCCTTTGTGCTTTGCTTTTTAAAATCTGTAAAATAGATTAGTATGTCTGGTTTGACAGATATTGTGAAGGTTATGCAAGATAAAGTTTGTTTCAACACCCAGAGTACACTCAGTATTCTATAAATGCTTACAGGCAAAGGAGACATAAACCATGATATTGCCTTGTCAGAAGTGCATTTTCTGGAAGATGGGTTTCTTCTAGAGAGTATTTCTTCTGCATTCAGTTAAGAAATGTTTGAGTCCTTATTATGTTAATAGTTATGTGAATCTATGAAGAAGTCCGAGAATTTTTGTCTTCCAGTTGTGTACACTTAGTTGAGGATGTGTTATCAGCATATGAGTTAAATAACAGAAAATTGAACATAAGATACGTGTTGGGCAGGTTTATAAGTATAGACCACTGGGCTTGTGTGGTTGAAAGAGGTTTAATGGAAGTTGGTGTTGAAGCACTTCTTAAAGAATTGATCCCCACCTCCCTATATAAACTGGGCCTTGAATTGCGGAAAGGTCAGAATTAAAACTTGGATCATCAAGGTCTTATGTGTGGAGGTTATGAGTAAACCAGATGTCTGTAGAAGATTATTTGTTTTGGGAATGGTGGGTTCAACTTGAAAATAGAACCAAATTATCAAAAGACTTAAATACCACACAGAGAGCTAGAATTACAGATTTAGAAGACCCCTACACAGAGATAGTAGTTAAAACATTGAATGTGAATTAGGTTTAGAGAGAAAGGAAGAGTGACAGAATGAATGTGAGCGAGGGTATAAAGAGTATCTTGTGATTGAAAACCGAAGGAGACTTGAGTTCAGAAAAGCAGACAGAGAGCCAGGGCAACATACTATTATGAAAGCCAAGGCAAGAGAGTTCTGAGGCAGGGGCAGAAAGCTATGAGATGCTTAGAATGATTATCAAGAAAAGGCCAATTTTCATGTCCTGCTCTCTATTTACCTTTGACAGCCCCTAAAGACTATAGTTTTTTAACTTTTCTTTTTTTACAGATGACTTAAAATTCTAAATTCCTTATTTCCCACTCTATGTTCTGTGTTCTAGCTACCCATGTCTGTTCACAGTTCCTTCCTTTCTTCAGTGAGTATTTGTCAAGAATCCATTCTGTGCCAGACACTGTGTTAGGTGCTGTGTTGGCCACTAGGAATATAATGGACAAAACAAAATCCCTACTTTCACCAAACTTACATTCTAGCTGGGGTAGATGGTAGACTATAAACATTGGTTTACCTGTTGAAGTAGTAGAAGAGGTTGGTCGGAGAGGTAGTCAGGGCCTGGTAGACCCTGCTAGGGACTTTGGATTTGACTCTGCATGGGAAAGAAAGGTACCTGAAGAGTTTAAAACAGGAAGGATATGAACTACATTATCTTTGTAAAACCGTTAGAACAATCTGACACCTAGAGACCACTCTAAGAGTTTGTTAAATTAGAGTCATTCAGTCTATCTGACTTAACGTTTGAAATGATACTGTAGCTGGCTACTGGGCAGAGATTGGATCATAGGGAACCTTCTCCTGGCTCCTTCGAGGAAACCCCAGGCCTCTGCTCTAAACATTTGGGGCGCCTGGGTGGCTCAGTCGTTAAGCGTCTGCCTTCGGCTCAGGTCGTGATCCCAGGGTCCTGGGATCGAGCCCCACATCGGGCTCCCTGCTCGGCGGGAAGCCTGCTTCTCCCTCTCCCACTCCCCGTGCTTGTGTTCCCTCTCTCGCCGTGTCTCTCTTTGTCAAATAAATAAAAAATCTTAAAAACAAACAAAACCATTTTGTTACAATTTTAAGTTTTATAGTGAGTAGCTGCTAGATAGATTTATTTGAATACTGTTGCTTATTTTACAATAAAACAAACATAAATACACATTTATGTCTATTCCTATGTATTTTGGGTATCTACCTTAAAATATTAGTCATATTATAAAACCAATGTGGCAAATGGGAGTTTTTTGGGAAAAGGTGAAAATGAAGGTGTGAAGTCTAAAAATCATGCTGTACAAAGAATGGGTGACAGTCTTATGGGTGGTTAATCTGTGGAAGTGAGGGCTGAGGAAGAGGACATATCAGATCTTTGTCCAGTTATTGAAGAGCCATCTCTTAGATGAAGGATAGACTTCTTAAGGAGGGGAGATCTGGGACCAGCGATTGGAACAGATTTCAGTTAAATATAAGGCAGAAGCTAATCAATAACTGAGCTATTCATCTGTGGAGTTCAGTGCCTCACAAAAAAGTGCACTTCTGAAAACTAATATTAAAGCAAAGTGGGATGACCATCAGAGCAGTTAGGGTGGGCTTCCTGAAGGAAGAGGGAGATTGAATTAAAGTTCCTCACAAATCCACTATTTTTATTTTTTTACTTTTAAATTTTTTTAATTTAAATTCAATTTAGTTAACATTCCACTATTTTTATTTTTAAACATTATTAATACGGCTTTTTTTTTTTTTTAACTTTACAGGGATCGTTTACTGGAATCAATGCAATGATGTACTCACAAAATATCTGACATTCTTCGGATTGTCAGGCATTTAGTAGTATGGAGAACATCATTAGTTTCCGTCATCTTCAAACTTAAAACTCTTTTTCTTTTTCAGGGATATCATGATAACACATTTTGAACCTTCAATCTCCTTTGAGGGCCTTTGCAGTGAGGTTCGAGATATGTGTTCCTTTGACAACGAACAGCTTTTCACCATGAAATGGATAGATGAGGAAGGTGAGTGATAAAGAGAGGGCTATGTGTGTAAGCATTTGATTTAAGATACTATTTTGTCATTTTTTTTTTTTAGATTTTATTTATTTATTTTTTGTCATTTATTTTTAAAATATAGTAAAGGTCCTAATTAATTAAATTAGGACTATTAGGTAAATTAGAAATTTGATGCCATTTTAATTTTGCTTCAAGTACTTAAATGAAAAGAATATCAAAGGGTACAATCTTTGTTTTGTCCTTTTTACCCCAAAATAGAGTGAAATTAAGGTGACTTTCTTCCACCATTAACATAAACATCTCATCAAATTGTGTTATATTTTACTTTAATTTTGAAAGTGAATGTTGTTATATACTTTAGAGATTACCTTCAATAATTGGGTAGTATTTTTTGCTGAATATTACTTCAAAGAAAATGTTACAGAATAAAAGTGATTGTGACACCATGATTTCAAAGATGGTGGCGCTGATGCCTTAATGACTTGGACTCAGAAAACATTTATTGAGTATCTGTGTGCTGAAGATAGATATTTTCTATCCTCAAACTCATTGTCTCATAGGGAGATGGACATGTAAATAACAAATGTGATAAGTTGAACATAAATGCGTAGGGATCTTGGAATGCAAAAGAAGTAGCATCTACATGTGCCTGAAATATTTGTGACATTTGGACTAAAACAGTAACAAAGAATAAAAGTTTTTGAAGTAGAGGTGAAGGGAAAACCATTTCTGACGAAGAGTAAGACAGAAAAAGGACAGAGTTATGAACAACATGGTGTGTGTGGAAGAGCAGTAATTCACTAAATTAAAGTGTGGTGAGTGGTGTGGTATCAAGACTAGATCCTTGCTCCTGAGTGTGGTCTGCAGAACTTTTAGAAAAGACCCCATCACAGACTCCTCATCTGAACCTGTATTTTAACAGGAATTACAGGTAAGTCGCATGAATATTAAACTTGGAGAAGCTTAGGGTTGACTCAATCCTGGAAGGCTTTGCAAACCACATTAGACTTTATTTTACATGATAGAATGTCATTGAAGTATAGCTTAAAGATACCCTAAATACGCTAGCTTTGTATTATGGCCCTCTATTAATTGTAATGCGAATGGAATTTCTTTTTAAGGGATGTCATTATAATATGTAACTCAATATTTGGGGCCATTTCTATGTTTCCTGATAAGAAGAGGCCTGGAAAGATATTATCCCAGATCCAAGCTATACGTAAACTCAAAACCCATTTGCACTTTTGAAACACTTTTTTTTTTTTTTAAAGATTTTATTTATTTATTTGAGAGAGAGAATGAGAGAGAGAGAGAGAGAGAGAGAGAGCATGAGAAGCGGGAGGGTCAGAGGGAGAAGCAGACTCTCTGCCGAGCAGGGAGCCCGATGCGGGACTCAATCCAGGGACTCCAGGATCATGACCTGAGCCGGAGGCAGTCGCTTAACCAACTGAGCCACCCAGGCGCCCGAAACACATTTTTTTTTTAAAGTTTTATTTACCTAATATCTGTGCCCAGTGTGGGACTTGAGCTCATGAACCCGAGATTAAGGGTCACATGGTCCTCCTCCTGAGCCAGTGAGGCGCCCCTTTAAAGACATTTTTAAAAGTTTCCTAAGTAATCCATGTTTGCTATTTGGGAAAAGAAGTAGTACAGGTGTTTTGAAATTTTAAAAGAAGTCTTCCGTTTGCCCTTTCTCTTCTTTCCTTCCTCATCAATCCCAGGCGTAAGAGAGAAAACCACTAGTAACAACTTAGTATGTATCCTTTGAGATATTTTCTCTGTATATACAAATATTTTTGCTTCTGTACATTATTTATAAGTGTACTTTTTTTATACAAAAAGAATTAAATCATACAAACCATTAAATGATATTTTCCTTTTACATTGTGAATTGGATATTTTTTCATTTCAGTGTCAATGAAATTATATCATTACCTTTTTTTTAACGATTTTATTTTTTTTAAGTAATTTCTACACCCAAAGTGGAGCTTGAACTCACAACCCCAAAATCAAGAGTCACATGCTCCACTGACTGAGCCAGCCAGGCGCCCCTACAGCATTACTTTTTATTATTTTTATTTATTTTTATTTTTTAAAATATTTTATTTATTCATTTGAGACACAGAGATAGAGAGAGAGAGCATGAGTAGGGGGAGAGACAGAGGGAGAGGGAGAAGCAGGCTCCCCGCTGAGCCAAGAGCGCGATGTGGGGCTCAATCCCAGCACTCTGGGATCATGTCCTGAGCCAAAGGCAGACGCTTAACCATCTGAGCCACCCAGGTGCCTCTACAGCATTACTTTTTTTAAATGCTGTATATTATACCACATCATTGTAGGTATTTCATGATTTATTTATTTAATTCCTTATTGATGGATGTTTGGACTATTTCCATGGGTTTTTTTGGTACTATAAGCGATACATAATGAACATCTTTATATGTAATTTTGTGCTATTGTATGGGACTTTGTATAGCACATTCATAGACTATGCACATCATAAATTTTGATAGCCAGTGACAGTTTGCTATCAAAAAAAGTTTAAACCAATTTATGGCACAATTACTTTGAATGAGAGCATCCCTTTGCTCTTGCCCTCAGTAGCCTCAGATATTAGGAGTCTTAAAATGTTAAGACTAAAAAATGTTTTGAAGTCTAGTAAGGGAAATACTAACTTGGTATTTTAAATTCTGTATTACTTACGGATAAGACTATCTTTATCTATTCATCCACTTTTGACCACAATGTTAGTTTAAATATTGTTAATTCTAAATGGTGTGGATATCTCACAGTATATCTTCAGCCTGAACATGAGACTATATAATTTAGCACAGTATATACAATATAGTTAGCATCAATAAATTGATTCTTATCATGAACTAATGTTATTCTCATTTTTTTGAAAGTAAACTCTATACCTCATGTGGGGCTCGAGCTCACGACGCCAAGATCAAGAGTCTCATACCCCACCAACTGAGCCAGCGAGACACCCCAATGTTACTCTCATTTTAATCCTATCCTGATCATTTCATGCCATTTATTTGCCATTTAGGATTTTTTTCAATTGGTGGTTTTCAAGCTAGTGCACATAGGAATCATAGATAATGCATTTTATTAAATTGATCTAGAGATAATCCATTAAAAATTGTTATAGTATTCGGTGTGCGTGGGTGGCTCAGTTAAGCATTCGATTCTTGATTTCGGCTCAGGTCATGATCTCGGGGTTGTGAGATAAAGCCCCAGATCGGGCTTGGAGCCTGCTTAAGATTCTCTCTTTCCCTCTCCCTCTCCCCCTCCCTCCATCTCTCTCTCTCTCTCTCCCTCTCTCTAAAAAAAATATAAAATAAAATTTATAGTACTCTTATACTTTGTATTGCCGTTACCTGGGCCAAATTGTTATATTGTTGTCTCTTTCCTGTCATTCAGGTTACTCAAATGTCCTGTCCTCCAAGAAGCCTTTCACTCCTATTCCCTTTATGTCTTACTTTATGGTAGAACGTAAGCCCCATGAGAACAGAGATCTTGTCTTTGCCGTGGAGCTCCAGTGCCTAGAGCAGTTCTCAGTAACAGTAGGCTCAAAACATGTATGAGTTGTAGAAAAGACTGATAGCAAGCCTTTCCTGCAGTTTTATGTTCATTATTGAAGATTTAAGCATTGGGACTTGTGGCTTATTCTATTTTTTCTTAACATTATAGCATATTTTAATTAACAGATTCACATAGTAAATTAAACTAATTCTCTGGTGAAACAGTCTTATCCTTTTATAATGCAATTCAAAGTTCTTTGTCTCTAAATAGCTATTAAGTGTCCTAATTTTCTGGGGAAAACTATAAAACTATAGCCTCATTCAAGGAAAAGGTTAAACTTTCTATTAAAGTCTGCTGATTCCCATGTGATCCTTCTTACCCTGGTTAATTTTGATACTAGTCTCTTCTTAATTTTAGGCATATAGAGCCAGTCGTAATTATTTTTAAGCTCCTTGCAATTATTTTTCAGTTGTAATTTTGTTACCTTTATTTTTAGCCAGGTGGGCATTGGGGCATGCTTATCTAGAGAAAAAAATTATCTCTAGAATCAGTGGAACAGAGGACTATGATTTCTCTGGTTTATGAGCAACACTGTGTAGAAGCTAAGCTTTTAATTGTGGGATTTTTTTATTTTAGAGCAAATAGTGATCATAAACTTCATTTCTTTAAATAGATCTATGACAGTCGTTCTTTTTCCTTGTGTTCAAAACCAGTTTTACTGATTTGTTTTGATGTGCCTGTGGAAAAACTGGTTTGCTTAATCTAAACATTTTAGAGTGAATAGTAATTTTGTAACAATTATACCTCCCTTTTCAGGTGAGAAGAGAGTATGGGACAGAGAAGGATAAATGACTTTTTAGTTCATCATATTTTAATTGTGACTGTTTTTCCATAAGAATATGCCTTTTTATATTCACAGTCTAATATTAAGTATTTTCTAAATTTCTAATTCTGTCAATTTCTAATTTATTCAGAGTCTGATTACCAGGTTTATATTTAACTGCTTCTATTCTGTCACTTCTCTTTTTTTTTTAGATTTTATTTATTTGTTTGATGGAAAGAGAGAGAGCACAAGCAGGGGGAGCAACAGGCAGAGGGAGAATCAGGCTCTCTGAGGAGCAGGGAGCCCAATGCGGGGCTCGATCCCAGAACTCTGGGATCATGACCTGAGTTGCAGTTGCTTAACCCAACTGAGCCGCCCAGGCACCCAGTCACTTCTCTTTTATTAGAAACTAGCCTTTTGATATTTTATTTCTTAGTTAAGTTTTCATTAAGAGTGGTGCTTTTTAACAAAAATATTGATTTGTTTGAAGGAAAAAGTAACTCTGAGGATCCTCAGATCCCCCCAAATAACTCTTATAAACAAATTGATGATGTCTATTTTGGTGAATATACAACTAGAAGGGATAGGGTAACAATTTTTTTCTTTCTTATAAATAGCCAGGTATCGTACAAGCTGTTATTTAACCCACCTTTTCACTTAACATCTTGTGGATTATCTTTCCATATCAGTGTATGTAGATTTATATAACATGGTTTATATAATGTTTATATAACATGGTTATACCATAATTTATTTAACCAATCCTCCTTTGATGGATATTTGGATTATTTGTAGCATATAAAAATATTAATGCAGAGAATATCTTTGTGCATATGTTTTTTGGGACACCTGCGCTGTATTATTTATAGGGTAAATTCCCTGAAATGGAATGTGTCCTTGATAATAGGTGGTACCAAATTGACCTCCAAAAATATTGTACCTTTTGTTATACTTCTCACCAATAACATATGTAAATTATTATTTCATTTACACCCTGTAAGAGACTACGTGAGAGAAAAAGTAGGTGATTTGCAGAGAGTGGGAAAGGATTTTATTCGGATGTAGTTCTTTAATTCATTTCCTTTTGGCTTCAGTAGGTGAGATTCATGGAAATTTGAAATGCATGTAAGCATTCTTTGATGTAAAGAGTATGTGTGGAGTGTTTCTGAATTCCACAAGGTTAAACTTCTTCCTGTTTGCCTTATTAAATCTGATGTGTTCACAGGGGGGATAATTGAGTGTCAAGATGTAACAAAACCACACTTAGGATGGTAAGAAACATACTTCTCTTATGTGATATTTTCCAAACATCTTTAGTCTGATGTACTTTTAGCTGGTGTGTAAGGAACAATCATTCTTCATACTTTTTCTTTATCACCTAACACTGTTTACTGACAGTGTCAGAAGAAACAGTGAGGAGAAAATTTTTTGACTGAATTCAGTGTGACTTCACTTACTTAGATAGCAGTATTACGGATCAAAACTGGGAAATTAAAAAATGAAAATTGATATCAATAAGAAAAAAATCTACTCATTGAACAGATCTTGTTTTGTAACTGGTATTTTCCTTTTAGAGAACTTTTTTTAACATATCCTGTAGTAGAGGTTGGTGTTTGATTAATTCTTTCCTCTTTTTCATATCTTTATTTCATCTTTTTTTTTTTAAAGAAAAAACAGCTTTATTGGGGTTCCTAGGTGGCTCAGTTGGTTAAACATCTGACTCTTAATATCAGCTCAGGTCCTGATCTCAGGGTTATGAATTCAAGCCCTTCTGTTCGGCTCCACACTAGGTATGGAGCCTACTTAACAAAAAACAAAAAACAAGAGGCACACCTGGGTGGCTTAGTCGGTTAAGCATCTGCTTTTGGCTCAGGTCATGATCCTGGAGTCCCGGGATCAAGCCCCACGTCGAGCTCCCTGCTCAGCGGGGAGTCTGCTTGTTCCTCTCCCTCTGCTGCTTCCCCTGCTTGTGCTCTTTCTCTTTCTCAAATAAATAAAATCTTAAAAAAAAAAGAAATTAAAAAACAGCTTTATTGAGGTATAATTGACGTACGATATACTGTACATATTAAAAGTGTACAATTTGATGAGTTTCGACACCCAGGAAACCATCATCACAAGCAAGATAGAGACCATATCCATTACCCCCAAGTGTTTCAGTGTGCTTTGCAATTCCTCACTCCTACCCCTCCATGCCAAGTAACTAGTGATTTGTTTTCTGTCACTATAGATTAGTTTACATTTTCTAGAGTTTTGTAGGTGTGGAATCATACAGTATGTATTCTTTTTTGAGGGGCGGGCTAGTCTGGTTTCTTTCACTGGGCAAAATTATTGATGTGTGTGTTGTGTTTATCAGTAGTTCGTTTCTTTTTATTACTGAGTGGTATTCCATTATGCAGATATACCACAATTTTTTAGCTGTTCCTCTGTTGATGGACATTGAGGTTGTTTCCAGTTTGGGGCTATCACAAATAAAAGCTCTGTGGCAATCACGTATAAGTCTTTGTATAGATATATATTTTCTTTTCTCATGGGCAAATATTTAGAAGTGGAATGGCTGGATCATCTGGTCGGTATAGATCCTTTTTTATTTATTTATTTTTCTTTAAGATTTTATTTACTTATTTGACAGAGAGAGAGATCACAAGTAGGCAGAGTGGCAGGCAGAGGGAGAGGGAGAAGCAGGCTCTGCACTGAGCAGGGAGCCTGATGCGGGAATCGATCCCAGGACCCCGGGATCATGACCTGAGCCGAAGGCAGTCGCTGAACCAACTGAGCCACCCAGGCGCCCGGTCACCTTTGTTTTTGAAAGATAATTTTGCTGGGCAAATAATTCTAGGTTGGCATTTTTTTTTTTTTTTTTTGCATTCTATATACTGTCTTCTAACTTGCATTGTCTCTGATGCAAATCTGTAGGCAGTGACCTTAGTTCTCTATGTAATGTGTCTCTTTGGCTGCTTTTAAGATTTTTCTCTTTATTGTTAGAAAAATTTTGGCCATTATCTCTTCAAATTTTTTTTTTTGTGTCACCATACCCCTCCTTTAGGGACTCAATTACATGTATATTAGGCTTCTTGAGGAGTCCTAAAGCTCACTAATGCTCTGTTCATTTTTTTCCCAATCTTTTCTCTGCATTTCATTTTGGATGGTTTTATTGCTGTCTATTTAAGTTCACCAGTCTTTTCTTCTGCCATTAATCCCATCTAGTATAGTTCAATTTGGGCCTTTTAAAGTATCTTCCATCTTTACTTGACATGCTCAATACCTACAGCTTCTTGAGCATATTGGATATAATTATAATAACTTTTAATATCCATTTCTACAAATTCTTTCATCTTTCAGTTCAGGGTCAGTTTCAATTGATTGATGTTTCTCCTGGTGTGGGTCATATTTTCCTGCTTCTTCACATGCTGGGTATATTTTATTGGATCCTGGACATTGTGACTTTGGCGTTATTGGGTGTTGGATATATTTGTATTTTTCTAAATATTTCTGAGTTTTGTTCAGGGATTCATTTAAGTTACTTAGAAATAGTTGATCCTTTGTTGCTTATTTCCAGTATCTTGAATCATTTTTTTCACTTGTTTTGTAAAGTTTTTTTGTGTGTTTTAGGTGGAGGGTTAAATCAAGTTCCTATTACCTCATCATCTCCAGAAGTGGAAGTTGAGGATGGGCAACTTGATAGAATAGCATATGCTTCTGTAACCGCTGATTTCCGCCTCCTAGAAAAAAGGAAGCGAGAAGCCAAAATCCACTACTATTGTGACTGGGCCTAATATTGAAAGGATGGCCACTTAAACACTATAGCGTTCTTGGACAATTTTTGCAAATCTATATTTTAAGCAATGCAACCCTTCAGAGTGGGGAGTGCGGGAACTTTCACAAGTGGTATGTAGTGTTCTGAACCCAGTTTCCAGAGGTGGGTCCAGTGGGAACAGGCTAAGTCTGTAAATCTGTGGCAGACTCAGACATCAGGGAGAGGAGTGTGGTGATGCTATCTCAGACAAATGTTAAAGGTTGCCAATTTTGGTTGTATGCTGTGTCGATTCTTTCAAGTGTGGGGTACTGAATTGAGTCATATGCTAAAATACCCAATATAACTAGTGTCATATATGTGTTTTAAGTTCCGCATCTTGTCAGGTTATCGCATAAATAACTGAATCTTGCATACTTATCAAATACTTGAGGTCCAGTGCCCAAATTTGGCTCTTTCTTTTTATAGGTGGAAGAAAATATAGATGCACTGAAAAAAAGACATGATCTGCTGGTTATAATACACAGATTTTATTATCTTGAAATGCATTGACCTGAGCATATCTCACTCTGGCTGTATGCCTTTCAGGATGTGAATTTGGACTTTAGTAATAGAGTGGGCCTTGAGAAATAGCTTTTCCTCCTATCTTTGTTTCATGACTCTTCATGGAATGTTTTACTTCTGAGTTACGTGTCCTGCTTTATCAGGCATTAAACAGTTGGCCCAGAAAGGTAATACTTGAACCACAGACATTCAGTCCAATAAAAACAAGATAGATTTGAGTATAGGTAATGTCAGTAATTAACTCCCATTTTCACACTTCTTTGTGATTATTCAAAAGTATCAATCTCTAGGTAAATACTGAATACAGGTACTTTCTTCACCTGGTCTAGGTTTCAACCAACAGCAAACAGGTACTAGTCTGGCAAAAAGACAATGTCTAGCAGAAGGGAAAGATTGATTTTTTAAAATATAGTTATAATGATACTTTTAACAATAGTTAATTCCATTCATGGCATTTAGTCAAAGCACAATAATAAAAGCCACATGTTTAATGGACCAGGCATACTATGAGTCACTTTCAGTATACGATCTTTAGTTTTCCTATCATCCTCACAATATAGATAATAGGCATGCAGAGAGCGATAAATAGATATGTATACACACACACACACACATGCATATATATACATACGAATGACATATTACACACGTTCATATGTGAAAATTTCATTATTTTTTATGTTGCTTTTTTATTTTTGGCTTATACGTAAATCAACTTCTGTAGAAACAAAAGTTTTTTTAACCTATGTAAAAAATGGTATGTAATTATATTGACTTTCACTTTCATAAATGTGGCAAAATGGGAGAAATTTGGGTAACTGAGAAAGTGAGTCTCTGAATGAATTACTTTATTTCTTTGATGCAAACTAAAACTTTGCTTTTGGACTAGAATGTTACTTTGCTCTCAGACTCACTTTTATAAAAATGCTGCAGTAAACATTTTTTCTAAAACATCTTCATTGAGATATAATTTATTATTTAAAGGGGTTTTTAGTATATTCACAGAGTTGCACAACCATCACCACAATCAATTTTAAAACATTTCATCACTCAAAAAATAAGTCCCGTGCTCATTAGCATTCACTACCTATTTCCCCCTAAGCTCTTTACCCCCCACAGCCCGTAGACCTAGGTAACCACTAATCTACTTTGTGTTTCTATAGATTTGCCTAATCTAGATGTGTCATATTGGTACTTGTTCAATTGATGGACATTTGGGTTATTTCCATTTTTTGCCGGTTATGAGTAATATCACTATGAACATTTAGTTACAACTTTTTGTGTGGCCATATGTTTTCATTTCTCTTGGGTATATGCCTAGGTGTAGAATTGCTGGGTCATATGGTAACTATGTTTAATCTTTTGAGGAACTACTGAACTGTTTGCCAAAGTGGCTGCACCATTTTACATTCCCACCAGCAGTATATGAGGAGGATTGGTTCCAGTTTCTTTACAACCTCACCAATACTTGTTATTATCAGTGTATTGAGTGTTGATCCAAAAATGGTGTATCTGTGTAACCTGACTGAATCATTTTGACTCACTATTTTTCATGTAGCATTTTAAAGATATCAATAACACTAAGTTATAAAGTGGGTATATGAGAGAACCAGTCTTTCTTTTATGTAGATTATACTCAGAAAGTATATCAGAAGAAAAGATTTCATCCATAGTAACAACAAAAATTTTTTTTTAAATCTAGAAATAAACTTTAAAGAAATGTGAAGAGGGATGTCTGGGTGGCTCAGTCAGTTAAGCATCTGCTTTCTGCTTGGGTCGTGATCCCAGGGTGCTGGGATTGAGTCCTGCATCAGGTTTCTTGCTCGGAGAGGAGCCTGCTTCTCCCTCTGCCTGCTGTTCCCTCTGCTTGTGCTCTTTCTCTCTCTGGCAAATAAATAAATGAATAAAATCTTTAAAAAAAATAAAAATGTGAAGAAACCATGTAAAGAAACTGAAACAAAAACAACTGGATGCCATAAGCAAAACTTAAAATGAATGGGGTTAGGAAGAAGCATCGTGTAAAATGAGAGCTCCCTACAGATCAATCTATAAAGAGCATGATACTTCCAAAAAATTCTAATGGGAATTTTAAAAAACTGGAAAAATAAACAGGAAAATTCTGAAAAAGGAAATGTAAAAAGGGAAGAATTTTCCTAATTTTGTGTGTTAGAAAACACCATAATCACAGATATAAGAATAGTAACAACTGACAGAAAATATTTGTAACATTTACAAAGGATTGCTATCTCTAATACAAAATAATTAGGTCAAAAAAATAGATGAAAAATCTACTTAAACAAGTGTAGATAGCTAATTCATAAATGACCCAAAAAAGCTCAAAAATTACTAATTTAAAAAACCAAAGATTTAAAAATAAGACATTTTCACCTATCAGATTAGAAGAGATTTAAAATTTAGTAATTATAGGGAGTTAGGAAAGATATGCTGTTGATTGTGTATATGATGACCTTTTGGAGTTCCTGTCATTCTAAATTTTGGAATAATTGTCAAAATTTTAAATGGGGGCACTTTATTTTATTTTTTTAAAGGTTTATTTTAGAGAGAGAAAGAGCACGAGCAGGGAGAGGGACAGAGAGGGAGGGAGAAGGATAGGGAGATAATCCCAAGCAGACTCTCTGCTGGGAACGGAGCCTGTTGCATGGCTCGATCTCACAACCCCGAGATCATGACTTGAGCCGAAATCAAGAGTTGGAAACTTAACCGGCTAAGCTGCCCAGGCACCCCAAATGGGCCCACTTTAAACCAATCAATCCTACTTTTAGGAAATCATCATGAGAAGTTATTCAAACACACAAATACTTCAAGAATATTTGCTATATTATTCACTAATAAAAAGGATTGAAGTACTGATACATTGTACAACGTGGATGAACCTTGAAAACATGTTCAGGGAAAAAAGACAGACATGAAAGACCACATTCTGTATGATTCCATTGATATGAAATGTCCAGAAAAGGCAAATCTAGGTACTGAAAATAGATTAGTGGTTGCCTAGATCTGGCAGTAGGAGGAGAGTTTGGGGGGAAATGGAGAGTGACCGCTATGGGCAAGGGGCTTTTTTGAGGAGGAGATAATGAAAATGTTCTAAAATTAATTATATTGATAGTTGACAGCTCTGTGAACATACTGACAACCACTGGACACTTCAAATGGGTAAATTGAATGCTATGTGAATTATATCTCAATAAAGATATTATTAAAAATTAGGTTATCCTTAAGCTTTTCATAAAATGTGAAATATTACCTCCTGAGGTAAGGCTGTTCAGAATAGGTGGCATTTGTCCTGGGTCTTGTAAAGATTCACAGAATTTCACGATTCGACTTAAAAGTTGGTGGTAAGTTGTTGGTTCCATAACAACTCACCTCAAAGTGTAGTAGCTTTAAAAAACCCCCACCACTTTATTTTATAATCTCTCACACTTCTGTGAGTTGACTGGCTCTGCTGGTCTCACAAGAGGTCTCTCATGCAGTGGCAACCAGAGGACAGCTGGGTCTGGAGTCATGCACGCTCACCAGGGATGCTGGCCTGGTTGGTTCTCTCTCCCTCTCTGTGTAGTCTCATCACAAGGAGGAGGTATCTCATTGATTTTCATTTTCTTAATGATTGGTGATGTTGAACATCTTTGTGTGTGCTCATTGGCCATTTGTATATCTTCTTTGGACTAATGTTCATTTTTTTTCTTGCCTGTGCTTTTGGTGTCAAATCCAAGAAATCATTGCCAAACCCAATGTCATGAAGCTTTCTCCCTATGTTTTCTTCCAAGGATTTTATAGTTTTAGCTCTTAAATTTAAGTCTTTCATCCATTTTGAGTTAATTTTTGTGTATGGTATAAGATAAAAGTTCAACTTTATTCTTTTGCATATGGTTATGTTTGGATATTTTATAGTGAATTTTTGTTAGTCTTTATAGGTTTATAATGGTATTGTGATTATAGGAAGGAATTTTATTTTATTTTTTTATTTTTTTAAAGATTTTATTTATTTATTTATTTGACAGAGAGAAACAGCTAGAGAGGGAACACAAGCAGGGGGAGTGGCAGAGGGAGAAGCAGGCTTCCCGTGGGGCAGGGAGCCCTTGGAGCAGGGAGCCCGATGCGGGGCTTGATCCCAGGACCCTGGGCAGACGCTTAATGATTGAGCCACCCAGGCGCCCCTATAGAAAGGAATTTTAATCTAGAGTTACAGATTTTTGTTCAGAATGATAAGGTAGAAGGGAATAAGTGAGTGGATATGTAGGGGGAATCCAGATTTGGTAATATGTTTGAAAATTTCCCAAATGAGGGACACTTGGGTGGCTCAGTTGGTTAAGTGCCTGACTCTTGATATCAGCTCAGATTTTGATCTCAGGGTCATGAGTTCAAGTCCTGCACTGGGCTCCAGGCTGGGAGTGGAGCCTACTTTAAAAAAAAAAAAGAAAAAGAAAATTTCCAAAATGAAAAGTTAAAAAGGAGAGTTAGTAAACCAGGAGAATGGTGTTTAGAAACCTAGGTGCATGTTGGTGGAGGGATGGGGTAACTGGGTGATGGACATTAAGGAGGGCATGTGATGTAATGAGCACTGGGTGTTACATGCAACTGATGAATTACTGAACTCTACATCTGAAACTAATGATACACTATATGTTAACTAATTGAATTTAAATAAAATAAGTTTTAAAAAAAGAAACCTAGATGCAGAGTTTCTATAGTCAGTGGGCAACTTTGTTAGATGCTATAGAGAGGTCCATTAGAGTAAAGACAGAAAAGGTCCTGTTGATTTTAGCGGCTCTTTTCATGACCTTGGATATAGTAGTTTTAGTAGAGTGTGTGGACTAAAACCGGTTAGCGGAATTTTGAGAGGATAGGAACATGGAGAAAGCAGGGTGGGGTCACTCTTGATATATATATATATATTTTTTAAAGATTTTATTTATTTATTTGAGAGAGAGAGCACATGAGAGGGGTTAGGGTCAGAGGGAGAAGCAGACTCCCTGCCGAGCAGGGAGCCCGATGTGGGACTCGATCCAGGGACTCCAGGATCATGACCTGAGCCGAAGGCAGTCGCTTAACCAACTGAGCCACCCAGGCGCCCGGGTTGCTCTTGATATTAAGAAAAGTTATTTCTAATAAGTCTAAAAGATTATAAACCTCTGACTAAACTCACGAAAGAAAAGTATGAGGTCAAAAACCGAAGGCCCTTCTTCCCCTTCTTCTCACCCACCCCCTCCAGTTTCAGTCTTCAGTTTGCTCTTGAGACATGTGGCTACTGAATGAATGGCATGGCAGCCTGAGTGTGAGGGAGATTATTGAGAGGGAGACTCAGACATGCCTTTGCCTGAGAAGAGCTAGTGGAAGGAAAGAAAAAATGAAAACGGAACTGAAGGGGACTAATGGGATAAGGCCCAGAGAAGATAAAAGGAAGAGATTCAATAAGGGAATCTCCAAGTTGGAGAAAGGTATAGAAGCACTCATTTCTCTGGGACTGCAGGAAAGGAGATGGCTTCATTTTTCTCTCTTGAGTAATAGACATAGTTCTCTGCTGAGAGTGATTGAGGTTTGGATAAGGTTGGTGGCATCTTGTGTGTGGTCACATTTGGTGTAACCACAGGAATGTGCAAAAGCATTGCAGTGTGGAGGACCCAGCTCAGGCCCCAACTGTGATCAAAATGACTTTTTCATTGAGGAATGCCATCATCTGGGGAGATGTGCCATCTCATTGTTTACCAGGGATGACTCAGTTCTTTGGCTGGTTGACTAGGGAGGTGTTTCTCCCTTGGCCTTTTTGTGGGTAAGTTTACTAAAACTATGCATTCACATTTAAAAGCAGCTCAAGCAGGACTGCTCTTTAGTCCAAAGTACTTTAGTAGCTGTGCTTCCTTTCTGTGAACCTCTTGGGTGAAGAAAGGCTCTCAGGTGAAGGAAAAAATGGACAGAATGATTACATGGAGGCCTCTAACCAACCATATTATGGCAGTGAAACCACTTTCACTTCCTCCTTTGAAGAGGTAGGTAACAGAAAGCTTGTCCCTGGCCATTAGTCATATTGTAGTAACAGTCCAGATGTGGTCAGGGTAGATTCCGTTTGCTATATTTTGAATATACATGTTATTGAGAATTAAATGGTTTTTATATGTATCAAATTTGGTATCGATGAGGCTCATGTAATATTTTGTAGTGATAGTTACACTATCACTGTATATGTTAGGGAAGTTATGTTACCTACTTTAGAAAATAGAATTGTCTAAATAAGTATCTAAAATTTGTCCTTGTCAGATACTTCTCTATGTATATATATATATTTGTTTTTCTCAAGATTTTATATAATGGAAATTGTTATTGCTCAAGATTTTATGCAATGAAAATTGTTTATTAAACATTACATTTTAGAGGATTTAAAAAGTGAGCTTTGCTTTATTTTTTATATTTTTTAGGAGACCCGTGTACAGTATCATCTCAGTTGGAGTTAGAAGAAGCCTTTAGGCTTTATGAGCTAAACAAGGATTCTGAACTCTTGATTCATGGTAAAGGAGTAGTCATTTCTTACTCTTCTAGAGCTATAATTTTTTTTAAATAACGCTATATTCTTGACCATTTTAAAACATAATTCTGATGTCTTTTTCTTAATCTCTATCCCTCACTGCTATGTAATTGTTCGTATTTAGTAGCTTCTCAAATGCTAGAGAAAATAAAATCAATTGTCTTATAATATTGGGGAATTTGTTATTTGGGTATGCCTTCATGGATATTAAGCTGCTCATCTCTCAAGTGTTTCACAGCAAAGTTTAGGAGAGAATTTAAAATTGAGTGCCTAGTAGAATTTTAAGTCATTCCCTTGCAGTTTGGTAATGTATGCAAATAATAATCTCCAAAGAGAAGGTATCTGAAATGTCCTTTCTTTTATTTGAGGGTTAACAGTGAAACTACTTACATAGTTATAGAGATCAGTGTGTTAAACATCTGCGGACCCACAAGCTGGATAGTGGTATAGAAGAGACAAAACTCAGCCATCATGTAATGGTGCATTGTAGACCTGGGTATAAAATCTAGGTATTCTGCTTCCAAGTCAATGTTCTTTTCATTCTACTATGCTACCCCTCAGATTTTTTATGTCATGTAAAACCCACTTATATATTGCATTTCATTGGCAATATTTCATGTAACATTTTTAGGAGACCAGACGTACAGAACTCTTTAAAACTTGAACAAATATAAATCTCCCATAAGTATAATGAGTCAGCTCCTTGTTATGATTCCTATGTACTTTTCTTTATAGTGTGTTTTTTAAAAATCAGTAGCTTAATATTTTTCTACCTTCAGAGTTTGACATAGTGACTCCTAAGGGATCCATAATCTAACTTATTGAGGTCCTAGCAGAACTTCAGAAGTCATCCATTTTTGGAGTCATCTCTTTCTAGAATAAAACTACAGTGAATGTTTAAAGAAGTGAATTTATCAATAGTATTAACAGTTTGTTTTAAGTTTTTATTATTTTTATACCATATCACAGAACTGTTTTTAGAAGTTAGCTTATATTTCAACTTTTAAGAATATATTGGGACCTGAGCTTCTCCTCATACATCGTGTTTTGTGTTTTTTTTAAGCCATGTCCTTTTGTACATCATAGACTACAAATAGTTGGCTAGTTCATAAATACACTATGTCTTTATATTCTATCTCTTTATAAAAATGGTCTGAATTAGCCTATTTATAAATTTATAGTTCCTAAGATAAAACTTACATTTTTTGGATTTGAGTACTCTTAGTGGTGTAAATTTTTTCCTAAATTCAGTATACATCATTTAAGAACTGTAATGGTTTATGTTCATATTTGTATATATTTTTGTAATTCAGTTTTAATTTTTCATTGTAGCAAATTTGACAGTACAACAAAGATTTAGGGAAATAGTAGTTAATGATTTCTCTAAGGACAAAAAAAAATCAATTGGTAACATAACAGGGACTAGCATGAATAATTTGAGCTTCTAGTGTGCTTGATTTTGGCTGTTCACTTTTCATGAAAACTTCTTTCATATAGCCTTGATAAATGAATCCCTTGAAAAAATATTACTGACCACATGCTAAGAGAGAGTCAGGTTGAAATTTGGGTCAGTTTTTTTGATACTAGAAATTAAAATTCTTTGTAATTTGTATGTTTTTAATTTGCTATATTAATTTAATTTAATTTCTTTCAGTCTTCCCTTGTGTACCAGAACGTCCTGGAATGCCCTGTCCAGGAGAAGACAGTGAGTGTGTATACACTTCACATCTTTGAGTGTAGAGTTACTTACGGCACAATGGCACAAGTGAAAGGAAACCAGAAATAGAACTTTTAGTCTATTTGATTTCTTTTGCATTCTTTAGTCTAATTTAGACTATCTTAGCAACTGCCTAAATTCTCTGCTTTTGCCAGATGAAAATCAGGCAGTTCTTAGTTACAAGTTACTGACGTAAGGGTCTGTTGTGCATTTGAAAGGAAAATTAAGTGAATTTTAAGTCATGTTCCTTTCTGGTTTTTAATTTTGGAAATTTTCAAACCTATGGAGAAGTTGAAACAACATTGAAAACAAAGACACAAAGATATCCTTTGCCTTCATTGACCAATTATCAACATTTTCTGTGTTTGCTTTATCTCTGCATCTGTATGTGTTCACACATAGGCATACATGTATATACGTAAGAAACATGCTTGTTTTATTTTTATTTTTTTAGTGTACCATTTGAAAGTAACATGATGCTTCCTCTCTAAAGACTTGAGCATGTGTAGTTAGAAATTGTTAGGGATTTTCTTTTGAATGTCTAGGCTGATAGTTATCATTAGTAAGAAGAACTAAAAGAGTCAACTCTCTGGTCTGATGGAACTTAAATACGTAAACTTACTTATGATCATAAGTTACTGCTTTTGATATTCAGTATAACTTATTAGTTGTGGATATTACTCATTTTCATTTCTGGTTTCTGCACATGGCCATGACTTTAGAAAGAATAGTGGTGTTTTCCCTTGAGTTAAGTAAAGTAGTTCTAAACTTTTAGTTCTGTGACTCTTTTGTTGTTGTTTTTTAAGATTTTATTTATTTATTTGAGAGAGCGAAAAAGAGAGAGAGCACAAGCAGGGGGAGCGGTAGGCAGAGGGAGAAGCAGGCTCCCTGCTGAGCAGGAAGCCTAATGTGGGACCCAGTCCCAGGATCCTGGGATCATGACCTGAGTCGAAGGTAGACACTTAACCGACTGAGCCACCCAGGCACCCCAGTTCTGTGACTCTTCCTGCAACTTGGTGAAAAGGAAAAATTAAAGAGCTATGAATATTTATATAGAGTTGAATGGGGGCCATGTACTATATAGGAAATGGGGAAATTTAAGGAAGTAGGTAGAACCCTGAAGCAATAGTAAAAAATTTAGGTCTGGATTCAGTTAAGAATATTTTGCCGGGGTTCCAATGATGGATGGATCAAAGACTGAGCCACCCAGGCACCCCTAGGTTAAGATACGATTAACAGAAACTTTCTGCTTTGGTTACTCCTAACAGAGTAAATAAATAAATAAAAATAAAAGCATCTGTTTTATTTATTTATTTATTTCAAGATTTTATTTATTCATTTGAGAGAGAGAGAGCACAAGCAGGGGGAGAGGCAGGGGGAGAGGGAGAAGCAGACACCCCACTGAGCAGGGAGTCCCAACGTGGGGCTCGATCCAGGCTCCCCAAGCATCTGTATTTATAGTTCTGTATTATGCTATCTTAAGATTTCTAATTCAGAGCATTTCAACTCGTTTTTTCTATCTTAATTTTAAATGATAAACCCAGTGCTACATCTGCTTTAAAATATGAGTTTAGAAACCTAATGGACTCTTTCTACCAGTATATTAACTATTGCTGTGGAATATTAATGACTAATAGACAGTATGTATAATAGTGATTGACTTACTTAACCAGAATTACACAGGTCAACTAGATTTGGTCTTATGGAACCTCTTAGTTTGTTTAGAAAAAGTATTAATATAAAAACCATTGGATTAAAGATTAATGGGGAGGGGCGCCTGGGTGGCTCAGTTCGTTCAGCCTCTGACTCTGATTTCAGCTCAGGTCATGATCTCAGGGTTACGAGATCAGCCCCACCTTAGTTCAGTGCTGGGCGTGGAGCCTGCTTAAGATTCTCTCTCTCCCTCTCCTTCTCCCTCTCCCCCCCTAAAAAAAAAGATTAATGGGGAAGGTATTCTTGTGGTTGCAAAGTGTCCCTTTTATTTTATTTTATTTTATTTTTAAAGATTTTATTTATTTATTTGAGAGAGAGAATGAGAGAGAGCAAGCACATGAGAGGGGGGAGGGTCAGAGGGAGAAGCAGACTCCCTGCCGAGCAGGGAGCCCGATGCGGGACTCGATCCCGGGACTCCAGGATCATGACCTGAGCCAAAGGCAGTCGCTTAACCAACTGAGCCACCCAGGCGCCCACAAAGTGTCCCTTTTAGAGCATCTATGAAAGTAAGTAAAATATACCTTTACAATGAAGAGAAGAAACAGTCACTGCCTTTAACAGAGTGGTTGAACTGGGAGTCAGCAATCTGACATTTGTTTATCTCTTGATGTGATACAAGCAATACATATCACCTATATATTATTTTTGCCAAAAATATTTGATACTGATTCTAATGAGGAAACAGACAAATCCGGAATGTAGGACATAATATAAGACAACTGCCTGGACTCTTTAAAAAAAAAAAATCAATATCACAAAGAATAAACAACAGCAAATATGGCAGCCTGACCGTTTCAGCATACATTCATGAGACAAAAAAAGTATAGCAACCAAAGGCAATACTTAGTCTTGATTGGATCCTGGAGAGAAAAAGAAAGCTATGAAAGATACTTTGAGGACAAACAGGGCTATTTGCATTTGAGCTGTCTATCAGATGATATTGAATTAATGTTGATTTTCTAAGACATGGTAATGGTATTAGGGTTAAGTAGAATTAGGGGAAACGCCCTTAATCTAAGGCAGTGAGTGGATACTTAGGTGTTTAAGGGTGAAGTGTTATATCTGCAACTTACTTTTAAATGATGCAGACATAAAAAAGGCACGTGTATAGAGAGGAAAGCAAATGCGGCATAATGTTAGATATTGGTAAGTCTACGTGAAGGATGCAGCTGTTTATTATTCTGTTCTTTCAACTTTTCTGTGGGCTTAAGATTTTTCAAAATTAAAGGTTGGGGGAAATTTTTTTTTTTTAATTTTATTTATTTTACTTTTGTAAGAGTGAGAGAGTGAGCATGAGTGGGGGCTGGGGGCAGAGGGGGCAGAAGGAGAAGCAGACTCCCCCACTATTCAGGGAGCCCAATTCGGGACTTGATCCCAGGACTCTGGGATCATGACCTGAGCTGAAGGCAGACGCTTAATCGACTGAGCCACCCAGGCGCCCAAAAATTGGGGGGAAAATTAAAAGACAGAGAAGACTGAATAGTAATTTTTAATACATTTTTACTCCATGGGCTTTGTTTTCATTTAGTCCCTTGGTGAATCTATTTTATTTTTTTCACTTTCAGGTTTTTATCAGGGTATTTTTTTCTTGAAGTGAATATCATGAAAAAAAATCACAGACTTAATTATAAAAAGACTTTTATTCACAGTTGCTCTTTTTTCTTTTTTTAACTTTTTATCTCTCTTTAGAATCCATCTACCGCAGAGGTGCACGCCGCTGGAGAAAGCTTTATTGTGCAAATGGCCACACTTTTCAAGCCAAGCGTTTCAACAGGGTAAACCTTAGTTTGTTAAATATTAATAATTTGAGATAACTATTTTTTTCCTCACTACTGTGAAAGAAAAGTAGTCTTGTTTTCCCTTTTAAAGGAGTCAGTAGGGTGACAACATTCCCAGTTTGCTGGGGCAGTATTCCTGTTATCTTCAGGTAATTTTTAATAGCATCTCCTTTCACTCTTAAAAATACCCCTGACTGGGGCGCCTGGGTGGCTCAGATGGTTGGGCGTCTGCCTTCGGCTCAGGTCATGATCCCAGGGTCCTGGGATCGAGTCCCGCATCGGGCTCCCTGCTCACCGGGGAGCCTGCTTCTCCCTCTGCCTCTCTCTCTCTGTGTCTCTCATGAATAAATAAATAAAATCTTAAAAAAAAAAAAAAATACCCCTGACTGAATTATATAGTTACCTTAACTAAAAGAAAGTTGGCTTTTTTACTATAATTCCAGACAACCAGAAAATAAGCAAAGTTTATTTTGCAAACCTTTTAGTGTAATTTTAACTTCCACTGTTTCAAAAATAATAATTGCAAACCATTTACCTAGCTTTTACTATGTACCAGGTACTTTTCCAAATGCTTGACATCTATTGACCCATTTAATCTTTACAACAACCTTGTGAGATAGGTACTATGTATTTCTGTTTTATAGATGAAAAAGCTGAGGTGTGGGTTGGTTAAATAACTTGCCCAAGATGACACAGCTAGTAAGTGGCAGAGCCAAGGTTTGAAAGAAGTCGATTGTTTTTAACTACTCTTGATATCTACAAATACATGGACCCTATTTCCATTGTAAAAGTAGTGCCATGTTCTGAATTCATTCACGTAAATAAAAGCTACGACCCGAGGTTCCCAAAATCCTTTTCCCAGTAGCCCTGATATTTAAAAAGCTTTGAAATGAGCAAGTCACTTCAGGAATTGCTCTGAGAGCAGGGCTTTGGTTTGACCTCTGGAAGGTTTATGTTTGCTTGGGAGTCCTTGCATAGCTTTTTCTGCCTATATTTTTCAAGTTTAATTCACTTTTACTATTTTCAATACTCTGAGTTTATGTGAAGACTAAAAATTCTTGAGCTTATAACAAAACAACATGGTTGCAGATTTCATTCTTGCAAATAAAACTCTTTTCTGTTTATTTTTCTGTGACCATCATAGCTTTGGAAAAGTTATGTATGATGAAGGGAATTGAGTTAGAGAAGAAAGCCACTTATTTTCACTTTTTTTGTTTGTTTGTTTGAGAGAGCGAGTGAGTGGATGGGGGTGGGAGGGGCAGAGGGAGAGGAAGAGAGAGAATCCCAAGCAGGTTCCACACCCAGCGTGGAGCCCTGACCCAGGGCTAGATTCTCACCACCCTGAGATCATTCCCTGAGCCGAGATCAAGATTCAGGCACTTAAACTGACTGAGCCACCAGCCACCCCTTATTTTCACTATTTTATCAGCAAACTGTTGGCAAATGATTATGACTTTTTATTTGTTAATAAAATACTGTTGAATTACTCTTTCCAGCGTGCCCACTGTGCCATCTGTACTGACCGAATATGGGGACTTGGACGTCAGGGATACAAGTGCATCAACTGCAAACTCCTGGTTCATAAGAAGTGCCACAAACTTGTCACCATCGAATGTGGGCGGCATTCTATGCCACCGGTAAGACACAACTGTCTTATTTTAATAGAACATTTTCAGTAACACTGCTAGGACAGAGAGCTAAAATACAGAGGTGGTAAGGAATCACAATTCAACAGTGTTGTTACAGAATGTAACTTTATAGTCCAGTTGACATATTGTGAGTTTTGGAATTGTTATTATAAATTTGTTTATGGTATGTAGTTAACTTCTTGATTTAATCTGCTACAAAATCTAGTTAAATTAGGAAGAGGTAGGGAGAACTATTTAAGAGACTTTTTTTCTCTTAAGATAAACTCAATAGTTTGTAGCTCTCATTGTTTTAGCATCTACACTAAACAGATCAGGTAAGAACAGTCAGAGGCTTCATGTTTGCTATTTAAAGTGTGAGATTACTGGGGAGTTTTTGAATTTAAAATTTTTATTTTCACTTTCTATTTTATTTCTTATTTTTTAAAGATTTTCTTTATTTATTTGACAGAGACACAGTGAGAGAGGGAACACAAGCAGGGGGAAGTGTGAGAGGGAGAAGCAGGCTTCCTGCTGAGCAGGGAGCCTGATGTGGGGCTCGATGCGGGGCTCGAACCCAGCACCCTGGGATCATGACCCGAGCCGAAGGCCAGACGCTTAACGACTGAGCCACCTAGGCACCCCTCGCTTTCTATTTTAAATATGCAGTTACAACATGTTCATAATAGAAAATATAGATAAAGAAAGAAAAATTACATAAAAATCCCCCATGAGATCTACTGTCTAAAGGTAATTGTCTTCTGGTGTATATCCTTCCAGAACTTTTTCTTTGCAAATTTATATGCATAAATACTTGAAATTTTCCATATAGAAAATTTCTATATGGAAGATTTTCTATATGGAAAAATTTTAAATATTTTTGTAGATATAACAGTATAATGAACTTCCGTATACCAGTCACCCGGCTTCAGTAGGTACCAGCTCATGACCAGTCCTATTTCAGTTATGTCCCCACCCATATAACCTGCTTTCATCCTGTATTATTTTGAAACAAATCTAAAAGATAAGGACTCTTTAAAAACTAAAAAGAGAATTCTTTGTTCAATGTTCAAAATTTAATTTGCCTCATAAATGTGAAAATTTTGTTTTTACAGTTTTCATTCTGAATCAGGATCTAAATGTAGTCCATATCTGCAGTTGACTGATATGTGTCCTAGATATTTTTTAACTTACTGATTCTTCCTTCCATCTCTCTCTCTCTCTTTCCCCCACCCCTTAAAATTTAAATATAGCAGAAATTATGTTGTCATTTAAAGTGTTACAGTATTTTTCTCTTTGCTTCTTTATGGTTATGTTTAAAATGTTCCCCTGTCCTCTTTAATTTCTGTGTATTACAGTTGGATCTAGAAGTTTTGTAGATTGTTTTTGAGACTGCTTCATAGAAGGTGGAGTGTTTTTCAGAATGTGCATAATGTTTGAGTCTCATTCTTTTACATAGTTTTTAACAAAAGTGAGATATATATACTGTTTTCTAACCCATTTTTTTCACTTAACTTTATATCTTGGTCATCTTTCCATATCTATCTATATCCTTATCAATTTTAGAATAATTTGTTATATATCTATGTCATAATTTACTTAACCTGTTCCCCATGATTGTACATTTGAGTTGTTTTCTACATTTTCCTGTAACAAAAATCATAAATGAACTTTCTGGTAAATAAATCTTACTATTTCCTTAAGGATCCAGAAGTAAATTATTGGCTTAAAGGATATGCATTTTTAAAAAGATCTGAATGCAGGGGCCTGGGTGGCTCAGTTAGTTAAGCATCTGCCTCTTGATTTCAGCTCAGGTCATGATCTCAGGGTTGTGAGCTCCATGCTGCGTATGGAGCCTGCTTAGGATTCCCTCTTTCCCTTTCCCTCTGTCCCTCCCTACCCTGCCTGAAGAAAAAAAAAAAAAGATCTGGATGCATCTTTCTAAATTGTCTTCTAGAATGAGTACACCATATTTATTCATAGTATCTTCTTTGGACATTGTGAATGTAGGTTATTATTGGTGGCTCTTTGGCATTAGAATTATTTAGCTAGTTCATATAAACTCGGGGGGGGGTTTGTCGTTAGGGAGGTGAAAATCTCATCTTAAGGAAAAAAACAAGGCCAAAAATTGTGAACATTATTTAGGTTACTGTTGATATTCTTGAGTAGTCTTTTTTTTTTTTTTTTAAAGATTTTATTTATTTATTTGACAGAGAGACAGCGAGAGAGGGAACATGAGCAGGGGGAGTGGGAGAGGGAGAAGCAGGCTCCCTGCTGAGCAGGGAGCCCGATGCGGGGCTCCATCCCAGGACCTTAGGATCATGACCTGAACCGAAGGCAGATGCTTTTAACCTACTGAGCCACCCAGGCACCCCAAGTTATATCCTTTCAAGTTTAAATTTTGATATGCTGTGTCGTTGAAATAATGTTTCTGAATTTATAGTGGTGTTGGGATTTAGAAAGAACCCACTAAGTCACTGTGTCTTTGGAAATGTTTGCAGGAACCAATGATGCCCATGGACCAGTCATCCATGCATTCAGACCATGCACAGACAGGTAAGAATACCATTGTTCATCAACAGAGTATCATTTAAAGACTTCTTTAGGTGATTCTTTAACTTAAGTTTAAAACCAGTTATGTTCTTCCCAAATTAAAAGTTAGTTAACCCTATTTTGTAGTGGTACTGTCAGTCACAATATTTAACATATACCTTTGGCGTTTTAAGAAGACAACTGTGTAAACTACAACAAATGACTCTTTTCTCTAATTCAGATAAATTTCTTCTAAGACTTTTTTTAAATTGAGCAAACCAGTTTTTTTCAACAATGAAACATACGGATTTTGTGGGTCATGTTGAATGTTCGGGTGATCTGTTTTTATTAAAAGCTTTATTATCAGAAGTGAAATTATGTAAAAGACACAGAGATGCAGTATTGAAAATTCAAAATAGATCATGTGACCTCAGATGTCAAATAGATACAGAACCTTAAATATATATCTGCGAAGTTTGGGGAGCAATTAACTGGGCAGAGCGTACTGATCTCAGATGAATCCAGAAAGGGAAGGTGAGGGAGTTTTTCTGGAAGGACAGAATATAGTTTCTTGTTCATGCAAGAAGCTGGTTATATGAAATGTGGGGGGTTTTTTGGCCTGAAGTAGCTTTAAGGAATAGATACCTAGAGTTCAATCTTTGTCAGTTCTTTACTTGACCTATGTGGTTTGGTAGTTAGGAACATTTTGAGTATGAAGGAAGTGAGGAGTAAAAACCAAAGGCACCTATCTCTATGCCTTAGTCATATTAAAATAACTGAATAAGGTTTATAGAGTCACCCTTACAGAAGGAATTGATTAATTTGTGAAGAGGAGAAATATTTTCAAAATACCAGAAATATTTGTTAAGATCAGTACTTGGCTGCTAATTGGTTCTTGCTCTCCCCTCTCATTAAAGATTAGGATTTAACTCACGAATACATACAATTTATTACTAGTAGACAGATACTCAATTTTAAATAATGAAAACTTATTCTGAAAAACTTAAATCATGAGAACATTTTAAGTCAAACTCAGTTAATAGGTGCTATGTTTTTCTTTTCTTTTTTTTTTTTTTTTTTTTTTCTTTTTTTCCCCCATGTTTGGGATTGTGTTTTCAGTAATTCCATATAATCCTTCAAGTCATGAGAGTTTGGACCAAGTTGGTGAAGAAAAGGAGGTAAGATAATTAGTTTTATTTTATATTACATCATCAGCTTTTTAATAAGACTTGACAGTTAAAAAATATGACAATTAACTTGCTTAGATTTTAAATCATAATGGTAAAATGCAGGAATGATGTTTAATGATGCTAAAGTTCTATTCTGATTTAATCTAATAATTATTAATTTCATTTAAATTAAATCTGGTGAGATAACTTCTCTTCTTTTTTTAACAAGAGAAAATAAAATTTAATAGCATACAGGGATAACTTATTTCATTTTAAGATAGCATAACCTAAAAAATATAATTAAGAATGAGGTTTAGAATACTTGGTAGTATTGTTAAGATATATTATAAATCCTTCCATCTTATGAGCTAATTGTTTATTTAAAGTATAAATGATAAGCATCTTAACTGCTATTTTTTCTATTAAACATTTGATCAGCTTTTAAAGCAATAGGTTTTTTAATTAAAATGTGTAATTAAAATTTTTTTGTTTTGTTTTTTTTTTTTTTTTTAAAGATTTTATTTATTTATTTGAGAGAGAGAGAATGAGAGACAGAGAGCATGAGAGGGAGGAGGGTCAGAGGGAGAAGCAGACTCCCTGCTGAGCAGGGAGCCTGATGTGGGACTCGATCCCGGGACTCCAGGATCATGACCTGAGCCGAAGGCAGTCGCTTAACCAACTGAGCCACCCAGGCGCCCTAAAATTTTTTTTTTTTTAAAAAGCTTGTAGTAAAAAAGATTTATCATGCCTCACACCTTTGACTCCCACTTTGACTTCTGCGAGGCAACTCTTTTTAATCATTTGCAGTTGTGCCTATAATGTTTATACCTCTGTTTTTCGGTTTTCCAACTTTATATATTTTAGGCCATCAAGATTTAGTTCACAGTACCTCCCCCTTTTCCCTTCTCTTTCGTTTGATAGGTGCATTATGTTTTACTCATGGTTACCTTAAAAAAAAAAAAACCCAACGTTTTATTATGGAAGATTTCAACTGTAGTTAGAAGTAAACAGAATAGTATAACAAAGCCCCTTTATCCATTACCCAGAAAAAACAGATTGTCAGTGTACAGCCAGTGTTGTTTTGTCTGCCCGCTTCCTTCACTCCTGTATTACCTTGAAGCACATCTGTTGATTCCGTGTTTAATCTCCTATCCTAGTTTTTTGTTCTGTTTAAGTCAATACCTTGACTCTCCTTTAGCTATTCCTTCTCTTTCTTCCAACTTTCCTCTTTTACATACATACATACATATTTATTTATTTATTTAATTTTTTTTTTTTTAAGATTTTATTTATTTATTTGAGACATAGAATGAGAGACAGAGAGCACGAGAGGGAAGAGGGCAGAGGGAGAAGCAGACCCCCTGCTGAGCAAGGAGCCCGATATGGGACTGGATCCCGGGACCCCAGGATCATGACCTGAGCCGAAGGCAGTCGCTTAACCGACTGAGCCACCCAGGCGCCCCATTAAGATTTTATTTATTTATTCAGGAGAGACAGAGAGAGAGAAAGAGGCAGAGGGAGAAGCAGGCTCCCAAGGAGCAGGGAGCCCGATGCGGGACTCGATCCCAGGACCCTGGGATCATGACCTGAGCCGAAGGCAGCCGCTTAACCCTCTGAGCCACCCAGGCGCCCTACATACATATTTATTTTTACATTGCCAAGGTTGTTAACGTTTATAATCTGTCCTGCAACCGTAACTACATCTTCCGTATTTTGTTCACAAGTTGAATGAATCATTCAAAAGAAGAAATTCCTAATGATAAGGAAAGAATTCTCTATTCTTCTAGCACCATGAATTGCTAATATTTCTTTTCAATCCTTGACACTCTTTTACAGCTTTTTGTTCTTTTTGGAGTTTCTCATTGCCTTTATTGTTATTGTTTATTGGTTTGGTTGTTTACCAAAGACTCATTTGTTTGTATCATCAAGATTTGTAATATATTTTAAAATTGAAGAATGACATACAATGAAGTACACAAACCATGAGTATATAGCTAGATGAATTTTCAGAGTGGACACTGTGTAATGACCACCGTGATCAGGAAATAGGATCTACTAATATCCCATGAGCCCATCATGTGCCTTCTCCCAGTCACTAACACCCCCTTCTCACTATGGTCTTTACACCAGAGATTAATTTTGCTTTTCCCCCAAACTTCATATGAATGGATTCATACAGTATGTAGTTTGTGTGTGTGTCTGGTTTCTTTTGCTCAATATTGTGTTTGTGAGATTCAGTCATGTTTCATGTAGTTGTATTTCATTTATTTTCACTGTTGTTTCAATTTATGTATTTTACTATTGATCCCCCTCCCCCCCCGATTGGGATTATTATGATATGCTGTTATGAACATTCTTGTAAGTGGAGTTTGGCACACATACATAAACATTTCTGTTAGGTATATAATTAGTGGAATTCCTGAGTCAAGAGTAACTGAACTTTAGTAGATAATACCAAACAGTTTTCCAAAGAGCTTGTATCAATTTATACTTTCACCAATAATGTGTGTTCGATTGGCTCCACAAATCTGTCAGCATTTTGTATGGTCTATCTTTTTAATTTTAGTGAATCTGTTGAATGTGTAGTGGTAGTCATTATAGTTTTTTAATGTGCATTTCCTTGCTGCACAACTTTTCATATATTTATTGACCATTGGGTATCATTTTTAGTTAGGTGTCTTTTTTTTAAATGAGTGGTCTTTGTTGTGTTGATTTAAAGGACTTCTTTGTATTTCTTGACATTATTAGCCTTTTATCAGTTATATTTGCAAATATATTCTCCCACTCTATGGCTAGTATTTTCACCTTGTTAATGGTATCTTTTGATGAATAGATGTACTTGATTTTTAATGTAGTGAAATACATTCATCTTTTCCTTTTTGGTAGTGCTTTTGGGCCTTAAGAACTCTGTTTTTCCCAAGGTTATTGAAGATATTGAAAAGGCTGTACCTTTCCCCATTACTCTGCAAAGCTATCTCTTCATCAATTATATGCTCATTGCATGATATAATTCTAGATTCTTTTATTTTTTATTTTATTATTAGCGGATATCATGCTTCATGATTACTATAGCTTTATAATAAGTCTACCTAGTAAAATTCTTCTACTTTGCTGTTCTGGGGCTTATCTTGGCTACTCTTTCTGGCTTTTTGAATTTCCATGTAAATTTTAGAATCAGTTTGCTGGTTTCCACAAAATCAAGCAAATAAACCAAACCTATCGATACATTTCAGAAAAAGTGACATCTTTACAATATGAAATCTTCAACCATGAGCATGATATATTCCTTCACTTATTTAGGTCTTCCTTAAATTCTGGCAATGTTTTATAGTGTTCAAAGTCTTTGAACTATAGGTATTGGATGTAAATGGTATTATTTTAAAATATAATTGTCTATTTAATACTGTTATATAGAAATAAGGTTTTTTTCCTAAATTGCCTTTTTTCCCGACACCTTGCTACCTATTAATTCTGATAGCTTATCTATAGATAACTTTAGATTTTCTACATATATAATCATCTTATCAGTGAATAACAGTATCATTCCTTCCTTTTCAAATCTTATAGACTTGTAGTTTTCTTGCCTTATTGAATCAGCAAGGACCTCTACAGATGACCAAAATGATGTTGACAAGTAGTCATCAGATATCATTGTCTTGTTATATATATCAGAGGAAATCTAGTATTTCATCAATAAGTTTGATGTTTGCAACAGATTTTTATTTTATAGATACCCCTTATCAAAATGAGGGAGTTTGTTTCTAGTTTGCTAAGACTTGTGTCTTTATCATGACAAGACAAGATTTTATCAAAAACATTTTATGACATTTCTGGAGTTGATCATATGTAAATTTCATTAATTTTCAATTGTTGAGCCTATTTTTCATTTCTGGAATAAACTCCATGTGTGTCATGATATATAATTCTTTTATATACTGGTGGATCTGATTTGCCAATATTTAGGTTTTGTTTTTTATTTTCTTTTAAAAATTAATGTGAGTCATTGACCTGTAATTTCCCTGTTTTAAATTGGATTGCCTAGTTTTGGTGTCATAAAACGATTTTGGAATTTTTTGTATTCCTGAAAAGAATTCCTATAAGATTGCATTCGTTCTTCTTCTTTTTTTTTTTTAAGATTTTATTTATTTATTTGACAGAGAGAGGGTACAAGCAGGGGGAGTAGGAGAGGCAGAGGGAGAAGCAGGCTCCCCACGGAGCAGGGAGTCCAATGCGGAACTCGATCCCAGGACTCTGGGATCATGACCTGATCCAAAGGCAGACGCTTAACTGACTGAACCACCCAGGCGCCCTGCATTATTTATATTTTTTAAAAAGTTCATCAGAAAAGCACTCTGGGCTTGGAGTTTTCTTTTTGGGAAGGATTTTAATTCTGTAATTTATGTCTGAATAGATCTGGGACAGTTTAGATATCTCTATTTTGTCTTGCGTTTATGTTATTCTTAGGAATTTGTTTAACCTAAATTTTCAGGTTTTTATTGACATAAAGTTGTCCATTTCTGAGAATATGAAATGACATCCTTTTTTATTCCTGATAAAATTTATTGTGCATTCCCTTTTTCTTCATCATTCTTGGCAGGGGGATATCCATTTATTAGTCTTTTCAGAGAACTAACTTTTGGTTCTTCTCTATTGAATGCTTATTTACTATTCTAGTGCATTGATTTCTCCTCTGATTATCTCCTTATGCTTTTTTGTCATTCACTGTAAAGTATATCTTAATCTCTATTATGATTTCTTCTTTGATCAGAGCATAACTTTAAAGTATACTGATTTTTACATATTTGGAAAATTTTTTAACTTCTAACTTAATTCCTCTACAAATCAGAAAATGCATTGGGTGTGATTTCTGTCCTTTAAATTTTGTTGAAACTTGCTTGAAGGCCAAGCACATAGGCATTGGTATATGTTCCATACGTATTTTCAAATACAGTATGTTTTATAGTTATTGGGTGTGGTGTTCTGTACAGGTCAGTTAGGTCAAGATTATTAACAATGTTATTCCATCTCTGTGACCTCACTGACTGCTTGCTCTTTCTCAACCACAAGGTTACATTATAGCTTTGTCTGTTCCTTGTTTGTTTTGTTAGCTTTTGCTTTATATATTTGAGGCCATGTTATTAAATACATACAAATTTAGAATCATATTATCTTCTGTTGGATTAACACCTTTTCATCATGAAATATCCCTTTCTGTTTATAGTAATGCTTTTTGCCTTAAAGTCCTTATGTTAGATAATTGCTATGTAACAAATAATCTCAAAATTTAGTGACTTAAAACAACAAGATTTATAATGTCATAGCTTCTATGGGTCAGGAATCTAAGCATGACTTATCTGGGTCCTTTGCCCCAGAATCACATACAGGTGCTGGCAAGGACTGCTTTTATCTCAAAGCTTGACTGGGGAAGAAGCTGCTTCCACACTTACCTAATTGTTGGCAGGATTCTGTTCCTTGCCAGGTGGGCCTCTCTGTAAGGCAGCTTACAACAAAGTAGCTTGCTTTATTTCATCAGAGCAAGTAAGCAGTAAGATCCAGAGGGAGTGAATGCTAGCAGAACAGAACTCAGTCATGTCATTCTCTTTTATAGTTCCCAGTTAACCATATTTAAAGTCTGTATATTGCCTTATCTTCTTACCATTCTGTGCTTTCTTAATCTGCTCTAATCTGATTTCTTTCACTCCTCTTTATTTATCCTTGTTACCACATCGGATTTTTGTTTCTAGATTTTTGTAAATGACCCTTCTCTTGAAAAATCATTCTCCTTCAGTTTTCATAATTTTTTTTTTCCGATTTGTGCTTACTCGTTTTTCTTAAAATTTGCTCTTTGCTCTTCTTGATACTCTTCACTTGAGAAAATTCATACTTAATTCTTATGGGTACATCTGTTGATTGTATGTGGAGGATTTTGCAGATATGTTTAAAAAGATTATCTTCGGTCTTCTCTATAAATTACCAGAAGCCTAAGTTTTTAGTTGTAAATGAATTAAAAGGCTAATTTTCTCATTCCAAAGGAGCCTGGGTACTATGTAGAAAAAAATGTTTTCCATTAGTTAAGCTGCCTCATGCTTGTTTTCTGTCTATAGCTTCTAAAAATGTCTCTGAATGTGTCCTCCCATTAGTTCAGATGTCATATATCAAGCTTCCAGTAGACTCTTTAATCTTGATATCCCATTGTAGCTTGTATCTTCAGGATGAAAAAGCAAGCCTATTATCTCAACAGCTCTGTCAATCTTATCCTGTGTGCACACTTTGTTTTTCTGTCAGTAGTACCTCCAATCTCCCGGTCATCAAAGTTAGTGTCATTTTTTAAATTCATGTATCTTCATTGCCTCCAGACCCAAAATTTGTCAGATCTTAAGATACCCTTTAACACTTCTCAGATGTCAACTTCCTATCATTATCCCTCTGACCTCAACTCATGAATTCATCCTACCTGTTGCGTAGTTAGATTATATCGTATGATGTAAGAAAAGAACTATTAAGAACTTAAATCAGAAGATATTTTAAAATCATCTTAGGTATAACCAGGGCTTAGAAATATAATGTATTATGCAAAATTCCTCTAGGTATAACTCTTTGATGTAAATGTTCTCAACAGGCAATGAATACCAGGGAAAGTGGCAAAGCTTCATCCAGTTTAGGTCTTCAGGACTTTGATTTGCTTCGGGTAATAGGTAGAGGAAGTTATGCCAAAGTACTATTGGTGCGATTGAAAAAAACAGATCGTATTTATGCAATGAAAGTTGTGAAAAAAGAGCTGGTCAACGATGATGAGGTAAGCACAATGATTTATTATTTCTGAACTGTTAAATTGGCTTAGGTGTACTATTTCAGAGAAAACCTCAATGTTTGTGTCTTATAATTTCAGTCTATTCTAAATATATGCTTCAAACAGATTACATAAGATAGATTTAATGTAATGTGATGATTACTAGATTTTTAAAAAATAAAAATCAAACCATATTATTATCAAGGGAAAGTACAGGAGCTTTGTAAAAGTTTTTTAGACTGTTTCATAATACTGAAAGATTTATTGGTGGTGTTTCTCTATTTGTATATAAGCTCTTGTTTCATGATTATCAGTGCTTTTGGTATTTAGCCTAGTTAGTAATTGCGTATGTGGTAAATGAATTACTAAGAACAAATTTATCATAGTTTTGATGATAATTCAGTTTGACATAGATTTCTTCCATATTTTGAAATAGGATATTGATTGGGTACAGACGGAGAAGCATGTTTTTGAACAGGCATCCAATCATCCTTTTCTTGTTGGGCTGCATTCTTGCTTTCAGACAGAAAGCAGGTAAGATTGAAAGATAATGGAATAATTACTGGGCTTTACACATTTTGGTATATTAGACAATGACAGTTGCTTTCTATTGTAAGCCTGAAGTGGAAGACGTGGAGATGGACACAACAGTACTATGCTTAAAATTTCCTACTACTCAGACTCCAATCAGTGATATCATTTTAACATTGGAGTGGCATTAGGAAATTACCCACTTTAGGCAAAAAAAAAAAAAAAAAAAAAAAATCAAGTCATAAATATCTCCAAGATTCTAGTTTTAGTACTTAAAGTTTCCTAAAGTTTAACTAGAGGGAGAAATCCTAACTTCTTTACCTTAAGTGACAGTTGAAAATGACTTATCTTGCAAATGCTAAAATTGGGGTGAGAGTGAGAGGCTCTGGATTGCTAGTGGTACTACTTTCAAATAGAAGACACAGTTTACACAATTATGCTGGTTTATTTTCTTGTATCTTCTGTGATTAAACAGCTTTCGACTCCAACTACCCTTTGTTTCCACCAAATTCCTGGAATGTTTGTTAAGGGTAAATCTATAGAATGCTCTCTATGTTGTAACTGGTCTCTGTAGTATTTAAAATGCAAAGTGACAGTGCCTTATTTTGGATCTTGGTTTCATGTGCTCTCTCCTGTATTTATTTATTTTTTTTAAGCCTGACATATAAAGTTCCTGGATTTAAGCCTTGCTGATTTTCTTTTCTTTTTTTTTTCTTAATTAAAAAATACTTTTTTCCTCTAAGTTTTTATTTAAATTCCAGTTAGTTAACATACAGTGTGATATTAGTTTCAGGTCTATAATATAGTGTATCAACACTTTCATACAACACCTGGTGCTCCTTGCAAGTACCCTCCTTAATCCCTACCACCTCTGCCCCTGCCCACCTCCCCTCTAGTAACCATCACTTTGTTCTCTAGAGTTAAGAGTCTGTTCCTTGGTTTGCCTCTTCCCCCCACCCCACATTCATTTGTTTTGTTTCTTATCTCTCCTGTGTTTTAGATTGTTCTTTGTCATAGAGTATGTAAATGGAGGAGATCTAATGTTTCATATGCAGCGACAAAGAAAACTTCCTGAAGAACATGCCAGGTAAATATGTACTGTTTGTGTTAGATTTTTGCTGGAGGTGGGGCTGGGTGGGGGGAGGGTTGGGGGTAGGGAATGCTATGGGACTTTTTATGTGCCACTGGTTGAAAAGATTAGATAAATTATTTATTTTGATGCTAGTTTTTTGTAAGTCATGTAGGGGCTAAGCTAAAAGTTAGTTTACATTATAATATATATTAATATAAGCAGTTGAAAAGTATAAACAGTGTTAAAGGGAGAACCTTTAGTTTACTAAACCCAGTTATTTAAAAATACTTTGTCTATTCAACGTCCACAACTGAAATAATTGATGAATTTACACTTATTCATCTAGGGTTTGCAGTGATCTCTGACAGTTTTTCATTGATTCTTATTCATATATACTAGAGTAATAGAACAATTCCTTTTAAGCTATTATGTAATTCTGACTATTCTTCCTGTAATTATAATTTCTGAATTTTTCTGCCTTTGACTTGTTTTTTCTCTCATCTCATGCCTGTCGATAAAAAAGAGAAAAGATCATTAAATATTATTTACTTATTTATTTTGTGTCTTTAATTTGATATTATTATATAAGACTGTAAATTGCTTATATGTTGGAGGAGTTAGGTGGGGAAGGATCATGGCCTTGGATAAGTTTAATTCATCTGTGCCATGTATTGCTTTGTTTTTACTCAGAATTAGGAATAATCCTCACCCTTTTGTGTTCCATAAAAGTAATGCCAAAATGAAGCATATGAGTTTGTATATGCATGTAATAAAGGTTAAAGATATTATTTTTATAAATACTTGTTTCATGGAAATCTTGCAAGGACGTTGATTATTTCTTGTCAAAAAGAGATAATATCCTTCAATTTTATAAGGTAGAAATTGTACTAATCTAATCTTGGACGAAACTGTGTTTTGTTTTGTTAATTTCCTGTATTTAGTCTTTATTAAATGATCACCCTTTATAGCAGAGCCACAAATGATATTTCTAATTGTGACCATAGCCTGTATTTGTTCCTTGTTTGTTCAGTGGGACTTGGGGAGAGTAGTTTCTACTGTATTCAAGTGCCAGTTCTGGTTTTATTTCATCTTTACTTTTCTGGGAACCAAAGTGCAAAATAAAGGCTTAGGTTCTCTATGCATAGAATTAAGTAGCTGAGAAGGTATGTGTTAAGCACCTCGAACCATGATCATGGTAACATTCACCAAAGTAGCCATAAACCAACTTGGGTGTTTCGTTTTCATTATTCAGGTCAAAAGTTCTCATTATCACCAATGAGTTAGTTAGTGGCAGTTCTAAAAAGCTCTTTAATATTAAATGGTATGGTTGTAGAATAATTTAATTCCCTCTCTAGAATTTTGGTATGGATTTTATAGTTTGAGTAGAACTTTTAGTATTTTTTCTATTCTAGACCAATCAGTGACTCTTAGCATTTGGGGAGAGCATTGGTCTCTTAGAGAAGTGATGAAAGCTGTGGAAACCCTATAGAAGCGGTATAAGTACTCATGTACATACCACCGTGCCTCTGGTTGTAGCAGCAGAGGTCTGGCCAAGGACCCAGATTAAGAACTTCTGTTCAAGACTTGCAAATTAATAATTTTATGACAAGTACGAGTTTCATGTAGACTGGAACTTTTATAATTGTCTTCTGGGCTTAGATGTTTTAAAGTGGTACTTCAATTTGTGTTTTGGTATTGTTTCTAAAAACATTGGGAGAAAAAAAATCTTTTGACATGATTTTGGTGTTTTCATCTGCAGGTGGGGGTAGGACTTCTAGAAACTTACCACAATTTAAAAATTTGAATCAAATAAGTTATTTTTCATTTTAGATTTTACTCTGCAGAAATCAGTCTGGCATTAAATTATCTTCATGAACGAGGGATAATTTATAGAGATTTGAAATTGGACAATGTATTGCTGGACTCAGAAGGACACATTAAACTCACTGACTATGGCATGTGTAAGGTGAGGGAAATTTCTAGTTAATCAGAAGATCTCAGCAGCTCATAAAATTGTTTTGGTAAAATAACAGTATTTAAAGTTGAGGAAATGACTGCTACTTTGGGATACTTTTTGGGATTTTAGCACAAGGACAAACATACATACTTTCTAACCATTTACAAAATTCCGTATTTTCTGTGAGTGTTATATGTACTATAATAATTTCTTTTTATTGTCTGTAACTTTTTATCTTGAATGTTGTGATACTATAGAAGAAAATTTGGAAATAAAAATTGTCTGCAATCCCATGACTTTAGCATAACTACTTGCATGTCACCTTCCAGTCTTTGACATTTAATTGTAACTCTTGATAATGCATTCAAGATTTTCCCAGGAAGTCTATCATTTTTTATATTTAAGGTTTAAATATCTGACATAAGGTACAGTAGAACAAAATAAGAATTTCAGTTACTGTCAGGACAATATCCTTTATTTCTTGGTACTTTATTCTTTTTGTAACAGTGTTTCATTTAAGGGTCGAGTGTTTTTGCACAAAATGTGTAGGGAGCTACTCTCCTTGTTAGAAGTAGCTGGGGCAGAATTATCCTCACACAGTAATATGGCAACAAGCAGGGGCGCCTGGGTGGCTCAGTTGGTTAAGCGACTGCCTTCAGCTCAGGTCATGATCCTGGAGTCCACATCGGGCTCCCTGCTCGGCTCAGAGTCTGCTTCTCCCTCTGGCCCTCCTCCCTCTCATGCTCTCTCTCTCTCATTCTCTCTCTCGCAAATAAATAAAATCTTAAAAAAAATATATATATATATATGGCAACAAGCATGTAAATGTATGAATTACACTCCCCCATTCACCTGAGGGAAATGCCTCCAGAGGTTGGAGATTATTTAAATGTTAACATTAAGACACTCTAATAGTATTGAAGATTTGACCTTATTATCTGTTCAGCAACATTAGAAAAGAAAATCTTTACCTAAAGTGTTTTTGCTTTTAGGTACAAAACTCAGTCATTTATCTTTTTTTTTTTTTTAAGATTTTATTTATTTATTTATTTGAGAAAGAATGAGAGAGAGTGAGCATGAAAGGGGGGAGGGTCAGAGGGAGAAGCAGACTCCCTGCTGAGCAGGGAGCCTGATGCAGGACTCACTCCTAGGACTCCAGGATCATGACATGAGCCAAAGGCAGTCGCTTAACCAGCTGAGCCATCCAGGCGCCCCTCTCTGTCACCTTTTTCCCCCAGTGGATTTTTTTCTTATTTCAAAAGAAAAATGACAATAATATAAAAGTCTTATAATTTGTCAAAGGAAAATAAAGCTGAACCACAACAAAAAAACATGAAGAATGCTAACCTTGCTACAAAGTATACACATTAAAACAATAATGAGACTTCATTTTTGCATGTCAGATACTGGTTTTTAAAATTATAATAGTCTACTTACAAGAGTTTAAAGAAATGGGTATTCTCCTGTATCAATGGTGAATGTATGCATTGTTACAATCTTTTGGAAAGTAGTTGGTGGTGATGTATCAGAAATCTTAAAGATGTACAGCCATACTTTTTTATCTAGTACTTCTGCCTCTGGGATATTCTGAGTGAATATTTTGGTCTATGAGGAAAAGTTTATGACCAAAGTTTTTTATTATAGTTTGTGATAAATATTATATATAATCTACATGGCCACTGGTAAGGAGAATGATTAGGGAAATTATGGCATGACTACAGTACAGAGCATTATGAAGTCATTAAGATGTTTACCAAAAGTTCATAACAATGTAAAATGTTTATAATATCACATTAAATAAAGTTCTAAAGTAGAGCATTGTCTAATTCTTTATGTGTTGTTCTGTTATGTAGCATTACACATTTATTTTGTTTACTTTTACATATTTTTTAAGTTACTATAATGGGCATGCATTACTTAAACAATGAAACTCATGAAAATGAATTGTCTTTCTCTTGCTTGTTTAATTGTATATTTAATATTATTTGTCTTGTTTTTAAACTATCTTTTTATTGTTGATTTCTTATTTAATTGCCTTGTGGCCAGCAAATGGTATGAATGATACAGGTTTCTTTGAAAATATATTGAGGTTTCCTTTGTGACTTAGCATTTGATCAGTATCCCACATGTACTTAAAAAAAGATATATAATCTCTTGTTTCCATGCAAGGAGTCTCTCTGTCCTTCACTCTCTTTCTTTCCCTCCTCCCTTTCTCCTCACATGCACATAGATTATACATATTCTCTAAGTATATATATTATATTTAGCTCTAGCTTTTGTCTAAATCTTTTTCTGCTTACTAAATTTTTTTGTCTGTATGATATATCATTTTCTGATACAGATGTGTTAAAATCACTTGTCATGATTGGGGATTGTATTATCACTTCAGGCTGCTGTATCAATATACTGTAGACTAGGTGACTTAAGCACCAAACATTTATTTCTCACACTTCTGGAGGCTGGGAAGTCCAAGATCAAGGTACTAGCAGAACTAGTGTCTGGTGAAGGCACTCTTCATGGTTTGCAGATGTGTCTTCTTGTTGTATCCTCACATGGCAGAAAGAGAGAGAGGGAGCTCTCTTCTTCTTATAAAGACAACTAATTCCATCAGGATTAGGCTCCAACCTAATGACCTAATTACTTCCCAAAGGCCCCATCTCCCAGTGCTATCACATTAGGGCTTCAGCATATGAATTTTGGGGGCATACAAACGTTCATTCCATAGCAGGGATTGTGAAATTCTCCTAATTTATCTATTTTTACTCTTTGTGTTTTGAGACTGTGTTGTTAGGTGCATGCAAGTTTCTTATAACTTTTTGGTGATTTTTCCATTGTCATTGTGTAGTTTCTCTATTTATACACATTAGTATGTTTTGCCTTAATTTTTTCAATTGAAATACAAAACAAAAAAATGTATGCCTTAGGAAAAACAACCAGAAGGAAAACATCATTATGGCAGCAGTGCTTGTGTTAGGAGATGGGATATACAGTGCTTCTTTTCTTCATAAAATATGTTGATTCCTTTTACTCATACAAGTTAAATTTTTGTATTAAATTTTTACTTGATTATAAATTATTTCAAGTGCAATTTTTATCTTAACTGAACTCTGCCAACATCTAATGAGGACAGGTTTTCTTTAAGCTATTTAGTGGCAACCTGTGATTTTAATAATATGGAAAACTGCTAGTGGTATTTTATTTAAGCTTAATATATTACCTATAGATGCTGAGCTTATATAATAGATGAAATAAAAGAGATGAATTTAGAAGATAATTTTCTATCTTATTATATCTTTTTTTTCTTTTCTTTTTTTTTATAAAAGGAAGGATTACGGCCAGGAGATACAACCAGCACTTTTTGTGGTACTCCCAATTACATTGCTCCTGAAATTTTAAGAGGAGAAGATTATGGTAATAAATAAATAGGTGGCATTTTAGCTATGTGCTAGATGAGTGGTTAAATGTGGTACCAATTGCATTATATTATACTGTAGTATTTAAATACTAATCTTATTAATATAAACTTTCTTGATCCCCTTAAAACCTACATGAAAACCCTAGTATGAAATTGGAGACAGTAGGATCTTAGCAGTATTTGGGGGTACAGATTTGAATAATATCTTATTAATGGCAACACTAAAAGTACTAGGCACTAATATAAGCAGTTTACACATATTAATTAAGCCTCTCAATAATCCTAGGAGGTAAGCACTGTTAATTCCCATTTTACAGAAAGTTTAAATAACTTGCCCGAGTTCATACAGCTAGAAAGTGGCAGAGTAGGGATTTATATTTTAGCCATGTGACTCCAGAGTCATGAACCCTTAGAAGATTGTTCATATTTCCTGGGATGTTTCCTCCAGGAATCTGAAAAATGAGGGAAAGATTGTGAGGGTGTTATAGATAAGAGGGTGACTGCTTGTCAGGAATCAGAGGATATATTTATCTTAAGAACACATTTGACTTCTTGGGTTCTGGCCCTCTGATTTCAGCAGATGTAAAGGAGGATGGGTACTTCTGACAGCTGTTCATAATCTCATTCCAAGGTCCTTCAAGGATCTTTAAGCAGCTAGCAGAAGATCAGGTTTCAGACCAATGAAAGTTATTCTCAAGTACAATTTAATTATATCCTCAAAAACAACATGTTAGAAACAGATCATGAGTCTGAAATTGCAGGCATATTTGGGAAAAGAAATTTATGTTTCATTTCCAATATTTTATTTTTTTAATTTATTTTTAAAGATTTTATTCACTTATTTTAGGGAGAGTGAGAGAGAGATAGCCTATGCAGGTAGGGGGAGAGGCAGAGGGGGAGGGAGAGGAAGAGGGAAAGAATCCCAAGCAGACTGCACTGAGCCCGGAACCCGATGCAGGGATCAAACCCATTCCCTGAGATCACGACCTGAGTTGAAACCAAGAGTCAGGTGCTTAACTGACTCTTGGGTGTCCCTCCAATATTTTATTTTTCAAGTTATCTTTTAGTTACCTCCCCTTGTTGATAAGTGAATTATTCCTGTAATCTTCGGTGCCTACCATGATAGTTATAATGCATTTAGAGTTTAGGTTTTCATTATGTTTATTTTTTCATTATATAATAAAATGAATCTCAAGTTACTGACTTTCAAGAATGCAGAATAGATAATTTGTTGCTTCAAAAATTTCTTTTTTGAAGGTTTCAGTGTCGACTGGTGGGCCCTTGGAGTATTAATGTTTGAGATGATGGCAGGAAGATCTCCATTTGATATTGTTGGAAGCTCTGATAACCCTGATCAAAACACAGAGGATTATCTCTTCCAAGGTAATTTACAGTATTTTACAGAGATTCTCTGTGAATAACCTATTCTAGAGCATGAATGAGGATGGCTCACGTTTTTACTTTGGGTAAGAAAAAGGAAAATAATTTGGACAGTGTACTTCTTAATATGTGAGTCTTAATTAAAAAAAATATATCTTCCTACCTCTGTACTTTCAGTCCATTTGCCAACTATTTTCTCATACTCAAAAATATAACAAAGAGGTTCATTCAGATTTTATACCACAGAGATTGGAGGAAGGAATCCTGTGGCTAGAGAGGACAGTCTTTTCACATGGACCCTGTGAGTGCATAAGTCCAAGAACAATATGGAGAAAAAGTAGGGTACCAAGAATATAAGAGGATCAAAAGGTGAAAAAAAAAAAGGGCCCACGATTAGAAATACAAAGAATCGTACTGGATAAAAACAAGCAGACGCTGAAGTGATATATGTAATGTCTTATTTTTTCTGCTAGAATGCCTTATGCACCTCATAATAAAAATGTAAAGATCGAAGCCATGTAAAAGTTAAATATAATGCCATAATTTTATCTTTCTAGTTATTTTGGAAAAACAAATACGCATACCACGTTCTCTGTCTGTAAAAGCTGCAAGTGTCCTGAAGAGTTTTCTCAACAAGGTATAAATTGTGTATAACAATCTTTAGTGGTTTATCTGTATATAATAAATGAAACTATAACTAGAGGTTCAGGCAGTGTAACATTCCAGAACATCAGAGTATATAATTTTTTCAGTTAGATCTAGAATTTGGCTCTTCACCAGAGGGTAATTTGACAGCATTAGATCCTGAGATGAGTTGTCCTTTCCATTTCGGCAATGTAATTCACCCCCAGCTATATACTACGTATGGTGTTTTTAATGTAAATGATATATATCATGTACACAATTAGAGAAAAATTACAATCTTTGGGGATAGCCGCAATCGTACTTATAGCTCTATTATTCAGTTTTCTCTGGGTTATTAGTCATAGAATCTCATTACTTACTGAGCACTTGGCAGTAGTGTTTCCCGTAGATTATCATGTCAAAAGCCCTAGATAAAATTCAGAAGAAATGAAATGCTGTCATTGGTCTTAAAAAATCTGAAGACCATTCAGTTATTTGTTGTGGTCAGTAGGTTAGAAGAGTTTTAGGACCTAAGATTATGATTCTGAACAGTTTTTACTCACAACACTTCTAACACCAGATGTGTAGGTTTTTTCCACACCAACAACCAATTCTCCCAACTCTCCAGACATAGTGGGGGTCCTACACAATTCATTTTTTTTTCTGACACTAACTACCCAGAGTTACCATCAGATTCCAGGGGTTTAAGGGCTCAGTCCCACAAGACTGTCTTCACTTCAGATGCCAGTCACAAGTACCGAGTACCCACACTTCTGTGTGACTTGGTTACAAAATTGGGGGTTCCCACAGCCCTCCCACTTCAGGTTCAGTAATTTGCTGGAACGGCTTACAGAACTCAGGGAGATAGTTTACTTACTATCACTGGTTTGTTATAAAGGATACAAATGTACAACCAGATGGAAAGATACCCAGGGTGAGGTCCAGAGGGATCCTGAGCACGGGAGCTTCTGTCCCTGTGGAGTTGGGGTACACCACCCTCACAGCACATGGATGTGTTCACCAACCGAGAAGCTCTCCAAACCCCAGGGTTCAGAGGGTTTTGTGGAGGTTCCATGACATTGGCATGATTGATTAAGTCACTGACCATTGGTGATTGAACTCAATTTCCAGCCCTTCTGAAAATGAAAGTTACAACTCTAATCACATGGTTGGTTCTTCTGGCAACCAGATCCCATCCTGAAGCTATTGCAGGCCCACCAAGAGTCACCTTACTAGCATAAACTAAGGTATAATCAAAAGGGACTCGTTATGAATAACGACACGTCTGTGACTCAGGAAATTATAAGGGTTTTAGGAGCTCTGTGTCGGGAACCTGGGACAGACCCCAGATATGCTTCTTATAGTATCACAGTGATCTTGGCAGTCATAAATCTTACTTTAAATAAATTGTAGGTTAGACAGTAGGTTGGTGTGCATTTACCTTCTAAGGTACATATAGATAAGATAATGATGAATTTTAATAGAATAAGTTGAAGCTTTTGAGTACTTTATATGAAGAAAGATTTAAAATGGAAATCTAAGTATTAACACACTGAGAAATGAAGGTGAGAGGTTTTAATATTAAATATCTTTTATTGGAAAGGAAAATAGTAACATGTTCTCATTCACAGTAATGAATAAGCTATGACTTTTTATAAGTTGCAGCCCCTTCTCAGTCCAATGGTTCACATAATGGTTGTATCACTGTTGTATACAGATTATGGTTTGTTGCTGTAATTGGGCATTGGGCTTTTAAAATGAGCCAAGAACAAACTTGTAAAGTTTGGGGTTTGTATATTTTGACCAGCACTCTAATCTCTGCCAAAGAAATATCAGGGTGCTGCTCAAATGATTCTGCTGCTTTTTTTTTTTTTAAGATTTTTTTTTTTCTATTCATGAGAGACAGAGTGAGAGAGAAAGGCAAAGGGAGAAGTAGGCTCCCAAGGAGCAGGGAGCCTGATGAGGGACTCGATCCCAGGACCCTGAGATCATGACCTGAGCCGAAGGCAGACGCTTAACCATCTGAGCCACCCAGGCGCCCAGATTCTGCTGCTTTTCCTCCCATTTTCTTTAGCAAGGAGTAGTGACCTATGTCCACTATAATCACATGATAGCTAGAGAGAGCCATGAGGAAATCTTGTCACAAGCTTCAGATACTCATTTAAGTCTAGTGTTGTACTATGTAGAAATGAAAGGTAGACCATTCTGATTTCAGATATAAGGTATCATGTAATAGACACGAAACCCAGGTCACAAAGATGACTTATTCTAAAACATGATATCCACCTACTTCTTGAAACATTTCTTCCCACCGTAGGACCCAAAGGAACGATTGGGTTGTCATCCTCAAACAGGATTTGCTGATATTCAGGGACACCCATTCTTTCGAAATGTTGATTGGGATATGGTATGTAAATTTTCATTGTTTTCTATGTTAGGTTTCATTATTATCTTGGGCCAAATTTTATTATCTTAAAAGAATGTTGAAAAACAAATATATCACAGCTTTAGTAATAACTTAAAACCACTCTCTAAAGTGCTTTTTTAAAAAGCTTTTAAAACAGTAAAAGCTTAGAATATTAATTTAATGGAGCAGGTTGTAATATTAGTAAGGCCTGCGTCAGTGTTCAGTTTTGTAAATGACTTCCATCCTTGTGAATACTGTAGAGCCATGGCTGAGAACTCACGGGGATAGACCGAGGAGGCATCTGAGGGCAGAGGAGAAATGTAGAGGTGGAATTTTTCTGAGAACGTAGGCTTGAGCTGTCATCTAATATGTCTTTCCTAGATGGAGCAAAAGCAGGTGGTACCTCCCTTTAAACCAAATATTTCTGGGGAATTTGGTTTGGACAACTTTGATTCTCAGTTTACTAATGAACCTGTCCAGCTCACTCCAGATGATGAGTAAGTAATTCTATAGACTGAAATATTTCTAAAGTTCTTTGAAAGTTTCATTGTTAGTGGCTACACAGTGCTTCATTATGAGATTATAATATACTTTACTTAGCCATTCAGTTACGGGATTATTTGAATCTATGAGACTCTTATAAATTATAACAACTGCCCTCTTCTACTTTCCCTTCCGTGCCTTATCTCGAATTCTCACGACAACCTTGTGAATCTACTTATTGTCCTCTTCGTCTTACAGGCAAGGAAACTGAGGCTCGGAGAGGGGAAGCAGAGTTTTAGAGTTGCCAGGTGGCTGCCAGGCAGCGGCGTCAGGACGCAAACCCCAGTCTGCCCAAGTCCACGCACTTGCGCTGCCCTGGACTGCCCTGTTGTGCAGGCCGCCATCTTTGTCAGAGTCCCTGCGTGTTACCTTGAGATAGATTCCTCGAAAGGGTGTTAGTCCAAGGGGATCAAATGTTTCAAGCTCTTGATATGTATTGCCCGACTGCTTTTAAAAAGATTACATTACCCTACCAAGTCCAGCCAGCAGTGAGCTGACATATTTTTTATGTTTATGTTGAATCTTTTAAAAGTAGGGTTTAGAATAATTTGGGGACATTTGATCATTTACCTGTCATTACAGATTCGTTCTCTGATCTCGAGGAGGCCCTTCCTCCTCGGCAGTATTTTTACTCACATCTTGTTAATTCCTACCACATTCTTCGTGCCAACTGTTCCAGACTGTCTCGAAATTTCAGAAGCCTTCAGTCCTACCCCCACGACCCCCACTGTTAGTGGATCAGCCTTGCCTTAACCTTGACTGCAAGGATGGGGACCCCGTCCCCCTCCGGTGGGAGCTTGCTCCCTTTTCAGATCTCACCAGACCACCTCGAGGCTCACAATTGCTCTCTTACCTCCTCTTCCTTCTTCCCTGCGCTTGGGTGTCCCTCGCTTGCAGGGGGTGCCCCGTGGCCCTAACCTGTTTCCTTAGCTTCTGCCAGGATCTCATTTTGTTAGTTAACGTCCATTCCTCTACCTCCTTTAATTTCTCTTTCCCTGCTGCATTTCTGCTACTTATCAACATGCCCAGAAATCCTAGTTTTTCCCCTGAATCTTAGCACATCTTTGAACCATCACATTTTCTTCCTTCATTTTTTCAAAATAGTTAATAGAATCTCATGGTAAAAGAGAAATAGATAAGCAGTATCTCTCCCAGACTCCTTGAGAATAGTCAACGTTGACTGGGGCTTTCTTACTACCGGCACTTTAACTCCTTACAGTTTAACCTGTTCCTTCAGCGTCTGAAGGTTGAATTGACTGGTTAATTTCTGACTTTTAAAGCATATTCGGAGCAGTCCTCATCTCCCCTGATGTCTGTACGGCATTTGGCACTCACGGCCTTGCTTTGTTGGCACTACCCCTCCTGGTTTTGCTGCATCTGTGTGACCACTTGTCACCCCTTTTTCCCTGTCCCCAGTGAGACTGGGATGTTCCACAGTTGCGTTCATGACAGCCTTCTCTTTGCTATATGCAGTTTGTGCCTTGGAGAGTTCAGCCAGCCCCACAATATTGATACCAGCTATTTAAATGACGCCCAGCTAAACTGGGAAACAGTTGAGCAAAAGGCAGTGTACTAAGTACTAGACATTCAAAGACGATTAACATGTAGGTGGGTCTCACAAAAAGCTTACTATTTACTAAAGGAGAGAGAGGTGTACCAATATAATTACTTCTGACAGCGTCATGTATTAGAAAGAATACCAGATTCGATCAAAGGACAGGAATTTGAGTCCTGACACCACCTCTTACCAACCGGGTAACCTGGGTTTGAATTTCTTTCTTTCTTTTTTTTTTTTTTTAAGATTTTATTTATTTGACGCAGAGAGAGAGAGAGCACAAGCAGAGGGAGAAGCAGGCTCCCCACTGAGCAAGGAGCCCGATGCAGGACTTGATCCCAAGACCCTGGGATCATGACCTGAGCCAAAGGCAGATGCTTAACGACTGAGCCACCCAGGTGTCCCTGGGTTTGAATTTCCTAACTTTTCTGAGCCTGTTTATTTTCTTACTGCCTCCGTCACAAGGCCACTGTGAAGAATAAATGAACGACGATTCTGAAGCACCTAGCCTCCACCCAGTATCTCTTCTGAGCTGCATTTCTGTCTGCTTGTGTAAACATCTCCCCTAGGTCGCCAGATAAGCACCTCAAACATACAAAATCTAAAATACCTTTAGTAATGACTCTTGAGGTTCCTAGCTGGGTCAGCCAGTGGAGCTTGTGACTTGATCTCCGGGTCGTGATTTCGAGCTCCATGTTGCGTATAGAGATTAAAAAAGAAAGAAAGAAAAGAAAAGTAATGATTCTTTATGGTCTCTTTTTCTGTTATTCTCAATCAGTTCCTTGTTTTTATTTACCCTTTTCTGCTCATTATGCTATCACGTATTCGTTCAGATTCAAAATGTCCGTGATTATTGACTCTTCCTTTTTCTTAACAAACTGTAACATACTCAGCTGCCAAGTCCTTGTCTCTTTTCCCTTTACTTCATTACTCGCATCAGATCCTTCATTTCCATTCCCATTGCCATGAGTCTAGTTCACATCTCTTTTAGATCATACCCAGAATATTACACTATCCTCCTCATTGGGCACCTTCTTTGCTTTGCCACCCATTCCACACATCTCAGTAGCACTCCCTTGTCGGAAGCCTCCAGGAACCTCCTGCTTGCCTAGCAGATAAAATCTGTCCCCTTGGCCAGCAGTGCTGGCCTCCCACCATCTCCTGCCTGACCCCCCGGTCGTCTCTCGCTGGCTCTAGCACAGATGCTGTGCTCTGACCAGTCTCCGTTACTGTGCGTCCTCTGGTAGAGTGCTCTGACCTTCGCTCATGCCGCTCCTCTGTCAGCACCCTTCATTTTTACGTACGGAGTCTTCATCTGTCTGAGCTACCTCAGATGCAGCCACATCTTTGATGAATCAAGGTGAACCTCTTCCGTGTAAACGGCACCGGCTGCTTTGAGCTAGCCATTACCTTCCTTCCAGATCATCTGTCATTTGACATGCTTCTGTTCCTGTGCTTTCAACTCTAATAAATTACTTGCATTTTTCGCAGACCCAACATCATCTTTCATAATTCCGTTTGGTAAGTGTTTATACAATGAATGCTGGCATTCTCGATTTCTCTAACTAGAAGTCACCCCCCCCCCTTTTTTTTTTTTAGAACTGTGGTTAGATCAGGACTTAGCTGTCCTGTATGAAATTTAGCAGGTACTGCTTTCTCTTGTAGATTTTCATTATACGAGATACCTTCCCTCCTTAAAGGAGGGGACTATATCCTGTGTAACTTTGTGCTCTGCAGTACGGTGTGTGCATTTAAGTATTAAAATATTCAATAGTACTACTCTTATTGCATATTAAAGTAGAAGCTTAGTGTAGCAGAATGCTAGCGTCTCTACTACCTCCCTGCAGTATCCGCTCCTTATTTCAGGTCTGTGTACCTGTCCCTATTGCCTTTTCCTTTCAGTTAACTTCTCCTGGGCCTTGTCACCATCTTCCTGTTGAGGTGATGACTAAATTGAATGCTAATTCAGACCTGGATGTTTACCTATAAATACGAATGTTCAGGTCAAAAGTTAAAATTAACTAGACTTGTGACAGTTTGTGACTTTTTTATTCCTAGCCTCCAATTTTGGACCACCTTTTAGTTCCAAACTTGCCTGTGGGATTGTTAGTCTTATTTTCAGTATTCTTGATTCTTCTAGAAAATGTTTTGGAACTAATCTAAACACTTAAGAGATTTTTTTCCCCCATAATCTATGTAAATTAGCCTTATTTTTTTTGTTTTTTTGTTATTTTTTTTTCTAAGATTTTATTTATTTGACAGCACGAGCTGGGGGGAGGGGCAGAGGGAGAAGCAGGCTCCCCACTGAGTAGGGCGCCCAACGCGGGACTCAATCCCAAAACCCCAGAACCTCATGACCCGAGCAGAAGGCAGACGCCCAACCAACTGAGCCACCCAGGCGCCCCTGCTTTTTTTTTTTTTTTCATTTTATTTTACCAATTAAGTAAAAAGTTGAAGAAATCTAGATTATGAAAATTAATTTATTCTTCTCTCAACAGTGACATCGTGAGGAAGATTGATCAGTCTGAATTCGAAGGTTTTGAGTACATCAATCCTCTTTTGATGTCTGCAGAAGAATGTGTCTGATCCTCATTTTCCAACTATGCATTTTGCTTGTGTTGCCATTTAATGCATGAATAAACTTGTTACCAGCCTGGATACCATGAACCATTTTATATTTTTCACCTACAAAAAAGCACTCAATATCTTCTGTTATTGGCTGTAAGAGTCAATTATTACATCTAACTATGAAAAAGAAAATGAAACTAGTTTCCAGACAGTCGTGTCAACACTTAACTATACTGGTAATCCAGCAGCCTACTGATGAGTAATGAAGTCGTCCTTTTGTTTAAAGGAAATACTTACACTGCTTTTAAACAGCATATCCGTTGCATTAAGGCACCTGGTGGGATTACGTCGTAAGCCTCCCGTGATTTTTTTGTCATTCTTCATTCACTTCATCTTGAAGTGTTTAATTTTGATATAAAAGAATAATTCAAAAAACAACAATTTATTATATTACCTATTACTTTCTGAGTTGTGTTTAAAAATTCAGTTGTAAATTTTATTGCCTTGGATAATTAAATTATTGATTTTTAAGGCAACAGTTATTAAACTGGTAATCAAAGATGTCGTTGCTTGCTTAGAATTAGGGATACAAATTCTCCTTGAGGGAAAAAACAGGCATATTGTATTAAGTATCAGATTCCAAATCATTAGCTGTTTTTGAAAAACTGATTAGAGTGATTTCTTTAGTATATGGGCATTAGCTTCTGAGCTTACCCCTTTAGCCAGAACTTTAACTGGAATGTTAATAAATGTCACTCAAAGAGCCCAGGATGCATTTGAATGTAGCATTTTTCAGTATATAGAAAGGAAAAAAATAGAAATTTAAAATAGATACCGAAAAGTAAGATTGTGAGATTTATTTCCTTATTAGCAAATCCCACAGTTATTTTTTGTGATTTGGTTTAGATAATAAGGAAGCAGTCATTATCAGACTTGTAAAAGCATTCCATTATCCAGTGGAGACAGAACGTATGCTATTTTTTCCTTATAATTTAGTATACAGAAAAAGTATTTATCTTCCAAATAGTGTCTTAACCATACTCACTTAAACATACTCACTTCTTCACCAAAGCCCCATTATCCATACTTTTGGACCCTGCTTATGGAGTCTTCAGTGAAATTTTTAAAAATAAGGTACACATGAATAAATATTAAGGACATGCACATACATACCCCACAGTTCCAGCTCCTTAAGTGAGTTTTTATTAAGTAGGTAACACATGTAAAAAGTAGAATACATTTCAGGGGCAGAGTTCTTCAGATTATTTTTTATTAATATTAGTGTTTAGCAATTTATTATTTAAAGGGATGCCAATGATAGCATCTGTTTATTTTGAATATTTTTTTAATATAAAGGGATGTAAAAAGTAACCATAATCATCTAAGTTACTGTCTAATCTTAGTAAAATTGAATTTTGGGGAAAGCTATCTAGTCTTAAATTTAGAATGATTTAAAATTTATAGGCATTTAATAAATTATCTCTTTTGGATGCTACATTTTATTAGAAATGTAATTTTTCTGAAGTTTCTGGCCATATACTCATTTTTCTTGAAATAACTAAATCTGAAAGCAATGAAAACCTCAAAGGAAAACGTTTATATACATTCCCATGTTTATGTAACAGGTATATATGTTTTTCTTAATACCTGAAACTTGTTTAAAGAAACAGAATTCACTGCAAACCATAAACTCATAGAAAATTCGGACATATCAGAAATATATTTATGATCTTGCTTTTAAGTGGTACTGTTTCCCTAGGGCATTAGTTCTCAAATTTTAGAATGGGGAACAATCACCTGGGATATTTGTTTAAAATGCACATTGCTGGGCCCACCTTAGAATTCTTTCGGGTCTTTGGACCTTATTTTGAGAAACACTTTCTTTGAGCTATTCTTTTATTTTGTCCTGTAGTTATATATTAGAATATTCATGATAAGTGTTGAGAAAGGGGTAGGCAGTGAGTTACTATCTTATCTACAATTTTAAATAAATTTTGAATGACTTCTTCAAGTTAGATATCTCCCCTCCCCCCAAAATCCCATCTATTTTCTATCAGTAATGTTACAAATGATGAACATTTTTCTGTGATGAGGTTTTAACCATTATTCAGGGTGGTCTTTTGTTTTTAAATATTTTTTTTAACAAGATTTACCATGTATATTTTATACAAAATTGCATTACAAATATGTTTTTAATTGTGTTCTGTTTTTTGTAGTTTTTAAGTGCCATGCCAATTCCTTTTATATTATATAGAAGTTCTTTCAAAATACTCAACGGGAATAAGGCAGTTGACAGAATGGTTGGAATTTTGGTGTTCTAAGAAAAAAACTTATTTTGCATAAGCATGTCTGTGGTCAGATCATTTTATGTGTATGCAGCCTGAATTGCATATCCGGTATTATGCTTGTTTGGTACCTGTATATTTACTTTTTAAATTTTGTTCTGTTTTGATTTTTGTCATGTAGAATACTGCCTTGGTCATCATAATGTAATCTGTATTTGTGTACCCTTTTTTTACTTTAAAATCTTTAAATAAAATGTTTAATACTCACCAAGACTGGAACAGGTTTAATATGTAGCATTTCAGAAATTTGCATAAGCACAGGGTGCATCAAAATTTGTTCAAGGAGGAAAGTAGAAATTTTAGAGTTTGGAATTTTGCTTTACTTAAAGTAGCATTCTGGTAGTGCTAATGCCATATCACAGACGTTCATTCATAAAATATCGTTCAGTGTATTTTTAAACTCACTCTTCTATGCATCCCTGCTTATTGGGAAACAAATTAGTAAAAAAATCAGCTGTGAACATAGAGCATTTTAACTAGCTTTAAAACTGAAGCGAATTTAAACAGATTCAGAACAGGTTATTCCCAAATTATGTTGTACAGTGACTTAAAGTTCCAGAACTTCTCCTTTCTCGGATGTACCTGGTGTCTATAAATAAAAGGTATGAGCCTGGCGCCCCACACTTAACAAACCTCTTTACCATAACTTAATGTCTCCTTCCCTTCACCAGGAGAATAAAATCTTAAGTGCCTTTACTTTTTTTCTTCAGTGGACTTCTCAGAGAGCTAGTGCTTATATATTAAAACCACCAAAGACTGATCTCCTGTGTCTTATTTTTTTAAAGATTTTAAAGTAATCTCTACACCCAACATGGAGCTCAAACTTACAACCCTGAGATCAAGTCACACACTCTACCAACTAAGCCAGCCCCACACCTCCTGTGTCTTATTATTTTATCCGAATTTCAATTCTTCCTTAAAATGGAGTTATAGACAGTATTAAGCTCTGCTCAAGCTAGCCCCTGTATCAAATCATAAATTTGGTTGTTTTCTTTGAAATAGTAAAATCCCAAAGCAGAGTCCAAAGAGGAGTTTGAAGCTCTAGGGAAATTGTGCAGTAAGGCGACCAGTTTCTCCCTGGTAAAGCCAATCTCCAGTTTTTAGCATTCAGCAGCTTGGTTTCTGGACAACACCCAACAGTGAGTTGTTTGGTATATTGATGGCCTGTATCTCCCTAGATTTACCCTCCTCTGCCCTAGTGCTTAAGGGATCAGTTAAGACCCAGATAGTCCGAGTAGTTGGTATCTATAGTTTACTGTTTCAGAATATACTGTAATTTACTATGCACGGCACTAAAAAAGAATCTCTGGCCTTGGCATTCAAGACAGAGCATGGACATGCTGAGAAAGATGTTCGTGTCTACAACAAATAGTCCAATGAGAGGAGCCAAATAAATGCAATAAAATCTACTCCTAATAGTTTATCAGCTTCACCAATGAAACTTGTCTGAGTTTTACTTGACATTTGTATGTGATTTATGCTAGACATTTTTCAGATGTATGGTAGATTCCACAAAGCTTTCAGAATTCATATATACACAATAAGAATTCATTTATAAACACTAAGAATCCATATATATACATATATGCACTTGTATATTTACATTTGATTGTTTTTGGCTCTTGTGCCCAGAAATATGAATGGGAATGGAAGACAAAATTGTTAAATGCTTCTGCTTAGATTGGATTTTGTACAATTCATCTTTGAAATTTACGATGAAAATGAATCTGGCTCAGAATTTGAGAGTGATTTCCGGCAGTCAGTCCACCTTCATGTAGCAATTTGTGCCTTACTGGCATTGACATGATTTTTACTCTAATTACTATTCTTAATGTTTTTATTGAAGAAAATGAAATTCTAATTTTTCTAAGAGTTAAGTGATTAATTACTTGGTGTGATCTTTTATAGGATGTCTGAAATTTAAAACCCATGCCAGATGGATTTGAGGTTTGAGAGAGCTTTAGCTTTTTTTTTTTTTTTTTTAAAGATTTTATTTACTTATTTGACAGAGAGAGGGAGAGCACAAGCAGGGGGAGTGATAGGCAGAAGGAGAAGGAGAAGCAGGCTCCCTGCTGAGCAGGAAGCCCAATGTGGGGCTCAATGTGGGGCTCGATGAGGGGCTCGATGAGGGGCTCGATCCCAGGATCCTGGGATCATGACGTGAGCTAAAGGCAGACGCTTAACTGACTGAGCCACCCAGGCGCCCCAAGAGCTTTAGCTTTTCATTGACAGTTTAGCTGATCAGAAGCAAATTCTAATTATATAGGAAAATCCGTTAGAAAAGAAAAAAGCCAGTTGAAAAGCTCTACCAAAATCCATGAAAAATTAGATGCTGCTTTTTTTTTTCCATAAAAGGTAAGTGCTGGGTTTCTAGAGGTAGTGACACGAAATGAGATTTAAAACTTACATGATATAAACTGTCTGCAATGTGGGTGGTTATACTTGGTGACTTTTTACATTATTCATAACATATTTAGGGGAAAATCAGGTAAAGGTAGTTAAGTACAGGAACCTATTTTAACTCACATTTTATGGCCTTTTACAGAACATTTTCTTTCTAAGCCAAATTTTTTTCTTGGCACTCTAGGTTTTTATTTAAAAGTCAGGTTTTTAAATTTAAAGATCATGAAAGGATGTGCATTTGTGAACAGTTCGAAAGTTTACCCAGTTTGAAACAATATTTCAGTGAGGAAATCTAAGTCACTGTGGCAAAGACTTGATATTTTGCTAAGTTATTCCTTCTTTAAGTTTAAATTTTTAATTATATTTATCGGAGGCGTTACAATGTGTCTAAGCACTCTGTCAATTCCGCAGGATTTAGAAACATTTTATTATGAGGAATTTTTTGTGATCTAAAGAATAAATGTGTTCAGAAAAGTTGACGTAAGTTCAAAAGAAAAGTCTGTGTGCATGTTATCCCTTTAGGTAGGGGATATTTCCTATGATTAAAATAAAGTTAACATTCTCCCCCAGGCAGTGAGGTCTGAAACACATGGGAGGGAGAGACAGCCGTATATCCGTCTCTCAGAATGGTGATTCTCTTTGCTTTACCACCACCAGGGGCCAGTCTGTTGCTGTAATCAGGTCAGAGTTACCAGCACCTTAGCCCTCTGGAAGAGGCAGTATGTTCACTGCAAGCCAGTGAACAAGAGGTTCCAGGATTTCATTGGTGCTAAACATGTGTATTGTGACTTTACAGAACTATCAGAAATCAACATTTGAACTGCTCTTCTGTGGGAAGTCTCAAATATGTTATCTGGGAGGCTGGTAAGTTTTCAGAGAAGTGCTTTGCCTCCTGGTGTCAGAACTTTTAGATCTATTAAACACAAGTGAGGACCTACTATGTGCCAGGCACTGGGGATATATCAAGCAAGAATTTCGTCATATCATATCTCATGCTTCCCCTCTATGGAGGGTACCTTCAGCTGAAAATAAAACCAGAGCTGTTTTCAGCCACTTAAATGTTGAGAAATTCAGTGAAAACAAAATCCAAGAAATGGCCCACATTCTTTAGTTGTGGAACTTTCTATATCAAATATTGGGTGGCACCACAGATTTAACCCATGAATGTTTGTAGACCCTCAGATTGTCCATTAAAAACATGATTTCAGAAGAATTTTGACTCTGTTGCTATTTCAAAAACACTAAACACTTTTGTACTGGAGGTAAATGGTTGAAAGCATCAGTTTGCCAAGAAAAGGCATTTTCTTGTTAATCCTGTTGAAAATTAATTTCCACCATGCCTCAACTCCAGGCAGGTATTTACTTCATTGCCCAAAATAACTGATTGGATGATGTGCGTAAGTTGCATTAAACAACCTCACACCTTCTCCTTCACAACTTTTCATCAACAAGTTTTTTTAAGCCTGGTTGTGTTGTTGACACCACTTTATAATCTGCACATTGTAACTTGGTAGTAAGAGTAACTAGGAAGTATGATAGCCGTCCACTTGCACAGTATTCTTAGAAGTATAAGAATTCCTTTCTGTTTTTTAAAATAGTTTTTAAAAAAGCTTGTACTTTAGAATGAGGCCTGGCATTTTTTTGTTTTGGTTTTGGTTTTTTTGCTTCTTCGTTTTTTTTACTTCTGTTTGATTTTCAGTGATGCCAGAGGAAGTTACATTTCCCGAAGAAAGTTGCTCCTCCATGTTGGGTCCACCCAAAAAGGAATATTATTTATGGATTTTAATAGCTGACGTGGGCCAGGCATATGCTAAACATTTTGCATTCAATCCTAAAAATCCTCTGACAGTGCATCCCACCCCAGAGGTACTAAACTGAAATCTCTGGAGGCGGCACCTGAGACTAGCATCTCAGACAGAGTCAGTTTAAATTTTGAGAACCACGAGCCTGTATTAATATGTACTACTATCACTACTCAACAGACGCAAAAAAAAAAAAAATGGAGATTTAGGAAGTAACTTGCTCAAGGTCCCTATGGCTCCAGTACCTACTGCTTCTCAAGAGAGTTTATGTAAAGTTTGCTCTAAAATCTCAGTCTCCTTCTGAGAAATGACACACAAAGAATACACTGTCTTGCTAACTCGAAGGCCATCTCTGCGGGTCTGTTTAAGGCCTTAGTCTGTTCTCTGCAACGGTGTCAGCTCAAGCCTCCCAGCCTTTCCCATTGCTGTACTCTATCTTTCCGTAATTTGAGCCTCCCACTTCATAGACAGCCCAGGACCCTTTCCTTTCAAGCATGCAGAACCGTGCGGTAGTCCATCAGAAACTGTTCCCATATCCAACATTGGGTGTGAGCCTGCCTAGTGAAAGAATCCTGTGGCTGGCCTCCTCACCCAACTCGGACACCCTCAGATCAAGAAGTCCAGGATGCTGCTGGTTTCTGGGAACTCAAGGTGCCCTCTGAAACACACCCATCTTTAATGCACTAGGTGACTACGGGGGTTCGTTCTTTTAGCTATCTCAGAGTTCATTGTGCCCATATGCCGGTGATCTGTGCTGACCACCCACCATGTGACTCCAGTGAGGTAGCCTGCCCCATCCTCGCTTTCCCATTCTCTGTTCTCACCCTTCCCAAACTCAACCTTCCCTCTTCCCTGCCCTCCTACCATTTCTCCAGTGCCCACTGGGACCCTCCTTCCTGGGTCATGGAACATCATCAACGTTCTCAGCCTATTCGTCACATTTTCCTTCTCCTTCTGACCCCCCTGAGGACATTGTTTTCCCTGCCACACTCTCACGTGGAAGCTGCTTGTTCTCTGGATGGCTCTTAGCGCAGGGGTCAGCATTCTTCTGGATCCTTAATGCCACTGCCTACTATTACTCCTTCACCCAAGTAAGAAAATCCCACTTCTTCGGGTTCATGCCATGTGGCTCAGCCTCTTTGTCCTGTAACGTACTCCTGCTTATTCCATTTCAACTGAGGAGGATTTGGCACCTGGTGCATTGCTCTCTCTACCCTAAGGGCTGCCTCCATCCCAGGACCAGAGATCATGACCTGAGCCGAAGGCAGACGCTTAACCGACTGAGCCACCCAGCGCCTTGTTCGTTGGCTTATTTTATTATCATCTGTCACTTCCACCAATCTGGGAGTTCCAGAGGACAGGGGCTGTGTCAGTTTCATTGACCACTATAGTCCCAGCACCTGGAGCAAAGCTTGGCACACAGACCCTCCAGAAATATTTATTAAATGAATGAATAAATGAGCGAATGAATAAACATTAGCCCTGTACTTTGGAAAGAGGAAGCTCCCGGTGGCTTGTGGTTTCCCTCTGAGTGGAGACTGTCAGGGTAACTTTCATTGCTGTAGCAGAGTTGAGGCTAAGGAGCCAGGACTTTGAAGAGACCATGCAGATGGCTTTTATGCTTTAATAGGGACTGGAAAGCTGAGCTAGGAAAAAGCCTTCACCCACACACTGAATGCTGATCTAGGCTAAAGAAACGTTTTGCTACAGTTGGGAAGGTGAATCATTCTGGGGTTTTGTGGGATTCCCCAGCACTGATGTCAACGGAAGCTTTTAGAGAAGGCCCTAAATTTCTCAGGTAATACATGGAAAGGGGCCTTCTGAAATACTGTAGAAACTGCAAAGCATAGACCGGTTTAGTTGATTATTAGTTTTCTGTTTTGTAGGAAGAATTTAGGAGAGGAGAATTTCAGTTTATAGGTTGCCTCGATTGCCTTAACCAGGTGAATCCCATTGAAAATCCTCAGTGGCAGCACATTTCACACTTTGAAGATGGATTTGATTCTCAGAAATACTCAAAAGCTATTTGGAGCCAAGTCCCATGTGGGTGGCAAATCTGGGAAATATCGTTCTGGAAACTTGGACCTTAATTCTGCCTCCTTTCTACCCCCTGATGGAAGAAGCTCTGCTGGAATGACTTGGAGGTAAATAGGACATTGTGCTTCTTTTCTTTGGCCCACAGAGGAAGACTTACATTCTCAGGGGAGAAGAAATGATGGCCTAGAGAACATCTTTTTTTCTCTCCAGCACAATGATTCCCCAAAGCTGTGTCCTTTGTCTTTGTGTTCAGCCCACTGGCAAAACCTCAGGTGCTTGGCCGGGACCCGGGGGGTGGAGAGGGTGTACTTCCAAAGCTCTTCTCAGTCTATATTTGCAGAACCCAGATGAATATTTAATTAGTTCTGTACTCCAGGCTACTCATAACAGGATTTCACAGGGTTGGGATGTGGGGATGAAAAGAGAGGCCTTGCACCTCTAGTTTAGAATCCTTGTCCCTAGAAGCTTGCACTATCACAGGGTCTCGGCCACAGGCCTGGAGGTGTTCTCCCATGGGTGCTCTCTATGATGGCAGAGAATGTCCCACTCAGAGTCCCCCTTTCTCTCTTCTCGTCCCCCATCCTTAATCTACCTCCTTTACCACATGAGTAACTGCTATTCTTACCCCACATCCCCTCTCTGCTGCTCAGATGAGTAGGGGAAACAGGCATTCTGGGGTTGGAGGGGGGCAGAAAAGAATTGCCTTGCCTTTGTTTTCTGTGTTGTTTTGTTTTGTTTTGTTTTGGGTGACTTCTAAATTCCTTTTTCTAAAAAATCGGACATCTTGCATCGTGAGGATTAATACCCTGTGGCTACATCTCCAGGTTTACAATTAAGACTCATACTCTCTCTGCTCACATGGTTCTTGGGCCTTTGGGACTTAAAAGAGCATCTGCCTCCTTTTAAAACCTGGAGTAACATTACCAAGTCCCTTTCTATTAATGTGAGCTTAACAGAAACCACGTCTGATTTCCCCTTCTCAATTTCCTGTTTTCTTCACCCTCCGACATCAGACAGAGATGTTATAAATGATGGTGGCCTGTATCGAATTACTGCTTTTGGTATTGTAATTTAAGCAAGCCTAGGTGTGAGGACCTACCTGCCATTTCTAACACCATCTACATGGGGAAAGATCTTCTATGTTCCAAATAAGGACAGACAGGCAAACTAGTAGACCTAGTGTTACCGTGGAAACAGTCTCTATGTGTATGCATGGGTGGTCATACACATAACACACATAAAGGCAATGCTCTGGGCCATTCTCTCTGTGACAATCCTTTTGGGGCCTTGGCGAATCTGTGGCCTCACTGAGTATTACTTTAAGGTAGGCTACACTGCTCTACCAAGTAGACTCGTAAGGTAAGGGAAGTTTATTTCTTCCTTTCTTAAGAGTCCAGGACAGATGCTCTGGGTCTGGAGCTGGAAGGATGGGGTTCTGTTTCCACTGCCACTCAGGGGCCCAGGCTGATGGTGGCTCCGCCATCTTCAAGCCATAGGAAGGGGAAAGGCTGGGAGGTATATTCACGGGACGTGTGATGGCCCAGGCCCCGAAGTAGCTTGCCTCACTTAGGCTCACGTTACTTCGGTGAGAACCCAGTCCTTTGCCTTTCGTAAAGCCTGGGAGGCTGCGGATTGCCAGCCAGCGGTGCGCCTAGCAGGAGGAGGTGGATAGATAGCGGTGGCCGCAGGCTGCTTCTGCCTCGCTGCGGCAGGACTTCTTTTAGACTGAGTCACATCAGGCGAGAGGCCCTGAACTGACCCTCGGCAGGACATCAGCATATGTTTCAGACTGTGACAGATCGGTGGGAAGTCCTGAATTGACAATCAGAGGGTCACCAGCACGGCCCCCTCTTGGGTCCTGGTGGCTGCAGGTGCTATGCTTTGCCTTCCTTCTTCAATCCCTGGCTCAGCTGGACTTCCAGGTCCTTCCTTGGCTCTCCTCCTGTGCCCTGCTCCCCGGCAGTGTGACCTCAGGCTCACAGTCTCTCCTTGCTACCCAGGATCTGCCAACGGAGCTTCCTGGTCCCTTATTCAGCTGCCTGCTGGACTCCTTGGCTTTTGGATCATGTACCTTGTGAGTCCCCTTGTGTTCCTTCTAGTGCAGAGAACAGCTCTGGGGCTCTGAGTCCTTGTCGTCATGCCCCACGCCCGGGACACTGCGCTTCATGGCCTCCCATTGGCTTTGGCACTTTGGTTTCCTCCTTTTTTCTCCTCACCTCCATCTGACCTCCCTCCGGGCTGGTTTGGACTTCTTCTATCTTCTATCTTCTTCTCCTTCTTCTCCTTCTTCTTCTTCTTCTTCTTCTTCTTCTTCTTCTTCTTCTTCTTCTTCTTCTTCTTCTTCTTCTTCTTCTTCTTTCTTTTTAAAGACTTTATTTTATTTGACACACAGAGAGACACAGCGAGAGAGGGAACACAAGCAGGGGGGAGTGGGAGAGGGAGAAGCAGGCTTCCCGCTGAACAGGAGCCCGATGCGGGGCTTGAACCCAGGACCCTGGGACCATGACCTGAGCCGAAGGCAGACGCTTAATGACTGAGCCACCCAGGCGCCCCTCTGGTTTGGCCTTTTTGAAGTTGTCTCTTTCACACTGAAACATGCTCAGCTTTTTGCTCTCCCAAGCTGCAGACTGTGTCTATATTGAGGGCCTAGAGCTGAGGGCCTAGCTCCTCCTTCCTGTGAGGAGCCCCCTAACTGGAAATCTTCTATGGCCCAAGCAGTTCAGAAGACATAGAGACATAAAATGCACTCAGTAAGAATCCTCACTTCACATATATCAACAGCCTTGTAGTGGTGGGATTTATTTATTTATTTATTTTAGATTTTATTTATTTATTTGACAGAGAGAGAGCACAATCAAGGGGAGAGTTAGAAGGAGAGGGAGAGAAGCAGACTCCCTGCTGAGCAGAGAGCCCGACCTGGGGCTCAATCTAATAACCCAGAGACCATGACCTGAGCGGAAATCCAGAGTCTGACACTTAACCAACTGAGCTACCAAGGTGCCCCAGGAAATTCTTTTTATAGTGAAGATTTAGATGACTTAAGCATTGGCTACTCAGCCCTTAAAATAAATACTACAAATGAAGCAATGACAGAATAGACAATAGGAAAGGCTAAGCATATAGCCCTCCTGAGGAAGATTTTATCAAAAACTAAAGAGAAAAGCAGTTTAAGAACTGTATATACTAGAAAGATGTAAAGCTAGATATTTATTGCACTATTCTAAAGCTTGCTTTGTCATTGTACTTACACTGTGGCTTGCTTGTGCTTTTCACAGCATTATAACTACATGTTAAAATGAGGATCCGTCTCAATAAAAATATGGCAGCCATAAAGAGAAATATCATCTATGCAGGCTAGAAGTTGACCTGCTCAAGAAATTCTTCGGACACTCCTTTGTATCATCTGGCTAAGTGAACCTGGAGAAGGAATTGTAAATTATGGAATAATAGTCAAAATTCCAAAAGGGAAATCTGCTAGGTAGGAAATGAGTGCTTTTTTAAAGAAGCTAATTTATGTGAAATGAAGGAAAAAACTGATGGATGGTTTAAAAGGAAACGTTTGACTGAAGCCTGCCTGCTGTACCCATAGCTACCTGCCCACAAGAATGGGGCTCCCTGGTGACAGCTACACTAATTATAGAAAAACAAGTTGAGTGGAAGAAGATGAATTATGTAAATTTACATTGACTGAGAATCCTGTGTTGGAGCATTTAGGAATTTTGGTTATTAAAAATAAACCTAAGATTTTCTTACATTGAAAAACATTTGAACTGAAGGATAATTTGCTAGAGTCTTAGCATGAAATCTGGATCAGCAAAAATAATATCTATTCACATTACTGTAAATTACTTGCAGGTAACAGCCATTTTGTGGATGTGAGGGGGAATTTAAAGTTTTAGGTTCTAACTTTACATGTGATTTTTTGTTCATAAAAAAAATAATAGGGACCCCCCAAAATCACCTTTTTCATAAACCCTTGCTGTTAAAATAGAAGCCTGCCACTTTCTCTGTTCCATTTCAAGCAGTTTTCTTATTCTAAAATATAAATCTATCTTGAGGGCTGAGGATTAGAAAACAATAAAGAAAGGAAAACCACTCAATCTTCTAAAAGAAAACATTTTTTATTTGTGTTCCGAGATGGGCCATTGAAATCAATACCTTCATAAGGAGGATTCTTTACACATTTAGAAATTTGATAAAGTCAGTTTTAGCGACTGTGTTCACAAAAGCAAATGAAACTGGTATTTAAAAATTTTTCTTAGTGAAACATTACTCAACACTTAATTCAATATGCTGTAATTTTAAATGAATCTTTTTTTCTACTCAGACACATTGAAGATGCAGCTACACTGTTTCAGTCACCCACACTCTGAACCAAAAAATGACTTATTGCTTGGTGCATATCAGGAAGGTGGAGGCCTACCACTAACGCAGCCCAATTCACACGGCAGGTTCCTTTCTCACTCACTCCCCACCATCATAGCACTTTGACTAAGTGGGGCGAGCACTGTTACATCGGGGTCGGAAAAATGTGTGAATGCAGATAGCCCTGTATTTCTTGCGACTCTTAACTCTCAAGTATGTATAGTTTAATAAAATCTACAGTTCAGGAGAGAATACCCAAGCTTTTTTCCAATACAGATCTTTCATGATCTGTCTTACAAACGAAAACCCCTGTGCAGACAGACAAAGGACAGCTTGAGGATACTGAGCGTTCGTATTTAGCACTGACACAGCATTTTCATCTGTAACGTGCCTTACAAACATTAACTAATTAAGAAGAACAACACCCCTGCAAGGTATTTAGCAAGATGCAAAAATGAAAAGCTACAAGCAAGACAGACAGGATGCATAAATCATGAAGTGTTAAATCAACATGACCTGAAAACCAGCAGGACTCCCTCCCCCTTTTCTTGCCACCACCGTCTTTTGGGACAGGCAAGAAGTCAGATTTTATGCCAAGTGATTGGGGTGGGGGTGATGTCTGGGTAGGGGTGGGTGGGAGGATGGTGAGATAGTTCCAAGTATCACATTTCCAAAAGGGAAATGTTCTACTACCTCAGAGAAGGGGTTTCAAGAACATAACCCTTTTAGAAATACCCCAGAGAATAGAAAATCAATACGGTGTTTAATTAATCTACTGCAGATCGACTTCACATAAAGGAGCCCCAACCAGGAAGGTCCTCTGCTAGGAAATCTGACAGTGAGCAGTTGGAGAGTCTAAGAGGGCAGGAGAATGCCCTGTAGTATAATTTTCAGTTTTTGTTCTTTAAGGGGTGGGGGAGGGCATCCTGACTACCCTGTGGTCCTCCCACAGATTTTGCTCACTTGCTCTCTGAAAGCGTTCTCAGTAGGTAATAGCATTACACAACAGTGAGGGCAATCAGTTCCGTAGCTTGTAGAGGAAGGAATAGAGGGTCATTCAGAAGAATCTGCCGGCCAGGGCTTTGGATGAAGAAGACTAGGATTCTAAATAGCGCCATGATGCAAGTCTCTGTCTCGTCACCTCGTATGGTTTAATAATCTCTATCTCAAACAGGATGCTAGAACATGAAATAGGATGGATGGAAACAGCACTTGAAGTGCAGAGCGGGTACTCCATGAACTGCCGTTCTCCTTACTGCCTTGGGTGTGCTACAGATACGAAGCAGGTGCACTCCTGTCTCAACCACAGGAGGTCCCCATCTTAGACGCAGTTCCTAGAGTCTGGTCAGATGCCCTTGAGTTGCACTGTCCATCTAATGCGTTGGCCAGGAGCCACACGTACTACTGAGCATTAGGCTAGTTCAAATTCAGACGAGCTGTCAGTATAGACCACATGCCAGATTTCTAAGGCTTAGTTAGAAAAAAATGTAAAAGTTTATATTTATTACATGTTGAAATGAGAATATTTTGGAAATAAGGTGTTAAACAAAATATATTTTAATATATTTATATAAATATATTTGTATATTTATATTTTTACATAAAAAGTAAAATACTTTTTACTTTTTAAAATTGTGGTTATGGAATACTTAAAGTTACATATGGGGCTCGCATTTGTGGTTCACATTACATTTCTATTGTACAGTGTTGGCCTAGAACATAACTCTCAAGTATCTTAGATCACACAATTCATCAATGAACTGAGCCTGGGTGGCTCAGTTGGTTAAGCGTTTGCCTTTGACTCAGGGCACGACCCAGGGTCCTAGGATTGGGCCCCACATTGGGGTCCCTGCTCAGTGGGGGTCTGCTTCTCCCTCTGTGCTCCTTCTCTCTTTCTCTCTGAAGTAAATAAACTCTTAAAACAACAACAACAACAATTCATCAATGAAAAAAAGTTTGAGAATGCACCCCCAAAATGTAAATTTTTTGTTAGAAGTTTACTTTATGGGGTGCCTGGGTAGCTCAGTTGGTTAAATGTCTGCCTTCAGCTCAGGTCATGATCCGGGGTCCTAGGATCGAGCCCCGCATCGGGCTCCCTGCTCAGCGGGGAGTCTGCTTCTCCCTCTCCCTCTGCCTCCCTGCCCCGCCTCACTTGTGCTCTCTGGCTGTCTCTATCTCTCTGTCAAATAAATAAAATCTTTAAAAAAAATTTACTTTATGTACATTAGAAAACATACAAAAATAGGAAGCAAACATGAATAGAAGTCTCAGTATCTTCTCCCCACATCCCAATGGTCACCATGTGTACCCCTGGGATGTGCACATGCTCCTTTGGAAATCGCTACCTTAGAACTGGCTCTTGATGAGGCAAAGGACCCATTTATCACACTCCTTTGGGGAGTAGGGGAACTGGGTGCTTATAATGGGAGAGAAACAAAATTACAATAAAAATTGAAACAATACACAGATTACACAAGTACAACCAAAGTAAAATATTACAAATGTTACACCTTGAGTTAAAAAAAAAAAAAGGCTAGCAGGAGGCTCTCCTCAGTTGCAGCTGCAGAAGTTAGTTGGTTGGGGGGCAAGTGGAGGAGGGGCCAAGTGAGAGGCAGCGAGATCTAACGGGAAGCTATCTGTACACAGAAATTTACATAAGATTGCAAAATTGTCAATTGTTGGAATCAAAGATTATGGGGGAGGGACTAAGGCAGATGCTGCTTATGATCTTCTCTCCCTGCCCATGACCCCCCTCCAACCCCCCCAATATTCCCCCACCCCCTTACAGTAAAGAGGAACAGGCTCTGAGTTTCTAAAAGTTTATTAAGAAGAGAAGGAAAGGAAAGAACAAAGTGGAGAAGGAGCCAGTGCCTATGTTTTCAGGTTCTATGGGCAGGGGCGATGGAGTCCCACTCCACATAGGGGCCCCAGAGGTGACAAGACCTTTCTGATGACAAGTGTAGGGAGATGCTAAGATTTGAAGGTAGCAGTGAAAGACTCCTCTGCCCAAGTTTGGACCAAGAACCAAAGAGATTATGGGATTGGACATGGCATGGGAACCTATGTACACTAGAGACCAGAGGACCTGCCCCACGTGTTCTAGAAAACATGAGACCATCTGGGACTCTTGAATGACCTAGGGAGAGAAGGATTCCAAATCATGCCTGAGATTAATTTCCTGGTAGTAGAATTATTTGAAATAGAAATGTGACAAGTTTTTTTTTTTTTTTTAAAGATTTGATTTATGTATTTGAGAGAGAGAGAGAACATGAGGGGGGCAGGGAGGGGCAGAGGGAGAGGGACAAGCTGACTCTCTACTGAGTGGGGAGGCCAATGTGGGGCTCGATCCCAGGACCCCGAGATCATGACCTGAGTTGAAATCAGACGCTCAACCAACTGAGCCACCCAGGCGCCCCTGAAATGTGACAAGTTGTTAATGAAAAATATCTTAATTTATAAATGTACATAGTTACATAATTTGAAACGTCAAATAGAAATGAAAATAAAAGTCCCTCACCCCACCTCCACACTTTAGATTCCCACTTCCCAGGAACAACCACCTTCAACTTTTTTAGCTATTTCTTCCCACATTTACCTCCATAATTCTAAATAAGGTAATTCATACTACTTCTGAAGTTTTTGAGTTTTATATATTATCTAAGGACTTCTCACTATGGAAAATAAAAGTTCAACTCCCTTACACAGACACACACACACACACACACACACACACACACTCTACCTCCCCTCCATCCTCTCAATATAGTTATATCACAATTTCACAATTTTGGTTATTTATAGATGATTTACATTACTATATCAGTTTTATTTATAGGGGAACCAGGTAATACATTATGATTTCCTTTCTTGAATGACTTGTTTTCTAGAGTTAGTTAGTACCTAAAAACACAAAACCAAACAACTTGGCTTAGTTTTCTGTATACCCATTTATCACTCATTCATCTTCAAATTTTCTCACTACACACTAGGGCTCTCTCAATTTGTTCAAACATGAGGAAATGTGTCATTTTCTGTCATTTCTCATTCTCCTGCACTCACCTCGCCTGGAACGTGCTTGTCACCTGGGGCTTCCCTCCCACATCAGTCCCATCTTTCTGTCCCGTGTCCTTATCTCTGGCATTTGGTCAGCTGTTCTTGTTTACTCATTTAGTTCCCGTTTAATGAGGGCTCAGAAAGACGCACAGATCATTTTTAGAGGATGGCTGCTTGTCGGGTAGTAGGAATGTGGTATTTCCCCACCTCACTCTTGTAGGGTACATGATAGCACCACACAGAACCAGGAGCACCTGAAAACCGCGAGCAGCACAAGACCAATGACACACCGAAGTGAAGTCCCTTCTTTCAGCTGGAGCTGACTCCAACTATCATCACAACCGGTGGACTTCACAGAGGAAGGCAGAGTCCTCATACCCTAGGAGCACAGAGATTTTGGTCTACAAATACTGGATTTAAGTAATTCATAACATGTCATTTTGTAAGTTCTGCAAAGTAGCTCTTAGACATATGGGAAAGTAAACGCTTAGGTGACTGTGGGCCATTCACCTCTAAGAACCAAAGCAGCTCCTATGGCCAAAATGGAACTTTTTGGGGCGCCTTGGTGGCTCAGTTGGTTAAGCGACTGCCTTCAGCTCAGGTCATGATCCTGGAGTCCCGGGATCGAGTCCCACATCGGGCTCCCTGCTCGGGGGGGAGTCTGCTTCTCCCTCTGCCCTTCCCCCTCTCATGCTCTCTCTCTCTCTAATAAATAAATAAATAAATCTTAAAAAAAAAAACCAAAACAAAAGTGGAACTTTTTGAACAAAAACACACTGTAATAGATTGAGATATGGAAAATATGCTAAAATGTGTGAGTTCATAAGAACACAAAGATTAAAACCTAAAATATTCCTTGGTCATCTTTGGAGGATGCTCATTATCCTGAAAACCAGCAAATAAAAGGCAAACATCCTGCGTTCCCTGAAACAAACAAACCCTATACCTCAGGGTAACCAATAGATGACGTGGGAGAGTTCTTTTTTTTTTTTTTAAAGATTTATTTATTTGACACAGAGAGAGAGAGACAGCCAGAGAGGAAACACAAGCAGGGGGAATGGAAGAGGGAGAAGCAGGCTCCCGGCTGAGCAGGGAGCCCAATGTGGGGCTCGATCCCAGGACCCTGGGATCATGACCCGAGCCGAAGGCAGACGCTTAACGACTGAGCCACCCAGGCACCCCATGGGAGAGTTCTTTTAAAAACACATTCTAAGGGCACCTGGGTGGCTCAGTCGGTTAAGTGTCTGCCTTTGGCTCAGGTCATGACCCCAGGGTCCTAGGATTTAGCCCCGCATCTGGTTCCCTACTCAGCAGAGAGCCTGCTTCTCCCTCTCCCTCTGCAGCTCCCCCTGCTTGTGCTCTCTCTCTCTGTGTCAAATAAATAAATAAAAACCTTTTAAAAAATAAATACAGCAAATAAAAACTCATTCTAGCTAATACATGAGGAAGGAGTAAATGATATTGCAACCTCTAATGAAATAACAAATCCAGGCAATGTTCATCAGTGGCCTCTGAAATCATTTGTTGAAAACTGATGGGGAACATTATAATAGATGGATCAAGCTGACAACACCTGATCGGCTGAGAACAGGCTGAAAACCATGATTGATCTTAATCTTACAAAAAAAAGAGTCAAGCAGACATTGTGTGTCTCCGGTGATATAAATAGGAAGCACACAACATTGCCAATAAACTCTTTTTGCCAACAAATCACACATAATCTGATCGAGTCTCTAGATTTTACTACCATTATCAAAGAAAATGGAGGGTGCAGGAACATGAAAGATGGACATTATAGGGATGCAGTCAACAAAATCAGGTTATAGGCACCTGTACAGGCCAAATGGCAGTTTCTTCCACAAATAGATTGCAAAGAAAAAGGAGTACCTGTAGATTTAAAGACTCAGAAACACCCGAATCATACCAACTATTAAAAGAAGCAAACAAACAAGACTTTACTGGACAACCAAGGAAATATGATCACTGACTGCATATTTGGTGATATTAAGGAACTGTTATTAAGTAGTTAAGGTATGGTACTGGTGTTGTGATTATGTTTTAAGATTTGTTGTTTAGGGGCGCCTGGGTGGCTCAGTCATTAAGCGTCTGCCTTCGGCTCAGGTCATGATCCCAGGGTCCTGGGATCGAGCCCCGCATTGGGCTCCCCGCTCCACGGGAAGCCTGCTTCTCCCACTCCCACTCCCCCTGCTTGTGTTCCTGCTCTCACTAGGTCTCTCTCTGTCAAATAAATAAATAAAATCTAAAAAAAAAAAAAAAGATTTGTTGTTTAGAGGTACATACCAGAGTAAAGAGAGGCTTATTTTTTGGCTTGTCTTCTTTGTCCCACCAACTCTTATCCCGCGGGATTGGCTCTCTTTACAACAGAGTCAGAAACCTAGTGTAGATGCCCAGGCCTCCTCTGGCTTGTCACAGAGCCCACGCTGTGTGGGCCCTTGGAATCAGACTGGGTCTTCAGAGCCAAGGAAGATCCAGCATGGCTGGCACTGTGAGTGGTAGTAATTGCTGAGTGTGAAAATGTGTGCCAGGGCCAATGCTAGGGAGTATTGGGGCCATGGTAAATTGAAGAGCGCATGCTCTATCTGAAAGCATTCAAATTCGATGACACACAGAAAGAGAGAGAACACTGGAGACCAAAGAGCACGGTCTAAGCTATAGACTTTCGTCAAATTCATGATCCCTGCAGTAGACCCAAACCTTATCCTATACTTGAGCTTTGAATCTAGACTTTTCTTGGAAGCACAACTTTTGGCCATATCCATTTCTTTGACAGCCCATAGAGAACTCTGACTAGCTATCGCCTGGTCAGAGTAGATTAAAAAATATTTCACTTATCAAACTGACAAAGCAAGAATGGGTAGGAAATGCACGACCAGGAAAAAGGCTGTCCCATAGGGAGCCTGTCTGTGTTGACCTAATGATAAGAATCTGTACACCAAGGGTGTGAGCCAGACAGGAAATCCATCCTGGTGGAGAGTCAGAAGTGCCCCAGTCAGGACTGACAGGCTGTGGCCACATTGATTGGCTCCAAAGGGCATCCATTATACACAAAGGCAAAGGGCATGTCTAGACTTTGCAGTCACCAGAGATTTTCTTGGACACTGTAAGGGAGTAAAGGGCAGTGGGAGGAGGATTAAGGGCCTAGGAAAGAAGCAGAAACCTACTTCTTTCCTCCCTGTGACTGGTTGATTTTTATTCAATTTAAAAATAATTCTGAGGGGCTCAGTCGGTTAAGAGTCTGCCTTCGGCTCAGGTCACGATCCCAGGTCCTGGGATGGAGTCCCACATTGGGCTCCCTGCTCAGCAGGGAGTCTACTTCTTCTGTCCCTCCCACCCATTGTGCTCTCTCTCTCTCTCAAAAATAAATAAATAAAATCTTTAAAAAAATAATTATGAGATTCTCCCTCCCTAAGTATTAGAGAAATATCTGTGGTAGGACAGTATTACAAAAAAACAGGATTTTTGGTGTGTTTTAGGATCTTGCTGATAGGATTAGCTCATGTGGTGGGTTAATAGGAAGGCTGACCATATCAACTTCTGTGTTGTCAAGAACAAATACTTACTGAGAGTACCCTGTAAAGGAACCGTACCAAACCCTGTGGGAGATATGGACATGAATAAGATGCAGTTCCTGCCTTGTCAGATCTTTCAATACAGATGATGATCTAAGATCATAAAATTACATTCTAATACATAATGTGGTAAATATCAATGGCTGTGAGATCAGGAAAGGCTGAGATAGAAAGGCAAATCTTCACAAAAGATCTGGGAAATGATGCTAGCTTTGAAGGATGGCCCAAATTTTAGTAGATGTTAAGGCGGGGAGAGAGCCTTCTTATCTAATTCTTTCATGATATACTAGATGTTGTTTGCATTCCCTCTAAAGAAGCTGACTTGTCCAAAGGCTCTTCTAGGCAGTCATGTTTTAATACCCATGACCTCTGTTCCAGCAAGTTAAGTGAAAGTTGGCTACATGACCCAGGAATGTTATTCTCAGGTGTGGCCTGACCAGCATAGCCCGGCTTAGAATGACCTTCTGAGCCCTTGAGAGTCTCCTTTTTGACAATTTAAAGGTAGAGACATGAAAAGAGCTCAAATGAAAGGATGCCATGTGTAAGTCAAAGTTCTGAAGAACTTTGGTGGTGGTACTAGGCTACCTAGGAGCCTGAGGACTTTCTGGTTCCAGTTGAGGGTGTCCTTGTAATCCTCCACCTCTAAGTGACTTGAAGTAAATGGAATGGATATCTGTTTAACCAAATCATCTGATTAAATTACATGGACAAGATGAATGGAAATGGTAACTTTTTGCCCTCTCTCTTAGCTCTGAGGCTCTCTTGGTACAAATACCTTGAAAGTCATCTTAGAATTTTTATGGTAGACATTACCCTTACATTTGCATGCAACAGGAAGTGAGAAGTGGCATGAGTTAACCAGAACTTCCAGTTTCTCTTTCTCTTACTTCCAACTTCTCTCTCCCCCTCCCTCCTTGTCTCACGGATGAAATGAGAGCGATGAGAAATTTAAGGTGAGAAATATAATCAAACCTGGTGTAGAGCCAGCACACGACTGTGACTGGATGTGGTCTACAAATCTGATTCTGAGCTTGTAACTAGTTGGGGGGAAATGTGGTTAATAACAACCTTTTTAGTATTTGTAAGACAGAAGTAAAGCAGTTGAGGCCCAATGGAAAGACCTCTCACGGGTCCTCATGAGGGAAACCCCACGTCATCCTTAACCAATGAAAGACAGGTGGCTCTTTCTTCGAATATCCATTACACCAACGAAGAGCATAACACCAAATTTGGCTAAGGAAGGGAACTCTCCTTGTTTTAAGTATGAACATTGATGTTTGATTTGATCCCAAGAAAAAGTCTAAGGAGGGAAAATATAACATGCCTAGAGGAGTGGACAGCCTTCCAGTCCTCCAGGAAATGTTTGATGAATAGCATTCCTTGAATTAAAGAATAGAGAGGTTATATCCTTCATGGCAGAAATTGGATATAGCTGTTTCACAGTAGATGCATATTTCTGACATTTTGATATGCAAATAATCAATGGAGCAGGTGTTTGGCATCAAAGAGACAAACGTGGATAGGTGACACCAGAAGATCTTCCAGTTTAGGTATGGGTCTCAATAGAACATCTGAGCAGGAGTGGGGTTGGTAGGGTCCTAGAGGCCTGTGGGAATTACTATGGCCCACCACGATCCCTGCAGCATGTATTTTGTGGAGGACCTTAGAAGTTCCAGTATGGATGATTGCTTACAATGGAATAATTTTGTAACGTTTATTGGCAAGTTGTTCTCCCTTTGCCTAAAATCATGGTAATGCCATGTTTATTTTATCTATTTTTAAATGTGTAAAACATACTGACTGCCTGGCACTTGTCCATGCAGAAGAAAGTGGCTAGAGCACAAGAGGAAAATATTATATAGAGCTTTATTTGACAAGCTGATTTATTTAAAAATCAACAAAGTGGCTAGTGGAACTTCAGGGTAGTAATTTCACATCTATATTAACCTTTAATGAGCCCCTGTGGTTTCTTTAAAATCTATATTACCTGTGTAAAAAAAACCTATTCATTAGAAATCCAGTCTCTGATTTTGGTAACAGAGCCAATATTCATATCCCACAGAGGCCAATTCTAGCGAGCTTCAAAATCCAAGATATTTAACTTTGTGAATATAAGACTTTAGTATCAACACTTATTTCCTATGCTGTCAGTTGAAAGAATATGCTGACCACCTACTGTAACTAATTTAACTGGTAAATGGTTGAGACATTAATGGATAAAACAACAGTGTTGTTAATATTTTCTTAAGAAAATAACTTCTATACTTACATTGGGCATATTTTCAAGTAATCATTTTCTTGCCTGACGTTTTAATATATAACTTTATAATTTATTTATAAAGAAAAATGTGTTTGTCGATTCCAATTGCTAGTTCTGTATTTTTCTCTGAAACTGTAAAAGGAGAAAGTCTAATTGGCCTAATTAATTAGTGTCAACCCCTCTGGGCCAGGACTTTTGGGTCAGGCTTAGTCTAAGTTATTGGCCAGACTATAATTCAGGCCCCACTCCTGATCCATTCAGTGACCGCCCTTTGCTCAAGGAATAGTCCAGGTCATAGCAAAAGACTGAGCAGGATGGGTTCTGTTAAGAGGATGGAGGGGTTGCTGGCATCGTGGTTGATGTGTTTCATATCAGAAGTTTCCAACCTTTCTTTATTGTAAACAACACTGACGTACACCCTTGTTTTATATCTTTTTGCACTTGTCCATTAACTCTGTTAGGATAAATTTCTAGAAGAGTAACTAAGTCAAAGGATCTGAAAACTTTTAATTTTGTTACCTATCCTGCCATATTTTACCATATGTTCATCTCTTACTGAACACCAAGAATATAATACCCCTTCTTTCCATGTGGATAGACATAAAAGAAATACAAGTTTTACTTCTGCAATCAGCTCACAAAAATGGTTGAGCCTTACCACTTGGCTCTCCTTCTTGTTTTTCTGTGAAACTGTGACGAAAGACTTTTAATGTTATGTTTTGGGAAATAGTCACATCTCTAGAATTTTCTTACTTCAAGGAAAGGTGAGGGCAGCTTGACTGCTGCTAGGGAGGCTAGCATCCAAGGGAGCAAAAAAGATAAAATTCCAGGTGCTCTTTTTCACTTAATTTTGCAAGTTCTGTAAAAGAGTAAAACAAAAAACAGAAGCCAAACGGCCCTCAGTGTGGGGGCACAGCTGACAGAGTCTGGAAAGTGAGCCTGGCTGTTGTCTCTGGAAATGCTGCGTTGGTATTCGGCCCTATGGGCCACAGTGCCTGGTCTGAGTGGTTCTGCTGCCAGACTGGTTCAAGTAGAAGAATTCTCCCCTCTGCCTTTTCTGTATACTTCCCTTGGTGTAGAGCTTCTCAGACTTGAGAGGGCAGAGACATGCCTGGACGTTTGTTGAAAATGCAGATTCCCACACTCCAAGCCCTGAGATTCTAATTCGGTAGTTCTGGGGCCCAAGAGTCTAGATCTTTAACAAGTTCCTCAGATGACTCTGGTGCAGGTGCTTGGTAAACCCCACTTTGAGAAAAATTGCTTTGGGGACTTAATGGGTACTTTTTGGGTGGGAGGAAATAAAAAGTAAAAATTGTCTATTTAACAAAATTTTCCTATAAAAAATGGTTATGCTACTCTTTGTTTCAGTAAGTCAGATCTGGATGCATCTTTTTTGTTTTGTTTTGTTTTTAAGATTTTATTTTTAAGTACTCTGTGCACCCAATGTGGGCCTCAAATCTGCAACCCCAAGATCAAGAGTTGCATGCTCCACTGATTGAGCCAACCACGCACCCCAGATCTGGATGCATCTTAAAGAAGAAATTGAACTCTGTTTCAAACCCAGTACTTCCCTAACAAGAATGCTGCTGGCCCTTGCTTTCTCTTACTATCCATCCTTTTTAATTAACTCATGTGTCTCACAGTCTTCCATTCCTAACCTCTCTGGTTCTCCTGTTCTTATTGGCCCCTGCCAGAATCCACTGAGGAGCTCTAGAGTTTCTTCTGATTCAACTTTAGGAATTAATATTTTGAGGACAAGTCCCTGGGACAGGTCAGAGATTGTGTGAGGAGGCCATTTGGCTGTCCGCCAAGGATAGACCCCATTATCTGGATTAATTAGAACCTGGTTTTTGGTCTTGAAGGTTCATGCCCTTAATTTTGTCAACAAACAAGGTTGGATCTGTTTGTGAGCAGGTTCACTTTAACCAAACTCACAACATCTGGTGCACACAGTCAGCATGACATGCATTTGTTTATAGTTAGAAAGGAACTGCACATTTGCATTGACATGGACTTCTCCACATGCCAGTGGTTTGGGAAGCTCAAGTATAATCAGAAGTTTGCTTCAGAATAAGGAAGGTTAAATACACAATTTGCTCTCTGGATGCCTCAAGGCTGATGCATTCATTCATCTCCACAATTGAGATAGCCTTGCTAATCTTGCTGACCAGTTATGCCTTCTGAGGGATACATTTATTTTGTAGGTTTGTTAATGCAATCAGGTAAAGTTTTTGTTTTGTTTTTTAGGATTTATTTTTAAGTAATCTCTGCACCTAACGTGGGGCTCAAAGTCACAACCCTAAGATCAAGAATCACATGCTCTACTGACTGAGCCAGCCCAGCACCCCTGCCATCAGGTAAATTTTTTTCTGACCGGAGAATTATTTTATTTTATTTTACATTATTTTATTTTATATGTTTATGTTTGTTTTTTATTTTTTTAAAGATTTTATTTATTAGAGAGAGAGAGAGAGAGAGAGTGGGGAGGGGCAAAAGGGAGAGGGGAAGAGGGAGAAAGAATTTGAAGCAGACTCTGCAATGCTGGCTCCATCTCAGGACTGCAAGATCATGACCTGAGCCAAAACTAAGAGTCAGACACTTAACCAACTGAGGCACCCAGGTGCCCCCAGAGAGCCATTTTACGTCTTCAAAGTGTTTTTGCCTCTCTCTGCTTTCCTCCTTTCTTCCTTTTTTTTTTAAAGATTTTTTTTTTAATTTATTTGTCAGACAGAGAGAGAGAGTGAGCACAAGCAGGGGGAATGGCAGGCAGAGGGAGAAGCAGACTCTCGCTGATCAAGTTGCCTGACACAGGGCCATCCCAGGACCCTGGGATCATGACCTGAGCCAAAGGCAGATGCTTAACTGACTGAGCCACCCAGGCGTCCCTTTTCTTCCCTTTTTTATTCCTTTCTTTCTTTTTATTTGTTTTACAAGTAATTCCTATTATCCTTTTCTAGCTCAATATGGATTGGGAGGTAGGGATGTAGTTTACAATGACTGAGTTAGGCACTTCACAGTTGTTCCCTGGTATTTCTGCACTACTCCCAGTTTTCTTTTGATTCTCATCTTGACACTGCAAACCAACTGTACTATTTGTATTTTATCACAGCAGAAAACCTATTTTTAATTACTAGAGAGCTATGCTGTCCATTGTGAGAGTCACTAGACTCATATAGTGGCTATTTAAACTTAAATTTATTAAAATAAAATTAAAAATTTCTGTATCTTAGTTGTATTGGCCACATTTTAAGTACTCAACAGCCACATGTAGGTATGGGCTTCTTATCGGACAATGTCAATAGAGAATGAATCCATCATTGCAGAGATTTCTATTGGACAACACAGGCCTGAAGACCCCTACATTTAAAAGAAGCATGAAATTCTTTAAATATTTTATATGCCAAAGGCAAAAAAGATGAGGCGTTTTATTTTTTAATTCATTTTTTATTTTTTAAAGACTTTATTTATTTATTTGTCAGAGAGAGAGAGAGAGAGAGAGCGCACAAGCAGGGGGAGCGGCAGGCAGAGGGAGAAGCAGGCTCCCTGCTGAGCCAGTGGCCCGATGTGGGGCTCCATCCCAGGATCCTGCGATCATGACCCGAGCTGAAGGCAGACAATTAACCGACTGAGCCACCCAGGCGTCCCAGATGGAGTGTTTTAATAGTTGATTTTTTGTTTTTTGGTTTTTGGTTTTGCTTGAGGAATCTAAGTCTAGTGAGATTTGGTAATTGAAACTAAGTCCAGTGATATGTAAAACTGACGTGGGCAGGTCTTTCTGCCACTACCCCATCCTTCCACTTCTTTCTGACTCTCGGTTGCAAGGACTTGGGACTAGCTCAAGCGTAAAAGGGGATTCAGTTCAGAGACACAGGAGCATCCAAGGACAGGAGTACAGCTCAGGATTGGAACACACTGGAGCCTAAACCTCAAGTCTTATCAGCATTCTATCTGCTCTTCTCTTTATACCTGCTTCATTTTGGTTTCTCCCGGCAGACTGGCTTACACTGCTTTTCCACTCCACGATACAGCAAGCATGACCACCAAAAGTTCTGGAGGTTATATTTTCTCCATTCAATACACCAGCCAGGTTGAGGTTAGACTCTTTTTAGTGCTCATTCCAAACACTTCTGGGATGGTGCTCAGTGGTCTAACTTGGCTCAGGTGTCTATTCCTGGTCCAGCTGGCTATGATTGCGGGCAGGGTCAACCGTAGCGGCAGAAGCCCTGCTGTTGTGGCCATGTGGTTCAGAGAGTGGGACAGGAACCAGGAAAAGACACAGAACTGGGCAGCTAACCCTATGGGAAGCCACTACAATTCTCAATCTACCATTTGGTGGCCCAGAACTCCCTGCTTTGGTCCTTTACCTGCGCTTTCCCTCCCTGAGCTATACATGAATACCTTGTATTTCTACATCCTCCTCTAATCAAAGTTTCCCTATCTTGTGTACCAATATAATAGGATTCTGCTAGGTGACCAATGAATCTGATGTAGACAGCAAAGCAGAGCAAAGATTTCAGATAAACCCAGAATATCAGTTTTCTCATCTGATAAGTAGGGGTAATATTACCTAAACTGAGACAGTGTTGTGAGATTAATAATTATATACTAATAGAGATAAATAATCATAATGTTTATTCCCTTCTATGTAATACATTTGCAGTTTAACCTGGATCTTAACGAAAATAATATATCATGGGAATCTCAAACACTATGTCAGAGAGGCAGTGGGGTGATAGAATCTTTGGGACCGTCAGATCATATAACATAAAACTTAATCCTGTTTCTTACATCCAGATTGATCTTACATAGAACTCAGATTTGAAAATCATGTATATAATATTTTTTACAATTTGAAGGGGAGGATGTATATGATCTTGAGCACAACTCTGTGCCAGTTTCTTCATCTGTAAGATGGGGTAATGATAGCTACTCTTTCATTGGGTTGTTTTGAGGATTAAATGACTTATACATAAAATGCTTAGAACAGAGCCTAGCAATAATAAATACTATATAAATGTTAACACTGGTTATTATTCTTTAATGGATTGTTTCCTAAATTGTAGGTTGCATGCATTAGTAGTGAAATATAAAGTAGTGAAATATAAAGATTCAGAATAGAGAGTAGACTATCAGAGAACATTACTCCATAGTAAGGGTATTACTGTGGGTTGTGATAAATATTCCCCAAAGCTTGGTACAATGCTACCAACCTGTAATTTCAATATTTGCTTTTTTTTTTTTTTTTTGGCTAATTTGAATCTGTCCTTACAGCTTATGAGCACCTTATTCTTGGTGCTCACACCAAGAAGAGTGAGGAAATGAAGAATGGAAACCCCAGTGATGTGGGTCAAATGCATGTCCTACTAACCCCTGTTCTGCCACTGATCAGCATAGTGGTTTGGCTTGTAACCTAAACTCTGCCTCAACTTCTCTTTTGTTGAAAAGGGAATTTCTTGTATGTATCTCATAGGAAAATGTGAAGCATTTTGAGCTACTTATAGTCTAGCACCACAATTAGACAACACCTCTTGCCTCGCAGGTTTCAAATCATAGCTTGGCAATATCATAGGGCTAATTATGACTTTTTTTCCTGGAAAAGAGAAAAGGTCTCGGATTTGCAGTAAGTCAAACTTTGCCACACTTTCTAAACACTCATGAAATTCCTAGAATTGACAATGAAATACACTTCATGTGTCTGTTACGTTGATTTTAGAGTTTGTTGCAATTTATACACTGAAAATTCAAATACTTCTAACATGATCTTTCTCTGTTTTATCCTTTCTGGCTATTCCTTTTTGCTTTCTTCCTCATACTTCCTTTCCAGTTTCACAGAGCCCAAGTGAAAGCCTGAAAAGAAAAAAAAAAAAAAAAAAAAACACAAAGAAAACAAAGTGCTGCATGAAACTATTGGGAAGAGGAGGTTAATAGTTTTTAAGTATCTAGTTCTCATCTTATTTAAGGCATGAAAATAGGGATTAGGATCTTGTAGATATAGTACTGATTTGGCAGATAAGAGAAGCAAGACTAGGCAATGAGGTGAAAGAACTCTGCACCAGCAGGGACAGTAGCATTAAACTAATATGGGGCTTAAAGTGCACTGGGTTTGGGGGGTGAAGGGGGTGGGGTGGGAGAGTGTAGGTACGGAAGGGGGGAGGAGGGATAGGTAGGAAAAAGAAGAGAGTGCTGTGAGGAAGTTAAAGAGCATCAGCATCGTCATAATTCAGACAAGCAGAAATAAATGAAAAGCTACAGAAAACAATGAGGTGGAAAAGGAAATAGTTGAGATTCTTTTGTGAAATTGAAGGACCTTGTAGCATCTGATTTGCTGCTAGAAAATATGTCAAACAAGTTTTTTTTGTTGAAGATCAAGGAGAGGGGCACTAGAACCATCAAGCTACAACTGGTTTTTCTTCCTTGGAAAAGAGCACAAGGGGGTGTAAACAAAAACACAAGCCAGTGTTTGTGTGCTCTGTTAACATTTATTTGACCTTTCTTCCCCCTCCTTCATGAAAATAAAATTACTTTACATTGAGCGTTTGCACTTTACTCTATCCTTTTCATTTTCATATTCTTCATAATTAATATTGGCAGGTCATTATCAATAGATGGGTAAATGGAGACAAGAGGAAAGCATTTGCCCCAAATCATTTATCAGGTCACAGGTCAGAACTAGTCTTTGAATTTATAACCTTTGAATTCTTGGTTTCTCTTATTACCAGAGAGTTATAACGAATGAAGAAGTTCTAGACCATCTAGTACCAGTTAGTTTGGATCTTCTAGCTGTACTGCTTAATGGAAGATGAGACAATGGGTAGGCTCTCCCCTCCAATCATTTGGAATTATTATTATTATTTTTTAAAGATTTTACTTATTTATTTGACAGAGAGAGATAGCGACAGCAGGAACACAAGCAGGGGGAGTGGGAGAGGGAGAAGCAGGCTTCCCGCGGAGTAGGGAGCCCAGATGTGGGGCTCAATCCCAGGACCCTGGGATTGTGACCTGAGCCAAAGGCAGCTGCTTAATGACTAAGCTACCCAGGCTCCCCTGGAATTTTTAAATGCACACAGGCACACACTCTCACAGTGGTCTTGCTCAGCTCCTGCTGGCAGCCAACAAGGTGAGGTAGGAGGCCACTGGAAACCTATCTAATAGCTATTTACTAACCAATACTTGAGTTGACTTTTCAACACTGATGAAGACCATCAGTATATGGGAATTATAACATTCATTACCTTACAGTGCTTATTTTTTCTACGGATTGTATTCTCTGTGTCCACTTCATTCTGAGATAGAGAACCATTATCATTTGCTTCTGTGTTCTTTTTTTCCTATTATACAATCAATTTTGCTGATAATTCCTGAAAATCTTTAAGTCAGCCTGCAAAAATTTGGCTTAGAAAGAGCCTCCCCATCTGCATGAGACCTCTGTAAATGTACCCTGCTTAGCTTCACTTGTATTCAAAACTGTACCTTTGAGGCTGAGATGTTGGGAATTCGAGGGCAAAGTGAATTTTAATTTGGTACGTTTTGTACTTTGATGAATAATGAGGAAAAAAAATGCCCTCCAAGCTTGACTGGTTCTAGCTACATTTGCCTGTCACTATTTCTCAAACCATTGTACATAAAATAACAGGCACAAAAGATCCTTCCCTCAAAAAATAGATTCCTGGGGAAAGCAAATCAAAAGAACAGTAGAGGGGATAATGCGTTTGATTTCTCAAAAGTCTATTTACTGTCCAGTTTATTTTGGTCCTTAGGCCTTTGGACATACTAGCAAGTAATTATTTTTATGGCTGATAAAATGAGTACTAAACATTTATCATTAATTGCCGTTTGGAATCACTTTTTTAAAAATCTGTCATTTTCGTTCCCCAAAATTGTTTCTTCTCGAGAGATACCAGCCAGGTGCCAAGAGTTGCCCGGATGCCAGGTCTCAGGACTGTCCAGTCTTCCACACTGGATCTGCAGCCGGGCCTGCTAAATATTCTCGCGGTTAGAAAATCTATCCCCCAGACTCACAGATGCTGTTCTCCCCCCACTGGCTCTGCACAGAACATCATTATCTTTGCCGAGCTTCAGTCTCTATGGCAATAACAGATGGGAAGTGCTGCGGAATTATTCATGTTCCGCAAAGGAGACAGTCAAGAAGGAGGGGAAGGTGGGGGGTGGGCGAAGGGGCACGACCCGGGAGCACGACGTCGGGGGCGTAAGAACGGGAACGTGGGAGTGGGGCGAATGAGAGGTTTGTGAGCCTTTGGCAGGCCTCCTGGGAGGAAAAGAGGGGAAAAAGAAAATCTGTGAGCACAGGACTATTCCCAGTCGGCTAGCTCCAAATGCGGACCCCGTAGGAGCGACCTCGAAGCAGTCAAACCAGGAGATATTGGACAAAAATGGGCGAAAAGGGGGGGGGGGGGGGGGGAAACCCGAGACGAAGCTCGAGTCTTCTGAATTCTGTGCAGTGTAACTCGGTGGACTATTTCGGTTCCTGATCTTGCGGTGGGGTGGAGAAAAGGGGATTTCTTGGTGTTTCGAAATATGACGGAGCAACTCGGCAGAGTTTAATATGCTAATTGGCTATCCTGGGAACACTGACCGAGAAGACCACTCTGCTCGCCCCTGAGGGTCAAAGCCGAAAGCTCCTAGGTCGTACCTTTCCTCATCTCATTTCGTGTTCCCCGCTAAAACAAAACCCAAATAATAAGAAGCCCTCAGTAAACACTGTAGAAACCTGTAATTTCTAGCTCCTTTTTGGAACCGAGGGAGAAGCCTAGTGGGGAGAGAGGGTGGGGGGAGGGAGGCTGAGAAGTAGGGACAAAAATGTTTTCTCTCGGTTTTGCCGGAACTTTGGCCAGCTCTCCAGCCTGGCCGGATGGCGGATGGAGGTCAGCCGGGGAAGGCGTCTGGGCGGAGGCCGCCCGAGCAAGGCGGGGGCCGCCGAGGTGGGGCGGAGCGCAGGCAGCTGGCAGGGCGGCCCGCGGGCGGGAGGCCCCGCGGGGGCGGGGGGGGCAGCCCCGGCGCGCCCGGGAGAGCAGGGCCCACACCGGGGGCGCTGCAGGGCGGCCGCCACCCGGCTGCCTCCAGGGCGGGGCGGCCCAGCTGTGGCCTCGCGGGGGCGGGGGGAAGGTCGCCGGTGCCTGACCTCGGGCGGCGGCGCTCTGCCGGGCGGGCCCTGCCGGCTGCTGGGGTCGCGCACAGTGCACCGCGCGGCCGCCCTGCCCCCTCTCTCCCCGTCGCGCGGCAGCCGAGCGGCCAGGGCGCCCCGGGGTCTGGCCCGTCACCACAGAGCAGCGGGTGGGGCGGGGGGCGGGGCGGGGGCGGCCCCAGACAGCCGGCTGGGCGACTCGAGGAAGGAAGGAGGGAGGGCGGCGGTGGGGGGTGGGGCGGGGAGGGAACATCCTGTCTGCGCCGGGTGCACCGCAGACAGCGCCGCGCGCCAGCCGCCCAGACGGCGCGCGAGGCCAGGAGCGCCGGGCGCGCGCTTGGGGGGAGGGGCGCGCGCGAGGCGACGGGGCGAGGGGGGAGCCCTAAGGAGCCACAATAGGCCAGACGGCGCGCGCGTCCCCGAGGGGCTGGGAGCCGAGAGGCGGCGGCGGCAGCGACGCCAGCGGGGCCGCGCGCGCGGTGCCGCCGCTGGCTCCGTTCCCCACCCCTCCCCCTACCCGCCGCCCTCGCTCTCCCCCGGGCGGCCGGAGACGGCGGCGGCGTCTGCGGGAAGCCGTGTGTCTCCGCAGTGACGTGGGCGGGCCGAGGGCTCGGTGACGTCAGAGGGCTGTGTGTAGCGATGTGTGTGGGGTTCGGAGCGGCGCCGGCACAGCCGAAGGGAGCGGGCGAGCGGCGGCGGCTGGCACAGGTGCGGCCCCGGCTCGCGGTGAGGACGCGGCGGGCGCGGCGGGAGGCAAGGGGCGCGCGGCCTCCGGGGAGCCCGACGGCGGTGCTGGGGGTAGTGGGGAGTTAACAAAGCTCGTTGAGCTACTCCGGGCGCGGAGGCCGGAGTCTGGGGCCCGGATGCGCGGGTCCTGGGTGGTGTCGGGGCCACAGAGGGCGCGGGGCGGGTGTCCCACGGCGGATCATGCCTCGCTGACCCTAGGCGGTGGGCGCGGACGCGGGAAGGGCGCTGCACTTGACCGGAGCCGTCGGGACCCCGGAGACCCGGACGCCCGTCACTCCCCCCACCCTCCCCCAGCCGCCTGTCTGCACTCCTCGGGGATGCCCCGGGCGTCTGTCGGCGCCCAGCGGCGCGGGGATCCCGACTAGGCGCCCCACCCGCCTGCAAACCCTTCTCCCTTCTGGCCCCGGGCATGCGGGGGAGGTGCAGTCTTAGGGGTGCTGGGGTAACACCCGAGAACTTCCCGGGGAGAGGGTACGCGGGGGATTTCCACAGTCCTCCCCGCGACCCCCGCAGTGGGGCAGTGTTGGGAGGACACTTGAGGTTGTCCCGAGGCTGTGGGTGGGGGTTGGGGGACTCCTCTTCCTCCACTTCCCGCCCCCCCCCCTTGCACAGCCTAAGGCGTCCCGGGTCCCTTGTCCACCACTCCGCCCTCCCCCTCGGGTTTGTGACGGGTGGGTGGATTTGCGTGGGCTGAGGATTTCAGGGTTTGGGGGCTCCCCATTGTAGGTCATGCCTCCTGCCCTCTTTCTCGGCCTGCGTTGGCTGAGGTGTTCCTGTGGTGGGCGAAAGTCAGAACATTGGCTAGTGGCCTTGGTCCGTAACCCTTCGGGTATATTTTAAGGTAAACTGCTGGGAGTTTGGGAGGCAAAAATTTCTGTTTATTGGATTTCTTTCGGAAAAGAAGGAAGGAAGTGGAAGAAGAATCTTTTCTTTTTCCCTCTTCCTCCATTTGCATTCTTTGTGAGGTCTGTCTGCCTTGTGTTTTTTGTCCGGGATTAGTCTTGTTAAGGATGGAGATTCCCAGGAGTGGTGTCTATAGCTTTTGGCTTCCATTAAGCAAATTCACTAACCTTTTAAAGGGAAAGTTAATTTTTGCCTACAGTCATTCCAGAAAAAATAGCATACACTGACTAGGTGAATTAATGCACTTAAAATTGTAACTTAGTTACATATGGTAGATATGTTAACTCCTATCTGATTTTTTTTTTTTTTTTGGATGAAACTGGTATATTTTTTTTAAAATTAAGGGATGAAGTAAGGGATTATTGTAGTTAAAATGGCATAACTGAGAAAGCCTCTGGTACTGAGTTTTGGGTGAGATGATCTATTTAAGGTTCTTCCTATTCTGAGTTGGAGTAGCCCTTTCTCTTTTGAGGGATGTTATTGCTCCCTTTACTCATTCGCCAAGTTGCTTTCCTGTTTAAATGAAGTTCTTCTAGTTAACTGGTGTTAGATTTAAAGAAATTGCTCAAGTGTCACCTTTGGTAAAGTGAACTCGGTATAAGATTAAGAAACTAGTTTCAAACTGACCCTTTGGCCTCTGGAGCAAATTCAGATGTAACTCTCTCCCACCCCTTTATCTTCCAGATTAATTAAAAGAAGAATGAACAGTAATCCATGAAGATAGCTGGGCAGTTTTTCTTTAGGTATCATTTTTAATTGTAGAAGTTCAAGTGGAGTCAGAAGCTCTTCTTACTGGTGTGAGCCTTCAGTTTGTCAACACAGACCAGAGCATCACTTTTAGAGAAGATACTTTTTTTTTACCCTTTTTTGGTGTCCCTGGTGCCAAAAACTAAATTTGGGTTTGTGTCTAGGTTTTATGACACAAGTAATCACAAACTTTTCACATGTTTTGCTTAAAACCAAACCAAATCATTGCATTGATTCTGGACTTCTTGAATTGAGAGAATTGATAAGGTTTATTTTAATGCATATATTTGAAGAATTAAGAAAGAAGGCTTCCTCAGAGGTGTGCCTCACAATTATATTCTTTATTTTTAGAGACAAAAGAAGAAAGTTTATAGCACTGGCAGTGAAATTATACTAGAGTAGAAGCAGAACCAAATAAAGTTGCAAAATCTATCAGGTAATTTAGGGAGATTTCTCTTTGAAAATTTAAATTTTCTGGGAGTAAGTTACCATAAGTACTGATATACGTTGGTTTTCTCTCTTCGAATGAGTGACTAAAGAACAATGCAAATTTCAGACTTACTTATTTAACCTAACCGTTGTTAGCCATGGCAAACCTACAGACAAATTTTTCCTTGGTTCAAGGCTCAAATAAAAAACTGAATGGGATGGGAGCTGATGGCAGCCCTCCAGTGAAAAAAATGATGACAGACATTCACGCAAATGGGAAAATGATGATCAACAAGATGCCAACAGTGAAGAAGGAACACTTGGATGACTACGAAGTGCCAATGGAAACTGATGGGGAACATGTGAAGCGAACCTGTGCCTCTGTGCCTGAACCCTTACATTTAAATCCCAGTTTGAAACACACTTTGGCGCAATTCCACTTAAGTAGTCAGAGCTCTCTGGGTGGACCAGCGGCATTTTCTGCTCGGTATTCCCAAGAAAGCATGTCACCTACTGTATTTCTGCCTCTTCCATCTCCTCAGGTTCTTCCTGGCCCCCTGCTCATCCCTTCTGATAGCTCCACAGAACTCACCCAGACTGTGTTGGAAGGGGAGTCTATTTCTTGTTTTCAGGTTGGAGGAGAAAAGAGACTCTGTTTGCCCCAAGTCTTAAATTCTGTTCTCCGGGAATTTTCACTCCAGCAAATAAATACAGTGTGTGACGAATTGTACATCTATTGTTCACGGTGTACCTCAGACCAGCTTCATATCTTAAAGGTCCTGGGAATACTCCCATTCAATGCCCCATCCTGTGGGCTGATCACATTAACTGATGCACAAAGACTATGTAATGCTTTATTGCGGCCACGCACTTTTCCTCAAAATGGTAGTGTACTTCCTGCTAAAAACTCATTGGCCCAGTTAAAGGAAACTGGCAGTGCCTTTGAAGTGGAACATGAATGCTTGGGCAAATGTCAGGGTCTGTTTGCACCCCAGTTTTATGTTCAGCCTGATGCTCCATGTATTCAGTGTCTGGAATGCTGTGGAATGTTTGCGCCCCAGACGTTTGTGATGCATTCTCACAGATCACCTGACAAAAGGACTTGCCACTGGGGCTTTGAGTCAGCCAAATGGCATTGCTATCTTCATGTGAACCAGAAATACTTAGGGACACCTGAAGAAAAGAAACTGAAGATAATTTTAGAAGAAATGAAGGAGAAATTCAGCATGAGAAATGGAAAGAGAACTCAATCCAAGGCAAGTTTTGTTTTGTTTTGTTTTTTAAATAGTAATTTTGAATAATGGCAGTAGTTTACCTTGAAATCAAGTCTATATTTAGACTATTACTTAACCTGTGCGTTAAGAAACTGTTACTGCTCATGCAACAGCGACAAACAATACTGATCTATGTAATGTGTTATGTTTGTATTACACATTTTAGGCTATAAAGTGCTTTCCTGTGTGTGTGCTCATTTGATCTTCCAAACAACCTAGTGCAAGAAGTAGGATTATTCCCATTCTACAGATAAAGAGAATGAGGCTCAGAGAGACCAAGTGGCTTTCCCAAGATTATATAGCCAGGGAGTGGAGGATTTGGGGCTTCTTTCTCAAGTGATGTTCTCTTTCTTTTTCACACATCCTGCTTTTTGATGACTAGATCTGTTGTTGTCCCAGGACTCAAGATAATTTACACTTTGGTGTTATTTCCATTTGCAAATGGTATAATAGCTAGCCAAAACAATTCTGACTGTGGGCTTCAAACAGCATTTTTCAGAGGTAGATCTTGGATTTGTGACATTGTTTCTCTATCTGGATATTCAGGCTTGATCAGTATTGGAAATTAATGGAAAAGGTGGCTTTATCTGAAGAATTTGTGATTTTCTTTTTTTAAAAGAAAAATAACTTTAAAAAATTGTGACAGCTAGAATAAAAAGATTATTTTAGACTAAATATTAACATACAAACTTGTCAGCAAAGAGATCTTAAGTAGTATATTTCCAACACATTATCTGGTAACTAAGATCTTTATTCTAAGAGTTTGAATGTCTGGGTAAAACAGGATTTGGATTATTAAATATTCAGTTTGTTGATCTGGTTTTTATATGTATTTTTCTACTTGATTAAAACCAGATACTAGCTAGCACTATTTAACACTTAAAAAGTGGCAGAGATTGTTCTTGAGCAGTTTTACATGTATAATTTTATTTGATTCGTACAACAAAAGATTCGCTATGTTTCATCTTAAGAGTCTAATTTTTCCACTATTAGTTTTTATTTCTTGAAATCATCTCTGCCTTTTCTACTTCACAGAAGACATGAATGAGGTGTATTAAATGACTGAAGCTTATTCACAGCAACCTTAGAACTTGGGCTAGAATCTAAGATTTGGTGTCGTGTGCTTTATTACAGTTCCTTTAAGGTTTTGAGGGAAATTTAGTTACAGTTTAGTTATAAAACTGTGATTTGCTTCTGAAGCTCAAGAAGGTAATTTTAGACTCTAATTCAGGATAGTTTGCTACTTGCTGCTTCCAAAGGGTCAACACTTGGAAATTCCGTGTCTGTGGCTCCTAGATAAGTTTATATTGTTCATGTGCAGTTATTGACTGATTTTGAAGCAGGATTGACCTCAAGCCGGTTCTCAAATTGCTGGACTTGCTTACCAGCTGGATTGGTCCCACGCTGAAGCTTGTGCTTGGAAATTATCTATATTCTCAAAATGTGGAATGCCCCTTTTGATATTTATGATACCTTGCCCTAAGCTAATTAGAGGCCCTACTCTTACGTGTCCGTAGGTGACCACATTATTTGCCAGATATTCTTGCTCCAATCTTCATTGCTCTGACATAAGCATTTTTGGGATGAACTACTTTGCCTGATAGTCCTGCTCTATGTTTGTGAGAAAAACATTTGAGAACCATCATAAAGGTTAAAAAGAAAAAGATGATGAATTTACTTAACTGAAACTGAATGTGCTAGGGTTGGGGTAAAATTGAAACCATTCTTCATCTGGATGTAGCCCTTTATTGTCTCAGAAATTATTAATTTGAATTCATTTTTTAATTTGAGGAAGGTGTGAGATTTTTCTCCCACCTTTTGGCTATGTTATCTTTTTGCAGGATTTACTTCAGTGTTTTAGGTATTTTGGTATTATTTCCAGTTTTATGTGAATTGTAAGCAATTTAAGGGAATTTAAGAAAATTTCTAGCAATCAGATCTTTAAGAAAGAAGACTTTTGGGTTCACGTGTAATACATACTTGAGTGGTTTATTATGCTTGCCACTTCATATTTTGAAAATTTACTCCTTAAAACTTTGTGAGGTAGTTCTTGCTTGAAGGTCTGTGATCAAGGTTTCTCGTATGAGAAACCAGTCCCAGATGTGTCACATGTTCCTGGTTGTATAACTATTGGGTGATAGAATCAGGAGTTGAATGCAGTTCTTCTGACTGAAGTCTAGTAATTTTCAGTGCTTTTTCCTAAAGCAAACTTAGTAGTAGAAACTGAATTTTGAGAAACATTAACTTTTCTTATCAATTTCCCTTAGTATATTGGTTCATAACCTCTATATTAACTTGAATTAAAGACTGAGGTATTTAACTGGGAGGGGGGCTAGGAGATATCCTTGACTGGGGAACATTTATTATTATCTTCTGTGAGTCAGTGAGTTGGTTGCCAAATAAACCAAATAGACCCAGAGGAAGCTCATTTGAAAAAGTCAAGACAAGCTTTCTTCTTCTTCTTTTTTTTTTAAATAGAAGAGTATACTAAATATATTAATCTCTCATATAAAGAACATTAATGTTTAGTGTAAATACTAATGTAATTCAATATGTTTATATAGTTAATATAGTCAAAGTATTGTTTTAGATTAAAAAAACAAAATTATGAAACTCAATAGGCAGTTGATTGAAATGTAGCAACTGTTAAAAATTATTTCCAAGGATGGAAATTTATTAGTAATGATCACCGAACTATTTGCATGACTAATAGCTACATTTAATTTGCATGGTTAGTAGCTGTATTTAGATGGAAGAAATAAGTGGTATAAAGTCAGTATAGAGGAACTGGCTCTATGTAGAAACTAAAGGTATATTTTGAACTCTTTCTTACTTAGGTCATGACAAGAAACACATTTGATTTTAGATCTGCCTAGGTGGCTTTGCAAAATGGTGTTCTTAAACTGTTTATTTCTTCATATCACCAAGCTTTTTGTGCTTTTTGTTAGAAATAAGGTTATTGTATTTTACAGTGTGTGGATGTATGCAAGAATGTTATATTTCTTTTCCACATCTTCAGTGGGTATTATTTATTTGGTCTAATTCTGATTTTGTTGTTTGTACATTTTTGTCTATGGAAAAAAGGTTGCTAAACAAATTGCCCATTAAAAAAAAAATATTTGAGAGAAAGAGAGAATGAAAGAGAGCACGTGTGAGTGGGGAGAGAGGCAGAGGGAATCTCAAGAGGAATGCCAAGCAGACTCCATGCCATGCCCAGAGCCCAATGCAGGGCTTGATTCCATGACCCTGAGATCATGGCCTGAGCCGAAATCATGAGTGGGACGCTTAGCTGACTGAGCCACCCAGATGCCCTGCAAATTGGTTATTTGTAAATAAAATTTGAAGGGTGATATTTACTTAAGATTATTTTCAAGCATAGTAGAAAAGTCCACTTGTAGTCATAGGTGGTTCTTTACTGTTAAAGAATGTGGTTGACAATCTTTAAGTTAAGGATGGTGTATACCCTTATATATTTTTTTGAAGATTTATTTATTTTAGAGAGGGAGAGAGTATGTGTGTGCACATGAGCTCATGTGCACCTGTGTACAAGGGGCGGGGAGGGGCAGAGGGAGAGAATCCCAAGCAGACTTTTTGCTGAGTGTGGAGCCTGATTTCAGCTCCATCCCACAACCCATGAAATCATGACCTGAGCGGAAACCACCAGAGTCAGTTGCTTAACCGACTGAGCCACTCAGGTGCCCCATGTCCTGATTTTTTTTTTTTAAAGTAAAATTTAGATTCTAACATTTAGACTGGACTACTCTTAAGTAAGTAAAATAATATGGTTTTTACTCTGCTTAGGGAAAAAAACCCCCTACAGATTATCTATGATGCAAATAAATAGATGATCTAAAGATATTAACTAGATCGTTTTTTTAAAACCCATTAAACATTTTCCTACTTTGAGTTTTGCCTTTTTCTTTCAGTTCATCATTTCTGCAGAGGTCATTGGAATAATAATAGTACAAAAAAATTTTCCCATCTTGTAAACTGTTTTCTTCTGTTTAGGAAATGCGTTTCTTAGTCCAAATCTAAATGAGGTAAGGAAATACACTAGAGAGAATGGGCAACTACAAACAGTAGTGTTGAGACAAAATGTGTTCCAGTAATAGTTGGGGCAGATTTGGTGGTAATTTTTATATCAGTGATATAGTGTGCATTTTGTGATTAGCATAAATTTTGATTAAGTGGGGATAAATAAGGTTAGAATCAGATGAAGTGTTTGTGCTCATATGGAGGACCAGTATGAATATTTTTATCTGACTTTCTAAAATTAATAACTAACTTCCTGAATTTAGAGACTATCTTTTTCTTATTTTCCCAGGACATAGTTTAGTGCTTGGCACGTCAAAGGCACTCAGCGAATTCCTTTTTTTAACTGAATAAATTTTTTTTTGAAGATTTTACTTATTTATTTGACAGAGAGAGACAGTGAGAGAGGGAACACAAGCAGGGGGAGTGGGAGAAGGAGAAGCAGGTTTCCCGCTGAGCAGGGAGCCCTATGCGGGGCTCCATCCCAGGACCCAGGATCATGACCTGAGCCAAAGGCAGATGCTTAACGACTGAGCAACCCAGGCGCCCCATTAACTGAATAAATTTTTGAAAAGCAACACTGCATTATATTTTAGAATATGTGGAGTTTTTTGGAAAAATGATGGTTTGATCTGGAAATAAACACATAATGTAATTTGCAGATAAACTGTTGAATGAGATAACTGATCCAATACGAGAATGGAAGTGAAAGCATTTTGGAAGAGTCTAGGAATGTAGGGTGGTGCTTCAAACTATTATTGAAATATTTATTAATGTGTATTTGGGGACTTTTCCTTTCTCCAAACATTTTTTTTTTTAAGGTTTTATTTATTTATTTGACAGAGATAGAGAGCACAAGTAGGCAGAGAGGCAGGCAGAGGGAGAGGGAGAAGCAGACTCTCCACTGAGCAGGGAGCCCAAAGTGGGGCTTGATCCCAGGACCCTGGGATCATGACCATAGCCGAAGGCAGCCGCTTAACCAACTGAGCCACCCAGGCGCCTCTCTCCAAACATCTTTTTGACTTAACTTAGAATTATGTGAAGATATTTCTAACACAAATAAAATAACTGAGTATTGGGTTCATATGTATCTCACTCTTAGTTATTTGTACACAGTAATTATACTAGTTGGATATTTACTTACTAAAACAAAGTTACGCAAGAAGAAAAGTGTGAAACGGGTCTATTATAAGAATTACGTTAAGGACGGTCCAATAAAATCTTTAGAATGGCTTTGGGAATAGTGCCCCCTTATGGTTTAGAAAATACAGAGCCTATATTTGTTTTTACCACTAAAAAATGATAAAAGTTATAAATGTTAACATTTTTCAAAAGGCTTCTGATAAAAAACTTAGAAGTTTATTCTTTTTGGTCTGAGAAATTGGAAAAAATTAAGAAACTTGAAGAAGAAAAAGGGTACACCTGAATCAATGTGTAGGCAGCCAATAGTGTTCTCATAGCTGTGCATACATTATGATTTTGCCACTGGGAGAACAAGGAAGTAATCAAGAATTGGGTTAATTTCAGTCCTTTTAGAGTTCTGGGAGAGGAAAGTGTGGAGCCAGAACTCAACTTGTTCAAGTAAAGAGGTGGAACTAGTTTGGGAATAGCTTTAGTAATAGCTGGAACCTGTATTTTGTCTACATGCAGAATTTTGGTCTAATGAAGGTTCATACATAAAATAACTTAGGGATTTCATTAGACTACAAGAAGCAAAAAAAGAAAATATATAATTAAATTCTAACCTTAAGGTACGGTTTGCCTCAGTCACTAAATAAAGTTGTGTTTTGTTTTTTTTTTTTTAATTCATGAGAGAGCGAGAGAGAAAGGCAGAGGGAGAAGCAGGCTTCCCGCGGAGCAGGGAGCCCGATGCGGGGCTCGATCCCAGGACCCTGGGATCATGACCTGAGCCGAAGGCAGACGCTCAACCATCTGAGCCACCCAGGCGCCCATCAGTGACTAAATAAAGTATTACAGCACCATGCTAGGCAGAAGAAGGAATGACTAGGAAAAATATAAAATTACTTTTTTAAAAAAAAGATTTTATTTATTTATTTGACAGCACAAACGGGGGAGCGGCAGGCGAAGGGGAGGGAGAAGCAGGCTCCCCGCTGAGCAGAGAGCCCAACTCAGGGCTCACTCCCAGGAGGATCATGACCTGGGGATCATGACCTGAGCCTGTTTAAGCTTAACTGACTGAGCCCCAGGCGCCCAGTTTTATAGGGGGTGGAGGGTGGAGGGTGGCTCCACCTATTTCTAGACTTAGAAGTGCGTCACAGAAATATGTACATAAAGACTAAATGCAGGCCCCCTAGGGCAGGAATTTATCTTCTGGTTTCTGAATCTAGAATGTGGTAGATGTTTAATAAAGGTTTGAATAACTGGATGAAAAGTCTTACTAGCCCTATAAAGTTACCAGTGATTTTCTAGGAGAAAACCAGGTTTAGTTTTAAAGCAAAGCAGCATTTTGTTTTTATTTATGGTATTGAATTTATTTTGAGATTTCAGATAGCACTAAAAGTGCATATTTTGTCTGTGTTATGGGGACAAGGAATACAGAAGTTTAGGAAACTCACTAAAGACCATTTTGGTAACACTAGGGCTTTTATTCCATATTAAAAAGTTTTTTTGGTGTGATTATGAAAGCAGTATAGGCCCATAGTAGTAAATCCTAAACAAGTGCAAAGAAGAAAACAAAATTTCATAATTCATAATTGCAACATAGAGTGGTAATTCCTTTACATACGTAATGCTTTGTAAATCTGCAAAAGCACCTGCACAGTACACAGGTGTTATTAATACAGGACCAGTTGTTGAAATAATACTTTCGAACCAATTATAAGACAGTTCACTTGGAGCAAGGTTTTTCAAATTGGAATTTTTCACTCATGCACCCTTTTTCATCCGGGCTTCCACGAGAGGAAAATTAAGCCCTACAGAAAATGATCTGAGTGATGGTTTCATCAGTTCTCCCAAAGATGGTATATAGTACGGTTCTAAATGCTTTGGAGTGAAGTTGATTCGTTGCATACAATGGATGCCTTGGGGCATTTGGGCTTGTCTCTTGAGAACCCCAGTTGAGAAGGGCCAGGAGGGTTATGAAATCAATTTAGTGGGTCACCAGCATTCAAATAAAATGAAATAGAGTAAAATAAAAAATAGACTACATTGCACATAATAAAATTAATCTACATTTTGATATTGTCAATATACATTAATTGAAGACCAAAATAATCCGAGATCATCATTTTTTAGAAAGAAAAGCAAAACCTTAGACTTATACAGATATTTTAGTGAAAAGATGTATATGACATGGAGATTGCTAAGTTATTGTAATATTAAATGGATTGGACACTGTAGAATTCCAGTATAAAAAAACTTTATTTTTAGGGGCATCTGACTGGCTCAGTTGGAAGAGCATGTGACTCTTGATCTCAGGGTTGTGGGTTTCAGCCCCACATTTGGTGTAGAGATTACTTAAATAAATAAATAAACTTTAAAAATTATTTTTAAAAGTACCAGGAATTTATTAACAGGACTTTTTATCAGTTTGCTCCTTTTTCCTTCACATTGTAAAGGGAGTGGTACTATACTACTGACTTCACATGGTTTTGTTTCCATTTAAGATAATAGTTGCACGTTATAAAAATGTGAGCCTTTGGGGCGCCTGGGTGGCTCAGTGGTTAAGCGACTGCCTTCAGCTCAGGTCATGATCCCCGGGTCCTGGGATCAAGTCCCACATCAGGCTCCCTGCTCGGTGGGAAGCCTGCTTCTCCCTCTCCCACTCTCCCTGCTTGTGTTCCCTCTCTCTTAATAAATAAAATCTTAAAAAAAAAATGTGAGCCTTTGCTTTTCCTGTGCCTTTTTAAGCACGTTAAATTTAAAATTGGCTTTGTGAGGTAGGTGGTATCTTTCAGTGCTGGGGAGCAGCAGACATTGCTATAACTCCTGAAGATCCGTTTTTGGGCAGTTAGTGCTTATATTTCAGTTTTCATTGGGTTGATTAATTCTAATAATTATAAGGAAACAAGGCACAAGACTAAGCCTTAAAATCTCTTTAAGTAGCTATTTGCTACCTTTTAACACTATTCCTGTTTCATTTGTTGAAACACTCATTCACAACATGTTGGAAGTATTGAGGAAACTTGATCCTTTAGTGAGAGATTCAGTTTCTTTCAGTAACTGTTGTGGGCACCTGTGTGGTAGGGTGTCTTTGTGTCCTTCTGAAATCATTTATTGGCCACTTGAATGTCTTAGTATTATAATAAAACGGTAAAAAGACCCTGACAGGTATATTCACTTTATATCTAAGGAGCTATTGCTTAATCATGTGTTTTGTAAGGTTGCTAATGACTTATGTTGGGCTTGTACAAAGTAATGATTATTTAATATGCATTATATTTTACTTCTTATGTAAGCACATCATTAGGATAACCTGTTAAATTTACCAATCTGCTAATTCTTTGTATGCTTACTGTCTCACGAACACCACAATGTAAAAATCTGTATCTTTTATAGCTCTTTATAAATTCTGTTTTTAAAATTTTTTCCACATATTTAAAAAAATTTAATTCTGATTTTTGGTGAGATTTTGGAAATCCCACCAATATCTTGAGGTATTGCCTTGATTTCTTTGGTTCATTAATATTTGTCATTCACTAAAGATAATATTAATCTGATATTGTAATTAAAAACTAGAGTGCTACTTAAAAGCAAAGTTTATTATTGGAGATAAGTCTAGGAATTGTAAAGGGTTTTTATTTATTTATTTATTCCAGTACAAATTGGAATGCTTATATATGAATAGTGCTGAGTGGGTGGGATTGTTTTGTATCTAGAAAGTGGCAACTAAAATGTTTATTGTTTTTTTTTTGTAAATGAAATCAAGTTCTCTAAACTATTTGCCATTGTGAGACTAATAAGCATTGTACTACCAAAATACAATAGTTCTTTATTAAGAAATCTGATTATCAAAGGATCATGTGTATATAACACAGTAAGTTGAAATTTAGAGAAACTCACATAAAACATTTCCTAATTTTTACTTATTTAAGATGAATTCTTCTATAACTCTTTGGGATTGTTTAAATTTTGCTTTCTTAGACATTATTTGTTGTTTTATGACTTAGAGAAAGAACCTTTGAAATGAAATAATATGTCTGAAAAATTTCCTATGTGTTTCAGATGAGGATACCATCTGTTCATTTTGTCATAGATAATGGTGGGGAAGTTGGGCAATAAAAGCATTTAAAAATGTTTAAGACTCCAACTTAAGATACTAAGTGATCTATTTCTCTCCTTTGCCAAGTAATGTAATGTATTCTGTTTTAATGTTTAAATACACAAAGTGAATAAATTTTTCCTACATTGAAAGCTAAGATAAGAGACAATAGATGCTCATATCTTGGTATCTAATTTTTATTCCTGATCAGTAGTAGCATTACTGCTGTGCCATTTAATTATATTGTTCTTTTTTTGAAGACCTAATTTGTATGTTGACACAAATGCAGAATAGATGAGAAAATCTGGCATGCCTGTGAATGTTCTGTTGTATAATATGTGCTTTTCTTAATTGTTTTTAACACACAGGATAAGTTGTTATAAATGTGTTTATGGCTCACCACATGTTGGATAAAATTAAATCCCATCATTTTATCATGGTTAGTGTTGTATATTTCCCCATCAGTTATATTATTTAATTTGTAGATTTGATTTCTAAAAATATGCCCCAGAGACTGTTGGGCTTCTTTGGTACTTCATGGAGTAGAAGGATATTGAGTGTGAAAGAGACTGTCTTCTCAGTTTCAGGATAGCAGAGTAACCTGATAAAAGGCCACTCTGGGAATTAATGAGCTAAGCTGTCATTCAGAATTCATTCAGCAAATATTTATTAGTATTAGGAATACTTTATGCCAAGTGCTAGGTACTGAAAATACAAAAGTAAGGAAGTTGGTCCTTGACCTCAAGCTGCTCTGTTGAATTGGAGGCTGGATAGCCTCTGGTTAGGGATTCTGAATGGGGAACTCAGACATTGGCTAGGGGATTGCACTAAGTGATCTTTAAGGAAGGTTTCTTTAAAATCTCTAGACTGTGATTTTGTTGGGAGGATGGTGTGATATTAGAAAAATAAAATAAAGGACAGAAATTAGAGAGGGATGGGTGTTTAACATGCTAGCAATTATTTATGGTGGCATCTGAAGTTTAGAGACCTGGAAATAAAGATACACAGAGTTTGGATCATGAATAGTAGTAAAACAAATCAAGCTGTAGAGTTTTGAAATGAATGTGATCAAAATTGAGTTAGATTTTTTTTTTTTTAAACTGAGTCAGAGTTCAAGTCAAGATCTTTGGGTGAAGAAGTTTAGAACTTGCTATTTTGAAGATTTGAGATTCCAGATATGATAGAAAAAACTTCTGAATATATAAGTCAATTTTAGTAATTTGAATTTTAAAAAATCTGGAAACAGTTGACATTTTGGGCAGTACATCCAGAATTGTTTTGGATATAAAACTCATTTAAAGTGGAGCTTGCTTTATTTTCTAAACAATGAGTTTAACAAATGACTTCTAGAAAAGAAATTCTCATTTAATTCAAGCTGATGTTATATTTCATTGATTTGTTAGAGTGAGCTTATCCCATGCTTATTAACACCTCTTGTCATACAGTGTTGTGGTGAAAAATGTTCTGCCTAAGTGAGTTTTCTGGATGATGAAGCTACTCTTCAGCAGAGTGTTTTTTAAAACTAACCTTTTTCATGAATTCTAAAATGTCTTAGTTTTCAATCTTTCTAAGTGGTAGGTATATAGTTATGGTATATATGTATATAGTACGCTATTTTTATCTGGCATAAATATAGAATATAATTCAACTATGTCCTGTTAACTCAAGACTTCTTTAACATCAGTTACTGTACATGTTGTGATGAAGGTAGGGGACAATTGAGATATATTAAATTATTTGCCCTGGTCTATGATAAAGCCCTCAGATTGTCTTGCTTTTTGAATCAGGTTTTGGGTTTGCATCTTGTAATTCTCCTCTCTTTAGGCTATCAGCTGTCACCTGGCATCTATCATTTAGTGTTGCCATTACCAGCAATACCCTTTCTAATTTACTTGTAGAACTGAGCTATAGGTTGAGAAACTATGGGAACAAGTGATTGGTTTATTTTATAAATAAGCATTTGATTTTGCCTCAGATTCTGAACTTCCTTAGAATATTTGATCTAGATTGTGAGTTTTTTTTTTTTAAAGATTGTATTTATTTGAGAGCGAGCTCATGTGCACAGGGTTGGGGGAGGGGGCTGGATAAGGGGGTTGGGGGGAGGGTTCGGGAAAGGGCAGAGGAGGGAGAAGCAGACTCCCCACTGAGCAGGAAGCCCAGTGTTTGGGGGGGGGGAGGCATGATCCCAAGATCCTAGGATCCTGACCTGAGCCCAAGGCAGAGGATTAACCAACTGAAGCCCCCCACCCTGCACCCTGAGTTTGTTTTTTTAATTGTATAGAGCCTTGAGGCCCCCACTGAATACTCTTAAATCCTTTGAAAATCTCATTATTTTCCCTAATCTTGTGATCTCATTAGTTTTTCAAATTCCTTGTTCCTTCTTAACCAAAATGTTGATTTCCCACCAATAGAAGTTTCCATATTTTTATGTTTGGCTTTTCATTGGTCTTAAATCTTCTCCTGATTGATCAAGTTGTGTAATGTTTGCCCCAGAAGCGGTTTCCTTTTAATTGTCAACCCATTTTGTTGGGGCTGTGGGTTGCCAGACTTCTCCTGAGTTTCTTCATCTTAATTGTTTTCCCCCATTAGCGGGAACCCCCCAATCAAACCATGGACAGTTTACAAATTGATTTTGCTTTAATCACAACTGCTTAGCATCTGGAGATCTGTTTCTATTCCATTTTATGTAGTTTCTTGGTTCTAAACTGGAATATTGGGACATCAGGCAAAATAGTTTTTCTAATTTATTAGTATTTAGTCGCTGTCCCCTGAGTGCTGTGTTTATGAATTATTGGATGAGGATGTCATTTCCCACACACCTTACCTAGTTGCAGAAGGGAGTGGAGACATTCAGAGGAATATCCAGCTCTCATTTTTGTCTCATCTTTCCTTTATCTCAATCTCAATTTCATCCTCTCTTACTCCACTGGGGTTGTCCATTAACCTCCTCGTGTCTTTATTGCTCACGCAAACCTTACCTCCTTTCAGCTCCCTCCTCTACCATGTGAGTCTTATTCCCTCTTTAAGATACTCTTTTCCCAAAAGAGCAGGGTAATTACTGTGATTTGAAATATGGTGTGTGTACAAAGTGGCGCTGGTTGGTGGTGGTAGTGGGGAGACTGTAAAAAACAAACAAAAAAATAAGGGAGAAGTTCGTGGTCACAGGTTATTCTTTTCTTTCTCAGTTTCTGAACCTCAGTTTTCTAATCTGTAAAATGGAGGTCACAACACCTATTTAATGAAGTACTTGTTAGAATTAAGGAGGGTTTATAAAGTACTTATCAGGTATACAGATGTTCATTAAGTAGGGACGCCTGGGTGGCTCAGATGGTTGAGCGACTGCTTTCAACTCAGGTCATGGTCTCCAGTTCCTGGGATGGAGCCCCAAGTCAGGCTCCCAGCTCAGCAGGGAGTCTGCTTTTCCCTCTCCCTCTACCTCTCTCCCGCTTGTGCTCTCTCTCAAATGTATAAATAAAATCTTAAAGAAGATGTTCATTAAGTGCCCACTTACCTTCTTTTCCTTTATTCACATGTATAGTTTATGAGGAAATACGGTTTACTGGTAAGTGTTATTAGCAAGCAAAGTATTTTCAAGGTTAGCCTGGTGAAGTTTTTTGTTTTGTTTTGTTTTTTGTTTTTTTTTGGTGTGTAAGATGTTTGTTAAGGATCAGTTACCTGTTAAAGGAAGGCAGTGGAGGCGAGACTGTAGAGGGAAGGTAAAAATGTGCAATGCAGTCCCATCAGTGTTTCAGCCAAGTTGGCAGGGAGCTGTGGAGTGAATAATGCCCATTTGAGTTTACCATGTTAGGATAAAATGGCTGCTCCTTTGGACTCCTGTCTCCCTCATATCACTCACCATATCAGCTGCCCAGAGAAAGGCACTACTCAGCTTTGAGGCATTTCCTCACAAGCATGTGCTGCTCAGGTACTATGCTGAATTCTTGAGGTGGATCCTCCATAGATCTGTAGAGTTCTCTCTGGGCAGCTTCCTCTGACCTGCAGACTTGATTTGCCTTGTTCTTTCTGGATGTTCTATCCTGTCTCCTCCACTCACGCTACTCTGTGAGGCTCTGACTGGGTTCCCTTGTCAGCTCCAAGTTTTGTTTTTTCTTTTCTTTTTTTAAACATTTCACCATACTTCTTTTATTATAAATCTACCTATTCTTCTGTCTATCCACCTTTTTCCCCCTCCAGTGTTGTTGAGAAATAATCGACATACATCACTGTGTAAGTGTAAGGCATACAGCATGATAGTTTGATTTACATATATTGTGAAGTGATTACCACAGTAGGTTCAGTTAACACCCATCCTTGTAATGCAGTCTGTCTTGGTCTCTGAGGCGCAGTGGGGTGCTTCAGCCTCCACCTCCACACTCCCATGTTAAAGGATTCTCTCAGTGGTGTCTTGTTCTTGAATAGATGTTAGTTGTTTTTCTTGTGAGGGGGCGTGAAGTCAAGAACAACCTGTGTTGCCATCTTAGTGACATCTCTCCCCTGGCAAAGTATTTATTGCTATAGAATGTTATCTAATCCACTAACAAATACCGGAGGGAAGGGGTATATTCTAGCTGATTGTAGCAGCAAGAAGAATCCAAACTTACCAATGTTGTACATTTGCAAGGTACTATTTAAAATGGATTTTATTATTTATTTATTTATTTATTTATTTATTTATTTAAAGATTTTATTTATTTGACGGAGAGAGACACAGAGAGGGAACACAAGCAGGGGGAGTGGGAGAGGGAGAAGCAGGCTCCCCGCTGAGCAGGGAGCCCGATGCGGGGCTCGATCCCAGGACCCTGGGACCATGACCCGAGCCGAAGGCAGACGCCCAACGACTGAGCCACCCAGGCGCCCCTTTATTTATTTTTTAAAAAGATTTTATTTATTTACTGGAGAGAAAGTGAGCGAGAAAGAGTGCACAAACGGGAGGAGGGGCAGAGGGAGAGGGAGAAGCAGACTCCCCACTGAGCAGGGAGCCAGATACAGTGGGTGCTTGACCCCAGGACCCTGGGATCATGACCTGAGCCAAAAGCAGACACTTAACCAACTGAGCCACCCAGGTGCCCTTAAAATGGATTTTAAAAATAGATTCCTTAGTATGAAATTTTATGAAATCATTTCTGGTAATCCATGTTAATATGCATACTGAAACTTTTTCTGTTATAGGATAGTTCACATAGTTGTGAGTGACTAGATTTGGTACTTTAAGGGAAAGCTGCCTCGTTAGAAGAGGACTCTCAAATAATGTAACTCTTATTAGTCAGGGTTCTTCAGAGGCATACACTGGCCCTATCAAGTTGACATGTAAAATTAACTATCACATCTTCCCTCGATGAACTTTTTCCCTTCTACATTTTTCTACAGATAGATACACCATCAGGAATGGAATTACAATCATGGTACCCTGTTATAAAGCAGGAAGGTGACCATGTTTCTCAGACACATTCATTTTTACACCCCAGGTGAGTGGGTATTGACTCATTTGTTTGTTCATTCATTCATTTGTTCATTCATTCATTCGACATCTATATGTCAAGTACTGTTCTAGTTCCTGGGAATTCATTATTTAGTTTTAGGCTTGTTAATGAAATGAATTGTAAATTGTGTTGAATATTTGAGATAACCTTTTCTTGGTGTTTTTATGTTCTTTCTAGGAATTCATCATTTCCTTTTCACCCTAATTAAAAATTGGAAGTTTTCCTTTAATTTCCTTGTTTCCCTGTAAGAGGTAAACCAACTCTTTAAGAGTTTGGTATGCGACTTTGGTATTTTACAAAGAAATTTTTTGAAACTTAGAAGCTTTCATAGTAACCACGTCCTTCAAAATCCAGTTTCCTATTTTTAATAAAAATGCACCTTAGATGATAAACTTTTTATTGATTCCTAGGTTTTTATTGCTGTAGATATATATTCCCCCCAAACATGGTGATGAAGAATCTCAGTCTTACTTACATTTGCACAGTTCCCACCATTCCTGTTGTATTTGAAGTAAATCTTTGGGCATTATTAAACCTGTCAGTTTTCTTAGCAGAATACTTTTTATCCTCAGAATTCATGTAATTAGTAAAGAGGAACAATATAGATTATTGTATAAAGAAAATAAGACGTAAGAGATCATTTAGAGTTTAGGGAACGAAGTAGTACATCAGTTAAATGGTTGCATTTTTTGGCTAAAGGTTATGCAGATTATAGTTAATAATACAGTGCTTCAGTATTTAGCTCAGATTTGTCCCATGGGTCTCTCAGATAATCTGCTGAACAATTTTATGTGAGCTTTGAGCAAAATTGGTAGTTATCCCTTCAATCTTAGTTTTGCGCAATTTATCGAAATTGTATCAAATTAGGAAGTACTAAAGTATTTTAGGAAGATTGCTCTGTGGGGTTTGAAACAAGTAGGACCAACTGCCCAGTAGCAGTAGCTGGGCGGTATTCAGAATGCTATGTAAGAAGGGCCTTGGGAGCTCCTCATTGGGCCTGTGGTGAATCAGGCCATAGCCTTGTGGTGTGGGACTGAATCAGCCTCTATAACAAAGAGTGAGGATTCCTTGCTTTCACGGGGGGGGGGGGGGGGAGTGGGCAAGAAAATAGTTCTCCAAGTAGCATACGGTCTGTGTCCTTTCTGGCATAAGCCTTACCTATTCAGGGCTATTACACAGCTCTAAAGTGCTTCATGCTTCTAGTTCTCAGGTGGTTTTGAGGGAAGGAGATGAGACTATAGTTTTCTTTCCCAGTGAGTATCTCTTTAGTGCCTAGAAATTACTTTTTGCAAAGTAACAAAAATTACTCATAATTTTATACTTACTGTCTAAAGTACTGAAGTCTTAATTCTTTTCTATGATCCTTCTTTTCTTTTTTATTATTAACATATAATGTATTATTTGTTTCAGGGGTACAGGTCTGTGATTCATCAGTCTTACACAATGCACAGCACTCCCCACAACACATACCCTTATGATCCTTATTTTCTGAGTTATGTTGTCTATTTTGGTATAAAATTTTTTAACCATAGAAATAGATTTAACGTATTTTACTTCTTACCCACATGTAATATATGTCTTATTTTGCCTTTCTTTCTTTTTAGCTACTACTTATACATGTGTGATAAAGTGGTTGCCCCAAATGTGTCGATTACTTCTGCTGTATCCCAGTCTAAAGAGGTCACAAAGACAGAGGCAAGTAGATCTATACCAAGACAGTCAGAGAAGCCTCATAGTAGTGGGAAACATCAAAAAATGGTGTCTTACCCAGATGTCTCACTGGAGGAACAGGAGAAAATGGATTTAAAAACAAGTAGAGAATTATGTAGCCGTTTAGGTAAGTATTCAGAAATTATTTTTTTGAAATCATACACTTAATAAACACATTTATTCAGCATTTTCTTTCTTTCTTTCTTTCTTTCTTTCTTTCTTTCTTTCTTTCTTTCTTTCTTTCTTTCTTTCTTTCTTTCTCTCTCTCTCTCTCTCCCCCCCCCCTCTTTCTTTCTCTCCTCTTTCTTTCTTCTCTCTTCCTTTCTTAAAAAGATTTTGTTTATTTGACAGAGAGAGAAAGAGAACACAAGCAGGGGGAGTGGGAGAGGGAGGGACAGGCTCTCCACTGAGCTGGGATCATGACCTGAGCTGAAGGCGGACACTTAACCTTAATCAACTGAGCCACCCGGGAGCCCTTAGTCAGCATTTTCAAAGAGGATTTCTATTTAAGAGAGTGTTCCAGATAATTGAAGCTTTTATCTTAAAAAAATGCACCTTTCAAAACTCTGAGTGACTTCTTAGAACCTCAGGTCCTATACTTTTTTTAGAACAGTTATAGCTGTAGAGGCTAATGATGTAGTTATGTAGTCTACATGGTTTCATACTGCAAATGATTTTTGCGTGATTGTTTTTTTTTTTCCTTTCCTGCCCTTTTTTTGCTGTCAGTTTTCTTCAGAAGGTCCTTTCTAATTTGCTGCGAACTGAGAAACCATTTTATAATGCTAAGAAGTATGTAATGGGGTGCCTGGCTGGTTCAGTCTGTAGAGCATGTGACTCTTGGTCTCAGAGTTGTGAGTTTGAGCCCCACGTTGGGTGTAGAAATTACTCAAAAAAAAAAAACGAATGAAAGTCTTAGAAAAAAATAATGCTAAGAAGTATGTAAGAGTTGTTGGGTATAGGAATCAGGGAAACTTAGCCATGTGATAAGCAAGGATTGAAAACTCATAGCTATGGGAGCCAGGCAGATGGCATAAAAAGCAGAATACTGGCTGGACATCTTTAAAAAAAAAAAAAAAGCTGCCTAGTTACAATGTCTTTTAAAATACTGTGGACCAAAGGAGACATGTCTGCTCAAATGCTGCCTGTTTTACCCTCTACATAGCAGCAGAGCTTTGCTTACAGCTTAGGCAAGTGTGACAGTTATTTCAGCTATCTTGGAGTAGTTGAAGTGTCCACTAGTCATTTAACTGTTTTCATAGATAACTGAGATTCTTTGGGGGGTTTCTGTACTTTAATTTTGAGATTTTTAAAATTCAACTTTTTTTGGATTTAAATATGGTGAACACTAATTAGTAACATACTGTTATGTCATATTTGTGTTATATTTTTTTCTCAAATTCTAGTGACTTTTAAAAAATTGTTGATATAGTTCATATGTTATAAAATGTACCCTTTTAAGGTGTATACTTTAGTGACTTTCAGTAAATTCACAAAGTTGTTCAACAATCACAGCTATTTAATTTCAGGACATTTTCATCACCCCAAAAAGAAACCCTGTAATCCATTAGAAGTTACTCTCTATTTTCCTCTTTCCCCAGCCTCTATTTATTTTTTGTCTTTATAGATTTGCCTATTCTGGACATATCATATAAAAGAGATCATATAATATGTGACCTTTTATTGTCTGGCTTTTCACTTGGATAATATTTTTTCAGTCCATGTTGTAGCATATTTTAATACTTGTTTTCTTTATATGGTTTAATAATATTCTGTTATTGTATAGATAAATATACCACATTTTGTTTATCCACTTATCAGTTGATGGACATTGAATTGTGTCCACTTTTTTTTTTTAAAGTAGGCTCCATGCCAAACGTGGGGCTTGAACTCATGACCCCAAGATTAGAAAGATTAAGAGTTGCATGCCCTACTAAGTGAACCAGCTAGGTGCCCCGAATTGTGTCCGCTTTTTGGCTGTGATGAATAATGCTGCTATGAACACTTATGCACATGTTTTAACATAGACATGTTTTCATTTCTCTTGGGTATATATTTAGGAGTGATGTCATGTTTAATATCTGGGTCATGTTTAGTATCTCAAGGGACCGCCAGACTGTTTTTCAAAGCAGCTGTACCATTTTCCTTTCTACCAGCAGCTTATGAGGGTTCCAATTTCTGTAATCTTTGTCAACTTTTGTTACTGTCTTTCTTGTAATTATAGCCATACTAATGGTTGTAAAGTGGTATCTCATGGTTTTGATTTGCAGTTCTCCAATGACTAATGATATTGAGTGCCTTTCCATGTTTTTTGGATCTCTTCAGATCCTTTGCCTATTTTTAAATTGAGTTCTCTCTTTACTATTGAGTTATAAGTGTTCTTTATATATTCTGGATAGTAGACCCATATCAGATATATGATTTGCCATTCTATCACTTGTCTTTTCATTTTATTGTTGGTGTTTTTTGAAGTACAAAAGTTTTATTTATTTATTTTTATTTATTTATTTATTTTTAGAGAGAGCGCAAGTAGGGTGGGGAGGGGGAGAGGAAGGGAGAGAGAGAATCTTAAGTAGGCTTCATGTTCAGCACAGAGCCCGAGGTGGGGCTCAATCTCATAACCCTGAGATCATGATATGAGCCAAAATCAAGAGTCAGATGCTTAATAGACTGAGCCACCCAGGAACCCCAAAGCACAGAAATTTTAAATTCTGATGAAGTCCAATTTATTTTTTCTTTGGTTGCTTATGTAGATGTCATGTCTAAGAAACCATTGCCTAAACCAAGGTCACAAAGATTTACATGTAAGAGCTGTAGCTCTTATATTTAGGTCTTTTCAATCCATTTTGAGTTAATTTTTATATACAGTGTGAGGTTCAGTCTCACTCTTTGTATGTGATTACAGTTGTCCCAACACTATTTGTTGAAAAGACCATTCTCTCCTGATTGAGTTGTTTGGTGCCCTTGTTAAATACCAGTTGCCCATAAAAGTAGGCAGCCTTGATTTCTGTAGCTTTGTAATAAGCTTTGAAATTAGGCATTGTGAGTCCTAAAAGTTTATTATTATTTTTCAATATTATATTTTGGCTATTTTGGATTCCTTGCGTTTTCATATGAATTTCTGCATCAGCTTGTTAATTTCTGCCACAAAGCCAGCTGGGATTTCAATAGGAATTGAAAAAAAAGTTGATCTGTTTGGGGAATATTTACCATCTATCTTAGTCTGTTCAGGCTGCTATAACAAAAATACCCTAGACTGGGTGGCTTACACTACAAACATTTATTTTTTACAGTTCTGGAGGCTGGGAAGTCCAAAATCAAGGCACCAGCAGATTTGGTGTCTGGTAGGGGCCTGCTTCCTGGTTCATAAAGGTCTGTGTTCTCTTCAGACACATGGTGGAAGTCCTCACATGGTGAAAAAGGCAGGAGAGCCTTCTGGAGTCTCTTTTATAAGGGTATAGATCCTATCATGGAGGCTCCACCCTTATGACCTAATTATGTTCCAAAGGCCCCACCTCCTAACATCATCACATGGGGCATTAGGATTTTAATATATGAATTTTGGGGTCACTAACATTCAATTCATGACACCATTTTAACAATATTAAATTTTCCAATCCATGAACATGGGATGCCTTTCCATTTATTTAGGTCTTTAATTTTTTTCAATGATGTTTTGTAGTATTCATTTTATAGGTCTTGTACTATCTTTCTTAAATTTATTCTTAACTATTTCATTATTTTTTATTTCATTTGTAAATGGAATTATTTTTCATTTTGTTTGTGGGTTCTAGTGACTTTTTAACAGTGATGTTCATTTTTTTTACTTCATTTTTGCCTCTCAAAGATCCATCAATCTCAAATAATTCTACAAGTAAGAAGAAACCCGAGTCTACCACTTGCAGTTTCATCAGAGACACAAGCAAGGCAGGAATAGACCATGATACTGCAGCTTCATCTCCACTTCTTGTCAAAGATATCATCTGTGAGGATGATAAGGGAAAGATCATGGAAGAAGTAATGAGAACTTATGTAAAACAACAGGAAAAACTGAACTCAATTTTGCAGAAGAAGCAACAACTTCAGATGGTAAAATTGTTATTTAAATGATAGTCTATTATGAAAAGATACTTTTGCACATTCTCAAGAAAAGTCAAGGGAGATATTGTAAATGTGTTTAAGATTTAGGGTTCTATACTCAGCAATTTTCTTTCAGATTTTTAGAGAAAATAGTTTTTCAGGATAATTACTTATATATAAAACTGATGTGACAGCTGAATTTCAGATGTTTTCTGTCCTATTTTTTCCTTTATTGAAGTTTTTAGCATGATGGAAATAAAATAAAAATTATATTGTTATTCTTGATATTACAGGAAGTTGAAATGTTGAGTAGTTCAAAAGCTATGAAGGAACTCACTGAAGAACAGCAAAATTTGCAGAAAGAGCTTGAATCTTTGCAGAATGAACATGCTCATAGAATGGAAGAATTTTATATTGAACAGAAAGACTTAGAGAAAAAATTAGAGCAGGTAATGAAGCAAAAATGTACCTGTGATTCAAATTTAGAAAAAGACAAAGAGGCTGAATATGCAGCACAGGTAAGAATTACTCAGTTTGTATAATGTTACCCTTTCAATGTGGAAATTGAAGCTGTTACCTTCTCTATTAAAGTTACTTTTTGGAGGCGCCTGGGTGGCTCAGTTGGTTAAGCGACTGCCTTCGGCTCAGGTCATGATCCTGGAGTCCCGGGATCGAGTCCCGCTTCGGGCTCCCTGCTCGGCAGGGAGTCTGCTTCTCCCTCTGACCCTCCTCCCTCTCATGCTCTCTGTCTCTCATTCTCTCTCTCTCAAAAAAAAAAAAAAAAAAAATCTAAAGTTACTTTTTGTCAAGCTCATTTCATTGGGCAAGATTTCAAAATAGGTAATTCTGTTAAACACAAGTTTATGGTGTATCATCCAACATGATTTTTTTAAAAAGATTTTATTTATTTATTTGACAGAGAGCACAAGCAGGGGAGTGGTAGACAGAGGAAGAAGGAGAAGCAGGTTCTCCACTGAGCAGGGAGCCCGATGTGGGGCTCAATCCCAGGACCCCGGGATCATGACCTGAGCCAAAGGCAGATGCTTAACAGACTGAGCCACCCAGGTGCCCCGCAAGATGATTTTTTTTATTTTGATTGCTTTATTAAACTTTCATTAGGTTTCTATATTTTAGTTGCCCAAATTGCTAATCTCTAGCTCTCTGAATATCAAATGTTGTATTATCTTAATGTAGTTTATGGGCCTTCAAATCACCAAATTAACAGATATGAATTGTTGCCCACTATGTTCAAAAGCACTTGAGCAAAAATGAATAGTAGCTCGCAACTTGGGGAAGATGAACAAATAACTCGAGCAGGCTGTGTGAGAGGTATGCTAAACTGTAGGGCATAATGAAAGTGCTCTAGGTGTTAGTTCTCTTGACCCTTTTTTTCCCCCCTCAATTCAATATTATGTCAAAACTGGATGAATATTATTAGATACTCAAGAGATTGTAGTATGCATGAATTTACAAATGTAGTTCATTTTGTAAAAAATAATTTGAAAGTAGGTCTTTGCTATTATGTGAAGATTAAATGGAAAAACAAAACTGAATGAAAACTGACAGTCTTTTAAATCTCACAGTTGGCAGAACTGAGACAGAGATTGGACCATGCTGAGGCTGATAGGCAAGAACTCCAAGATGAACTTCGACAGGAACGGGAGGCAAGACAGAAGTTAGAGATGATGATAAAAGAGCTAAAGCTGCAAATTTTGAAATCATCTAAGACTGTTAAAGAATAGAAACCTTTAAAGAGATTCATCTGTGTATTCCCAACAGGGTTTATTTTTGTTTGTTTGCTTTGGTTATTGAATTCTGAGTAACTTGTCTGCATGAAGATTACTAGGCATCCTATCCATTTGTAGATCAGAGAAAGTGAAGAGATTATATATTAATACATAAATTTTTACATTTTCCAAATGAATGAAAATGTATGCTTCTTTGTACTTTTTTTTTCAACTGCTTAAAAACAGTACTATATGATTTGAACTATTAGATAATCTGCCTATATTTCTAATGCAAATTTAGCAGTTGTATACTTTCTAAAAGCTGCATTGTGTGATGGATAGTTGTGGTCAGTTTTGTTACCCATATTTCAGACTCAACTTTACATACAATGGTGGCTTCATATTTCAAATATATAGAGCTACTGAAGGAGTTGAATCTCCATTTTTTTCGTTAACAGTCTCCTTTCTAAATTGATACAGTATACTCATTATTATACATAAAATTTGCTTTTATTTTGTTCATATTATAGTATGAATTTCCAGCAGTTCTTTTTTTATTGTCTCCTAAGAGACATTTTGTCAAAAGAGGAATTTCATTGATGAGGTTATAGCACACCTCATAGGCATAATGAGGAAGGATAACATACTTTATTATACACTGCTATTAAATACAAAAAGCAGTTGTAATTTGTTTTTTGGTTTAAATGTGGTTATGTTTAGAAGTTTTTTTTATGCAACAACTTCATGTAGTAATTTTTGAACTTTTGTTTATGTTGTTAATAGAGGTGTGAAAATGTTAATGTTCTTGAGAAAAACTGATACCATTGACGTACATCAGTTTGTATACGATTCATAATCCTCCTGTACAGTTTTTATATGTAGTTATGGGTCTTACTGAAATTTATATAATGGATTTGTTTTCCTTAATGGGTTCGTTTTTCCTTAAATTGTAAAATATTAAATACCTTGAAGGTTCTTTTGGATTTTTGTATGTTTAAATGTTAAGTCTTACCAATATTTGCACGAATGGACCATTTTCAATTACTACTTAATATCAAAATCAGGAATTTACAGTCAACTGGTAGTGTATGGTAGGTTAATATAGGGAAGTTTAGTTACCTGCTACTAAAAGGTTTTTAGATAATTTTTAGAAGACAGGAATTCCATAGTTTGGGGGAGGGGCAAATCTGCACTTTTTTTTTGCACAGAAAAGTCTGTCATTCTTTAATGGCAAATTTCATTTTCGTTAATTATTGGCTTAAAAGATATTAGGTAAAATTCTTAGTATGCATTTTTTAAAGGAAGTTTCCTGAAGCTACCATTAATTGACATTATTATTCTAGGAATTACATGTTTATGTTCTCATGTAGGGTACTGTATGAAATTACTTGAGAGCTAAATTTATTTTTAAAATAAATCAGCTAGAGTTAAGGTTGTATACTATTTCTAGTGTAGACAGTAGATGCTCTACTGGTGTAGAACTTCAGAAATCAGTAGGTTATCGTTTAGCCAGTTATTTTCGTATTTCACTTAATGGTACTTACATATCCTAAAAGAATTTTTGTACTTCTCAAAGTATAGTTTCTTTACTAGAGTGTGATGTAAATGTGTATTTTCTATTTTCCATTTAAATTTTACTATATTACCCTGCAATTTAATTTGTTGATTCTTGGCTTCCTCAAGGAGAAATAAATGTTAAAAATGATAGACCCTCCTAATACCTTTTATTTAGATATGGAGAAAGAAAAATCAGAAAGACATTTTATGATAAAGTTCATTTTAGTTGTGTCACAGTTAAGCTTTTCGGGAGATAAACTCAAGCCCCTATAATTTTGTTTTTCTAATTTACTAAAAAATCTTCGTGCTTATATTACTTAGTAAATGACAAGTTAAGTTTCAACCCAAAACTTCTAAAATAAATTGCTTAATCTTTGAAATATTTTATTTTAAAATTCTAAGCAGTGCTTAAACATCTTTAAATGATCATAAACTCTTAAGTTAGAATTGAGTAAAATATTTTTTCTAGTCCTTCGTGTAAGGAAAACTTGCCACGTAAAATTGTATAGTCTTCATTTTCCGGAAGATACATTGATGTGCCATAGGTTTCTGTCTAACTTCCTTGAAAATAGAGCTTTTTAGTCAGTTGTAAATATTATACCTATTCTAGTTAAAAGTAATTTTAAGTTAAACTGCACCACATAGGTTGAAAATAGAGAGATTTTGTAATACTTTAAAAGTGGCCTCTGCTGAAATATCCATATAAACTTATTCTTCTACTCTTTGCATGCTCATTTTGTGTGTTGGTTACTAGCTTAAAGTTTGTTTTGGTGTTAGTTTTTGTGTGCCAATTTATTAGGCAAGCAGATTTTTCCTCAGACTTTGTAATATTATTCTTTTTAGGAAAAATATAAAAGTATTTACTTTAAAAAGCTGCATTTAAAGGAACGACCTATCAAAAGTGCTAGAGCATCTTAAGAAGGAAGAAAAGATAGAATATTAGCTTACTGGGTGATGGGTGATGTTTAATTTGGGTGATGATAGTTTCCGTATTTGTTGTGAGTAAAAGGTACCAAATCTATAAAGGTAGTAAATGTAAAATCTGCTGTCATTGAGGAAGCTCTAAACCAGCCTGATTTCACAAATGCAACTTGTAACACTATGAAAGATTTGACCAACAAAAGTAAGTTTGGCTTGTGCTTTAGTTTTGTAGAGCATATTCTTTTGCTTGAATTTCTGTGTCCATGAGAGTCAGGATGTTTTATGCTCCTTGAGCTAATTTTATAACATATTTAATATATTACCAGTTGAGATATAAAATCATTTGTACATACTGAATTAAAAACCAGTTACTAAAATAGGTGAAATAGACGAGTACAATGATATTTGCAGGTTATCGATAGGTTTTAGAAGTCATGACAGAACGACCAATTTATTTGCACATCTGTGGCTTCTGTTTGAAGGAACGTAGAATGATAAGGAAACTCCAGTAATACGAAACATGTTCAAGGTATTTTCCTAAAATTAATTGTCAAGCTGGTGCTGAAGGTTTTTGATCAGCTTCTAAAATTTTCTTCTCGGTGACTTACGTTTTGATTGCTTTGGGGAAAATCCTCATTTTCATTTGCTCTTATGCATTTAATCTGCACGACAGGACATTAAAAATCAATGTAATGATAAGTTGTGCTCATACTGTACATCTATTTCTGTGCTTACAACTACTTGTTAATTTTTATTGAAGCTGTCAGCAATAAGGGATACATTACTGCTGTATTATACATTGTGGGATTGAATAAACAGCTTAAATTTTTTTCTAGTATAGGATACCGAAGCATTTCCATCATTGGAAGAAATTTGTATGGGTATTCTATACTACATCTTGTTTAAAGGACAGTTTTTTTTGTTTGTTTCGTTTTGTTTTTATAAAATCTTTCCATTTTAGATGGCTTCTGAAACTGTAATGCAATCTGGAGTTTGTTTCTTTAGTAATAGAATTAAAGGTCTTATATAGTGCTACTGTTTTTGAATTAGAAAGTGATCAAATGTAAAAACTGAAATTTAAAAATTAAGCCCAGAAAACAAAATAGTATATTAAGTTAGTTGAATGTAAAAGAAATTTATGATTTTTTTCTTCAATATAGATACCTCACTTGAAAATAAAGCACAGCATACTTAAAGTAGTTCTAGTAAAAAAGTCCTGCTAAAAGAATTGCTTAATCTAGGACAACTTTGGGGGAATTATAGTTTGGGAGAAATAAAATATACTTGCTTTTAACCATCCTGTTAGAAGTATTTGCTTATCCTGATAATTTTAAGCCAACACAGTAGTCTTAAATTGTTTCTGAATTTCTAACCTGTGAAGGCAGTAAGTGAAATATCTGTTCTGCAACTGTTGAAACAAGTTGTTGACTACATTGACCATAATTCAATTTAAAATTTTGCCAATGATGTACAGTTTTATGGTTAAAATTGCTGTGGTTGGTTGCATCACATGACACACAAAACTGTCCTCTACCTCACGTGAAATAAATATTTTATATGGTTTTACTATAAAACAAGACTCATCTATCTGGTCACTTAGTTTACAAATTTTGAATTATATTTATTGAAACATGACATACTGTGCTCTCAGCTTATACCTCAATCGTATTTTGTGCTGTTTTCCATTTTCATGCCTTGTAAATAACTTGTATAGATTGTGGATTAAATTCAGAATAAAAACTTTTAATGCCAATGAAACTGATTTGAAGCCCTTTTAGTATCCTGTGTGAACTCAACTTTCTTGTCCCTTAAGATTGACATTTTCTCCTTTTGTTCCTTTAAAGTCTATTAGTCATTACACACTAAATGATTAACTTGAGGAATCATTTTTTAATGACAAAATATGAAATTTTATGCAGTATTTCAGGTATAGAACATGCCAGCATTTTGTGATTATTTTCTTTCATGATATATGGTCTCTTGCTTTCACTTCTTTCCCTTACTCCTCTACTCCCACCTCTGGCATTATTATTTATTACAACATAACAAATTACTCCTAAATTTAGCTGCTTAAAATAACAGATATCTCACGCGATATCTGAGGGTCAGAAACCCGAAGGCAGGTTAGCTGAGTGATGGCTCAGGAGCTCTTACAAGTGTGCAGTTACTATGTTATTTAGGGCTGAAGTCATTTGGAAGCTTGACAGCTGGAGGATCTGCTTTCAAGTTCATTCATATGGCTGTTGACAGGTGCTTACTTCCTTCCTCTTGGATCTGTCCATGGAGCTCTCCATAATATGGTAGATGGCTTCCCCCAAATGAATGATCCAAAAGAGAGAAAGAATGATGGCAGTTTCTTTTGTTACTTAGACTCATGAGTCACAAGTCCAGCCTATATGCAGTTGGGGGGTATTACATAAGGGTATGGAACACTGGGAGGAAGGGATTATTGAGGGCCATCCTAGAGTCTGATTACCATATCCTCCCAATTTTTTTATGGCAAAATATACATAACATAAAACTTAACATTTTAATTGTTTTTAAGAGTAATTCAGTGGCATTAGCTACATTTACAATGTTCTACCATCACCACTATATTCAGAACGTTTTCATTATCCCAGACAAATTCTGTACCTGTTAAACAATAACTCCCTTTTCCCACCACTCCCAGCTCTGGACACCCTCTATTCAATGTTCTGTCTCTATGAATTTACCTATTGTAGGTATCTTGTATAAGTGGAATCATAAAATACTTGTCCTTTTGTGTCTGACTTCCTTCATTCCTTCACTTAGCAAAATGTTTTCAAGATACATCCGTGTTATGGCATATATTGGAATTTCTTTCCCTTTTATGGCTGAATATTTTATTGTAAATATATGTGTATATATATACATGCATATCCTCTGTTAATGCATTTATCTGATGATGGACATTTGGGTTGTTTCCACATTTTAGCTATTGAGTAATGCTGCTATGAACAGTGGCTTACAAGTATCTGATTAAGTCCCTGCTTTTGAGCCTTTGGGTATATACCCAGAAGTGGAATTGCTGGATCATTGGGTAATTCTACATTTAACTTTTTGAGGAACCACCAAACTTTTTCCCAGCAGCTGCATCACTTTGCATTCCCACCAGGGATGCACAAGTGTTCTAATATTTTCATATCTTCACCAACACTTCGTTATTTTCCATTTTACTGATAATAGCCATCCAAATGGATATAGAGTGTTATTTTCACTGTGGTTTGATTGCATTTCCCTAGTGGCTTAGATGTTAAGCATCTTTTCATGTGTTTATTGGCCATTTGTATATCTTTGGAGAAATGTCCACTTAGGTCCTTTGTCTATTTTTGAATTGGATGATTTGTTTTTGTTGTTGAGCTATAGGAGTTCTTTATATATTCTGGATATTAATCTTTTATCAGATATATGACTTGCAAATATGTTCTCCCATTCTGTAGGTGACCTTTTCACTTCTAATGTCCTTTGATGCACAAAAGTTTTAAATTTTGATGAAGTCCAGTTTACTTATTTTTTCTTTCATTGTTTGTGCTTTTATTATCCTATCCAAGAAATCATTGCTAAATCCAGTGTCATAAAGCTTTCCCCCTATGTTTTCTTCTAAGAATTTTATGTTTTTTAGCTCTTACATTTAGGTCTTTGATCCACTTTGAGTTACTTTTGTAAATGATGTAAGGTTAAGGGGTCCAATTTCTTTCTTTTTTTTTTTGTACATGAGTATCCAGTTCCCAGCATCATCTGTTGAAAACTGTCCTTCCTGTTGAATGGTTTTGACACCTTTGTCCAAAATCACTGACCATATATGAGAAGGTTCCTCTTTGGGCTCTCTTTTATTCCATTGGTCTATGTATCTCTCCTTATGCCAGTACCACCCTGTTTTGATTACAGTAGCTTTGTAGCAAGTTTTGAAACGCGTCTCCCATATTTGTTCTTTTTCAAGATTGTTTTGGCTATTTGAGGTCCCTTGATATTCCATATGAATTTTAGGATGGGTTTTTCTATTTTTACAAAAACACCATTGGAATTTTGATACGGATTTCACTGAGTCTGGATTGATTTGGATGGTATTGTCATCTTAACGATATTAGGTCTTCCAGTCTATGAGCATGGAATAGCTTTGCATTTATTTATGTCTTTAATTTCAACAATATTTTGTAGTTTTCAACATACAAGACTTTCCCCTCAGATTTATTCTTATATATTAGTTTCCTTTTGATGCATTGTAAATGGGATTTTCTTAATTTCTGTTCAGATTGTTCATTGCTAGTGTGTAGAAAGTGCAGTTAATTTTTGTGTGTTGATTTTGTATCTGGAACTTTGCTGAATTTATTTATTAGCTCTAACAATTTTATAGTGCATGGAATTTTTAGGGCTTTCTACATGTAAGATCACATCATCTACAAACAGATAATTTTGCTTATTCCTTTTTCATTTGGATGACTTTATTTCTTTTTCTTGCCCAATTGCTCTAGCTAGAACCTCCAATACTATGCTGAATAGAAGTAGTGAAAGCAGGAATCCTTGTTTAGTTCTTGATCTTAGAGGGAAAGCTTTCAATCTTTCATCATTGTGTATGATGTCAGCTGTGGGTTTTTTCTTTTTCTTTCTTTCCTTTTTTTTTTAGTTGTGGATTTTTCAGATATGGCCTACTTATTACGTTGAAGAAATTCCATCTATATCTAAGTTATTGAGTGTTTTTATAATGACAAGGTGTTGAATTTTGTCAAATGCTTTTTCTGCAGCACTTGAGATGATCATGTGGTTTTTTTCCCCTTCTATTACTGTGATGTATTACATTGCTTGGTTTTTGTATGTTGAATTATCTTTTGCATTCCAAGAATAAATCCCATTGCTCATGGTGAATAATTCTTTTAATATGCTGTTTATTTATTTATTTATGTGAAATATACTTGATGTACAACATGTAAATTTGATGCATTTATATATTTTTCAGTTTGCTAGGATTTTGTTCAGGGTTTTTGCATCAATACTCATAAAGGATATTGGTCTGTAGTTTTTGTTTTGTTTTGTTTTTTCTTTTTCTGTAGTGTATTTGGTCCTGGTATTAGGATAATCCTAGCTTCATAGAATGAGTTAGGAAATATTCTCTGTGCTTTGACTTTTTGGAAGAGTTTAAGAAAGACTGGTGTTAATTCTTCTTTCAGTGTTTGGTAGAACTCACCAGTGAAACCTTGGGCTTTTCTTTCTTGGGAGGTTTTTGATGAGTGATTTAATCTCCTTACTAGTTACAGTTTTATTCAAATTTTCTATTTCTTCATGAGTTGTTTTTGGTAGATTGTGTGTTTCTAGGAATTTGTCCTTTTCATCTAGGTTATCTTATTTGATGGCATATAATTGTTCATAGTATTCTTTTAAAATCCTTTATATTTTTGTAAAATAAGTAGAAATGTTCCTATTTTCATTTCTGATTTTAGGAATTTGAGTTTTTTTCCTTAGTCAATCTAGCTAAAGGTTTGTCAATTTTGTTGATCTTTTCAAAGAACTAACTTTTGATTTTATTGATTTTCTCTTCTCTATTTCCACTCTAATCTTTATTATTTCCTTCTACTAGCTTTGAGTTTAGTGTGCTCTTCTTTTTTTAGTTACTCAGGATTTATAGTTTGGTTATTGATTTTAGATCTTTCTTTTTTGTTTTGATGGATGTTTTTACAGCTATAAATTTCTGTCTTAGAATAGAAATTTAATTAGCATTCCATAAGTTCTGGTATGTAGTGTTGTGTTTTTATTTTCATTTGTCTCAAGGTATTTTCTAATTTCCCTTGTGATTTCTTCTTTGACTCCTTGTTTGCATGTTTGCTTTTTTAGAGAGAGAGAGAACATGAGTGGGGTGAAGGGAGGGAGGGAGAAGGAGAGATAGAATCTTAAGCAGCTGTATGCTCAGTGTAGAACCCATCATGGGGCTCTATCTCACAACCCTGAGATCAGACCTGAGCCAAAATCAAAAGTTGGTCTCTTAACCAACTGGCCACCCAGGCACCCCTCCTTGGTTGTTTAAGATTGAGTTGTTTAATTTCCAGTTTGTGTATTTTCCTGTTTTTCTTCTGTTATTGATTTCTAGTTTCATTCCATTGTGATTAGAAAAGATACTTTGTATGATTTCAATCTTATTAAATTTATTAAGACTTGTTTTATGGCTTAACATATGTTCTATCATGGAGAATTCCATATGTACTTGCAAAGAATGTGTACTCTGATGTTATTGAGTGGAATGTTCTGTATGTATCTGTTAGGTCTAATTGGTTTATTGTGTTGTTCAAGTCCTCTATTTCCTTATTGATTTTCTGTCTGGTTGTTTTATCCATTATTGAAAGCAGAGTATGAAAGGTTCCAACTTATTGTAGAATTATTTGTCCCTTCAATTCTATCAATGTTTGCTTCATATATTTCAGACACTGTTGTTTGGTGCATATATGTTTACAATTCTTTTTTTTTTTTTTTTTTAAAGATTTTATTTATTTGACAGAGGCACAATGAGAGAGGGAACACAAGCAGGGGGAGTGGGAGAGGGAGAGGGAGAAGCAGACTTCCCGCTGAGCAAGGAGCCAGATGCGGGGCTCAATCCCAGGACCCTAGGATCATGACCCAAGCCGAAGGCAGACACTTAGAAACTGAGCCACCCAGGTGCCCCTATGTTTACAATTCTTATATCATCTTGATGAATTGACCCTTTTATCAATATATAATATCCTTTGTTTCTTGTAACAGCTTTTGATTTAAAGTCTGTTTCATCTGATATTAGCATAGTTACCCCAGCTCTCTCTTGGTTACTATTTGCACAGAATACAGGCATACATTGTTTTATTGCACCTTGCTTTATTGCATTTCACAGATACTGCATTTTTTATGAATTGAAGGTTTGTGGCAACCGTACATCAAGCAAGTCTACCGGTGCCATTTTTCTAACAACATTTGATCACTTTGTGTTTCTGTGTCGCATTTTGGTAATTCTTGCAATATTTCAAACTTTTTCATTATTGTTATATTTGTTGTAGTGACATGTGATCAGTGATTATGACTCACTGAAAGCTCAGATTATGATTAGCATTTTTTAGCAATGAAGTTGTTTTTTTTTTTAAGATTTTATTTATTTATTTGACAGAGAGAGAGACAGTGAGAGAGGGAACACAAGCCGGGGGAGCAGGAAAGAGAGAAGCAGGCTTCCCACAGAGCAGGGAGCCTGGCGCGGGGCTCGATCCCAGGACCCTGGGATTATGACCTGAGCCGAAGGCAGACGCTCAATGACTGAACCACCCAGGCAACCCTGTTTTTTTTTTTTTTTTTAAAGATTTTATTTATTTGAGAGAGAGTACGAGCAGGGGGAGGGGCAGAAGAAGAGGGAGAAGTAGATTGCCTGCTGAGCAGGGAGCCCAATGAGGGTCTCAATCCCAGGACCCTGGGATCATGACCTGAGCCAAAGACAGATGCTTAGCAGACTGAGCCATCAGGCGCCCATGAAGTGTTTTTTTAATTAAAGTTTGTACATTGTTCTTTCTAGACATAATGGAATTATACACTTAATTGACTATAGTATAGTGTAAACATAACTTTTATATGCATTGGGAAACAAAAAAAAATTCATTTGACTCATTTTATTGTGATATTTGCTTCATTGGGGTAATCTGGAACTGAATCCACATATCTCTGAGGTATTCCTGTATCTTTTTCCATCCTTTCACTTTCAATCTGTTTGTGTTTATAGTTTTAAAGTGTCTTGTACACAGCATATAGTTGGATCTTAAATAAAAAAAAATCCGTTCTGCCACTCTCCAGTTTAATCCATTTATATTCAAAGTAATTACCGATTAAAAAAAGGCCTTACTATTGCCATTTTGCTATTTGTTTTCTTCTTCTTCCTTTTTTTTTTTTACTATTTGTTTGCTGTAAGTCCTATGGCTTTTTTCTTTTTTTGTCCCTTATTTCTTCCATTACTGCCTTAATTTATGTTTAGTTGAGTTTTTTGTAATGACATATTTTGACTCCCTTTTCATTTTTTGGGGGTGTATATTCTATAAACATTTTCTTTGTGGTTACCATGAGGCTTATGTTTAACATCCTAAACTTACAACACTCTAATTTGAATTGATACCAACTTAACTTCAATTGCATATAAAACTTCTGCTCCTATGCCACTACATTCCCCCCGCTTTATTATTATTGATGTTACAAATTACATCTTTATATATTGTGTGCTTAATAACATAGATTTATTATTTTTTAATGCAATTGGTTTTTAAATCATGTGGAACTCAGACTGTAACCACAGACCAAAATTACAATAATACTGGCTTTTATATTTGTCCAAGTATTCACCTTTATTCCTTTATTGGGGATCTTTATTTCTTAAAGCTTCAAGTTACCATTGAGTGTCCTTTTATTTCAATCTGAAGGATTCTCTCTAGTATTTCTTGTAGGACAGGTCTAGTGGAAATGACCTTCCTCAGTTTTTGTTTGTCTGGAAATGTCTTAATTTCTCCCTCATTTTGGAAGGACAGTTTTGCCAAATAGAGATTTCTTGGTTGACTTTTCCACACTATTTTGCAAAGACTGTTCCTTATTGTGTGTGGTCACTGAAGTATCTGTTCCTTTAGTTCATGTTCAGCTAATGTTTTGAAAGATTTCCTTGAATACCAGGAGCTAAACAGACAAAACAACAAAAACTCACAAAAAACATAAAAAGAGAAACAGAAAAGCAAACAAAGAAGTACAAATATTTCTCCCGATTGTTGCAATTTGACTCCATGTTGGAGCACTCCTTCAACACTTAGCCTAGGAGTCAGCCCAAACTGAAAGTTTAAGGCTTTCTTGGGTCTTTTCTGGGCATGCATCTTGCCAGCATGTGTGTGGCTTTCTAAATTCCCTCACATACAGAGCTGCTTTTGAATGTTCTAATTTCCCAAAGAATCTCATCCTAGCTGCTTCTTCAGTTCTTAGATAGTCTGTTGATCATTTCTACCTTGTTATCTCTTGCCCCAGGCATCTGTGAATTTGTAGTTCACCTGGCATTGTTTATAAGCAGTCCCCATTGCTTTTTCCACTTAAGTTCCAAGTTAGGCAAATTGAAGATGAGAATCTTTGTCAGTAGTTCAAGTATTCCCAGACAAGTCAGAACAGATGTACACAATGAGTTTCTTTTGTTAAAAGATTTTTATTTATTTATTTGAGAAAGAGAGAGTGTACAAGTGGGCAGAGGGGCAGAGGGAGAGAGAGAAATAGATTGCAGAGCAGGGAGCCCGATGCGGGGCTCAATCCCAGGACCCTGGGATCATGACCTGAGCCAAAGGCAGATGCTTAACTGACTGAGCCACCCAGGCACCCCAGATGTATACAATGATTTTCAAATAAGGTTTGCTTTGCTCCCTCTTGTTCAAGGGAGGGATCTGGAAACTGGGTTGGCGCTTCAAGATCAAGACTGCGGAGGGGAAGAAAAAGGGCAAACAAACATCCCCAAACATTCTTATCATCTTAGAAGATGGTTTTTTTTTGACTGGGTGTTTGCTTGGTTGCTATAAACCTTTGACTATTTTCCAGAGCACTGACAAAGCGCCTTTTTTTTTTTTTTTTTTTTAATGTTTCTGTGGGAGAATGAGAGCTTAGAGCTACTAGGTTCATTGTTTGGCTTACCACTGTCCTATTTAGCCATAGACATTTTTTTTTTTTTTAAGATTTATTTATTTATTTGAGAGAACGAGAATGAGAGAGAGAGAGAGAGTACACGAGAGGGGGGAGGGTTTCAGAAGGAGAAGCAGGCTCCTCACCGAGCAGGGAGCCCGATGCGGGACTGGATCCTGGGACTCCAGGATCATGACCTGCGCTGAAGGCAGTCGCTTAACCAACTGAGTCACCCAGGTGCCCCGACATTTTTTTTTTTAAAGATTTTATTTATTTATTTGACAGAGAGAGACACAGTGAGAGAGGGAACACAAGCAGGGGCAGAGGGAGAGGGAGAAGCAGGCTTCCCGCAGAGCAGGGAGCCCGATGCGGGGCTCGATCCCAGGACCCTGGGATCGTGACCTGAGCCAAAGGCAGATGCTTGACGACTGAGCCACCCAGGCGCCCCAGCCACAGACATTTTATAACCTGATCTTGCAGGTGATATACCATGACTTCTGTCATATGCTATTGTTCATATAGACTCACCCTGGGACAGTGTGGGAGGGCACTACACAAGAATGAATACCAGGAGGCAGGGATCATTGGGTGTTGGCTTAGAGGTTGATTACCACAGGATAGGACCAGAATTTTCCTCCAAAATAATCTTGGTTGAACCCACAGAGTTGTATACATTATAGCTGGAACCTTGATTTGGAAAGCTTTAAGGGAAGGTGTTTAGCTCAGATAGCAATGATTACTGTTTGTCCTGGCCTGACACAGATACCGGATGTATCAGCGTGAGTCAGGCATAGCTTCTGTCTTTGAGGAACTCCGTGACACCTGAACAGATAATTTCAAAGCAGCATGTCTCAGTTCTAGACAGAGGGCCAGGGGAACATGAAGAGTACACTTAACTTAACCTGAAAGGTGAGGAGTGTTCCTGTCCCAAATGATACCTGAACAGAACGTTGAGAGATGTGAATTTGGGGAGGAGGAGCTGTGGCTGTGTCAGGAAGCCTTCTAGGAAGAAGGATCTACATCCAGATAGGTTGGAGGCTAGTAATGAATACAGTTTTATACTTTATGAAAAAACCAGTCACACAGTTTAATTTGAAACTTAACAGTATAATATTGGTAGTTTATGTTTTTTTTAAATAAAATCTTTATTTTCTTTTTTAAAAATAATTTTTATTTATTTATCTGACAGAGAGAGAGAGCATAAACAGGCAGAGTAGCAGACAGAGGGAGAGGGAGAAGCAGACTTCCCACTGAGCAGGGAGCCCAACGCGGGGCTCGATCCCAGGACCCCGGGATCATGGCCTGAGCCGAAGACAGCCGCTTAACCGACTGAGCCACCCAGGAGCCCCGGTAATTTATGTTTTGATATAAGCATACACAAGGTGCTTTGTGAACCCTTCAGAACTTTATAGGAAAAGGCAGGGAAAGTCCTGTCTTAGGAAGTTCTTGGGCTAACTAATTTTGGGTGACTGGAAAATAGCTGGATGGAGAAAGGTCCTTTCCTACAGGGTGAAGGGCAGGTGTAAAGCATAGGGAATGAGAGAGTGTGGCATTCTTCTATGAAGAACTGCCAGAAAGTTCATTATAACTGGTATGGAGGTTGCTTGGGGTGGGGGGCTGTACAGAGGAGGGGAGAGGTTGCTGAGAGGGTTGTTCACAAAGGGTCTGTGTGGTCTTGCATCCTAAAGGTTTTGGACTATGTTCTGAAGGTGAAAAGGACTGCCAGTGAGGGAGTGACATAATCATCAGGATGGCCACATAGTGTATAGGGACATGAGTACTCTTTATAGACCCTTATAATCATGGACATTTAAAAATATTGAAAGCATTTTAAATGAAAAAAATTAAAAAACTTTTTCTCATTTTAAAATCAACTCATACTCATTATGGAAAATTGGAAAATGCCTAAAGAACAAGAGAGAGGGAAAGAACCCTCAGTCTCACTACCTAAAGGAACTGCTTGTTATCATTTCAGCATTGATTTTCCACATACATTTGTATGTATTTAAAAGCCAATCTCCAACCATCCAGATATTTCTAAATGAAATTTAACAATCTGCATCTTGAAATTCATATTTTATAATATATTTACTTCTCTCTCTCTCTCTTTTTTAAGTAAGCTCTATGTTTAATACAGGACTTGCACTCATGACCCCAGGATCAAGAGTCACATGCTACTGAGTGCACCAGCCAGGCATCCCAACATATTTGCTTCTTAAGTGAACACTTAATTGAAATGTAAACTGAAAAACTGGGGGTCCCTGGGTGGATAAGTTGGTTAAGCCTCTGCCTTCGGCTCAGTTCATGACCCCAGGATCCTTGGATTAAGCCCCTCGTGGGGCTCCCTGCTCAGTGGGGAGTCTGCTTGTCTGTCCCTCTCCCTCTGTGCCCCCACTCTCCCCACTCGCATGTGTTCTCTCTCTCTCAAATAAATAAAACCTTAAAAAAAAACTAATTGAATACTTACATAATGATTTTCTTAGGAAGACTTTTAGAAGCTGGATCAAAGAATATACATATTTAAATCCTTTAGCTTATATTGCTAAATTACTTTTATAAAAGGATGTATCATATGTTTTATTAGTATTTGTAATGTTCATTCTTTGTGTTATTTTTATCGAATCCTTTTATATAGTGTTAATGAGCGACTATGAGAGCCCTCCAGTGGCCAAGCTGATTTCTGCAAAAATATTACCAACAGTAGAATTAAAAAGGAATTGTATCTAGTTGTTAAATCTTAATGGCAAAAAGAGGGAAGTGCTAGAAATATTTTGGCTGTTAAAAGGCCTTCTCCTTTAGTTAGAGAAGAGATGCCATTTGCTTTCCTTTCAAATTCTTGTTCATCGGCTACCAGATTATGAAATGTTTTGAATTTCACTGCTATGTAATATGAAGATTATATTGGTTTCAAATAGATTTAAAACCAACTGATTAACTACTTATAAAAGCTAATATTTATTGAGTTCTTATATGTGTCAAGCACTGCTCCAAGCACTTTACATATAGTAATTCTCATGGTTATTGTAAAATAATTACTATTTTAAATACCATTTTACTGGCAAGAAATAGAATATTATTAGTTACTAAACAGAATAACTTAACAGAGAGGTTAAATAACTTGCCCAACTAGTTAAATAACTGGTAAGTGATGGAGCTAGGATTCCAACCCAGTGCCCTTAACCACCTGCTCTAATGTCTCCCTTGGATCTTGGTGTCCAGGAATGTTCTCATTCAGGATAATTCGTAAAGTAGAATCTTTATTTTTGTAACAAACACATGAAAAAACAAAAGAAAACAATTAGTACAATTGAGATGTACACTTCTTCTGTAGTAATTCTTTATGGAACAGTATAGTGTTGATAACATAATTTATGATCTTATATATTGAATGAATAACAAGAGGACACACGATAGTTTTGATTATTTTGTAATTCATACATTTTTCAGTGCAAGACTTACAGTTTGACAGATTGCTCTGTATTTTGATGTCCTAGGTGGGTAAATGGAAACACCTGCTCTTAATTTCGAAGAGAATTTAATGGTGCGGCCTTTGAGTTAATTGTCTTATTTTCCTTTTAGTACTTACATACTTCACTACTATTCTATTTTCAGAAAATGTGATCTCTGGTTTGAATTAAAAATAAGGACTTCTACCGGTCTTCAGGACCTATGATCTTAGAGGTTGAATGAGACCTATCCCATCCAATGTATTCTGAAACTTCTGGTAGAGAAGCAGATGAATAGCTGTTTGAAGGCAGAGGAGAGAAAACATTCTGGAAAGGACTCACACCTAACAATCCGGGTACAATTTTTCATTATTTTGCTTTATCTCCAAGTGGAAGGAGGGGAAATTTTTAATAAATTGGCTTCTGCAGGAATGGTTTTTTAATTGCATCAAGAAGGCCAAGAAATGGGACCCCGAGAAGGCAGTTTTTTCCCCAGTAGTTGAAGTCGAAATTCTAGATGGAAGTCATTTGTGAAAGCTCTGCTCTTGGTGGAGATACCTTGACAGAGCCGGTATCTCTAGTTTATCAGAGATTTTCTTGTTTGAGACCTGAGCAGCACACATTCCTTATTGGAGAAGGCTCTTCTTTACAAGGACAGCAGGTGGGTACTGAGACCACAAAGGGCCTTCCCTCTGCCTCTTGCCTGCTCTCAGACCAGTTCTTTTTTTTTTTTTTTTTTTTAAGATTTTATTTATTTGCGAGAGAGAGAATGAGAGACAGAGAGCATGAGAGGGAGGAGGGTCAGAGGGAGAAGCAGACTCCCTGCCGAGCAGGGAGCCCGATGCGGGACTCGATCCCGGGACTCCAGGATCATGACCTGAGCCGAAGGCAGTCGCTTAACCAACTGAGCCACCCAGGCGCCCTGCTCTCAGACCAGTTCTAATCCCTACCTCCTGATTCCTTCTTCAGATGCCCAGCTACTATGGGCCAAATATTTGTGTCCTCCCACAATCACAGGCTGAACCTAATCTTTTGGGGGTGATTAGGTCATGAGAGTGTAGGCCTCATAAGTGGGATTAGTGCCTTATAAAAGTGACCCCAGAGAACTCCCTTGACCCTTCTATCATGTAAGGACACAGCCAAAAGACTACTGTCTATAAACCAAGAAGAGGATTCTCACCAGACACAGAATCTGCTCGTTGGTGCCTTGATCTTGTACTTCTAGCCTCCAGAACTGTGAGAAACGTTTCTGTTGTCTATAAACCAGTCTATGGTATTCTGTTTTAGCAGCCCGGACAGACAAAGACAGCATCCTAGTGAAACTTGGAGGCTTGCAAATGCAGTCTCTCTTTTTTGGGGGAACATTTCAATTCAGCTACATTCAACAGATACGTACAGAGTGCCTTTATGTCTGTCAGACGCTGGGCCACACTCAGATTTCAGTGATCAACAAGATAGACAAAACCCCCAAATTCACAGGGCATTTCATTTAAAGTCTATGTTTGGATACATTTGTTTACACTATGGATTTATACTACAGTATTTCTAAAAATGTGTGTGTATTTGCAATTTTGTATTCCTACTAGAGGAATTTATCCTTTACGAGGGGGTCTTACTAAAAGTATTTTAATTTTTAAATGAATAATTTCACCTAAGTGGTATCGTATATGTCCTAAGTTTTCCCAGTTGGTTTCCTAAAGAAATGCGTGTTTCCTAATACGCGAAGAAAACTTCTTTTTTCCAACATGGGTCTTGAACTTACAACCCTGAGATCAAGAGTTGCATGCTCTACCAGCTGAGCCACCCAGGCGTCTCTATAAGGAAAGCTTTTTACAAAGAAGTGGACACTCCATTTGGGGCTAATGATCACACATTGGAATGTGGGAAGTTGTTGTTAATCATGTTTCTCAGCCGTCATAGGCCCCTTTACACAGAAAATGTTTTTACCAGCCATGCAATGAGAAAAGACAACCACTAGTAGTCGCTGCAAGCCCACTCCTTTGGCCCAAGTTTCGCTTTCTATGTGGGCTTTTTGCTGCTTGTCGGCAAACCCACTTGCCAATGCCATGTGCATTAGTGCTCTAACTGAATGACAAGCTATGACTGACTAGGTTTAGATGGAAATGGTAGAAGAACAGTTAACCAGGCCACCTTCTTTGTTTAGTACACATGTGGGGTTTAGGTCAGTGACTGACATTCTCATGCTCTCCTTCACATATTTTTGAATAAGATTTTTTTTAAAAAAGCTTTTATTTATTTGAGAGAGAGAACACATGAGCAGGGGGAATGGCAGAGGGAGCGGGAGTAGCAGACTCCCCACTGAGCGGGGAGCTGGACGCAGGGCTCGATCCCAGGACCCTGGGATCATGACCTAAGCTGAAGGCAGACGCTTAACCGACTGAGCCACCCAGGCGCCCCTATTTTTGAGTAAGATTAAGGAAGGAAAGACCCTTCTTACACTTTCAATAATAGAAAGAATATTGGACTTAGGGTCGGAAGACGTGGAATCAGATTTCAGCTTTATCTTACTAGTTCTGTGATATACTATAGAAATGTGAAGAGATGGCAAGGCAGTTTTCTGAGAGAAAATTAACTGGAAAGACCTTGTCTGGGAGTACTGGGGACCCACTGTTGACAATGATCTGGGGTGACTGGACTCTGAGAAACTGACTTTCACAACAAAAAGGGTACCTGGGTCTGTGGGAGACTAGGAATGTCAGTTAAGTTACACTATGTGGGAAGTCATTTCCTAATCACAAGGAAGCCTTGGGGAGAAGAATCACCACAGCCAAGGAATGTGGATGATTTTAGGAAAAGTCCCTCAGTAAAATAGCTTCAGGAACTTCCCCATGATACAGGGAGCCTTGGAGTCTGTGGGCCACTAAACCCTCTCCTGTGCTGCTTCCATGCTGCCCCACTTCCTTTCCAAGGGACATGCTCTCTCTTTGTTTGGAGCTGATTTATTCAAACAGGTTACCTTTGCTGGTCTTCCTCCAGTGGCCTTTTGTACATCTGTGTTGTCATTGTTTAGACATTCAACTCAGGATTTCTCTTCTGTTAATAGATAATGCTAATTATAGCCTAATTATTTTAGCTTTAATCTTTATCAAAAGCAATTCATATTTTCAATTGATCTATTTTGCCTATGAATATATTAACAGTAGTTAACATTTATGAGTGCCCATTTATAATATATATGTGTATATACACATAAATTATCTATCTATCTATCTATCTATCTATCTATCTATCTATCTATCTATCTATCTATCTTGGTATAAGTCCTCTCACTTGACCCTCACAATAACCCAGTGGGGCATCTGCTATTCTCACTTTATAGATGGAGAACCTGAGAGTTATGTAGGTTAAGGGACAACCCAAGTGATAAAGTTGGAATATAAACTCAGGAGGTTCTAGCCCAAGATCTTAACAACTGACAGCTTTTTCTACCATTTAGGGTCTGAGTTCTGAAATCTGCCTTTACAAATACCTGTGTGTGTCACCTGTGGGTGACCTGAGCATTGTTGAATTCTGACTGGTCGAATCTTTATTGTTCAAATGTCAAATGCTAATGGAGTCACAAGAGTGCAGATTTCACAGTTGCTTTCTCAGTGAATTGATGTTGCATGGGTTTTATAGTTTATATTGTACTTAACACAAAAATCTCTCTCTTTTTAAAAATGTTATGAGGAAATATCTGAAAACATCCAGATGATGAAATGCCCCCAAACACAATGGCTCCCTCAAAAAAAGGACATATTCCTATACAGTAGTTTCTACAAATCAAATTGTATGAATGCAGGGAGAACCTAAGAGTGCAGAAGCAAGGGCTCTGGATCATTATTCCGGTTTATTGAGCACGTACTTTGTACCAGACATTGTTTTAAGTTCTATGTGTATATTAACTCACATGATAATCAAGCAGCCCATGGGGTAGGCACTATTTTCATCCCCATTTTACACAAGAAATCTGAGGCCCAGAGAGATGAAGCTACTTGGTGTCACAGCTAGTAAGTGGTAGAGCCTGGATTTGAAGCCAGGCAGCTCAGCCTGTACTGCTCTCCGCTGTGCTCTCTGGGGCAATTGTGGGCTCTCCGGCTTGACACTCTGTCATCCATCTGTCAGCCTTTTCTCTTTGTGCACTTGATTTCCTTGGGCTTTCCTCAAGGCTAGTCTTCCCTAGAAGATATGGTGATTTGCCCTGACACCCAGCATAGATATGGGAAAGCTTAGTAGCTGTGATTTACAGTCCGTATCTTAGATTTAGAGTATTGAATAGGAAGTTTTGGTTTGCGGAAACCCTCCTCATCTTTAAATCTTATGATTGTTGATAGAGGCATAGAATAAGAGAAGCCAAATATATCAAAGGGGATTGAAACTCTTTAATGTAAACATAGCCCAAGGAGGACTTCTCTGCATGATAAAAAAGGGCATACAATGGATATTATTTGAATGCCGGGAGAGAAGGAGGCTTAATGATGATGGTGATGATAGGTACACTCCTAGAGCTCTCACTCTTGGCTAGGCGGAGTTCTCGGTGGAGCGCAGACATAACCTACTGTCAGCCAGAGCAGTCAGCGTGGCTTTCAAGGTGTCAAAACGGGGAACTTGAGCCTTTTAGGGATTTTCAGAAAGTGATAATCAGGAGAGGCTCCCAGGAATGGTTAACGAGGGAAGGTGAGATGGGCCCACCGACTCTCCCCCTTCCCAGCTGAGTGAGGTTGGGCAATTTAACCTCTCATGCTGTTTCCTCAGGCGTATTACGCGTAAACAATCGTTCCTATCACAGAGGGTTGTTAGGAGAATGAGGTGACACATAAATATAAATGCATGCACATAGAACAGGACAGTACAGCTGGATAAGTGTGAGTTGCTATTGTTATTGACACCGTTATTATGGCCATGGCCACCTCTGATGATCGTCACCCACAGGAAAGGATCATTTTCTTTCCGCTAGTAACTCTGGAATGCTGGATGCTTCGCCTCTTTTCCTCAGGGCAGTTCTCAGCTCCTCTGTTGTTACTGTCCTGGGCGGTAGAGGAACTGTACCGGGCACCCTTGGGAGGATCACGGTCCCTGCTCTCAGCTGGGAAGAAAGAACGAATGGGGGAGAAGGAGGAGGGATGGAGCAAAGAGGAGACCCAGAGGCAGAGATGTGAGACGGGCAGCAAGAAGAGAAAGAATTTGCAGCAAAACAGAACTCGCGCCTGACGCTCTCCATTTCTTGGACCTGGAGCGAATTATTTTACTCTCCAACCTGGACCTCGCGACGCGGGGCTGAGCGCCGAGGCCGCATCGCCCCCCTCCCTAACCCCGCTCCCCCACACCCCATCCCGGGCCCCGCCCCGCGATTGGCCGGCTCGCCCGGGCCGTCGCCGATTGGCGCTCGCCGGCCGGGTCTACGGGGTTTAAAGGGGGGGCGGGGGCGCCCTGCCCAGCCGCGCCGCTGTCCCCGCCGTGCGCCTGTCGTGCCGTCGGAGCTGGGCTCGCAGCCTTTCCTGGCCTGCCGCCGCCTCCAGCGCCCCACGTCCGGCCGTCGCCGGTCAGCGGCTCGCGAGCGTGCGAAGAGAGGACCGGGGCAGGCGCCGTCCGGTCCCGGGCGCGGGCACAGCTAGTGAGGGGCGAGGCCCGGGGACGCCGAGGTGGCGGCCACCATGGTAGCCACGTGCCTGCAGGTAGTGGGCTTCGTCACGAGCTTCGTGGGTTGGATCGGCATCATCGTCACCACGTCCACCAATGACTGGGTGGTGACCTGCGGCTACACCATCCCCACCTGCCGCAAGCTGGACGAACTGGGCTCCAAGGGTCTGTGGGCTGACTGCGTCATGGCCACGGGGCTGTACCACTGCAAGCCCCTGGTGGACATCCTCATCCTGCCCGGTAAGGACCCCACCTCTGAGTGGCTGCTCCTAACCCTGACCCTCGGGGCAGACTGGGGATGGGCGCATTAGATGGCGGTCACAGAAACACTGAAGACCTTAGGGCACGTCTTTGACACCTTCAGTCCCACCTTGTTGTAAAGGTTAGTCCTGGCCAAGTCAGGGCCCTCCCAGCTCCGCCAGGTCCGTTCTCGTAGGCTGGGAGGGGGGTGGGGGGGAGCTGTCTTACTTTCCCCACCCCTTGCCCCTGCAGTGGGGGCGTCCGTCCGCCCCCTCCCTGCCTCTACACCTCTCGGGTCCGATAGGGAGGTGGTGTCGCCCCCCGGAGGGCGCGCTCACACTGCGGGAAGGCGAGCCACCGTGGGTTGCCCGCTCCGCTCCAGCTGCGTCTCTGAGAGGGGAGAGGAGAGAATTGTCTAGCCTCCACCTCCTCCGACGCCAGGTGGGGGGGAGGGGAGGGCCCATCTTCACTTGCCTCCCTTTTGAACAATTCTGGGCAACAGTTTCAATTCAGATGAAAACCTCGAGCCAGTTGGGTGATTGGCTAGATCGCAGGCTCCCCTTCGGGTTTTTGCTCTTTCTCTCTGTCCTGCTAGCGGGTTTAGCCTAGACACGATTGCCTTCTGTCCCGCTAGCCTTTGAGGATGGTGCAAATTTAGTTATTTATTTATAAAGATTTTATTTATTTATTTTGAGAGAGATACAGGGAGAGGGAGAGAGCACGAGCGGGGGGAGGGGCAGAGGGAGAAGCAGACTCCCCACTGAGCAGGGGGCCTGTCCAGGGGCTTGATCCCAGGACCTTGAGATCATGACCCCGGCCCACTGAGCCACCCAGGTGCCCTGAGTTACCCATTTAAAAGCCTATCCTGGTTTCTTTCATCAGCGGAGTAAGTGGGCCCCAAGGCCAGTCTGGGAGCCTTTGGCTTTGTGCCATCTCCTGGGAGATCCTTTAGCTCCCCTGGAAACGCTGCTCTCCCCTTTAAGCTTTCCCACATGTGTAGTTGGAATCAATCCCCCTTCCTCCTTGCTGCCCTGGTATTTGACGCTTATCACCATCAGGGCGCATTTTGACTTTTTTGCTCATTGTGAGTAAAGTTTTTCTACCACATTTTAAATTCCTCCAAGATAGAGATGGCGTCCTGCTCTCTTTGCATCTTCTGCACCAGGCGTTGCCACGGAAGCACAGCTGGTGCACACAATGCATGTCAGTCCTGCCAAGCACTCCCCTCTTCTCCATTTTTTAAAAATTAAAAAAAAAAAGAAAAAGGTTTTTTATTTAATTTATCTCTACATCCAACGTGGGGCTTGAACTCACGACCCCAAGATCAGTTGTCACTCACTCTATTGACTGAGCCAGACAGGCAACCCCTTCTACTCCGTTTTGAACTTCCAGAATGACAGAAGTCCTGGGAACCCAGATCTGCACTCACCTTCACTTAATGGCAGCCTTGGGTAGACCTGGGTCAGACTCTGGGATCCAGTGCTCATCATCTGGATGATTTAGGACAATTTCCTAATCTCTGTGAATCCCAGTTGTCTTCCTTTAAAAATTAAAATCAAACCAACCACCTCTCTTTCAGAGTTGTTTTGCGGGATTAAATGCGATAAGAAATGTAAACCTCCTTTGGTAGTAGAGGCTTCATAAGTTGCTGCTATGATTTTTTATTAAAAGCTGGGCATGGTATTTGTAGGAATCTGACTATAGCATAAAATCACTTTCTCTTTCTTTTCTTTCTTTCTTTTCTTTCTTTCTTTTCTCTCTCTTTCCTTTCCCTGAAGTTAAATTTCCTGAGTATTCAGAGCCAAGTGGTTTATTTTCAGAGAACAGACCATCCTACAGATGGAGTACATTTTAGGGAGGGCCTAATCCTTCCTGCTGTCCCCCTCCCTCGCAATTGGGTGGGCCCAGGAACAGATCTTGTCTCCATCTTTTGATTTTTCAGACATGGCCTTGGTCTTGAGCATGTAGACAGCCTGCACCATGAATTTCAGAACCTCAGTTGCTAGTTGACTGCTTCTGCTGTGTCCACCTTGGCCTTCCTACAAGCTGCAGGGGCACTGGGCTTCAGTCAGAGGTCATCCCTCAGAATCCGTGGCTCTTCTCTGGGGGATCTTCAAGTCAACAGACAGTTGATTGATTGTTCACCTTTCATTTTGAAGAAGCTGAGATGGGCAATGGTTGGAAAAGTACCCTTAAAGAGTCTGAATTCTGGCAAACTAGATCTTGCTAAGACAGTGTTGCAACTGGGTCTTGGTGCACAGGGCAGGCTGACCAGATTTGGTATGACAGTCTTGGTGTGTGAGGCAGAAATTGGGGCTCATTTTGTCTCTAACTCTGCCTCCCCCAGGCCACTAGCTCAACTTCCGTCTGAGCGGAAAAGGGAGAGTAATAAATACACCCCCCTCCTTTGATTTTGGAGGAGGGAGAGTGTTTTAGTGAGAAACAGCACATTTAAGTCTGCCATATTCTGCCAGTATCTTGTCAGATTTATTTTACATAAATATTGCACATATTGTAATCTGTTTCTTTTTTTTTTTTTAAGATTTTATTTATTTATTCATGAGAGACAGAGAGAGAGAGAGAGAGGCAGAGGGAGAAGCAGGCTCCCCACTGAGCAGGGAGCCTGACACGGGACTCGATCCCAGAGCCCTGGGATCATGACCTGAGCCAAAGGCAGACGCTTAACCATCTGAGCCACCACCCAGGCGCCCTGTAATCTGTTTCTTAATGAAATTGTTACCTGGCATTTTATTTGACAGCATAAAGTTCATTTGGTTTTGCTCCACTCTTATTATTCAACTTTTTATTCCTTCATTCATAATTTCATGTTTATATCATTTGCTGAAGACCAAGGCAGGATTCCTCTAGGAATCCTTGGGTCTGGAGAGATGCCTTTTTTTTTTTTGTAAAGATTTTATTTATTTGTCAGGTAGAGAGAGGTAGAGAGAGAGTGAGAGAACAAGAGCACAAGCAGTGGGAGCAGCAGGCAGAGGAAGAAGCAGGCTCCTGGCTGAGCAAGGAGCCCGACGCGGGGCTCCATCCCAGGACTCTGGGATCATGACCTGAGCTGAAGGCAGACGCTTAACCCACTGAGCCACCCAGGCCCAGAGATGCCTTTAAAGCGATACCAGACCGTAGTGGAAGCACGCCCAGGAGACTGGGTGAGGCAGGAGATAGCGCCTGACCGTCAGTAGGGGTCAGGATTCATGAGCACAGTAGCCTCTGCGGAAATATCAAGAGAGAAAGCCCGAGTCTTAGTTTAGTCCAATTAGGACCACACACTATATACAATGGAAATTAAAAGCACATGGTTAGGGACAAAATCACCGCGTACACCTGGAGATAAAATGATTGCCCTGACACAGAGTAATAACACCAGGAAAAATAGCTAATCTTTTTGGAATACTTAGTACGTGCCAGGCACTGTTCTAAGCACTGCATGAGTTAACTAAGTTAATCTTAGTTGATCTTTTAGAGAGATACAGGCACTATTACCATTTTTATGTTACCAACGAGGACCGTGCTAAGACATAGCAGTTTCGTGCCTTGCCCACGGTCACCCAGGCAGAGCGAATCAGCAGCAGGCTGGGATCAGCACAGACCATCACAGAAGACATCCGGGAGGGTTTGAGTTTTAATCTGACTCTTTCATAAGGCGATGTAATGGTGTAATTGGACTCTTGACCCCTTCATCCTGGGAGCTTAGAAAGGTGGTCTAAACCAGAGATCTCCACCCAGTCTCTCCAGCCTCCAACCTCCTTTGTCTGTCAGGGAGTGACTTTAAAATCTAAACATGTGAAGTGATCTTCAACAGCGTTTACCATATTCTGAGTCCTGGAATAGGGCCAGAGGAAGGCAGATGGGCTGAATTCCCTTGAGCCAGGGTTCAGGCTCCAAGGGGACCCATGGTCTAACGCCCCTGTCTGTTCTTTTGTGTCCAGGCTATGTCCAGGCCTGCCGAGCCCTGATGATAGCAGCCTCAGTCCTGGGGCTGCCCGCCATTCTCCTGCTGCTGACGGTTCTCCCCTTCATTCGAATGGGCCAGGAGCCTGGGGTGGCCAAGTACAGGCGGGCCCAGCTGGCTGGCGTTCTGCTCATTCTGCTGGGTAAGACAACTTTCTATAGAGCACTCCATCTTCGAGTGAACCTGATGAATCTCAGATCCTCCTGCTGCTTCATTGAGTTCAGGAGGCATGTGAAAGGCAGCCAGGTGTATCCACCCGGGAAAAGCCCCCCATAATGTGTATCTCTTTATGTTTCATGGGTAGTTGATGCAAAGGGATAAGTAATGTCTGCGGGGGTCACTGGACATGAAAAAAAAGTTAAAAAGCTAAAGGAAAAAAGTGGGTATACTTAAGAGAGAGACCAGGGGACAGGAGAGAGTAACACAGTGGCTCTCCACTCAGGCTTCACAGTGGGATCCCTTTCTTGGGAATATCTCTGTCCAGATCCCAGCATTCGGAATTACTGGGCATCAGGCCAAGCAAAGATATTTTTTGGAAGCTGCCAGGTGATTCTTTTTTTTTTTTTTTTTAAGATTTTTAGAAGTTTATTCATTAGAGAGAGAGAAAGAGCACACAAGCAAGGGTAGGGGCAGAGGGAGAGGGAGAAGCAGACTCTCCGCTGAGCTGAGAGCCCAACGTGGGGCTCGATCCCAGGACCTGGAGATCATAACCTGAGCCGAAGGCAGATGCTTAACCATCTGAGCCACCCAGGCACCGCATTCCAGGTGATTCTTACGTGTAGCTACAATTGAGAACTTCATTTAATGTATAAAGAAAGAGTAGAGAAAGAGGAGGGCAAGAGAAAAGTAAGATGTTGAGGGTGGTAGATCACTAGTGATGATGCAGTTATTTTATTTTATTTATTTTATTTTTAAGTGATCTCTACACCTAATGTGGGACTCAAACTCACAACCCCGAGACCAAGAGTCACATGCTCCACCGACTGAGCCAGCCAGGTGTCCCTTAATCTTTTATTCAGTAAGGATTCATGGAGCATCTGCTGAGTGCCAGGCATCATGATCGGCACTGGGGACACTGGGGGAGAAAGGCGGTCTCTGCGTTGAGTGTACTTGGACATCTTGATAGAGTGTGGCATGTGCTCATTTAAAAAAGGTGCACAGGGTGTGCACATGCATAGGAAGGAACCTAAGCCAGGCTGGAGGAGTTTCCCAGAGCAGAGGACCCCAGTGATGAGTGTTGAGAGTTGAAGAGAAGGTAGTCAGATCATGGGTTGGAGGCGGGTGGGGGAACAGCCCAGGCCAAGGAAATGGCACGTGCTTGTTCAGTTTTCCTAGTTTCACCTGCACACAGAGGGCTTGATTTAACAACCTAGGGAGGATCCTTCTAGCTCTGCTCTCTTCAGTGATTTCAATTCTCTCTACTTTTTTTCTTAAATTCTAATTCCACTAGCACATTCTAAATCCTAATAGGAGCCATGAATTTTAAGAGCAGCTCTTGTTGCGAAGTGCACTGATGTTGGTGAGCAGCATCTGGTCTGCCTGACATCGAGTCAGGTTCTCCTGAGACAAGGAATTCCCATCCTCAAACTGGTATCAGACTATATGTTGAAGGGGAAGGGGAAGGGTCAGGGTTCTATGTGGGTCAGTGCCACTTAGTAATGACCATCCACAGTGACATCGGTGAGGTAAGGGGACATGAGGGGTAGGGGTGCCATTTCGCAAAGGGATGGAAGTTTTCAGGGACTTGTGAAGCCACAGAGAATTCAGAGGAGGGGCTTGTGTAGGTGTGTGTGGGGTTGGGTAACGGGAGTGAAAAGACCAGAGGGCCACCTGTCATTTCCGGGGAAGAATCTGGGCATGGACATTTTAAAGATTTTTATTTATTTATTTGTCAGAGAGAGAGAGAGAGCACAAGCAGGGGGAGCAGCAGAGGGAGAGGGAGAAGCAGGCTCCTCACTGAGCAAGGAGCCCAATGTGGGACTCGATCCCAGGACCATGGGATCATGATCTGAGCCAAAGGCAGACGCTTAACGACTGAGCCACCCAGGCATCCCAAGGGCATGGACATTTTGGTTCCAGGCACAAAGAATCTGTGTGGGAGTGCCACGTGGAACACAGACTCAGTATCAGGCGATCCATCTAACTCACAGGGTCCTCTGTTACATTGCTTTTTGGAGATCAGATCTTTACATTCAAATTCCCTTTCCAACAGTTAGACCAAAGCTCTACAGGTAAATTGGTGTGCGGAAACCAGGTGGAAACCCTTCTCATTCTAGGCAGTTGCCATTGTTACCTGCCTCCCATTCTTACAGAAGCCCCAGAAGGCTCTGTCTCCGAGGATGCCAGACCCAACGGGTGAATCTGTTGTGTTAGGTGTTCATTTTTAGAAATTCTGGCCTTCCATATGAGAGTCATAGGATATCCACTAAGAGAATACATTAAAACAAAACAAAACAAAAACCTCAAACCCTGTGGGAAATAAAGATATAAAGCAAGTATATATAGACAAATCGGTATTTAAAAAAACCCTAAAAACAAGTGAACTGTCCAGGTGAATTGTTTGAAACTTCATAGCTGAATTAAAGCTGTTCTTTATCTTTGTCAAGTGGGTTGGTTGGAATATGTGGACAGAATCGTAGAGAGGAACGGGAGGTGGGGCCGGTAGTGATGGGAGTCCCTCAGTCCCCTGTCACTGCCTGGAGTGAAAACCTGGAGGGGCATTGAGGGATCAGACTCTTCCAGAGCCGCTGCAGCCTTCTGGCCACTCATGATTAGGTTGGAGTGATGACACCACCCCTTGCCCTCTTGTAGCTTTGAATTTCCAGAGTTACCTGCTGCCTCTTTGATGGCTCCTGTCAGGTTTATTTCTCAGTGGGTCGCCGCTTGCCTTCAGGTTGGATGTTGTTTTGACTGGACTGAGCTCGCTCTGGAAATGCAACCCTCATTGTCTCAATTGTGGCATCTGCTGTTCCCCTCTGGGTCTTCTCTGGAGCCCGGTGCCTTGGTTCCCCTGTTGGCAGTGGGTGGGAGGAGCTAGAGAGAAGGCTCCCTTTGTGTCGCTCGGGATTGGCTTCTGCGCTCTCCCTGGAGAAGCCAGTGCTGGGTTCCTGCTGGATCCTGGGGGTCACCAGGGATGCCCCAGCTGAGGTGTGGTGGCTGACCAAAGGGGACCAGGCAGCACTGGGGTTTTGGGGCCTGGGAACTGGAAACAATACTGAAGCTAATCTGGGTATGGAAACTAAGCACTATTAATTAAAGTCAGTTCTTCCTGACTCTGAAAATTTTTATTTTTCCAAAAGCTTAAAAAATTATGTCTGTTGTACAACTGCTTTATCTTCTCAATAGTCTTAAGTTTAATGGTGTAAGGATTTGGTCCTGCTTTGCGGGGAAGGAATGGGAGCCTGATGTAGCTGACTTCTCAGATCTAGGATGGATCCCGGTGAATCTCATCTGTGGCTTTTCAAGAGCCCCTAGGGCAGGAGGTGCCTATGCCCTGAGCTGCCTTATCTTATCATTGGGCGTCAGACCAACTGTACTGAATCTTGGATCTGCCACTTTCCAGCTGTGTGAACAGGGGCAGTTACTTAATGTCTCTGACCCTTTATTTGAAATGAGGCGATAATGCTTATATCTGAGGTTGGTAAGAATAGTGAAAGGAGGTATGCAAGTTATTTAGCCTGGTGTCTGGCACATAGTAAGTGCTCAACAAATGGTTGCTATTATCATTGCTGTTATTGGTTAGAGGAAATAGAGAGCTAACCCAGAGAGCGGTTGGGTATTCTTTTGATCATGTCTCATTCCTGTGGGGTAATCTCCACACATGGCACTGGTCAAGAGAGTCAGTGAGCTGGTCCTGGAAATGCTAGACTGCATCCTGGTCTAATGGAGATATTTCCATAGTTTACATTGTAAAAACCAGAGTGTAGATCACAAATAGTTGGAGTTTTTTGCCTATTCCATTATAAGAAGCCACATTAAACTACCCAGCTAAAAACGGTCAGGCTTAGTTCTGATTTGATCTCATTCTCACCTCATTGTAACTTAGAAAGTACTTGATTTGGGTGTTTTTGGGGAGACGGGGTAGGGAATGGTAGGAGAGGAAGTGTATATTCCTTCCTAAGTGGGATCCTGTCGTTTTCTCTCCTTCTTTTAAAAAATATGGCCCCAGGAATTGTATTTGTATTAGAAAAAAGTTGTTTTAACTTGGAACTTACAGGTTAATAATGGAATTGTAGTAAAATAAAGGGTGTGTGCTACTGTGGGAGAGACTGAGCTTGTCATGCACACAGAATCAGATGTCCTAGGAAAGGTCACCCTTTGGTGTGGAGTAAACAGTGATGCCCTTAATCCTGGGGTCTTAAGAGAATAGATGGAAAAAGTCTTTCTCTAAACTCATTAGCTTTATACAAACAAGCCCATAATGTAAATCAAATTTCATATGGGTAGTGGAAAGGTTGTGGCACCTTTAGTATGCTTGTGACTTAAAATGACAGTTATCAGTAAAATTGGAAGAATTAACTGCTTTATGAGGTCTCTCCCATCTCTAAGTTCTGTGATTAGAAAAAAATTAACAAATAACCACGGGACTGGCTTTTAAAAAAGGTTATGGGGAAAAAAAGATAATGAAGTATGAAATAGAAATAAAAGGAAAAAATGTTGAAAGCAGGCCAGGAAAATAACGTATTCAAATCTTCCATTGACTTGATTATTGTTTTAAATATTAGATCTTCATAAAAGTCATTGTATAAGAAGAGTATGTCCTTTGGCAGCTATGTTTTCTTAAGTCAAAATTTAGAGAATCACAAATTAAAAAAAATAAAATAAAATTTTTCTAGATTCAAATTATAAGGAAACAACAAATGAATATGACTCCAACAGCTCGTTAGAAATCTCATTACTTGTTGCCTTGAGTTAATTGGTACAAAGCTAAAGTTAGTTGCTATTTCGATCATATGTTATAATGGCATCAGTTATAGAAGGCAGCAATAAGTGCATTGTCAAATGTTTAAATGGAGGCAGATTTTTTTTTTTTAAAGATTTTATTTATTTATTTGAGACAGAGAGAATGAGAGACAGACAGCATGAGAGGGAGGAGGGTCAGAGGGAGAAGCAGACTCCCTGCCGAGCAGGGAGCCCGATGCGGGACTCGATCCCGGGATTCCAGGATCATGACCTGAGCCGAAGGCAGTCGCTTAACCAACTGAGCCACCCAGGCGCCCCTAAATGGAGGCAGATTTAAAAAATAGTTTTTATTGTGGAAAATTTCATACATACCCAAAAGTAGAAAAACTAGTATAACCCAAACTCATTCTTGATAATGATGAACTCATAGCCAATCTATTTCATCTATGTACTTCTTTTCTTCCAGTCCCCAGAATTTTTTTTGAAGCAAATCTCAGATACAATATCAAGATTTTTTTCCAGTATTACTTCTATCATTCAGAGTAATTTATGTGATTTTAATGGAAATCTTGCTTTGTGCTAGAAATAATGCTCTTAAAAGTACTGTCAGTTCTTAGTTCTGAAAGTGACAAAACCTGAAAACAGTGGTATTCATTGGAAGAAGGAAGAAATGTCAGAGTCTTGTGCTCTTCTGCCTTTTTGGGCCTCTTTGTCAGTCTTTCCGTCTCTCTCTAAATTGTTGCCTTCAAAGTCAAACACACGTTTACTAATTTTATTTAACTTCATCACATTTATTTAACTATGTTACTATGTGTCATCTAATCCCTAAAGAAATTAAAAGCTGCAAGTACCTTTTATTGCTCTAAAATTGCCTTTCCAACTATTTTCTGTGTTTGACTACATCGATCATTGTTAACTTTTAATAAGGCTGTATTCTATCTACTAATGAACACATTGTATTACATTATTTGAAACTTAACCAAAAGAGGCAAACAATTTTATTCCATGAAGAGCAGGGATTTCTATTTGTGAGAGCACCAAGTCTGGAGAAATCTATATCTACACAGTGAAGCCTTCTTCCCTGCTCTCCTCCACCTCCTCCTTCTTTTCTTCTTTTTTCTTCTTTTTTTTTTTAGCTAAGTATGCCCCCAATTTTCACTTTCTGCTACCTTCCAAATGATAGATTCCTGCCCCCCCTTGTAAAGTTAACTACTGCATCTTTGGAAGGTAGAAGAGGAGAAATAGATTGAAAAATCTGAGTGTTAAAATTCTTCTGTTAGAGACTTACTTTAAAAATACATTCTGATGACATGAAAAGAAAAGCAATGAAAATTCTCCTTATCTTTTTTCAATTTTCTTTACCTATGGGTAACTGTGACTTTTTTAGAAAAGCATTTTCTTTATTTTCTCCAAGTAATTGGGAGAACCTTTATAAACTCTGTGTGTGTGTGTGTGTGTGTGTGTGTGTCTGCAAATAGAAATAAATCTAGCAGGCCTTCTATGTCATTAAGAAAGTCAAATATTATTGCTAGTTTTATTAATATTTCACATCTTTTAGTTAAGTAATAGTTTAACTTGCATTTTAACTTTACTGATGAAAACATCCCCCTTTCCCTTCAAACCACGCTGATACTGAGTAAATGCTTCTTTTTTGGTTTCTAAACATTCTTCATTCTGAGTTCACTTGAAGGTCACTGTTTCCAGCGAACCTCTCATTTCCCTTCATGTTGTGTGGCAGCCTGTCATCTTTTAGTGGTTTTGATGTGGTTCATCGTTGAGAGCCACAGGAATTCACCCAGAGTTCCTTTATCTACTAGGAAATAATGTGACCCTGCTGGCACTCATTTGTCTGGTTTTGCATGGATTATAAAAGAAGGAAATCTTTAATGAGGTAAATAATGAACTTGTAACTTTAAGTGTGTTAAAGTTACATTACAGTTTTATGATTTGGGAAGTCAGTTTTGATGTGTTTGAAGTGGAAAGTAGGCTTGAAATGAGACTGTCTCTCATCCATCCATCCATCCATCCATCCATCCATCCACCCATCCACTCATCTAGTCCTCTAGGTTCATTATGTAGGCATTTAGACATTTTCCTGTTTCCTTTTTCTAGTGAATTACATTGGAATAAAATCTAACAAAATCCCGGGTGCCTGGGTGGCTCAGTTGGTTAAGCGACTGCCTTCGGCTCAGGTCATGATCCTGGAGTCCCTGGATCGAGTCCCGCATGGGGCTCCCTGCTCGGCGGGGAGCCTGCTTCTGCCTCTGACCCTCCCCCCTCTCATGTGCCCTCTCTCTCTCATTCTCTCTGTCTCAAAAAAAAAAAAACTAACAAAATCCCTAAAACAATAGAAATCAAGGCTGATGATTATTTTTGGAATATTGAGCCTGATTCTTTCCCCACGTGAAGATACCCGTATTATTTTGTTTAGGAAGAGGGGAAGAACTAGGCAATTTCTTATTTTATTTTATATATATAAAGTATATATAAAATATATATCTTTATTTTATAAAATCTACACCAAATCTGCATTTGAGGTAGGTTTACATGAAGTGTGGGGAACACTTGTGCATGTATATGTGTTGTATGTAAAAATACGAAACAACTGAAAAATATAAAACTTAATTTGAACCATAAGCTGTTTTGAAACCAGGCTAATTGTTTATGGGAAAGATCGGTTGAATTGAACCAACTGAATTGAATCAGTTGTTTGGGAAATCAAATTTTTTTTTTTCCTATGGAATTCAGCTATTCCCTCCCCACCTTTTCCTTCTGATCAAGCTTGGGCATTTGGAAACCCTTGCTACGTTGCTGTTTTGCTCAAGCAGAATGAGTGCCCACTTTGGGGGTCTAGGGATGTGTAACTGGATTGTGTATTGATATGAAGAATCTAGAGCAGTTCTCTCTGGCTGAAACACTCTAGAAAGAGTTTCTGTTTCTTGTCCTGACACAGGGAAAGACTCTCTTTTTCTTCTCTTCTTTCTCTGTGTCTTGCTGAGGGTATGACTGACAGTAGCCAAGCTGTTTTTGGTGAGGGCTGCATTTGGAATGTGTGGCTGGAGGAAGAGAGAAAAAGCCTTTTCCCCTGTATCTCAGGTGTTCGAGGCCCTGGGCTGGAAAGGGAAGATTCCATTGACACTGGTCTTGAGAACACTACTCACAGAAGGACAATATATCGTCTCATGGTATCTCATACAAACATATTACAGAGGCTGCCATGATTGTTCTTACTCTTTAAGAAAAAATGAAGCCATTAACATATGGATAGATTTTAGCTTCTTAGATAGTCTATAAAAACTCCTGAAATATGTGAGTAGTTCACAATTAGTGGAGTGAATTTAGGCTGTTAGAAAGCCAATTTGAGCAACTCAAAACCCCCAAATTAACTTTCTTCCCTCTGACTTCTACTAGGGATCTGTGCTTTTTTATATAATAGGAATCACATCTATTTAAGTGTATGTACACCCAGCTTGTGGGGTAGGCTTCGTCTGTTGTTAACAAGAGCCTCTTACAAGCTACACAAATGCAGTGAGGGGGCTAAAGAGGTCTTTCAAAGGGGGTGAGACTGAAATCTTTTCTTCAGTTTAGAACTAATGTATGAGGCTGTTAGATTTGAGTGCTTATGTTTGAAAAAAAATTATATATCTTCTCTGTGGGCGTAGAGGTAAGTCAGAAAATAACTCCGTGTGAATAGAAATCAGAAACGCTTGCTGAGTTGAAAGTGACAAGGATACTCCAGGTAGCAAACATCGCAGTGCCCTGCCTTGAATTTATTGAAGGCTTTATGGCTAATGATTGGCAACCTCATTATTATTTTCTTGATCTGCCAGCTTTAGTGTGTCATCCCAATTTAAAGCTTCAACTAAAATTTCTTTCCTGCTTGTAGCTGTGAGAAATCAGATGATACCAAAGGAAGCTATGGAGTTACTTTGTCTGGAGTTGTGTTGTTCAGCACATTAGCCACTAGCCACATGGGGTTATTTAAATTTTAATTAATTAATATTCAAAACACGGTTTTTTGATCTCACTAGCCTCATGAGAAACATTTAAAAGCCCCTGTCGCTTGTGACTACCCTATTTGACAATGCTGATGTAGAGGTTTAAAATTTTTTGTAAAAACTTTATGAAAAATTTTAAACCTCCTGCCTGTCCTTGTTTTGCTACTCTGCTTAGGAGGAGGGGAAGAACTAAATGATACAGAAGCTATTTCTTATCCTACTCTTAAAAATCTAAGCCAAGTCTGAAAGACTGGTTGGTGGAAGACCATAAAATTCCACCATTGTGACTCATCACCGCAGATATCATCACCATAAAATCTTTGCATGAGTAAATTCTTTCACTCCAAGTATCATTTATTTGTGTGATTGTGAACAGTGTAACACAAACTCAGACTCGTAGCCAAAACTCGACTGATGTCTGGCAACATCCACCATAGCAAGAGGATTCTCAGAGCTTCTTCAAGGTCTTTGTAATGTGAATTGACAAACTGAAAAAATAGAGTGGAAAAATCAAGTAGGCATCATTTTATTTCTCATTTCCGAATTCATCAGGCCATCTCGTCATTCAGCTGGTATGCACTGAGCACACGCTATGTGCCTCACAGTGAGTTAAACCCCGACTTACAAATGTAAGTAGGACATGGCCCCTTCCTTCAAGGAACTCAGAACTTGGAATGGGAAATAGGCATGTAAAGAGGTAATTATAACACAATTAGGTAAGTGTAATCATAGAACTGTAAGTAAAGATACATAAAGTGAAGATATGTAAGTAAACACAAATACCTCTTTTTTGGCTTCAGTGATTTATTTTTGGGCTTTTACCTTGGAGTTCTTTGGTGTCTGGCACCTGCTGAAAAAATAAGGACCTAGCAGTTTGACACAGCTTTGGATCGGCTTATTCCCCAGACGCACACCTTTAGGTTTGGCTTGCCATGGGAGCAGAGCTGTGTGGGGGGTGCTTTTCGGACCTGGCTGGAAGCTAGAGGAGCGTGTCTGTGGAGTGAAGGGGAGCCCGCCCGCTGCGCTTGGTGTGTGGCGGGCGTGCCCGGTCACAGCTCTCTCTTGTCTCCGCAGCTCTCTGCGCCATGGTTGCGACCATCTGGTTCCCCGTGTGCGCCCACCGCGAGACCACCATCGTGAGCTTCGGCTACTCCCTGTACGCGGGCTGGATCGGTGCCGTGCTGTGCCTCGTGGGTGGCTGTGTCATCCTCTGCTGTGCCGGAGATGCCCAGTCGTTCGGCGAAAACCGTTTCTACTACTCTTCGGGCTCCAGCTCGCCCACTCATGCCAAGAGTGCCCACGTATAAGAGGGCTGCTAGCCTGCCCACCGAGGTGCTGCAGATACTGGGCCTGTGGCCCTGGGTTTGCTTGCCACAGGCAGTGGAAGCCTGCTCCAATGCCAGGCTCCAAAGCCAAAGTTCTAGAAAAGCATCCTGTCTGGCATTTTTTAGTCTTAATACCCCTCTCCCCGTTCATTGCCTTAAAAGGAATCTTTAGCTCAGAAAATGCCCACACACTTTTCTCGTGGTTTTGCCCATTATTAGCTCTTTTCTTGGGCATTCCTTTGTTGTTCACCAGTATATATATGTATATGCATATGTATATGTATATGTATATATATTTTCCTCTCTTTAAATTTTAAATATCTTGCAAACATTGCTGAGTTGGGTGTGGGGAAAGAAAGAAAAGACACTTTTCAAACTGTTACAGATGACAATGGGAGCCTCATAAAGATGTCTCTCTGTTCGCTCCCTCCTCTTCGGCTCCAAGGTCATTTAGTTTTAAGCGATAGAAAAAAACAGAACTGGGGACATGAGGTGGGGAGGGAGGGGACTGTGGAACTTTCCCTCCATGGGAAACTTTCCCTTTTGTAAATCGAGGGCAAGGGGTGGGGATATTTTTTAGTTTGTGATTTTACATTTATCTGTACATACTTTTTCAAGATTGATCATTTTTATAACCATGGTTTTCCTGAAATTCTCAATTCATCAGTATGAAGGAAATGAACCAAATAGGCCTTAATTATATGATAAATAACAGTCCAAGTGAATATAACTCTAACTGACATGCCACAAAATATTTTTGATTTCCAGATTTGTATGATACAGTTTTTAATCCTACACTTGCGTATGCTTCAACTTAACACATTTTTAAAGCTTTTCCCCCCTTTCTCTATTTTCATTTTGTTAGCCATCTTGAAGTGGTGTTGTTTAACATAAATCATGCTGTTGAATTTGGCTTTACGGGTGTAAACACTGATGCTGTATCAGTATTTGAGACCCCAAACTGTCCAAACATTGATGGTGCATTTTGTCCTTTAAGTGAAACCCGTGCAATAAAATAACAGACTGTTTGCAAAAGTGGCCTCGATAGTCTGTCGTGTCCAGAGGCGCCATCCATGGCTTTTCACCATTCTCATTAATTTCTACTAGCAATTGATAGGGAACCTGGTCGTGACTCAGGAACAAGGCATTCTGCACTGCCCTGAGTGATGAAAACACTCTGTCTTATTCCCTGTACCACGGTGGTCCTGCGTGGTCATAAAAGTGAAACCAGTGGAGTGACGTTACAGCAACTTTGAGTCATACACAAATGGGCAGAAGTCAGAAACCAAGTCCCTAGCATTACACAGATAAACGTTTTTGTCTACTTTGAACGCTTAGGAAAGAAACTGGCTAGGTATAAAGGGAAGTATAAAACAAACCCCCTATATTGGATATTTTGGTGATAATATCTAAATGCAGTGTCCTCAAACATATGCACATAGATGTTTGGAAATTTTGGACAAAGATAGACACATCGAGTTGATTCTTGTTTGTTTTCTATTCCAGAAACTGTCAAGTTATGAATCTGCTCTAAAAAACACAGATTACAATCTACGTTGGCAGTGTTTTTCCAAAAATACTAATTCTGTTAGCCGATAATATAATAGGCAAACATTTCCTCTTTGGAAATATCCATTTGGGCTAGTCATTTTGGTAGATATTTGTGTACATTAGGAGATTATAACTATTTCTGAGTTACTTGTGCAGAAGAGACAGTCTTCATGTTGACCAAAGTATTTGCTTAGTTATGATAATGTTTTATAAGGATACAAGTCATGTAATTGTACTAGAGGACTCTCTCTAATAAAAACTTGTCAGGGTCTAATGACGGTGAGCTTGAGAGGAGCAAAAAGGCATCCAGGGGGTGTGGACAAGTAAGGCCCCCCATACCCTCTCCTTAGCACTGCTGGCTTGAGTCTCAAGTGTTTCAAGTGGTTCTCCTCTTTTCCTAAGGATGTATGTACTCACTCAGCCACCCCCTTCCCTGAGGCTGCTGCTCGCTTTCCCACCTGAGGGGGCGCGCTACATGAGCCCACTTTTCCCTGCAGCGAGAGAAGACACACCCCAAATCTCTCCTAGTTGATCGTTGCCTGCCTAGTTAGGAAATCCCATTTGTAGGTCATAACTACAGGATTGGGTTTTATTATCAGTGCTAGGGAGGGAAGGAAGGAGGGGTAGCTGTTCCTCCAGAACAGCACTGTCCAGTAGAAATATAATATAGCCACATATGTTATTTAGAATTTTCTAGAAGCCACATTAAAAAGCTAACAATGAGCAAGTGAAATTAATTTTAATATATTCCATTTAATCCAATATATCCAGAATATTGCCATTTCAATATGTAATCAATTACTAATGGGATATTTTATGTCCTTCTCTTTGTACTACGTTTTTTGGATTCCAGTGTGTATTTTCCACTTACAGCATGTCTCCATTTGTACTAGTCACACCTTCAGGACTCAGTGGCCACATGGGCTAGTGGCTATTGGATTGGACAGCACAGCTATAGAACAACAGGTTCTGTTCCGGCAATCATCAAGAGGGATTCAGTCTTGATGATTTTGTCTGCTCTCAGTAGAGTTCCATTGGAATGGGGCAATACAGTGACAATAATTGTCACCCAGGGGAAAACAATGACACCCCCCACCCCAACACAAGTAAAATAGCAGACCCAAAGTGCTCTACCTGAATCACAGGGAGAAGGGAATTCACGCTCTCAGGACATGTTTGTGTGGAACTTCACACGTTTAACCCTCCGCACAGTCCCTAGTGTATAGGGAGGAAAATGAGATGTAGAGAGTTCAAGTTATTCGTCAAGTTCAGATAGCCCCTAGAGAGGAGTAAAATTGGATTTAAGTCTATCTAATTCTGAAGCCCTTGTACTCTCATATATGAATCATTGCTAGGAAGTCAGGTAAAATGTAGATTCGTTCTCCTCACCCCTAGAGGCCCCTCAGTCATTCTGGGCTGGTACCCAGGAATCTGCATTTTGATCGCACATCCGTTGATTCTGATGGGATGGTCCTCATGCCCCACTTTGAACAACAGTGAAGGGAAGGGCCTCTTTCTCATGCCTTTCTGTTGCGCAGCTAACCACCCCCATCCTGCTTTTTTTTTTTTAAAGATTTTATTTATTTATTTGACAGAGAGAGATACAAGCAGGGGGAGGAGAGGGAGAAGCAGGCTTCCCGCGGAGCAGGGAGCCTGATGCGGGGCTCGATCCCAGGACCCTGGGATCATGACCTGAGCAGAAGGCAGACACTTAACGACTGAGCCACCCAGGCGCCCCTCTGCTTTGATGGTCCTTGGAGGAGAGCTGACTTTGGGACTTACAGCCAGCTTTCTCCCTTTTTGGCCTTTTCTGAAGAGACCACATGCAGGGAGATCTCTGGGTTGAAATAAACCAGTTCTGTTCATGCCTTCCAAGAATTTGGTAGCCACCAAATTAGAGAAAGAATGTTTCAAGGAAATCTCTGCATCTAGGGACGCTGGTTACAACAACAGCAACGAAAAGGAAAAGATTGTGCACTTAACGAATACAAGTTACATATTTGTGCTGAATTGGTAGTTTGGAATAACAATAGAACAAGGTTCGGTTGTATCTTGCCCCACGTGTGTGTTTTTTTTTTTAAATTTCAAATCTGCCCATCAGTGTTTCTCTATACAATGTACACAATGTGAACTGCAACATCTTAAATGTTTGGCAGGACATTCATGCTCATGACATCACATGCTGGGAGGACAGGGAGGCCACTGTAGGGCTGGCCCTGGGGAGAGGCCGATCAGTGCGGCCATTGAGATGTGCCCACAAAAGAGTGTGTGACAGCCAGATGTGCAGCTTAATGGAGACTGACCCAGAATTGTGGGGGGAACATTGGCACATGCTGCTTAATGGCTTGAATAGCAGCTCTTGAGGAATCTATGTTTCTCTCCCTCACGCAGAATCTCAGAGCTCAGGCTTTGTGGCCCTGTGGCCGGGGGAGGGAATGGAGATGGAGGGACTTGTCACTGCTCCATGCCCCATTGTTGAAATGAAAAACGTGGAAATGTTAAGCCATTTCTAGAGGATTTTGGATTTTGGAAGGTAAGAATTGCTTATGCTCTACATCAGAATTAACTTCCAAATAGTAAAGGGCACCCAGTTGTCATGGCCTGGGGCTTTCTTGATTTAAGACCGTTTTTTTCTCTTGTATTGCATTATATAGAGTTGTGCTTTTCCAACTGTAATGTGCATACAGATCCCGGGGGTGTGGGGTGTGGGGAGTCTTGTTAAAATGCAGATTCTGAGCCAGCAGATCTGGGGTGGGCTCTGGGAGTCTGCATTTCTAACAAGCTCTCAGGAGATGCTGATGCTGTTGGTGTAAACTCACACCTGGAATAATATATACTCATTAAAGAACATTTGAACACTTGTTCAAAGATGAAATAAGAGGGACACCTGGGTGGCTCAGTCGGTTAAGCGGCTGCCTTTGGCCCAGGTCATGATCCCAGGGTCCTGGGATCGAGTCCCACATCGGGCTCCTTGCTCAGCAGGGAACCTGCTTCTCCCTCTCTCTCCCTCTCCTTGTGCTCTCTCTGTCAAATAAATAAAATCTTAAAAAAAAAAAATTCTAAAAAAACAAAAACAAAACAAAACAAAAAACAAAGATGAAATAAGAAAATAAAAAATTACCCATCATTTCATCACTAGAGCAATTTCTTTTATATATATATATATATATATATATATATATATGGTCATTGTTTTATGGTAAAATAAAAACCTCTAACATACTATACATAATGGTTTGTAATCTATTTTAAGAAAAACTTAAAATGTCCAGAGAACATTTTCTTATATCATTAAATGCTTTTCTAAAACAAAAATCTTAGTATCTCCACAATCTTCCATTGTTTGGATGTACCATAATTTACTCAAGGAGTTCCCAAGAATATCTTGGTTATTTTGGTTCCTTTCTAACTCTTCAAAGCAATTTTGCCACAAACATCCTTATAGGTAAGTCTTGCACGTACACATGATGATCCCTTTAAGATCAATTCCTAGAAAGGAATTGCTGGGTCACATATTCCAGACAGTGTTTTAGGAACAGTTTATTTTTTTGATAAAGGGGTGCCTCGCTTCCTCTAGCTCTTATAATAGGTGCAGTGTATCAATTTAATATGCTGTTTGGGAGGATCATTTGAAATATTTTACATTTCAGCTTTGCGCAGTGGCAGTATTGTAGCCAATGAGGTTTATCCGAGGCGCGATTATTGCTGATTGAAATAGTTTACATTTCAGTTATGTTGATATGGAATTATACAAAGAAATCCTTGTAATAAATAGTCAATGGAAAAATTCCAGATCATGATAGGAGAAAAGGTGTGAGAGAGGAGCTTGCTCTGCATTACAATTCTGCTTTAGTTGACTCTGGTCTATAGGGGGGTCCAAAGGTGAGCATTTATCTCCAGGAGACCTTGTGTAGGGACCACTCTGATGCCTTGGTTAGGAGTGGGAAGCTCCGGGAGCATGGCTAGCTGAATCATTATTCTTTGTTTTATTTGCTGGTCCCCCTCCCCCCAAAATCTATTAAGCATGAGACAAAAAACAAAGCATGGTAAAAATGAATTCCTTGCCCTTGCCCCAAACTTTCTAAATGTTAATCCTGTGCATATGCTGAAAGGGAATTGACCTGGGTTCTCTTGCCGACTGCTTTTATTTAAGTTATGTTTCAACAAAGGGTCAGAAAAAATGCACATAAAGCAGCTTCTAGAGACATGGAAAGGCCCAGGACTCTTGGATGAAGGCAGCCAGGGATCTTTGGGTGTTTCCCTTGGTCCCGCTTTGGCTTCCATGAGCAGAACAGAACTGTTTCAGCACACAGTTAGGAGGCCTCCCTTGCCCAGTCCAGCCCACGGGCTGACCTGGGGTGCTGTGCTTTCCTTCAGTTCTGGGCTATGCCGAACCCTTCCCCGCTTTCATGTTGTTTCTTTCCTGAACCAGAATACAGCTCATATTTGCCTCCGTCTCAGACTATCTAAGCAGGGATCTCAAACCATTCCATTCATTATTTCTGAAGTATGGCATGGGGGTCACCAGCAAAAGACTCATTCAGTAAATGTAGATTCGTGGGTCCTATCCCAGACCTACAGAGACAATGTCTGGGATGGAGCCCGGGACTCTGCATTTTGTTATTAACATTTATTATTTTTTAAAAAATTTTTATTTATTATTTATTTTTTAAAAGATTTTTTATTTATTTATTTGACACAGAGAGACACAGCAAGAGAGGGCACACAAGCAGGGAGAGTGGGAGAGGGAGAAGCAGATTCCCTGCTGAGCAGGGAGCCCAATGCAGGGCTCGATCCCAGGACTCTGGGATCATGACCTGAGCCAAAGGCAGACGCTTAACTGACTGAGCCACCCAGGCGCCCCTATTTTATTTATTTTTAAAAATTTTTTAAAAAGATTTTATTTATTTGGCAGGGGGAGGAGGAGAGGGAGAGGGTCAAGCAGACTCTGCATTGAGCATGGATCCTGATGTGGGGCTTGATCCCAGGCCCCTGAGATCATGACCTGAGCAGAAACTAGGAGTCAGACGCTTACCTGACTGAACCACCCAGGCGCCCCTTAAGTTTTATTTTTAAGTAATCTCTACACCCAACGTGGGGCTTGAACTTACAACCCTGAGATCGAGTCGCATGCTCTACTGCCTGAGCCACCCAGGTGCCCCAGAACTGTTCCTTCTTTGAACTAGCCATTCCATCAGAATGAGGTCTTCCCTTTTCTTACCTCACCCCTCCTCCCTGGTCTTGGAGCAAGCACCTGACTCAGGCTCAGTCAGTCAAGGTACCTCACTGGCCTGAGCGGACAGGGATGGCCCTTCCCAAACAGGAGCCCATCCTTTACTGGAGCTGTGGGTCAGAGCGCATTCCTCTCTGCCAACCGGAGTGGGAAGACGTGAGACTGCAAGTTCTCAGAGCTGTGCTTCCAGCCTCGTGGAAAAAGTGAACCTGGGAAAATGAGGCCAAATGCGGAGGGAAGTAACGATAGAAGAACAGAGAGCGTAAGGGGGCCCGGTTCCATCATTTCTGATGCCAGCTTTACAAATACTCTTTGGTTATACAAGCCGGTACCTCCATTCACCCAGTTACTTTTCTTAATTGAATTCTGTCAGTTGCAACCAAAAGAATTCTGACGAGGCAGAGGCTGTGGTTATGGGCGCAGTTCCCACAATGCCCATGCTAGTTTTCGCCTCTTCCTCTGGGCCTTGTGCCTTCTCTTTCGCTAGCTGCGTGGTCTGCATGGGACTCCTTTGTCACAGTCAAAGGTCCAGAAGACGGATGTGTGACCCAAGTCACGCCAATCACGTTCTCAGTTCTCTCCTGGAATTTTTCAAACTGAAATTAAAAGAGGGGTTCTTTCTTCCCCAGCTAAGAGAGTTTCCAGTGTCCATAGCGTCCATCAACTTTGTGAAGCACCTTGTCTGTGGAGTGGAGAGAAAGACCAGAAGTGGGAGATGGGGAGCAGAGAGCCCAGCAACATTCAGGTGTCTGGTTCCAGATGACATGGGCACCACCACCATCGTTTTTGGGTAAAGCTAATCTGAGCTGGGGTGCCATCATTTGTAATAAAAAGAAGTCCTCTCTAATAGAGGGCCCTGTGAATGGTTTGACTTAGACCTGGAGCCTGAGGCTGTCTCCGGTTTGGGCTGCTGCTTGTGGTAGGTTTATGCAGGGTGGACGGCTGGGGTTTTGTCACGAGTGTTTATCCTAACTGAAACCCACAGACACCCTCCTCCCAGCCACCACCATTCTCCCCCACGTACCCCTCCTCCCATACTAGCTGCTAAGTCATGGTTCAGGAAAACGGAAACCACCTTAGGATGACAAACAGATTTTAATACAGGGACTTGGTTGTAGATATGGAACAGCTGAAAAGCCAAATAGGATGATGAGGTAACACAGAGTTGGTAGGAGAAGGAAGCCACTGGCAGGGGATGGAGAAGCCATTGGAGGAGGCCACATGACCAGAATCCAGAAGTTGGGGCCATCTTGTTAGGGATGGGACCACGATGGGTAGTTGGTAAGGGCTGAGACAGAGGGAGGGGCTGTCCTGCGGGATTTGGGACCACGGAGGAGACTCAGCCCCTGCTCAAGACGCCGCCAAAGCAGAGTGAAAGGAGAAATACTCTGGTTTTGCCCTTCTTCCTACCCTCTAGTCTTCTGACAGTGCCTGTCTTTGGCAGAACTTGCCAGAAGTCAGCAGAGGTCAAAGGACCTGGGAAATGTACATAGAAGAGTGAGAGAAGGGAAGGAAATGGTTCTCAGAGCACATGGGCAGTTGAGTCTGAACATGGCGGAGCAGGTCCAAGGTTTAGGGAGCCTCAAAGTCTGGAAACTGCTGAGGGCAAAGAGGGTGCAGGGGGAGGGTGGGTGGGCATTTTCTGAGAGGCTGCCTGAAAGTACCTCACAAATAAGTACTTCCAGGTTCGCTTAAGATACTGATTCAAAACAGATCCCCAAATCTACCTTCCCCACTGGAACCGGTTATGCTCTTGATAGCGTTCAGGATGTCCTACAGTTTTCTTCAGGCTCAGGGACAAAATTGCTTCTCTTACTGTGTTCCCTAGACCCAAAACCAGAACTTGGATTCTGGACCACTTCCTTTCCCATTGATGCTACACTGGCTGTACCCCGCCAGGGGGGCCCTTCCACCTGTCCGTTCTCACGGTCTCCTATTGCCTCAAGACTACATCATCTCCTTCCTGGATGACTCCTCCCTTTCTTCCCTCTATCCATCTTCTGCTTCACATCTATACACAAATCTCAACAACATGTGTTTCTCTGGCTTGACATTCTTTGATGTGTTCCCTCTGCGCATTGGATAAAGTGCAGATGCCTTAGCTTAGCATGCAAGGCTTCACAATATGCCCCTAGGATACCTGGCTTTTATTAAAAAGATTTAGATGAAGGTCTTTGGTTATGAGTAAGAGACACAGACTCTGGATAGATGAAACAAACAAACAAAAAAGGATGGGGTGGAGAAAAGGATTTTTGGAGAACAAGACTTAATTTTTTAGGAAAACCAAACTTTGAGAAGGGCAAGCGCAAGGACAGTTTCATAAGGGCTCTATTGCTAGGATGAAGGAACTCCAAGTATGTTTAGTTTTTTTTTGTGCCTCAGCTTAAGATTCAAATACCAGGAAGGGAACATCTGATCAGGCTGCAAGGATTATGCGCCTGCTCCTGAGCCCATCGCGGAAGCTAGGGAAATTGGGGCAGGGCTGGGTCATATGCTCTGTGTAAGTTTCTTTTTCTGTTGGGTGAGAAAGAGCATGGTGCTTTTATCAGAAAAAGGCACATCGATACTGAAAGGATCTAAAATAATATATGTCCATCACACTCACCAATATGCAAAAGTTTAATTCAATCATGAAACTTCTTCTACATTGGTCTGCCCTGCCTTATTGCCCTGTGATCTCATCTAGAGAATCTTTTGGAAGGAATCAATCACCACTAAACAAGGGACTTTTTATAGGAACAATCTCCTGGAGGATAAATTATTACAAATCTTAAACTTGTTCCCTAGGGCTATTTATATTTTCAGAGAACCTATAAAGCTATTATTAATTAAAATATCTTCCTCAGTTTTGCTCAGAATAGAACAGAATTCTGAACAAGTTGGCCTTCAGGGTAGGATGCTAGCTACATAATTCACATGTTTTAAGATCTGGGCTTCTGTAGAGCTTATTGACATTAAGATTTGAAATCTTGCTTGTTATTTAAAAAAATTTACAAGCTCTTAGAATTTTGATCATTTAAAATAGGTTTTAAGTGTATTACTTATTTAATCATACATTTATTCAGTTAATTAGTTAATTACTTAAGCATTTAATGAGCATTCGCTATGTGCCAGCCATGCATTAGCCCCCAGATATAAAAAATAAGCACAGAGACAGTCCCAGTCCTCAGATAACTCACTGGCTAGGGGCACAGTCTGGTACATCACGAATAAGGATGCTGTTAGCTTCTTATCATTGTCGTCTTTAATCTACTTTGGAAACTGACACTCTGTCTGAAAGAGGAAAATAAAATGCCAACAGAAGCACACTAGTGCAAGTTAAAGATAAGAGTTTCCAGAATATCTGATATATAAAGGCGTATTGACTGGGTTTTCTCTCAAACTTGCACCTTTTTTTATGGGTGTTGAAAGTCAGCCAATCCCTAACTACATCAAGTCTATTGATTTAATTATGAGCAGAACAGCGAGGAATTGGCAGAAAGTGCCTTCCCCAGGCCTCTGCACAATGTCCTGGTGAGACCTTCTGTAGACGAGCACACTGTTTCTTCTTAGGGCTAGAATTTGGTAGAAGGTGTTACTCTTTACTCATCTGGCTGATTTAAAAACTTCCTCCCCAGGTGTTGGGACTCAGTTTGCGTTGTGATAGATACCACAGAAATAGCTGCATCAGCCGGCACGGACATGGCCATAAAGAGCGTGACCAGGCACCACGGGCAGAGTAAAGTGAAGACATTGACCTCCATGCTGGAAACTGTAGGTGGACTGAGGGTGCTGAGCTGTTACCCCTCCCCAAATATGAAGAATAGTGTTTCTTTTCATAGTCGATTAAAAAACAATAAAAACAAAAATCCAGGCATGTATTGCATGACTCATACAGGCAATATGCTCTACCATACGAGTCATTTCATGAAATCCATCTCACCAACTGTGAAAGTCTGGCAAGCCATCGTCTTGGCCCAGTATGGTGGTTCTTCCTCACAGAGCCCCCAGGGACCCTGGCGCCTTCCAGCACACTGCTTCCTCCATCCTATCGGTGGCCCTTGAGCTCATGGTCCCAGATGTCAGCATCTACAATGCATGTGGAAAGAGGATCAAAGAAAAGGGGCAGAGGCCCATGCCCACTGCGTCCCAGGAGAGTTCCCTAAAGCTGCCATAGGAACCTGACTGTAGTAAGTCACATGGCCACATCTAGCTGTAGGAGACGTGGGGAAATAGAATCTTCCTCAGGGCTGGCTACATCATTTGTAGTGCCCAGTGTAAAATGAAAATGTGGAGCTCTTTTTAGAAAAAGCAGGAAAAAAGTGTTAAAACTAAACATAAAGCTTTTTCCTTTTTCTGTGGGCTCTCTTTTAACTTTCATGATGGTTTTTGTTTTTGTTATTTAATGTTGTTCTAGGAAAGGAAAATTAAAATTTTAAATTACTAGTATGAGGGCGCCTGGGTGGCTCAGTCGTTAAGCGTCTGCCTTCGGCTCAGGTCATGATCCCAGGGTCCTGGGATCGAGTCCCACTTCGGGCTCCCTGAGGATGTTTCTCTCTCTCCCACTCCCCCTGCTTGTGTTCCTGCTCTCACTGTCTCTGTCTCTGTCAAATAAATAAATAAAATCTTAAAAAAAAAAAATTACTAGTATGAATTTTAGTATTCTGTTTTTTTTTAAGATTATTTATTAGAGAGAGAGAGAGCACAAGCTGGGGGAAGGGCAGAGGGAGAGGGAGAACCGACTGAGCCACCCAGGGACCCCTTACTATTCTTTATATTGTGCAATGTCTGTTTTAAAGGTGAATATAAGAACGTTTTACTTTTGGGGCACCTGGGTGGCTTAGTTGGTTAAGTGTCTGCCTTCAGCTCAGGTCCTGATCCTAGGGTCCTGGGATGAAGTCCTATATTGGATTCCCCACTCAGTGGGGAGCCTGCTTCTCCCTCTCCCTCTCCCCTCCCCCACTAATGTTCTCTCTCTCTCAAATAAATAAATAAATAAAATAAAAGAACATTTCGCTCTTATGCAGAAACTTTAAAATTCCACAATTTATATTTGGTAGCTCATATACCATATTAGTATTTAATTCTTATTAGAACTATGGAAACATTGCACAAATCTAACTCAGTTGTCTTTTATTTTACTTCTTGATATGCACACAGTTTACCAACACTCTCTACCTTTGGTTTCCTGATGAGTAAGGAAGGCCTGAAATGGGAAGGAACAGTAATTACGTTGCCCTATTTTCCCCCTTCCTTCTCTGTCATCATTTTCATTGTAAAGTGGTTAGGGAATTAACACAAGGATATGATAGGGTTCTGTTTTTGATTAAGTTTGCAAGAATAAAATGGATTTTAAAGGAAATCTATGTCATATCTTTTAACAATTCTATGAGAAGGGTTATCTGTCTTAGTTGAGACTGTTGTAACAAAAATACCACATACTCAGTGGCTTAAATAATAAACACTAATTTCCTACAGTTCTGGAGGCTGGGAAGTCTAAGGTCAAGGTGCCAGTAGATCTAGAGTCTGGTGGACCCTTCCTGGTTTGTGGATGGTTGCTTTCTTGCTGTGTCCTCACGGGGTAGGAAGAGAGAGCAAGCGAGCTCGCTTGCTCTAGACTTTCTTCTTCTTTTTCTTTTTGCAACTGATTTTTTTTTAAATTAAGCTCAATTAGCCATCATATAGTACATCATCAGTTTTTGATGCAGTGTTCAAGATTCATTAGGTGCATATAACACCCAGTGCTCATCACACCACGTGCCCTCCTTAATACCCATCACCCAGTTACCCCATCCCCCCACTCCCTTCCTTCAGTAACCCTCAGTTTGTTTCCCAGAGTCCAGAGTCTCTCATGGTTTGTTCTTCCTCTTCTTCTTTTTAATATTTATTTATTTATTTTTGAGAGAGAGAGTGAGGGGAGGAGCAGAGGGTGAGAATCTTTAGGCAGACTCCCCGTTGAGTGGGGAGCCTGATGTAGGGTCAATCTCACGACCCCTGAGATCATGACCTGAGCTGAAACCGAGAGTCTGTTGCTCAACTGACTGAGGCACCCCGGCGCCCCTAGACTTTCCTTCTTCTTATAGAAACACAAATCCCATCATGGGGCTCCACTGTCATGACCTCATCTAAACCTATTACCTCTGAAAGGCGCCCCCTTCAAACATCATCACTTGGGGGATTAGGGCTTCAACATATGAATTCTCAGGGCACACAAACATTCAGTCCAGTCAACAATCAGTATCATCCCCTTTCTCCCATGTGAAGAAACTGGGGCTTAAGGAGATGAAGTAATGAGCCAAGGCTATAGAGCTAGTAAGTATCAAGGTTTGAACCCAGGTGTTCTAAAGCTAAGGCCAGTTCTCATACTGCCACAGCATACTTGGGGGTTATGAAACGGAGTTAAATTATGTTTAGCCAAATAGAGCAGAATTAAAATGTCAAAAATAGGCATTTTTCTCATAGGACGTTAAAAAGAAGTATAAATTTTACTTAAAATAGTAACAGAGTGCACCATACATGTTTTGTTTCTTTAATTCTTTCAACAATTCCATGAGTTAGGGGCTCTCATATGCCCATTTTACAGACAAGAAAACAGAGGCACGGAGAGGTTAAGTAAATTGCCTCAGGCTCCATAGCCAAGACTCTAATCTTTGCAGTCTGACTATAAAGCCTGAAGTATTAAGCACTACTCTAGCCCTCAAGTGGTATTTACCTCCTAAGAAAGCAGAGTGAATTACTATGGAAGGCCATTTACTGAAACTACAGATTCAGAATTAGCCCAAGATTCTTTAACATAAATACTCTCTACTAAAAATGTTAGTTTTGGAATAAAGTTAAACTCTGGATCTATTTTCAAAGCAAATATTCTTAGAAAGGGATTGTTTATCTGCAGTCAGTTGGAAAATAAAGGGAACTCAAGCTTCTCTGTGGTATAAGGGCTACTGAATATTTATATCTCTGGAAAGAGGAGAGGTAGACTCATATTCTCCACCACGCCACACATGGATTTTCAGGAAATAAGGGGAATTAGCTACCAAAGGGAGTAAACTCTCTTGTAGGCTTTGAAGTCCTAATGAATGACAGATCATAATCTGTATGTAAAAGGTGAAGTTACATGGGAGCGCCCTTTGCTAGGTATGGGTCACTCTGGTCACCACTGGTTAGCCGGGGGGATGGGGCAGATGGGGGAGTGTGGAGGTGGAGGAAGGGATACGGAGTGTTCAGACTATGGGTTTGGTTTGCAAACAAATACCAAAATGAGTGAGTACACTCTGTTTTTAGCAAAGAAATCATTAGGCTGGAAAGCCCTCAAAATATCAATCACTCAGTAAGACCTCCTTGGGAAAATAGTAAGATTTTTGTACAGAGCCCTTTTGAAGTTAACCCATTTGGGCTTAAAATTTGAAAATAAAAGAAGAGAGCACTCTAGGTCAGGAGGTCATTCTGAGCTACTTTCAATCCAGCAAGACCCCTAAAAGGAAAGTAGGGCCTCACTTTTGTTAAAAAAAAAAATTTTGGCGTTAGGTTGGCAGAGAGGGCCAGAGTCCTGATTCTTCAGTCCTGTACTTCCCCTCCTAGCCCAAGGAAGGGTGGGGCGATGCCAAGACCAGGAGGCTATCAAAGACTCCCTCTGTGTGTTCGGATTTGGAATGTATTTCTGATGTCATGATAAGAACAAAAGAATCTGGCTCTGTGTCAGGCAGGAGTAGCTGCATGCTCCCAAAGGAGAGGAGTAGGGTTGTGTCCTCCTTTGGGGTCCATCTCCAAACCCTGGAGTTTTCCCTGAGCAAACCTAACTTTCATTAGAGAGCTTTCTCCATGAATGTGTCTGAACCCTCCATGAACCCATTTCCCCTCAGCTAGCACAGTCACTTAGAGTTAATGCGGTCCATATGTTTGCCCCCCACGGGGAGAGTAGTGATCATTTGTCCTCAAATTGTCTTCCTGTAAGCTGCTTGCTTTGTCTCATCCATACAGTAGTTCAGTGGTCCCCACCTCGTTTGCTCACCGCATCTCATAGCTCCAAAAACTGATCTCAGCACGTGAGAAGGGGCAGCTTTTGAGAGGCGCGTTTTGCACAAGAAGGTTAGTAAACATTCTGCAGCAGTTAAAGATCTGGGCGTAGTAACAAGTGAATTAACTTCAAATGCATCCATGTGCTAATCTGTTAAGTGGAAACAAAAGGTTCCCAGAATTTGAGAGAAGAAAACGAAATATGTTTCAATCCCATTTTTAAAGCACTATGTTGCTCTATAATGGTAAGTGATAAAAATGCCTCTAATTTCCCTCTATGTTCTTTTCACTAACTGGCTGGGCATTTTCTGGGGACAGGAGAATTTCATCAAATTCATGAATTCAAATTAGTTGTTCTTAGGAAAGATACTAGAATGTGCCTTTGTTGGGTCAAGTGAATTTCATGATTATATCTTGAGAGTTTGCCAGAAAATGCCACTACTCTTCAATATTTAATTCCTCTCTAGTACATTTTCGTAGCTGGATATATAATGCCACATGATTATCTTTTACTCAGTGGTGTAGCTTAAATTCTAGGACAGCAAAATTTTTAGAGACGATTTCTGTCCCTTTGATTATTACAAAATAAACAGAGCATGGTTTACCTAGGAGCTCCAGCCCTTTGTGTATTTCTTCACATTTTGTGTACAACATTCATGGGCACTTTTTATATCCTGTATTAAATCTTATAAGAAGATTTTCATTCTGCAAAATTTATTAACTACCTTCTCTGTTTCTAGATGTACATATGTTTATGTACTCATCTCCCCAGATGAATAATTGTATTAAGGTATTATATACAGTATAAAATGTACACAAAAATATTAAAAGAATGGGAAAGAAGGAAATAACATTTTAATTTTATTTCATATTATTTATTAATGATGCCAACTCTTTTTCTTCTTTTTAAATTAGTAATAATAATTTATGAGAGCAATGAGTTTGAACCTACTTCATTATTTAATACTGGGATAAAAATATTCAAAAGGTCAGTTAATTTTACTGTTTGATTTTAATAGCTGCTTTGGCTGAAAAAGATACCTCATATGAGGACACAGAAGAATATAGGAAAAGTATATCATTGACTGTCTTCCTTAATAATTATACTCGTGTCAACCTCCTGCAGCAATTTTGCAAAGATTCGTATTAAAAGTTGGCAGTTTTCCATCTTCCTTGATGCATTTCAGTTGTTTTTTCAAACTAATGAGATAGGTTGTGTTTCTATATTTCTAAGAAAGTGTTTGAAAACCCATAGAGGTTCTTCATTTGTAAGATTTCTGAAACAGATTTAAAAGTTTTGAGTTATCTCTAGGTACAGTATGACATACTATTTTCAGTAATAAAATCACATACATGTTCAAATATCTCTCTTCAAAATAGTCGCTCCCAGTGTACTAATTTCCTTCAAAAGCAATTGTTCTTCATGAGTTGTTATAGGATCACAGAGTAACAATGTTTATTTTGTTTTTATTTTTAAAAAATATTTTATTTATTTATTTATTTGAGAGAGAGAGAGAGCACAATGGTGGGGAGGACAGAGGGAGAGGAAGAAGCAGACTCCCCCGGAGCAGGGAGCCTGTTGCGGGCCTTGATCCCAAGACCCTGGGATTATGACCTGAGCTGGAGGCAGATGTTTAACTGACTGAGCCACCCAGGTACCCCTGTTTATTTTGTTTTGTTTTAAAGATTTTATTTATTCAAGGGCGCCTGGGTGGCTCAGTCGGTTAAGCGTCTGCCTTTGGCTCAGGTCATGATCCCAGGGTCCTGGGATTGAGCCCCGCATTGGGCTCCCTGCTCAGTGGAGGGCCTGTCTCTCCCTCTCCCTCTGCCAGTTCCCTTGCTTGCTCTCTCTTTGTGAAATAAATAAATAAATAAAGTCTTAAAAAAAAGATTTTATTGATTCATTTGAGAGAGTGAGCGCGCGCGCGAGAACACAGCAGGGAGGGGCAGAGGGAGAGGGCGAAGAGACCCCCTGCTGAGCAGGGAGCCCCACATGGGGCTTGATCCTGGGACTCCAGGATCATGATCTGAGCCAAAGGCAGACGCCCAACTGACGAAGCCACCCAGGTACCCTGAATTTTGTTTTTAAATTCTTGTTAGATAGCAAACTTTTGTACTTTTGGGTTCATTGTTTTTGCTGCAATTGACTATTTTACGGTTTCTTTGTAGGAATCTTTTTAAATGACTAGCTCTTTTTGTGGGGTCAGTTAAATAAAAACAGATAATGCAATCTGTAAATCCACCTCAGTGGGTATTTGTAATATACAAAGTATCATAGCTTGAAATGGTGAGGGTGGTGAGGGTGGTACTGTCTACCCCTCTTCGGTGAAGACGATCCTCTGTCCTGGAAGCTCTTAGGGACCCGGATGACCATCAGAGGGTTCACATAATCCACAGTAAGCCACCTAATGCAATATAACACAAATAAAATTAAGCCTTATATTCCACACATTGAATATCTTATTATTGCATGTTAATATACATTATAATCATATTGAATATAAGGCTTAATTTTATTCTTATTTTTTAGATTAAAAATTTTGGAAAAACCGTTCTAACATTTCCTTTTTTATATTTTTTGGATGCTTCTGATTTATAGCAGGAAAGAGACATATAAACAAATAACTGTATTCAACATGTAAAATGCTATATACATTAAGAAAAAAAAGAATGCTACAGGAATGTGTGGTTGGGGGAGGAGTGGGTAAGGCAGGGGTTAAATTCCAGAAATTCAGAGGGGATACACTTGAGAGGAACCTGAAGGATGAGTGGGAGTTTGCCAAGGGGACAAGGGGGTCAAGGACATTCAGAAAGACACAAGAGGGCAAGAGAATGTGCCTGGAACACCTTCAGGAGTCTGTTAGGGTCAGAATATAGGACTCTTGGGGGAGGGTTGGACGTGAGATCCGAGATAGGGATGGGGTATAGCCTGGGAGGGGCTGCATTCTATTGGCGAATGGGAGCCAGTGGAGATTTTAAGTAGAGGAATGACCTAGAGAAAGATACATTTCATTTATAAATCATGATCAGTATGGACATTTTGAAAATAATTATATTTTTGGCAGGTGTGGATGAAATTCTGTTCGATCGAGTTTGACAAATAATTATTGATCATTTTCTGCATGACAGGCAGTATCCCCAAGGCAACAAAAAGTTATAGTGGCACACATTTTATTTGGTAAAAGGATTAAACTGAATATTTACAATTACATACACAAATAATTTGCATTTGTCCTTCAAAATTAAGATGTCTTTTAATATTCTTGACATCTGGAACCAATTAGCACTAGTATTGAATTCTTAACAATGTATATGTGAGCCAAGTATCCAAGCTAATGAACTCTACTTGAATATGGCTCCCCTCTGTTGAAGAAATAGAAGCATCCTCAATTTATATGCACCAGTGCAGAGAGAGAGATGCCTATGGCATGGCATTAAGAGGATAGCTTCTATTACTTGTGTCATTGTTTGGGGGAAGCTGTCAGGGTCCTTTCTTGCCTTGCCATTTAGGACATGGTAAATATTTGGAAAAACCCTCATAGGAAATAAAAATTATTTCTGCAAATAAAAGGAAAATATTTTTTAAAAGAACATTTGGGAACAAACAGAGGAAGTATAAAAAAGAAAATACAAAATTATCCCAAATCAGACTTCTCAGAGGTAGCAATTGTTAGCACTTCATATAATCTCTTAAATCTTTTGCTATGCATGTATAAAATACATATAAAGACATACTACATAAAACCTTTGCATCCTACTTTTTTAAAAGATTTTATTTATTTATTTGAGCCAGAGAGAATGAGAGAGAGTGAGATAGAGCACATGAGAGGGGGGAGGGTCAGAGGGAGAAGCAGGCTCCCCACCGAGCAGGGAGCCCGATGCGGGACTCGATCCAGGGACTCCAGGATCATGACCTGAGCCGAAGGCAGTCGCTTAACCAACTGAGCCACCCAGGCGCCCTTTTGCATCCTACTTTTAAAATTTAACAATTAATGAAGATTCTCATGTCGTGAAACATTCTGAAGACATTTTTAGTTGGCTGTACAGTACTGCGTTCTACAGTTACACCCTAATTTATTTCAAAACCTCCTGTTTGGGACATTAGGTTGACTTTGACTTTTAGGAATTTTCCCCCTGTAATTATAGAGCTATTCTTTGACATAAACCTTTGACCATATCTCTGATGATTTATTTTCTTAGGATCAATTTCTAAAAAATTGAGTTAAAGGATCTCAAATCTGTCAGAGAGATGAACTATCAAATATTTAAATAGAGCAATTGAAATTGTTCTCCACTTTGGCAAAAGTGTAAGGAGGACCTCCGGAGGGTGAAGGAAAACTCAACTTCTTCTTCTTTTTTTAAAGATTTTATTTATTTATTTATTTGACAGAGAGAGAGAGAGTGAGCACAAGCAGGGGGAACGGCAGGCAGAAGGAAAAGCAGGCTCCCTGTTGAGCAGGGAGCCCATGGGGGACCCTGGGATCAGGACCTGAGCCGAAGGCAGACGCTTAACCAACTTAGCCACCCAGGCACCCCGGAAAACTCAACTTCTATTCATTCAGTCCTTCAACAAATATTCTTTGAATGCCTCCTGCGTCCCAGGCTCTGCCCTAGGTGCCAAGGTGCAGCAGGAAGCAAGAAAGGGGTGTTCACTGCCCTCATGGGAGTGGTCTGGAAAGTTAGAAATCACGGGTCAATTTCTTGTTTACAGATGAGGAAACAGTGTACAGAGCCAGCCACGGAGGGCTAGGACTGGAATAAGGTTTCTGTCTGGCAGACCAAGCCTCTTTGCACCCCACCTGCCATCTGTCTCCTCTGAGTGATCTTGGGGGCATCCGTTCAGGGCAGGTTTATGGTATCTTCTGCCCTTGATGTGTTTAGATCTAGCTGTTAGCAAGGCTGTGAAGCGATGGGGCCAAGCGTGGCTTTGGGACCCTGGTGTCTCCCTTCTGTGCCATTTCACCTCTTGGCATCTCCCCACTCCCGGTCAGGCACCCGGAGACCCCACAGTCTTTCCTCATGACTAGTGAAAATCCGCTTTCTGAGAAGGCACTATCAGTCATTCTGATATCAGTATCAGTCATTCATATCTCAACCTGCTTGAGTTAAGACACTGTGTTCCTTCTTCCAAGGGGAGTTAACAACTGTGGAGACATTTAAAGATCTCTTTTTCATTGAGGAATGCCAGACTTTGTTTCCAGTGGAGGCATTTGGGCGTCAGGGAGCAGATAGGGCAGAGGTGCCCTCCCTCTGCTGGTCCTCAAGGCTCACAGCCTGTCTCCTTCCCATGCCCTTTCCACGGGGTTGGTCAGCCCAATCTCCGCCTTTTTGTACAAGATTGACAAGGCTGGATGAGAAAGTTGAGGACAGTGTATCCATACCTTGAACGGTTTCCAGGACATTCAAAGGGCTGCTTTGGATACAGAGCTTCGTAGAACAGGGAAACCTCATTGCTAGGAAACCCCCTACCCCTGCCTTACCCTGCCCTATGAGGAGTGTCTCTGCTAGGAAGGAAATTCAATTACGGTCTTCTGGTCACCAGAACTGAATATAGATGGACTATTTCCTCTTTGGATTCTGTGCCAAATTGTATTCCTGCTGCTGTGTTTGAAGTTAATTAGAGTCACAAATCATTTGTATTTCCCTTCTCTGAAGGAAAGCCTGCCACTGTACTTATCTCAGCGGGTTAATTGACTTACAGAGGGCTCATCCCTTTCTGAAAACACTCTAAATGGCTCTGATGGGTAAGCATCAGGCTTACACATAGATGTAATAAAAGCTTGGAGAATTCAAATTTCTAGGTCATAGAAATGGGGTGTGTGTGTGTGTGTGTGTGTGTGTGGTTTTCTCTCTGAGCCTCATAGCTTAGAGTTTTTCTTGATTTGATTGCGGCCAGTGTGAGAATGGAAAACACCTATCCTCATGTAGGGGAAGAGATGCTTGTGGGTGAAAGAGAGGAAGGGAACTGGACACAGAAAGGTCTCTCATTGCCAGGCACTGGACTGCTAGTAGCCAGAAATAAAATGTAGGAGAGCTGTCAGCTTAACGTTTGGGATATTGGGATCCCTTACATTTCCTTTTTTTTTTATTTATTTGAGAGAGAGAGAGACAGATAGCACGAGCCGGGTGGAGAGGGAGAAGCAGGCTCCCCGCTGAGCAGGGAGTCTGATGCAGGACTCGATTCCAGGACCCTGGGATCATGACCTGAGCCGAAGGCAGACGCTCTGATGACTGAGCCACCTGAGCAGCCCCCCTTACCTTTCCAATGGGGTATTTAATTTTTAAAATGATTTCGAGTTATGGCCCAAGGAGAAAATTCCTGGGGCACCTGCGTGGCTCAGTCGTTAGGCATCTGCCTTCAGCTCAGGTCATGATCCCAGGGTCCTGGGATGGAGCCCCGCATCAGGCTCCCTGCTCCGCGGGAAGCCTGCTTCTCCCTCTCCCACTCCCGCGCTTGTGTTCCTTCTCTCACTATGTCTCTCTCTCTCAAATAAATAAAATCTTAAAAAAATAAATAAAATAAACAAATCTTTAAAAATAAAAATACTAGGGGCGCCTGGGTGGCTCAGTCGTTAAGTGCCTGCCTTTGGCTCAGGTCATGATTCCAGGGTCCTGGGATCGAGCCCCGCGTCGGGCTCCCTGCTCTGCAGGAAGCTTGCTTCTCCCTCTCCCTCTCCCCCGCTTGTGTTCCTTCTCTCGCTGTCTGTCTGTCTGTCAAATAAATAAATAAAATCTTAAAAAAAAGAAAATTCCTGTAAAGTAGCTTTGATATTCTGAATAACCTTTGAATTTTTTTCAATTTTAAAAATTGTGGTAAAATATACATGACATGTATCTTCTTAACCGTTTTTATTATTTATTTATTTATTTAATTTTTTAAAAAGATTTTATTTATTTATTTGACAGAGAGAGACACAGCAAGAGAGGGGACATAAGCAAGGGGAGTGGGAGAAGGGGAAGCAGGCTTCCTGCAGAGCAGGGAGCCCGATGTGGTGCCCGATCCCAGGACCCTGGGATCATGACCTGAGCTTAAGGCAGACGCTTAACCGACTGAGCCACCCAGGTGCCCCTTAACCGTTTTTTAAGTGTATAGTTCAGTGGTATTAAGTACATTCATATTGTTGCACAGCCATCACTCCATCCTCTTGTGAACTCTTTTTTTTAAAAAGATTTGTTTATTTGAGAGAGCGAGAGAGAGAACAGGGGGAGGGGCAGAGGGAGAGGGAGAGAGAGAAAATCTCAAGCAGACTCCCCCCCTGACCACAGAGCCTGACGCCAGGCTCGATCTCATGACCCTGAAATCATGACCTGAGCTGAAGTCAGATGCTTAACCAACTGAGCCACCCAGGTGCCCAGGATTTCCTTCCTTTTTAAGGTTGAATAATATTCCATTGTATATATACACCACACTTTCTTTATCTATTCATTCATTGATGGGCACTTGGTTGCTCTCAAGTTTTAGCCATTGTTGAGTAATGTTGCTGTGAACAAATGTCTTTGAGATCCTGCTTGTAATTCTTCTGGATATATACCCAGAAGTGGAATTGTTGGATCATATGGCAATTCTATTTTTATTTTTTTTGAGGAATAGCCACACTCTTTTCCACAGGGGCTGCATCATTTTACATTCCCACTCAGAGTGTGTAAAGGTTCCAATTTCTCCACATCTTCACTAACACTTGTTATTAAGTAACCTTTCAACATTAAGACCCATGTAGTGAGGTTGAATTTTGGAATATGAATCCAATTACTTTTGACCCTGGTAATCCCCCGTTCCAGGTTGTCCTGTGACTTCTTGGATACTATTTGTAAATAAGTAAATGGGTAACTCTCCCACCAGTAAGAATGAATTACAAGGTGTATAACTCACAAAAGTTATGAAAAGTTAACAATTGTTCTCGGGAGCAGGCTGCCACACACCACCGGCTATAAACGGCAATCATGGGCTGTAAGCATCAGTGAGCAAAGTCCAGAAATGATAGTATATCATTAGTGAAGGAAGTAGCTGGATACTTTTGCCCGAGGTGGTGTTCCTGGTTCCCTGGGTCTCAGAGGGGATGCACTGGGTTCTAAAGCGGAAGTGCTGAGGGCTTGGTGGACCAGCAGAGGCCTGGAATCATACAAAGGAGCATCTGTGTGCAAGGAACTTCACAACTGGGGTTAAATGCCAGACTTGTGGATTTTGGAAGTGAATGTCGTCATGAAACCCACATGGCTGGATGGGTCAGTTCTTCTTCAGTGGTCCCTGTGCAGGCAGCAGTCCACATAGCCATTCTGCAGCAGCAAGGGTTCAGAGCACCCTAGTTCTCATCTGCTCCCCCAGCCTCCCCCCTCCGCCCCCCAGCTTCTTTGAGATCCTACAGGCTCTCTTCCCAGATGCCATTTTGGAGAGAAGCAAGGGGGAGGGGAGGAAATCCAAAAGACTGAACATTGATCCCAAAGAGACTCAATCATCTAGCAAGAGACTAAACTCGAAGACAACTGTGATTCCACAAATTAATACATTTAAAGTTTGTTTTTCTCACTCTGCTACTCAGGCAGGTAGACCTTCGCAAGGGCGAGCAATGCATTGTAGAAAATAAAGATGGCAGGTTCTTTGTAACTCATGGGGTGTTGCATTATGTGACCCTGTCTACCGCTTTACCTTTTCTCCAGATGTCACTATTATACTGTCAAAAAGTAAAAATAAACCACTACAAATGCTATCTGTAGGCTGATAATGTTGCTCCGATTTGTCCTTAAAATGAATGGGGGCAATGAATTGGAATGCTTGTTGGTGCTGAGGGTGGAGGGCAGGGGTGTGGCTGTGGGTAGGAGCTGGTACTGGGAATGGGGTAATTCCGGAGGCAGTGTAGTGGGGGTCCCAGACAGTGTCCAGGACTGTGTTAGAAGAAAATGGTCAAAGGGAGATTGTGTCACTTGCTGTTCTCCCAAGAGTCCACTACAGAAGAACTTCTGTCCTCTTCATGGAAATAAAGTGAATTTAAAAAGATAGGATGTCACTGACTTTCTTCAAATTTAAATTTTAATAGTCGATTAGCTATGATTTTAAAATATTTTTATTCTGAAAACGAATTTTCCACAATAAAGCATTTAGTTCCAAAAGAAATGAACTCATTTATCTGGCTTTTCTACAAAGGACAATTGAAATATTTAAGGCAAGATTCACTTATTCATCTCCATTTTAGAATGGAAAGGAAGTATCAGACTTCAGGTACTGGTTAAGGTTAACAAAATACGGGAAAGCTCCTTTTTTTCTTTTTTTTTTCTGTTGGTAGTCTTCTGTGTAAAAGCTTTACATTACTATGGATATTTTATAGTAAGACACTTTTGTTTCTGACTTTCCTTATAACCCATTTTTAAATTTAAAGGCACACAATAAAGCTTTATGCGTTTATTAAAATATACACATTTTGGTAAATTTAGAATTTTCCCTTAGTATCTTGATTAATCAATATATTGTCAACACCACAGTCATTTGAAAATAAAACACACTCCATAACACACTGGCATATTATTTCTTTCTTGATGATACACTACCACACCCCATTGTACAGTGCACCAATGGGAATTAAAGACCACAAAACGAACAAACTTTAACAAATACAGCAATTTCATACCAAAAAGAAAAAAAACAGCAGAGAAAGACACTAGAAATTACCATCTGCAAAAAGCAAATTGTACTTCTCAAGGACCCAACAAAAAGGAAACAAGTCAGTAAAATTTACAAGCTATATTTATAACTTTGGATATGGATTAAACAGTAATGTTTCTTTTCCACAGTGAGAAAAGCTAGAATGTCGAGTCCTGTTGTTAGATGGTGTAACTACATGTAGGAGGACAGTATCTGCTCTCTTAAAACCTGCAGCCCCTCTATCAGCCCAGACAGTTGAGGTATTTATGTGCTATTGTAGCATTAACATAGCAAGTCTTTGCTTTGGGGAGTTGATTTCTGGTGTAGATTCTTGTCTTCAGGAGCACGAGTGAGTGAGACGCGTGAACTGGCAACTGCTAATACCCATCACGAGGGGATGTGCAAGAAGCACTCCCCTCACCTCGCTCTCTGAAGGAACACAAGTCCTTCAAAGTCTGCGCTTCCCGGGAAATTTACATGACCCACAATTCTCTTTAGCCAATGTCACCGGTGCCAAGTGTTAGGAAAGCGGCATAAAAAATAAAGCACAAGAGGGAGTCCCTGCTGAAAAAATCCAGGCTGCCTCTGTTTCCTAATTCTTATACAAAGCCGTTTTCTCCCTGTATCGTACCAGAATGTACTAATAATGTTCTCCGGGGGTAAGAAATTACAGCTCCCTGCTTTCAGAAGGCTTCAAGCCCAAAGCTGATTTTGTGAAAGTCCTCTATGAATTTCGTAATTCCATGCATGTAGAATACTGTTTAATGGTTTCTAACACTATTTTAGTTGATACTCCAGAATTATGTTCACTTTTGATGGGCTGCAAAACTTCCACTAATCCCTTTTGGGCTTTAAGTCCTAAGAGAAAAAAAGAACATCTTCTTAGATAATTTTGACAAAAGGCAGCTGCCTAGGTCTTTCAGAATGATGCGTGTGTTACTCAAGCCGAGCAGGAAGAGGAAAGCGTTTTAGAAAGCGGTAGCTCCTGAGGAGGAAAAGAAATTACAATAGCTTCTCTTCTGGAGTCTTAGAGAAAAAAATGGACACAGGACTAACAGTTATGTACATGGGAGGGGCTTTTTGCTCCCCATCACCATTTCAATTGAGAAATACAAAGTCCACTCACCGAACAACGTGCGGGTTCCTGCTAGCTGTGGGGCCTGCGGTTTGGGATGCGGTTTCTGGCTTTGCCTGCGGTTTATTTACAAATATTGGCTCTTTCACGGCCAGGCCATCAGTGGTTATCAGCTGGTGCCTCTCTCTCTCTTAGGGCCTCCAAAGGGCCCTTGAAGACAAACGGATCCTCGGTGTCAGGGAGATACAAGCATGCAGAAGAAACCGAGGCTCCATGAAAATTTTGGTTAGAAACACCCTCTTTGACTAGTCTTGTTCCACATGGCATAAACATGGGTTTGTCATGCAGCCCTAATGTGTGTTTTCTTCACTCCCCCTCCCCCTGCCAGCATCAGAAACTAAGGCCATCTCTGGATTGTTCGCTAGCCTGAAAGCTTACATCTAAGAGAGGGCCATTAACTCTGCCTGGATTCAGTGAGTTGGTCCCAGCCCTGGCTTTGGACATGCTCCCCAACTTCTGACTTCTCCACTCTGAGATGCAAAATTAGGTGAACCTGTGGCTGACCCTCCATGGACTTCCACGGACATCTCAGTCCCCGGTAAAAGCTGGGGAGAGGGGACGCCATTTCTTCTAGTCTCATGAGCTGATTCTCAAACTCCTGTAACTTCTATTTATCATGCAGAGAAAAGGTATTCCCTTGTAGACTTCCAACAAATGTGATGTGAAGGAGGTCAAGTTTATCAGTCCTTTTCAGGAGAATAGGGGAAAGACATTTTTTTTTGAAGGGGCTCGTGTTTTGTTTCCCAATAATTGCTGGGTTTATATCTACAGAAATGCATCATTAAATTCAACATTTTTCCCCCTGTGTATCTAACATCATGACCACGATGTAGACATTTGATTAGCTGTCAGTTTGTTACTAAGTAGTAGAATTGGTTTCTTCACCCAATTCTATCATCTGATTCCTTTCACCAGTTCAAAGTGGCCTTGCACTCAAGCTGAGTAAAAGCTGGAGCTGAGGTTTTACTTTTTTAGATTAGTTAGATAGAAAAAATTATTAGGTTTGGTTGTTTAAAATTACTGTTGAAAACTTTAAAATGGTTGTGAATAACTTTGTGTTGTCTGTCTACATGTTAAATGACTATGCTTCTAGGTTAATGATGAAATCAGACAGGATTCAAAAGAAGAATCAATCATACATTGCTTTAATTTGGATATTTTTTTCCCTTTAACATATTAAGTCAATTTGAAATGTGTATGTGATCTGTTAGCTCCATACACAGGTGGATGAAGCCACCGACCCAGCTTCTTAAAGCCCAGCCCTCCCTGATTCATAGGTTCATCATTTCCCCGGTGTCTCCCCACCCAAGGAGAGCCAGCCAGCTTAGTTCGCTGTTTAAGTCTATTTGTGAATAAGCCCTCACCACCTTCTTAGCATTATTTCGTACTGTTGCATAGATCAATCATGCATACATCCTAAGCTCCTGTCAGACTAGCTTCTTGCTTTCCCCTGAAGGAGGCACAGTACACATTATTAGTCAGAGATAGCTGTCAGCCCCTCTCCTCCCTACTCATGCTGATTCTCCACTTGGCAAGCCTTTTCCCCATTTCTAGCTGGGGGAAATGTTCTGCCCATTCCACAGGGCTCAACACAAAGACTGCAATCTCTATCATTTTTCCCAGTGGAAGGCGGTCTTTTCCGTATTTGAACTCTCGTTGCACCTTGTAAGTCCCTCATCTCACATGTCACCTTCACTATGGTTTTTATTTATATATCTTATATATCCTATTTCCCCCATGTCTTAGGTCATAGCACAGATAAGGACTCCACAAAAAATTCTTGAATAAATAATATTTCATTTTCCTTTCACCCATCTATTCAGCCATTCATCCGATTATTAGGTATTTATTGAACATCCGTTCTATGCCAGGCACATGTAGCTGGTAAAATCTAAGTCTGAAGCTTGTACGTGGGTTTCAATGATCTATGCTATTCTCTGCCCTCATGGGGAAAGATTTGTTCTTATCATGCAGGAGTAGTTCTTCATGTCATTACCAACGATTTCATTATTTTTCAAGTTGCCCCCCATCGGCAAATTTAGCAATGCATATCAAGATTTTGCATTTGTGCACTAAACACACTTCTAGCTTCGTCTTATCCTTTCTATTTCTGTTTTTATTTACCCAAGCTCCTCACTTATTTTTTTGCATTATATGTATTTCAATAGCCACCTTGAAATCCTTCTGAAAGGAAGCAGAGTACCAATAAATAGAATACAATTACAAAAAAAAAAATCAAGTAATTGTTTCCACACTACTAATTCACACGATGAAACCTCCCTGGAAAAGCTCTTGCAGGAGAGAAGAATTCAGTAAGATGTAGGTCTTTCTTGGACTCCATTCAAGGCTAAGTTTCTATGGTAATTATAAGATGATCTTACTTTTAATGCGATTCCACTAACGTGGTCTTGAGAAAATTGCTAGGAAACACTAATAGAATCATTCTAGTAATTGATGGTATTTGAAACTGCATTGTGAAATCTGGGACCATTTCACAGAGGCTGGGAAACATGAACTAAAACATGTCAATTTACCTTAAAAATCTTTTTTCTATCTTACTATTTTTTTTTTTTAAACCAAGATTGTTAGGGAGATGACTAACTTTAGAGAAATAGAGACCAAGATTATAAAAAGAAGGAGATACTACTTGGGAGAAATGTCTCCAGAACCAGAGTGGTTCATAGGATCTTCACAAAATCAATACCAACGGTGTTTACTCTGCGTTCTCTCTCCTCATGCTACAGAAATTTCATACATCCACCACCGAACTATCGTTACCAACCCTCACTGCTAAAGGGGAGCTCTTTCACCCATGTTAAGATTTTGTTATTTTACACTCATATTTCTTTTTGGACATTTTTAATGAATATAGCCCCACCCCATCTATCTGGATATTTCAGGTCTCACACGTTGTATTTAGTTTAGGCAGATTTGTTGAGTCTCGAAACTAGTTCAAAACTTTGTATTCACAAAAAATTACTGATAATTAGTCCACAGTTCATCCCTAAGGATATATTTCACAGACCAGGCACTGTATCTTTAGGGTTAAATTTAGGGAAGAGAAAACATGGCATTGCCATGCATTACATTAAAATGACAACATTACCCGAGGAAACCAGAATTCTAAAGAATTAATACAGAGGAATGGAAAAGAAGTTCTAGAAAATAGGAGTTGCTTGAATTTACTGGCATTCATTGGCCCTGGGTGAGATATGCAATTTACCTAAAATCATGTTTAAAAAAAAAAACTATCTTCAATTAACCTTTTATTTTATTCTATATTAAAGCCCAGGGCATCAACCAGGAAGACTTGTCAGGCTTGGTGGTTTTATCTGCGTTTGTCAGGGGCCAGTGCTGCTCATTCCCTGTCCTGGGAGCTCCCAAGGGCATAATGTTACACTTCGTTCTATTCCCATTGCTTAGCACTTGATACAGTCTCAGTGTTCACTGAGTGAAAAAATGGACTTTTGCCTCTTCTCTGTAATCCTAAGGCATACCAAGATGGTACGAACCTCAACCTTTTAACAAAGAATAGCTTTACATTAGTTGATGTATTTTGGAAAACTTTTGGCATAATGCTAGATCTGGGAGAGAGAAATTTGCTATTTTGCCCCCCTTTCAGGAAGCCCCACAAAGACTGTAGCTTGATCGAAACTAGGCCTTCACGTTCACACATGCACATCTCAGGGCAGCCGAGGGAATCCTGGGGACCCAAGAGTAAAACTGATAGACCATGTGTTTTTTCCTGCCGCACATTCTCTCCTCTAGGTTATTTCTGAGAAAATTCCTTTAAGAGTCCCCATTAGGGCCCGATGTAGACCTTACCAGGTAGGTATCTCTCTGGGCTTCAGTAAACCTGCTCTGGGAAATAACAGACAAAATATGTATCTAAAAGTGAGCTACTCGGGAGGAGTAAGGTTCAGAAGTGAAATGTGATCTCTAGGAATGCCATTACCTAAGTAGCTGAGCTTCAACAGTTTTGTTTTCAGAGGGGCCCCCACCGCTCAAGTGGTGGCAAATCTCAACAAACAACACAATTTGTAATTTTGGAAATCTGAAATAGAATTTGCAATGTGATCTCAGTGGCTGGGTCACATCTCCTTGTAAAGATTTTTATCTGATTCGAAAACAAGCGGCCTCCTTCTTCAAGGCATATTAACGCCATGAAATCATGCTCCAACTATGCCCCCTTTCATTATATTAGCAGGAGCTTAGAGGCTGGTCGAAGAAAAGGTATGACCGAGAGTTAATTTCTGCCAACGCCCTTCTGGCCTTCACGGCAAGAGATGGCTAATTTTTTTTTTCTGGTCATTGAAGTAGCAATAAGCAAGACTGCTTTATGGTAACTCTGAAACCTCTGGGGAAATGGTCTCAGAGTCCCTAACCTTTGCTGGATCCTAAAGTTAGAGTTTGAAGACTGTGAGAACCTTGGTGACTAAGAAGAAGCATGCGTCTTCTCCATGAATTCGTTTTTGTGAGATTTCAGGACCAAGTGTTGCTTGCTGAGGAAGTGCAGCGTCCACCTGCACACATCCTCGGGGAGCAGCTCTCAGCAGGGCGTGCTCGGAGGATCTTTCCCCGGGTGATCCCGGTGGTGGAAATGCTGCCTGGTGCCCACACCCACCTGCTTTGGCACATCTCCAGGAGGAGCTGTGGCCTCAGTGTGGCTCAAGAAGTGAGGCCCCTTGCCTCCGTAAGAAGCAAAAAGATTCAACCAGCAAAGCAAAGGCCTAGGAAACATTTGCTGCCATCAGCTCTGATGGTTGCACCTACGATAGAATTTCTTGCAGCCTCTGGTTTATTTATTTATTTATTTATTTTACAAGGGGATCAGTGATGAAACCCAGGTGAAACCCTTCAACAGAACTATCCTGAAGAACAAAAGTAGCAAATGACAGGCTATGACTGGGGACTGACTCTGGGGGAAGGCTGGACTTTTGAAATGAGAGCCAAAAATGTTTTCACCCTCTAGCCCACAGGTTAAGTGCCTGAAAAGAAATCGCCACATTTGTGTGTTTACTCCTACTCGGGAGAGTAATCTAACTCATCATTTGCGATCAGGGCCTCTGAGTTCTGTTTGTGTTTGCTTTTGCTCTTCGCTTTGCTACTTGTCCGGGTGTTGGCCTTAGCATCTGACATCTGCTGGTAATAGAAGCCTTTGTCCTCGGTGGGCCCGCCCCAGTTCTCCTGGCTCTCGCCTTCCGTGGCGTAGGAGAAACCCTCCTCCACCGAGAAAGGGTCATCCACGTCGTAGCGCTGGTACGTGCTTTGGTGCAGGGCTTCTTCTCGAGCGCTGATTTCCAGGGTGCTGTTCCAGATGCCGTACCCGAAATAAATGAGCATACCTGCAGCGGGGAGAAAGGCACAGGCGAATAAACAGTTGCTCTGGGATCCATGGGACTAGCCGGGAGATACTCAATGGTGAAAGCAGGGCTGGCGGTAGATATGTTTTCTTTGGTCTACATCGTGTCCGGAAAAGACTCGAATTAGATGTCATTTAAAAATTGGGATATCTGGGGCGCCTGGGTGGCTCAGTTGGTTAAGTGACTGCCTTCAGCTCAGGTCATGATCCTGGGCTTCCAGGATCGAGTCCCATGTCTGGCTCCCTGCTCAGCAGGGAACATGCTTCTCCCTCTGACCCTAATTCTCTTGTGCTCTCTCGCTCGCTTGCTCACTTTCTCTCTCTCAAATAAATAAAGTCTTTAAAAAAATTTGGGATATCTTGCATTAAGCAACCCATATTTACAGCTTCCCCTAAAAACGTCAGGTCTCATGACACTACTCCCACATTCCTATATGGCAGTTTTGGCTGGAGGTGAGCCCTGGCTGCCTCTTTAGATAGAATATGGGCTCCCTAGTCACCTCTGTCCCCACCTCCCTGTTCACTACACTCATGTAGGTGCCAACCAGGAATTTGCATTTTCCGCCCTGGCTTAAATATCTGCGGATCACCCACAGTGGGTCCCCAACCTTCTTGTAGCATTTTATTATCCCACACCCCCAATTAGGGATGCCATCTTTTATTTCACCACTGAGCAATGCGTATATATTGCCCTATTGTTTACTTTGCCATTTTTCACTCACCGAAGGAGTATTATATTACTGCTACTCAGAGCTGTTCACTTTCTTCTGTGGGCTCTCAGAGTGTCTGGTGCCTGCCGCTGTTCCGGCCCTTAGAACGTTTTCTGTGTGATTATCTGCACAGGGTGGTTCTATTTTATTTTTTTTAATTTTTATTTATTTATTTATTAAAAAGGTTTTATTTATTTGACAGAGAGAGATACAGCGAGAGAGGGAACACAAGCAGGGGGAGTGGGAGAGGGAGAAGCAGGCTTCCCGCTGAGCAGGGAGCCCGATGTGGGGCTCGATCCCAGGACCCTGGGATCATGACCTGAGCCGAAGGCAGACGCCTAACGACTGAGCCACCCAGGCGCCCCAGGGTGGTTCTATTTTAGAGACTGCGGAAAACTGGCACTTAATGTTTGTTGAACGAATGAATGAGAACTCTGATGAGCATGAAATTTCCAGTGCAACCTCCTTAGTTGATGTCATTCCAAGCAAAGGGAAGAAACTTCTTTCCTAGTTAATATGGAGCATTAACAAGGGCTAATGTTTCATTTCTATTATAATTTTTTTGAAATTACATATGGAAATAGTTTGAGGGGCTCTTGGGTTGTGCAGTCGGTTAAGCATCCAACTCTTGGTTTCGGCTCAGGCTGTGATCTCAAGGTCTGCTCAGCACGGAGTTGGCTTGGGATTCTCTCTCCCTCTGTCCCCCTGCTCATGCTCTTTCTCTCTCTCTCAAAACAAATAAATAAATATTAAAAAATAGTTTGAGAACCCCCATTTTCTATCTTGAAAAGCTCATGAAGGCTCAGGGTTTGGAATAGCTGAGAACCATTGCCTTGGGGGGTCATAGGGCACGGTGATTAAGAGTGTGAACACTGGGTTCAAATCCTGCCTCCATCACTATTAGCCATGTAACCCTGCACCAGTTATTTAGTTTCTTTGTGCCTCAGTTTTCTCTTCATGATAGTCACTGTACCTATAACATGGGGTTGCCATTAAGATGAAATGAGATAAGCAGTGGCTTTCAACCCTGGCTTCAGCTGGAAGGTCTCTTGGGGAGTTTCTGAACTGCCCTTAAACCCAAGCCCCACCCCTAGAGATTCTGCTTTAATTGGTCTGCAGTGTGATCGAAGCATAAGTATGTTTTAAAGCTTCACAGGTGAGTCCAATGGTCAGCCAAGACCCGGAATCCCTTAGATTCTGAGCACGTACTCCATTGCCAACACCAGCCATATTAGGGCTTGGCCACCGGATGCCACTCAGTTATGCAACCCCCTTCCAGACCCCAGACACCCCCCTTCTGAGTGGCACTAGTCCGTTTGACTTTGCTAACCCTGCAGGCATCTGCACAGCTGTTTGCTTAGAACCACAAGGTCAAGTTCTGCTTTCCTCTTTGGTGCTTGAGAAATCCTGCTCCTTTTGAATTTGAAGTGGGTCTTTTTTAAACTTGGATTTCTCCCTCTTTGTTTTCAATGACTTTCTCCTCACCCCCTGCCCAATCCCCCAGTGAAATCAACTTGCCAGGAGCCAAAGTAAGCAGAGATTTATAGTCCTAATTGGTAATAAATCCTGGAGTTAATCATTTGCAGATGTAGCTACTCTCAAATAGCGACTTCAGTTTTCTGAACACAGATCTTCACTCTTTCTTGTTGGGGGTGGGGGTGAGGGGGAGTAGCCATGGGGGGATAGTTAATTACCCTTGTGTAGGACAAGGCACCAAGTTAAGGCCCCTTCTAAAAGGGCCAGCATGCTACTTCTTGGAGAAGGCCTCCGTTGGAAGCAAGTTTGAGACCTGAGAATAAATTTCAGGAGACCAGGTGAGATCAACAGGCATGTAGCTCTTTTTGCCCATTTTTGCTTTTTTGCTATCTTTTCTTAGACATTGAGGCAGGTGTCAAATCTTGCCTCCTATTCCTGCTTGGTCTCTATTATTATCAATTCTTTCCATCTGATCCCCTTCTCAGACCCTATTTAAAAATGAGTTATTTCCCTACTGAACTTAATACCATTTATTTTCCTTTTCCCTTTGCTCCTAAGCTCTATGTTCTGCCATCACACTGCTCATCATTCAAGCACTGGTTTGACATCCGTTCTGACAGACCTTCCCCTGCCTCCACCCGGTGTGGTGGCGTCAGGTAGACTGATTTATGGACATTCTCTAACAGCCTCATAGAATCCAAATATTTAGAACTGGAAAGAGTCTATAGATCTGTTTGAGTACCTTCATTTTACAAAAAAAGAAACAGATTGGGAAACGGGCTGAGGGCAGAAACAGCATTCCATGTGGATAGAGAGAGGACTCTTGTATGCCCAGTCCTTCACAGCTGCCCCCCCGCAGGCTGGTTTAGAGACTATGCTTATCACAGTATGTATTGAGTAAGAGGTTATTTGTTCTTTGGGAATGACTGTGTCTGAAGGAACATGTGTGCGCATGAATGCATTGACTACGATTACTTTGAGAAAGCAACCCATGGAAATCTGCTATGTAAATATTTATGGGCCTTTTAATATTTGCTCTGAGCCCCTTATCATTTCAAAGGTGTGTTATTTTGTCTTCAAAAATATATTTCGGGGCGCCTGGAAGGCGCAGTCTGTTGAGCGTCCGGCTCTTGGTTTCGGCTCAGGTCATGATCTCAGGGTCGTAGGATGGAGCCCCACGGTGGGCTCCGTGTTCAGCCCAGATCCGCTTGAAACTCTCTCTCCCTCTGCCCCTCTCCGCCATGCTCTCTCTCTCTCTCAAATAAATAAATTTAAAAAACTATATATTTCGAATATAAGTGCTCTGAACCAAGAAGCGACTGTGTGCATGCAGCCTAATGGAATAAGCGGTCAGCCCAGGCAAAGGTCTGGCGTTCTGTCTGACCCTTCTTGCTGGCCCTTAAGTTCAAGGAGAGTGGTGTAAGGCACCAAGGATTGGAGAAAAGGAAAAAAAGATGGGGACAAAGAAACAGAGGGGATCAAATGAAGTGAGGGAGGGAGGGGAGAAGGGAGGTAGAGAGAGCAGAGAAGCATGTAGTACCATCTGTCACACATAGACAAAGGCTTTGTGTCAGGGAGTAAACAGAGCTGCTAAAAGCCTCCTGTGTAGGAGCAGGGTGTTTTTTGTTTCTGCTCCTTTTTTTTCAGCTGGCTTAGAAAACTAAGCATGAGGTAGTTTCTGAAAGATCTGTGGAGATTCTGGGAATTCTGAATCATCTAAACTGAACTTCACATAACACTTTTGGGTACTGAGGTCTTAATGATGCATTATTTATGTTGTACCTTTTTCCCAAGGAGTTCAAAATGTTATACATGTGATTGTTTAGATTCCTGGTAGCCTGTTTGGGAATGTGTGTGTGAGAGAGTGCGCGTGTGTGTGGAGGGCCAGGGAGTGGGAAGGTTAGGATTATATGTATCTCACAGACAGGGAACTGGGGCACAGGACAAAATAAGAGATTTTCTACAGCAACACGGTTAGTGGTGGGACTGTGAATCCTCAGGGGCTCTCCATGTCCTGATCCAGGGTGTATCTCCCCTACCAGGGGTGGCCAGGGGGTATAGACCGATAGAAAACAAATTTGCTTAGCTTTTTAGTTTGAAGAATTCCGAACATATACCAAAGCAGAGAGAATAGTATAAAGAACCCCGTATACTCATCACTAGCTCCCTCCTGACACCCACCCTCCTGAGCCCTTCTCTTTAGATTATTTTGAAACAAATCCCTTCCATCCTATGCTTTATCTGTAAATAATTGTGTATCTTTCAAATAGACTTAAAAAAACTTAGTGTCATTATCACATCTAAAAAATGATAATTCCTTAATATCATCTGATATCCAGAAGTATTAAAATTGCCCTGAATGATTAAGCATGTGGGGAAAAACTCTACACCTTATGAGACTATAGACTCACTCCAATGATGCTATTACTGCTTGATATAGTTTTGGGCGCTGTTATTTGTCACTGGGACTGGCATCGTATTCTTTTGTAAACCCTTACAGATGGCAAAGTTTTATCTTTTGAGAGAGGATTTGCTTTCAGCATAAGCCAGAAGTCATCTGGAACCAAGCCTCAACAATGAGATGGCTAATTGATATTTGCATATTTAATCCTGCTGTTCCTTAAAAACTTAGATCCATTGCATTGTAGTTATACATCTTCAAGCTGTAATACATGAAAGGCAGGGGTGGTGTTAAAAATCAGAAGGGAATTAGCTTTTGTGTTGCAGCAGGGTCTTGGAGACCCTCCTGCTGGGCTGGAGTTATTATTATTATTATTATTATTATTATTATTATTATTATTATTTTGAGTTGTTGGATCTTAGGGAGAGGAGACACTCAGGGCAGCAACTAGTTAGCAGTAGGCACAGAAGTGTTTCAGTATTTTATTTTATTTATTTATTTATTTATTTATTTATTTATTTATTTATTTATTTATTTATTTTTAAAGATTTTATTTATTTATATGAGAGAGAATGGGAGACAGAGAGCAGGAGAGGGGGAGGATCAGAGGGAGAAGCAGACTCCCCGCTGAGCAGGGAGCCCGATGTGGGACAAGTGTTTCAGTATTTTAAAAACAGACATGGCTGTACCCGGGCACAGGGGCTGAATGCCAGCCCTGCTCAAAGGTAATGGCAATGAGTCCTGAGAAGGGCTGTTTGCAGCGAAGGGAAATATTTGAAAGGAGGCATCGGCTTTTCTTCCAGACAGAAATTCCCTGATGGAGAATGTGCCCAAGAGAGGTTCAGGCTAGAAAAGATGAAGAATCATGCCTTTGGCGATTTAATGGGCTTTCTTTATGTAGTAGAACACTTTGTGATCGTAAAACCCTTTGTAAAAAAGTACTTTCTCATCCATCATCCCAGAGAGGTTAAAACCTGTTTAATAAATCAGTGGTTGAAATGGTGCTGGAACTCACATCTCTTGAGTCTAAACTGAAGGCTGTTCCCAGCCCACCCAGGCGTCTCCAGGGAAGGTTTAGAAATGCCAGGCTTGCTTTCAGATGCTGGGACACCTGAGCATCAGTGGGCAATACACCCATTTACTCTCCTTGTGTGAATCCATCTGCGCAAATTAAGTAAATGACCCCAAACCTACCAAGTAGAGGGTTGCGGGGCGTGTCTCTGGATCATATGGGGGGAAAACGAACAAAAACTCAACTCTGTAAAGAGCCCGGGTGACCTGGAGAGAGACAGTAACTGCAGGTTTCTAACCCCACTGGCCCCAACTCTGGCTGAGGAGAAGCTGCCAGATCTCTAGAGTCCCATGGGAGCTTCCTGTCCTCTGTAGGCAGTCACAGGCTCAGGGCCAGAGGAGGTGGGCTGACCTCAGGCTGGGTGGAGCTACCTCTTCCTGGGGCTCACTTTCCAGCAGGAAGCCCTGCCCTCTGCAGATAACTGAGGCACTTTGTTATGCCCAGAGCCTTTTTTATTTTTACTACCCTGGGATCAGCTTTCCAAAACAGACATTTGCCAATGCAGAAAGGAAGACTGGATGGTCATGAGAGGGTGTCCTCCCCACCCACTGCAATCCCTACCAACTCCCACTTTGCTGGTTAGTTTTTAACATACCTTCACAAGCCCTGTTGATTATAATAACAATAAGGTTTGTTTAATATGGTGTGGCCAGGAAGAGCGGTCTCCGATTGAACTGAATGGGGGGGGGGGTTGGGGGGTGGTGGAGAGTCTCTCCCTGGCTCTGCCACTGGTCAAATATAAAGTCACATTACTTTATGCCTCAGTTTCCCATCTGCAAAATGGAACTGGGGACCCTTATTTTATTGGAGGGGTATAATGGCCAGGAGACAGAATGCAATCTTGTAAAGGAATATTAAAAAATCCAATAATCCAAGCCAGCAATTCTACTTCTAACTCCACAGAAACCCCAGGGAAATGTGTCCATGTGTCCACCAAAAACTATGTACAAGAATGTTCACAGCAGCCATATTTGTAACAGCCCCAGACTAGAAGCCAGCTAAATGTCCATGGGCATATTATTATTATTATTATATTATAATATAATATTATATTATTATTATATTATTATATTATTATCACGGTGGAAGGCTAGCCGGGCAAGGAGAATGAACAACCTAAAACCACAAGCAACAGCATGGATGAATCTTACAAATGTAATGTTGAGGGAAAGATGCCCAGTGCTCACTCTGTCAGGGCTCTGTGTTCCAGGCACCCTGCACACGCCTGCTCCAGGGCCTTTGTCTCTGCCACGGCCCCCTCTCCCTTCATTCTTTTGTCTCAAAGGAGAGCTGACACTGCAGCTGCCGCTGGGCGTAGAACCTTGGGATCTCCCAGCCCTCTTCCCCATGCTCAGCCCCCGACCCAGCACGCAGCCTTGACTGTAGTGGGATCCCCTCCACACTCTCTCTTGGAATTGCCCTGGCCCTGTTGCCATCCTCATCCTGGCCTTCATGACTTTTTTTTTTTGCCCATTTGAGCATGATTTATTTGATGAAATTGCCAATTGTTTTCTCTTCTGCCTACAAGGAGAATTTCAAGCTTATTATGGACATATCCTCAGGAGTTGATTTATCTTGATGCCATCTCTGTCCCCAGTTCACAGCTCTCTTCCTTCCCTCCTCTTCCCTTCATGACAATGGCTGCTTTGAGTCCATTTCCAAAAGGACTTCTGAATGATAGGGCAGGTAAAGACCATAGGTGTGTCTTCTCTTTGGAAATTATGTCTTAGTACAGGATTTACGAAGTTCATTGCCAAATCACTGTCTGTTCTTTAAATCTATAGACAAGAATTTGCTTTCTCAGAGGGGCTGAAAAAATTCCAGGCGAGAACTTGGCAGCCCTTGGGGTGAGGGGGCCCAGGAGCTGGTCTACCAGATGATTACTTTCTAATAAAGGCCCACAGGGAACAGTAGACTCTGGAAAGTGCCACTGAGTAGTGTCATCATTGGTCACTGCTAGTTTCAGACTCCCTGAGACTGCCCAACCCCTTGAGGTGTTCTTTTACAAAACCACATCAGCTAAGAGGAAAGGAAAACTCAGGCTTCTCTGTGCTCATTTTGTTGGGATTATCAAACATTTGCTATGTGTGTTATTTCTCTTGTCTGAAGGAAAAGAAACAAGCGCTGAGTAATCTTATTGGGACTTGTGCCTTATTTTACTCTATGAGTCGTGCTCATCTGAAGGTCAAAAGCTTAGCAAAACATTGTTAGAAAAATGCTGTAATTAAGATTCATTTAGAGAAGGCTGGTTACAAAAATGTGCCCAAGAAGATTATCAAGTTATGACTCAGCTTAACCATGTAAATCTTTTTAAAAGTAGCTGATGTTTCATAAGAAGTTCCATTTAAAAATATCTCTACTGTTCTCTCCAGGAAAGTTATACTATGAATAGAGAAATTAGGAAGAAAAATCTGACATTTTGGAGACTCAGAAGTTTAGAGGTGGGATCTTTGTTCTATGAGAGCACTGAAAATTTTATAAGCCAATTTGGGGTTGTGGGATAGATATATCTTACATGGGCAAAAATTTGTTTTTGGAAAACAGGGAGTTTTTGTAATTAAATTATCTACCTGGCTTACTAATTTCTTATTTTTCTCTCTAGGTCTGTGGTTCTCACATTTGAGCATGCATCAGAATAATCCGTAGGGTTTGTTAAAACCTAACTTGCTCTCAGAGATTCTGACTTGGTAAGTCTGGGGTGGGGTTCAAAATCGCATTTCTAACTAGTTCCCATGTAATATTGATGCTGCTGGTCTGGGACCACACTTTGAGAACCACGGTTCTAGATCACTGTAAACCCGACCACTCATTAAAATTACTTGGGGAGCTCTGAAATATTCTATGCCCAGGATCCCCCCCCCCCTGGGGGGGGGGATCCTGGGCATAGAATATTTCAGAAGCTGTCAGGTGATTCTGCTGTGTAGTCAAGATAGAGAATTTCTGTTCTAGGCAAAGCTTACTCATGTACTGGTCTTCAAAGACCATGATGCTAAAGCAGGTAGTGGCTAGCAGCTGGGTGCTTGTGGAGCAAGCTCCTGTGCCCTCTGTCTGGCCAGCCCCAGGCTGCAGGGTGACATCCTCCCATGTCAGGGAGTATCCGTTTCTGGAATGAGTTTGAAGTTTATGCTATCGCTAAGATTACAAAAGGCTCTCTGGGAGTTTTCTTCTGCCTGATAACTGGGAGGGCAGCCTGAGTCAGAACAGGTTCATGCTGTACTTTGGCATGTGATAGCTAGTCTGGGGAATAATGAGTCATTTTAGATTTTAAAAAGAAAGGCAGGAGAGAAAGAATTCATATTACTTTCCCCAATATTTTCTTTTTAAATTTTAATTAATTCATTAATTTTGGCGGGGAGGGGCAGAGGGCGAGGGAGAGAATCCCAAGCAGGTTCCATGCCCAGCATGGAGCCTGGCGCTGGGCTTGATCTCACAACCTTGAGATCATGACCTCAGCTGAAATCAAGAGTCAGATGCTTAACCAACTGAGCCACCCAGGTGCCCTTTTTCTTATTTAAGCCCCAAAGGGCAACCAGATCAAGACTAGTAGAATTATTTGCGTTTTTACAGATGAGTAAACTGAAATGCAAAGGAGGTAATTGAACTTCCCAAGGTCACAAGACCCAGGGGTGGCAGAGCTGTGATTTGAACCTGGGCTGTTTGACTTCAAAGGCAAGGATCCCCGCCACCTTACCGCTTTTGTAAAATGCCTCTGGTGCTCCAGAAACCACAGATGTGATGCAGAACTGGTGGTGTAATTTGTGGGCCCCAGTGCAAAATGAAACTGTAGAGCCTCTTGTTAAAAAGTCGTTAAGAAAAAAAAAGTTGTTAAGAATTCAAGGAAGCAGCAGCAGAGCATTAGACCAAATGTGGGGCCCTGTGTGACTGCAGAGGTTCTGCACCGTGGAGCCTGGCCTGATGTCAGGCATTGATTTGCACAAACTACAGATAGCAAACATTCTGATCCAATGAGAAGGATGCTCAGGGACAGCGTGGTGGGGAGGTACCAGCAGCAGTGCTGAGCGTGGAGACACTGGGTTTTAATAATAGCCTTGTGAAGAGCTTGCCATTATTCCTGTTGACCTAGAGCATGTTATTGAACCTTTCGGAGGCTCAGTCTTGTCATCTGTAAAACTGAGAGAGGGAGAAGTGGGGAGGGGTAGGCGATGTCGGTATTTCTCTGACTTCCATTATTTCTATACCATGTATAGTGGCTATGGTCACGATCCCTGGACCCACACGACTTGACTTCTAATTTTGGCTCTACCAAATTCTAACTACAAGATCTCAGTCAAGTGCCTCAGCTTCCTCATCTGTAAAATGAAGGTCATTGTGAGGGTTACATACGTTAATGTGAGGAAAGCACTTGCATAATGGCTGGTATGTGCTAGAACTATATTAAGTGTTAATTATTTCTATGAATCATGGCACCAGCACTAGGACTGATGTTTTTTCTTTTAATTTGACTCACTTTTTAAATTTCAAAATAATCACCAGATTCATGTGAGTATATATATTTTTTCTAGTATGTGTGAAAATGTATAATAACTATACAATATTTTTAAAAGCTCAAAAAAAATTCATTCCTAGACTCTCTAAAATCAGCCCAAATACTACCGATGGGAAGGTCACCACTCTGTGGGGAACATTGTACTGGATATTGAAGGTCCCTTCCAGCTTTACTACTCTAGGAATGAATGAATGAATGCCTGTGTCTTTGCATCTATGCCTTCAGTCATTTGACAAATATGTGACTGAAATATTTCTCCCTTCTTCAGTCGAATCTTTCTGTTGGTTAGCTACATGTTCCAGGGGAAACATGTTTCAATGGAGAAGAGAGATTGTGAATAAATCAGGTAAGTAGTTAAAACCTTGATGAGTTACTGGGGTTCTCTCAAGAACTCCCCCAAAAGTCTAACAAAGGATGACACCTAGAGTCGTGAAAAATTGAGACGGGATGCTTATAAGACGACACAGGCTAGCCTTCAGTGGTGAGGAATCTGCTGGAAGACCCTGGCCCTTTCATTTGAGCACTATTTTTTTTTTAAATATTTTATTTATTTGTTCATGAGAGACAGAGAGAGAGAGGCAGAGGGAGAAACAGACTCCCCACAGAGCAGGGAGCCCCATGTGGGGTTCCATCCCAGGACCCTGGGATCATGACCTGAGCCGAAGGCAGTCGCTTAACTGACTGAGCCACCCATGCGCCCTTGAGCACTGTTTTTCCGCTACTTCCCTCTATGTAAATCTTATCTTATAGGCTTACAATTTAAATTCCACCTCCTCATGCTCCTTTCCAGCTACTCCTTTTTTCTCATCTGAACAGTAGTCAGAGAGAAGTGTTTATTAAGCATGAGTTGTGTTCCAGGCACAGAGGATGCTGTGTTGAACGCCCACATTCCTGACCTCAAGGAGTGGATGGGACTTCGGGGCTACCAATTTGTATAGGGACCATCAAGATAGTGACTGAGGAACTTTAAAATTAGGCTTCACTTAAACCTCCCTCTCAAGTGATCATGAGCACCAATCCCCAGCCATCTCATGAACATCAGTGCTTGTTGGGTGTGAGAAACATATAATAATACAAATCGAGCACAAAGGAAAATTAAAAATCTTGGGAAAGGTGCAAGACTTTTTGAAGGCAATGAACATGAACTTAGAGAGAGCATCTCTGATTTACACCCAAAGCTGTGGACAGTTGAGGAGCTGGCAGAGTTATTTCAGTTATCAACAGAAGAAAAGAAAATCAGTAAGAATGATGGCGTGATGGGTACTTCCCAAGAGAATGATTGGAATATTGAAGGATGAAGAAAGAATCTTGGGAAAAAATGAAAAAGTCTTTAATATTTTGTAAAAGTCAATATGAAGTGGGGATGTTAAATGGTATAATTAAGTCAGAAAAATTATGCCAAAAAATCCACACTTAATTTATACTTTGCTGATTAAAAAAATTAGGGCATGATTGGTATTTTAATTTAATTTTGTCAAATGTAAGAAAAATCCTTTTTTCCGTAACTTTTAGTTTCATAATTTTTAGTTTCTAAGATAGAATTCCAGTTGAACTTTTCTGCTCTCACTTTTACTGTGCTATTTTTGTTCCTTTATTATGTGGATTCATTTGAAGTGGATTTTTCATGGAATTAATTATCCATAAAAAGAATGTCCAGTAATAGTATTCAATGAAGTGATGGATTGATCAGCATCATTCTTCAGAACCAACGACCAAGACCATAACAGGCAGAAAGGGCACAACTGGCTTTATGGACTCTAATGCAGAAAGCAAGGGTCCATAAAACCAGCTAGATTCCTCTTGCATGGAGATGCCTAGTCCAGCTAGGAGGTAATTTTGGGATAAGCCTGTTCAAGGCCTTGAGAGGGAACTCTCAAGGCTCCAAAGGAAGTTGCTTACCCACAAAGCACCAGACTGCAAACCGGATCCATGTGATGGTGGAGAGCTTTAGCATGAGATAAATGTTCACCAGCATGGCAAAGGCAGGCACGAAGGGAAGGCAGGGGGCCATATAGGGCAGCTTTTTGGGGTTCTCTGGCTGCTGCAGGATCACGAACACCAGGGCGCTGATCAGCAGCACCATCAGAACAACCAGAAGGATGGCCCACCAGCTCTGCTCTGAGATGTAGTCGGAGCCAAAGATGATGAAGGAGCAGAAGATGAACATGAGGATGAAGAGCAGGAGCACGCAGATGGTCACTGTGTGCCCTGTAGCTGCTGTGGGCCGGTCCATTTTGCCTGGAAGGCCCAGCCGGATCCTCATGGTGTAGTAACGGGGCCCAATCAGCTTCTTTAACTTGATGAGATAAATGTTTTCAGATTCATCGGCTTCTATGCCTGTGGTCATGTCCACAGTGCCATAGTTGGGATGGTTCACGTTGTAGGTTGACTTGTCTGATTTGCCTATAAGCATCTCATTGTCTCCCAGAGATGGTAGGTTTTTGGCGCCACATGTGTTGGTGGCTGGGCCAGAAAACTCTTCCCCTTCACTCACAGGAGAACAAACTTCCTTCTCACAGTCAGCCAGGATGCCCTCCTTCTTCTTTGTGTGCTCCTGGGACAAGAACTTGACAAAACCATCAATGTCACTCTCCGGTTGGTATCGAAGGAGCAAGACGCAGACAGAAACCAAGGTGTAGGCAAGGAGTGTGCCAATGGACATCATCTCTATTAGGTCTCTCAGGCTGACTAATAGCGAGAGGAGAGCTGCCAGGAACCCCGACACAATGCAGGCCACCACTGGTGTCTCTGTGTAGGAGCTCACATGAGCCAGGAACCTGGAGGGAGGGGCAAGCAGAAGCTTAGCAGTGAGCTACAGATGGTGACTGACTCTAACATGGTTTAACTCCTCTTTGTCCTGCTCCTCCAATTTACTTCTGGATTCACTGCTTTCAATACAGCTGCTATTCCTACCACAGGATTTGGTTTCTGGAATATAATTTAAAAAGAATTTACTTTAATGCCTTGGTTTTGAGGCAAACTTCTTTATTAAAGTTCCTACTTCATTATGTGATGTGAAGGGTTGATTGGATTTGGGAAGTATGTCAGAAACCTGAATTGAATTGCAAGCTTTGCTGGGAAGAAGTGATGGGTGGAGAATTCATATACTTGCGTATATACCTGTGTTACCCAAAGCGTGGTCAATCCATGGATCAGCAGCATCAGTATCACCTTGGAGCTTATTAGAAATACATATTTTCAGGTTTCACCAGAGACTTACTCTGTCAGAATCTCTGGGCATGGACCCTAGCAAATTATACTTCAGAAAAACTCCAGAGGATTCTGATTTATGCCAAAACTTGAGAAACACTGCTCTACAATGAAAGTGCAGGGGTTTAATTGGCAAAATAGCACAATAATTCAGAACATGTGTTCATAGATGCAGGCTAAGTCTGTCCAATTACCAAGGTGAATGAATGACAGGTGCTTCTTTAGCAGTTCCTGTGGGCCTTAAATAGGTTCCTGCTCTCCACCTCACTCTCCTCCTAATCCTCCCTCTTTCCCGCTCTTCCATTTCTTCCTTCTTTTCTTTTTCTTTCTTTCTTTTTTTATTAGAGAGAGAGAGAAAGAGAGAGCATATGCAGAGGTGGGGGCAGGGGCAGCGGGAGAGAGAGAGAGGGAGAATCTTAAGCAGATTCCATGCCCAGAGCCTGATGTGGGGCTCAATCCCACGACCCTGAGATCATGACCTGAGCTGAAATTGAGAGTCAGCCGTTTAACTGACTGAGCCACCTAGGTCCCCTTCCCTTATTTTTGTGTTTTACACATGACTATCAGCTGTGCTTGGGTTTTTTTCCTCTTAGTTTTCTTTGACAGCAGAAAAATCTTTTGGATGTGTGAAGCGTCTCATCTCCATGATAATCAGCCTCTTCTCCAACTGTCTAGCTCCCAAACATGGCAGCTCTGACCTGGTGATGACTTTGAGGTTATGCGGAGGAAATGAAGCAGAAGATGACAGCTCATGGCAGAGAGAAAGTCCCTGAGGGGATCCCTCCATACCCCTGAGAGCTCCTTGGCCTCTATGCTTTACTCCTTGCTTTGTGAACTTGAAGAATGCCTTCGCTGCAAGGCCCTCATATGGTGGGCACTGGGAACCAAGAGGTGGGCCATGTTCCCTTTGTGCCCATGGGCAGATTGACCGCTTTATGGCCAATGTAGGGGGCTCAAAGTCCATACATTGGTGTGGTTAAAAATCTGGTCTTGGGAGTCAGACAGTCATGAGTACAAATCCTGGCCCCCCACTTAGCAGCTGGGGGGTTGGGGCAAGTTTTCTCACCTGAGTATACTCATCTACTATATTCATCTGCAGAACAGGGTTATTGTGACAACTAACTGGGATACTGTATACAAAGCACCCAGGATACACAAATGTTCAATAAATGGTAGCCATTGTTGCTACTGTTATTAGGCTCTGTTCAGATGGTCTTATCCTCCCTGCAATGGTAGCTTTGAATGTTTTCAGCTTCAGAGGGACTGTGGAGAGATGGGCAGTACCAGGCCTCAACATGAGGGCAGGCCTAAGATGTTCCTGGGATGGGTCTTTCCTTCTGGAAGCCACCCAGCATGACAGTTGGACACCCACAATCTTTAGAAAGGAACACACAGTGCTGAACAGGACGGGTGGGGGCAGTTAGGGGAACATATCAGTTTGTGCTAGACTGGGGGGACCTAGAGTCAAACTGAGGGACTATTTCAGGGCTTACATTACTTTCACTCGAACTCTTTGTCAGGATATATGACAAGTTCCATTGTCTATGTGACATACACTCACATCAAAATTATAGTCAGGCTGACATTCTCCCTGGGCAGGCATGGCAGAATAGAATACATTTCATGGAGCATAGCCCTTACCTGAAAAGGAGCCCATCACCAGCCATGGCATAAATGACCCTTGGCATTGGGAAGAGGGAGCCCAGCAAGCTGACCGTCAGTCCTGCAACCGACCCAATGGCCACTATGAATTTTGCAGCATAGAACCCATGAGCCACAAACATCTCCATGAGCGGGGATTCTGTGTCAATGGCATTGTATGGCACCATCAGAGTTAAGATCATGCTCACCTGTTAAAACAAGAGAAAACATGGCTGGAGGTAGAGAGGACGGTCAGCATGGACGGATGTCCCACAGGAGAGCAAAGAAGCCTGGATGTTGAATTTGCCACTTCCTGGCATGTGCCCTTAATTTAGACCTCTCATTTGGGCTCCAGAGCTCTTGGTCTCAGTATTTTCTCTTCTCGTTAGAATTTAGTGGACTTGGCCAGATGATCCTAAATATCTCTCTCTGGCCCTTTCATAGCTGAGGAATAAGTATGCAGGTATTTAAGCACAACAACAGCAGAACTACATTGACAGTTCAATGAAAGGCAGATACTATCAGGTAGAAGGAACGACAGCCGAAGACACTGGAGCCAGGGCCTAGCAGTGACCATGGGCACCCTGCCCACATGAGCCAGACTCTCATTTCTTTTATACTTTCAGGGTCTTATACACTCTTAACTATATGTTCCTTTTCACCCTGAAGACCAGAGATAGAAACTCTGAAGATAAGTGATCAGAGGGCCATAGCCAGTTAACAGATGGGACCCAAGGAAGGACTCATATTTCCATTTCTTCTCCGTAGTTCAGTGCCAGGAGCCAGGCAGACCAACAAACAAATTATGGCATCAGGATGGAACCCAGTTCTACTCTGGGGTTGTAAGACTATTGTGGCTTTGCTTAGCCAGGAATCACGTGGCTCCCAGGACCTACCTTCCTTCGTATGTCATAAATCTGCCATAACATCCCTTCCTCATGGCCCTGGGCAATGAAGCCACTGGTCATAAGGCCAGGCTTCCCCTGGCCTGCAGAGGCCAATGCTGGCATCAAGAAGGGAGTTCAGAGCCTGAAAGGGAGAGGGTGGTGCACTTCTAGACCACTCCTTCACATATTCGTCAGGAGCCAAAATCCTCCTGCGAAGCCATGGGCTGCTAGGGAAGACAGGAGGATGGACCACCACAGGCCAGCAATTTGGCTCTTCTGATCATGGAATGGCAGCCTGCTGACCAGCACAACACCAAACAACCCCGGAGGCATGGGTAAGTGTCATGTGTTCTATAAGAGAATCTTTCCCAGCAACTTCACCCCTTGCAACATCCCCTTTCGGGGTAGGCTGGAGGAGAATGGGATTGATTCCTACAGCAATTTGCATTGAGTCTACTGCTCAAGTTAGGTCAGGATGGGCAAAAAGTTGATAGATGCATAGAAGTACTCTGCAGTCTATAAAGTGCTGTTCTAAGGAAGGAATTGTGATTATTAACTTCATTGTGTGTGCTGCAGGGGTTGGCCCCTGAAGGAGGGGGAGGTATGTAAGGGAGGAATAGAGGGGAAACGCAGAGCAGGGTGTCTCTCCTGCTCCCCTGACACCACCCCTACTCCCTGAACACCCTGTCTGCAGGGATAACCAGGGTATGGATAAGATGAAACTGCTTGCCTGTGTGTGCATAGGGGAAGGTGATAATTGACCTACTTCTAAAACAATTTCGAGGAGCAGCTGAATTCCTATGAACCACATCCAAGGCTGCTCTTGTGTTTCCCTTTGGTGTCCAGGACACTCTTATTTTGCAGCTTGCCTTAATGATCAAGCCAGCCACTGATCTGGCTTCCTTAGTTGCTAAATATGTTTTTGTTTTGTTTTAGTTTTTGGGAAGGAGGTTCTTTTCCTATGCTATGCAGCCAGGGTGGCAGGGCTGATAGGGCATGTCTCCAGCTGCTGGCTCTTTCCTATTTGTGGTAACTGAAGTGAGTGGGACTCTCAGGGCCTGGGGCATTTGTGTAACAACATACCTACTGGCTTGTTACCTGGTTCTCTCCATTGCCAGGGGCTGGGTTGGGGCAGTGGCGGCGGCGGTGGGGGCGGGGGGGGGGCATGTTGGCTGTGAGTGAACTATTTCTGTGATAGAAATTCTGGGATGGGACCTGAGAAATGACACATCGTAAGTGTGAAGATCATCTCAGGGAGGTGATCCTGAGCAGACAAGCCTGAAGGCTTCCTTCTGAGGATTCCCTTCAGTAGGAAAACCTTAAAAAGATGCTTGGACTGGTATAAAAAGAGGGAGCAACAACAGAAAGAAATTTCCCCCGAGATTTAAGGGGAAGAGTGTCTCTAGAGGATGATGTACTCTCTTTCCCCACTCTGGGAGAGCCTTGCCTCTCGCTGCCGGGAAGCTCCCAGAAGACAGAAGAGCATTGAGGAGGGTGCACAGAGGTCCACAATGCCTCTGCTTGCACACCCACCCGTTACTGCCAGCCTATGATCTGAGCTCCTTGGACAGCAGCCCACTCCCTGTACACCATCCCCTGGGCAGCAGTGGACACCCAGAGTCTGTGTGTGGGGAGGAACGGGGATGGAGACTCGGAGGCCAAGGCTGAAGGCAGTGAGGGGTGCTCCCATCTCCAGTTTGAAGTCCTGATTTTCTTCTTGTCGTGGGTGGGTGGGATAGAGGGTGCATGGACACATGCATACAGACACCAAGATAGCACAAGGAAGGGACCACTTCCTGACAGAAGGTAACCCAGTACCGGAGCTACATTTTATGGCCAAATACGAAAAGACCATCAGGACAGTCCTGAAAGGATGTAGTACTTACAGATACATATGCTGTCAGGCAGATGACCAGGGAGGCGGTGATAGCATAAGGGATGGACGTGTTTGGATTCTTGGCTTCCTCTCCAGTGGTGGCAATGATGTCAAAGCCAATGAAAGCATAGAAACACGTGGCTGCTCCTTGCAGCACCTGGTGGGACAATGGCATTTCTCAGACTCAGAGTGTCCGAGCAGCACCAGGGCCTAACATGTGGTACCCACAACTGCCCAGTGCCTGGCGACATTCCTGAGCAGCAGAGGGAGGAACATGGCGGAACTTGTGCTCAATGTTTGGTTCTGATCTCCAGTACTTTCTAGCTGTGTGACGCTGGGCAATTCCCACATGTGTAAAATGGAGATAAGGAGAATTTCGGCCAAATGAAAACTGGGTTGTTCAACACATTCAAATCATTTTTGGAAATAAGTGGGGTTATAAGCAAATCAATAAGTTGGCTATCTCTATGTCTTGGGGGAACTCATTAACATTTCTGTGCTTCATTTTCATTCAATGGTTCTCATCCACAACCAGGGGCTGTCTGACCTCCCTTAGGGGTTGTTTGGAAATCTGAGGAGCTACTTGTGATGGTCACGGAGACATGGGGCATGCGCTTTCAGCATTTAGTGTACAGGGCTCAAATACTTCTGCACAAAAAGTTGTCCTGCCCAAATTACCGTTAGTACCCCTAATAGATCATCTCTGTGGTAACTTCTAGATCTGAAACGATATAAAAGATGTTCAGATCTTCAGAACTCCCAATTTCACGTCAGTGAAGTCCTTCATTTCAGGGAATGGAGGTTCACAGGTTTGGAAACATGCTTGTTTTCAGTTGTCTATTATCCTCTTGTCTTTCATGGGAAGACAGGTAGAGACAGTTGGATTTTTCTGCTCCTTTGGAGGCTTGAGTGACCTCGTTGGGCTACAAGGCAGGAGAAGATGTGTGGTACAAGGCAGTGTAGGGCTGTGGAGGTGGTATCCAGTGACACCTGCTGGATGTCTGTCGGACAGGAGCTTCTATGGCTCCAAGAGTGGTTGGGACGTGGTAAGTCAAGATGTCAGTGAGAATCTTCCCTTGCGGAGTGCGTTACTTTCTTCCAAAGAATCCACTGAAGTTTCCCCACCTTAGCATTTCAGTGTCAGCTGAAAGTAAAAAGTGTGCCTCTTCGAATGCTTGGGGAATGTCCTTTTAGGAGAGGGTGAGAGAACTTTTTCTAGACTTGTATGTAGAGGGTGAGGGGCCTTGGCAGTATGCAAGCTCTAGCCAGGGGTCCAGGAATGAGCTCCATTGTAGAATGGACCATTTTCCCTCTTTTCTCCACATACAGCTTATACATGATGAAATTCAATACATGTACCAAGCAGATAACCTGTGCTCAAATTTTCACTCCTAAACTTTCCCACTAGTTTCTCAATAAGTAAAAGACAAAATACTAAGTACTGGAATGTATGAGGTACATTAAAAACTGAAGATCTCACACCTCAAATCAAGTTTTGCTCACTTGTAAGATGACTTGGTCATTTCTACAGTCTCTCCCATTAAGATTCTAAAGTTTCAGTTCCCTAAGGGAGCTCATCCTGGGGTCCATTTAACTCAGGGGGTCTATGAATTTTGCTGGGAAGAGATTACATCTTTATCTTTCCTAACCTCTGACTGAACATTAGCATTTCTTTTAATAACGAATGCAAGTAATGAACAGTGCCTGTGACTCTGTCACCAATAGCGATCAGATATTTTTTCCATAATAGATTGTTGCAGAGTTGTTGAAATATCACTTGTGCTTGTTGCTACTTCCAAATTACAATAGTTATTAGACATAGATATCAATATTTAAAACACTATTAAAGAAACACATTATTATTGTATCACAATTTAAAAATATTTTATAACTATATTTTAATATATTTGATTTCTTTTGAATTCCTATGTAATTAGGTTATTCATTTATAAACACGATTCTTAGAAGGGCTTCAGAGTCTTCACCAGACTGCCAAGGAGCACATAGCACAAAACAATAGAAGAACTCCTGGTCTATTTTAATAACTCAGGGAGAAAGAACTTCTCAAACAAGCAGTTGTTGGAGGGCTACTTTCTGGGAGGGGCGTTAACTCCCAATTTCACTTCAGTGAAGTCCTTTCATTTCAGGGAATGGAAAATATTTGGGCCTCCAGTCAAGGAGAGAAAACAGATCTCACTTCATTGTGCATGGAGGTTCACAGGTTTGGAAACGTGCTTGTTTTCAGTTGCCTAGAACATGTTTTTGGTCTTTAAGGGTGAATAGATGCTGGGATTGCAGACTCCCTAAACTTCCCCCATTAAGGAAAGCCTTGCTTTAAGACAGCTTCCAGAAAACAGGTTCTGCTTTCTCTTCCTATAACATCCTTCTTCCCTTACACATACACGCACATGCATGCACACACAACTCCTGTGAATCATACGGATCTGTTACGACAATCAGTCTGATGATGTATCACTCCCAGTTAGGGTGTCCCAGGAAGACAGTGTTATGCCTGTTTGGTGTGGTGAGTTCTGGATGGAAAGTTCATAGATATAGCCAACCCTCACTGCTGAGGAAGGGGGGAGGGGTGGAAGTGTCTTAAATAAGAACTTTGGGGCACATCTACACTAGAACAAGATGAGAGGTCTGTAAGTCACGCTGTGTGAGGAATCACTGGGGACCAAGGATGTGTAACTTGAAGAAAAGAAGACTCAGCGGAAGACATGGAAGACACCTTCCACAATTTTGATGTACTGACCATGAAGCAGTTGGAGGAGAAGTATACTGTGAGCTCCAGAGGGAATGGCAAAGCCATACATAGGGCAGGGGTAAGAGGGGCAAGCATTGGATTTGATTGGGAGAGCAGATTCTGTAGACTGTCAAACTTAGGGTGGTTTTGTCACATACAGGCTTGGTGACCTAGAACAAGTTCCTAACCTCTTGGAAACTCATTTTCTTAAATGGAGATGAAAATAATATTTAATTCATAGTGTGATTACAAGGATTAAATGAGATAATATAGTGAACTGCAGTCATAGACTACAGTAGGTGCTTAATATATATTAGCTCTTACCAGTGGTATTTTTTATTACTATTTTAAGTTTTCTAGAACAGATGAAACCCAAAGGCATAAACAAGTTCCTCCTCCTCCTTGTTTCTTTTTTTAGAACTAGACACAGATTTTATTACCTGCTCCCTTCTGCCAGGCACTGTGCTTTGTGATATGGATACAGTCATGAGCAAAAGTATTCTGAGCTTAACCCCCTGGGGCTTGGAGTCTAAAGGACATTGCAAGATCCAAAATACAACCTTGACTGTAGTAATAAACTGAACAAGATTAATAGGTGTCTGTATTATTTGTAAGGCACAAATGCTACTATTTTCCAAACAACTTAAAAAATAGATGGCAATTACTGATAATTATGTGATATCAAAATATTGACTATGGTCAAGTTGGGAATAGAGACAAAAAGTTTGCAAAGAGAATGTCTGTTAACCTGAATTTGCTATGTAGAACTAGAAAGCCATTATGGTTGAAGGACGACTGGACAGATCAAAGGTAGGACATTTAGAGTTTCCACTGCATTAGGTAGGAAACAGAATTTAACTCAGATGGTTTAAATGAAATGATTTCAGTGAAGCCTACTAGCTAAATCCAACAGGGAGCAACCAGCGAGGGGCTTTCTGGAGCATAGAACAGAGAGTGGATAATGGATCTGGGGGGTAGGGGCAAATAAAAAAACCTCAGCATACCTGCCAAGATCAAACAGATCCTGATCTAACAAGATATAGATCAAATAAACAGATTATCGAAGAGAAGATAATAAAATTAGCAAATAAGGTCACCTTTTTACTTAAGTTAGTTTGAATGAGTTTTTCTTCCTTGCAAGCAAGGATTGATGAGGGACCTGATTGATGAACACAAAAGAGCCAGGAAATGAACCTGTGTATGCATGTGTCTCTGCCCTAATGACCACTAAAACTACTTTCCACTTTGCTCTATCCAGACCTCAGATTTGGCCACAGGGATTTGTGATTAGGATTCCCTTCCATGTATGAAAGAATGTGTATGTACTTAGGAGTGAGCATTGGTAAATGAAATCGGTGGGTGAAGTGTGTGTATATGTGTGTCTCTAGGTTCATTGGTACTTTATCATAACTTTAAAAATTGACTTTTTAATTTGATGACATAAGCAGAAATGGTTTCGCAAAGTAATCCTGGGGTAGCTGCTCATGTGGGTGATCCAGATCAGCCCATCCCTCTATAGAGCTTTAGTGGGGAAGCAGCACGTGCCTCAGTTGCTGGAGGGCTGGCTGCAGCTTATTTAGTTGTCAAAAGCAAGGTCATGAGTGGCATGCTATTCAGAGTGTGGAGTCCCTAAAAGGTGGCCCCCTATGTTTTATTGGTATTCGTGAGGCAGCTCTCCGTATTCTTCCTTGGCCAGTCTGCCAGATGCCTAGGAGCTAATTAGGCAACTTTATATAATTCACTCCCAAGGTAACAAGACAAAACTCCAAATTTAATAGCATTTTCTACCACCCTCATGCTCCACAGCTATTAGCAGCCTGTCCACAGTGACAGTAGAATGTGCTAATAGGTTCCAGCAAATGAATTAAAATATAGAGAAGATGAAAAACAACTTTCCCTTTGTTTGGAGGCAGTCAGCATTCCCCACAAATCCTTGTTATGGACCATTTTCCTGGGAGCTATTTGTGCAGGTAGAGTATCTTATTTGGTTAAAGAAAAACCATAAGATAGCATCAGGAACAAATAACATACAGGGAATACACATCCAACAATGTTTAGGGGCCGAGGAACTGTAGAGGGAAGCAGGGGTTCAGCTGAAGGCCAGCAGTTACTTGATCTAGAGAAAAATATTTGTTGTTCTTAAGCTCTTCAAGACCAAAGAAGCATTTGACCCAGAACCTGTAAGTGAGTAAACCATTCCTTAAGCTATTTTCTTTGGAACAATGTGGTTGGAGCAGGGAAAGAGTAAGTTTATGAAGGGTCCATGGCCAGAGGACAGATTGTTCATTATTAACCCCTTCAAAGTACTTGAGAATTGTGTTTCAAGTCATGTAATGGTATCCTTATAAACCATCTCCTACACAATGATCTTTTCCATCCCATCCTACCTGAAGTGGATTAGAACTCTGAACTAGGCCCCTTGTCAGGGGTAGGGATCAGGTTTTCCCTAAGGAGAAGACCATACAGCTGCCAAGTAGGCAAATCACTTTTGTTGACAATTGTTAGGTAAGAGAGTAGGGAGTGTGTTTATTAACTTGGTGGATGACATGTTCATGAGAGGGTGTCAGACCTTAAAAATTAGGATCCATATTCAAAGTGGCCTTGCTAGGGGTGCCTGGGTGGCTCAGTTGGTAGAGCATGAAACTCTTGATCTTGGGATCATGAGTTCAAGCCCCATGTTGGGCATAGAGCTTACTTAAAAATCAAACCAAACCAAACCAAACCAAACCAAACCAAACCAAACCAAACCAAAAACAAAGAGGTTCTTTTGGACTGGAAAAGTGACCAGAAAACAAAGTTGGGAAAGAACAGGTCCAGGCCAGTTTGCTAGGGAGGATATGTACTATGCAGAAACCCAAGGCCAGGCAGATAGGAAAGAGGATGAATCAGCACCATCCTCAAACTGGGCTGTCCTTTGTGCTCAGCTGATGCTTTTAGTCACAGCCACTAGACCACATATTTGAATTTCCTACAGGGATAATGAATTTGCAGTGAAAAATGCAAAATCCCAGCCAAAGCTTTCTGGCGGCCAGTGACAAACCTACTCAAGACATAGGGTTGGGTTGGAGTGAGGTTGGGTTGGTGAGGCCAAAGGTGCAAAAAGAGACATTTGGTCCCATATGTCCAAAACCAGGTCGGGGTGGGGTAGTGGAGTAAATAAGGACTTTGACTCAACCAGGACTAGGATTGAATTTCAGCTCTATTACAATCTAGATCTGTAACTTTAAATTTTCTCAACTTAAGATATTTTGATGTAGATGTAGAGATCAGGCCTGTTGTGAAGATTACATGAAAAGTGCATATGAAAGAGTGTGTCACAAAGAAAATGGTAAGTTAAGAATGGAATCATTCCTTTCTTTTTTTTATGCCTGACTTCTGATCTTCTTTTCTTGCTACAAAAGCTAGTGAGAACTTGGGTGTATAAATGGGAACCCCTGAGGCTGGCTTGATTAGTTCCTTCCTCCATGGGGTGGATTTCTGACTATCTCGAAAAGGGATATGAGGCCCTTGAGTGGGAAGAGGAGACCCCCAGAGAGAATAAAGACCCCAGAACAAAGACAGAAGGACAGGTTCAAAGATTGGTTTATCTTCTTCAGCATGGGCAAAGGGTATTTGCACAGAAGAGATTAACTGCTTCCAGTCTTTACATGGGGCCTAGACTGTAATGTGTGCCATGTGGGTGAGCTCTTAGATTTTTGAAAATTAGGCATGAACTGAGTAATTACAAAATGTTTTCAAATTGTTTTGCTATGATGTCTTAGTAAACAATGTACTTTGGCCTGGGCTGGTTTACAGGGCCATCTGAAGGTAAGAAAAGAGGCTAGACCATGTCCTAATGCTCCTCCTAGCCCTAAGACTCTTACGACTTTGTGAAAGCTTAAAGGAAATGAGAATGTAATATGTTAGATTAGTTATCTTATTACATTTTTAAGGAAAGCTCAGAAACAAGGGGCAATCATGCACAAGGTAGACCATGCAATAGAAAACGCTTTGGAGTCACATAGACCCGACTAGGAATTTCAGTCCTGGCACTGACCAGCTAAATGAATCCAGCCTCTCTGAGCCTTGGATTCTCCATCTGTTAAGTTGGGCACAGCCGCACCTGCTTTAAGGTTTTGTTATAAGAGTGAAATAATATTCGTCGATCACAATGCCAGGCACCTAACAGGCAGTCGATAAACTCTAACTCCTCCCTCCTGTAAGTATCACTATTGCTAACCACACAATGCGTACCAAAAAACCATCCAAGATGTTATTCTTTTTGGCAAACATTAGGTGCAATTAATTTTCCCAGTTGAAGAATGAGAAAATCTGAAAGCACAGAAGTTAGCTATTGGCCAAAGTCTTAACACTAAGTCCATGACCCCAAAATTTCTTAGACTGTGAAAAAAATGGTGAGAACGTTTTCGTGTGCTAGGATGAAAATGCAGTTGAATTCCGGAAAAACACTTCTTTCTTTGCCACTCTTGTAATTTGTTGTTTCTTTTATTTGATAGGGAAGGAACGATTTGTATTGTAAGAAAATGTCGACTTGGGGACCCAGAATGGGGTCAACAGTGTTTCTTTGTCTCTTCTGGTTTTGACCAGTTTCAGGATTTTTGCATTTCAAGGGGGATGGAGGAGGGATGAACTTTGCGGTACTGTGGAATTCTTACAGATAAGCAGAAGACTAGAAATCTTGGCTTAAATTGCTCTCTTGCTTATTTCTTTGCATTGAACAGTATGGCACGGCTCAGAATAGACGGGAGTTATTTTGAGTGTTCTCCAAGAGAGATTTCTGGTCCCTGGACATCTTGGAGGAAAACCAGTCTAAGCAAGAGCTTTTTACAAAAGCAAATCTGGTGGTGTCCCGGACTTGCTCTCTACCAGGGCTAGGCAGGCGTGCCTCCCTTGACCTCAGTTTCTTCACCTGCTAGATGAGGGGTAGAAGCAGGTGATTTCTAAGATCTCTTCCAGCTCAAAATTCTCTGATCTATGTTCTACTATTTTCAAGAAAGGAATAGGTAGTTGACTTTTACCAATGAATTCATCAAGTAGGTATTTTTCATCATACCAGAAAAAGGATCCAGGCATAATTTAGAATTCCTTGTCAGTATAAAGACTTTGCCCTCTGATCTTCCCATTTTTTTTTTAGTGTAAACCTCACCACTCAGATCAGGGGGATGAGATCTGAAAATGTTCTTTTAGTCCAGCCTACTCTTTGGCCAACTCCCAGGTACCACACCAGGTGGACTTCGATGCCATGAACCATGCCACTAGAATGGGATTTATGGCCAGCCTTCACTGTGCCCTCTCAGCTGCACCTAGCCTCAGTGGGGCTCTCTACATTGGGTCAAACATTGGGATTAAATTTAAAAACTGTTGTTTCCCTAGTTTTATACCCAGGCAACACTCATCCCTTAACCTACCTACCCTCTCTTCTGACTCCTTTACTGCCTTGTCTGTTTAAGGTGATCTGTCTTTCTGAAAATACTCTAGAGGGATTCTCTAGGACCAAGCTCTTCAAATACAGGCTTTGGAGTCAGACAGTCCTGGCTTTGGGTCTTGACTCTGCCACTTAGAGTGTGCACTTAATAGGGAGTCCCCTGACCTCTCTGAGTGTGAGTTTTTCATCTGTAAGACCAGAATGTAAAATATCTTCGTTTCAAGGTTATTAGGTCACTTAAGTATTACATGCAGAGTACTTCGCATAGGATTAGGCATATTTCAGATGACCAAAACATCAAATCTATTATGGTTACTTGTATAAAATAGGGTCTCAATAAAAGTTTGTGAAACAAGTAAAAAAAATGATATAGGAACCTCTTTTTCAGAGCATTCCAATTAAATTCAGATAAAAAGTGATGAAAAAGATGCCATGAAGATTATGGGACAGAGCAGCATTTTTTGAAAGTATGTCTCACACTAGCCACAGGGTGGAAGGCAGAATGTGCAATAGCCTTACGAGGCTTTAGAGATGAACTCACCCCTGACCAGCCATGGGGCAAGAACTGGCCCTCGGCCCAGTATTTCCCATTGATGAAGAAGAGGCCTGCGATCATGATGAACACCCATACTGCCAGGTTCAGCACGTTGAGGATGTTGTTGAAGCCCACGGAATTCTTTACCCCCACCGCAACAATAATGGTGACGATGATGGCAATTACTAGAGCCAGAAGGTCAGGGTATGATTCTTCACCTTTCCCTAGAGGGCAAAGATATGAGTTAATATTGTCTAGAGGGAAAAAAGGGCCATGCAAACTCCTAGCATCCTGTCAGGCATTTGCACTCAGCTCTGGCAAGGGTGATCAGTTTGTCATGGAGGGAGGAGAAGCAAGTGTGTGCGGGCATGCGTGTCCACATGTGCGCTTGTGTGCAAGTGTGTGTATGTGTGTGCACGTGTGCCCACACTGTGGTCCACAGGTGTCTATTTGCAAATGGGAAGGTTTTGGTATATAGGTAAGAAGACCTGATATCCTGGACCCAAAATTGGGCGACATGACATGACAATGACAACACGGCCTATGGAACTGTGGCATAGAACACTTGAAGTCAGATCTGTCCTGAGACATTCTTGGTGTATATATGGGTTTAACATGTTATTTGAAAACTGGTTTATCTTCACTGTTGTTCACTTTATAGTCCATAAATTTTCCATTCCATTCCAGCAGTCTTTTCATTTTTAGAAAGTTTTAAAATGTGTATCTCTGAAAGCTATTGGCAGAAGGATGTTCTTTGCGTTTATGTGTATGTGGTTGCAGAGAAAAGAAGCAGTGAACACACCCCACCTGTTAATGCCTGTTCTGTTGGCCAGTGGACTCCTGCCCTCTATAGAGGGGAAAAGGCACTGCCTCAGCTGTCAGGCTCCTGAATTTCAGCTGCACTTTCGCCCATGATCAGCTGTGTGGCCTTGGGCAAATGCCTCAGGTCCCTGGACCTCATCTGTAAAGTGAAGGGTTTGCACTCCCCGATTTCGGAGGCCTTTTCGGACCTAAAATCTTTGTGAAATCAGTATACTGTGGAGATGTGGTCTTCGTACTTTTTAATCTTCTCGTGGTATCTGGATGCTCAGCAATTTTTATTAATTCTTCTGAGATAGGGACACCAAAGTCACATGAGTAGCACAAAGCCATGGCAGCTGTCCTTGGAAGTTCTGTCGCAAGACCCCCAAGCTTCCTCAACTATTGTGTGGCTGCCCATAAATATGAGAGGGTAAAGTCAGACATCAGGATGGAAAGCAGGAGCAAGCGATGGATGGAGCTCCTGGTATCTGTGACGCGAAGTTCTGATTATTTAGTACTTACCCAGTTATATTACCCCTCCTTGACTTCTGCTAGACTGGAATCCATTTTGTCCCTTTTAAAAGTATATTTTGTCATTTAAAAATTAACACGTGCTTATTTATGGAAATTTAAAAAAATCTGATGAAACCACTGGAGAAGTTCATAACAGTTATTTTTCCTGCATTGGTTTTATTTTTATATAGTTATAAACATGATGCATATACAATTTGTATCCTTTGTCACATGACATTACATCAAAAACAAATTCCATGTTATTACAACAGTCTTCCCAATCATCCTTTTAAAGCTTTAAAGCTACATAATATGCTTCCACAATTTACGTAATCATTTGCTCCACTGTAGAATACTTAGGCTGCTTCTAATTTTGTTTTTTTATAAATAAGGCTGTGATGAATATTTTTTCATATAAAGCTTTTATGGAAATTAGGATGATTTCTTTAGGATAGATTCACAGGATAACTACTTTGCAAAAAAAAAAGAGACATATTTAAGGCTTTTGATAACATTTTGTCAAATTGAATCCTGAAGGGGGAGCCCATTTATTTGTTGGGGTAAGAGGATATGGCAGTCTCACCCAGGCCATTGAGGGTTCCCACGCTGTCCACCATCCAGTGGCTGATGGTGTGGTTTGCTAAGGAGTCGAACATGCTGCTCAGAGCACTGGCACCAGCTGCAGTGCCAATCAGGTACTCCAGGATCAGGTTCCAGCCAATGAAAAACGCCACAAATTCCCCGACAGTGACATAGCTGTAGGTGTAGGCTGACCCCGTGGTCTTGGGGACGCGGACTCCGAACTCTGCGTAGCAGACACCTGCATGGGACAAGCACACATGGGTGGTGGACTTCAGGAGAGGAACCTCTTCACTAAGATGTTTAACCGTCTTGGGTACAAAATACTGGGAATCTCTGCAATCTTAGAACAAACACATAAAATTTTATATATATGAGTAAATTCAAGGCCAATTCTAACGTCTTGCAATGTCAGTTCTGAAAAATTTTTAACCTGAATTCCTGCGAAGGCAATCAAAATGGATTCTAACAAACTATTGGAAACTGCTCTTTATTTAGAAAAATTCCTGTTTGTTGTGTATGTCTCTGTGATGTTCCTTAGGTGTCAGAGATCCTGAATGAACATGGGCCTAGGTTATTATGAACCCCACACTTAATGGCTACATTACATTAACATTCTTCTCTTTCATTTTTACATATTGTGGATGGAGATCCTCATTTGAGAATGAGAGTTTAAGCGATCTGTGAAGATTTTGTACTATATATGGGAGGTGGGGTTGATAAAACATGCAAATGTAAATAAGTGACTAAGTTTTTAACAAGGAAATTTAATATGTGGAAAAGATAATTTAATGAACACTTATAGAGTGCCCGCTATGTGCTTGGCAGGGTGCTAAGTGCTGGGAATAAAAAAGGCAAGTGAGACATGACCCTGACCTCAAGGGGAGATATACCAAAAGATCAGTGTCCATCATAGGCTGCATAAACTCAATAATGCAGAGATATATAGGAACAGAGAAAACAGAGGGGAGAGACATGTGCATCAGCTGGTTTTGAGGTATATGGAGGAATTAACTGGGCAAAGAAGATGGAACATGAAGCAAAGACATGGTGAGTAGGCAGTCTGAAGTATTTGGGTGGAGGGAAGTGTGCATGAGGGGACTGGGGGCAGAGAGCCTGGAGAGGTAAGTAGAAGCCATGTATTTTCCAGAGTGGGTCAAAACCCACTTCCACAAGAATCATCTATTAAATCATAATTTCAGGGATGAGGACCAGGAATCTGCATTTTCACAAGCTCTCCACTTATAATTGAAAAACGCTAGTATATTCCCTCATTCTTTGATGGAATTATAGATCAAATTAGAAAGAGACTAGGAATACGCCAAACTTCTGGGAGTTGGGAGCATTTCCTATGTCATGCTGGGGACTCTGGGTGTGAGGCCAGTGGGTGGGGTGCCAAGTTGGATGACAAACATAGGACAGCTTGGAGGAAACACATCAGGAATGGGATGTAGGAAGGATTTCAAAGTAAACTTTTCCTTCAGTCACAATTTTAAGGGCCAACCCTAAGTTTCTTTCATCACAAATCAGGGAATAAAATCAATGCAAGGAAGCAAAAACAGTTGTCAGAAGCCAGGACACAATGAATGATTAAAGGTGATGCAATATCTCTTTTCCTACCCCTTAGTGCTGTCAGTTCTCAGTCCATCCATGTGGAAGGAGCACTGGACAAGTGGGGCTGTGCTCTTGTCTCAAATCTGCCTTGACCCTGTTCATTCCTTTATATTCAGTTTCCTTCTTTGTAAAATAAAGGAATTAGACAGGGATGCTCTTTTAAGGGTCTTCCTCTTCTGACACTCTAGGATTCTACCTGTTTCATTGAATTTTACGGATTTTACTGTTAAATATATTGGGCATAGTTTCCTTTTCTTTTACATCAGTTACTATATTGTTCTATATATGGAGACATTCTCAGGGCTAGCAAAGCCATCAGTCTCTGCACTGAATAACCTAGGCTACCGTTTATTTTGAGTTCTTATGTCGGCACCCCCTACCCCTTTGTAAAACAGTTTTCCACCTTCTTCCTGGGGGTCAGACTGTCAGTTGTTTTTTTTTTTTTTTTTTGATGCTGATACAGCGGTGACTTTGAGCAGGCAGACCACCTGTGATGTTTAAATTGTTAGAGTGAATCTAAAATTAAGAGGAATTGTTCTTGAAGGAAGGGCTGGAGAATTTTTCCATGAGTAGAGTATAGAGTGTATAAGCACTGAGTATGAGGACCTGATAGTGTTTTCTTGAATGCTTGAAGGACTTTTGTGCTCTCATCTCCTGAAGAGAGTTGGGTTTGCAGATACACATTAAGCTGCCCTTTTAGTATGGTGTGAGGAAGGGATTAGGAGGCAATCCTAATTCTACTCTTTGGTGTAGGATCCACAGCTTTACCCAATAATTCTTATATCCTATGAGTTTCTTCTCTTCACCTTCTTTACTCCTAATAATGCACAAGTCTTGTAAATTGAAGTTTCTCTACCAATGCTTTTGAAATTGACATTAAATTTGATTGTAAATTTAATTTGGAGAGCCAGTATTATGAAGTTTGGGCAATCAGTGGTTCTCTCCTTAATATTTGATCTGCCAAATTAGATATAAAAATACCCAATTCAGCATCAGAACCCACTTGCCAAGGGTAATTGGCAAATAGCCAAGTCTTCCTTAGGTCTTGTGAAGGAACAAGTGCATTGCTGTCCTGAGGCAGAGACAGAGGCTCTGAGCTGGGCACGGTGCAGGAGCATATGAAGTCAGTCATTTAGTTCCCAAGGTCCTGCTTGGATGCTGATAGCTGGAGTTTGGGAAGAATAGTGGGAAAATCAATTAGACACTAACCGGGTAAGACAATTTCTGCTCCTAGAGACCATTCTTTTGGACACTTTGTAAAGGATTTTATTTTTGCATCTTTCTGATTTATTTGCATGCAAGAATCCAGGCTTTTAGTGGGCACTAGAGAGTATCCACCCTGGCACTGAAGCTCAGTGGTGAAGAGTGATTTCAACCCCAAATGTCCTGAAAAAAACCAGAAAATGTTGTCAAGCACTCAACTTTTCAAATATCTGGTGTGTAAGAGAGACATATTCAAAGGTATCTTTCTAATTTCAATAAGAAATAAAAACCAGGGTGCCTGGGTGGCTCAGTTGGTTAAGCGACTGCCTTCGGCTCAGGTCATGATTCTGGAGTCCCAGGATCGAGTCCCGCATCGGGCTCCCTGCTCGGCAGGGAGCCTGCTTCTCCCTCTGACCCTCCCCCCCTCATGCTCTCTCTCTCGCTCATTCTCTCTCTCAAATAAATAAATAAAATCTTTAAAAAAAAAAAGAAATAAAAACCAAAGAAAGGGAAACCATGGTTTTTATTCTAGGTCATGTAATAATTGAGTGTCTAAGGGCAAGTTACTTTCCTAACATGGGTAAAGGGAGGGGGCCAGATAGATAAACTTTAGGGTCCCTTCTAGTGCTATCATTCTTTGGTTTCACAGAATCAACTTTCAGTCATTTGAGTCAGTGGGGGCAGCCCTGGAGAAAATACTGCAAACCAGTAGTTCTCAGCAAAAGTGGTACTGCTGCCTAGGGGGAATTTCGGAAATCTGTGAGGGTGTCCATTGTTCTCATGAGGATTGTGGGCACCTGAAGCATTAAGTGGGTAGGAACCTGTGAGCTGTTAGACATTCTACAGTGTGGGACTGGCCCACAGAATGAGGCATTGTCCTGTGTGTTCCATAACTCCTATGGGTCAAAATGGACGTGTTTATAAAAACAGGTTTATAAATTATAAAAACCTGTTTATAATTTCTGATCCTGAATCTATCCCCATTTTATATATTAACACATTTTTTTCATGATTTCATATACATTGAATTTTCTAGGGCTGCAACAACTGGGTAAATTGAGGGACAGTTGTAATTTGTTTTGTTTGGAATTTACCAAGATTTGACCATTATTTTGGAAAACCATATCATCAAGAGCAACATGACTCATGGTCTCTGAACATCAAACAGCACACCTGTGTGAGTTTGCATTTATAGTGATTCTGTAAATGACAGCAGACTTCTGAGGACTTCATTACCTCTCTTATTGTTCTTATGCCCCGGCTTCCACACATTGAAATATTATTTTTACTAGAAGTGACTTTTCTTTTTATCTTCCATACTCAGGGCATATTGACTTTTAAAAAATTAAGTGTGTAGCTCTGGAAGACAGTAGAGGTTTCCTCAAAAAGTTAAAAATAGAACTACCCTATGATCCAGCAATTGCACTGCTAGGTATTTACTCAAAGAATGCAAGAATACTAATTCAAAGGGATACATGCAACCTAATGTTTATAGCAGCATTATCTACAATAGCCACATTGTGGAAACAGTCCAAGAGTCCACTGACTGATGAATGGACAAGGAAGAATATTTCTCAGTCATAAAAAAGAATGAAATCTTACCTTTTGCAATGACATAGATGGAGCTAGAGAGTATGATGCTAAGCAAAATAAGTCAGTTAGAGAAAGACAAATACCATATGATTTCACTCACATGTGGAATTCAAGAAACAAAACAAATCAGCAAAGGGAAAAAAAAAAGAGAGGCAAACCATATTTTCTATAGAAAATAAACTGAGGGTTAGCAGAGGGGAGTTGGATGGAGGGTTGGGTTAAATAGGTGATGGGTATTAAGGAGTACACTTGCTGTGATGAGCACTGGGTGTTTTATGGAAGTGTTGAATTACTATGTTGTATACGTGAAACTAATATTACACTGTATGTTTTTTTTTTTAAGGATTTTATTTATTTATTTGACAGAGAGAGAGAGAGAATGAACAAGCTGGGGGAGAGGCAGGCAAGTGGGAGAGGGAGAAGCAGACTCCCTGCTGAGCAGGGAGCCTGATGTGGGCCTCGATCCCAGGACCCCAGGATCATGACCTGAGCCTAAGGCAGATGCTTAACTGACTGAGCCACCCAGGTGCCCCTACACTGTATGTTAACTAACTGGAATTTAAATAAAAACTTAAAAAAATAAAATATAATTTTAATAACTATAAAAAAAAGAAAATTAACTGTGTAGGAAGATAGCATTATCTCTAGTTTGCATTTTAGGGTAGCAAAGGAAGAATTTCAAAGTATTTATTACCTAAAGTTGATTCGGTGTACTAGGGTGGAGAATCACTATTCTAAATGAGAGAAAAATTTATAAATGTTCTCTATTCAAGTTAGTAATGCATTAAAAAATTTCTTCCCCTGGGGTTATCTTTCTACTCATATTTGCCTTATGCTATTATCAAAGTGATTCTGCATTCCTTGGCTAACCATCAAGTGACTGGAGAGGGAGAGATATATTGATTCCAAAAGTATAACTGCATAGCTGGAGAAAATCAATATGAAGTGCAATGTTGGGGTACAGATGGCCATCATGAGTGACTGCCTGCTGCAGACCATCGGGTGGAAGTTTCCCAATGTAGCTGTTCAGAGATGGCAAGTCCAGATCCTCGGCAAATACAGAGGATTCATTTGAGCAGAACAAGAGGGAATAGAGTGATTTCTCATAGCCTGCAAGTCAGATATCCTTTTCAAATTTTCCACTCTTTAAGTATATTGTAAACATACCTTTCTTTTCATTTTGTCACATCCCTAGTGTTTTGTTTTATTTTATACCCAGGACTGTTTTTGGTTAAATTGACAAACTGCCAGCCTAAAGAGCAGTCAAACTTAGGATTTACACATTGAAAAGCGGGTTGGGATAAGATACCAAGGGGATTCCATATTTGAAATATTCCCTAATGATCTCCTCTTGCATACCCTAAATGAAGTATGATTTGGAGTTCAGAGAAATTTGGTCCTTTTCACTGTGAATTTCTTTCCTGAACTCAGAGAGTCTGTGGTTCTATCACAAATAGGTATAATCAGCCAGCCTTACATTAACTACTCGCAGAGAGCCCATATATGATGTTGAACTTTCCAAACTGTGCCCAGTATGGTTCCTCTGATAGTCAAAATAATCACTATTTGTGCGTACCACCACTCACAGCCTGCTCTGGCTCTCTTTTACTCTCTTAGAACCATCTCCTCCATCCTAAGAGATGTAAAAGAGAAAGATCCACCTGGAAGTAGGTGAAAGAGAAGGATTTCTCCACTCAAGAAATATATTTCCCGGGCACCTGGGTGACTCAGTTGTTAAGCGTCTGCCTTCAGCTCAGGGCATGATACAAGGGTCTTCGGATTGAGCCCGCATCGGGCTCTTTGCTCCACGGGAAGCCTGCTTCTCCCTCTCCCATTCCCCTTGCTTGTGTTCCCTCTCTCTCTGTGTCTCTCTCTGTCAAATAAATAAATAAAATCTTTAAAGAAAAAGCAAAAGCAAAATATTTCCCTTCACATTCCACTAAAGAAAGCCATTAGATATACAAGTACTTTTTAAAAGTGTACTTTCACCTGGAAAGAGTAAATCTAGAGGTTATTCACACTTGAATGCCAATTACTCTACTTAAATAGAGGTTTTTCCATTAACATGTAGTTTAACTTACTGACTAATTTCCTAATCTATCTATCAACTAACATACCAACTTTCTACAATAACTCCTGACTTCCTAATTTCTTTTAAGTGACACCAGTTTTTTTTTTTTTTAAGATTTTATTTTATTTTAGAGAGAGAGAGAATGCAAGTGTGGTGGGAGTGGGAGAGGGAGAAGCAGGCTTCCTGCTGAACAGGAGCCTGATGCGGGGTTCAATCTGAAGACCCTTGTATCATGACCTGAGCTGAAGGCAGACGCTTAACGACTGAGCCACCCAGGTGCCCGGGGAATATACTTCTTGAGTGGAGAAATCCTTCTCAGATCTGGACTTGCCATCTCTGAACAACTACATTGGGAAGCTTCCACCCGATGGTCTGCAGCAGGCAGTCACTCATGATGGCCATCTGTACCCCAACATTGCACTTCATATTGATTTTCTCCAGCTATGCAGTTATACTTTTGGAATCAATATATCTCTCCCTCTCCAGTCACTTGATGGTTAGCCAAGGAATGCAGAATCACTTTTAATTTTAATTTATAAACAGAAAAAAGATGTTTTAAGAAAACTAACAAAGGGCGCCTGGGTGGCTCAGTCATTAAGCGTCTGCCTTCAGCTCAGGTCATGATCCCAGGGTCCTGGGATCGGGTCCCACATCGGGCTCCCTGCTCAGTGGGAAGCCTGCTTCTCCCTCACCCACTCCCCCTGCTTGTGTTCCTGTTCTCGCTGTCTCTCTCTGTCATATAAATAAATAAAATCTTAAAAAAAAAAAAAGAAAACTAACAAAATGAGAAGGAAATAGTAACAACCATCTCAACAAAATGCTGTTTGGTGAGGACTTTCTTAGAGACTTGTTTGGTGGGACACTGGTTCAGTCCAATGGCTGATTCCATCCTGTATCTGGGAGATGGCAGGTAATTGGCTCTCAGGACTAACTGACTTCATGACTGAGAATCACTGATAGATACAGTATGTTCAAAATAACTGCTCAGAAACCTCTATTCAGCCCCCTGGCATGTGGGAACCTGCCATCTTGCACCCATGTCCTCTTCCCAATGTTCTTTTTTTTTTTTTTTAAAGATTTTATTTATTTATTTGAGAGAGAGAGAATGAGAGCGAGCACATGAGAGGGGGGAGGGTCAGAGGGAGAAGCAGACTCCCGCCGAGCAGGGAGCCCGATGCGGGACTCGATCCCGGGACTCCAGGATCATGACCTGAGCCGAAGGCAGTCGCTTAACCAACTGAGCCACCCAGGCGCCCTTCCCAATGTTCTTGATTAGCCAAGAAAATTGTGCATTTCTTTCCCCAGGAGGAATCCATCAGGCTCTCTCTCCCTCTCCCTTCCCTGCTCCTGTCTCATCTACCTGAGTAACCTTTGTCACTCCATCACATGTCAGTGAAGCCTAGGCAGTTTTAATAAATGCGTCTGGAAGAAAAGCAATTTGTCTGACAACGCCCGTTTCTTTGCATCTAAGAAGAGACTTATAATTTTTCTGCCAAAGCAGGCCCCAGGTGGAGAGTAAGAGCCTGTGTTTAGGGGATGGGCAGCATCAACAATCAGGGTGTGTGTGTGACACTATTCGTTACTAAACCTGACGGGACTCCAATTAAATTTGAGTAGGGAACAGAGAGCTTGCAAGGTCCCCAAACCAGAACACTGATTTATCAACACATACATGGGAAGGAAGGAAGATGTTCTTATAGTCAGAGAACTGACCTTGAGACAGGTCAAGGAAGTTTAATAATTTACTGATTAAACGTGACCAGACTATCTGTTTACTTTCTTCTCTAGATCTCCTTCTGTGAAAATAGTTTAGAGCTTGTCGGAGGTACAATGTCCACAGCATGATGAATTAGAGTATTATGTCATTTGGTCATGCTATCGTTAATATCATCAATAGTGTACGCTAGTTTATTTTATTGCTTTATCAGAGGATGAAGATGGCAATAATAATAATGCTCATGCGGTTGCTTTCAACTAAATGACCCACAGGGTTAGTTGTTCCCGGAGCCTATTTGACCTGGATTGGTCCCTCTTCATTGCTGTGGTGGCAGGTGGGCGGGGGCTGCCCTTTTCTCTGCTCCTAACATTTGTATGTAGGCGACCTCAGGTCAATGTCAAAGACAGTCTCGGAAGGACAAAGATGTTACAAAAGAGAAAAGCGCCTTTTTTTTGGCATCCACCTATGCTAGGCCCATTGTACGTGGTTTCTCATCTCATGCTCAGGTCAGCTGTTTGCAGATGCTGAGGCCACCATCAGCAGCCCGTCTCTGCTTTAGGAGAAGCAGTGAGTGTTATAGGAGCCACCCAGCCTCTGGAGAGAGGTCTAGAGTGTGGTCGTGACAACTAACTGAGATATTGCACACAGATCACTTTGCCCAGTGCCTGGCACACAGCAAGTATTTACTAAATGACAACTACAATTAGTACTAACTATGGCCTTGAGTAAGGCATCCAGTTAACTGAGTGTTAGTTTCCCCATCTGGAAAGTGGCGATAGTGATCCCTACAGGGAGGTTGCTACGGGTCTGTAAAGGAACGCATGTTCTGGCATGCAGTGGGCACTCCTCCAGCGGGAGCCATGGTGATTAGTACAGAGGAAGAAAGGGAATCCCACAGATTTTCTTAGCAGTAGCCTCCCGAGTGTTTATGCAGGAGCCTCTGCCTTGCGGGTGGGACCAAAGGGGTTGGAAGCAAGAATTGTTGGCAGATGGTTTTAGATGCTCAGCATTGGCAGGGATATCAGAAATCATCTGGAGTCTAGACCAAACCCTATGTGTGCCCAATTCACTTCTAAATCAGAACCTGGAAAAGTTCCTTCTTAGGTTTTAAATCTTTAATCTGGAAACATATGTTCTCTTCTGCAGGTCCAGTTAGAAATTGTGAGGATGGAGAGAAATTTCCCATTTTCTTGCTCAACCTTTCTTCAGGGGGCCTCCAGCCCCTCGTTCAGATGACTCTGACAATTGGCCTAGGAAGGCTTTGTGCAGAGTGGACAGAACAGGAGTAAAGTGACAGCTGGCCATTCTCGTGCACCCATATATTTTTCAGCTCACCCCTCTCTAGGAGGAGGCAGTGCCCCCATTTCTAAAGCCGACGAAAGGGGTGCCAACAAGGACAGACCTAAGAAGCTTCTGTGAGGGGACCAAGCCATCCCTCCCTGCCCTGAGGATTTTGTGGCTGGGGTTAAAGGTGAGTGCTAAGAGAGCACATTCCAGCCCTTACGTGGCTCCTCAGCCCATCTGATGAGCAGGTGGGTCTGGTTTCCACTGGGATGGGCTGCCTTCCCAGCAGATGCCCGGGACCGTGAGACACAGCGACTCTCTCATGGGCCTGGATCTGTTCTCGGTGGAGGACCTTCCTAGAGACATGAGACACCCCTCATAAAAGAGGGGTGCCATCTCAACTTTTTCCCAAACAGGGCCAATGTGCAGGGAGGACACCATGAGGAGGGGCACTGAGTGTTCAGAGCGGATGCTGGGCACATGCAAAGCTCCTGAGCCTCCACGCACAAAGTCGGCTTCATACCAGGCTCCCCTAGGGCGAGGGTTGATGCCTGGCGTCACTCCTCTTCAGGGCTTTTATCTCGTGGTGGTCATGCCTTACTCATTTTGAGTAGTACTTTTTTCAGTGTACAGAGTTGAGGCTGCTTAAATATCACTTCTTCAGAAGGAGTACTTTGTCATGGGAGCCTGTTTAATTTCCTTACAGCACTTACCAATATTTGTAGTTATATGTGTTCATTTACTTGTTTTCTGAGGTGTAGCCTCCTTGCACGTTTTGAAGCACAATCGTTTTGAAGGGGGCTATCCTGGCAGAGATGAGAATTCCTCCTGGGGAAAATACCTTCAGATCTAAAAGAATGTTCTTTGTGCAAAGTTCACCTGGCAAAAGGGTGGATAGGAGGCAGGCCTGCTGGGTCTTTCGCTAGGTATGCACCAAGGGGCTTTAGAATCTGAGACATGGAAGCTCATTTGCATTAAGAACAAATAGAGCCTCCTTAGGTTGGAGACCTGGCCAATTGTATGGCAGTGGTGATAAGAACACGAGGAAAAGATACTGAGCATTTGCCATGTGCACTGGCTATCCTAAGCACTTGACATACACACTCTTCATGAGATGCTTATGATGCAAAACTATTATTATTTCCATTTACAGACGATGAATCCAAGATCTAGACAGGCTATTGGGACTTCCCAATCTTTCCCACTTGACAGAACACACCCAGAGAATGGTCATGTTTGTATGGCTATGAGAAGGAGAGCAATATGCACAGGGGCGAGGCTGCTCACAGGTGGCAGTGATAGCCTGGGGCCTCTGCCACCTCCCAGCTGTGCCGAGGGCTCAATACCCTCAATAACCATTGTAAATAGCAGAGCAGGGCTTGCAGTGAGGTGGATGCATTCCAAGAGGGCTAACCCCATCTGGCGCCAGGATGCTACCTGGGGTTGGAAAGTGTGTGTGTGTGTGTGTGCGCACGCGTGTGTAATGTTGAGACATTGGACCTTTCTATACAAATCTTTCCCCTCCCTGGGTTCTTTTCTTACCCTCCTACAGGCAATCGAATCTGAACTGTTCATTTTGCAGAGAAGGAAACTGAAGTCAAGAGGTGAGTGACTTGCCTAAGTGTCCTGAGCTGCTGAAGAACAGAACTGGAACGAGGGTTCAGGTGTCCTGACTTCTGTCCCAGGCCCTGTGGTCTCTTGCACTGCTCAAGGTGATTTCAACATGTGCCTGTCTGGTTTCTTTGCACGGATGTTCAGAGTTCTTTCCTGCATTCTGCAGCACATCTGCCATGATGCTGAGCCCAGAGCAGGTAGCCGGTCCCTCCCACACCACACTAGCTGCTCTTGGCATGAACCGTCCACTCTACCAGGTGCTGTAGAAGATGTCAAAGGAGCCCAGGTTCTCCTTGGTTTGCTGGAGGAAGCTCATTTCAGAATCAGCAATTTAAGTGACTTGTAAAGTTTTATTAAAATGAGCTCACCTTCTCCGAACTGGTAACTGACATCCTTCCTACAGGGCTGTCAATCCAGCTCTATATAGAAGACTTACATGAACTTCACAACACCCTTCTCACTGCTGACAGGTGACAGAAAGACGCTGAGCTTAGAAAGCATTTTCATGACCTGGGTTACAGAAGTTACGATCTAGAAAAGTGCTCAACTTATCAATAGAATAGGGTGAGCTACCTGCTCTTTTGAAACCCCAATAAGAGTGAAGCGTTTCTTGATATGCGTGATTCTCTTTGGTAAGTTCTTAAGTTTGGAGGCATGTGTCTGCATGAGGCAGTTTGGGGGTAATAGCCTCTGGAGCCAGGCAGAATCAACGTTAGATTCAACCTTGGCCACTGCTTGCCTTAAGGGCCTGGATAAGTCACCTTACTTCTCTGACCCTGAGTTTTGTCATCTGCAAAATAAATACACAATGGCACTTATTTTGTAGGATTTGCTGGGAGTATTATGCAGCTGTGTGTAGCTAGTGCCAGGCACATCAGAAGTCCCCAGTGGTTTAGCTGTTATGATTAATGAAATGCGGACACTAATAGTCACCCAGTAGGGAGGTTGAGAGCATTAAATGCACAGTGCCTGAGGCACAGTATTGGATGAATAATAATAAAAACAACAATAATAATAATGACTAACATTTACCAAGTGCTTATTAAGTTATGTCTTAGAGACTTTACAAACATCGAGGGTAGCTGCTATCATTATTAATATTTCGACAAAGAGCTGTGAGCTTGGACAATATTTTGGAGAGCCAGTTTTCCAGAGGCTTGAAGACTGGCATGCATCTGTTCATCTTTGCATTTCCTCTGTACTCTTTCAGTGTTTTGCCTCTCCCACCACCATTATGGTTAAGAGCAGCACTCAGATACCTTTGGGCCAACAAAGAGATGCAAGCTTGTGGAATGAATGAGTGATCCTAGATCACTGAGAATGACCAGCGATGCAAAAAGGCCAACCCTCCTGTGTCCATCTCTCTAGTCTGGCTTCAGTTTGAGGAGGGGAAAATGGTCTGTTCTGAAAAACAAAACAAGGGAACTCAGCAGATTCTCTAAATAGACAGAATCTTTAGAAATCTTCCTTGGTCGTGAAAATCCAACCCGAGATGAATACTGCAATGGGGAGATTCTGCTTAGGCTTTGTGAAGATCCAGCCCAGGGAGGAGGTTTGGGAGCCCCGCCTGTGGGAAAGGCATCTGCTTGACAGAGTGCTGCTCCCCTCACCACATCCCCAGGGTTTCAGCTCCCATGGTCTCACCTGATGATGGATTAGAAGATGCCAAAGGGCAAATGAAGATGGAAGGAAATACAAATTAGAAACCCTAGTGCCAAACCATAAACTAAGAATGCCAAGAAAAATGCTACTCGGCCTGATGGCCCATATTGCCTTTTAGATGCTTGGCTTCAAAGATCTCAGAGGCAGCTTGCTTAAATGGAAGAGTGTGAGCTTTGGAGTCCTGCATTCTGAGGTGAGAATTGTGGCCCTGCCACTGTCTGCCTCCCTCCCAGGAAGTTACTTTAACCACTGACTATCTTTTGAGGGAAGAAATCAAGTCACTCTTCTCTCCACCGTGTGGGTGAGGATAGGAAAGAGGGGCTATGTGGGAGCCTCCCTGTGGTGTTCTGCACACGTGGATTTGTTTATTGTCCATGGTGGTGTTCTGTGGCGGTCCACTTTTCTAGGGTTTTCTGCTTCTACTTTCACTTTCTGTCACCAGAACTGTGTTGTAAATCCGTTATTCTAATGACATTATTTCAAAAACACTTTCATTTGTTCTGTCTTTTCTCAGTTAGAGAGGGCATTTATCCCTCTGCCACATCCTCCCTCGCCCTTGCCCACACCCTCTCCATCCTAAGCTTCCTTCTGATCTCCGCTCATAATCTCTTGTCTGTTCTGTACAGTATGTGCAACACCAGTATCTCCACCTCTACTTTCTTCCCACCGTGTTACTACAGTACGGATCTGACTGTGTCTCTTGATCTCTTGGCCTGTCCTCTTGGGCAGGACTTTCTGTTTAGTCCCCAAGTCCCTCCTCTAAGAACCCACTTTGTTTAGTGAATGATCATGTTGGACCATTTTAGTTAGGGGACAATATCTTTGGAGAATGCCTGGGATGACATTGTAGAGAGATAGAGACAGAGACTCCATGGGAGCAGAGACTCAGAGTTGGCAGAACTAGGAAAAGGTAAGCCTCACAATTCCCTATTGTTATTGAGGGGGACTCTAGATTTTCCAATTATACATTATGGGGAATCAGAACCAATTTTATTAAATATGTCAGAACAACTTGATCTCAGCAAGCTGGAGGGCTTAGGGGTTGTACACCCACTATAGATGTGGCAGTGACAGGCAGTTTTCCTTTTCTTTCCCATTAGCAGAGCTTCTGTAATACTGGGGTTGACAATGTACCCAGTCAGAAGACTACACTTCACAGCCTCACTTGCTGTGGCCAAGTGTTCCAGTTTCAACCAGTGTAAGTTATAGAGAAGGACCTACGGAGATAACTTACATGTAAGTTATAGAGAAGGACTTATGAAAAAGTTTCTTAAAAAGGGGACAGAAATATGGGAAATGACCTGTCTCAACTTTCTGTTCTCTTTCTTGCCTTCTGGAACTCAGATGCACTGACTGGAGCTCCAGCAGCCATCTTGGATCTTGAAGTCACCTTAAGGAGGGAAGCCGAGCAACCTCCATGGTCAAGCACAAAGACTAAGGGCTGAGTCCCCAGAACTGCAGAATCACAATAGCAACCCCCTCCAGATTCTTTCTACACAAGAAAGAAGTGAAATTGTCTCTTGTTTTTGGTTTTCTGTTGTGTGGGATTGAATCTGACCATAATCTGTTAATACAGTAGCAGATGAGCGAAGTGATTACCATGTGAACTCTGGAGTCAGACTGCTTTCACTCCATTCCCTGCTCTGTCACCTCTTAATCAGGTACCTTAAGCAAGTTACCAAACTTTTCACGAGCCTCTGTTTTCTCATCTGTAATGTGAGGATAATGACACCACTTATCGCATAGAGTTGATGTGAGGATTAAGTAACAATGTGTTAGCACTTAGAACACTTTTGGTACACAGTAAGTGCTCAATAAATGGTAGCTGCTGCTGCTATTATTACTGTTATTACTACTATTGTTGCCCCACTTACCCATCAGATTGGGTATTCATCTCCATCCATAAGCAATGGGTCCTTTAGAGTAGAATTTCTTATTTGTTTTTGGTACTGCCCCAGAACTGGCAGATGGTGGGTATACAATACATCTTTACTGAACCGATTCTTACTAGATTTTTGTCAACTATTTCTTGTAAGTAGATGATAAAACTCACTGGTATTGTGCATCAGACTGGGGACTGATGCCCTGTAAGCACACTGTCACTTCATCCCTACCAAAACCATTTGAGATACAGGCCTAAAGAGTTATTGTAGGGTGTGCATGAACTTAGGAGTCATTCAGACCTACATTCTATTTAAGGTTCAAATTTGGTAATATTAAAAGAGAACTGGAAATACACTTAGGGTAAAAAGTCAAAGCAGGCATCCTCACTCAAGTTCCTAGGAGGCTCTTAGGGCTTTGAGTGGCCAGATGTCACTGGCATGGTGGCTTTGCTCTGTGTTTCTTCCTGAGTCAACAGAATTAGACAACCTCTGGAAGCCATTCTGCTTCCGTTCCTCAGTCTCTCAACATGGTGGTAGGTGGGAACCAGGAAGGAAAACAATTTCCCCTATCTCGTTTATTTAATCTGGTGTATTCAAAGAGTTTTTTAGGTTTGGTATGGGCATGGGGTCTGGTTGTGGCCTGCTGAACTATTAAAGAGTAGATAAAACCTTATGGCCAGAGGGTAAAGCTTATAGCACAAACTGCTTCCTCTAATAAGTTTCCCTCCACCTGCAATAGGGCTGTGGGTGGTATGGTGTTGGGACATGACTGGTAGGAGGAGCTTGGGAGGTTCCTGTAAATTTGGCTCTTGTCAAATTGTAGAGGAAGTGGCTCTCTCTCTTAGATTTGTTTCATGGTATAAGCGAGTTTGCCTGGCATAGGGGATGATGCCACAGGGCCAAGAAAATCTCTTAAGAATCTGTTGGCCAAATAATTTATATCCTAACATATGCTTTCTCTTTTTGTAGGTCATAGCTGAAGCAGGAGTTAAGTTTTGGTCCCAATGATAGAGTAGTTCTTAACCCTGGCTGCACACTCAAATCCTCTGAGGCTCTTAAAAAAATATCATTCCCTGGGTTTGACCCCAGTCCAACTGAGAATCTCTGGGGGTAGGGCCTGGGCATCAACATTTTAAAAAGGAAATATACAGGAATTAAAAGAAAACTAAAAGATGAGCCACAAAAGGGGAGAAAATATTTACAAAATCACATATGTATAATGGAACTATATCCAGAATATATAAGAAAATCTTAAAAGTTAATAATAAGAAAATGAAGAACCCAATTAAAGAATGGGCAAAGATTTGAACACTTCACCGAAGAAAATGATGGCAAATAAACACATAAAAAGATGCTCAAAATATTAGCAATTAGGGAAATGACAGTGAAAACCACATTGAAATATTATTGTACACCTTTTAAAGTGGCAAACAAACAAAGCAACAACAAAAAGCAACACCTGACAATTCTGAGGGCTAGCAAGGAACAGAACAACTGGAATTCTCAGGTATGGCTGATGGGAATGAAAAATAATACAGTCACTTTGGAAAAGAGTTTAGCAGTTTATTATAAAGTTAAACCTACACTTACCACACAGTCTGACAATTCCACTCCTAGGTATTTGCTCAAGAGAACTGACAACTTGTGTTCACACAAAAACCTGTATATAAATATTTGTAATGGCTTTATTTATAACGACCCCAAGCTGGAACCAACTCAATTCAACATTCAACTACTAAATGGATAAATAAACTGTAGTATATCCACGCAATGGGATACTACTCAAAAATAAAATGGAACGACCCACTGATATATACAATATGAATGAATCTTAAATGCATCATACTAAGTGAAAGAAACCAAACTCAAAAGATTATATACTGAATGATTCCATGTATATAACATTCTGGAAAGGGCAAAAGTAGAGGGACAGAACACAGATTAGTGGTTGCCAGGGGGTGGGGGTGGAGGTGAGGAGAATTGCAAAAGGTATCATGAAGGAATTATTTGGGGCTGTTGGGACTCTTCTGTATCTTGATTGTGGTGGAGGTTACATAAATTGTATGTGTTGGTCAAGCTCATAAAGTTGTATATTTAAAAGAATACATTTTACTGTATGTAATTATAACTCAGTAAAGCTGACTTCTCTCCCCCAAACCATTCTTTAGAAAAAAAAACTTCCCCAAGTAATTTAAATTCATAGTCAGCGTTGACAGATGTTGGTATAACAAATTTGAATCTAGGTTCTGGTATTAAAACTTCAGTTTTCTTATATGTACAACTGGAGATAATAAAACCTACCTTGAAGAGATATTATGAATCTTTTTTTTGTTTTAAAGATTTATCTATTTATTTTAGAGAGAGAGTGGACCAGTGGGAAGGGCAGAGGGAGAGGGAGAGACTCTCAGGCAGACTCCGCATTGAGGGTGGAGCCCGACATGACGTGGGACTTGATCTCACGACCCTGAGATCATGACCTGAGCCAAAGCCAAGAGTCTGATGCTCAACCGACTGCACCACCCAGGCGTGGCGCAGAGATGTTACGAGTCTTAAATGTGCTAACGTACAAGCTCCAAATACAGGGTTTGGCGCACAGTAATCATAACCGCTTATGTAGCGCTATGTGCCGGGCATTACAGCAGCACTCCCAGGCATCTCTGATCTTCACAGCAACTCTGTGAAGGAGATATCATTATGACCACTTTCAAGGTGGAGAAACTGAGGCTTAGAGAAGTTATGGAATTTGCTCAAGGTCTCACAGCCACAGGTTGAGTGGCAGAGCCAGGTTCCAAGTCTAACCTTAACATCGCTGATTACAGTACCCCTTCTGAAATCTCCATTAATTTCAAACATCCCGCTTTTTGGCTTCACATCTATCCCCCTAGTGCACTTTCTTGGTATTTTCAATGGTGTCTTCAGGGTTGAGCCAGGTTTTGGTAAGGCCAGAAGGAGAGAGGAACATGTATTAAAAAGTCTGAAGATACAAGAGAGTTCGATTATCGTGATATGGAGAAATGGAGAAGTGGAGGGAATTTGGTCAGAGGAGATGCAATTACAGGGATGATGATATGGGAGTGGAAAAAAGACAGCAGAGGGGCCTTCCCTTCATTCAGTGACAAAGGATCATAGAATGAGAGGCCTGGTTGGAGTCTTCTGTTATAAATACTCTACCTTTGGCCTGGGCTCTGGCTGGGGGCTATCAGAGAATGCTGGCTGGCCTCAGTCACAGAGTGTAGAGAAGTGTACGGATGAAGCCACATGTGGAAGGGGGGTGTCCCTGACTGAGAGAGAGGTAGGGTTTTCTTTTGGTGCCTGGCGCAGTGGTGAAAGCACCAGTTACTGGGCAGTTCCAGGACCTTCAAGTAGAGCTGGGCCAGTGGTGTCCTGGTAAATGCTTAACGACGGACTCTCTGAAACCAACCAACCAACACACCAAACTCTGTTTGGAGCATTTGCCGTTTTTTGTGGTGTAAATACTCTTACCATAGCCAATTTCAAGGTAACAAAGGAAAGTTGGGGAAAGGTGTGCACAATTAGGGCTCTTGGCAGCTGGTGCAAGCTGGTCCCAGCACAGCACTGGCTGGGTCAGTCTTGGGTCCTCCATATAAGCAGCAGAAAAGTCTGGGTTATATAGTGCCATGAGCACCTTGGCAGGGGGACAGCTTCCCAGAATGCAACTGAGCCTTGTTCTGCTTTCTAGATACAATGTAGCAATGTGAAGGATAAGATGTGGGTGATTTGTTTGCAGTACTCACTGTGGAGAGGGGGACAGGGCCATAACAGAATGGATCCAGAGGAGACTGGGCCATCTGCATTAACTGTGCAGGACTCAGCCGTCTGCCCTGTACCTTCGGTGGGACCCCTGGTTATATGTCTGTCTTTTGTCCTACTATCACTAATTTGTTCTATATGCTAACACTTCTCGATCTATAAATTTATAGTGAGTAAGAATCTGGCACTTCCCTCCAAATAGTTTCTTTGCCAATAAGCATGAAAATGATTGCAATCGGGTTAACAGCTTTTGAAGTATCCACAGAATTCATCCATGTGAATAATGTATTTTCATCTGTAAGAAAAGAGTCCTCTTTTCTGAAGGAACCTCAATTATTAGGCTATTCATGCATCTTAGAGATGACTTCAGGAAAATGGATAGTTGTACAACCAACAGGGAAGTAAACTTTGACAAGAGATAAATAAAATCAGTCTGGAATTACTTCCCTCATTAAGTTAAAAAGATGTCAAATATAAACTGGTGCACTTTCTGGTTGTGTGTTCCTAGGCTGTGCATCCCCCGTGGAAGAAGGCTAGTCTGGATAGACAATATTCATGTAGGACTCTTCTTGTGATAGTGTGCATTCGTACACAGGAATCCTGATATATGATATATGCTAGCATTCTTGCTTCTGAGGCACTGGATGAAGCCATCACGTTCCCTGTCAGGACACGAGCTGACCCACATGATCTGCCACCAAAAACCCAGCAAAATGTCATCCTTTTGCAATACAATGCTCAAGAAGCAGGATGTGTTCTTTTTCCTTCTTTTTCAAGTTATTATCTATTGACCTATTCCTGGGAAGATACTGTGGATCCCATCTCAAGAGAAAACGAGGGAAGAGGAAAGGGAAAATAGGAGAGTTGTTTCACAAATTATCAATATATATATATACAATAATAATATATAGAAAACTCATAAAATGAGTTTTATGCTTCTTTCCCAAGGAGAGAGACGGCACTGGTTGAACTACCCCTGTAGAATACAATCTGTTGAAGTGCTTATGGCAGATGGTGCTTTGTGATTCTCACGATGGCTTTACATTTCCTAGCTTGGTTTCCTTCTGCTTGGGGGTCACAATGCCAGTTTTTGGCTCATCAAATCCCAATTATATCAGATTTAGTGACTTGTCATTTTGCTACTCTGCCTAGCCTTTATGTATTATATTATATATATAATATAATATTATATATTATACATATGTATTATATGTATTCCCACAAAGGGATTAACCTATCTTCCATTTAAAAGGGAGAGTTATGATAAAAATGGAGCCATTAAGACATGACAGGGAATGAGAAGGTGGGAGGTGGTCAGACACCAGAATAATTATTTGTATCGAAAAACCAAAGAAAAAAGAAAAAGGAAGCTACTACAGTTGAGTCTTGAACTCCCTGGCAGTCAAGGCAAGAAAAGAGTGTGATGACTCCTTTGTTGACACTTCATATATTTCATCACTAAATATTCTAGAGGAGCGGGTGAGCAGTAACAGACTTTCCACAGGCCTTCGACTGTATTGAGACACTTACCTGATAATATGGACGCAACGGCTGCAATGATGAAGGACACAATGACACCAGGTCCTGCCATTTCCTTGGCCACCAGACCAGACACCACGTACATCCCTGTGCCCACACAGCTGCCAACGCCAAGTGAGATGAGGTCCATGGTGGTGAGCACCTGAGCTAGCTTGGTGCCATGGGCTGTGGTGGCCCCAGTTCCCTCCAGCATGGACTCCACTGGTTTGGTGCGCAAGATCCTGGAGTGCATGGCATACCAGGCGGCCCCCCACTGCACCCGCCGGGGGTCCAGGGAGGCAAGAAAGCCACTCATCCTGCGTGATAGGGGTTACGGTGAAGGTCAACTGATGGAAGAGGTTCTATGGGAGCCTTAGTGGATGCTTCTGGAACTCATCTAGTGAATAGGGATCTCCTTTTTTAGGAAAGGTCCAAAGGGACCCAAAGCAGCCTTCTCCTGGGCATGAATGTCTGCAGGAAAAACACAAGAAAGAAGACGATGAGACCAAGCAGGAACAAACGATCACTTGGAGGCATGGTGGGAGGTCAATATAATGAACTGGTTGAACAGGTCTATCTTGTGTACTCACAATGCAGGAGGGTTGCATTTCCCCCTTTGTGTCACCTCCAGTCTTAAATAACAATCTGTTGTTTGCACTGTGTCCCTGAGTCATTCTGAAGAAGATGGTCTGAGTCAGGGCTCTGCCACTTACTGCTGTGGGACCTTGGGTAAGTTATCCCACTTCTCTGTGCTTCAGTTTCAACTGCATAATGGGGTTAATAAAGTCTTTTGCCTGGTGTTGATGTGAAGATTAGATTAGTGTCTAAAAAGAGCTTAAGGCAATGCCTGGCACATGGAAAATGCTCACCTGGCCTGGGTCTGCCAAGACTTACCTGGTTTCTTCTTCTTCTTGGAAGACTTTGTCTGTGGCTTTTGGGCATATTCTTTGGGGACACAACACCCTCATTTTTTAAATACAAAGATGCAAAATTAGATTTATGACTTTTAAGAAGAACAATCCCACCCCATGGAGTTGTTTTGGACCTTTGATCTTAAATAAAATGAAAAGTGTCTTGAGTGTTTTTTTGCTCTCAAAGATTAAGAGGAAGTGTTCCTGGCATTTGGTGGGTGAGCCCCAGAGATGCTAACTGGGTGGGATGGTGTCATCCATTTTTCAGTGATCTCACAGGCATTCCTGTAGATGAAAATTCTTCTTATGATGATCTAAACCTAAAACCTAATTGTTTTATGTATAAACACATGGGATTTTCAGGGATGGTTTTAATATACAAGTACATCGACTTTTCCAGGAATGCAACTATAGAGTAAATGGAAGGATGACTGTAAATTCTTTAGTTTGGAACCAAAAAGGAATTTTTCACTGCTTCAGAAACTCAAGGTCCCCTTTCAACGCCACCCATGGTACAGCATCTCCCATGCAGCACACCTACGAGCGCCTGCCATTTGGAACCAGCACACTGACGGTGATTCTTTATACAGTGAAAGCATCTGACAGCTCCCTGTGTGCTCACCTGAGTGTTTACATACTCAAGTATGTTATATACAGGTAGGTTATTCATGCATTTTGCTTCAGGATCTAATAAAACCTTTATTACAGAAAAGAGGCGTTGGGCTTAATAGAGCTGAGAACTATTATATTAGACGATTTCCAAAGTTTTGACAAGTTAGAGAATGCCAAGATTATATGAAGCTACTTTCTTTGGAAACCAGAAGCTTTATACAATTCTATAAAGACCTTCTAAAGTACAGCTGAACGTTGATTCAAACTACTGTGCTGACAAGCCTAGGACGTTTACATTTACAAGAAGTACCAGCCCATGTAATCTACAAATATTATTAATTAATACTACTTAGCACTTAATATAACACTTGGGTGCTTCTAAAGGCTTTGCAAACACAACCTAATTAGAAGAATCAGGCGAAATGAGGCAGTTTGGTTCACAGGGGTTGGGTGATGGACCTACTGGTTTAATTTCCTCCTAGATTTGACAGTGTTGCTTCATGCTGTGTTTTATTTCTCGACAACACCTTAAATATCAGTACAGGTGGATAGTGCCATTGTATATGGCAGAGTTATTGAAAAGCCTAGAGTGTCAGCAGTCTTTTTCCTTTTCTTTTTTTTAAAGATTTCTAGATTGAGAAAATGTGTCACATATATACCAGGGAGGCTGCAAGAACAATTGCTTTGCTTGAGCTCTTGAGCTCTTGTGAGAAATTAATGTACATATCTATTTAATTTCAACTCAGCCAGCATATACTGAGCATCTGTTATGTACCAGGCATGGTCTTAGGCTTGGGGGTGCAAGGACATGTTACCTGCTTGCATGGAGGTTTCAGTCTAGAATGGGAGATGATGAACACCTAAATCACAATGCAAGGAATAAGGTTTGGTTTTGCTTTTTTCCTTAAAAGCCACCACTGACTGGGTGGCTCAGTCAGTTAAATGTCTGCCTTTGGCTCAGGTCATGATCCCAGGGTCCTGGGATCGAGCCCCACATCGGGCTCCCTGCTCAGGGGGAGCCTCCTTCTCCCTCTCCCTCTGCCTTTACCTGCCGCTCCCCCTGCTTGTACTCTCTCTCTCTGTCAAATAAATAAATAAAATCTTTAAAAAAGCTTATCTTTTATTGTTTTTCTTATTATAAAGCCATACTGTGTCTACTGCAGAAAAATCAGACAACATAAACAATGATGTTCAGTGAAGAAAGAATATAATACAATACACAGGATGATAAATAAAACCTGATCATTCCAGGGAGGGATGAGGGGTATGTTAGATGTTGAATTTTGTCCACCCCCCAAATTCGTATGTTGAAGTCTTAATCCCCAGTGTCTCAGAATGTGCCCTCATTTGGAAATAGTTGTTACAGATGTAATTAGTTAAGATGAGGTCTTCTGGAATAAGGTGGGCACTTAATCTAATACGACCGGTGTCCTTATAAAAAGAGGACATTTGGACACAGATAGAATGAAGTGTGAAGATGAAAGCAGAGGCCAGGGTGATGCATCTAAAGGCCAAGGAACACCAAGGATTGCCGGCAAACCACCAGAAACTGGGAGAGAGCCACGGAGCACACATCTTCCTCACAGATGGAACCAACCGTGCTGCACCTTCATCACAGACTTCCAGCCTCTGGCACTGGGAGACAATACTGCTTTGTTATAGCAGCCTTAGCAAACTAACACCGGTCACGAAGGCTACAGAATGGGGTGCTGAAGGGTGAGAGAGGGTCTGTGAGGCCATGGCATTGGCATTGGCCCCGAGTGACCGGGAGTCAGTCATGCCAGGTGTCAGGAGAGAGCGTTCCTGCACAGAGGTCCCAATGGGAGAGCGGGTGCGACCGGTTCCTGGGACTGAATGAAGCTGGGAAGGGGTGAGGAGGAGGACTCCAGTGCCTGTCAGAGCTTTACGTGTGCCAGCTAATCTAATCCTCACAACAGATCAGCCTTTAGAGATGAGGCCAGGAGAGGTCCAGTAACTGCTCCAGAGTCAAGGAGCCCACAGCGCCAGCGCTTGGCTCTGGGACACCTGCTTGCGAGCTCATGTCCTTCCTCCTGACCCTCCTGCCTGAAGTGCTCGGGGTCAGCCTGAGAAGGCTTGCAAGCCAAGACAGGGCTTGAGTCTCTCTGAGCACAGTGAGAAGCCATTGGAGGGTTTTATTACAGTGAGTGACATGGTATGATTCACGTTTTAAAAAGCTCATTTTAGCTGCCATGAAGTTAACCGCAGAATCATGTCCTAATGATGAGTTAGTTCCAGGATGGAGTAGAAAGGTGCATGAGGTGTGGCCCCGCCGCTGAGGAGACGACAAACCAACAGAGAACCATTGCCAGAGCAGTTACACAGCAGCCTGTGCACGAGGATAGGGGACACAGGGGGGAGGGGGACAACTGTCAGGAGGGCCAGGGAGAGCCTCACAGGTCACCTGTGTCAGAAATGAGGAGAGTGGGCCCGTGTCAGGGCAGGGCAGTGGTAAATGCAAGCGGCCTTAATGTCGGCTTTCTGAGGGAAGATCACAGGGTTTTCTGATCTCCTGACCCGTTTGCAGTGGTTCTCCATCTTGACCGCACACTAAAATTGCCCAGGGTTCTTCCAGAAACACTGCTGCCTGGCCCCCACCCCAGAAATTCCAGTTTAATTGGCTTGAGGTGTGGCCTAGAGATAGGGATTCTTTAATGATAGTTCTAGCAAGGCGCAGTTGGGTCCACATGCCACCAGGGAAGACTAAAGTGCTGGGTGTGGAAAAACGCTGTGATAATTTCCTGTGATAATTAATTTTATGTGTTAACTTGACTGGGCTAAGGGATGCCCAGAGAGCTGGTGAAGCATTATTTCTGGGTGTGTCTGTGAGGGTGTTTCTGGAGGAGATTAGCATTTGAATCTGTAGAGGAAAGAAGATCATCCTCCCTTACGTGGGTGGGTGTCTTCTGATCCCTGGAGGGCCCGAATAGAACAGAAAGGGAGAGCAACGGTGAATTCACTGTCTTTGCTGGAGCTGACACCCATCTTCGATTCTCGCACATTGGTGCGCCTGGTTCTTGAGCTTTTGGACACAGACTGGGATTTATACAATTGGCCCCTCCACCCTGACTCTTGGGCCTTCAGACTCAGATTTCATTACACCTGGGTCTCCAACTAGAAGACAGCCTATGGGACTTCTTGGCCTCCAGAACATGGGAGCCAATTCCTATAATTAATCCGGATCTTCATATGTATCTGTAGATGTCCTATTAGTTCTGTTTCTCTGGAGAACCCTAATACATTGTCATTTCCCACATGGGGCCACAAGTTTGACAGGTACCTCCTATTTCTCTTTTTGGACAGGTAGCTGGGCGTCAAGGCAGCTGTCTCTTCCAAACAGTGACTACAGATGCTGTGTGGTCTGGAAACACCCTCTGGGATACTTGTCTGATCAGCCTTCATCAGAAACTGTCACAAGGATGCTGAGAAATGAATCAGGCTTGTTAGGGGGGGTGATGGCTTTATTTGATAGGTAATCAGAAGCGTGGTGAAAACATAGAGAACCAATTGGAACACAGGTTGAGGGCGGTGAGCGCTCCTTCCTGGCTCTATTCCCTCTGTGTAATTCCTCTGAGTGTTTGCTTTATTGATGCAAACAGGGACTTGGGGCATTTTCTTTCTTGATTGGAAATTTACTGGAGAGAACAAAATGTACGAGAAAACATGCTTCTAAGTGACTATTGACAATATCCATATTCATTACCCTCGGATTATGTTAATCAAAGATAGTTTTGGATGCTCTTTGCTGTTGTCTTTCCAAGATGAGCAATAAATGTGTGTTGTGCTTTCTCTAGCACTTTAATTCAAGTTTCTCAAAATACTTCACAGCTATAACTAAGAAAGGCTTACAGGGCCTCTGGGAGGGAAGAGTCATCATGTGGTGGTTGCCAGTGTGCTTGAGGGTTCAGCAGACTCCAAGTATGATGGTAAAAGCAGGTTTGTGTCAGGATGAAAATAATCATGGCTTAGAAGTTCACTGAATAGGTAGGATTATCGAATTAGGTTGGAGCCTGCCTTTGGAGGTGAGGAGAGGAAGGAAATTAAGGCTAACAGAACAGTAAACAGCAAAAATCATTCCGGCTTGATTTTGCAAATATACCAAGGGATTACAAAAATCCCTCTTTGACATCCCCCGAGAATAGCTGGAACATCTGGAGCAGAAGGGAACATGGGCTGATAGAAGCAGCCCCTTCACAGAGGTGGACAGTTAGGACTGCTACAAGATTCTTCTAATCAATGTCCCCTGGCAAAATGAGGTTATAGTTCGACTAAAAGGTGCCTGGCTTGATGAGCCCCACCTGGTGACTGCAGGATCTGGAGGAGCCTTCTGAGGCCTGCCCCACTCCAGTATCCTGGGGTCCAGTGCCAACCCTCCTCCCCACTAGCCTCCTACTTCTCCTCTTGGCTGAGCTTCTGGCTCCTGGTTAAGAACGTAATTCAGGAGTTGAGTTCTCTGGGTTCAAATTCTGGCTCTGCCTTTACTAACTAAGTGACATTGGGTGGAGCCTTTCTGTGCTTCAGTTTTGCCATCTATAAAATGGAATAATAATGGTACCACCTCATAGGGTTGTGGCGAGGAGCAGAGGAGTTAACAAGTGTGAAACTTTTAGCACAGTGCCTGGCACAGTGTGAGGGCCATGGGAACGCTAGCTGGCATCACCCTGCTCCCTGACCAGGTCTTCTTGTTCCCCACTGCTGACACCCCCTCCCACCGCTTCCGCCTCCCTAGGCAGTTTTCAGAGGACCCTTGGCCTGCTGCCCAGTCCTCACCCATAGCTTTTCTCTGCTGAAACTCCCTTGGGTTTCTTCTGGCTGCCAACTGTGTGTCCTGGTACTTTCCTTCCAAGGATTTGTGCTTACCTTTCTCATGCTTGTAGAGAATGGCTTCCTCCTTTCCTATGTTTCATTATCTAAACGGGCTTCTTAACAGATTTGCTTGGGCCTTTGGGTGTTTCACCTCTTCTCATTCTTTTATGCCATTGACTTTCTCCACAAGATGCACACACACCATGAGGTCGCTAGGACATGGTGCGTTCATCTGCAGTCATCACCCTATCCCTGAAAACATGCTCCACTTCTGACCTTTATACCCGTCGCTTTACTGCGGCTCTCTCAGCCAGAGTCTTCGATGGTGGAATTTCTGCTGAGGTCCTTGCTTCTGTTGCTCTTCTTTTCCTTCCAAGCTTGCCAGATATGGCTCTGTGTTTGTGTCCTGACTGTGCATAGGCTTGCCTGCCAGTCACTATAACTGTATGCTGGGTGTCTGAGTCCCAGGGTCTGCCCCACCCTAACAGAACATCCTAGTAAATGGAATTGAGAGCTATGTCCTGGTAGCTTCCTCCTGTCATCCCCAGTTTTGTTTTCTGTATCTATACAGATTAGGGTTAATCTGCTTACAGGAAAAGTCTTCAGGCTTTCGAAGACAACTGACATAACTCTTGGGAGTTTTAGCATCCCCGGACTATACATCTTCAATTTCTTCAGTGATCAGCAGCGTCTCACATGGTACAGCTTCTAGATCAATCACATTTTGATTTATACTTCTTGGGCAGGCTGCAGTTTATCATTGTTGACATTTTGGGACCATGACAAAGCAGTAAGGAAGATGTTTTTGATCAGTCTAGGCTCTGTGTGTGTGTGTGTCCTAAATCATACAATGCTGGTTCCTGACAAATTGACTCAGAGATATTGTCGACCTCAAAAGTAGGGCTCCTGACTTTTAGATTGCTAATCTTCCTAGTTAGTCTTCGTGCAATGTCAGGTTGATCGAACCCACTTCAAGTATCTTGTGACCACCTACCATATTACTTAACAACGCTACCTCATTTATATTGTATGCAGAATCTGAGGCACAGCTGGTTTTGTTTTGCTTGGAATGTTTTTAAAGGGGAGTCTAGATCTATTACAATTGAGTAGCTAAGCAAAAAGGTTGTTCCAATTCAGCTTCCTTTTCAAATCTTGTTTCTTTTTCTGTCTCTAAAATGTTATCGAGTGCATTAATCAGCTCTTGCTGCAGTAACAAATGACATCAAGTTTCAATATGTTATAACAATGACATTTAATCTCCTGCTATGACTCTACTCCAGGCTGTGGATTTGCTTCAAAGTTTTTCCTCAGTGTGGACGGTGAGTCTCCACATGTCTTCTCAGACATGAGATTCAGGCTAAAGGAGCAATCCCTACCTGACACAGGCTGTTCTTTTGTGGCACAGGCTAGGAATAGGGGGCTGGTGGAAATGTACGATGCTTCTTCTGCTTCTGGTTGGAACTGGAATTCCACGGATTTTCTATTGGTGAGGCACATGACCAAGCTCAAAGTTAATGGAGTGGGATGTATATTCCTTTCATTGAAGACAGGTAAGTCACATGGCAAAGGGTGAGGTTGCATATAAAGGAGGATATGAAAAGCTGTGACAATAATATAACTTCTCTCACTATGTACTACTATGTACTAGGCGAAGCAATTGTATTATAATTTTCTTTTGAGGCTGTTTTTTCTGGAATGGGCAGAAGTCTGTGCATCTGATATATAAACTTAGAGACTCTGATGTGCTCATTCCTGTACTTCTACAATTAATTCTGTAAAGTTATGAATATTGATTTCTTTTAATGACTAGTATAAATCCAAAATTCATCTGCTTTTGACACCAAGCACAACAAAACAATAAAAAGTCATTCTAACCTCATTTGCTAGAAATAAACAAATATATACATATATTTAACCTTATGAAGATAATTGAGTTTTTTTTTACCTGGTCTGGGACATTTCTGCTTAAAAAAGTTTCCCACTCTGCTTCTCTGTTTGTCAACACTTCAGGGGTTGAGAATATTATCTGTGTACATATTTGGCAGAAACTGTTGTGAAAACACTCTCAGGGGAATGCCTGGCATCTACTTATTGGGAGAATTGAGGAGAAGCTTGTTCGGAGATCTGATTATTCAGCGCTGAGATACCACATCTCTCCTCCAACACCACAGTGATAGATGATATCACAGCCTGATGTCGCTTTCCACTCTTTCCTCCCCCTGATCCCAGGTCCAGGGGCTCTGGTCTCTGTGCGGGGTCCTGTGTTATTCATTGTACATATGGCAATATGAACAAAACCAGAGCCCAGGGAAATGCAAAACTCTGCACTGATCAGATTTTATTGGGGGAACAATTCTTTCGGAAGGGGCAAATTACACAAGAAAGTCAGTTAATTTTTCCATGCAATTAGAAAAGGTTTAAGAAATTGCGTTAAATTAATCATTGCCAAAAGTATTTAATGAGTTTCTACTATGTGCTTAACTCAATGGTAGCTGTTGTGGCCATAAGAGAAATTACTACAAGGCAGAGAATATCAGGAATTGGGCCCCCGGCCTCCATCTTCCAAGCCAGCCGCACACCATCATCTCTCCTCTCTGTCCTCCTGACCCCCTCTAATAAGGACCCATGTGATTACATCAGCCCATTCATTTAATCCAGGGGTAATATCCCCATCTCAAGATCCTTAATTTGATCACCTCCACAGGATCCCCTTTATAATGTAAAGGAACGTAGTCACAGGTTTTAGAGATTAGGATGTGGGCACCCTTGGAGGGGTTATTCTTCAGCCCACAAACCTTTTTCATACTCTTTAGACATATCTCTTCATAGTCCCACACTATGGCATACTTCTACCTCTTTCTTTTTCTGAAAATACTTGGCTCAGCCTTTCTCCATACCCTCCCTCCAAAGTTCCATCCCTAACTACCAACAAAAACTTAACCAGAACTACATTTGCCCACTGTTCTTCAAGAATACCCTTGGTAGAGTAATTCACTCAGCTACTTTCAGATGAGCAGCTCCGGGGCCTGAGCACTGAAGGGACATATCCAAGCTCACACACTGGGGTAATGTGGTAATGTGGGTCTCCCTTCCTCTACCCCGGGCCCTCCCTACTGCTCTGTATTTAAGAAACTAATAATACACTATATGTTAATTAATTGAATTTAAGTAAAATTAAGTTTAAATTAAAAAAAAAAAAAGAAAGTGAATGGAGCTACCTACATTTTCTTTGTATGATATCACTCCCATGCCAGGCTTGGAATGATCCCCAAAGGAAAATAAGGCATTTGCCCATTTTTTTAATGTGGTAATGTTCCTTTAAAATATATTTTTCTTTCCTAGGAGCTAAAGGAATGGACAGGGGTGTTTAATGTACCTCAGAACTCTTCCTGGTGGCTTGACCTCAGTGGGCATTTCCTCACCCCAGTTTGGAGAAGCATGGCTCTTGTAGGAGTCTTCCAAATGCTGTTCTTCACATGATTAACCAGCTGGCTTCCCCAGCGTTGCTCAGGAAAATTGTTCAGTAGGTACATCCCTTCAGTTACTCTCACCAGCGAAGCTAAACACAAATCAATAACTGGATAAAACTGACTTTGTGCCTTTGGGGGTGGAGCTCATATTTGAAACTGTTTTGTTTTCTCTATTCACTTTGTCTAAACCGATACCCAGGACTCTTTTGTACTGTGGATTCATTATTCTGGATGCCAGTCACCTCTCTCTTTGAGATTCCCTCCACTGCTCCCAAAGGAAATTTCTACTCTTCTAAAGAGTCTGCATTTTAAGTCAGATAATTTCAAGTGGACCCTTCAAGTTTTGATAATGGCCATTTTTATGTGACACAGCCATAAACAGTCAAGTGGACAGAATCTTAATTTTAATCAATGTAGGTCATTTTCCATGCTCCATGAACTTCCAGCTCTTAACAAAGCCTGACTCTGCACACCCAGCCCCACTCTACTCTTTGTTTGTGCTGTTCTCAATACACACCATCTGCTTTAATGGGCTCAGAGCATGTAGTAAATGTCTGGCACCATGTGTGCAAGATGCAGGGACAGAAGGAGGAAGAAGATGGCCCTATTCCTCCAAGAGTTCCTGAGTTGGCCAGGAGGGTGGGCTTGCCAAGTAAGTGACCATCTAGTGTGATACAGTATGTCTCCTCACTGATTACAATGATTTTACTTCTTAGCCTTTTTTTTTTTTAAGATTTTATTTATTTATTTGACAGAGAGAGACACAGCAAGAGAGGGATCACAAGCAGGGGGAGTGGGAGAGGGAGAAACAGGCTTCCCACTGAGCAGGGAGCCTGATGCAGGGCTCGATCCCAGGACCCTGGGATCATGACCTGAGCCGAAGGCAGACGCTTAATGACTGAGCCACCCAGGCGCCCCTTCTTAGCCTTTCTTTTTGCTGTTTTTCCTCACCTTTCCCCCCGCAGCCATCCACATTTTCATGTTCATTTGGAACCCAGCTCATACTCGATCTGCCATTAAATGTGTGTTAACCACTTGGGACTCCTCTTCTCTGATTTCCTATGGAGCCCCCAAGTCAGCGTGTATTTTTCAATGCCTTGCACAGATTGTTATATACTTGAGGACTAGGGTCTCCTTAAAACCCTCCAATTTTTGAAAGAAAATGAAATCTAAATTCCTTACAATGGCCTCCAGGGCCCTACACAGTCTGGTGTCTACCTCACCCCTGAATTCATCCCTGCCAGCCTTCTCCTTGGTGCAGCCATGCTGTCCTCCTTTCTGTTCTTGAAACATAGCAAACTGCCCATTATTTCAAGGGTTACACTTCTTCCTCTACCTGGGATCTCTTACCCCAAGTCTTTGCATGGCTCTGTCCTCATGATTCCAGTCTCAGCTGGGTTGTCGCCCTGCAGGCAGAGGCCCTCCTGAACTACCTATGCTAAAAGCAGCCCTGTCTTTTGTACTCTTTCCCTCATGTTCGTTCTGTCTATCTATCCATCCATCTGTCCTTTTATCTACCTATTTTTGAGTAATTTATCCCTATTTGATATTTATTTGTTTCTGTTTTCATTGTCTGTATTCTCCCTCTAGACTGTAAACTCCTTGAAGGTAGGGATTTTGTCCATCTTGTTCTTTGGTGAGTCCCTAGTGACCACACCTGGGACTGCCACATAGCGGGTAATCAAGAAATATTTGTAGAATAAAGATTCCTCCACAGTGCTTAGAAGACAGTTGGGCACAAAGTATTTCTTTATAAAAGATATAATTTATAATAGCAATTTGTAATAATCCTTGTGATCTTGAGATATCTATTGCAATGTAAGATGATTTTCTTTGTTAATTAGTCTGTGCATAAAATTACAGAACATAAAACTAGAGAAATCAACTGGTCCAACTCTCAGATTTTACAAATGAGAAAATCCTCTTTTTGTTGAATGCCTTCACAAATCCCTTTGGGAAACTAAATTATCTATAAGTAAGTACGTCTAATTATAAATAAATTATCTCTCTATGTTTTTGATTCTTTTATATCCATTAAGAGAAGACTGAATGAAAAATACACAATACTAAAATATTAAAATCCACTTAAGGTTAGAGTCGTATGTTTTGATATAGCTGTTCCATGCAGCAACTGGTAGACCTCTGTCTTTTACCCAACCAGAGCAGCAAAAACCTCTTAAATCATAGAGGATGCACCATAGAAGAGAAGTATATTTTTTAGTTCGCTTCATTGCTTTTTTTTTCCCATCTGGTAGGAAAATATTTGAGACTTTTGATAGCCTGGGAATTTAACATGTTTTTGAAAAATAGAGATGTGCTTTGCCCTGTGGGTGCAGTATTCATGTCTAACTTCTGAGCCTCTTTTGAGAACGGTGCCTGCGCAGAGTTGGTTAGTCTGCAGGCCCTCAGGGTACATTCTGGATCCACAGCCCAGAGAATTCTTCTTTGGGGCAGATTCTTTTCCTGACTGTTATCAGTCATTTCCTTAGGAAATCTGAAAGCTGGAGTGCATCTTTCAATTCCAACAGCACTAATTCACAGAAAAATGCCAGGTTTCACTTGGGGACTTTGAAAAGAATTTCCAACCTACAAGCTATTTAGCTGAAAAGTGCTTGCTACCAAACTGTTGAGTTCAAATTTTTCCAGGCTCCAAGTTCTTGAGTTTGAATGTATTCCTCATAGAGCACAGCAAAGAGCAACTATTAATACAAATACAAATGTTCAATAATATGAAACAATATGTCCATTATTACAAGTATTCAAAGAAATGCCAAAAAAGGAAACATTTTCACTTATTAACATGGCAAAGTTTAAAAAAACCCACTCATTCCTGATGATGGGGATACTTCCATACACTGATGATGGGAGTATAAACTGCCATAAATGTTTTTGGAAAGTAAATTTATCATGTGGAGATAACCAGGTGCAAAATTCTTTTCAAGGGCAACTATTGTAATATTATTTATAGTAGTAAAAACTGGAGACAATCTAAATGCCTAAAACTAAGGATGGAGTTCAATCAATTATGAGCTATTCAAAGAATAAAATACTAAGCTAACATTAAAATATAATTCTAAAATAATATTTAATGACACAAAAAGTATTCTCTGGATATATTAAATTAAAGCTACTATAAATAAAGGATATAGAACTGAGTATTGAGTGTGATCCAATTTCATTCTCTCCTTCTGAAGGCAGTGTGCCAAAATGTTAAAAATATGGACCTAAGTGTGGTGGTGGGAATGATTTCTATTTCATTTTTTCCCCCTGTGGGCAGTATGTATTCCTTTAAAATCAGAAAAGAAATATTTAATTAAAAACCAAAACAGAACACAGAAGATCCCAGAACAATGAGCATGCTCCTACTTCCGGCCATGAAGAGATATCCTTGATTTCCATAGTTAACGTGTTGTGTCTATGCATCTTTATTATGGAAAACTGTTTTAGGATCTGTTCCTCCCATAAAATTAGATTAGCCATTATCATTACAGTTCTTTTCACTTTGGAGATAGAATTTTCAGGGCCAGGGAAAGCTAGGACTTGGTTACAGTATCAGCTTCACACAGCAGGCTTGGATCACCAGAAACCTGGAGGTGGGATTCTCCCAGTTGCTACACAAAGCTCAGGCCAACCTCCCTGCTGGGAAGATAGAATCTGCCCCTAAAGCAAACAACTCAGTCCTATGACTTTGTTTTCTCATAGCTTGGTTTCCTTTCTTTCCATGTTGATCATCCCCTAAAGGCAACTAACTCAGATAATTTCACGGACTATTGTAAGAATTCTAATTATTTCTAGGATGTTCATCTTATAAAACAAACAAGTAAAAACATTCTTCTTCACCCAAACACCCTGCCCTCTTTATATATTGCCATACGAAAGCTCCTGTCCTAGGGGCTATCTCCACTTTTTTGTATCTTGTCAGTCATTGAACCTCTCCATTCTGTCTTCCACATCTTTCTTGTCACCAAAACTGCTTTTGCTGAGGTCATCAGTGGCTTCCATGGTGCTAAACCCAATGAACGTATTTTAACCCTCAACTCTCTCACCTGAACTGTCAGAGGCATTCAACACAGTTGTTTAAGTCCCCCTTCTCAAAATACTCTCATTTCATCACTAAGAGATTTGTATTTCATCTTTTTTTTTTAAGATTTTATTTATTTATTTGACAGAGAGAAACACAGCGAGCGAGGGAACACAAGCAGGGGGAGTGGGAGAGGGAGAAGCAGGCTCCCCACAGAGCAGGGAGCCCGATGCGGGACTCGATCCCAGGACCCTGGGATCATGACCTGAGCTGAAGGCAGTTGCTTAACCAACTGAGCCACCCAGGCGCCCTTGGATTTCATCTTATAGCAGTGAGAGCTATGGGTTGTGTGTGTGTGTGTGGGGGGGGGGGGGTGAATGTCACATGCAAACTGGACGGTGACCTCCTATCATTCTTTTAGAAATAAGCTCTTGTGATTTTTTTTCTTCTTAAGTGTAATAGGATTTTAAAAGAAAGAACACAACCCCTAGAATACCCTTACTGCTGGTACTTTTTTAGTTCTCAGTATGGTGTCTACTATTACATGGAATCACAGAATGAGATTCTGGTGTGGCCATGTATTGGTCAGCATGAGTCAATATCAAGAAACCATTGTGCCTTGATGCCTGGAATGTCTTTGCTGAAAGAGTGGTCTCAAAGGGTAAAGAGACATGAAAAAGCAATGTGACAATTTGCTTGACAAATATGAACAAGAATAAAAATATTCCTTGGGGTAGAGCATCCAATGGTTTACAGACTTTCAGGTCTACCTGGACTGTTTGGCCATCTCTGCACCTGACCCATGCTTGGAGCTGACCTGTCTGAAGCTGTTGCCTTCTCTGAGATTGAAGCTCAGGTTGAAAATGTAAAGGCCCCTTGCCTAGGCTGGTGGATCTGCTGCTCTGGTGTCTTTGACCTCTTTCCTTCCCCCAGAAGACACCTGCCCAGATCTGACCTATTCTTTTATGCCTTCTCTAGAAGAGAGGGCCATGATGCCTGCTGTTTAGAATCAACCCCAAAAAAACCCATTGCCCTATGTTCTGCATCAGTGAGGTCCATGAACCCATGGCTCCTCTATCTGTAAGAAGCACAATCTCTCTAGAACCAAGGGGGTGGGAAAAGAGATATGCTAAATTACTTTTTATATTTTGACAACTGAGGAGTATGCCAACAAATGAGTCTCTGCATTCAGAGCTTAGTATAGAGAATGCTTAATTGGTTCCACCTGCCATAAGCAAGGGCTGAGCATATAAGTCCTTCCTACCTGTGGTTTGGGTCTGACCAGAACCCCCATTCCATTCAGTTCGTGAAGAAACTCCAAGTAGAAAGGGGTGAACTACCCTTGGGCACATCAAAGGTTTGAAAGAGTTTCCTTTATTATTTTGGATTCTGAGTCTCATTTTGTTTCCAGAAGATAAAGGGTTAAATAGACAAAAAGAGAGTTTCTTATTGTGATGCTAAAAACTGAGAGGTTAAGTTGTCATATATCTAAAACATAAATCATAGTACTTAAATAAGAGTGTCTTCCCTCTCTGCCTTCTATGTTTGCACACCTGAGGTAGAAATATTTGCCTATCCCCTCTTATGTGCCAAATACTGCCCATGCCTTATCTTGGGTAACCCTCACCTAAATATTAGCATCACTTATATGATGTTTACTATGTACCAGCCATGAGTTTATATATATATATGTATATATATATATACATATATATATTTAAAAAAAGGTTTATTTATTTGAGAGAGAGCGAACATGTGAGTGTGAGCAAGTGTGAGTGGGGGAGGGGCAGAGGGAGAGGGAGAGAATCTCAAGCATGCTCCATACCCAGCACAGATCCCAACACGGGGCTCGATCCCATAGACCTTGAGATCATGACCTGAACAGAAATCAAGAGTCCGACACTAACTGACTGAGTCTCCTAGGTGCCCCTATATTACTTTTACAACCACACTAGTCACACTAATATTTTTAACCACCTCCACATTAAAGATGGGGAAACTGAGGCACAGAGCAATGAATGCAGCTCCTAAATGGCAGAGCTGAGTTTTGAGTGCAGGCTGTGTAGCTCCAGACCACCTAGAGCAGCCCTGTTCAGTAGAGCTCTGTGATGATGGAAATGTTCTTTGTGCTGTCTGCTATGGGTGCTGTCTGGTTGCCACTAACCACACATGTCCATCAGGCACTTGAAATGTGGCTAGTGCAACTGAAGGAATGAATTTTAAGTTGTATTTAGTTTTAATTACTTTAACTTTAAATGGCCACATGTGGCTAGAAGCTATAGAGTGTGCACTTAATAACTTCCAAAATAACATCAGAAAGGTAGTGGTATCCTTTACAGAAGAGGACACTGAGTGTCAGAAAAGTTAGGGGATTTATCCAAGGCTTTGAAGCCAGAATGTGGAAAAGCCAGGATGCCAGCCTCTAATGCCTCATGCTCTGGTCACTAGAGATGCACACCCTACCCTCTGGCTCTGCATCTCTTTCCAAATAGGATCCGAAAGCATATCTTTCTTCCTTCACCTTTATCAAAGTCTTTTTCCTTTCCTCTATTATGAATGCAGTAACAGTAGAAGAGTACCACGTGGTGGCAAAACATCATGCAACATGTGTGGGGGAGGTGACGTGGCCCCACAGAGTCTCATTGGCCAAACTGGAATAGCTTAATTTGGTAGTAAGCTGTGTACTCATTCTTAACATTCTTGAAGGCTTATCCCAAACTATTCTTTTGTTGTCTTTTTCTTCTCTGTTATTCTTCTCTTCAACCCACCCCAATTCTCCCATGATTGGTACCAAAATATATGCTGCAGAATCAAACAGCCTTTGGCTAAAAGTACTAAAGTTTTATCTACTTCAAGCTTTGCTATTTATTCCCCTATTCCCCAAACAAACTTCTTCCAATTAGGTTCATGTTGGCTACTATTATCATTAAAGAAAAAAAATCATTAACCTTCCAATTAGGTTCATGTTGGCTACTTTATCATTAAAGAAAAAATACAATCATTTATGGCTTAGAAGACTGTCACTTTCTTTTAAGCATGGTTTTGAATAAACCAAACTTATGTTAACTCGTGGTGAGCCAAGCATAGTGTCTTGTACCCAGTAATCTCTCAACAACAGTTAACATTACATTGATTTGCCTTTTTCTACCTTCCATTAGTGACTTAGGGATTATCTGAATAGGAAACCTCACTTCAACCATTGGGCATGAACAGAGAAAACAGAACTCTGTTCAACAAAGAAAAACCAAACTTAAATACTGGTGCACCCAGGCTTAAAGCACCCAGGCAATCCCTTTTGGCTTCAGAAGAGAAGAAATGCTGTCACTTGTCAGATAGCAGTCTGCCCATCTGATCACAAGATGTGATCACTGTCTTATCTGGAGACGAAGACTCATGCAGGTCCCAGACAGAAGGAGGCAGAATCTAATGTTTCCTGATGGGGAGGAGCACACCAGTATTTCCAATGACCTGGAAAGTCAGAGTCCATTGGAAAGCAGCTTGAGAAGAGACACAGGCAGGACTCTCTTAGAACATTATAAAAATGGGGAGAAAGGGCAACTGTATTTGGGTCTGCTTGATGCTTCTAACTCCCCTGTGATATACCCTGGACTTGGGAGATCTTAAATGATGATTGAGCTATGCCAGTACAACCAACCTGATGGTACTTAGAAATCCAGAACATTAACATCAATTAGTGTTCTCATTTCCACTGACTCACTTAGAGAGAACGAGTTCATATGGTAGTACAACAGAAGAGAAAAATAAGAAGGCATTTAGTAATTTCTCAAGATATGACATCCAGCACTGTAGTTTTTTTTTTTTTTAAAGATTTTATTTATTTATTTGACAGAGAGAGACACAGCGAGAGAGGAAACACAAGCAGGGGGAGTGGGAGAGGGAGAAGCAGGCTTCCCGCCGAGCAGGGTGCCCGATGCGGGGCTCGATCCCAGGACCCTGGGATCATGACCTGAGCCGAAGGCAGACGCTTAACGACTGAGCCACCCAGGAGCCCCTATTGTGTTTTTAAATATTTTATTTATTTATTTATTTGATAGAGAGAGAGACAGTGAGAGAGGGAACACAAGCAGGGGGAGTGGGAGAGGGAGAAGCAGGCTTCCCGCCGAGCAGGGAGCCCAATGTGGGGCTCAATCCCAGGACCCTGGGATCATGACCTGAGCTGAAGGCAGACGCTTAACGACTGAGCCACCCAGGCGCCCCAACCATAAATTTTTTTTTTTTAAAGATTTTATTTATTTATTCGACAGAGAGAGAGATAGCGAGAGCAGGAACACAGCAGGGAGAGTGGGAGAGGGAGAAGCAGGCTTCCCGCCGAGCAGGGAGCCCAATGTGGGGCTCAATCCCAGGACCCTGGGACCATGATCTGAGCTAAAGGCAGACGCTTAATGACTGAGCCACCCAGGCGCCCCCAGCACTGTAGTTTTAAACAGAGGCTCTTTCTACTCCCAATCAGACCTGCAAGCCACTTCTTCGAGCAATCCCACTGTCAAACTGTGCTGTTCCCTTGTGCATCCACCTAGAAAGCAATCAGAGGGGGGGGGGCCCTCGCACAGATGGACAGCGGACCCTAGAAGGTGATTTGGAGCGCAGATTTTCACTAGTCCAGTCATTTTTCTTTTCACCCTAAAGGTTAGACTTGGACTAATATTGTTGGCGAGAGCCCTAACACCATGAATAATATCACATGCAGGTGGATGATCTTTCAAGCTAGACTCCCAGGGGTTCTTAACTCTTTAGGATCATTTAGAAGCATTTGAATCACCTGGGGAGCTTCAAAAATAAGTGTCCAGTCTCACTTCCAAGAGATTTACATTTAATTGGTCTGAGGTAGGAACCAGGCATTGGTGATGTTGGAGAGCGCCCCAGATGATCCCAGTGCGCAGCCAGAGCTGAGACCACCCAACAGAGCAACCAGCAGCCTCAGGTCGTCAGGAGCTCCCTTCCCTCCCCCTTCCCCTCCTCCTTGCTGTCTCCTGCAGTGACTCAATGAGCCAAATAGAGTAGCTTCTACTTTTGAAGGGGGGTTGTTTTGTTTTGTGAACATAAAAATATTTTCCATCCTTTGTAAACAAAACAATCTATACCTATTGTAAATAATTTCAGACAATTTGGAGAGGTCTAAAAAAGAAAGTCACAAACCACTTCATCACCTTCCACTAGAGAGAAGAACTATTTTGGTATATGACTTTCTAGAATGTTTTCTAGACATAAGTATTTTTTTTTAAAACACACACACACTTTTACAAAATCGAGACACTATTTTATGATCTTTCTTTTTTTCATTAGTGTATCAGAGGTATCATTCCGTGACAGTAAATGTAGATAAATGCCACTTTACAGAGCTGTAAGAGTTGCTCATTTCATGTATATTCAATAATTAGTGTAATCCTTTTTAAATGGAAATTGAAGCTCTTCTCATTATGTTACTCTTATAAACAATGCTTCAGTGGACATATATTTTGCAGACATTTTTGTATAACCCCTTACTCTAAGTTCCTAGAAGTGGAGTCACCAAGTTAATAGGTACGCATCTTTGCCAAACTGTCCTTTCAAAAGATTGCACTACTTTACATGCTCCCCAGGATAATATGCCTGTTCTCTACCTAGTGATCCTGGGTACGTTAATGTATGTAAATATCACCTGAGCATCTTGTTAAAATGCAGTTTCTGCTTCTGTAAGTCTGAGATGGGGCCTGCGATTCTGCATTTCTTTTTTTAAGGTTTTATTTATTTTTTGGGGGGGAGAGACAGAGGGATAGAATCCCCAAGCTGACTCCCCACTGAGCAGGGAGCCTGACAGAGGGCTCCATCCCATGACACATGAGATCATGACCTGAGCTGAAACCAAGAGTTGGACGCTTAACCGACTGAGCCACCCAGGCGCCGTGCGATTCTGCAATTCTTTTTTTTTTTTTTAAAGATTTTATTTATTTATTTGAGAGAGAGAATGAGATAGAGAGAGCATGAGAGTGGGGAGGGTCAGAGGGAGAAGCAGACTCCCCGCCGAGCAGGGAGCCCGATGTGGGACTCAATCCCGGGACTCCAGGATCATGACCTGAGCCGAAGGCAGTGGCTCAACCAACTGAGCCACCCAGGCGCCCGTGATTCTGCATTTCTAAGAAGCTTCCAGAAAATGCCTGTGCCTGTACAGTTGGTCTGCATGTAGCAGCAAGCCTCCATCCTACCTCTGGGCCTTTGCAATAGCTGTTCCCATTGCCTGTTTTGCTCTTCCCCTTCTTTGCTTAGCTCAGTTGTTCCCATGCCTGACTGCACATTGAGAATCGCTTAGGAAACTTAAAAAGGCAAAAGCACAAATACAGTTCCTCAGCCTTTTCTATGGAGTTACTGAATCCCTATCTCTGGGAGTGGGGACCAAGAATCAATATTTTAAACAAAAAATAAACCAGACTATTGGAACGGCTGGTTAGGTTGTTCCTATTGATCCCCAGGCCTCACCCTGCATGTCACTTCTGATCCATGAGTGAGTTTGGACTCTATCCCCCCCACTATAAACTTCTGTATCACTCTGCACTTCTCCTTTGGAGCAAGTACTCTATGTAATACATGAATTGTGTCCTTATTCATTAGAGTCTGTGTCCCTTTTAGTCTCTGAGTTCCATGAAGGCAGACCTGTGTCTCTCTTGGATGCTCAGGGCCTGCTGGAAAGTAGGTGGCACTCAGGACACAGGTAAGAATAAATGAGTAGACATACCTTATAAGACACTTTGTAATTATTTTCATAGTCAATTGTCCTAAGTCTGTAAGGCAGGAAGTGCAGGTATGTCCCCATCTTGCAAATGAAAAGACAAAAGTTTGGAGAGAGAAAGTGACTCATTCGTTGTTGACACAGCTTGAGGTAGACCTGGCCACTGGCCTTCTGCACACCAGGCCAGCCCCTCTCTGGCTGGCTATATACTAGGAGTGGGATTTCTAGGTCATATGGCAACTCTATGTTTAACATTTTGAGGAACTGCCAGACTGTGTTCCAAGGCAACAACAGTATTTTATGTTCCCATCAGCAATATTTGAAGTTTTCAATTTCTCTCCATCTTCATCAACACTTGTTATTGTCCGTCTTTTTTACTATAAGCGTCCTAGTGAGTGTGAAGTGATATCTCATTGTGGTTTTGATTTTCATTTCCCTAATAATTAATGAGTATCTTTTCACATGCTTGTTGGCCATTTGTATATCTCCTTTAAAGAAATGTCTATTCAAATCTTTTGCTCATTTTAAAAATTGTGTCATTTGTCTTTTTGTTATTGAATCATAAGAGTTCTTTATATATTCTGGATACTAGACCCTTACCAGATACGTGATTTGCAAATATTTTCCCCCATTTCATGGCTGTCTTTTCACTTTGTTTATGGTGTCATTTGCATTGCAAAAGTTTTTGATTTTAATGTAGTCTAATTTACCTCTTTTCTCCTTTTATTGCTTATACTTTTGGTGTCATATCCAAGAAACTATTGGCTAATCCAAGGTTACAAAGACTTATGCTTATGTTTTCTTCTAAGAATTTTGTAGTTTTAACTCTTACAGTTAGGTCTTTGATACATCCTGCATTAATTATTGTATATGATCTGAGATGAGTCCAACCTCATTCTTTTGCATGTGGATATCTAGTTGCTGCAGTACCTTTTGTTGAAAAGACTATTTTTACCCCATTGGATTGCCTTGGTGCCCTTGATAAAATCAATTACCCTTAAATGTGAGGGTTTATAGCTGAACTCTCAATTCTATTCTATTGATCTATACATCTACCTAGCATATATAAAATTTGCACACAACATTTACATGTATGATGGAATTATAGTTCTGAATTCAGACAATTATTAACAGATTTTCACCTGTATGATTGTCTTGTGGAACATTTGAAAGTCACGTGGGAGGCAAGGCAATTCTTCCTTGTGTGGGACTATGCTGCCCATTGCAATACATCTAGCATCTAACAAAATGTCAGTGTGCCTCCAATCATTTTGACAATTAGAAGATCTTGTAAATATCTAGAACAACCCTCAAAAGGTAATGCCACCTTTGAGAGCCACTTCTTTAAAGTTACTTCCTGCACTCTTCAGTATCTTTCTTTCTCTGCCTCTTTAGCCCATCTCCTCCATGGCTAAAATATGAGTCTTTCCAGGTTATTCCTTCCTTGAAAGTTTCAATGACTCCTTATGTCCTGTGAGGTGGAGTTCAAACTTTTCAACCTGGCCCATTGACGCCATTACCCTTCAAATCCTCATCCTGTATGCCATCTGGCCTCTGGAACTGGCCTTGCCACTAGACACTGCCCCTCTGTTGGGCACAGCGACAGCTCTTTGGAAATCACATTCATCTTTTGGGACCAGCTTCATCAGCTCCTCTGGAAGACTTGTGGGTCTTCACTCCAGCTGGTGCTCCCCTGCCTTGAGCTCCCAAAACACCTTCGGGAAACTTCCATTCCGGCATTTATCATTCTGAAATGCAAGAGCTGGATTCTTTTCTGCTGCTGGCTGTAAATGCCCTACCTTGTTCATCTTGGCAACCCTGGCTCCACCTAATGCCTGGCATACTGTTGGGGTCAGTGAATTTTGATTGAAAGAATGAATCCGCAGTATTACCATAAGTTCTTACTGCTCCAGGTCTCCTGAGACATTGATTAGCCTTGCAGCTCATAAAGATTTATGGCCATTTATTTATATCATGTACCTGCCTTTATTTGAGAAGATAGACAGGGGTCTTTATGTATAATTTCACGGAGTAGGGAAGGAAGCACCTGGTTCAAAACATTAACATTCTCTGCCCCCCCATCATTATCATCACCAACAACAGAAAGTCTTTTAAATACTAGAAATTCTCTAACAAGTCAAAGCCTTTTTGTTTTATAAAGGAAAGAGGCAGTTTAAAACCCAAATGCCTCATGTAAGATATTCAAGTACAGTGGAAATGTCTGTTGGAAGATGAGCAGAGGCTATGGAGAGTTGAGAAGGCCCTGGGAATCTAAAAGGAGCCAGAGTGCAGAGGTCCCTACAAAGCAACAGTTGGAAGACTGAGTTTGTCTGAAGTGGCAGCTGCTGTGTTTAAGTGACTTGTTTGCAAACATTGGCCCTGGAGTCAACCTTGGACACCAATCCTCCTGTGCTGGCTCTGATGCCTAAGCCACTGTTAAACACCTTTTTTTTGGCATGACCTGACACTTTAAAATTATTTTTTTCTTTCCACAATTAACACATATTAATTGAAAAAATCTTTGAAAATATGGCTAAATAAAACGAAGCAACATCCATCATGAATTCCACTGCCTACAGATGGCACTGTGAATATTCTGGTGTACATGTTTTCAATAACCTTTTTCTCTCTCTCTTTTTTTTTTAACCCCTCTTTGGTGTGTCTCTGATAGTCAGTCATTGGGGAAAACTGTGAATTTGAAAGCTGAAAAAGAAAAAAAAAAGCAAGATCAAGAAAAGTATAAACAAAAAGCTTTGCAGAGTTTGTCAGCTCTTCCCCATCTGGGACTGTGCTGGGCATGGCTAGGAGTGATTAGAATATTGATTCTATTACATCTTGCATTGCCCAGGCTTGATGTCAGTAATGCAATTCAGAATGACCAGAACAAAATTAACTGAGTCAGATGGTAGCTCCTGGCTTCTTAAACTGAGGAGAAATGATTTTTGTAAGGGTTATTAATTCAACATATTCTCCTCTGTGTCTACGTTTCATTTGTTCAGTACGAAATCCAAGGTTCCATGTTGAAAATGCACCTTAACTGATATTCAGCATTTCCTTCTCCTCACTGGGGGCTTTTCTTTCAGCTCCACTAGGCTTGTGCAGTGTCCCTGGTATGGCCTCCTCCTTTCTTGCCACAGTCCTCACTCATGTCAGCCTTCTTGAGCCACAGCTACTCTTACCACTTCTAACAGGAAGTTAGATCATCTACTGCTTTCAGTTCCCCCCTCTCCATCCTCTGGCCCAGCACAGACACAGCTCCCAAAGCCCAGTCCTGGTTATCATCTCTTTGCTCTGAAATCTTCAACAGTTCCTTTAATACAAAAAGAATGAACTTCACGTCCTTAGCAGGGTATTTGCCCCAGTGTGCCTTCCCAGTCTTTTATTCTGTTACCCTCAGATGTCTCCAGTTGGAAAGTAATGTCTGCCAAGCACTTGAAAAATATATTGCTTTTTTAGCTAATTATGAAAGTTATGCTTTCATAATGTTCATTGTAGACAATTTGGAAAATGCAGGGAATATAAAGAAGCAAATAATCACCCATATCCCATGCCTCGAATTAGCCACTGTTAACATTTTGGTGCAAAATGGTCCAAAATCATGCTCAAACTGTACATACAACATCACAGTCTTGTGTTTTTACTTATTTTATGTCTTGGATATTTGCTCAGATTACTCAAACATTCTTATAAAATGTGATTTGAATCATTGTTCAATGTGCCTTTATATAGTTGTGCCATAATTTACTCAAACATCCATCTATTGTTGGGTGTTGTTAGTTGTTTAGGTTTCTATCAATTTTTATCATCATTATTATAAATAATGCTACAATGAATTTGCTTACCTATAAATCTTTGATTACATTTTTGCTGTTTGCTTAGAAGAGATTCCTAAAAGATGACAGCTTACATCTCTTTTACCTATTATTTTAATAATTGGCATATTTGTTTTATCTCTCCTACTAAATGTATGTCTATCCTGTGTAGAGTGGCCCAAAGTTCTGTCCGGAGCAGGTGTACTACTTATGTTGGTTGAAGTAAAAGGCAGTTCACCTCCTGGGTCTCAGTTTTCCTTAGTAGTTTCCTTTGTTTGTAAAATGAAGCACTGAATTATGTTACCTTTTAGCAATGACATTCTATGGTTTTTGAGCTAATAATATTTATCTAAGATACTATATTCACAAATAGTTGTGATCACAGCTTTCTTTTTTTTTTTTTTGGTATGGCTAGCTAATTTCCCATGGGGCTCAGGATGGCCTACGCCTGTATGAGGAGTGGGTCTAGCTGTTGACAGGCAATATGACAAGTTGGGAAGTCCATGGGGTTTGTATTCCATCACTGCTGGCTTCAGTTTCTCCTCTGTGTGAACTTGGGCAAAGTACCTTAGCCTCTCTGGATTTTAGGTCTTCTTCTATAAATGCTATTAATCATGCCTACTTTGCAGGGTTGATGGGAAAACTAAATGTGATAATGTATGTAGGGCTCCTTGTAATAGTGGGTTTTAATTGTCATAGCTATTATTGTAATATACATTTTAATAAATCATGTAGGCATCATGTGCTCTGGATGGTGACACAAAAGTTTGATATACCAGGGTTATTCTTCAAGGAAGGCATTAACCCTCTTTTTCAATAACAGCACACTAAGTGGTGAGTCACCATTTAAGCCTGTTTTCTGCATGTGTATTTTTTTTTTTAGAAGATTTTATTTATTTATTTGACAGAGAGAGACAACACAAGCAGGGGGAGTCGGAGAGGGAGAAGCAGGCTTCCCGCGGAGCAGGGAGCCCGATGCAGGGCTCGATCCCAGGACCCTGGGATCATGACCTGAGCCGAAGGCAGACGCTTAACGACTGAGCCACCCAGGCGCCCCTGCATGTGTATTTTTAATAGCAGAATCTGGACACAGGGCCTATTTGGGCACTCCCCAGAAAATGCAGAGGAACTAGGTTTTGATTTTGCCCCACCACAGACAGACACAGACACACCAAAGGAAGCCAATTCATTGATATTTCAGGTAAATAATTTTAAGAACTACATTATTCTTGCTGAAATGTAGTTTACCAAGCTCTCCCACAATCCTATCACATATTTGTAACAAAAGAAAAATTAAAACCACTGAGGCACTGAGGAGAAAAACCATACATTACATCATTAGTTTTTGATGTAGTGTTCCATGATTCATTGTTTGTATATAACACCCAGTGCTCCGTGCAGAACATGCCCTCTTCAATACCCATCACCAGGCTGACCCATCCTCCCACTCCCCTCCCCTCTAGAACCCTCAGTTTGTTTTTCAGAGTCCATCATCTCTCATGGTTCATCTCCCCCCTCCAATTCCCCCCCTTCATTCTTCCCTTCCTGCTATCTTCTTCTTCTTCTTTTTTTTTAACGTATAATGTATTATTTGTTTCAGAGGTACAGATCTGTGATTCAACAGTCTTGCACAATTCACAGCGCTCACCATAGCACATACCCTCCCCAATGTCTATCACCCAGCCACCCCATCCCTCCCCCGCCCACTCTGGCAACCCTCAGTTTGTTTCCTGAGATTAAGAATTCCTCATATCAATGTGGTCATATGATACATGTCTTTCTCTGATTGACTTATTTCGCTCAGCATAACTCTCCAGTTCCATGCATGTCATTGCAAATGGCAAGATTTCATCAGGGAAATCCATTTACCAAACTCTTAACAAGCACTGATTCTGTGTCAGCTGGGTGCTGGGGCAGGAGTTGAAGGGGACTGTCCTCAGGCTTCTCATATTCAGTCGCTCCTAGCCTGTGTGGTGGAAATGTCATTGGATTGGGAGACGTGGACCGAAAGAGAGTATATGACCTAGTGGATAAGAGCAGAGATCTGGCTCCAACTACCTCCATTCAAATCCTGGCTCTGTCACTGACCAGCTGTGTGAGCTTGTAACCTGAACTCGTCACATCTCAGTTTGATAACTTCCTTTTGTAAAATGGGGGTAATAATAGCATCTTCCCCAAAAGTATTATTGTAAGATTAAATGAGATGTTCCATGGAACTTGCTTAGGAAATGCAGAGCATCAGGAAATATTGTTTATTACCAACTATTGAGAGGCAAGTCCTCTCTTTCCCACTGAATAGTTTTGTAATCTCAGGTAAGACTCATGACTCTGAATCAAAAGGGAAAGAAGGGGGTTACTATCTTGGTTGGGCTGATTGGTCCTGACTGTCAAGGAGAAATTGGGTGTACAACGCACTGGGGGTAAGAAGGATATATTGGGAATACAGGAGCTCCCCCCGTGTCCCCTGTCCCTTGGTCAATGCCAGTGGTAAACCACGACAACCCGATTCAGACAGGAGTTCTCTGAGCTTTGGTAGTCTCAATTTAGGAAAAAGGCTGGTGGGAGGGATTAACTACTTAAATTCCCTTTCAGATTTGCAATTCTTAAATTCTAAATCCCCATTCTTTGCCTGGTTTGGGGATTAAGGTAATGCTGGCCTCATAGACATCTCCAAAACCTAGTGAAACAAAAGCAAAAATGAACTTTTGGGACTTCATCAAGATAAAAACTTCTGCACAGCAAAGGAAACAGTCATCAAAACAAAGAGGCAACCCATAGAATGGGAGAAGATATTTGCAAATGACACTACAGATAAAGGGCTGGTATCCAAGATCTACATGATCTATAAAAAACTTCCCAAACTTCTCAAACTCAACACCCAAAAAACAAATAATCAAGTCAAAAAATGGGCAGAAGACCTGAACAGACACTTCTCCAAAGAAGACAGACAAATGGTTAACAGACACATGAAAAAATGTTCATCATCATTAGCCATCAGGGAAATTCAAATCAAAACCACCTTACACCAGTTAGAATGGCAAAAATTGACAAGGCAAGAAACAACAAATGTTGGAGAGGTTGTGGAGAAAGGGGAACCCTCTTACACTGTTGGTGGGAATGCAAGTTGGTACAGCCACTTTGGAAAACAGTGTGGAGGTGCCTCAAAAAATTAAAAATAGAGCTACCCTATGACCAAGCAATTGCACTACTGGATATTTATCCCAAAGACACAGATGTAGTGAAAAGAAGGGCCATATGGACCCCAATGTTCATAGCAGCAATGTCTGCAATAGCCAAACTGTGGAAAGAGCCAAGATGCCTTTCAATGGATGAATGGATAAAGAAGATGTGGTCCATATATACAATGGAATATTACTCAGCCATCAGAAAGGATGAATACCCAACTTTTACATCAACATGGATGGGACTGGAGGAGATTATGCTAAGTGAAATAAGTCAAGCAGAGAAAGTCAATTATATGGTTTCACTTATTTGTGGAACATAAGGAATAGCATGGAGGACATTAGGAGAAGGAAAGGGAAAATGAAGGGGGAGAATTAGAGGGAGAGATGAATCTTGAGAGACTGTGGACTCTGAGAAACAAACTGAGGGTTTTAGAGGGGAGGGGGTGGGGGGGATGGGTTAGCCCAGTGATGGGTATTAAGGAGGGCATGTACTGCATGGAGCACTGGGTGTTATATGAGAACAATGAATCGTGGATCACCACATCAAAGACTAATGATGTATTGTATGGTGACTAACGTAACATAATAAAATAAAATAAAAAAAAAAACCCATTCTACTTCTAACTTGCTGTGTTTTGTACATGGAGGTATCTGGGCAAATAGCCAGTTTTATTTTCAGATCACCATGGTAGATGTGAGTAGCTCAGTAATAAGGCTGCGTGGCTGAAATTCAAATAGGAAACACAGCCACTTCATATGAAAAATGTCAAATAACAGAGTTAAACATGATGTTTTTCCTACAGTGTCATTCTGAATGGAGAATTACAAAGTTGGATTTCAATGATGGGGCTTTTTTCGTTGGCTGTAGGTATAAGGTTATAGTATGAGAATGGCTGGTTTCAGCTTCTCCTTACACCTTAAACAGAGGGGTGGCAATTCCTTCCTGTTATAGTTTTCTCTGTGTGTGGCCCTGCTGAGCTGAAGGATGTGAGCTGTTGATTTTCACGTTAGTAGCTGCCAGGCCAAGTGACTATCTTGGGAGGCTTATATAGGAGTTCAGCTGCATGCAAGTCCGTTCACAAAACCCACAAATGACAGACAGGGCTTTCTAAACTTGTACCTCACAAAATTACGAAATAATATGTTCTTACCAGGTGCGAATATTAATACTGATAAAGGACCTATTTAAACAGCACATTAGTAGTTTCAAAGAGTTGTTTCGAATTTTGAATTTGTTCAGGGGGAGAATATAGAATGCGATTCTTTTCTCTTTTGGAAAGGTAGATTGTTACTAAATTAAAACCAATTCCTTAGCGATTATAAAATTGTTTTCTGGATAGCAGAAAAGATATATTTCTTTTAATCAGTAGAAGTAATTGGTGTCAGAAATGCAATGCTACCCTTTTCTTAAGATATTTGTTACTATAAAAGTAATAATTAACTATCACTGTAGAAAATTTAGAAAGGAGAAAACCTATACTCTATCACTTCAACATGCCTACTGTTAACAGTTTTGTTTTTTTTTTTAAAGATTTTATTTATTTATTTGACAGAGAGACACAGTGAGAGAGGGAACACAAGCAGGGGGAGTGGGAGAGGGAGAAGAAGGCTCCTCACGGAGCAGGGAGCCCAATGCAGGGCTTGATCCCAGGACTCTGGGATCACAACCCCGAGCCGAAAGCAGACGCTTAACGACTGAGCCTCCCAGGCGCCCCCTGTTAACAGTTTTTAAATTATTTTTACATAAGACATACAGCATTCACAGAGTAATTTTTTGTTCCTTTCATTTTCTCTGGCAAATCTTTTTTTTTAAATCCCTGAATATTCACTAGTTTGCATTATTCAAGAAAGGGATTAATCCATTCATTAACATTGATTACTCCATGTTCTAAATAAATGCCACAGATTTTGAAAAAAATTACAAATTCTAATACCTGAGTTAAAAAACAAAAAAATGGATTAAACTGGCGTTATACATCTCTCTCTGTCCCTCACTCTCTCCCTCCCTCTTTAGCTCTCTCTTTCTTGAATTTGGGAGGTTAGACTGGGGTTTTTATTTTTTATTGGACTTTATTATTACGTAGGATTCCAGTCTCACACAATAGGTAATTAACAACCAAATGGAACTGCGCCCTTTTGGTCCACTGATATTTCAGAGGCGAGAAGGACTGGTCAGTTTTTGCTACCCCTTTGGCCTGGCTGAGTCATCCATCCGGATCAGTAGTAACCAGGAGGAAGAACTTCCTTCCATTATGAAGCACCTGTGGCTGATGTTGCCAGGATCCTAAGTCTCCGACGAAATAAGTACGACTAGGACTAGGCTGGTTGAAGTGTGCAAGAGCCCTGCCTGCTGTGCCTGAGGATCTTACCATCCCCCTCTCTCCATGGAACTGTGCCCTCCAAAACTCCACTCTTTCATGAATTTTAGGAAGACTTTTCTGTAATCACCCCAACCTCACCGACACCATCCTGCTCTGAGGTGGTGCCAAGCACGGTGCGTCTCCTTGAAAAATGAAATTTTGAAAACAAACACATGAAAATAAAATTATTATAAATTACAAATATTTCACACATATATAAAAGTATAGAGAGCAATACCATAGCCAGTCCTATTTAATATTCTTGCTTTAGATCTCTCTTTCTAAAAAGAAATAAAAGGTAGCAGTAAATAGCTAAGGACCCCCTATTTCATCTCTTCCCTCCAACCAGGGAGCCACTATCCTAGAGACCCTGTGCATCATTTCTATGGACGTTTAACACTTTTTTTTTTTTTTTAAATCACGTAAGTTGTATCCATATAGGTTATTATTGTGTTGTAAATGTCCAGGATGTTTATACTAGCTAGTATATACTAGCTTTTTCAGTCCAATTTTTATTTTTGAGATTTACCTGTCTCTTGGTCTAGATAATCTATTTTAATTCAGGTACAATATCTCACTGTATGAATATACTAGTTTATTATTTTATTTATTTATTTATTTATTTAAAAGATTTTATTTATTTATTTGACAGAGACAGATATAGCGAGAGAGGGAACACCAGCAGGGGGAGTGGGAGAGGGAGAAGCAGGCTTCCCGCGGAGGGGGGAGCCCGATATGGGGCTCGATCCCAGGACCCTGGGACCATGACCTGAGCCGAAGGCAGGCGCTTAACGACTGAGCCACCCAGGCGCCCCAGAATATACTAGTTTTTTGATTCATTCTCTTAGTGCTGGGAGTTTGGTTGCCTCTCTTTTTACGTGAATACACACAAAGCTGTCGTGAATATCCTTGTGGTATGTGTCTCCTGACACATGTGTGGTTGGAGTTGCTGGGCTTTAAGGTGGGGAGACCTTTAACTTGACTAGATTTTGCCAAATTGTTCTTTAAATCGGGGGCAGAGGCATGCCTGGGTGGCTCAGTCAGTTAAGTGTTTGTCTCCGGCTCAGTTCATGATCCCAGGGTCCTGGGATTGAGCTCCACATTGGGCTCCCTGCTCAGCAGGGAGTCTGCTTCTCCCTCTGCCTGCCGCTCCCCCTGCTTGTGCTCTCGCTCTCTTTCTCTGACAAATAAATAAATAAATAAAATCTTAAAAAAAATAAAGGGGGGTAGAAATTGTACTTCCACCAGCAATGTGTAACCTCACCAACACCTAGTTATTACTAGACTTCCAAACTGTTGCTTGTATGATAGGTTTGAAATGGCTTCCATGGTCTCATTTGTATTTCTCTAAATATTCCTCTAGTCAAGTGGGTCTTTTCATGAGCTTTTGACCATCTGAGTTTCCTTTTCTGTGAACTGCTTGTTCACATCATTGTTCATTTTCTTCTACATTGTTTCTTGTATATCTGTAGGAATTTTAAAATGTGTATGATTTCTACTATTCTTTTCTTTGTTATAGTCATCAAATATATCTTTCCTAGGTCTGTGGCTTTTCTTTCTTTTCTTTTTTTTTAAGTTTATTTTTATTATGGTATCAAGGAGACACAACTAATGCACTTATTTTGCTGACATAATCCTAAAAATTAAAGAGATTTTTTTTTCTGATGAAGCTTGGCTTTCAGAACCTAAAATGAAAGATGCTAAAATTATATAAGACTTGTAGACCTCCTGTGCTGTTTCCTACTACTTCTGATAGCTTTAAATTAGTTTGTTTTAAAAGAGAATTTAGTTGGGATAATGCTTTAGTCACCCACTTCTTCAGGTCATTGAGGAGAGAAATTTTACCAAAAAAAAAAAGAAGAGCTATGGGAATGGGGATTGGATTTTCTTTATCCAAAACAGCCTGAGTCCTGCAAAAATGTTTTTGGTTAAAAAGACACCTATGTTCTAAAGCCAGAAGAAATCATTTAACTGGAAGATAAGCCTCTTTCCTAAGAGACAAAGCAAGCATTTCTTCTCTACAGAGCCCCACGTAATCTGCACATAATGGACCAAGGTTTTGGTTCATGGAAAATAATAGCATGATCAGAAAGTGGCTCAGCATTTGCAGCTCTTCTCAGTAACAATAATTTTTCTCAAAAATAGCAATAAGTTTTTTTTAAGAAAATCCTGAGCATAGTTGGACATTGTTTTAATTCTCAATAAAAATTATATTCAATTAATCTGTTTGACTTATTTTATTTTAGCCTATACATTGAAATTGCCTCAGTCACATATATAGCCATCATCACCATGTGTTGGGAGCAATACATAGCAGAAAACACACACACACACACACATACACACACACACATACACAAGCACATTTAACTCCAGTGCTGACCTGTAAAAAACAGTGACAGCCAGTTGCCCCCATTTTTAAAAAATTCTTACATATATAAGGAAGAAATGAACTGTGGGAGCTAGTCTTGTTTTCTATTTTAACATTTACTCTGCATTCTAATATTTTTTTTTTTAAAGATTTTATTTATTTATTTGAGAGAGAGAGAATGAGAGACAGAGAGCATGATAGGGAGGAGGGTCAGAGGGAGAAGCAGACTCCCTGCCGAGCAGGGAGCCGGATGCGGGACTCGATCCTGTGACTCCAGGATCATGACCTGAGCCAAAGGCAGTCATTTAACCAACTGAGCCACCCAGGCGCCCTCTGCATTATAATATTTTATGTGTTGTTCACAATGCACTGCTATAATGAGTCTGTGGCTTATCTCTTTTTAAAAAAAATAGTGTCTTATGTAGAAGTCTTTGATTTTAATGTAGTCATTAAATATTTTACCTTATGATTTACTGTTTTTTGTGTGTGTCTGTGATTTAAGAGATCCTTTTTTTTTTCTGATGTCATAAAGATTTTATCTTATCTATTGATCTAGAAGTCTTAAAATTTATTTTTTCACATTTGGGAATTTTATCCATTTGGCAATTTTTGCTTAATATATCTTGAGGCTATGTCATTAGTGGTACAGAGGCTCAGAATTATGACATAATCCTGGTAAGTTTTTCCTTTTATTATTATGTCATTACCATTTTTATTTATAATAATCATGTTTTTATCCTATAATTATTTTGTCTGATATTAATGGAACTACAATAGCCTCTTTTTTTTTTAAAGATTTTATTTATTTATCTGATACACAGAGAGAAAGAGAGAGCACAGGCAGGGGGAGGGGCAGGCAGAGGGAGAGGGAGAAGCAGACTCCCCGCTGAGCTGGGAGCCCGATGCAGGGCTCGATTCCAGGACCCTGAGATTATGACCTGAGCCGAAGGCAGACGCTTAACCGAATGAGCCATCAGGCGCCCCACAATAGCCTCTTTTTTTTCCCCCTAATTTTTATTGTTATGTTAATCACCATATATTACATCATTAGTTTTTGATGTAGTGTTCCATGATTCATTGTTTGTGCATAACACCCAGTGCTCCATGCACAGTGTGCCCTCTTTAATACCCATCACCAGGCTAACCCATCCTCCCACCCCCCTCCCCTGTAGAACCCTCAGTGTGTTTCTCAGAGTCCATCTTCTCTCATGGTTTGTCTCCCCCTCCGATTTCCCCCCCTTCATTCTTCCCTTCCTGCTATCTTCTTCTTCTTTTTTTTTTTTTCTTAACATATATTGTATTATTTGTTTCAGAGGTACAGGTCTGTGATTCAACAGTCTTGCACAATTCACAGCACTCACCATAGCATATACCCTCCCCAGTGTCTATCACCCAGCCACCCCATCCCTCCCACCACCCCCCACTCCAGCAATACTCAGTTTGTTTCCTGAGATTAAGAATTCCTCATATCAATGAGGTCATATGATACATGTCTTTCTCTGACTGGCTAATTTTGCTCAGCATAACACCCTCCAGTTCCATCCACGTCGTTGCAAATGGCAAGATCTCATTCCTTTTGATGGCTGTCTAATATTCCATTGTATATATATAACACATCTTCTTTATCCATTCATCTGTTGATGGACATTTTGGCTCTTTCCACAGTGTGGCTCACAATAGCCTCTTTTAATCAGTATTTGAAAAATGTTGATTATATTTTTCTATCCCTTTAAGTTAAAACTTGTGTCTTCATGTTTTTTGAGTATATTTCATAAATAAATTATTAAAAATCTCTTAGAACCTTAAAATTGCTCATTTAACCTGTTTATATTTATTGGATTGCTGGAATAGTTAGATTTATATCCATTGTACTGTGTTGTATATTTACTGTGCCTTTTCTTTGCTGCATCCTCTGCCCCCTTCCTTTTATTTTTCTATAGACTGAATAAGGTTCCCCTTCTACTCATTTTATTGTTATAGAATATATTATTTTTGTAAGTTACAGATATTAACTTAAACATTTGTAAATATATTGACTAAATATTGACTAAATATTTGACTAAATATTGACTAAAAATCTGAAGCCAGTCAGTATCTTTGCCTACTTTCTGCCTAAAACAAATGCTTTAACTCCTTTTACTCTTATTAATTTCCCCATCTTTCAATATTATTATTGCTTACTATTTTATTCCCACCTTGTTTTTAAGACTCCACTGCCTTGATAATCATCCTTTATTTTTCATTCATTCATTTATTTATTTTTGACAGGTAGATGCTTCCTTAGGTTTATGCACAAGTTTCCCAATTTTTTCTTTGCTCATTATTCCTTTGGGTTCAATCTCCTTCTTCCCTAAGAATATTCTTTAATTCAGGGACCCTGGTGGCTCAGTCGTAAAGTGTCTGCCTTCGGCTCAGGTCATCGGGCTCCCTGCTCAGCGGGAAGCCTGCTTCTCCCTCTCCCACTCCCCCTGCTTATGTTCCTTCTCTCGCTGTGTCTCTCTCTGTCAAATAAATAAATAAAATCTTAAAAAAAGAGAATATTCTTTAATTTTACTTTCATTAAGGGTTCTGGAAAAGTCTGGAAAATTCTCGGACATTATGCTTTCAAATATTGCTGCCTATACATTTCCCTGATCTCTCTTTCTGAAATGCCTATTTGATAAATGCTTGGCCTTCTCATTTCATTCTTCTTGTCTCTTAATGGTATTTTTGTATATTTAGCTTTTTAATCTTTCTCTAATGCATCTTGTGCAATTGCCTTAAAATCTATCAGTTCACCAAGTCTCTTTCTAATTAGGTGTAATCTGCTTAAGCTTTACATTTCAAGACCGTATTTTTTATTTCTAAATATTCATTTGGTTCTTTTTCAAACCAGTTTACTTTTTTCTCATTACATCTTATTTTTTCTTTGTGGTTCCCTGCCCCCTTTCTTTTAGCTCTTTAATTATTTCAAACTCATTAATTTCATAGTCTCCTTTAGATTTTCTGTTATATCAGCTTCTTCGAATGCAAACCTCCAGTTCTTTGTTTTTAATCATTCTGATTCATGAGGGAGTATTCTTTATATGTTTTTTGATTTTTGTGTGTGAGCTAACTTTAGCGGGGTTTGTTTTCTCTGGGGTATCCTGTCTAGCCTGGGTTGTGGAAGCACATCCCCCCAGGGTTGTTCTGCATGTTTCTTCTGCCAGGTGCTTCACAGGTATCCATGCCTGATTTTCATGTTAAATTCTCAGCCTTGGGATTCTCATATCATGTGAGTAGTGTGAACCTGGACTCTAAACCCTTATGTGGAAAGGCTTAAAGTTTTGATTTCTCATGCAAGACATTTTTTTCTCCTCTACTCAGAACTTTGGGCAGTGACACGTTTCCTTGATGATCAGTGATGCAATGGGTATTTCTCTAGTCCCCTTTTTCACTGATAATGAGGTCCTTTGAGGGTCCTAGCTGCATGGAGTGGTCTCAGTTCCAACTCCCTTCTTCCAGGGAGCATAAATCTGCTGTCTTTCCTGCATGGGCCTTCAAATCCAAGCCCTTAAGCATTAGTACCTTTACTGGGTATTATAACTCTTCCTCCTCTCATCCTTACCTGCAAAAACATGCTCCCATTTCTTTCTTCTGACTTTTTTTGTCTCTTCATTCTCTGAGCCTTAATTTGTACTAATACTTCTTTTGATAATACATCTTATGGTCTCAAGTCCCTTCACAGTCTAGACCTCACAATTGTTAGCCTGCTGAGCACATTACCCATGTTTTAGTCTTTTTCAGGGTTAATATAAAACCTACTAAGCTTCCTGCAACAAATACTTGTTCACTGATCCACAAACTCACCAGTCTGGGCAATTGCTGTGTGTGTATCTTCATATAAAGTATATAAGTTGTTTTCCATTAAACTGATAAAGTTGGGGGTGTTCTAAACCTCAGATCCTATTGCAATGTTGTGGAGAGATCACTGGACAAGGAGTTGGAAGGCCAGGGTTTTAGATGAATCTATTATTGAAAAATTGTGTGTCTTCAGACAAATAATTCTATCTTTCTGGACTTCATGTTTTTTGTCTATGAAATGAAGATAGTATATCTGCTCTGCCTAAGACCCCACAGGATTGAGATGTGGATTAAATGAGAAATGCCATGTGCAAAATTGGTATAAACTTTAAAAATCTATCCATGGGTGTTATTGATATTGTGCTGTTGTTTGTGGGTCAGGACATGGTAAACCACAGAGGCAGTGATAAGATTTCCTGATTCCTCCCGAGAAATATTGCTTATTCTAGCATTATCTTATTTCTGGCTGTGCTGCATAAATATTATTTTCACTTGTCAAAATTTCTTTAATGGTTAATATGCTGACCAAAGGTGTCTTATTGTTATTTTAGATGGCTTAGAAAAAGCTTCATTTTTGGTTGTTTAATGCAAAGAATTGATTGCATCAAATGTCATCATCCCTTTTAACAAGATTGGTCCAGTTTTTTTTTTTTTAAGCCGATACAGTATTTGCCACCATGATGCTTTTCTAGGCAGAAATGAGGCTCACTCACATCCGGTCTCTACATCCTTTTCTTCTCCCTTACCAATGTACATCCAGATCCCCTGTGTAGATTTACAGTGGGCCTCCTGCCACACACAAGATACATTTACATCAGTTAAACAAATACTGGTTCCTAAGGGTTGTGTGTAAAGCAAACTGTTGTAAATAGGATATCATTTTCTCACTTTAAACAACACATTTCCCCCCTTTGATTATGATCTGCGTTCAATCAGCATTGATTTAATATCTATTTCTCCATCAAATCTTGTCTCTAGTAGACTAAATATACACTATTGAGGAGTCCTGGTGATTCCTTATATTCAATGAAGAATCTTTGCTGGTAAATAATTCTATCTATCTGTAGCACGTTCTTGTAGTGGGTTTTCACATAAGAAGTAGGAGTGGGGATGCCTGGGTAGTTCAGTTGGTTGAGTGTCGGACTCTTGGTTTTAGCTCAGGTCATGATCTTGGGGTGCTGGGATCAAGCCCCACACCAGACCCCCTGCTCAGTGGGGAGTCTGCTTGGTATTCTCTCCCTCCCTCTGCCCATCCCCTCCTCCCCGTGCTTGCACGTGCTCTCTCTCTCTCTCAAAATAAATAAATAAATCTTTAAAAAATTGTATGAGTGGGTATGTAATATTTTTTTTCTCCCTGTTTCACTTTTGAATCACTACCTCCTTAAACTGGGGATAACACATATTGAGCCCAGATTCTCTCTCCAATGTCGGCAGAGAATGCCATGGAGTCTGCCTGCCACAGAATAAACAGTTGTGAATGTTACCTCAGCCTGACCAGTGGGTAATCGAAGTCATAGAAATGATAGGCCCTCTCTGGAGAACAGAATGATTATCTGAATCATTTCCAGAGCCTCTGAAGTGGCACTTCCTGTTGTTAGAAGTCTATTATGCTGAGGTAAGATTTTAGCTGGTGACCCCTGTGGAAGAGACACAGGGACTAGAAAGCATGCTCCCAGGTGCTGAAACTGGAAGAAATAATTGGATCCAGCACTCTCAGTTCATGGACAAAGAAAGTGAAACCCAAAAGATGTGCCCAGGGTCACACTGCTTGTGAGAGGCAGTAGTTCCAAGACTCCAGAGGTCTGCCTTTGGTTCTCTGGGTTTGGTTTTATTTTATTAAGTTTTAGTGGTTTACCATTTCACAGAAGTAATAGGGCTTTAGCCTCTGAAGTCAGATTGATCTGTGTTAGAGTCTCCACCCCGCCTATTACACTTTTATAGTCTTTCTGAGCCTTGGTTTCTTCATCTAAAAAATGGGGATGATAATGTCCACTTTGTAGGATTATTGCCTCTCTTGCAAATCAAGTGTTTTATTTTTTAAAGGATTCTGGTAACCAATAATCTGGTTCTTGTGTTATTAGGAGGAAATCTCCAGCCTCTGCTGGCTCTGAGGACCAGCGGGAAGAGGTTCTGTGTTCTTCACCATTATTTCAAGGGCAACTTCAGTTGTCTCCAAAGAGAAAGAACCGGGCCAGTACAGGAAGTGAGTCACTCAAGCAGAAGCTCTGGGCTGGAGGTGGGGGTGAAGGGGGGTAAAAAGGTAGGGGACACCTTACCTAAGCTCAGCCTCCACTGAGCAAGGCAAGGAGGTGATGGTTCTGAAATGCACATGTAGTTTGGGGGACTAGAAGATGACTAATTCAAGGTCCAGTTCTTTCTTGGGAAGTGTGACATCATGGCTCTGCTGAGGATTTGTGGAGGCCAAGTTTAAATAAAGGTGGTATTGGATGGGACACTGGCCCTGGGTGTGTATGTGTGCATGGCATCTCACGTTTGTCACCAAGCTAAAACTACACCAACACTTGTGCAAATACTTTTCCTAGGAGAAGGGGGTGACAGCAATCACCTGGCTTGGCCTGCCGGCAGTGAGAGAGAGAGTTGCCTCGAACATCTGCGAGCCTGCAGTTTGGCAGAGAAAGCAGTGATAAAAAAAATAAGTCAGAAGGGAGGCTGAGTAAGACTTTCTCTTCTTACTGGTGAGGACTGAGGTTCAGCAGCAGAATGGTGTGGAAAAGAGCTGGCTGCCTAGGCCCTGGGTCCTCCTTGTCCTGTGGATAAACAGATGACCTCAGCTTCTTGTCTTATTGAAACAGCCCCTTCCCTGCTGTCACCAGAAAATGAAGGGGAAAAAAATGGAAGAGGGGAAAAGTACTGGCTTAGAGAAGTAATGGAAAAAAACAAGAAATGGAGGGCAGAAAAATAAAGTGAGAAAATCAAGCCCTTAGGAGCTTTAGCATTTTGTGCAGTTATCCACCCTGGAGTTGAATTGAATTGAATATGATCCATGAAATGCATCTTTAAATTAATAATGTGCTGCTGAAGTTATAATTTTTCAAGCTGGTAAGAACCATGGCAATCATCTGTGGCAACCTTTCTGTCTTGTAGATGAGGCATCTCAGGCCCCCAAAAGCAAGGGGACCTGTGTGAGCTGAGGCACACACAGCTAGAGAGGGTGTGAAACCACTACCCAGCTCTACTCCTCCACTTGGCTTTGTTTTGGTTCCAGGCGTGCAAAACTCATCTGGTTTCTCTCTTCTCTGCACTGCGGCCCACCCCTGCCAACTCTTTCACCACCAGCGGGGAGCGGCTCCTGTCTGCCAAGAGAAAGCGGGACCGCCAATGTCAGGTGTGAAGCCAAGGAGAGAGGGGCACTCTCTCCCCAGTCCCATTAGAGCTATGCTCATCTCAAACAAGATTTGGGTTATATGGTTCAATACCAGCCAGGAAATAGCAACAACGGTCCCTGATTCTATAGCTATGAAATGTTTTTTATTTTCTCTTGCACATTTTTTCTGACTTGCTTTTCTGTTTCCACCCTCTCTCTGTGTTTCCCTGATTTATCCCACTCCCTGTTGTCGGAACCTTCCGTCACTCCTCTGGTCACAACGCCTCTGCCCCGAAACCTTTGGTGGCTCCCACTGATTGTGGCTTAAAGCCTAATTTCTTTAGTGCTGCATTCAAGATCCAGGAGAGATGAGTTTTACTCATCTTAGAGTCAGAATTTGTGGCTGAGCTCCAAACAAATTTTGGTGAGGATCACTTTATAGTTTATTTAAAAAAATCCAAAAAAGCCAGCACTGAAACCTTTGCTTTAATATTAAAAGTGAAGTTAAAATGGACCACCCAGAGTGATGTGTTGCAGTCATATCCCGAGTTACACATTTACAGTGGATATTATCCTACTTTTTGACTAGAAATTGGCCCTGCATGCAAGCTGAGCTGTGAGATTAAGCGGGCAAATTTACTTCATTTTCTAATGACAGTGGTTTCCCTTTTGTTTTTTTTCTCTTTCTTTCCTTCTTTCTTTGGTCTTATGCTAGGAGACTCAATGTTCCATGTTTTAAGGGAAAAAATCACCTTGAAAGTCCAAATAGGGGGCGCCTGGGTGGCTCAGTTGGTTAAGCGACTGCCTTCGGCTCAGGTCATGATCCTGGAGTCCCAGGATCGAGTCCCGCATCGGGCTCCCTGCTCGGCAGGGAGTCTGCTTTTCCCTCTGACCCTCCTCCCTCTCATGCTGTCTCTCATTCTCTCTGTCTCAAATAAATAAATAAAATCTTTAAAAAAAAAAAAAAAGAAAGTCCAAATAGTTTCTTGTGTATAAATTAGGCCTCTTGGCTTGGTACATTCGGGGTCATTAGATAATGGCTCTGTGATGATGCCTCTCACAAGCGGCTTCTGAAAATTGGTGACAAATTGAATAATGCAGAACTGAGAAAGAGCCAACTGTCTGTTTATGTGTGGGATGTACCTTTTACTTTCAGGTCCGAGATACTGGTAAAGGTTTTGATTAGGGGGAATGAAGTGTCTCTTCCCTTCTCACTGCCCAGCAAATGCCCCCACATGACTTTTAAAGAGGAAGTACTTAGAAAGAATGTAATTTTAAGGAAAAGTGCCTTAGAATGAATGTAATTTCTTTCCCTCTCCTTTTTTTGTTGACTTAATTTTCTTTTTTACTCTCTCATTCAACATTTCCTTAATATGCTCTAGTCCATCAACAATATTAAACTTTAGAATTCTCTTAAACTGAAAATTGCCTTTCAAATTACTTTTCTTCCTTTCAAATCCCCCGTTCTGTTTTGCTTAATAAATATCCCTTCTGCTGTCAGTCTCCCATTACAGCTTATTAGTCTTCTTATACTATGTTCTTGCTTTGGGGCAATCAAATAATCTCAGCCTTTGCTGAAAAGAATGAGTTCCTGTAGGCAGTGGAAATATACTTTAAATTTCTAGAATACAAATTTATTAAATCTATAGATGCAATGTATATCACTGAGAGTTTAGGGCAAATCTATCTTCCAGAAACCATACACAGGAACCTTGAGGATCTAGGTTTCTGTTTCTATAAGTAATAACTTGCATTAATTGGTTAGTTCAGCCCAAAATATTGTTTACTTGACAATTACACGAGAATTCAAATCACTTCACTGATTATAAAAACGAAAGCAAAACAACCAATCCTTGGGGTGCCTGGGTGGCTCAGTTGGTTAAGCGTCTGCCTTCAGCTCAGGTCTTGATGCCAGGGTCTTGGGATTGAGCACCACATCAGGCTCCCTGCTCAGCCGGGAGCTTGTTTCTCCCTCTCCCTCTGCCACTTCCCCTGCTTGTGTTCTCTTTCTCACTGTCAAATAAATAAATAAAATCTTAAAAAAAACAAACAAACCAATCCTTTTTTTTTTTTTTAAACAATCAATCTTGGGTGCAATCCTAGGATCCCCATACCATGAGCAATGGGGACTTGGTATTGTTTTCATTTTAGTAACAATATTCTCAACAGTGGTTCCTATTTTTACTAACAGCCCCTGGTCTGTGTTTTTTTCCCATTGTAGCTTCAGTGTTTAGCATACTTGTTGAATAAGTGAATAACTAACTAACAAAGAACCACTATTTTTCTCTTGCTTAGATGGAATGACTAAGGCTTAGAAAAGATATGAGTTGCCCAAAGTCCCATACCAAATCTTTGGACCCCTGAGTCTAATCCTCTGAAAGCCAATGAAGGTAGACCTGCAAAATCATTCTTATTATCTATCTGCTCATATGAGATGCATTAAGATTGGTCTCTTTCAGAGAGAATTTTAAAACTGTGGTTGGGCAGTATGAGTGGTGAGGATTTTGGTGGTAGGTGGCATAGCATTTGAATCTCAACCTTAACCCTCTTTGGCTGTAAAGACTTGAGCAAGTCATTTAAATTTGGTAATCATTATATGTAGATTTGGGATAATCATACCTATTTCATAAGATTAAATGAGTAAATGTGAGCTATTCTGTTTAGAAGTTATTATGATGTAGCTATCTTGTTATCCTTGACTTTGAGAAGAACACTCAATAATTGGCCATATTGGAATCACATATGCAAAGAGATAACATCACTATGCTCAATAGACAAGTTCTCCCCAGATTCTTAAATTACTGCAATGACACCATAGTATTTATTTATAACTATAACTTGGGGGCAGAGGGGAAGAACATGGAATAGTCACTAAGATAGTATTGAAACAGAAAAGTTTTGTTTCTCTTTTGACAGCTAAGTTCTATAGAGGCATATTTTAGTTGTCTATATTAGGAATTTATTTCTGGCACAACAGTCTATACTCATTCAGATATTTTTTCCCTCTGTATTCTGATGCTGGAATAGAAAGTGTGTCAAAAGGCTGTGTGACTAGGAATGAATTTAAAATGAATCCCAAACTGTCTGTGTAGTTTGTGCCTGCTTGGAACCAGGGTAACCAGTCAGGTCAAGGGGAGAATAAAAATAGTTAAAATGGTTATTTGGCCTCTTTCAGAGGTAATTGTATGATTAAAAAAAAAAATCTTTTAAGAGTTGACTCCTTCGGCATTTTGTGGATGAGTCATAGTCACCCATGAATGTTTTCTGTATTGAGAGTGATGAATGGATACAGTTTCAGATGTCAGGGTCCATACAAGGAGATTACTGAGAAGGATAAACCAGACCCCAGTGCTCTCAGAGCAAGGTCAGATCATGGTAACTTCTGAAGCAGAATAAACAGAACCAGCACAGAGTACAAGAGATTTGCCCCTTACAGAAATAACCTAACCTAACCTTATAGAAAAAACCTAAGGCAGTTTATTCGTGACTGGTGGTTAAACTGGGACATCTACCAGAACTCTCTAAAGGAAACTCGCATGTAACTAATAGGAGATAGGCTATGAATTAACAAGCTATAACATGTCTGACAGAAGATGAGGACTACACAGAGACCAGATAAAGTCTCTGTCTTCTACTGAAAGTATTTGCCGAAGTTTCTCCAGCACTAGGGAAAGTGGAAACAAGACCCTTTTGTGAAGGTCAACTTGAAGGGCACAACTGTTCCAGTAATCTGAAAGGTGTTCTTGAGTGGAATCTGAAAGAATTCTGCCTCTGTTGCAGCCTGGATGGCACATTTCATGAGACTTTCTAATGCCATTGATCCTTATCTTGTGCATACAGCTTATCTTTGATCACTCATTTGGTTTTCTTGCTATCCTAATACCAGGAAGGGAATGACCTGGGCAACACTCTACAACTTCCCCCCATTGCATGTGACTATCTTGCATCTAGTTTACAAACCAGCCTCTTGGGATTTAAGGGGCATAGCTTGATTTTGCAGAGCTAGATGACTTTTGAGAGAACTGATAAAATTGAGTTTCTCAATATGCCTGGTCAGACTGTGAGAAAATTATGAGCCTATGAAGCCCTCCCTTAGAAGCCAGTTCTTGGATTTCTTTGCCCTCTTCTCTGCTTCTATTTTCAATATGCTCTTTACTCAAACACCACCTGTTTTTTTGTCTTAAAATGACTCACCAGAAGGAATTTAAACAGAAAGTGTGAATTCCATTGATTTTCTAAAAACAAAAAACCTATCATTGTAAACTTTATGTACACTACACTAAGCACACCATGCTGATCAATTCAGGCAAAACACCTTATCCCTAAAGAAGAAATGGTGTGGGAGTTGTCTTTTTTCACTTTCTTGGCTATTACCAATATTGCTTAACTCCATCTAATTACCCAATTGTCTGGTCTCTGGGATTATGAATCTAATAACCTGCCACTTACAATGAATTTTGGATTAACTTTGCTCTATTATCAAATGATGGGAGCCATGGGCCCTGTCCTCTTTCCTCTTGGGCACACTGTTCTCTGTGATAATTTCTACTTGAGCAATGGCAATGATTGTGTATATATCCTCTAGACTAGGAAGTATGTCAATCTCCTCCATAAACAGGTCTTAATAAGATAGATGGACCAGTATAGTGTGGGAGATGATAAGTTGTGGGTATTCTAAATAAGGCTTTGGAATGAACTTCTGGGCGGTGGAAGTAGTCATTTCCATCCATCCTTAGGGAGTTATGTAATGAATGGGGGGGGGCAGGGATGGTGGAGAGTGGGAAAATGCTGTGTTAGAAAGCATTAGAAAGAAACCCTTAGAAAACATCAGCTTGGTGTGGAGGGAATAGCATGAGATTGGGAATCAGGGAATCTAGCCACAACGTTGGTTTTTACTGTGCAACCTTGAGCAAGTGGCATTACCTCTTTGGCTCTCAGTTTCCATTCTGTAAAATGAGTATGTTAATTTAGATGATTTCTATTGGATGTATATTGAATAAGAAGTGGAGGAAAGGTGGCCAGAGAAAAATAAGTGGGGAATAACCAATCTCAGAACCTAAATATGCACATACTAAGTAGACTATGAAATAAAATTTAAAACTAAGTAGACTATGAAATAAAATTTAAGATCACAAGCCTGGATAAATTATTAGGAGTGTGCAGATGGGTAAAAAATTCAAACCTGTTACAAAGAGGTCTGGTGCTCTGGGATCTGAAATCCTATCTGATGTGCTATGTGGGCAAGCAACTTCATTTTTCTGAAGGATTCCCCATCTAGAAAATAGAGAGGCTGTGATCATTTATATGCAAGCATGAACAGCATATTATTTACAGAACCACCAGGGATTAAGATGCCTTCTGTTCAGGCTGTGCCTCTATAATCTCTGGCAGTTTGAAATGAGGAGGCAGGGGAGGGCATGTGAGGCGGGGGAAGAATTCATACCCATGTGTTTGGTATGATGTTTTTCTGTGTTTCTGAGAGAATGCTCTCATGTAGAAGCAGCCCAGGATGTGATCTATCATCTGGTTGTAATGAAGGAACTATATCTTAATAGTGAGCAATGGGAAACTTGGAACTTCATAAATACTTAATAATCACATTGTGTGTTACATTGGATTATGTTCAGATGATGAATAAAATTCCCGAAGGCAGCACAGAGCAGGACAAAATGCCATGAGCTAAGAGGATGGACTAGGCTCTAGTCTTTGTCCTGCCACTAATTTGCTGCTGACCTTGGGCAAGTCACTTGATATCTTTGGGTTTTAATTACTTCAATTGTAAAATACAGAAAAGGGGGAAGGCTGGGGTGATTTCTGAGGTTCCTTCTAACCCTGAAATTAGACTTTAATGATTCTGGTGTTGGTCATGAACCAACCCTGAATTCAGTGGTATTTCTAAAATATTCATAAAAACTCTGTTCAAACGGTAAACTTCAGGCTGAATAAATATATCCACCTAGCTGCATTCAAGTTTCTCCAGAGTCTTTCTGATATGACCTTCCACCATTCCCAGCCAGTTCTCTAACTAACCACATCAGCCTGCACCTATGTCATTTACATTCACATTTCCAGCATTTGCTTATGCTGTTCCCATTTCTACAATGGCCTTCCTTCTTATTTACCCAAATGAGAAAACATTGCATATCATTCAAAGTACAATTCCATTGTACTTCCTCTATGGATGTAAATCATTCCCTGGTCTGTCCTTGAGGTTTCCTCATAACATGTTATATCATATGTTGATGTGTTGCATACATGATTAATGGAGTTTACATCTGTCTGACTGTCAGATTGTTGCTGAAGGGAGGGATTGTGTCCCGTGCTTAGCTAGACCCATGCTTGTCACAAAGTAAAGGCATAATCCAATGTTTCACCAATGAACTGCAAAGACTTTCAGAATCACGACTCACTGATTTTGGGTCCTCATATGTCAACCTTTAGTCTGGGCTTTGCAATATGGCACATTAACCTATTGGGACACCTTGACCCTGCTGATGTTAGAGGGGGATTCTTGTAGAAGCTTCTGAGGGCCAGTTTGAAAACTATTGATCTCTGGCCTCATATTTTCCTTCTTAATAAAATTATGGGAAGCCCTGTACTGCTTCTGAGCTGTTGCAGACTTCACATGAGTGTGACTGGCTGGATTTCACCTGGGGGAGTACATCAAAAGTAAATTCTCTCCATATCAATTAGGGATTTAGGGACTATGAACAGCACATTACTTTGAGCACTCTTCCTCAGTGCAGGAGAAGCTGTTGACGTTTTGGGTATGATACTATTTTTATTGTGCTAGATTGTCCTGCTTAGTGCAGGATATTTAGCATTCCTTATATCCCCAGTGTTTGTGACAATAAAAAATACCCCTTAATGAGGTAGCACTGCCCCAGGTTGAGAACCATTGATTTAGAAGAAGGCCTCCCACATTATAAATATCATTTTCTCGACATGCATGTTTCAATCCAAGATCTTCTTAACCCATAAGACTTTGATTTAGCTGTCAACTTTGGTTTAGGACTGGGTATCAGCAACTTGAGAGTTTTGTTTTGTTTGAGAGTTATTTTTGACTGAGAAGGACTGAAAGGATGGAAAACCCATTTTTTTTTTGTATAGACTTTATAGTTTATAAGGAGTTTTAACAAATGCTATCTCATTGGCCCTTCTTGTGATATGAGGGGCATATTCTTTTACTTCAATTTTAAAGGTATGGAAACTGAGTCTTAAAGAAGTTGAATGGTGCTGGCTCAAGTTTCACAGCCATTTCAAAGCTGAGACTGCAAATCAGGTCTCAGCTGACTTCTAAACCATCCCACTCTCTACAAAATATCTAGAAAACCACAGAGGCAGAAGTAGACTTATGCATTCTACAATTGGTTTTGGTATTGGTGGGATATGTGGCTAGTTTAGCAAGTCAGAAACTAGAGCTAAAGAATAAAAGAATGTATATAAAATATGTAAAATAATACATATATTAAGTATATAACATATGTATATATTTACTGTATTATATAAGTTATTATTATATAATCACACACCTGTCAGAATGGCTGAAATCAACAACACAAGAAACAACAGGTGTTGGCAAGGATGTGGAGAAAGGGGACCCCCCCGCTTGCACTGTTGGTGGGAATGCAAACTGGTGCAGCCACTCTAGAAAACAGTACTGAGGTTCCTCAAAAAGTTAAAAAGAGAACTCCCCTACAATCCAGCAATCACACTACTAGGTATTTACCCAAAGAATACAAAAATACTAATTCAAAGGGATACACGCACCCCAATGTTTATAGCAGAATTATCTACAGTAGCCAAATTATGGAAACAGCTCAAGTGTCCATTGACTGATGAATGGGTAAAGAAGAGGTGGTATACACACACACACAATGGAATATTACTCAGCCATAAAAAGGAATGAAATCTTGCCATTTGCAACAACATGGGTGGAGTTAGAGTATTATGCTAAGTGAAATAAGACAGTCAGAGAAAGACAAATACCACATGATTTCACTCATATGTGGAATTCAAGAAACAAAACAGATGCGCAAAGGGAAGAGAGAGAGAGATGAGGGAGGGAGAGAGAGAGGCAAACCAAGAAACAGACTGTTACCTATAGGGAACCAACTGATGGTTACCAGAGGGGAGGTGGGTAGGGGGATGGGTGAAATAGGTGATGAGGATTAAGGAGTGCAGTTGTTGTGATGAACACTGGGTATTTTATGGAAGTGCTGAATCACTATATTGTACACCTGAAACTAATATTACACTGTATGTTAACTAACTAGAATCTAAATAAAAACTTTTAAAAGTTCCAAAAAATTAAAAAAGAATAAAATTATGTATATAAAATACATAAAATAATATTTATGTATTTATTATATTATATGTTATATAATCATATATTTATGTAGTAAAATATATGTACATACTAAGCTGTTGTCAGAGCATTCTCGGCTTATTAGACATGACATATTAAGTGCAGGATGTCCATGAACTGGTTTAGTACATGTTGAAATCTACAGTGAAATAGATGGGTACTGTGGTATATTGTATTTATGACTAATTTGGTAAGGTAGGTTTAATGAGAAGAAAATGAGTTTCACACATGATTTTGAACGTTTTAGTCTTTCTTTTGACTGAATCCCACCACCAGGAAATGACACTCTGGAACCTCTCTCTCTTCCTCTACTTTAAAAACTGTCTAGATTGTTACTCTGAGTCAAAAAGTTGGAGACAAAAGCCAGAAGATGCCATTGAATAATGAAGATGTGGTAGGGTGACTTCTGTGGCCTTAGAAGGTGCTGAATCCTGCACTAGCATCCATCCGTTTATGGCAATGCAAGCTGTCCATACGTTTTGGGAAAAACACAGCAGAATGGTCCTCAATGCATGTAGCAGCTTGCAAAGCACCAACACTCATTACTAAACCATTGAAACAATTGATCAATGGTATCAATCGCAAAAGGGCAAGAGCCAACTTGCAGAAAGACAATGACGATCACTATACAGCTTCATCAGATCCAGAGACTTGAAGTTCTATTTAATCTCTTGATTGCTCTTCTAGCCAGAAAATATAGGTAAAATGGAAATTCCCCCTGAGAGGAGCTTGTGTGTTAAGTAGCCTATAAATGACGCCCATCAGTTGTTTGAGAGACCAGTGCTTTTCAAAGAGGCAGTGTGCATGGTGGTTAAGAGCACAAAGCTATATCAATTTGGGCAGATTATTTAACTACTTTGGGACCCAGGTTTCTTATCTGTAAAATGGGTATACTAGCATTACCAACATTATAGGGTCATAGTAAATGTAAATAAGTCAATAATTGTTAGCTATGGTTATTAGTGCTGTTATTATTATTGTTGTTACTGAGTGAAGTACTAGCATGAAATATGAGCCTCCAATAAGTAATGGTGTAAAAATAAGAATCTTTTTTTTAAATAAGAGTCTTGATTTGTTTTTTATTATGTGAATTTGAATAATTCAAATCCTTGCCCTCATTTCATAGAACCATAGAATGTTAGAGCTTGCAGGATCTGAAATTATTTTATTCAAATCTCTTGTTCTAGAGATGAAGGTGATAAAGATAATGGCTAATTTAAGGGCTAATGTGTCCCTTAAATCCTTGCCCACATTCTCATAAGGATTCTGGGGTTTTGGTGCTTTTCTTCTGGCTCATAGTTCCATTCATGAAATTTCTACTTGTTGACTATCCTTGACTCAGAAGTTCTTCCACCTGGAGGTGCAAATGGAAATACTATGAAATCCAAATACATATACTTTCCTACTCCTAGTACCCCTGGTAAATTTTGGTGGCTAAACTCATTGACTAAATAGATTTTCACGACTAATGAAAAATGCCTGAGATTGAAAGATGCAAAGAGCAGTGGATTGAGAGAGAGGAGGCTCAAATCTTACTTCTGCCTTTGTTGTTAACTTGAGTGATTGTTCTCAGCCTCAATTTCTCTGTCAAATGAGAGAGTTGGGTTATATGATCATTACAAAACATTGGCACAATAATATATTGTATAAATATAACTCTAATGAACAATTAAGTCTTTATAATTATGAAGACCATTTCATCATCAGAATGTTCAAACACCTGGATGCAATTTTTAAAAATTTGCTAATTATTTAAAAAGCAAAGAAAAATAACAATTTAATACATGAACAGGCCATGGAAGCCAACTTGCTCATTTGTAGGAAAGTTTATTGGGTTGGAATATTTTGCCTTCAGCAAATGAGAATCAGTTAATTCTAGACATTTGTTTATTGATTTGCTAGAACAGAATGACCTATTTTTCTTTCATTTTTGTCAGTAAAGACCAGTTAAAACTCTCAAAGGAAGGCCCAATTATTCCTGGAAAAGGATATGCTGTGATCTTCCAGACCGTGATGTCACAGCTCTCTAATTAATGTATGTGCTTTAATTCTAAGCTAAGCTCCTTCTGAATTTAGGAACAATAGTAATTGCCTGCAACAATCATCAAGGCCAATCAAATACTTTCTCTAGGAAATAATAAATATCTCTTTAAAGTAAAAGTGGAAAATAGCATACAACTCTATTTAAGCTTTGACTTTATGGAGTTGCCTCATCACAGTGAAATGTGAGACCCTCGGGCTAATGTGTCCCTTGTTTCCTGGAGGAAGGCAGCAAGACCCAGTTCTCAGGAGCAGTCTGTCTTAGCCCACAACTACCTATGCTCCCAGAAGGGTTGTAAGTGTGGTTGTCAGGGTAAGATTTGATGTTCTGGGCTTGCCTCCTGTTTTATTTGCTAAAGGAAAATGCCACAGGGTATACTCACTTCTTGGCTAGATGAGTGTATGGCACGAACTGACCTGTAACAATGGCCTGAATTCAACAAATATTTATCAAGAATTCATGTGCCAGGCTATAGGAGTTCCAAACACCCATGACTACCAATATAGAGCAAGCCTCAGTTACTTTATTAAGCAAATGATTGCTTGCTACCAGCACAAGTTTCAAAGCTACATTGTAAATTCTTTCTTTCTGGGATATAAAATTATTGAAATCCCCCAAGCTAAAGACAGTGAAAAGTAAACTCTTTTCAGCTCCAAGGTAGTATATTTTCCTCCTTCCAAGAGACAAACAATCCCAATGAAATGAATAAATAAACCATGATTCCCAACAAGGTGTCTATTAGTAAAGCCAGCATGTGCTACTACAGATCAGAGTTGACAATCTCACTAATTTTCCCTTTAGTAATATAATTTCATATGCAACAAAGGCCTGAGAATGGCACGCTTGACCAGCATCTGGGGCTGAGAGTATGTTTCAACTATTTCTCTGGCAGAGCATCTTATAAATTGCCATTCATGCCTTAACAAAGTCTGAACAAAGGTAAACTAGGTTCCAAAAAAGGAAATAACTTGCCAGAGTTCCTGGAACCAGAGATAGAATCTAGAGCCCTGAGCTATACTCAGCTTGATTTCTCAGGTGCTTCTGCCCCTCCCCCCATAAATAAAATTATTACTTCATTGAGTTTTCAGGATTAATAGCAAACATAATACAGTTAAGACTCATCTAATGGAATAGCTTCCTTTGTAGGCTTATTTTCTATAATGCCTGAGCATTGTGTTAACTTTTGTGTTGTAAGAGAAAAATATTTAAGCATCAAAATAGTGATCTATTAAAGAAGGCATGACTGCATTTGTGTTTGTGATTTCCTGACTCAGTCAGGAATATAAAAAAAGCACTCCTACTTGAGTTATAAAAACTGTAGATCAGGGTTCATGTATAGGCAATAGATGCCAGGTTTGGGAGTAAATGTTAGCTATGCTGTAGGAGTGCTGACAACATTGACTCCACCTTTGGCCTTCCATCTTGTTCATGCCCATGCAGTGACCTTCCTTGGGGCTAAGTGTTCCAGGCCCCTTGGAGGTTAATATGTGCCTTGGTCAGAATATGGGAGGGCTTGTTCTGATCTTCCCTAAAGTGGCACACAGAAGTCTCCACTTTAGATGACGAGTAGAGATGACTGGTATACAGGTGGTGTCACTTTAGGTAACTACCCTTTGACCTCACCACAATACCCCTTGTTCTATAAAAGGTGTGGATTAAGGTTCAGAGGGGGTGGAGAATAGCTGCATAGTTCCCTGCATCTTCTGGATCTTCTGGCCTCCCAATCCCCCTGTCAGTAAGTTAAGGTTCCACTTATGACCCCCAACAGATTTTACCTTAGAGAAGGGATAGTGTAAAGATCCTTTATTTAAGGTCAGCATTCCTAATGTAACTTTAAGAATTCAGTCAAACTGATAGTCTTTACTTTTATTTTGGGTTAATCAATGCATGAAATAGAATTATTTTTGTTTTCATCAACTCATGAGATGGGTAGACGCTCATTAAATCATTTCCTTCACCCACCCATGCTGAAGAATATCAATAATACTTTTTCTGTTATCTGAACCACTATTGTCATGACAGGCTAATTACTGACAATTGACTTAAAGCTATTAGTTAAAGAGGGGTACCTGGGTGGCTCAGTTGGTTGAGTGTCTGACTCTTGATTTTTGGGTCAGGTCATGATCTCAGGGTCTTGGGATTGAGCTTGCATCAGGTTTCCTGCTCAGCAGGGCATCTGCTTGTCTCCATCTCCCTCTGCCCCTCCCCCTGCTCGTGCACTCGCTCACGCGTGCTCTCTCGCTCTCTCTCTCTCAAATAAATAAATCTTTAAAAAAAACCTTTTAGTTAAAGGGTAAATGCTGTTTCAGAACCACTGAGACTTCCTAGGTATTTTTTTTCCTGGAAAAAGGAAAATTTTCAGGGCGAAATAAAGTAAACCATGAGCAATAAACAGTATTTCAGTTCATAGAAAAATTAACCAATAAGAAATCTCAACAACCAAAAAGATTTTTTCTTCAGCATTCTACTTTTCAGGGAAAAATGACAACAAAAGCAAAATATATTTATCTGGGATTAAAAACATTCAGAAATGCATTCAGTTTAAACTACCCTATTTTTTAAATATACTATACTATATCTACATGAGATTATCAACCATCACATATCAATCATGCTCTCTGCAAAGTACTTTCATTTACCTATACTTTGAGTCTCACAATAACCTTTTGAGATGGGTGTTGCAATTCTCATCACCATTTTACAAATGAAGGAATGGAGCTCTAGAAGGCCTTATAATGTCACCAAATAGTAAGTGGCACACTTACTACTATCTCCAAGTCCTGTATTCTTTCTATATTTATACTATACTTACTAAGACAAAATGCACATACATAAACACATAAACACACACATATATATCCATGTTGTTACATGTGTATGTGATGTATATATATATGTATAAAACTCGAATTTTGAATAAGAACTCCCAAGTTATTTCTAAGCTGGAATCCAGGAAACCAGCAAGACCCATTCATGGTTTTATTCCATAGTAAAATGGAATCCATATGAAGCAAATCCCATAGTCGCCTGCTCCTTTAGTGAGACATATATTCTCCTCGTTAGTCTTATTGTCTTGAGCCTATTTGGGCTTTTGGGGGTGTCCTAGGCCACAAGTGGTTTTTCCTCCTTTCTTGGCAGAAGTTTCAAAGCAAAGTGTCCAGTTCTTCTTCCCAGTTCCAAGTTCTCAGTTGCCATGAGGATGTTTTTAGCACTTTCCAAAGCAGCATTGTCCAATAGAACTTTCTGCAATGCTGAAAATGTTCTGTATCTGCACTGTTCATTTAAGTAGCCATTAGCCACATATGGTTATTGGGCACTTGAAATACAGCTAGTGTGATTAAAAAATTGAAGATTTTAATGTTAATTAGATGTTAATCTTAATTAATTAAAATTAAAATTTTAATGTACGTGTGGCTAGTGATACCATATTGGGTAGAGTGGTTCTAGACAGTTTGAGATTATGGTTTACAGGGCCCAGCGCATCCCAGCAACAACATCCTTGCAGGATCACTCTGTGAGGGTACAATAGAAGTTATATATTTAGTTATGAGTTGTGTCTTAGTTGGTAATAGAGGGGGTTTGAAACAGAATGTTAATATTAGAATTAAGAAGGTATATAGGGATCTTTAAGTAAAAGATAACAAATGAAGGGAGAATATGTTGTGGTAAATATTGAGATAAAAGAACAGAACATTACCATTTGAACTGAATTTGAATTTCTAAATTTTACATATTGGAGCAGGATAGAACAATTCAATTCAATATAAAAATTTCCTCCTTGCCAATGTAATTATTAGGGCTATAAGAATCCAATTAATAAAGTTGAGATTTTATTAGGGACTGAAAGAGAAGCAAGAAGAAATACATAGAACATCAGATCTGCTGCATGTTAGAGTGGACTAGAACTCTAGGACCACCTCTAATGAAATGATCTACTTGACAGAATTGTGAAGATTCGATGAAATTATTTATGAAAGGACCTAGGATAGTGCCTCACAGTTGATTGATATTAGCACTTACAGTGATCATTTAATTCTGCCTAGATCTTTTTAAGGCCTCTTTCAAGTACCTGTGAGAACATAGGAAGATGCTTAGGATAATTTATTTTAGAAAAATTATTTTTTTGGGAATAGACCATAGAAGAGGAAATACAGGCAACACAAAGGCAAGTAGAGAAATGCCATAACCCCATCCCCATTTGCAGATTGCTACCATAGGGAGAACTGTTGCTGAGGAAGGTGGGTCAGGTATGTTGGGCCAGACAACACTGAAACAGTCAGACCAGAGGGGAAAAGAATAGGAAGGTAACATGAGTGTTTGTATTTTAGGTATTTGTATTTGTGGTTTTTTACTGAATGTAGTTTACTGATGCTGATGTTCTTGTCAAAGATAACCAAAGAAAGAAGGGAAGAATATTTGAGTTACCATGAGGGTGGTGGAAAGGACACTGACCTTGGAATAGAGTTAATGGGGTTCCAATCCTAACTTTTCAATCATGAGACTTAGACTAATAATCGTCTTTTGGTCCCCAAATTCTTCTTCTTGTAAAACAATGATCTGCATGATGCTGAATGACTTTTAAGGTTATTCCAGCCCTAAAAGTCAGGAGTATAATTCTAAATATGAAAGCACGTGTAGGCTCTAGTCCTCCAGATCCCATGAACCCCTGCTGCTCTATCAGGAAAGCCTGTTGTTTTAGTCCTCTAACTTGTTTTTGTAATCCTAAAGCTCAAGTTGTGTGAACAGTGGTATCTCAATCAGCATGCACAAAAGCAGTTGGTATGGTGGGAGTGAGTGACAGTGGGTGGGTGAACAGATTAAAGAGGAAAGGGTTGGAAGAGAGTAGTGTGTGTGAAAAAGAAAAGTAGACCTTCCTCTTTTGACATTCTTTTGCTATATTCTCCAATAACAGCTCTCCAAAGCCAAATGCCAAAATGAGGGCATGAAAATTGCTTGGAGTTTGTAGTTAAGCAGACCTGAATTTGAATCCAAGCTCTGAATTAAAGACCTCTAACTTCAGTTTTCTAACCTTTGTGATATTTATAGTTAGCAACCATTATGAAGATTAAATGAGATAATATTACCCAGCAGATAGTAGGTGTTCAGTAAATATTTTCTTAATTTGGTCTCCCCAAATTGGCTCAATTCTTTCCCATTTTACCCATAATATAAAAGACTAGTCAAGGAAACAGCCATGCAGGGCTGCTTAGAGATCTATATCTAGAGGATGTAAACAATCTGTGGTGCGGAGGGAAGGATGCTGAAGAGAGAAAAAGCCATAGCCATGAATAGACAGCCCAGCCACTCCATTAATGAAGCCTCTTCTTTTGGTAGCCTCACAGTTCTCTGGTTCCTGAAAGTCACAGAAGTGTTTACTGCTTTTCCAACAATTTACCAGTAGGAAGATTCACCGCACTGACAGAGGACATAGAAAGCGGAGCCACACGTCTTATTCCCACCTGAAGCTAGCAAAGCTGGATTCTGGAGTGACACCCACTCCTCGCTCCTCTACCCAGGAGTCTGGAAAACCTCCTTCCAAGAGGAGTCCGGGGGGAAGACAGAGAACCGGGGAACGCAGAGCACCTATACCTGTCTCTCCAGCTCGCTTATTCCACATGATCCTCCTTTACATGGTTCTAACGCAGTTTCTGCTTGCGGGAAACGCTGGCAAGCAGTGAGCCGCCCGTTCCCCCGCAGTATTACCGCCCAGCCTCGCCGAACTTTCAGCACCGCGGACAGCGCCCCTCCCAGCGGTCGGCTCTGCGGCCCAGGCTCCTCCCTGGAGCTGCTATGCTGCCTAGGATGTTCTTCAGGACCCCTTACCCTGGGGGACAGGCGGGTTTACACTCTGTGGTCCTTGGCCAACTCCTTCCAGTGACTGGCCCCGACACTCCGACGAGATCCCACCTGCTCCCCCTCCCAAGTTTTTCCTTTACATTTGCATTCAGTTCAAGACTCTCAGTTCAGGCAGAACTCTGAATGGAGCCTCGCACAGGTAGTGGGGTGAGGAGTGCCAGGAGCAGGCGAGAGAGCCCTGCTGTTCTAGTTTTCCTTCCATGTTTCCTCCGCTTTCCCTTTGCTTCTAGTCATGTGGTGACTTCTATCTTACTTTTCGATCACAATATAAAATACACTTGGGGGGTGACTCTGGTGGGAGAAGGAGGTTTGGGGCTGCATCACGTGAGGCCACACTGCCCTACTCTGGTCCTCTGGATTTGTAAGAAACTGATGTATTTGGGATGGGGGAAGAGAGGAGGCTCAGACGCGGTGAAGTGCGGGCGAGAATCCTCTCCCCGGGGCTGCCCGCTCTGGCCAGAGAGCTTCCCAGGACATTTCTCCCATCACGTCCTTCTCGCTGCCCCGCCGCGTATCACCACTCTCTGGGGACAAATGCCCCTCGTAGTGCACCAGCCTGGTCTGGGTATCGGGCTCAGCTGGAGTCCTTTTGAAGAGTTTGCTCCCAGGTAAAAGGACAGACGTTGTCCCCGCCCTCCCCTCAGGCTACGGCCGGAAAAACGTCCCTTTCTTTCCGTGGGCTCAGTCCGAGGCCGAGAACCTAGCTGCGGGAGCCTGGTGTGTGACAAGGCAGGGAGGAAAGGACAGGCCCGGCATCTGTGGAGACCCAGGCGACCCGGACACTGCTCGAGGCTCCCTCCTCTGCCTCTCACTCCGGCCGCGCCAGGGCTGCATTTGCCCCAACCCGGCTGGCAGCTCCCGTGAGTCGGGACCCGGCGTCCCCCAACCCCGGATACTGTCCAGGCCCCATTCCGGGCCAGATATGAAGAGATCCCAACCCAGCTCCCTCCTTCTTCCAAGGGACCCCTTTCCGGAGGGCGCCCTCAGCCTCCGCGCCATGTTCCTGTTTCCCCACTCCCTGCGGCTCCGGCTCCCTGGTTCATTCAACAAGAGGCGACCATCCTATGCGCGGGGGTCCAGTTTGGGTGCAGGGGGCTCGGAGGGGAACAGACGGCGGCGAAGGGGGACGTTCACTCACCGGAGGGCTGGAGGCGATTAACTGGCTGCAGGGACTGGTGGCTGGCCGTCTCCACTTACAGCGCCAGAGTCTGTCTCTCCCACTGTGATGCGGGGTGGTGGTGGCAAAGGAAGGCAGGAGACAGCCGCTGCTGCTGAACAGCTCTTCAATTATTCAGTTCGCCGCCCCCCTCACCTCCCTCCAGGCGGTCTGTCAGTCCTCTCTCCAGCTCGCCTGTCTCCGCCTTCCTGGAGTCACGTGGGCGGCCCAACCCCTTACATTATTGAGCGGAGGCCTCTCTCCAGACGCCCCCGCCTCCCAGCGCGCACACGCACACACAGGCACACACACACACACACCCAGCTATATGCCACTCTTAACTCCTCTATGGCCTACTGAGCCTCCGGGGCCGCTTCCAGTATCTCAGGCTGTCCTAAGGCTTAGGGGGTCCCTTGCCTGTTCCCTGCCCTGAGAAAGCAGGACCAGGCAGATGTCTGCAGTGTCGGTGTGTTGAGAAGGCATCCTCCAGCAGCTCCACCTTTGCTGGACTTGGCGCTGAACAACGCAGGCTTTCCAGACCTGCTTCCTACCCTCTGAAAGCTTCCCTCTTCCTTTGCTGAGCCTTGCTGCTCTTAAATTTCTTCCACTTCCCCAGCATTACTGGAAAGAAAGGATGGGAGAGATTGATTTCTTCTTTCTTCCTAAAAAAGACAAGACCCTCCTCCTTCTCCAAAGCTCAAGTAGGTCAAATTTATCTTTGGGTTCTCAGCATCTTATGAGTGGAAAGACTGTGGGTTTGAGATTTGAAGACCCACCAGGAATTCTAGTCTGTGTGACCTTGGGTTATTTAACTCCTATCCTTTCTTCTCTCATCTGTGAATGACCACCTCACAGGACTGTTATGAGAATTCTAAATGATAATGTTCTTGAAATTGCCTAGCACCATGCTGAGCACATATTTGTAACTCAATAAATAAGAGTTCTTCTCCTGCCTCTATTGAAATAAATTTCAGAAAACAGGGGGACTATGATTTGTGCTAGCAGAACACACATATCTTCTATAAAATTGGGAGGGACATCTGTGAGGTTAAGCTAGAGAGATAACCAGTCTGAAAGGGGACAGGAGAGACACAAGGCTTACATTTTTCATTGGTTCCATTATAGTAAGTATCCCAGAACTGTGTTATGACTCAAAAAGATGAGGACTAGATTGTACCAACCCAGGCATGTTTGGTCTCATCAGAGAAAGAATTACTTAACATGCATTGAGTAGACTGATACAGATGGAAAGTGCCTACATGAATTTTTGCATCTTTGGTCCAAGCCCTCAGAATACATGGGAGCTAATGAAATGTAACTCTCTACCCTTGGAAACAAATTCACTGGGCTTGTGTTTGAGAAGAATACTGGCTGACTGATACCGCCTCTTTATGAGGGAGCAGTTCAAATCTACCTTTAGGTTGTGGATTCTAGCTCAGTGGCTCTGGTTCTCCCCAGAAAATTCACTGATTGGTGCCAGGACAGTCTTGGTAAGTACACCTAGTTCAAGCTCATTACTGTCTTGGACCAGCATCCAGGTCTGAAGTCTTGAGACATCCCCATAATTTAAGGTTATGAGAGCCGTGCAGGGTATGTCAGACCTCCTGGGATACCCAAGAAGCTCTGAAATATTGCAGGAAAGGCATAGAGTTAAAGAATCAGAAGTTTGGAGTCTTAGTGCAGGTTCTGCCCATTACTTATTGTATGATCTTTGGCAAATCAATCAAGTTTTCAGAGTCTCACCTTTAAAATGGGAATAGAGGGGTGCTTGGGTGGCTCAGTTGGGTAACTTCTGCCTTTGGCTCAGGTCATGATCTTCAGGTCCTGGGATTGAGCCACACATAAGGCTTCCTGTTCAGCAGGGAGTCTGCTTCTCACTCTCTCTCTCCTTCTGCCCCTCCCTATTGCTCATTCTTTCTCTCTCTCAAATAAATAAATAAAATCTTTCCAAAAAATGGGAATAGAATGTTTATCTGCCTTCTCCATGCGATAGTTGTAATGCTAAAATAAGATAATGTGTGAGAAGACACACTGTGAAAGGTAAAAAGTAAACAAATGCAAACTGTTAATATTATGGACTGAATAGAACCCTGAATTTGTTCTAGATGCATTATGGGCATAATGGGAAGATAGGATTTGTCATAAGACGGGCAGCTACCAAAATGTCAATGTATTTCTGTAAGTCTGTGTGTGTGCATGTAACTCAAGGGGTGTGGTGTTTTGAGCATTGTGTTTTTTCATTTTCACTCTTCTGTGATGGATTGCTGGATTAAATCTCATTCCCCCCCCTCCCCAGCTTTTCATTGTTAGAACAACACCAGCCACAATCACAGGGGTTATGAGTATTTAATATCCGAGATAAGTTTGTGTCTGTATTTCAGGACAGGAGAGTTTAGATTTTTCTGCCTTTGCTAGGTAAAATTGATTTGGGTTAAAAATTCAAAATGGATTTCATTTCAAAATAAAAAATATTCAGCATCCAGGAGCAATTTCTGGTTATTAATCAGACCTAAATGGTGATATGAATCTCCAATCCACTGCCAATAAATCCAATAAAATCCTCACACAAACCAGAAACTTACAAGGAAGCTCCCCTATCTTTAAGCAGAGTCCAGTCCAGGTTTCTGGTTTATTTCCTTTTAATATTCCTTAGAAAGTATCAATCTGACCTCTTTATATTTAGAGAGATCAAAAGACCAGAAGGTGCCAACTCATGCTTCTAAACATATCATTTAAAAATATTATCAAGACTAAGTAAAATGCTGCCTCTGACTCCTACCCACTTTTGTGTTGTCATGACAAAACACAAGAAATGGAAGAATAAGCATGAAATAATTTGCCTCAAAAATGGTGCCTTTATAAAGCAGCTACTTAGATGAGTATAAATTTTAGAGAATTTTAGATAGTTTCACCAGAAATTGCTCTGGGACTCTGAATAATTTTTTTGAACCAGTTTTGAATGCCCAAGTCAACTTTACCTAGCTAGGGGCAGAAAAGGGAGCTTGGGGGACAGATCTTGGATTGATTGCAATAGAAAGTTACACCTTAACAATGATTTCTTTTAGACCCATAGAAAGTTACACCTTAACAGTGATTTCTTTTTTTTTTTTTTTAAGATTTTATTTATTTATTTGACAGAGAGAGAGACATAGCGAAAGCAGGAACACAAGCAGGGGGAGTGGGAGAGGGAGAAGCAAGCTTCCCGCAGAGCAGGGAGCCCGATGTGGGACTCGATCCCAGGACCCTGGGATCATGACCTGAGCTGAAGGCAGACGCTTAACGACTGAGCCACCCAGGCGCCCTTAACAGTGATTTCTTGATAAGGTTTCCCTTGGGTCCTACTCCTTTACTTATAAGCTCTTAGCTTTTGCCTGTTGACTGTTGCCTTTATAAGCCAGTGCAGACACTTTTCAGCTGTTGGCAGAGCATATATGAGCCAACAAATAGAAAAGCAGTAGATAAAAATGTAGTTGAGCATTTAGAGTCACACATAGCAGGAAAAATTGATGCATATATCAGTTCCAGGGTTAAGCAATGATACTATAGAGTGACTGCTAATTAGACCTTGAAAGTACACATCTTTGTTTTTTTGTTCCAACTGGAATATGGGAAGGTTGAATCATTTATTCAACATGTTCTAGACACTTGAGATACAGCCACAAACAATACAGAGATGATTCCTGCTCTTCTTTAGCTTACAATCTAGTGGAGGGAGTCAGACTCTAAGAAAATAAAGAAGTACAGATAAGTACCACGATGAAAACAAAATGCGAGTGTTATAATAAGGAGTGAAGGGGCACTACTGTATTGAATGGTGGAGAACTGACAAAGGCAAATGCAGGGGCCCAGAAATAAAAGTGATTACTCTGCAAGAAAGGGGCAGTACCCTCTTACGTAAGGGCTTCTTGCTAAAATTCTGTATCATTAGCAGGGTGATCTCTAAAATCCTTCATGATAGACCTGCTTGGGTGGATTATGGTTAGGCTGTGAGAAAATTGGCCAGATGCCTTAAGAACAATTACCTGTTTTTGTCTCATGACTTATGATAATGAGTACCTGATGCTTTCTTCTAGAAGGATTCCAAGCTCATCAATGCTACTGACATTTTCCTCTGAGCGTATTTAGAAGCTGAGAAATCAAAAGCACCACAACAGCCTGGCCAGAGGGGTTTAGATAGTTTCACCTCCAAAGGGGGAGGTGCTTCTGGGTAGCCGGAAGAGAAGAGAAGAGCCTGGTATGTCATAGGCACACAATAAAGGTATATTGAATAAATAACCTGCTGTTAGGATTCTACAAATTAGACTGGAAGTTTGTAAGTCAATTATCTATGAGTAATTATACTGTGGGTATCTAAATTCTAAGAGGAAGAAGGGAGATTCTATCCTAAGTATGTTCCTTTCATTCTTCCCAAATTTACAGTGACATATAGCACTTTTCCCACACCCATCCAATGTGGAATGAATAAAATCCCTTAATGATGAAGCTGTGGAGAGGAGTCAGGAGTGTCAAACCAATGGAGTTCCCTGACATGGGGGGAAACATTAGAGCAAACACTTCTTCCATTTATGGTGTTTTCTTTAATGTATCATTCAAAGCTCTTGTTTCCTTGTTGATTTTCTGCTTAGATGATCTGTCCATTGCTGAGAGTGGAGTATTGAGGTCTCCTACAATTAACGTATTGTTATCAATATGACTCTTTATTTTGGTTAACAGTTGGTTTATATAGATGGCTGCTCCCATGTTGGGGGCATAGATATTTACAATTCTTAGATCTTGTTGGATAGATCCTTTAAGAATGATATAGTGTCCTTCTGTGTCTCTAATTACAGACTTTAGTTTAAAATCTAATTTGTCTGATATAAGAATTGCTACCCCAGCTTTCTTTTGAGGTCTGCTGGCATGGAAAATGGCTCTCCATCCCTTCACTTTCAGTCTGGATGTATATTTAGGTTCAAAATGAGTCTCTTGTAGGCAGCATATGGATGGGTCCTGTCTTTTTATACAATCTGCAACCCTGTGCCGTTTTATGGGAGCATTTAGGCCATTCATGTTGAGAGTGATTATTGAAAGATATGAATTAATTGTCATCATGTTGTCTGTGAAGACGTTTTTATAGATTGTCCCTGTAAATTTCTGTTGTATATCACTGATGTTTTCTTTAAATACATTCACTTTTCTACTTAAATTAATATATTTTGAAGAGGTTTCTATTACTAATTTAAATAAAAAACCGGTATCAGTTGCCATAAATACAAGATAACCATTTAAATAAACACAATGAAAATAAAACAATGTCATTATAGTCAAGCTAAATACTATTCCCTGCCCAGGAACCTGAGGCTTGTTTTCTCCTTATTAAAAAAAGAAAATTGGCAACTATAGAGAAGTATTAAAGACATATTGGCATCAAACTGAGACTTTCTCCATGAAGTAATCAGAAAGATTGAAAGACAAGTGGAAAATGAATAACTTCTCACTCTGTGATTATATGGCATTTAGTGTTCAGTCCTTGTACCATCAAAATCAGCATTTCTCCTGACTTTATTTATTTATGTATTTATTTATTTAGAGAGCGGGGAGCACATAGGCGCTCAAAGTGGGGAGGGGCAGAGGGAGAGGGAGAGAACCTTAAGCAGACTCCACACCTGGCTGCGGAGTTCTGCTGGTCTCAGAGTCCCTGGGGGAGGGGGGGACGTGTGTTTGATCTCTCCATCAGAGATCATGGCCTCAGCTGAAATAAGAGTCAGAGGCTTAACTGACTGAGCCACCCAGGAGTCCCTATATTTCTCCTAACTTTAATGTGCATAGGAATTATGCGGGGATTTTGTTAAAAATGTAGAATTGGACTCAGTAGTCCGTGGGTGGGGGGCCCAAGGACTTGCATTTCTTTTCTTTTCTTTTTTTTAAACATTTATTTATTTATTTGTCAGAGAGAGAGCAAGTGAGCACATAAGCAAGGGGAGTGACAAGCAGAGGGAGAAGCAGGCTCCCCGCTGAACAGGGAGCCCCATGCGGGACTTGATCCCAGGACTCTGGGATCATGACCTGAGCCCAAGGCAGACACTTAACCAATTGAACCACCCAGGTGTCCCAAGACTTGCATTTCTAATACAATTTCAGTAATGCTGGTGGTGTTGGTTCTTGGATCACTCTTTGAGTAGCAAGGATCTAAAGTACCAGTGGTGTTGTGTGTCTCATATTTGGCGATATGCTAACTCTTATTTTATAGATGAGAAAAGTGAGGACTTGGAGGTTGTAAATAACCTAAGGTCCTATAGTTGGTAGACAAGCCAGGGCTAAAACTCACTTCATGGGCTTCCTGTCTCTCAGTCTAGTGCTCTTTCCCAAAAGATCTGTAAAGTCACTGACTTCCTACTAGGGACAAAAAAGCCTTTTTCAAGGGACAGTGACAGGAAAGTCAAAGTTTGGATTGCTGTATTCTATAGGTTATGCTATGGTAACAAACATGCACAAACTGGCAGTAGCCTAAAATTAGTTTACTTATTGTTGACATTATGTTTCCATTGTGGGTCATTATGGGCTCTGTTCCATGTAGTCACTCTATGCCATTTTATGTTGCTCCATTCCAACCAACATGATACTTCAGAGTTCATTTTGGCAAGCAGGACCAAGGCTGGAGGACCTTGTACCAACAACTAAATGCTCTGGCTTAGAAATGATGCACATCACTATTGCCCATAAATCATTGGCTAGAACTCAACTGCAATTACAAGGAGTAGTGGAGAAGAATAATACTTCCATCTACCTAGAATGAGAGTAGAATCAGATACAGTGAACATTAAAAGTCTCTACCAAATAATATAGTTTTTCTATCACTAAAATTCCATGATTCTGTCATATCAATCTTTTCCTTCTTCTCATGATCTCCCATATCTGAGTTTTCCAGGCTAACAAGGCTACCATTAGTCCATTTCTCTCCTGGGTACTTCTGTATCATAAGAAAGAAAAGGAAGTTTAATTGCAGAGACTATAGGATGCCAGGAAACTTCAGTAATAGCAGGGGCATCAAAAGAAAGAGGGCAGTCAGGGAGAGAGGTTATGGTGACTGTGAGTGGGGAGGGGCAGAGAAAAAGAGAAAGGTAAGGAAAGGAAATGATCATTTCCTTACGGCTTAGAAAATTTTAGACCCTTTATTAGGACATTTACGGATTTTGTCCTCATAAAATTCCTCTCAGGCTGTTATTAGCCTGTTTTACACCCAAGGAAACAGAGGCTCAGAGGGCTTATATAACTTGTCAAGGTCAACACAGAGAGTAAATCAGAATCAATGCCAGACTGTAAACCTAGAGTGTCTCCCAGGGAGTCTAAGAAAGTCACTCTTACAGAGCAAGGCAGGATTGGTCCTAGAGAACAGATTACTTGTTCACAGTGACATTCGAATTCCTGAGACTTGGCATTGCTGTAGTAGGCATTTGCAGACATACAGCTGAAACATCCAATTTCATAGTGGCTTCTATGTGGGATTATACAGTCCTCCTGGGAGGCCAAGCTTCTTCTGAGGGGAGGCTACTAAGGAGAGGATGGGATAGTTAAGGCTAGCATGGATATGGGGGAGTCTTCCTCTGGAGACTGAGAATGATGGGGTCTAGAACTGTCCCATGTGCTGCTGAGGTCATCATGGGAAGGAGCAGGGACACAGGAGTCAGAGCAGGATTTGTATCCAAATTCAACTACTTGTTACTGATGTGGCATTTGGCATGTGGCATTGGCATTTGGCATGTGGCAAATCATTCAAGTTCTCTGAGGTTTAGTATTCCAGACTGTGAAAGGGGATGATAAGGCTTAACTGCAGAGTTTTGAGGAAAATTGAAAATAATATACATAATGTGCCCAGCACATATAGTTGCTCATCAATGGCTATTGTTAATGTTATTAGTAAAAAGAAGAGGATTGTGAAAGAAACTGAAGAGGCTCAACCTCCAATTATTTGAATAGGTTTAACTACGGCAGTTTCCTGTTCTGAGCCTTCATTTCTTCTTGGGAAAAATGATGGAATGGGAGCAGATATCTTCTTCTAAAAGTTCTTTCATAGACTAAAGTCAATGAACCAGAAGTCATGGAATTCTCCTGGGGGAAAGCTAGGGAATAGTCCTGGTGACCATTTACACCTAATGCAGCAATGAGAAGGGGACTAGTTTGTGCTGAATGAAGGAGTCCCTGGGCCCATCATCAGAATTCCCCAGCCCCAGACAGCAGCAAACTGCTGATTTTATTGCCATTGCCACCAACCAATGACCCATTAAAACAATAGGCAATGTAAGGGTGATTATGGGTCAAAGGGTGGTCTTTTTACCCACTTTTGCATGTAAGAACGGTCACCTTATTAACAGAGGCAGCAGCCTCAGCAGCAGATTTGAATACAAAACAATCAATAAGCACCAGAGAGAAATATGGGAAGAGGAATGAAGCTCACATTAATGGGACTGTAAGCTTGCTCCAGTTATCTCTGCAAGCCCTGCTATTGCCACCAAGTGAAGGATGGATTTTACTGGTAGTGGGTCAAGTATGTTCACAGCACATTCCCTTCATGAGATGGGCAGGCAAATCACTACACTGAGTAAACATCCATGGTGTAAAACAGTGATTATTTTATTGTCAGCCTTTTAAAGATATGTATTCACCTGCTGTGTATAAGCTTTCTCCTGTTTAATTCAATGACTTTTAGAAAATGAGAATATTTTATTCCATTTATTCATTCCTTAAAGCTCTTAAGAAGACCAAAGACTCTGTAAAGCATTCAAACACATTAGATGAAAGCTATGAGATAATTTAGAAAAGGCAGTGAAGTTCCAGTCTTCCTCTCCTCCAGGTCCTAGTAGAGGAAGACCTAAGTCAATGACCACAGATGCCTGTTTTCAGAATCCCCAGGGAGGGAGAGTTTACAGCCTGGCTGCCCCACTCCCCCTCCTTCAACAAAATGTTATAGTGTTTGGTTATCCTTGCATTGAGGTTTTCTATGTCCATCGTATCTGGTACCAGGAGTGCCTATAAGATGATTCAAGCAAGAGTCGCTATGTTCAAGTGCTTGGAGGACTCAGTCACCCCACTAACTGCAGCCCTCTGTCTTCAGATTGGGTGATCACTCTAGGCACTGGCCCTTCATTCTGTGTTCAGATTGGTTTGGGACACCTTCTCCATGTGGCTTGGGGCAACTACTAATGAACTTTCAGATCCTGAAACATGATTTAACATCTTGGACCAAGTCTTGAACCAAGTCTTGAAGAATACAAGTTCACTGCTTTCTAGGTTCTGGCTCTACAGGCCTCCCTTTTAATTATCTAGCCAAGACTTGTATTATTGCATAGGAGATACATTGAATTGTTTCTTGTTTTGATCTATGTTTATATATCCATGTTCAATAGAGGCTTGAGTATCTATTAAAATGGTGATCAAATAGGAGGCACACCTAATCTAATGTATAATGTTATGAAAAATAAGGATCGCTCCCTTTATCCCCACCCTGCCCTGATAAGTAATTGCAAAGGTTTGCTTCATCCATGAGATTTGTTTCCAGTCTTGATCTTTTCTTCTTGTTCCCTGGAATCTCCACCTTCTGATATGAAGATATGGTGATTAAGATGATGATGATGACAGTGCAGTAGTAGTGTTGATACCTTTCCTCCCACTCCCCAGCATCCTAAGCCCTCTACCCAGGCTGGACCAGCTGCTGCTCTTTTCACTATGTTTAGTCTTGTATTAATACAATTAATGTATCATCATCAGAAGTACTTTAAGCTATAGTGGGAAATGAGGCAAAATTAATCCCATCTCACAATAGCTTAAAGACTGTAATTGTTTTGTCCAGAACAGATGCTGACAATGGCTGATTTAACAAGCAAGTGCCCATCTCATCTGAATTCTGTAAGTAGCTTTAATATCCCTAATTCTTTGCTATGATCTCTGCATTAAACTTGGGCCAATTTCACACATGCCAGTGCTTTTGGCTGGTTTGAAATCCTCATAAAACAAGAGAAAAATCATCAACATGAAAGATAGGTCAAGATAGGCACATGACTTTTGGATTTGAGAGGAGTATGTGTCTAGTTAAGGGAATAGCACTAGGGAATTTGAGAATCATATCTTTTCCCCATGTTGGGTAAGTGAATTACAAGGTAAAGAAATCCTAAATTGTATGTATTGTGTTTATGTTGGGGGTAAAATAATCTTCAGTGATATGAGATATGGAAATGACTGCTATGCCCTGAAGCCTTCCCTGATGAGACTTGGGCTGGTCTGGTACAGTTATTGGAGGAGATGTTTATGGGAGGATACAAGTAAAAAAAGCATCTTTTTGGGTGATTTCAACCTGGTTGAAAAAACCAGAAGATTTTTAAAAATAAAAGTTAGGGGCACCTGGGTGGCTCAGTTGGTTAAATGTCTGTCTTTGGCTCAGGTCATGATGCCAGGTTCCTGGGATTGAGCCCTTAAGTCAGGCTCCCTGCTCAGTCTGCTTCTTCCTCTACTCCCCCAGCCCACTCATGCTTTCTGTTTCTCTCTCTCAAATAATTAAATAAAAATCTTAAAAAAAAGTTATAATGGCTAACACATATTGGGTGCTGACTTGATGGGATTTGAGAAACACAGATGTCATTTGGGACCAACATGGGACTTTGTGATAAAAAAAAAAGAGGAAGAACAGAATGCCTAAAATTGAATTGCTTAGTAGAACTGAGAATTTTTTTTTTTTATATAGACCCTAAGATGGCATGTGTGGATGAAGAGTAGGTATGAGTGAGGGGCAGTTGGTATCCAGCAGTTTGGCTAGCCTTGCTGTGATCTGAAATAGAGTGAGCAGTAAGGAGAATGTGGCTGTGACTTGATCTCTGCAGTCTTTCTTGTAAATGATTTTCTAAATGGAAGGCTCATGAAACTGAAAAGTTAGGGACTTAAGACACAGCTGGGTTCAGGTACTGAAAGACCTTCACGAGGTGTTTGTCATGATCTTTTGGTTTTGCTTGTTTCTGAGTTAGCTTCTGCCTCAGCCAAGCTCTCCTCAAAGGTGGCAAATGGCCACCACTGGCCCCAGGCTCTTTTTTTTTTTTTTAAACAGGTTAATGACCCCAGTGGAAGAAAAGTATCTCTTTTTCAAAAGTTCCAGCACAAGTCCCATGGCTTGGACTGACTGATGTCATTTGCCCATTCTTTTACTAATCATTAAGTTCAGGGAAATCGAATGTGCTAATTGGCTGGTTTATGCCCGGTGCCCACGATAGTTCTAGGATAAGAGGTTAGAACCGCATAAACGACATGGGCTTGGAGTGGGGATAAGACGCTGTTATCAGGAGAAAGAAATAGATTATAGGTAGGTGAAAACAATAGAGCTTTTCCACACTTTGCTGCCTATAGAATCCTTTTTCCTTGAGATTACTATTCAGTAGAACACACTTGGGTACATGCAGTCTTAAGTGATATGATCCTTAAAAAATGTCTCATAGTAATCATGGTCTTATGCCTAGAAATTCTTATCTGACCCTATTAAAGTTGTTTGTAAATAAAGGTGACAAACGCATTGCCTGGTTTTTATGCCCCTAGGACCTGCCATATTGACAGTGATAGCTGTGATTAAATTTCTTCTTAAAAGAACCAGTCCGCATTTGTTCAGTACTGTACACTTTATCAAGCTTTCCCCCCACATACCATCTCATTAGCTCTTAGATGCTATTAAATGTAGTTAATTACTCAATGACCACAGCTACCAGACATCAGTCTTCTTGTCATTAGTTGTCAAAATATCATACCTAATTCCCAGCTCCCTTTAGCTCTACCTGTCACCTAGCTGGACTCAAAAACTCTTAATGAAGATATTAAGTATGTTAATTAACTTTGCCTTACTGAAAATATCTTTTATTTTAGTGCCATAAGAAATTAGCAGAAGAAAGGGCTGCTTGGAGGGAGAAGACTGGCAAATTACACCCAGCTGTCAATCTGAAAAGTGACAGAAGGCAATGGTCCAGGCCCCAAGTTATTTATGTTTAAGAGCAGTGGCATTGAGATGGCTTAGTTGGAGTTGCTACTGAAAACTAGGCAATTCATTTTTAACCAAGAATTTATAATGTATGTATGTATGAATCAGTGAGGATGTATTTGGTTGTAAGGAAAGGAAAGTCCAACTCAAATTGACTTAAAAATAAAGGGAATTTATTGGCTCATATAACCCTATGTCTGCCTTAGAGTCTTCTTAGGACAAGAATGGATAGATGATAGATGATAGATAGATAGATAAATAAATAGATGATAGATATGATATGTAGGGTAGAGTTCAGCATTTTTTTGATTCAGTGGCTTACCACAGTCATCAAAAAGAACTTAGCATGGCATCAAAAAGGCTTTACATCTGCCCCATGTGCCATCCAGAAGGGGAGAGCATGCCTTTTTATCCCATGAGATCCTAGCAAACATCCTCTCCAGTTTCATTGGCCTGGATTAGGTCATATACCCCTTCCTGATCAAAAGCTTTAACCAGATATTTGGATTATGCCAATTGATATGCTGTCCCTGCAGTCAGACGTGGGGTTGACTTACCCTGAATCATATGTGGGCTGAGTGAACTGGGTTGTTATCAAGGAATGGGAGTCAGATTTAGGGGAAGAAACTTCAAACAAAGCCCATTAGAGTAGGATTATATTATTGTATACTCTCCCCCCCAACCCAATCTCTCTTACCTTTGAGATATTGTCTATTTATCGTCATTCTACAAAGCATTTCAGGCAGACATCTATAGACATGGGCCATCTATAGGAAGGGGTTGAGGATAACAGAGAGAGTACTGGATTTGGAATTCAGTGATGCCACATCCCATCTCTGTGACCTTGGGCAAGTCCCATACCTTATATCTGAAATTCAGTCTCTCTCATTGGATAAATTAGAATAATATTTGCCCTACTTACCACGCAATGTTGTTACGATCAAAGAAAAGATCACAAATTTAGTAGCATTTTCTAGTTTACAATGCAAATGTAAGTTGTTGCTTTTTTTTTTATGGCTGTCATCATTTAATGAGGAATAGAGATTTCAGAGCAATCACTCAGAGCAGCAGATTTGCTTTAGAAAATGTTCTATCCTAAACCTCCAGTTGCTGAAAAAAGCAGCAGCAGTGGCTTTTAGATATATGGTGCTGAGCACAGGAAACAATGACTTTGGAATTGCTGGAGAAAGACCAGATGGATGCCTCTATGATCAAATGAGTTATTTTTAGAAACATGTTCAGTATCCTAGGACAGTGTCATGTGGGGAGAAATTATGCTCTGCAGTATAAAGTACTGTACTAGTTATTCTCCTTGGAATATCCAGAGGTAAAAACATGGGTTTTGGAACAGACAGACACCAAATTGTGGCATAACCATGAGCAATCATTAGCCTCTTCAATCCTCAGGTTTCTCATATGACAAAGGAGATAATGACACTGACCTCATAATATTTGAGAGATGTTATGTAAGTTGGTGACTATATAGTGCCAAATGGTGCCTGGCACATAGTAGCTGCTTACTAAGTGGTAACTCCTCAGGCTGCCTGTAATTGGTATATTTACAAGTGGATAATAATAAGAGGACCTTATCTCTGAAGCTTTCTTCTCTAAACCTCAGAAGTCCATAAATATTTTGAATAGAATTCCTTATATTCTTAATCCTAAAAAATGATTTGGAGATGACATTAAGATATTTAAAAATGGTGATTTCCAAACTTCTTAAAGTGTCTTAGCATGCGTGGCTCAATGTTTCCAAGTTGATTTCTATTACCAGAGGGATTTGGGTATAAAATACAAACAGACAGCCATCCATTCATTATCAATATGTCAGTTTATAGATCTACTTCTTACCTTTTGAAATTTGGAAAATCAATTTTTGTCTTATATACTGGGAATTCCTGCTGGCCAGTATATCTGTGAATTGATAGTTCAGTGTTGCTTAATATTTGTAATAATGACTCTCAGGATATTGTTAGTACCTCTGAATCATCAAACAGAGGCAGAGTAACATTCAAATCAACCTTAGGGTTAAATGCATTTTGTTCCATTTAAACTCTTTGAAATCTGTATTTATGGCACAAATTCTATCTTATCACTAGACGTATGTATAGGTTGAACTTGAGAACTTTGTTTCTGGACTGGAAATAATATAGAACTATCAATCTCATTGGGAATTCTAAGTAGACTTTGTACTCTAATAAAAGCTGTAGTTATTGTGCAAATGAATAGAAGTTTATGTTTAAGAATGATTAAACATTTATCAACAGTAATAATTACCGAATACTATGGGCTAGTAGAATGATCACAGACTCAGAATTAGAAGGTGTAGGTTCTAAACACTAAGTATCATCACAACTTTGGGGAAATAACTTAACCTCCCTGCCTTCAACTTTGTTATCTGTAAAATAAGGTAGGTGTACCAGATGATTGCTGAGATGCTTTTAGCCCTTAACATTTTATATTTCTCTTCTAATATGTAATATGTACTGTGTTTTTTTTTCAAAGGTTTATTTATTTTAGAGAGAGAGAGCGAGAAAGCATGAGCCGGAGGGAGAGAGAATCTCAAGAAGACTCTGTGTGCAGGGCTTGATCTCATGACCCTGAGATCATGACCTGAGCTGAAGCCAAGAGTCAGACACTTAACCAACTGCACCACCCAGGCCCCTGTACTGTGTGTTTTTAATAAAGAACCAAATTTGGAAAACTGGGGGTAGCTTGTGGCAAATTTATTAACAGTTACTGTCCAAAAGCCATTAATCTTAATCTTTTAATCTTAAGTAAGACATTGTAAAAAGAATCACTGTTTAAAACTCGAGCGAGGACTGAGGCACCTGGCTAGCTCAGTTGGTAGAGTGTGTAACTCTTTTTTTTTATTATTATGTTATGTTAATCACCATACATTACAACATTAGTTTTTGATGTAGTGTTCCATAATTCATTATTTGCATATAAACCCAGTGCTTGGGGCGGCTGGGTGAGTGTGTAACTCTTGATCTCAGGGTCATGAGTTCAAGCCCTATGTTGGGCCTAGAGCTTTCTTTCTTTCTATTTCATTTTATTATTTATTTGACAGAGAGACACAGTGAGAGAGGGAACACAAGCAGAGATAGTGGGAGAGGGAGAAGCAGGCTTCCCACTGAGCAGGGAGCCCGATGCAGAGCTCTATCTCAGGACCTTGGGATCATGACCTGAGCCGAAGGCAGACACTTAACGACTGAGCCACCCAGACACCCCGGCATAGAGCTTTCTTTAAAGAATAAATAAAATATAAAAATTAAAAAAAATGATTAAGGACAGATCTCAGGGAGTAAACTCCAAGTATATGATTCATTATTATTTCTGAGATTGAAGTACATTATTGTGTATAGACCATTAGGACTATAGCAAACTAAATTGACAATTGATATGTAAACAGGCCAGTTTTGAGCTAATTTACTAATAATCTTCCATTATTAATACATATTACATCAAACGCTTTTTTCAATCTTGATATAAGTGAATAACTTCAGTTATAAACACTGTCATCTATTTTATATGCTATTAAAGCAAATGTCCATCAACTGGCTAAAATTCACTAATAATCCTGTAATCGGTATTTGTGTATTTGTTGACAATCTGCTTACATCCTCTAATGACCCGTTCCTTATTTAACTATTAATCATAAAAATACTTAGCACAACAGAAAATATTTAAAATGTCCAATTATGATAAGCACTGGGATCAACAAACAGTGTTGGATGTGTAAACAGCCGTCAGTAGAGACAGCTTGTGTACAATTCTAAAAAGTCAGTGTTGATAGAGGTTAACCTGTTGGTGGACTTTGGTCATGGCATGTTCACTCAAGCTACGGTAGTATTTGTGATGGAAACTCCCCCAGGAGCAAATGTAGCAGTATCAATTTCAGCTGATTAGATTGCTGCCTTAAATATGCACCAGCAAGTAACAATTTAAGGAGACAGCTGACATGCAACAGGAGCTAGAGATCAGACACAATGAAGAATGTATTCAGACTTAAGCAATGGGAAGTCAAGTGATGCTCAATCTATGTCAAGCCACAAAACTGACATGATTGTTGAGATAAAGAAGACATGCTGTGACCCATACTATGACATGAGGCTTTGTTGAAGAAAGAAAATGTGGATTTCTGTGAAAGCAGAAAAAAAGGGAAACTTTAATTATACTTACTGTGGTGAATAGCTAAATATAGAAATATCCTTAGGGTTAGTCTAAATTCAAGAAAGCACTTATTACTCACATGGCCTTTTGTATGTTAATTTAAAAGTGCTGTTAGGCACTAATGTTAATACTATGGCTCTCATTATAGGAAGAAAAAGAGCCTTTCAGGATGGTGCAGGCAAATAAGTAGGGACCAGTGTTAAACCAGGTGTGTCTGACTGTCTGACAACCTGACAATAACAAGAACTACCAAACTCAAATCATCATAAAGAATAAGGAGATTTACCAATAATCCAGATGTAGGTACTATCTATGCCAACTTAATCCACTTATGCCATCTTTATTTTTCTGCTGTTTTCTTGGTTTTTCTCTCCCCTCTGCATGGTAGCTTCATGCTGGTATTGAGGTGTTGCTCTAGAATTAAACCTCCTATCTACCGATGAGGGAATATAAAGGTAGATAGATAAAGTATTGCTTCCAGGGACTTCCTTCTAGAAGTTCAAGGAATAACTTTTTCAGAAGCCATGAGAAAACCTCCCCCCCCCCCATCTAATTGACCTAATTGATATCCTATGACTAGTCTGGAGCCAATTATAGCAAGGAAGGTGGGATGGCCTTAAGTGAATCAAGTCCACCTTTGGGGCTAGATGCGTGGACAGCTTCTGCCAATACAAGGGCACCATGTGTGTGAGGAGTAGATATCTGAATAAAATCAGGGTTCTATTAGGAGAGCAGCAGAAAGAGAAGAATGAATGCCCAAACACTAGTCTAGGATCTGTCTTTACTAGCTGAATGAGATTGGGCAAGCCAGCTAGCCACTTCAAGCTTTATTTTCCTTATCTGAATAACAGGGGCTACTCACCTACTTGATATCCATTTTCTCTTTCCTTAATAATAATACTGCCTTTCTGTTCTGATTGGAAAATTGCCAGCTAAAGTCTAAAATTTTTGGTCTACCCCGTCTCTAAGGCTTTTGGGAAATCTTCAAAGGTGAATTGACAAGTGATGTGTGACTTTCTTGACTTTCTCTGTTTTATCTTGCTCCCTACCTTGAATCAGGCTATAATCATTAGAGCCCAGGCAGCCATTTTGGATCAGGAGGGGATTTGAGAATGGAGACCATGTGTTGGGGTGGTGGAGCAGAAAAATAGAAGAATGCTGGGTCCTTTATGACCGTAGAATTGCCAGGTCAGCCCTGGACTTCCTACCTAGAGTCTTCTTTTATGTGAGAAAAATTCACTTATAAATTTTTAAAGCCACTCTTATTTGAAATAGGTGTTACTAGTGGTAGAACACATTACTCAAATGACCATCTCCAATCATCAGTGTATAATAATTTTTGTAGACATCACTATGGTAAGTCATGGCCACTCAAATGGATGACCTGTCCATTTGACCTTCCATATGTCTGTCCTGTCTGATGACCTGTCCATTTGACCTTCCATATGTCTGTGCAAAAAAAATTGTTCTCTTCCAATGGAATAAACTTATAGTCAAATTAAATTATGCTTTTTATTCATTTCACAGATGAGTAGTTGAAAAATCAGAGCATGCACAAAAGACTGAATTTATAGAAAAAAATGAGTAGAATTTCTTTTCCCTATTGCTTCACTCCGCAACAATCTGCATCAGAATTCATGATTTATACTTCAGCACCAATTTTTCATGGCAAATTGCATCATTTTGGAGAGGAGTACTTCTGTGCTGTTGTAAAACTAAGTGAACAGTTCTTAAAATATCTTAAGTCATATTAAATTTAAACTGCTATTAAAGTATGTCTGGAACTACTCAGTGATGGCAGAAATGACTAAATGCTTTGATTGGAAGTTGTCTGTGTTTATGCCAGGGGTTATCTGTGAAACTTTTTTTCTGGAAAAATTACTTTAAGAGATATTTGCATTCTCTTAAACATCTAAATAGATGGTATCCCAATGGAGTATGACTTACACTTTCCTTCATGCCTCCATGTTTAGAGATAATGGCGTTCACTTATGCTTGCTTTTGCTTCCAACTTTTAATCTGTGCTCTGTACTATGATGTCAATACCTCCTTGTAGTTCCTTTGGCTTTGGACAATCTCTTCTCATTTTTCACTGAGCATTCTTGTATGATTCTTTTTCTTTTTATAATTTCTCTTTTGATTTTGGGAGTTGACATTACCTTAATTGAAATCATCATCCTTCAGCTCCATTGAGTTTCCCTTTCACCATCCTTCCAGCCACACTCAATTAATTCTTAGACCATATTTTTGAATGGATAAATAAATTGTTTAATGATTCTTCTTTTGATCTAAGATGGTGGCCTGAGTAAATGGGGTGGGGAAGGATTGGGGCTGAGGAGGAAACCAAGGGAGCACTGAGAAAGTGATAGTAGAATTTAGCCCTTGGTTTTAGTTTTAAAACATTGTACACCCTTTAGGTTATTTAGACACACCATCAGGCTCTGGATCTCATTTATTTAAGCAATCATTTATAAAGCCTCTATGTACTCAATGGCATGCTAATTTTTAGGAATAAACGGATAGAATCTCTGCCATTCAGGAGCTTACTAATTGAAGAGGCAGAGAGTACACTGAAAATTATAGTACACTCTGGTGGGTGCTATTGGAAAGCCCTAAGAGAATCGGGGATTGCCTAAAACAATCATTAGTGTTTATGGCTTTCATTTCATGAGCTGGCCTGGAAATAAAGTATGGGTTGATCAGCTAGGCAGGAATGATCAGACAATATTTATAAGTCCCTTTCACCTGCTGAAGAAGACCTTTGCCTTAAACTTGGTGTGGTTCTTAGAATGGCAGTGTCTCCCACCCACACACCCACTACGCCAAGGGTCGCTGTCCCTGGTGCTGGAACAGATATTTCTGTGTGGGTATGTAAAAACAGCACTGGTTTCTAAAATTGGGGGAGGGGGGTAGAAATGAAGATATTTATCTAGAGGACATGCTAGACAAAGGGTGGGTGGATTCCATTTGGACTAATAGAGAAGGAAGTGTTTATGAGCAGTCATCACTGAGAGACAACATGGTCCTGTATTGTCTAATTCCTTATGTGATTCATTGGCTCCAAGAAAGGCTCAGCACACTAGTGTGGGGGAAGCACAGTGAGTGTAGGTGCTCTCCGCCCCCATGTTCTGATGCAGCAAATGCCATGTGTATGTGTAGGCAGCCAGGGTGTGGGTGTCTGGACACATAGTACAGCAGCTGTTCCTGGACCACCTTTCCCAGCAGTTATTGTCAGGGTTGTGGCCAAGACTGTATTTACAAATGCACCACCTCCCAGGACACACTTAAAACATGTTTAAACATAGGGCTTTTTTCTATACCTTAGTCATATGCTGTCTAGATTTTTCTATCCCAAAGGGCTTGTATTTGTTTCTTTTTCAAAGACCAGTGTGGATGCAGCACAGTGTGGTAGAAACCAGAGAGGCCTGGAAGCTCAGTTAATTTATTTGCCAGATATATGACTTTGGAGAAGTTAATTCAGTAAGCACTGGCTTGCTAATCTATAAAATGGGGTAAGAAACTTAACTTACAGAACTGTAGTGAGGCTTTACGGGCATAACACATGTAAAGTGCCAGCACAGTTCCTGACAAACAGTAGTGCCTCATAAATGGTAGTTATTAAACTTAAATATTACTATTTGCAGTAAGGTTTTTTTTCTTTTTTTTTCTCTTGGAGGTGGGTGTGTGAGCAGAGAAGCAGAAGATATTATCTTTTGGTAGGAGCCAATACAGTCTCACTACAGGTAGGCCCAGAGTACCTTCATTTCTCCTTTATTCTTGCTGAGAAAGGAGCTGTATAGTAAAGTGTATGGCAAAGGCTGGTGCAGTTAAGAATGAGGCCTTGACAGCTCTGAAGCTAAATTTCCTATCCAGGGTGGTTTAATGGGTTATCCACTGTTCATGAATTTCCTTTTCTTCTCTTCACTCTGGAGTACAGAATTAGTTCATCATACGTACTCCTAAGTTCATGCCTCACTATCTCCTAAATTCATGTCTCATTATCATTGGCTCATAGAAAATCTTTCCTTTATTTATATTTTGTGTCAGTATTTTCTCCCATATCCCTTGAAACCCAATCTGTCTTTCCTCCTTCACTCAAAGGACCCATTCTTGCTTATTTTATGAATGCCTATTTTACTATTCATATGCCTATTTACACATATGTATGTAAATAAAATATGTAGTATTGTTGTGTGTTTTAAGTGTACAGAAATGGCATTTTGTCAGAAATATCATTTTGTTCTTTAATTTAAAGTTCAGAACTATGTTTTGAGCTTTGTTCTCATTGCAATATGCAGGCTTAGTTCATTCTATCAGATACCTGCCTAGGTTTCCTTCTTAATATATCCACCATATTTTACTTATGAAATCCCCTGGTGTTGAATCTTATTCTTTGCTGTTTCAAACCACACACCAATTAATATTAATTTATATGTTTCCCTGTACATTTGTTTCTGTGGTTATATGTCCAGGAGTAGAATTACAGAGCTGTCAAGTACAAGCATGCTTTGTAGGATTGATTGCTTTAATGGCTATTCTAATTTGTCTTTCCACCAGCAGTGTAAGAGAGGTTCTGTTTTCACACATTCTCATCAGCACTTGAAATTATCTATTTTTTGCCAATATGATGCATGCAAAGTGGTATGTTTCTATTGTTTTATTTGAATTTCTCTGTTTACTGATGAAGTTGAACATTTCTTTACATGGTTATTAAGTAATTGTGTTTCCTATGAATTGCTTTTATTATTTGACCACTTTAGTGTTTGCTTACCTTGCTTTGCATTGTAGAATTCTTTATATATTTTAGATCTTATCAGTCATGGACATTATAAACATCTTTTCCTAGATAGTCACTTATCTGTTAATTTTGTCTATAGTATCTCTTTAAAGAACAAAAACCTTTTAGATGATGTGGTTGAGTTTAGCAAAATTTTCAGGTTGGGCTATATCTGGAATATAATAGATGTAAAATTTTGCACAAATATAAGTGTACAGCTTAATGGTTTATTACTAGGTGAACACTCTTATGTGTTTACTTTCAGGACAAGAAATAGAACATTAAGAATATATGTCTCCTTTTTGCTCTCTTCTCTTTACTAACCTTTCTTTCTGCCTTAGTCATCTATTTCTGCATAACAAATTATCCCAAATCTAGTGAGTTAAAATAATAAACATTTATTATCCCACACTTTTTGAATGTCAGAACTCTAGAGGCCACTTAGCTTGGTGATTTGAGCTCAGACTTTCATGAGATTGCAGTCAAGATGTGGTCAAGGGCCATAGTCTTCTAAAGGCTTTATTAAGACTGGAGGATCTTCTTCCAAGAAGTCTCATTCATTGACTTGACTGGAGTCCTTAGTCCTCTTGGCTATTGTAAGAGGCCTCATTCTCTCACCATGTGGGTCTTTCCCTGGAGCTCTTCAGAATGTGTTAGCTAGCTTTCCCAGAGTGGAGGTAGTGAAGGGGAGAAGAGAGGGAGGGAGGAAGATCTATAGTGCTTTATTCTGACCTAGTCTCTGAAGTCACACACTTTCATTTTCACTTTATTCTATTTGTTGGAAGCTGGATTCTAAGTCCAGCCCACCCTTAAAGGAAAGATAACTAGACTCCACTTCTTGAAGGGAGCAACATCAAAAAATTTGTGGACATATTTTTTAAATCATCACTAAAATTACCTTTACTTATAACATCTTTGCATTTTTCTTCTCTGTGAACTTTAAAGAAATAGAATATATTCTTTTGTATCTAGCTTCTTCCACTCAGAATTGCATTTGTGGGATTCATTTTTGAGCATAGCAGTATGTTATTCATTTTAATTTCTGGATAGTGGCCCAATATCTCACAGTTGATATATTCATGGACAGTGTTGATTTCAGTTTGGGACTGTTACAAATAATATTGCATAAATATTCTTGGACATAACTTTTGGTGTATGCATTTCTGATGGATATGTACTTTGGAGTGAACTGCTGGGTCATAGAGGATGCATATATGTAACTTTGATAAATGATGCCAGAGAGTTTTCTAAAGTGGTTGTACCAATTTACATTCTCACCAGCAGTGTATGGGAGTTCCAGTTACTCTACATTTTTGTTAGCACTAGGTATTATCAGTCTTTTTTATTTTAGCTATTCTAGTAAATGTATAGCAACATCTCATTTTAGTTTTAATTTGTATTTTCCTGATTTGTAATGAGATTGAACTCCTTTTCATTTCATTAACCATTTGGATAACTTTTCTTGTAAATTGTCTCTTCAAGTATTTTGCTCATTTTTCTATTGAGTTATCTTACTTCTTATTGATTTATGGGAATTCTTTATAAATTTTCATTTCATGAATTACAAATATCTTTTCCTACTTTATACCTTGCTCTTTTCCTTCTCTTAATGGTATCTTTTGATGAGCAAAAGTTTTTGACTTTACTGTACACTTCAATTTATCAGTCTTTTCCTTTGTTATTAGTGTTTTTTTATATCTGTTTAATCTTTCTCTATCTCTAATATAAAGACATGAGTCTATATTATCACCATTAAGTTGTAATGTTTTATCTTCTACAGATAGATCCTCAATCTATTTGGCATTAGTTGTGAAAAATGAAGTAGAGGTCATTTAATTTTTTTAAAACACTCAAATAACCAATCGAGTCAGCACTGAAAGATGGCCTTTTCCCACTACTCTGCAGTACCACCTGTGTAACACTTCACAAATCCATGTGGTTGTTGCTCTATTTCTAGACTCTGTTCATTTCATTGATCTATTTGTCTATCCCCACATCAACACTGCTCTCTATTAAAATTATATCTTCATATGTCTTGAATTTATTCAAGTACTTCCATTTTCCCTTATTTTTTAAGATTTTTGTCTATTCATGATCCTTTGCATTTCTTTATTAATTTTGGAATCATCTTGTCCATTCCCATAGAAAAACCTACTTAGGATTTCAACTTGGATTGTGTTGAATATTTAGGTCAATTTTGGGGAGGATCAACTTATTTGTGAAATATTCTAATCTATAAACTGTTAGAGCTTTTCACTTACTTAGGTTTCTTTTATCTATCTCAGCAATTTTTTAGAGTTTTCTGGTAGAGGTTTTGTGCATCTTTTGTCTATTCCCAAGCAATTGATATTTTTAATACTATTATGAAGATACTATTTTCTAATTTTTTTGTTTATATATAGAAATACTATTGATTTTTAAATATTGACTTGGTATCCAGTAACTTTGCTAAATTAAATGAGTAATTATAAAAGTTTATATTTATAGTCTGTGAATTGTCTACACTACATGTCATGTGCAAATAATGATAGTTTCATTCTTCTTTTCTAAGCTCATACTCCCTCCCACCTCGCATTGCTATGACTTCCAGTACAACATTCTATTGAAAGGATGGTAGCACATATCTTTGTGCTATTTCCAAACTCAGGATTTGAAATCTGTCCTTATTCATTTATATTTACTTTCACATTTAGATATTTAATCACAAGAAGGGCTGTTTTTTTTAAATATATAGTAGGAGATGGGGATTCCCTCAATTTTTTTGACATATTGATATTTTTTCCCCAATATCATTTTCTAAATGATATATTCTTTCATTATTGTTTTGGTTTGTAACTTTGATTATATACTAGATTAAAAAATGATGGTCACATCAGTGTGAGAGTGATAGATTTGGTGAGAAATTGCCAGGCTCTGGATGTTTTTTGAAAGGCTCTTTTCTAATTTAAATGTTAATATAACCTGCAGATACAAAAAAGAGTGCTGGTACTCTGAGCATGGCATGAAAGTGATGATGTTTTCTAATTGCTTTGCTTGGCCTAAGAGTACATCATTCTTATCACAGATAGTCTTTACAAGGAGGGGTGCACCTGCTCACTCTAAGTCTTCTTGACATCAAAGGTCAAGACAATGATGGCTAACCTTTTGACACTATTATGAAGTTGCTCATGTGGTATATGGCCTGTTGGAAAAGAATAGCAGAGGAAAGGGTAATCTTTCAATGCTGAGTCAATTGGTTGTTTGAATGCAGGAATGCAGATAACTGCACAACCCACTTCCTCACTTGATTCAAAAAAATATATTATATGATCATTGTTTATTATCTCTCTCCCCCAAATTGCAATCTGATCCCTACAGGGGTAAGGATATTTTTGTGTGTTCACTGACGTATCCCAACAGTGAAGCAGATGAATGCCTGACTTATCGTGGTGCTCAGTATGTATCTGCTGTATGAATGCATCAACTTAATTAGTGAAGAAATGGCATTACCCCTCTTGTTAAGAATCAGGGCTTACCCAGTCTCTCCAAGATGGTCTCAGGTAATGGGACACATAGTCCATGCTTCCATGGTACACCTTCTGAGAACTACTACCATGCTGTCCTTTCTCCTGACTGGAGGAAGCAGACCTAGTTTTCTTAGGAACCCACAGGCAGTTGGAACCACTCCATCCCTTCTTCACCATCTGTAAGTGTGAAATCCTGCTTGAAATGAGAAAAAAAATTTCACTCTTTTCTGGTTGGGAGCCCCACTTCCTTTTGGGATCCCTTTGGGACATGGCAGACTGAAAGGCAGAATTAAAGCTTGGTTAAGTTTTACCTGGGCTTACCATTCTATGTTCCCTGAATTAATGGCTACTATTTAAAGGAAGAAGAACCCACTTTTAACTCCACCTCTGGAATTAGAAAGTTAGTCTTTAATCAGGGAAATATAATCAGGTAATGGTTCAGAAATAGGTTTCACAATTTACTGAGGAGATTTAACTCAGTGGAGTATAACAGCTTTATTTTTTCCAATTACAATTTTAAACTACGCTCTGATAAGTCCTCTATTTCCTGTTTCCTGCTGCAGCATCTTCAGCCGATTCCATAACTTTCTTGTCACTTTTGCTAATTAAGAGTCCAGCTCAATTTCAAAGTCTATTAAAGCTCACTTTCTCCCCTCCCTGCAGCACAGGCCTGAGCATGACCTCTGGATGGGGGAAGCAGAGGAGGTGAGATGCACATGCCCCATTGCCTCCTTTTCTAGAGCTCCATCCTCTGGGGTAGTAGGGGGCTGGAAGGAGAGATGGTGTAGGCAGGGGTCATATTATATGTCTGGCCATATATTTGTGGCAAGAAGATGTCCCTGGCCAAGGTCTGTTTTGATCCAGTTCTGTTTGATGCTGGTTGCCTTTGCTGATGGGGTGGTGTTGTATAGATAACTATTCAAGATTTCTTTGAGGGTGGTCTCAAATTTTGTCTGATTCTCTCCCCGCCCCACCCTTGGTACTGAGGATCCCTCAGAGAGAGATAGTTGTGTGTCTTTGGCCTGGCCAGTGGTCCGTATCTCCACCCTCCTCTCCCAATAGTGTATCACTTCACCTGGCCCAGTGGCTTCCCTGGCAACCCTGTAACTCCTCCTTCTGCTACAATGTCTATACTTCTTTGCATGGTGTCATCGAAACCATCTTAGCCTCTGAGAGTCCTGGGAGACTGAGCTGAGGCTGTCCCAACTATCATTTTCTTACATGGCATGATGCATTATAGTTCTTTTGCATTCTGATAAGTGGTCCAAACTGGAAAGTTTAGAGGGTCAGAGATGCAGGGAAGCAAGCGGTCAAGCATATCAACACCTTCTGGTGTCTGAAATTCCCACTGTTAGAGTTAAGAATTTAAGTTAAAATAGCATGTAAGGCCATTATTAAAATGCAAATATTTCCCAAGAGAAGTAATTAACATTGGCACAGCTGCATAGAATAGTATCAGAAAAGCTAATTCTGAAAGGATAAGAATTTATTTGATAAGTCTGGTATATGAATTGTGAGAGGGAACTAACTTGTCTAGTTCCTACTATATTATACTCATTTTTAAAATCCATATTTTATTTAACCTTCCTGTCATCATCTTCAGGTTCACCCTCTAACAACGATGTGAAGTTTTCACCTCACAAAAATTTGCCAAAGGACACACAGTTAGTAGGTGGCTCTGGCAAGTTGTATTATTATTCAATATATTTGTTATCCTTTGTTGGGCATGGGCTAACTATCCCTGCTCTGTATGACTAGTTTGGTCAGTAAAATATGAATGGAAAGGATGAGAGCAGAAACTTGAGAAGCCAGCATATGATTTCATTGTATCCTCTCCTTCTTCCACAAGGTCAGTTTCCCAGATAGAGGCTGCTTCCTCAGCCTGGGTCTTGAGGTGAAGAACAAGAAACAGAACTGCAGCTGACCTACAAATGATAAGTAGACTGAGTGAGAAATAAACCTTTGTTATTGCAAGCCACCAACATTCTGGATTTGTTTGTTACTTCACCATAACTTAGCCTGAGCTGATTAATGCAATGACTGAAACAGGATTTGAACCCAGACATATTTGACTTCAAAGCCCATGCTTTTTCTCTCACAGCACACCACCTCCCAGCAGGAAGGATACAGGGGTTTAAGCTCCACATCTGTGCAAATGCAGCACCTCCTCATCTCTACTTAACCTCCTTCTACAAATTCCCATTGGAAGCTTGGGAAAGTTTCAGGAAGGTACAGCCATCCCCAGAGGAGGCCCACCTAGGCATGAATATAATTTATAAGCACAGAGCAGATCTTATTCCCCAGTTTCATATTGGCCTCCCCCTTCTTGGAAGCACTAATGCGGGGGAGGAAAGGACAAATGATGATAGCAAGGAGTTCCATGCTGCCCTTCCAGATGCTCTCTGGCTCAGCTTAGCAGGAACTGTTATGATCTGGTGGACAGACAGGCACCGACTGGTGTGATGTACCAGGGTTCTGCTCCCAGCTCCCTCCCCACCCCTGGGGTAACTGGAAAGTCCTTCATCCCAGATTGGATGTGGACACTTTTCCGTAGGAAAGGGGAAGATCCAAGGGCTTCTCATTCAAAACAAATAGGTGTTCTAATGAAAAACCAGGCTTGGCCTTGAAGCAAAATGAAATTTTGTTATTTAGATTGACTGTTTATGTCAGGCTAGTGGGGAGAAACAAACAGATAAACAAACAAACAAACCAGTGTATGGAGCTCAGCTAATCCAAAAAAGTGGTCTCCTTTTTTCCCCCCTCAAACATCTGTGGTGTTTTTCCTCCAGAATTTTAAACTGAGGAAATGATAGTTGACAACTTTCTTAGTTTGGATTCCCCCTAGGATTCTATGTTGCCCAGGTCAATGGCCTGGAGAATTGTCCCAAGAGTTACCTACTCTGGCATCTGTCACAGGAACCAGGCAATCAGGGAACAGCCATGGCTGCCTGGGGCAGAGAGCAGTGCAGGCTGAGTCCACTGTTACACGGTGACCATGGCTTCCATTTTGGATGGAAAAGGATATCTGTGTGGTCAAGCTGCAGCCTACCAGCTTCATCTATTGTTCTGCTTTTAAACTGTCTTTAAGCCACTACATCATCTTCCCCAAATGATTAATCATACAGAATTGCTGATGGGCACTTGAGTTTATTGGGTCTCTTCCTTCTCCTGTAATTCAGAGCACCAAAAATATCATTTGTTCTGTTTTACAATGTATTCCCTTGAGATACCCATAAGACAGGCATTTTGAAGGAAACCGAATAGTCAATACTGATTTATAAATGATTTTCAAAATGCAAGAAGATACCAAAATTCCCTTTGTCCCACAATATGTATATTTGCTCCTGATATATTTACCGGTGGGGCTTGCCCTCATTGCATGGCTCCTCATTTCACATTGGGGGGAACAAGGGCATCTCCTTAGCTCCGGAGCTTTCCAGATCAGTGATGGCTATAGCGGACTGGGCTGCTTGACCAGCTCCAATGGCCCGACTTTTATTCCAGTTCTTCATTCTACTTCTCCATGGTAGTAATACCAGCTTTTGAAAAGGGCTTCACTGCTTCCCTACATGCTTTCATCCACATTGCCTGATCAAGCCCTCCTAGTTCCTGAGGGGTGGGTTGAACAGAATATGATTAGGAGCTCCTGTACATAGTGGGTCATACACAACTTTCACCATTGTATTGTATGCAGCGGGGAGGTTAGGGAGTACGTAACTTTGGTGTGATTCTGGATCATGTGCTCTGTCTTTTGACAAGGTAAAGAGAATGAGGAAAAAAAATGAGGAAAGAAAGAAGAGAGAGAAATTGGGTAAGAAGAAGCAGGTAAGGAAGATGTATCAGAGTGTTAAAATAACAGGTAGAGCATCTAACCAACTGGAAGCTTCTGTTGACTGGATTACGTGCTCCATCAGGCAGACGTGGTAGTTTTCTTTTCTGGTCTCTGACAAGCCCTGAAAAGGCCTGGGCTTCTCATAGAGGCCCTCACTTCAATATTTGCTGCCTGAAGTGATTAAGAAGGATGATTTATAATGCCTTCTCTTGGATGGAGGAATTCTTGTATTTTTACGTGTATGAATCCCATTCACCCGTTCTTGTCATAAGCTAACTGGTAACAAAATTTTCCAACAATCTAATTTTCTCTTGCCTAGACAACTTCAAATAGCATTAGGGATAATATTTTTCCACTAGACTGATTGAATTCATGAGTTGCCCTGGTATGGTGTGGAAATACATGTATCACATTATAATTTAGTGAACTAATAGTTTTCCCAAACCCAGTGCAGACAGACCCACTGCCTGGCACAGTAACCTGTGGCAAGGATTAACTGTTGTTTTCTTCTTCATAGATTTCTGATTTTCTTTTCTCTCTCTGTCTCTCTCTCTTTTTTTTTTTAGATAGGAGATTTTTCTTGGCAATCTCTAGAAAATCTCACCCATTCGCTTCTGTATTAACTTTGACATTTAATTGTGTTCTGCCTTTAACGTTGTTTCTTTTCTTTTTCTCAAGCATATCTGGCTAAGCTCACCGACTCAAGTGAAAACTTCTCAAGGAAAGTATTGTGGGCTGAATTGTGTCCCTCAAAATGCATATGTTTAAACCTTTAAAATGGGACAGTATTTGGAGGAAGGGCCTTTAAAAGAGGTGATAAAGTTAAAATGAAGCTGTTAGGCTGGGCTCTCATCCAATCTGTGTCCTTATAAGAAGAGGAGATTAGGACACACAAAGAGACACCAGGGATGAACAATATGGAAAAAAGGCCATGTGAGGATATGACAAGAAGGCGGCTCTCTGCAAGACTAGGAGAGAGGCCTCAGAGGAAACCAAACATGCCAACACCTTGGTCTTCCAGACTTCCAGAACTGCGGGAAAAATAAATTTCTGTTGCTTGAGCCACCTGGCTGGTGGTATTTTTTTATGGAGGCCCTAGCAAACTAATACAGATAGTGACCTCTTACATTTCTCTGACATATCTGCGCCATTGTGCCACATGCAATGCTCAGCACACAATTTAGGCAGCACTTAATAATGCTAGTTGTATTTGTTTTACTTTTTATCCTTCATGTACTTTTAAAAAATCCATCCATGAAATATATTTAACATAATTTGCTTCATAGGCGGTTATTTTGGTTTGTCAGCAAATGGCTTTCTATCTTCATTAACCAAGACTTAATCATTTGTATGAATAGCTAATAGATGCCCAAGGTAAGTATTTAAACAGTGTGAAAGATTATATGGTGAAAGATGAACCTCCCTCACACCTTGGTCTCTCAGTTCTCTTCCCTAGAGGCAGCCATTACCATCAGTGTGTTGTCTGTCTTTCCAGATAAATCTTTGCTTAAAAGCGTGTGTGCATGTGTGTGTATAGAATATACACATCTATATTACAGATATATGGCATATATATTTATGCAAAGACATGCTTTAAGAAAATCTCTATATACAGATATAGGTATAAATATACAGGTATAAATATATATTCTCCTCCGATTTTTTTTGTTTTATTTTGTTTTTATCAAATGATGGTATAATGCACACGTTTCTACTGTATTTTTACAGTCAGATGTTTATTTAAAAGTAAAAATATGGAACACTTCACGAATTTGTGTGTCATTCTTGCTCAGGGCCCATGCTAATCTTCTCTGTATCATTCCAATTTTAGCATATGTGCTGCTGAAGTGAGCATGACATGTTCTTTTTTTTTAAGATTTATTTATTTATTTAAGAGAGAGAATGAGAGAGAGAGAGAGAGAGAGAGAGAGAGGATGAGTGGGGGGGGAAAGGCAGAGGGACAGAGAGAATCTTCAGCTGGACCCTGATGGGGGCTCAATCTCAAAACCCTGAGATTATGACTTGAGTAAAAACCAAAAGTCTGACGCTTAACTGATGGAGCCCCCCCATGCACCCCAACATGTTTCTACTTTTTAAAGAAAATTAACTTAGTAATAAATCTTGGGAATTGTTGCACATAGGACATACAAATCCATCTCATTCCTTGTTACTTATTTTACTGCATTTATTTTAAATACATTGTCCTCCCTGCTTCCTCCACCCTAACCAACACACTTTCACACAGATATCCTCATGGAGCACACACAGGAAATATTACTTTAAGGAGACTCATCTTGGTGTCACTTTCTCATAGGAATATTTAAGTGAAGGGTTTAATCAGGCACTAAAGCCACAGACATTAAACAGAAAGGCACACTTTTTAGGCAGTCCAAATAAGCAGGAATAGTAACAGTGGGACTTTCTCAGACTAGCCCCAGGTGTTTCTAGTGAGTACAATAACTTCAGGTACATACCAGCAACGTATTTATAGCCCATGTTCCATATGACTAATGTGCAATTAATATTGCATCAAGGAATAATAGTAATTTTTAAAAGAACATACATAAATCCAGCACACTAGAAAACCAAAGTGTTTTTTCCTGTTTCCTATTAGCACTTGTTCATTTGTATACATACTCTGATTGCTTTAATTACAGACCAGAGCAATTATGTATTCTGCCTTTGCCTTTTAAAATGAATCATAAATACTACTGCTTGTTACTATGTTTACATGATAATAATTTTATATGGTTGCATAATAGTCCATCCAGTTGATGTATTGTTTCCTCTAATTTAAAAAAAGGGAAAACTGTATTATCTGGAGCTGTAATTAAATAAAACTTAAAAGAACATCAATCTGACACGTATTAATGATAAACATAAATGTTATTGAGCTACAAGGCAATTGACTATAAAATGGAGAACAGCTCACATAAATTAGAATTAATATTTTCTTTACCATGTGAAACCAAAACTTTCTAGAGGAGAGGCTATAGAAAAGGAAACTGTTCAGATGCCCTCCTAAAAAAGGAATACATCTTTCTATTCTTTTAAGAGTTGGTTTCAGGAAATGAGGCTGCAAATTCTTTTTTCCCTTTGTGCAGCAGGACCTCTACTTGTGCAGAGGTGGAGGGAGCAACGTAGCATGACTCAATCAGATTAGGTTAATCAGAATGATTTCCCAGCAACTAGCCATAAAATATGAATACCTAATGGCCTTCTTTATTAATTAACTTAATCAACAGATATTTATTGAGTACTGGTTATATGCCGGATGTGAGATACATAGGAAAGAAGAGAACCTCTAATTCTCTAAAGTTGACAATCTAGACCAGATATAGAACAGTAACCAAAGACATGATAAAACAATTACAAGTTTTCGAAAGTGCTCAGAGAGAATGAACAGGGCACTGTCACAGACAGAAATGAAGGTGGGGCATCCTTTGGGTGGGTGATCAGAGAAGACCTCTCTGCAGAAGTCACATTGACACTGAAACTTGAAGGAGCAGAGTCAGCCTCACAAAGAGCAGGGGAGAGAGGGAACAGAGAGGGCAAAGGCTCTAAGGCATGATCACACTTGGCAAGCTAACTTGGCCAGTGGGACTGCAGTGCACCGTCCTGAACCCCCCAGGACCCAGTGGCATGAGCCTAGATTTCATTCTAAGAACAATGGGAAGATAGGTATAAGTCTTAAGTAGGTGGGTGGCATAATTCAAACCATGTTTTGAAAAGAACTTTTGGCTGCTATGTGGAAACTAGTTTGGAGGGGAGTCAGAAGTGGAAGTAGAGAGAGGAATTAGGAAGTTATTGGTGTCACCCCCACAAGGGGTGACAATGCTGGAATCTCAGCTGAAATGATTGCAAAGGATGAGGGAGAAGGAAGACACCAATAATGACTCCAGGGTTTGTGGGAGCACCAAATATAGAAGTGGAAAGCAGGAATCAAGAATTCTCTTTGGATATTTAAGTGGGAAATGCCTTATGAGGCATCCAAGAGGAGTTGTCCAGCTGGGCATGAGTCTGAGATCAATTTGGGAGTAGTCAGCAGCCTGATGATATTTAAAGCCAGAAGTCTGGATGAGACTCTGAAGGAGGGTGTGCAGTTGGGAAAGAGAAGGGGGCCCAGGACTGAACCTGTAACCTTCCTCTATGTCCAATCATGTCAGGAAGTAAATCTGCACCTGGTGGAACCCCAAGCTCTCTGGAGATTCGTGTCGTATTCATTATTAACGGACCCCCCCCCCCCCAATGGTCAGGGAAATTCTCCAGGGAATATTTTTCTTTCAGATCTTTTAGTTTCCTTTCTGCATTCTCTTCTAGCTCCGGTACCTCCTGGACCCCAGGAACCCTCCTGTGAGGAAGACAGGGTGAGTGTGGGTGAGATTTTTCATATTCAGTGACCATGGGGGTTGTCACCTTGAGCAGTTGTATGTTGGAAAGTGTGCACAGCCGCCAGAGTATTTTGGCATTTGTTTTTCTGTTTTCATGAATGTAAGTAACTATTGTGGGTTTTTCCTGAGAGCCAGAACCCTGAAAGCTCTCACCTCCACATCTTCTAGTAGCTCTTGGGTCAGCTATGCAGGTGCTATAGCAAGCCAGTAACATAAGGAGCCAGGAGGTGGCTTTGAAAGCATAAAGGCCAAGCCTTCCATTTTACAAATAGGGAAACTGATCACCCATTAACACCCAGGAAATGAAAGGTGTTTCAAGTTTTATTTCACCAACGACTGATCAATTCTTTGGTCAAGGGGAACCCATCAACCTTCATTCCTTTGGCCCCTAAGAAAAGACCAAGCCAATGTTTACATGTTTAAAACCTCTATCATTGGGGAAAAAAATGGAGAGTTTTTCCAGGTCCTGATGCACACTAAGAAATCCCCTACTAATGCCACACTTGCGCCTCTCAAGAATTGGTAGATTCTGTGATCCAGGGTCCCCCTCAGTTTGAGACACTCCGTAGAAGCTCCGAGTATGCTCTATTGTGTACAGCCATATAAAAAAGGGCAGAAGGACCTATAAATTAGAGACATAGGCTTTGTATTGGCATATGGAAACCCAAATCCTACACAAAGAGCGCCATCTCCACATGGCTGAATAACAATAGATGGACATGTGCTGAATAATTGATAAAGTTTGCTCTTCCATGAAGACTGGATTTAAAAACAAGAAGCAGAGAATGTGATGAATTCAGTGGGAAAGACACTGTTTAATCTTTTCCGAGAAGTGTCTGATGAAACAAACACATGTTGTTTTCTGATTCTATCCCTTCTCTGCCTGACATTTTGCACCTGATTTATGTGAGGAAGTGTCTCAGGGCCTGTTTGTGATTTCAGTGAATTCAGGCACATACTCTTCCTTCTAGAATGTCAAGATTGATAGATTTGGGGGCTAGAAGGGGCTTTAGAGATAATCCAGTGCATCTCTCTTAGTTTCTGAAAACAATAGGGGCTTGACCAAAATTACCCAGTGATTAGAGATGGGCCCACTCTCCAGGACTCACAACAGATGACACCGTTTTTCCTGCTGTTTGAACTCAAGCTGGTGGAAAACTGCTCCTGATGTGACATGGGTAGGATTTTATTTTCCTTGTAAATCATGCATTTTATGCACATTTGAATTTTATTCTATTAAAAACTTTTTGGAACTTAAGAAAAAGAAAAAATATCATGCAAGTGATCACTCTTAGCATTTTAATGTATTTCTTCCCAGGTTTTTTTTTCCCTACTGTGCATATTTTAAAATTATTATTTAGTATATACATAGTTTTCTTTTTTTTTTTTTTTGGTTGTTATATCATTAGCATTTCTAATGGACACAGAATATTCAGGCAAATGGATATACTACAATTAACTGAATGTTTTGTGGCTGTTGGGCATTTAGAATGATTCCATTTTTTGCTACAGTATGTAACAGTATTATATGATATATAAACATCTTATGGCAGACAGCTTTTTTGACAGATTATTCCCTTAACATGAAACTCCAGAAATAGAAAGCCAAATAGACACAGGGTTAGCCCAATTAACTATTGCTTTATGATGTCAAGCATTATCATTAAAAATATTTGCTAAATTCCTCATTTCAGTATATGTGATTTCTGAATGCCTTGTCTAGTTATGTCATTTGTCCATCTACTTATTGGTGTTAGGTTGTTATTGATTTTTATCAATGTTTGAATATGAGAAGATAACAGGTCTTTGCCCGTCACATTTGGGCTAATAATTCCTTCCAGTCTATGGTTTACTGAATATTTTGAAATAGAGAGTAGAAGTTGGGTTCATAAATATGTCATCTCCTGCTGTATCTTCTCTAAAAGGTGCTCAGAAGGTGGGGCAGGAGGAATGGAGTGGGGGAAGGGAGAGAGGAGAATTCTAAGGCAAGGAATTCTGGATTCTAAGAAACGTCAGACAGTTTGGTTATTCTGTTTAAACAGATTGCATGGATTGTTCACTGTGAAAAGCGGAAATGTGTCAACCACATTTCAGGCCCTGTGAAGCTGAAAAGGTCAAGCAGCCCCCGTATGCAATGAAAAACAAATTCTACTCATCCACACAGAGAAGTAGGCAATTAAAAGCCACACAGAGTGGCTGAGTAGTTTCTCAATACATTCCACTTGTTAATGAGAAGGGAAAATACTCATTAGTAATCCTTAAATCCTGGTGAATCAGCACTGTTCATAGAAAACAAACCTATACCACCCTCCTTACATTGAAAGGAGAAAAAAGACTCACACTGCCTTTTCCCCCTTTTGTGGTCAGCTATGCTTTTCATGTTTTTAAAAACATATCAAAAATGATCTCATCACATTGTCCCTCTGGGTCTGTTGCCGCATTTGTAAGCTTTAATATTTTTCTGGTTAATATTTTATAGAGCAGACAAACTCATAAAATGCAAGCTGTCAGGAACCTTCAAGATAACATCAGCTCCCCCTAGTCACCCAAACTGGAAGCTTAAGCCACATGGCTGGAAATAAAGAGAAAAGAATTCCAATTTCCCAAGATTGTTAGATCTATTCTGATTCACAGGCAAAAGAAAGAAAGAAGAAAGGAAGGAAGGAGGGAAGAAAGGAAGGAAGGAAGGAAGGGAGGAAGGAAGGAAGGAAGGAAGGAAGGAAGGAAGGAAGGAAGGAAGGAAGGAAGGAAATAAGCAAGCAAGCTATCTCCCTTACTGGAAAAACCTGCTTGAGTTTAGGGACCCAGAATGGACATGTCAAATGGTGGGTGTCCCCAGAACCCTGTGCAGTGCCTAGGAGACAACTCTGAACATGTCTGAACGGCAAATAAATGATCGCAGCGCTGCTGCCATGGAGGGTGGACACCTCCTGTGTGTGCTCCCGGGTCCTCTCCACCCTCTACCGGCTTCTCTGCCCAGCTGGCTGACCTGCACAGGCCACATCAAAGAACTCCCTTCACCTCTGGCTTTCCAGGTCAGCTGGTGAATCCCAGAAGCAGTTTGGAGGGAGCAGAGTGAGGTTGGGGTATTTATTCTCTCGACTTCCTGCCTGTGAGAATGCTTCTCCCTCTCCTGCTCCCCCTGCTTGTGTTCCCTCTCTCGCTGTCTCTTTCTCTGTCAAATAAATAAATAAAAATCTTAAAAAAAAATAATATCTACACCCAACGTGGGTCTTGGACTCACGACCCTGAGATCAAGAGTCACATGCTCTTCCTACTGAGCCACCCAGGCGCCCCGAGATGCCCCTTTTTAATGCTCATACTAGAGAGTGTGGGCGGGTGCCACCTCAGGCTGAATGTATGGATACGAGCTTCAACTTTCTAAAAAAGAAAATCTGCTGATAGATCCATTTTTTCTTGCCCCGCCCCCATCCTGTGAGTTACAGCTTTGCCTGCAGCCCCGTGAGTCATCTGTACCTCCAGCTGCAGCCACGAAAGCAGGAACAAGAGGGCCTCCAAGTGCTCTCCAAATGTTGACGACTTTGGCTGTTCCTATAGCAACAGAAAGACCACAAACCAACGATGACAGTTCCTCAGGTTGTTTGGTGTTTCGTGGCTGTTCTCACCTGTTCCTTCTGCTGTGTTTTCACACAGACATGCTCCCCCAGCTCACTGGAGGCTGCGGGATGCGGGGCCAACAGCACAGTTGGCAGAACCTGGGCTCACCATTCCCATCTGTAGTGGATGATGACATCAGATCTAAAGGAGACCTCCTTTAGAGGCAAGGAAATGACCTGCCCTCTCCTTCGTGGGTTTCGAGCCCCAGTCCCTGGGGTGTGCGTACACTCCCACCACCCCCTTTATTGTTCAAGTTTCCTTGCCAATTGTTGCTGATGATTTTAATTCACTTCACAACTTCTGCCTCTGTGCCTGGATGCTCCAAGTAAGGGTGCTGTGAATTGCACCTTAGAAATAGGATGTGTCACTCTGTTAGATTTTTATGTGTTCCACGACTGAGGGTGTGCTGGGTATGGGGAGTGAAGGAGACATTCATCTCTCCTCTTCCACACAAAGAATTGACAGTTACCTGGGTTACTAGACCGGACTAAGGCCTCTAAATCCGACTTGATTCCTCTGTTCAACTATTGCTTCCTACCGTTCTCTTCCCTTTGCATTTGAAGCTCTGACCCTTTGACTGTGCAGTTCCTTGTATAGCATGGGCTATCCCCTCTGATGCTAGACTCAAGCTGGTTTTAGATCAAGATCCAGTGGAAGCTTCCAGCAGCACTCAAAGAGATGAAATCTCTAGGTGCAGACTGTCCTTACTGCTGAAAGAGATGGGCTAGATTTGAACAGCGATAATTAATTTCAAAGAAATTTTCCATCTCCAAGACTTTGCATCTCACTAATTATTTTCAAGGTAAATTGAATTTGCTTTGCAGTATCTTCCAGCCCCACCTTGCAATAAGCAATTTAACGTGTAATTGCTGACCTGTACTTGCTCAGTCGAGCTGTGGATTCCCAACCCTTCTATAGCTTAGAGTTATATTGTCTTTGAGCTGCAGCTGATTTTCCACCGGTGCAGTGATCACTTCCTTTATTTTTACCTGTAACGAGCAGTGGTGTTACAAAACTGAATAGGAAAGCTTCAGCTGGTTGTTGAAAATGACAGAATATCAGTCTCCGACTTCTGGGCTGGCGGAGGGTGTTAGAAGTATTAGAAAATGGAACTGTAGGTCATTTGGGGAAAATATTTTAGTGAAATCCACCAACCTGGGTGATGTGCTGAATCTTAAACCAGAAAAAAAGAAAGCCAAACAAAAAATAGGGGTTTTTTTTGCCCTTTCAATGAACAGGGAGCATCATCTTTAAATGTTAAATGAGTCAGTCCTGAGCCCTCCCTGGTGCCCCTCAGGGACCGTTGTCTCAACCGCCAATCAAGTCACTTGGTTTTCTGCCCTCTGTGCTTCTTTCCCAGCTTACATCAAATGCTCTCAATGACTAATAGAGAGTTGTTGGTCTTTTATTTCACAAGTCTTCCCTATAGTATCAGAGCTATATTAGCTATTTACAAACCAGTTTAGCATAATGGCTTAATAATCATCACACCCACAAGGCAGCCAGTGATAGCTGGAATCTCCAGATTTTGGATTTATCTCTGTTTGGCCCTAAGTTAGGTCAGTTTGTCTTCAAGTTGCCAGATGCTTTAGAAACCGATTCCCCTGGATGCCCCTTGTTCCTTTTGTGAAGAAACAACACAGTGCAGAGGCGAGAGTTTGTGCAGGGGAGTCAGGGAGACGGTGAATGGAAAACCCATGGTCCAGGGGTCCAGGGGCACCTGGGTGGCTCAGGTGGTTAAGCGTCTGCCGTCAGCTCAGGTCCTGATCTCAGGGTCCTGGGATTGAGCCCAGCATCGCATCGCATCCTGCTCCCTGCTCAGCGGGGAGTCGGCTTCTTCCTTTCCCTCTACCCCTCCCCACTCACTTATGGTCTCTTTCTCTCAAATTAAAAAAAAAAAAAAAGCCACACAGTCCAGCAGGAGAGAAGATGCACCAGTTCAAGGGCTGCTCTTGACCCCAAAATGGAACAAGATCTTTAAGAAGGGTTCCCACAAAGTGAGGTGGAAGTTCTGAGGAAGGAGAGGGTAGATTTGCAGTGGTTCTCAACCAGGACAATATTGGCGTCCAGGGAAAAACTTTTGCCTATGTCTGGAGACATTTTTGGTTGGCACAATAGGAGGCGAGGATGGGCTCTAGTCTCAAAACAGGGGCGTGACTTACAGAGGTCACACCCTGGGAAGTGACAGAAACAGGCATTTAATGTCCTGCCTCACCAGCTCCTGCACATCTCCCTATCTGCCACCTTTTCTAGGTCCAGCTCTGATGTCTCCTCCTCACTACCAACCTCCCCATCTGGTCGCTAGCCCAGCCATCCTCAGCTTGGCTCTGCTGACGTGGCTTTGCTGTGGGTGGGGGGGTGTCCTGTGTGTTGTGGGATATTTAGCAGCTTCCCTGATGGCTGTAAGTCACTCCCTCTTTTTGAGCCCCAGATTCCTCCTCTGTTAAATCAGTTCCTTATTCATTCAACAAATATCTATGGAAACTCTATTATATTCTAGAAGCTGTCATAGGCTTTGGGGATACCCATGGTGGAAGAGAAAATGTTCCTGCCCCTTAGTTAGCTTACATTCTGCTGGGGGAATTAGACAATAAAAACAGAATTAAATAGAAATTTAGTATATTGGAGCACCTGGGTGGCTCAGTCCATTAAGCGTCTGACTCTTGATTTTGGCTCAGGTCATGATATCAGGGTTGTGGGATCGAGCCCCCACATTGGGCTCTGGGCTGGGAACCTGTTTGGGATTCTCTTTCTCCCTCTGCTCCTCTCTCGTCTATTTCTCTCTCTCTCTAAATAAATACATAAATAAATAGAAATTTAATATATATCAGCAGAGAGAAATGCTATGAATAAGCAAGGTAAAGGGGTGGAGAGTAATAGAGCTGTTCTTTTAGCCAAGAGCATCAGGTAGGGCCATTCTGAGGAAGTGACACTTCAGCAGTCCTGAATGAAGTGAGGGAGCAGGCCATGGAATTGTGGTGGAAGGGCATTCCAAGCAGAGGGAAGAGTGAGGGCAAAGGCCCTGTGGCAGGGCTGTGCTTGATGTCCTTCAAACAGCCAGGGAGAGGGGGTGGCATAGACTCTGCTTGTTCTAAGTGTGCAAAGAGTGTCTTCTATGGCTGGGATTCTGCTGGCTGAGGAAGTCAGTCATCCTTAGCTGCACATCAGAGTTGCCTGGACTGCTTCTTTCTAAAAAGTATCCATGCAAGGTTTCACCCAAGACCACATAAAATCAGAATCTTTGGGGGTGAAATCATCAGTATTTTATAAAAACTCACTGGGTAATGCTAATGGATTGCTGGAGTTGAGAGCCTCTGGTTAAGGTGAACTCAGTGGCAGAGACTAAAATCTTTACAGAAATGAGATTAGGAGGAATGCAGGTTTCTTCCTGCATGGAGAAAGCAGGTGCCTGTGAGCTAGGTGGGGAGGTTTTGAATGTACAGAACTGGGCATGGTGGAGGGAGACAGGTTGCTGCTGATGAGGGGCCGGGCGGCCCTCCCAGGCCAGACCAGGTGTGGGGACCAGACACAGCAGCACTGCAGAGCCTGGACTGGGGCTGCGCTCACCCTGGCAAGCCTGGCCTCTGCAGCAGGAGGCTAGAAGAGTTTTCTGTCTGGGCTTGCTACAGTTTCAGACTTCCCTCTGTCTGCCTCTGTTCCTTTAATTGCTCAGCTTGCACTTACCTTCCCTCTTGTGCCTGTTTTTTCCTGACTTCAGCTTCCTGATAGGGGGCTGACTTTGATGCTCTGCTCCTTCTTAACCTTGGGTCCTTTAAACTCTCCTGCCTGCAGCCCCCTCCCAGTAGGTATTCCCAGCCTGTAGAGAACTTCTGGTTCTAGTTTCTAGCCATGAGTCCATAGGCCTTTTTGCAATTGAGGGCAATTAATGTCTTTTTTTTGGGTTCCCTGGTTAACGGACTGTTAGCGATGAAGACATGTAGAAGGCTCTTTACAGTCTGTGATCATGTATAACACACACTCACGCATTTGTTTCTCTTGGCTATAACTATGAATGGCAAAGTCTAGGAATAGGTACCATCAATCAGTTTCCTTTCTCACACCCATGTCAGATGAAATTTTCATAATTGACAATAATGACTGTCCTAGCAGCCTGCGATCATTGACAGACAAGAAGCAATCCTGGCTTAAAGGTGCCAAGTCCTGCCTTAAAAAGCAGCCTGTAGTGGGACACATGCTGGGAGAGTGGTCTGCCAGGAATGGGAAACCTCCCAACCACTATCCGAGGGGTGAATTTCAGCTTTACAACCATCAGAAAATGGGAAATTTCTCTTACCACATAGAATTTCAAGTAAGTTCATCACAAAGGAGTTTAGACATCATTTTGAAGTTCAGACAGGAAGCCATCATGGGTTTTTGGCAGGCGTGTGACATGATTTGAGCTGTTCTTCAGGAAGACTGATCTTGCAACCGCATGTAGTTTGACTGCAGGTGGGTTGGGAGAGGACTCGTTAGATAGGGTAGGAGGTGCACAGGCTTGAAGGGTCTCCAAAGTATATGGTCCCAGACTGCCCCTCTGTTCTGGGGCAAGGTCACCTGTGGGACTGAATAAAAAGGTTGGGATTCCCAAAGGCTCTGAACCCCGCCTTCTTTATACAAGTCCAACACCCTCAAACTTTGGAGAAAGATCCAGGGCTTCCCTGGAGACCAAAGTGGTCACCACATAGCATATGCAGCTAAAGCAGCAGTTTCGATGAACACATTCTTGCTACCAGAAATTAATTACCATGTAATTTGCCCGGCCTATTGATTAACTGTGCACATCAGGGAAAAGCTCCTCAACTGAAGGCTGGCAATGCTTTCCTGCTGATCTGGGAGATCATGAGTCCAAGGTCAGAGGTGCTTTACTAAACCATAACCACTCAAGCCAACAGCAGTAAGGGAAGAGGCCAGGGCATGACTTACCCTCCATCCACCAGCCCCAGGTTCCCACTCTGAGAAGGTGTTCGGAACTTGGCAAGCCATCTATGTGCACATTGTATTTATTTATTTATGAGGTTGAATGTACAACGTTCACTAAACGCTGATTTATCAAGTATCTTGGTATGAAAAGGAAATATTTTTACTGCAGATATATAAAGATTCTGAAACCCAAAAGCACTCCATGGAGTACACTAATTATAATCAAACCCATTCCTAATGAAGGGAAACGAAATGAATAAACACAAGTCTGTCCAATGTTGGAGTCCCAGGCGTAACTTCACTGCTATTATTGACAGATGCCATTATGATGTGGAAGCCAAAAGCAACAGATGTCTGCAGAGGGAAATAAGGGACTTGGAGATGCAGTGTTGATGAGCTGGCATCTTATCTCCCTGCTAAATTAGATTTGGGCCTACTCCTCCTAAAGAGCTTAAGTCTTGGCTTGGCTTCAGAAAAGATGACTATCAGCAAGCTGGCATAGAGAGGGGTCAGTCTGTCATCTGATCTTAGTTTGGTGAATCTAGTTGCTTTATGTTTTCATAAAAAAGACTTTAGCTTCATTGAGTGTGGTGTGGAAATGCCTGGCTGTCATCTGGACACCACAATCTATGGAAAATAAGTGCCACTTGGGGTGCCATGATGGCCCGAGCCAGATATACAGCGGGCTACATCCAAGCAGTGGGTCTGAACTGGAGAGGATTTTGAAGATTTTCCTGGGGGAAGTGGCTGAGCTTGGAGCACATGGGTGGTTGATGAAGGCAGAGAAGCCCACCCTTAGAGAATTTTCCTAGAACTAGTCTGGCCTTTGGGCTTGAACTATAGTATGAAGAATCCAACAATGCCAGTCCACTCTCCCAGGACCAGTATTGGACCAGGTGCTGACAATTTAGGGCTCAATCGAGGCTCGAAAAACGAGGGAGCAAGAATGGCCTTTGTTATAGGATGGGGTAAAAAGCAGAAGGTGGAGATGTTGTGGGGGATGGGGTTAGTAGTACATGTAAGACCATCCTCTGCCATGCTTGCAAATTGCTAGGTGTCATTTTCTCTATTTCACAATTACTCTGCATCCAATTACCAGCCAATGCTTCCTGCTCCTTTCCACATTTATTCATGAATAAAATTTTCAGAAAGTCCAGTGACCATCTCTATTAGGAAAAAGTGTTGCAATCAGAAGATAGAAAAGGCACAGTGATGAGACCCGGAAATGCATTCCCTGCCCATAGCCTTGTGATGGGTCCCCTTGTCTCCTTCCTACCCTGCTGTGACTGAGGGAATGCACCTTCCCAAGACCTGTGAGACACTACTGGGGATGGTTGTGTGAGCTCCCCATCTCAGACATAACTGGTCCACCTTCTAGAGGCCCACACCTGTGCTGAGACCACGCCCATACCCCTTTTCAGCAGCTGCGCGCCAACTTGGAGTGGAAGGGTCTGGAAGACCGCACTCCATTTTGTGCTCAGCTGATGTAGTAAAAGGCTCTTTGCTCCCAAGGACTTGTTCATTCAAGTTTCACTGTGTCGTCTCTCTGAACATAGGGATTTCCTATGTCAGATGGGCACCATTTTTGATGCCTTTCCCCCACCTACCTAACAATATATTGGCTAAGGCGAGCCATTTGAAACCTCTAGGATTTGTCTCCCCCCCAGGGTGAGGGACCTTGTGGCCAACAACAAGAGCAATGCCTCAGCACCTGTGACGCAGTTTTGGCTGGAGGTGGAGCACCCAGGCCTGGAAGAGCCAGGCTGCAGTGAGACTTCAAGGCAGCCACACAGCCCACCTCCAGGGTTCCCCTGCAATCCCTAGGTTCAACTGAACACAAGATGGGAACTGGGCCATGGGGGCTGCAGAGGTCTTCTCTAAGTTTCTTGTTGTGTTTGCATCAGCTTATCTAAACAGTATCAGAAAGTTGCTTTTGTGCTTTACATGTGAAAAAAAGAAAGACTGAATAAAGGAGCCATGACCCCAAAGGTTGTGGGGTGGAGTGAAGACTTTAGATTTTCCTGAACCACAGCTTTATTCCCCATTATGGGACAGTGAAAACGGCACAGGGTCTGACTCACCCACACCTCTTCTCCCCTGTCCCTGGGAAGGGCAGAGCTGAGGAGGTAGAGTATTTAAAATGGGGCTCTGACAGAGCCGTCCTCTTCCTGGAAGGGGCACATTTAGAAAATGTAAGAGTGAATCGTGGAGTCAGCTGTAACCCCTGCTCAGGGCCAAGTTGGCTGCAGCCCCAGGTTGGCCCCCATCAGCACCTCCAGCAGGTTCTGTCAGGCCTCCAGTGGAGAAACAAGTGCCACATGGAGGGTGCTGTTCTGACCAGAGGCTGGAGAGATTGGTGCACAGCCATCTTGGGTGAGGCTGTGGTGCTGGGGGAGCTCACACAGCATGGTGAGGTGCGGTCGTCCTGGAAGGGTTTATGCTGTGGGGTTGGAGTTGAGGTGAGTCTGTGCTCAAGGAGCATAGGTGGTGTGTGGAGATGGTTTTTTGGCCTGGGCGTGGTCTGGTGTGTTTGATGACCCTTCTACAGAGGTCATGGCAGCAGCCCCCCCAGCTTGTCCCTTTCTAACACCCTTGCTGTTGCCACTGAGCCTTGGCTACAGCAGCTGTTGAACCCCAGTCGTCTCCAGTCTAGGAGGGGTGCTGGCTCCAAGTCCACTCTCAGCTCTCACGGGACTCCCACCACCCCATCCTCCACCTCTGCTCTCCTTCCAGCCTGCCTCCTTTGTCTTCTCCCTCCACTTCATCCCATTAGAACCCCTCCCCTCATTAAACTTTTTCCCCCTCCTCTTCTGAATTGACCACTTTTCTCTTTCTAGACTTTAAGAAGTGTTTTGGGAAACTTTTGTGTGTGCAGGTCAAGAATAAGGAGGCCTAAGTCCCAGCAGCAGCTCTGCCATTTAGCTGGTGTATCACCTTGGGCAAGTTACTGGCCTCCAGTCTGATATGTGGCCAATATGTTCATTTAAGTTTTTGAATATATAATAATATAGTTCAACATTTAAAAATTTTTACAGTGTCTCCCATCCCCAGCCATGCAGTTTCCCTCTTTATAGGCAAACAAGGTCATGGTGTTATCTCCCAGACAGACAAGCACTTGTGCATCTAGATTAATACTCTTCCTCCATTTTCATACAAGTAGTAACACAGCATACATACAGTTCAGCACCTCGTGTCTTCCTCTGACATATTTCAAACGCCTTTCCACATGAACACATAGACAACTGCCTCCTTTCTTTCGGGTGCTTAGTATTTCACTGGACAGTTAGTTCTCTATGGTGGACACGGAGGCTGTTCCCCATCTTTTCTGTGTTGCAGGCTGCAGTGAATAACCTTGTTTATACACCACCGTACTGTGTGTGAGCACAGGTGTGGTTGGCAGTACATGAAGTGGAATTTCAGGGTCAGACACCAAGTAGAGACAGCAGACAAACACATACTAATTAGATGTGTGAACTCGGGGAAGGCACTTGCTATTTCTGGGCTTCATTTTTTTTTTATGTGTAAAATAGGAGGGTTGGCCTCAGTGACCTGCAGGTCCTTTCCACCTTGGGAGCTCCTGGCATTCAGTACCTCCTACCTGGGAGGAATTTGGCAAGAAAGACTCTTGTGATCTGCCCACAGAAACAGGGTCCCTGGGTCTAGGCCACCACCACCACCTGGGAGCCAAAATTCATTCTGTGCACAGCCAGCAGAGCAGAACTTGAAGAGACAAGTCCAAGGGCCAGGACTGATGTCATTTGTCCTCAAGTCTCTCTTCTCTTTTGGCCTCTTTAAAGGTAGCTGCTTTGGTAGACTCTCTTGAAATCAGAGGGGACATGGAGGCATTTTGCCTTGACTTACTAGATTGAGGGAAATGAAAGGGATAAATATACTTAAGATGAACAGAGTGAAGTATCACCAGAATACTAGGGGGCGGGTAGGAGGATATTAAAGAGATATTTAGCATAAGATTATTCAACAGTGCAATCAACCAAGCAATGCATATTTTGTTGGTATATTGACTAAAAACAAGCCTGTCTGATGGCTTTGCCTTCACTGAATATTGAAATTATGTGGCTGCTAGGCTAAGTCTGAAGATAGCCACAGCCAAGGTATGGGCTTTCTGCATGTGCTCTGATGCTGTTATCATCAATCAGATTTGAGAATCAGACAAGATACTGACAAGACATTTGTCCCCCAAGATGCCCTAGGATCACTCAAGCAAGCCTTTTTGTCATGTGCAGATGAGGAAATGGAAAATAGAAATGGGTAAATATACCAGGACTGTGGTAACTGAGAAGAAAAGTGTCCTGGAAGCAGACCCAGACACTAGATAGGGTGGTGAATGGAAGGGGCAGTGGAATGTCCATCATGGTGGGTATAGCAAGGTATCTGAAAGGCGTAGCAACAATAGCACAGCTGACATGTGTGAGGGGCCCAGCAGTGCATTGAAAGTGCAGTGGTTAATTGGGGAGCAGGTGGACTCAGAGATCCAGGCAAAAGCTTTGGGGATCTTTGATAAAGGGAGGAGGACTGTGAGGACTCCCATCTCGGAAGGCCTGGGCAGGTTGATGAGACACAGATGTAGGCATGAGGGCAGGAACAAGGCAAGAACACAGATTCTAAGACTGAGGCCTCTCATGGGGACAGGACAGAGTGCATCTGTCAGAATTAGGACCGTACCAAGAGTGATCTGATTTTGAGCAGAAGCTCCTCGTATCACCCTGTCTTGGTTCATGATGAGCTCTAAAGACTTAGAGAAGTAAGCTTGCAGATGGGAATACTCCATCCCAGAGTGGGGAGAAGGGAATCAGGAACCAAGTGGTTCTGATTGCCTCCTAAACAAATCCCCCTTGAATCCTTCCCTCCTCCCTCTGCAGATCCACCACTGCCCTTGCTCAGACTCCCATGTCTCTCTCTAGGACTAATGCAGTAGCTCAGCTGCTCTCCCCTCCTCCATCGTTGCCTCCCTCAACCTGTTCAGCTGGCAGCCAGATCTGACCATATCCCTCCTCTGCCCCAAATGCTCAGTGGCTCCTCATGGCACCTCGTAGTGGCATATGAGCCTTAGTGACTGGTCTCTCCCTCCTTTTCAGCCTCACCTCGTGTGTTTGTGTTCTAGGAATATTAAAACATGCCATGGTATGTCTAGCCTCTGAAGTTGTGTTCACATTATTTCCTTTGCTTAGAACTTCCCTCTCTGTCTTATTTACTTGGATGACTCTTACTTTCAAAACTCAGTTTGCCTCCTCTAGAAACCTTTCCTCTTTCCTAAGAGTGGCCTGGTCCCCATAACCCCTCTATTTCATGGCTTCTCTGAGAACTTTGGAAAAACTTAGGCTGTATGTCCAAGGCCAGGGCCCCACTCCAGACCTATTAAATTACTAGGTCTGTCCAATGCATGCTGATACTTTTAGCTGAGGTCATAATGTCTGCATCTTATTTCCCAATGGTTCAGAAATGGTGTGTGTGTGTGTGTGTGTTTATATTTCTCTATTATCTATCTTCTATCATCATCATCTATCTCTATCTATCAAAATGTGTATAATTAAGCCTTTCTTGTACTGTTATCCTACCTTTTTGGTGTTTGAAAATTTTCAAAATAAAAAATTGAGAAAAAAATTATTAGTTCCATCCAGATTGGTCAGGCCATCTGTCCTTTTACAAAGCTCCTGAGTGGCGCTTCTGCCTGGAGCCGGTGAAGACTATGGCACTCATCATTTTGCCACATTTTTGACAGGCTCCTTGTTGTGACTCTGACTTGCGTAGGAGATGGCCAGACCCTGAGGGCAGGGGCCTCTGTCTTTCAGATGTTTGCATCCCCTTGTTTTCCAGCTATAGTATGTGCTTGGCATGTCTCGTGGGTATTTAATATGTGTTTGTTGAATGTAACTAAAAGAAAATTATATCCAAGGCAGATAGGTAATTATAATATTTCTTATTCATTTACTCAATCAATCTTTCATCACTTATTGAGCACCTATTGTTTCAAGCATGTCTGAGGCACAATGGACCCTACTGACATTTTGACCAGATAATCCTTTGTCACGTGGGCTGTCCTGTGCATTGTAGGATGTTTAACATCATCCTTGACCTTTACCCACTAGAAGTCAGTAACACCCCCACCCTGCCAAGTTGTGACAACCAAAGATGTTTCCAGATGTTGCCAGATGTCCCTGGAGGAAAAATCACCTTCAGTTGAGAAGCACTGATCTTCAAGACAGTCTGCCTTTAAGATGCCTGAAGTGTGAGGAAGGAAATAGATGCATACATGCAATGAAAGACAAGATTTGTAAGGACTGTGATGTATCACAGAATGCTGTGAATCACAAGAAGAGGAAAACATTAATTCCATTTGGGGGCATTTGGGAAGACACTGTAAGAAAGAATGGGCTCTGGATTTTAATAGCTTTACGGATGGGGAGCTCTTTCAGTGTAATTGCCTTTCCAAAGCTTCTGCCATCTGACAAGTGTACCATCAGTCTATGGTCAGCCATGTCTTCTTCTGGTCCTCATCACAGTCCCGGAAGGTAGACAGAACAGAGTTATTAGCTCTATTTTGTAGATAACAAAATTGAACCCAAGCTAGTCTGCACAAGTTGAGAGGCAATGAGGTGGTTCACAGCACTGACCCTGGAAACAGCCTGCCTAGGTTTGAATCCCAGCTCCACACTTCTCATCTGTGATCTCTGGACTTGTTTCTTTTTTACTAAAAAATATTTTTCTTGGGGAGCCTGGGTGGCTAAGTCGGTTAAGTGACCAACTCTTGACTTCAACTCAGGTTATGGTTTCAGTATAGTGAGGTTGAGCCCCATGTCAGGCTCTGTGCTGGGCATGGAGCCTGCTTAAGAGTCTCTCTCTCCCTCTTCCTCTGCCCATCCCTGCTCATGCTTTCACTTGTGTGTGTGCACGCACTTTCTCTCCCTAAAAAAAAATTCTCTATTATAGTTGACATGTAATATTAAATTAGTTTCAGGTGAACAACATAATGATTGAATAATTATGAAATATTCATCATGATAAGTGTATTACAATATTATTGACTACATTCCGTATGTTTTATTTTTCATCCCTGTGACTTATTTAATTTTTAATTGGAAGTTCATAGATCTTAATCTTCACCCCTTCACCCATTCTGCTCATTCCTTCACCCCTCTTCTCTTTGGCAACCACTAGTTTGTTCTCTGTATTTATAAATCTGTTTCTATCTTTATTGTTTTTATTGTTTATTTATTTGTTTTGTTTTTTTAGATTCACATATAAAGGAAATCATAGAGTATTTCTCTTTCTCTGTCTGGCTTATTTCATTTAACATAATACCCTCTAGGTCCACCCACGTTGTCAGAAATGGCAAGACCTCATTCTTCTTTATGGCTGAGTAAAAGTCCAGTGTGTGTGCGTGTGTGTGTGTGACATCTTCTTTACCCATTCATCTATTGATGGACACTTGGGTTGCTTCCGTATCTTGGCTATTGCTATTGTAGATATGGGCTTGTTTCTTAACCTCATCACACCATAGTGTCCTTATGTAGAAATCAGAGCAAATAATAGTTCCCATCTTATAGAATTGTTGTGAGACACTGACACGTGTCAAATACTTAGAATGTTGCCTGAACAATAAAAACTATTGTAGAAGGGTTTGCTACTATTATTATCATTATCAAGGCCATGCAGCAAATTGATGACTGATGTAAAATGACAATTTGGATCTGTAGTCTCTTTATCCAGTGTTTTCTCTATCTCAAAGTCTTCTTGCTATTTGAACAAGAAGAATCAATTACGGATCCACCAGCATTGCTAGAAAAAGCAGAACCCCTGACACCATCCCTTATCTAAACATCACCATCTAATAAAAATATCAGGCAAGCCACAGAAGCAGCAGTAGATTTTCTAGTAATCATATTTTAAAAAGCAAAAGGAAACAGAACTAATTTTGATAATGTATTTTATTTAGTCCAATATATCCAAAATATTAGTATTTCAATTTGTAACCAATAAAAATTAATGATATATTTACACTTTTTTTCCATGGTAAGTCTGAGAAGTCCAGGGTGTACTCATACAGCACATAGATTAGCCACATTTCAAGTGCTCCATATCCACACCTGATTTGTGTCTACCGTATTGGGAGAGTACAGGTGTTCTAAACACAGCCAAGGGCTTTTCTTTTCTTCTTTTTTTTTTTTTGGTGGCTGGATACTCCTATTATTTCAGACTGTGTCCTGGAGATGGCAAACCAGAGTAATGAAAGACTTCCTGAATTTTACTTGCAGGACACTCAATCATCTCCTTGCTTGCTTCTATCCTAACTTCATCAAAATAAGCCAATTATATATTTTTAAAACTGTGAGTTCAGTAATTAATCTTTTCATTCTTGATTTAACTTGAGTATGGCTTTCAATAAATCATGCCATAACATTCCAGATGCTACCCTCCAGGCAACTCATGAGAGCACACACAACCTCTGGGAACCCCAAGCTCCCACCCAGATGAAGCCTTGAGTGGCCTTCTGTGATCAGGCTGCCTTGCCATCTCTTTCCATGGCAAACACAGAGCCACCTGCCATGACTCTGCTGGAGATGACCTCATATCACCTGCCAATGCCTCTTGAGCAAGCTGGCATCACCCCTCCTCTGCCATCCCCGAACTGGGGAATGGAATGGAGGCTGAGAACAATGAGTGACTTGTTTGAAGCCAGGCAGCAATTTGTCACCGCAGAAGGGACACAAGCTGTCAGACCCCATGGGTGGCCTCTAAAATGCTCTGCAGTGCAAGCATTGCCTATTCCCAGCGCTTTAATAAGATTAGCATCCAGGAGGATGATAACTAAATTCTTACCATGCTTGGTGCCTTACTTAACTGATTTCACCTTCACAGGGGCTCTCTGAGGCTGTTACTTTTATTACCTCCACTTTGCAGATGAGGAAACTGAGGCACAGAGACTGCATGGCTTGCCCAAGGTCACAGATGTAAGAGGCAGAAAGGAGTCAAACTCAGTCTGAGCCCGAGCTCCTCACCTCACCACAGTGCACCTTTTAACTTGGGTTGACCCACCAGCATTTTCAGGGAATAGAGGGTCCTTCTCTGTCCTCAGTACCTAGAAGTGTGCAGGACACTTACTAGGTGCTCAATAATTGTCCGTTGATTGACTGACTGTCACCTATTTGCTGCTGGTAATGTCTCACCATAGCTCTAGAACACAATTCAGGCCGATGGTTGCTCCACTTGGCACCTTCTATCCTGCACTTGAACTGAATTTGACTTCATGCCTTGCCTCCTGGGTTGCACTTGGCTTATCTGTGGCCTCTCTGTAAATGATCTGAGTCCTGCTTTAAAAAGCCAGAAATGCAACTTGCAACTCAGGTTCAAGATAAGCCTAATCTTGGTGTAAGCACCATTGAGTCCCCTTTTCCTACCTGCTGAATGATGAGACTATGCCAGAGGATCTCAAAGGAGTACTAAGCTTTCCACCCCTTCCCTCTCAGCAGGTGGCAATTGAAAGGCTGAGGGTTGGAAGTGGACATAGGGTATAGGCTGATACCTATATGCCAGGATTTCTGTGTGCAAGAAAATGTGCACCCTGTCAGCCTTCAGTGCAGGGAGGAGAGCAGGCATGAGCTCTCATCCCATCCACAGGCCTTTAAAATCAAGCCTGGAAGTAGCAGGTTCCCATTTTCCTTCCTTTTCTCACCCCAGACCTAATACAGGTCTGCTTAACTCCAGGATCTATTCTGTCCATTTTGTTTCCATCCTGGCTGATGGCTACAGGCTATCTTGAGAGAAATCATCTTGTGCTCTCTTTCCACTCACTCACCAACACTTCATTTTCTGCATCTGAATGCTGGGCATAGTGATCACCAAGGGTTTCCTTGAATGGAGGAGGGTGTTAAAAGGTGCAGCCTTGGGCACCTTGGTGGCTCAGTTGGTTGAGTGTCTGACTCTTGGTTTTGGCTCAGGTCATGGTCTCCTGAGTTGTGGGATTGAGCCCCACTTCAGGTTCCCCAGTCAACGGGCACTCTGCTTGAGATTATCTCCTTCTGCCCCCTCCCCCAACTTGTGCTCATGTGCCTACATGCACTCTCTCTCTCAAATAAATAAATAAATCTTTTTAAAAAATGGTGCAGCCTTGGGAGGGAATGCAGGAAGTCCCTTGTTGTTTGGAAAACTGTAGCCTGGTTGCTCTATATCTCTCCCCATGCAGGTTGAGACTTCTGTCCCACAGGTGCACTCAGGTCTGGAGTATCCTGCTCTTGGTAGGAATAAGGAGACCCGAGAGAGAAGGCCTTGGACTTTGTGGGAAGAAGCCAGAGAGCTGGGCTGTGTGTAGGGAAGGGATGCAGGGCCAGCTAAACATAGGTCCATGTATAGGTTTTTTCCCTGAAGTTTGATATCTTTGGATTCTTAAATGGGGATGTTTCCGTGATACCACAGGAGAATGTTTGGCCAATTTTCCCTCTCTGTCACTCTGTATTTCTCTCTCACACACATACCCATACACACATATCACATCAAGCCCCAGATCTGAGGTCTTCAAAAAGAACATGAGGAATATTATTCAGCCATGAAAAAGAAGGAAATCCTGCCATGTGCAACAATGCAGATGGATCTTGAGGGCATTATGCTAACTGAGTAAAGTCAGACAAAGAAAGACAAATACTGTATAGGATCACTTATATGTGGAATCTAAAAAAAAAAAAAAAATCAAACTCATAGAAACAGGGAGTAGAAAAATGTTTGCCAGGGGCTGGGGAGTAGGAAGTTAGGGAGAGGTTCTTTAAAAGGTACAAACTTTCAACTATCAGATGAATAAGTTCTGAGGATCCAATATAAAACAGGGTGACTGTAGTTGATAATGCTGTATTATATAACTGAAATTTGTTAAGAGAGTAGAACATAAATGTTCTCATAATAAATAAATAAATAAATAAATAAATAAATAAATAAATAAATAAATAAAGTGCTGATATGTTAATTAACCAAGTGGTGGGAATCTTTTCACCATGTATATGTACATTAAATCTCCACAACAGGGGCACCTGGGTGGCTCAGTCATTAAGCGTCTGCCTTCAGCTCAGGTCATGAGCCCAGGGTCCTGGGATCGAGCCCCGCATCGGGCTCCATGCTCCACAGGAAGCCTGCTTCTCTCTTTCTCTCTCCCCCTGCTCGTGTTCCTGCTCTCACTGTCTCTCTCTCAGTCAAATAAATAAACAAAATCTTTTAAAAAAAATAAATCTCCACAACATACACTTTACATATCTTACAATTTTATTTGTCAACGATACCTCAATAAGCTGGAAAAAATAAAGGGCATGAGGGAAAACCTCTCAGCGGATTTAATATCACAATTCCAAACTTGATTAAACAAAGCCATCTGGAAACTCTATATCTCTCAAAGGTTGTTATTCTTTAACTTACTCAAAAGCAGGGGTTAGTGGTGCTAAATGCAGAATGACATTTAGCTAACTGAGTAACAGCAACCCTGGGGATCAAAGGCCTTAGTGGAACAGCCAACTTTTATCCCAAGCAATAGCAGTTCTGTGGTTTGTGGGACGTGGAGAGCTTTGGCTTGCCAGGTGCTACCAGACCTTCTGGGGACATCCTGGTTGATCAGTATACAGACTTCACACAAGTCCCTCCTTCACCACAGCCTGACAGTTCAATCTTTCACAGGGCTTCAGAGCTTTCATCGTCCCCCCACAGAGATAACAGAAATCAGGAGACTCAGACACATCCCAGACGAGAGAGACAAAGTGCAAGTCCCTCTAACAGGTTGTGGTGGGCTGGAGATGGAGGCAGGCCTGCTAAGGGGGTTGGGGTGAGGACCACCTACCACAGGTGGGGAAGCCAGGGCTGGGCTCCTGGAGAAGGTGACTCCTCATCGAGTAGGTATTAGTCAAGGCATCCCTAGCAAAGCAGACAGCCAAGTGTGTGGATGTGGTCAGTGTTGCTGGTGGGTCCAGTAGGACCCCCTCGGCAGGAGATAAGCTGCAACCCTAGGAAGCTGGTCATGGAAAGTCTTGTGTGCTGTGATCGGCTACTTGAACTCCATCCTGCTGGAAATGAAGCATCAATAGAGCATTTTAACTAAGGCAATAATATGGACAAATAAGAGTAATAGCTAACATTTACTGAATGAATACTTTTCGTCTTGTCAAGTGTTGTCCTAAGTACTTCTCATATATGTATTAACTCATTTAATCCTATAGCAGCCCTCTAGGGCACATACTAATGTTATTCCCTCTTCACACCGAGGAAGTAGAGGTATGGAGTGCCCACACAGTCACATGGTTCCTAAGTTATGGAGCTAGGATTCAAACCTAGGAAGTTTGGTTCTTGAGCCCACTCTCTTAGCCGCACTGCTATTACTTATCTTACAGTCATTTCTCTTCAAAAGGGATTTTAGGAGATTTATAATAAAACTACACCTATACAGAGTAAGCAAATTCACAATGAGATTGAAAATGAAAGAGAAAACAGATATTGAAAAGCAAGGACGTATTTACAAGAGTCAGGGTGGGTAACCACGCAACTTGAGCCCTAACCTCCATCTGAGCTCTCTGAAGAGAGAAATGCAAAACATGGCAGGACGCAACTCTCTATCTCCTTGCTGGGTGAGGGTGAGCATATATATTCATCTGGAGAGACACACTGATTCCTTGGACTGAATTCGAGAAGGAAATTTGTTGTTTAATCCCTGACATAAAGTGTGATATAAGATACCAAGTGTCTTAGTTTTCTGGGACTGCTGTAACAAATTCATTGCAAATTTGTGGCTTAAAACAACAGAAATTTATTTTCTCACAGTTCTGGAGACTCGAAGTCCAAAATCAGGGTGTTGACAGGGTTGGCGCCTTCTGGAGGGTCTGCAGGAGAATCCTCTCTTCTAGCAACTGGTGGCTGCTGCCAATCCTTGGCGTTCCTTGGATGCACACTCCAATCTCTGCTTCTGTCTTCCACGGCCTTCTCCCTGTGCTTCCAGACTCCCTCTCCTTTCTCTTGTAAGGACACTACTCATCCAGGATGATCTCATCTCGAAACCCTTAACTTAATTACATCCGCAAAGGCCCTATTTCCAAGTAAGGTCACATTCACAGGTACCAGGGATAGGACTTGAACATACCATTTTGAGGGGAAACTCTTTAATTCACTATACAAAGCACTCAACAGCAATTTTGCAAAATAATTAGAAGGTTTTTTTTTTTTTTTTAAATGGCGGTTTCTCACAGTGATAAAAGCCAAGGATCGAGTTTTGATTGCAATTTAGTCCACTCAAAATAGGTAGCTCCATTTAATTGGGCCACCAAAGGGGTTTATCTGTCTTTCTGAAAGTGTCCCTGAATAGAATGTCTTGTGAGTTACATGTCTTTGGTGCAGAGAACTTCACTGTGGATGAACTCAGGTGATAAACAGGACTCTCAGTGTGAAGCAAAGTTTTGGGCCAGAGCCTATTTGTAGAAAGTAAAGAAGTTCCTAACTAGGAGCATACATGAAGAATCACCAGGGAGATTTTGCAAAATACATGTGCCCCAATCCCACCCAAAGCAAATAATTCAGAATCTCTATCGTCCTTTCTCTTATACTGACTTTTTAATGGGAATCTCGGTTTGTGATGGAATAGGTGGGACAACCTGTTCCAGGCTGCAGCTGATTTACTTTCAGTCTAATGACGTGGGTGGGGGGCATGTGTGCTTTACATACTTTACTTTGTTGTTGTGTTAAAATACACATAACATAAAATTCACCGTTTTATAGTGTATAATTCAGTGGCATTTAAAACATTCAATATTGTGCAACCATTGCCACTATCTAGTTCCAGAACATTTTCAACATTCCAAAGGGAAACCCAGTACTCATTAAGAAGTCACTCCTTGGGCGCCTGGGTGGCTCAGTTGATTAAGCGACTGCCTTTGGCTCAGGTCATGATCCTGGAGTCCCTGGATCGAGTCCCGCATCGGGCTCCCTGCTCGGCAGGGAGTCTGCTTCTCCCTCTGACCCTCCCCCCTCTCATGTGCTCTCTCTCTCATTCTCTCTCTCAAATAAATAAATAAATAAATAAATAAATAAATAAATAAATAAATCTTTAAAAAAAAAAAAAAGAAGTCACTCCTCATTCCTCCCTACTCCCAGGCTCTGGCAACCACTGATCTGCTTTTGGTCCCTGGATTCCCTATCTGGGTCACTTTGTATAAATGGAATCATACAGTATGTGGCCTTTTGTGTTTGATGTCTTTTGCTTAACATGATTTCGTTGTTCATCCAAATGATAGCCTGCATCAGTGCTTCATTCCTTTTTATGGCTGAATAATACTCCATTGTATGGAAATACTATATTTTGTTTGTCCATTCAGTGGTTGATAAACTTTCAGGTTGTTTCCACCTTTTGGCTACTGTATATAGTTACAAAGATTTGTTCACAAGTTTTGTTGGCATGCCTTTTTCAACTCTTTTTTACATACTTTTTAAGGTAGATTTATTAATATCTTATTTTACAGATAAAGAAATTAGGCCTTAGAAACCTTATTTTTCCAGTCATGTATCTAGTAAGCCACAGAGGTGGAATATAAATGCTGGTTTCTGCCTCCATATTCTGGGCTCGCTCTACTGCACGTGAGCTGATCCTGAGAAGTCAGACCTGTGGTCCCCTGTGGTCACCTTGGAATTACACTTCCTTACTCTCTGCTGTCAACTTTGAAGAACTCCTTTTCAGGCACCTGAGACATGTTATGTCTGATGTGTACTTGTTCTCTCTTTGATGTCTCCATCCCAGAAGAGCAGCCAGGTCTTGAATTTATCAAGGGAGGAGATTTGTGTAAACAGCTCCTTGGACACGTTATTAGAAAGGATTACCGGAAGTATAGTTATTCTTTTAAAATGTGTAAATAAACACCCTGAATTGCTATTATGATAGAGTTCCTCCCTCATCATGATAAATGTACCTTATCCTCCTGGAATCAGCTCTTCATTATGCTTGTCAGTGTGGATGTAGGATTTATAGATGTTCACTTTCATAATCAGTCAAACATTAATGACAAAAGAAGACACTGGAGTTACTGTCATGTTGAGACTTGAGGAAAATGATGGGAAATGATGGAAAAAGGAAGGAAATGTGAAACCTCTCAAGAAGGAGCCAATGGGAAAGGATTTTTGAGGTGCCTAACATTTATTGGAAGCAAAGAGAGAAAACATGGTCCCTGCTGAAAAGTGAGAGTTTCCTTGTGATCTGACAAGGGCCAGCAAAGTTGGGGGCCAAGGCTGGAGTCATCCATGATGCTTCGGTCTTAACTGCAGGAACAGGAGCTTGGGGTTTCGGTATACCTCCAGGAGGAAAGTTCCCAGGTGGATTGAGGGAAGTTGTGTTTGAATCCCTGCCAGAAAAAATTCCAATATTCTCAAGAACCAAGTAGCCACTTAAGGCTTGAGAGGGTGTGGACCAGAATAAGTCAGACTTGGTTGTTGTTTGCCAAAGAGTTTGTTCAGTTGCAATATGGCTACAGAAAAAAAAAAATCCCAGAACAGTGGCTTAAAATGAGAACATTGATTGTTTCTCCTAGTTTCTGTGGGCCAAGAGCTGGGGGACAACTCAGCTAAGTGGTTCTGGCTCAGGGTCTGTCATGCAGGAGTGGTCAGTCAGCTCCCATTGGAACTGGAGTGGGAGGTAAGGTGTTGGAGCAGCTGTGGCCTGGCCAGTATCTTTTTCATCAGGTGGTCTCAAGGCTTTTCTATGGGGTCACACCATGTGGACTGGTTTGTGCTTTCCCACTGCATGGCAGCCTTAGGCTTCCTATATGGTAGCTCAGGGTCCCAAACTGAGTATTTTAAGAGAGATAGCAAGCCTGGTGGAAGCTGTATCACTTTCTATGACCTAGCTTTGGAAGGTCACATAGCATCACATTCACCACACTCCTGACCCCCTCCCAGAACACCCTCTAGACGCTTTCATTTCTTTGTGTCCCTCCCCCAATCATATTTTGAAAAGAAAGAATTTAATTTTATTATACTGTAAATTGTTTAAGACGCTGCCTCTGAGAAGCCCCGAGTTTCTCATAATCACCAAGTACTAGGCACTCACAAAGGAAAAGCACTGTTTTTGTTTGTTTGTCTGCCTACATATTACTGTAGGCAGAAAATGAGTGCTGCAGAGGAAATCTTACTTAGCTAACTGCTATTTTTTTCCTATAACTTAAATTAAGGATGGTAGGAAAGAAACAGGTAACATGCTTTCCTTAATTAATTGCAGTGAATATTGCTTACCATTTTCAGTATTGTTTTTTAAAATGATAACTTGCCCCAAATTAGCTACTCTTGGCAATACTGTATCAACTGTTATAGCTCATTTTTCCCATATTCAAGTAATTCTTCATTAGAAGAACTTAATTAGAAGTTCAGTAATACATAGTAGAACATATGTGTGTATTATATATATAATGTACATATAAAATATAATTTTTTCCTTCTGACAGTTATATGATACATTATGTTCTTTTTTCATTATTTTTTAAAAAAATAAATTAAATTTTTAGAGCAGTTTTAGATTCACAGCAAAACTGAGCAGGGAGGACAGAGGGTTGTCATATACCCCTTGCCTCCACACATGCATAGCCTCTCCACATCAAGATTTCCCACCAAAGTGGTACGTTTGTTACAATCAGTGAATCTACACTGACACATCATTATCAGCCAAAGTCCATAGTTTACATTAGAGTTCACTCTTGATGTACATTCACTCTATGGCTTTAAACAAATGTATAATGATATGTACCCACCTTTATAGTATCATACAGAATCGTTTCACTGATCTCGAATTTCTCTGTGCTCTCTGCCATCCTCCCTGGCAACCACTGATTTTTTTAACTATCCCCAAAGTTTTGCCTTTTTCAGAATGTTGTTTAGTTGGAATCATACAGTATGTAGCTTCTTTCAGATTGGCTTTTTATCACTTAATAATACACATTTAAGGCTATTCCATGTCTTTTCATGGCTCGATAGTCCATTTTTTTTTCTAGTGCTAAATAATATCCCTATTGTTTGGATGTACTACAGTCTATTTATCCATTCACCAGTGAAGGACCTCTTGGATGTTTCCAAGTTTTGTCAATTATGAATAAAGCTGCTATAAACATCAATGTGCAGGTTTTTGTGTGGACATAAGTTTTCAACTCTTTTGGGTAAATACCAAAGTGTCTTCCACCAAACACCAAACTGTCTTCAACGTGGCTGTACCATTTTGCATTCCCACCAGCAGTGAATGAGAGTTCCTGTTGCTCCACATCTTCACCCATATTTGATGTTGTTAATGTTCCAGATTTGGGGCTTTTTTTTTTTTTTTGAACATTGAAAGGAATTTTAATTGATTCATCACAAAGCATTGAGCAAGCAAAATAATGTTAATAAAAATTTTTAAATAAAATATTTGAAACAAAAACAGCAGTGCAGAAAACAGCATTAAAATGTTTGCATATTACACACATTTTAACACTTCCACATTCTTTTTGGAATCCAGGCTTTTAAATTTTGGGAACATGTTAACTTACAGGCAAATAAAAAATGCAGATGAACTGATTCTAGAGTTATAACCTGGAAAACTACTTCCCTAGAGTCCTACTGCCAGATAAGCAGTTACATGAATTTTAGAATCAAAACAATATTCTTTGCTCTTCAAAGTAAGTATCCAAGAATTATACTAGAAAAATGTGTGCATACTGAGGTGTGTTTACATAATGTCATCACATTCTCTGGCCCATCCACCTACATACATTGATTTACTGACCTCAGTTATATATTACTATTCACTTTGTCAGCAGGCAGCCAGACTCCTCAGAACAAGTCAGATGTATTTTAAACATGCAAAAGTTTTAAAAATGTAACCATATGAATCATCTAATCCAACTGGGGGTCCATTCTGTTAATGCCGTCAATCCCCAGCAGCAAACGCACTGAAGGTAAACAGCACAAATTAGCATTTTCACACTCCCAAAGGTCATGAAATGACAATAGTGCAATTACTACGTTCAATTGTATTCAGATCCGATGAGAGGTACATTTTGCTTAATATGATTTTCGAAAGGATTAAAACCTTAAACTACAGAATTCTGTTCTACATAAAAGGATATGGAAATCTTACTCATTCTTTACCATAAAAGAGGGGAAAGACCTCTTACAAATTAAAAATTCAAAATACTTACTGAATCTGTTCAAACTGAATTGCTCCAGCCAATACCTATAAAGTGAGAATTTTGTGTACAGAATTACCTTTAAAGACTGGGCATGGAAATTATTTGCCCGTCTCTAAATTTTGTTGTTTGCTTCTGACTGGGCATGAGGTAATCCTGGTGTAAAAGTGTGCTTTATAAAAGGTAAGTGGTCACATATCTGTTGGAAACCACCTTGCTTTGTCAATGTTTTTAATGTAGGAGGCATGTCATTTTCCGGTAATAGCTACAGAGTTTCATAATTAAGGATTCCAGTGCTAGTCAGTATATATTATCCAAAAAAAAATTTTTTTTTGAATCCCCAGATAATTTTCAACAAATTTATCCCTCACTTTTCAATTCATAAGGAACAAAACTGATACAGGTTTATGTGTATATGTGTGTCTTAGTATATTTATTTTGATACTTGCTAAATATTATATGATATGGGGCTGTCTGAACTCATCCACACAGTAACCGTTCTATAGTAGACACTGGCTTCAACAGATTTTGGGCTTTTTAATAGGTGTGTAGTGATTCATTCATTCTTTCAACAAATATTTACTGAGTGTCTACTATGTGCCAGATAATGTTATCAGTAAAAGAAAAAAAAAGATAATGTTATCAGTACTCACATCGCATCAGTGATCAAAACAGACATAGATCCCTGCTCTCATGTGAGTTCTTATTAAGCATGTTCTGTGTGCCAGGCTAACTCTAAGTACTTTTTGCATATGCGATCTCATTTAGTCCTCACAGCTAGACTATGAAATTAGTACCATTTTTATCCTATTTTATTCTGGCACAGAAAGGATGAGTAATGTGCCCAAGGTCACACAGCTAGCAGGAGGTAGAGCCACAATGTGTATCTAAGCGTTCGGGCTCCAGAGTCTCTGCTCCATGCTTTGCTGCCTCTAGATCTGGAAGGGATCTTGGAAGTCAGTTAGTTCATCCCCTTAATCCACAAATGCGGACTCAGAGGTGCCAGGTGATGAGTTGACTCCCCTAAGATCAAATAGCTGATTAATATCAGGACCAGGACTGGAATCCTCTCTTCTAGAACATGACTCTTTTCACTGTAACCCTAGATTATTTGGGCACAGAATTCTGTGATGGATGGGGACTTGGCCATAGCCTCATTTCCCTACCCCCACTTAAATGATAGTTCTTTGAAAGATTAGCTTCACTATTATTTTTTTCTGTATTATCTACTGACCAGTAGTCCTTGTTCTGTCCTCCACTGGTGGGTAGAAGATACTCACATTCACAAATGGTGTTTCCCAGCCCAGCCCAGCTCCTCCTCATCTGAAGGTGCATCTCCTTCCTCCAGAACTTCTGTGGGACAAATGTGGGTGTCTGAGACCATCATCACTCTTGTCAGTTTTTGTCTCTCTTTTTCTTGGCCATCAGGGAGCCCAGGTTCCCATATGACAGTGTGTCTACCATGGGTTAGTAAAGAGAGAGATTGCAGGGATTACTTGTTCCTTCTCAAACAGCCATCTCTGAGCATGAGATGCCATGGAGGAAGAGCACAGTAAGGATGGTGCTCTGTGTGTCTCTCGTTTCCCAGTAAGAATCCTCTTGGATTCTTACTTGAATAAGTAAGTAGATGTTATTTAATTTCTATGCCTTTAACAAGACTCTTCATTTAAATAAATCCACTAATCAGAAAAACAAAAGCCTTTTTCAGTGCCAAGGATACATATTTAGGCTTTGGAAATATATTCCCCTTATTTATGGATCATCTTGACTAGGCTCCAATCAGAAACTTAGGGAGTCAGAATCAGACACCTGCCCTGACCAATGATCATCCTATGTGGTTGTATAAGTTATACACTGTACAAGGTACCACATATAAGGATTCTCTATTCACATTGTAAATGTCATTGATTCGTATATTTATTACAACATCTCATTAAATGGCAGATGGACAGATTTTACTCTAGTATAATCAGTATATAATATTATGACATTTTTAAACAGAATGAAGCAATGTATTCTGAGAGAGGGGTACCTGTTCTAATTTGCACAATGATGTCCTATAGACTGCAGGTGGTCTAGACTGAATATCCAGTCCCCCACAAGTCATAGGCCTGGGATAGACAGACCAGAATGCAGAGCAATAAGGGGAAAGCGGAGCAATTGATTGCAGGACCTTGGTTAAGCTGATGGGTATGTAAATTAACACATCATTTCAGTAGTTCTTGAACTTGGCTACACATTGAAATTTTGGGGGGAGATTTAAAAAATACTGGTGTTCAGATCCTACCCCTAACAGATTCTGATTTAGCTGGTCTGGGATGCAGCTGAAGCACTGGGATATTTACAGTTTCTTCATGTAATTCTAATCAGCTGCCAAGGTTGAAACCACAGCATTATTTCTTGGATGGGAGACAGGTGAATAAATAAATAGATATGGGTGTGTGACTGGATGCATGGATGAATGATGGATGAATAAATGAATGAACTAAGGAACTGGTCATAGAAGTTCATGGCTTAATATGGTTGTGATGATATAGCATAAAAATAACAATTTATCTCCTTTGTTTGTTAGACTTGTCTATGGTTTTGTCAATGGCTTGCATGCCCCAAATAATAATAACCCACGTTTGCTAGCAAAATAACTGACTTTTATTTTTAAGGTTAACACTAACTCCTATTCACATTTTAGTCCTCTACTTGAAAGAAATTTCATCCAGAAAGACTTCCAGGACTCCTCTTAACCCTGGGTTGGAGCCTGCCCTCTGTGCTCCCATGGCCTCTTCTTCCACATCAGAGCATCCATCACCTGGAATTGCTAACTTGGCTCAGATGGGGAGAAAATGAAAAACACAGTCATGTTTCTGGGCCTCATGCTGCATGGCCTCACTCTGATTCAAGCATTTGAGGACAAGAACTTACTCTGACAAAATATGTGCATCATTCTCTGGTGACCTCATAAAGAAGATGATGCCTTTGGAGGATGCCCCCCTGCCCTGCAGTTGTCATTTAAATCTGCCATGTGTCGACCCATAGCATTCTCACAGAGAGTGACCTTCTCTATGTCCATTCAGATCAGGATAAGAGAATCTCAACAATAAGGGCCAGAGGTCTATTAGGAATATTCTCATCAGATTCTGCATTGTCGAGATGAGCAAATGGATATTTATTTATTTTTATTTTATTTTATTTTTTTTAAAGATTTTATTTATTTATTTGAGGGAGAGAGAATGAGAGACAGAGAGCATGAGAGGCAGGAGGGTCAGAGGGAGAAGCAGACTCCCCGCCGAGCAGGGAGCCCGATGTGGGACTCGATCCTGGGACTCCAGGATCATGACCTGGGCCGAAGGCAGTCGCTTAACCAACTGAGCCACCCAGGCGCCCGCAAATGGATATTTAACTGGCAATGACTTGCCCAGGGCCACACAGTGAATAAGTGACAGAACTAGGACTCAAATCCAAGTTTTCTGGCTTCAAGTCCAGACCATATTCAAGTAACTTTGGAAAATTTCCCAACACTCTAGAGCTTGGTCCCTTCTCCCATATGTCTCCAATGCTGAGGCTATCAGTCTGTGAGCAAAGCCCTACATCAAAGTTTATAGTGAGGATGTGGTGGGAGTAATCACAGGAGAGTAGTACTGGTATTATGGGCATAGTAACTCTCTGTGCAGCTCTTAATGATAATGTGTTCAGGGTGGGCTGCAGAAACCTTTTGGGAGAATTTGCCCTGGAGATTCAGAATTAAAAAGTTGTCCTTAAGGACAGTCTAATAAAGTCATGATGGTGTAAGGGGCAGGTCACTGGTAAATGTTCAGGAGGCTGAGAGGACAGGCTATTGCACCAGAAGGTCCCCCTGAGAAAAGAAAGGTAAGGACCTTTGTTTTTGAGCAAGAGATTGAACTGCCTATTTGTCCATGGGAGAACTGCCAGAGGCACATGAAAACACAAGAACAGGGTTCTCAAACTGGTGCTCTGTGGGCAGAATTTGCCCACAGACACATTTTGTTTGAGAAGCTTGGTGGTTTTTTAAAAATACAAGCCACTACATAAAAGTCAAAAGATATTTCATAAAATAGGAAGAGCTGGCAACCCTGGCCCTCATTCCTGTGAGGCATCGGTAGCAGGGAGGGAAGCAGTGGCTGCCCCTTGAAATGGGGCCTGAACTTTCCGGTGCCTTGGGCTCACTGCTCATTCATGGTGCCCCTTGAGTCCTATGACCAATGACCAGGACTCTGAAGGAACAACTCAGCAAGTACCTCCTACCTCTCTGTTCCACACCCTTCCATATCTGGCTTCTAGTTGGCATCACATTCTGCTTCATATTGCAGATTCTTGTATGCCTGACTGCCTCCCAATAGACTCCATCCAAGCTCTCAGAGGGCTGATGCATGTGTTATTCATTTTTATAATCTGAGGGCCTGTACAGTCGCTGGTACATAATAGGCCCTCAGTAAATGTTCTTGAAATAAATGAATGAGTAGTCAAGTTTCTAACTTAAAGTCACAACATAAATTTATAATATTTTCTCACATAAATTATTCAGGAGCTTGGTTTGCTACAAAACATTAAAAAGAAGCTTTGCTGAATAAAATTTCCTACGAGATATTGGACCAAGAAAGTTAAGGTAATTTCTTACTTTTCTTTAGCACTTTATTATAGGCAGGTTTCTTCCAGGTGAGGTTAAAGACAGTCATGCTGAAGATGGGACATGGGCCTTTTCAGATGATGAGGGCTCTGGGTCAGCCCTAAGATCTCATTATGTGAAAAGGCGAGAACGGGACAAAGAGCACACTGGTGGCAGGAAAACCAGTGGATTTAGAATGACACCAACCCAGGGTCACACCTGGCTTCATTGCTTTTAACCTTGTGTGAACTTGGGTTCATGGCTTTACCTCCTTGAGCCTCAACGGAAGATTACAGACTTCCTTCAGATAATTAAAAACAATTGTTTTCATAACTACTTCATGCATATGGTACAAAATTCAAAAGGTAAAAAATGAAAATTAAGTCTTTCTTACCCTTCTTTGAAGCCAATTAACTCCCCTCACAGAGGCAGCCCCTACTACCAGGTTTTTGTATATCTTCCCAGAGATAGCCTCTAAATATAGAATACATGTGGTTATAAATAAATACGTGTATGCTTTTCAAATCAACATTAACTATTCTATATCTCCTTTTTTTTCACTTAATATACTTTGAAGATCCTTCTGCTTCAGAAAGAGTGGCCTCACTTTTAGGGACTGTATAGCATTCTATTGATAGATGTACCATAAAATGATTTAAGCAGTCTACTGTCAATGAACATTTAGTTTGCTTCTAAGCTTTTGTTATTCCAGCTCAGCTAAAATGAGTACAACGCACGGGCACATTTTGCAGGCGTGCATGCATCTGTAGGATCAATCCCACATCCTGGGATTGTCGTGTCCTAGAATATGTACAGTTACATTTTGATAGATAGTGCCAAGCCACCCTATATAGAAGTATAATTCAAACTAACACAGATTTCTTAAAGCTCTACTGAAAACCTCTCCCATCTCTTTTCCTATGACAGGGATGTACTAAATGTTCACGGTCCTTTGTTTTTCTCTCTGTTTTGGTCATTGGCTGGCCATACTAATCTGTGAAATGGAAATAGTTCCAGCTTCCAGAGTTGTTCTGAGGATATATTTAGAGTGTTTGGCACTGCTCATCACTTCTCCCCTTCAGAAAGTTTCTGAGAGAATCCTCTTTGGTCGTCCACAGTAGGCAAATGCCAGGCTCTGACTGTGGCAGCAAAGTGTCCACACCAAAGGAAAGACTTCCAGATTGAGCCAGCACATTCTTGAGAATATATTGTTCTGAGCTAAATGAAAGATGTTCTTCTAACACCTCTGTCTGAATGTTTTACATTGTTAAATACTAATCAATTAAGAATTTCATTTAGGCGAAAGTAAAAAATGAAAGCGGTCATTCTTTGGAGTAAAAATATTGACTTATCACCAGTGAAGTGGAAAATGACTTGTTTCTCAGCCTCGAGTTAATCAAAGAGCAAATGCCATTGTAAATTGAAAAACAGCTCTTTGGATGGTCTTATATTATGATCACAATGACTCCTGATCTCTTGCTTGTCATCTACTATGCCACCCCATTTGAATCCTTCAGATTGATTAACTTTCTTTGTTCCCCATGTAAAGGCAGAGACTGTTATCAGTGACATTCTAATTTGTTTTCTTTTTCAAAGTCTCTTTTGGGTTAGTTCTCAACATCTTCCCCCAAATAGAAAAAGTATGGTCTGGTGAGGGAGGGCAGGGGACATGAGCCCAGCAGCCAGTCTGAGACGTAGGACAGTCAGCATCAGGAAGGAGGTCCTCTGAGAGGTTCTAGAAGGCCTTCTGGGACTTTGCCTTCTTTGGCCTGAGGGCAAATGATCAGGATGAGGATTCTAAAGAGCTCAGTGTGCACTTCAGCTTCCTTTCATCCTTTCTGGAAAAAAGGAGCTGAGTACCTTCAGATTCAAAGGCAGAAGACCTCTAAGTAAATGAAAAGATGATTAATTATTAAGTATTCTAATTTTACAATTTAAAATCTTTCCTAAATAATTTTTAGTATTGATTCAAATTGTTGTCAGGCATTGTGTTTTTTTAAATAGTGAAATGGTTTAGGTATTTCAGTTCCAGCTCTCACAGTAAGCTATTTTTATATTGATTTTTATCTGTGCCAAAATGGTAATAATAGCAAGCAAGGGAAGAGAGAACATATTATGGTGAACTGTATCCAAGTTCACCATTATTTCGTCTACAATAGCAGCACAGACTCACCCAATGCTGCTAAAACAATGCCCAAGGCTATCTTCCCCTGAGTGAGGTCTGGGGGACAGGGCAGTTTGGGATAGGTTGGCCTAAAACTAAAGTGTGTGTGTGTGTGTGTGTGTGTGTGTGTGTGTGTGTGTGAGGCGGTGTTGTTGCTGTTAGAGCAGAGATTCTTGACCTTGGCTGCACATTGGAATCATGTGGGGACCTTTCAAACTCCCCATGCCTAGACTATCCCCTAACCTAGACCAAGTGAGTCAGAACCCCAGTGGGTGAGGTGATAGTTGGGGAAGGTGAGTTGTCAGACCTGGGTGGGAACTACCATGTTAGAAAAGACAGCCATTTCTGAATTTCTCCGTGTTCCCCTTGCTCTGGGATCAGTGGGTAGGAGGAGAAGGGGAGAAGTGAAAAGAGGATGAACTGGGGGCTTTCAACCACCTTAGAGAATAAATACACCCTGCTGCATAGGTGTCCACTCTCCCTAGTGGTAGTGTGTGGAGGGAGCTCCAGGCTGGACTCCGTGGGTGTTAGGTAGGTCTTCTCCTGGCTTCCTTTGTAAAAAATATATATAAATGGATGAGGATATGTTTACATATATTTTCCATTTATATATTTATTTAAAATTCTACTATATTTATATATTATTTATAATAATATAGATAATATTAATATATAAAAAGGTGTCAGCCACAAAGATCTCTGGCACATTCTGTGTTTCATATTGGCAGGTGAAGGCGAGGCCAAACAATGACCCCAGATGTTTCTCCCTGGATCTCAGAGTGGTGTCCACATAGAGGGGTAAGGCCTGATGCCTTATTCTGAACATGTGAGGCTGAGTAGCCTGGCTTAGAGTGTGGGTCTGACTTCTGGAGATGGATTGGTGGACACACCCATTCCCCACCCCTTTCAACACACACATACGCACACTTGAGTTGCAGCAGAACAAAGATATGCTTGTTCGTTTGTAAAATTTCAGCATTGGTCTTGGTTGTTTTCCTCATACAGACTCCAACTCTGACCATTTTGTGTCTTTCTCTTCATGTTTAAATCCAGCCACACATATTTTGACATGCAGACTTTCTGTACAGATAGCCATGAAATCCTTCATCCCCACTTAGAGAACATTCCCTGCCCCAGGACATGGAGAGGGCGTAGAGTGATAATGATTTCTATCCTGAGACTGCTTGTGCTTAGCCCATCTTCTGCGGATTAAATTGAGCTTCCACCCCTTTACTAAGTTATACATACTGCAGAGCAGAGGTGAGAGAGCAGCAAGCCGTTAGCACCGCCTCTGGTGGGTGCAGGGAGACCATCACAGTGAAAGACCCATGTACTTTCCCACTCAGATACACTCGGGGCTGAGGGTAAGATACCTATGGAGTCGTACACACCTTATGTCTTAATACCTGGCAGTTTTACATGGAGATAAGAGACTCATAAATTGATAGAATTATCCTCATGCTTTCACAATTATGTCTTTATAAAGACCTGGGGGGGAGGAAGGCTCAACATTAGAATCCTTGGACTCCTCTGAGTTTCTCCCTAGAACATGATGGCATGGGGCAGCTAGCCTTGGCTCCTAATCCCTGCTGACAGACCACCCACCTTCCTTTCCCACCCTTTGGCTCTATTCCACCACACAGGGAGCCTCCTGCATGGAAGCACCCTCACTTACCCACCCAAGCTCTGTCAGCATTACTTGCTGGCAGCCTCACCAGGGCCTAGGTGGGCTTAAATGCTAACATAATCCACCCTTTGGAAGATGGAGCCACAGCAGAGGCCTGCACAGGCTTAGGAACATGTGGGGAAGAAACCACAGGATCTTGAATATCTAGAATGTGGTAAAGAAGGGAAGACATGGGCTCTGTGTGAGCCATTCCTTAGGTCCCGCGAGAAGGGAAATGGCTGGAAGAGACCCCAAGCTGGATCACCTACACCTGGGCCTTGGTGGGGGGGCCCTCTTCCCTTTGTGTCCCAGCACTACTAACCTCATGAAGGGAATGGGATAGTTTCACTGTTCTTGGTATGTCTCCTGCCACCATTTCCTAAACTACAAACTCATAGTCATCCCTGTATTTCTTCCAGTTATAAGATTCCTTACCCAAAACTCCTCTAAGCTATGCCAAATTGAGGAATTCTTAAATCCTTTTGTGATCATACCTTTACATACTGAGTCATAGTGTCACATGCGGAAAATTGAGGACAAATCTAGGAGATCTCAGAGCATTGGAGGTCTATGGTTTGTTTCTTGGGCTAAAGGACAATATTCCTTCTTGGTGTAGTTGGAAAGACAGTTATTCTGGTGTGATGCACTGGCGCCCAGGGTAGAAGCAGTCTGGCCCTTGAAGGCAGCAGCAGGCAAGGGAAACCTAAGGAAATGAACTTGTCACTCCTTGAAGACACCACCAGGTCCCAGTTTTCTGAGAGTTTCAGTAGCCCTAGTGTGAGGGAGGGGCCTTGCTTTTGGCAAGGTAGTAGGAGTGAGATGTCTACCAGAAAAATAAGTGGAAATCAGGCAGTTGATATTGGAGTCAGGACATCCTGGCTGGACACTTAAATCTCTGGAGATAGTATGGAGATGGCATTTGGTGCTATGGGAAGGGATATGTTCACAAAATTATTCATGGCCAAAACAGGATTCTTGATTACCACCTATCTCTTCTTAAAACTTGCTCTTCCTCAAGACTCCCATCTCAGGTAATGCTACTTGATTCAGCTATGGAGGCTAAAAGCCTAGAACTTTGATTCCTGCTTTTTCTTCACTTCCATATATCAGCTCCATTGGCAAGTTCTTATAGCTCCACCTCCAAAATATGCCCTGAATCTGTGCAGTCCTCACCATCACTTCTGCTTCCAACCTAGCCTAAGTCCCCATCTTCTCTCCTGGGCTCCAGCAAGAGTCTTCAAACTGCTCCTACTTTTCTACCCTTCCCCTCTAAAGTCCAGTCCCCAGTTAGAAGTTAGAGTGATCATTTTATAGAATAAATGGGACCATATAATTTCTCAGTTTCAAAATCTCCATAGCTTCTCTTTGCCCTTAAAATGGAATCTAAATTCCCTGCCTTGACTACAAGGCCATACATGATGTGACCCCTAGTATCTTTCTGACTTGATCTGTCTACCACTCTCCTTATTATTTACTCCAATTAAATAAAGTCACCAACAAAAGCATCTGGGCAGCTCAGTCGGTTAAGCATCCAACTCTTGGTTTTGGCTCAGGTCATGATCTCAGTCAGGGTCATTGGGCTCTGAGCTCAGTAGGGAGTTTGCTTCCCCTCTCCCTCTGACCCCCCACTTGAACACACATACACACACACACACACACTCTCTCTCTCTCAAATAAATAAATAAATCTTTTTTTTAAAACCACCAATATATTTTTAAAGATTTTATTTATTTATTTGAGAGAGAAAGAATGAGAGAGAGAGAGAGAGCACATGAGAGGGGGGAGGGCCAGAGGGAGAAGCAGACTCCCTGCCGAGCAGGGAGCCCGATGTGGGACTCGATCCCGGGACTCCAGGATCATGACCTGAGCTGAAGGCAGTTGCTTAACCAACTAAGCCACCCAGGTGCCCCATAAAATCACCAATATTTTTGATGCTCCTTGGATATGCCAAATTCATTACTGCTTCATGGTCTTTGCATTTTCTGTTCCCCTGCCTGGAACACACTTCTTTAAGATGTACACATGGCTAGCTCTTTCTCATCCTTCTGGTCTAATCTCAAGTGCCACATCCTTAGGCCTACCACCGTCTGATTTTATTATCTCCATAGCCAAGGTGACCATATTTCTTGGTTTGCCTAGTATAGCCTGGTTTATACCTGTTGTCCTAGCATATCTCCTTTCATTTTTTTTAAAAGTGTCTTAGTGTAGACAATAAAATATAGTCACCATTTTCATAACACTTTCTTTGTCCAAAATTATTTTTCTTATTTATTCATTACCTTATTTCTTCTCATGCTCCATATTGGCCCCTTACTCCCTACTCCCTGACCAGGATTCTCATCCATCACATAAACTGCTGTTTCTATAACAGAATCTGGCATATAATAGGCGTTCAATAATATTTGTTGAATCAATGAGTATGATAACTCAGGATGGTAACTCAAATATTACCCTGTTACTCAACAGAGGAACTAGAGGCTGAGGAACTGCCTATCTAATGGAGCAAAAATGTCTGTAGTAAACCCTGGGATGGCTGCAAGTGACCTCAGTCCTCCTAGAAGGGGGGAGGTGTTATGACCTCATGAAGTCAGCCAGACCTCATGTGGTGCAAAAATAATTAAAAAACTGCCCTTGTGGCTGTCTTTGTGTTATTACCTCTGCCTGGAATACTTAACTTGTCCCCAAAGGTCCAAGTCAAATACTACCTCTTCCATGAAAGCTTTTTCTGAGCCATTTTCTCTCTGCCTGCCACCCCCAACCCTGTCTACTAAAGACCCTTCTTCTCTGTGACCTGGTGCTCCATTCCCACCACTATGAGGCCCTTTCTACATTATCTTAATGGGTTTGAATGGCAGACAACGTTACAAACAACCAAACATTGAATGGTTCGACACAATAGAAGCTTATTTCTTAGCCATGCAAGACTCAACGTGGGGATTCTAGGTCAGAGATAGCTCTCCCTTACATCATTAATTTTGAACCTGGGCTGACGACAGCTCTGGTGTCTTCGGTCTTCAGTAAGTGGCTTCCAAGGCTGATGTCATTGTCTCAGTCCTCATCAGCCAAAATGAGGAGAGAATGTGAAGAAGCATAAGCAGGAAGTGTTTGCAAGCTAAGCCTGAAGTAGCTCATATTTCACTCATATTTCATTGGTCAGGTTCAGTAAACATGACCACACTTACCAGCAAAGGAAGCTGGGAAATGTGGTCTAGCTGTATGCTAAGGAAGGGAAGGAATTTTGGTGACTATCCAGCAGTTCCCAATATCACTATGGTTAGTCGTATCTCCCTTAGGCTAAGAACTCCTTGAAGGTACAAATGAGATCTTTTTTCATCACTATATAAAGCAGAATCTTTTTAAATGGAATTTTTATTTTGAAATAATTTTAGATTTATAGAAAAGTTGAAAAATAAGAAACAGTTGCAAATGTAAGCAACAGGGAGTTCCTGTATACCCCTCACCCAATCTCTCCTATTGTTAACAACTTACATTACCATGCACATTTGTCACCAGTAAGAAGTCATCATTGGAACATAACTATAAACTACAGATATTATTCAAATATTACCAGTTTTTTCCATCTCCCACCTCTTTCTGTTCCAGTATCTACTACATTTCATTTAGTTATTGTGTCTCCCCATTTCTTATGATCTCTGACAGTTTCTCAGTCTTTCCTTGTTTTTAATGATGTTGGCAATCTTGAGACAAACTAACCAGGTACCCTGTGGAATGTTTCCCCATGTGGGTCTGTCTGCTGTTTTTTTTTTTTTTTAAAGATTTTATTTATTTATTTGAGACAGAGAGAATGAGAGAGAGAGAGCACATGAGAGGGGGGAGGGTCAGAGGGAGAAGCAGACTCCCTGCCGAGCAGGGAGCCCGATGCGGGACTCGATCCCGGGACTCCAGGATCATGACCTGAGCCGAAGGCGGTCGCTTAACCAACTGAGCCACCCAGGCGCCCTGTCTGCTGTTTTTCTCATGGTTAGACTGGGGTTATGGGTTTCTGGAAAGAATATTAGAGAGGTAAAGTGCCCTTCTCATCATTTCACAGAGTAGTTTGCCAGATTTCTCCACTGTCAAGTTACCATTTTCCCCCTTCCATACTTTACCCTTGGTAGCATGTCACTAAATTCAGCCCACTCTTAGGAGAATGTGGTATAGAGTCCTATTAAATATATATATGTTTCCATTAAAATACATACCTATATATATTTAATGGAACTCTTCTGAAAGAAAGATTTGTCTTTTCTTTCCCTTTTATTTATTCAATCACTTATTTATGGTCAGTATGGACTCATGTATATTTATTTTATACTTTAGTTATAATCCAATACTATGTTATTTATTTTGTTGCTTAAATTATTCCAGTTTTGGCCACTAGGAGTTCTTTCAGTTGGCTCCAAAGTATCTTTGACTTGCTCCCATTCTTCATTTTCTGAACACTCCCTTTCTGATACTACAAGATGCTCCAGGCTGATCTCATATTTTGTCAGCCTTAGACCTAGAATGACTCATTTCCTCAAGGAGTCCTTTTATTGAAGAATGGTATTAGAAACCAAGATTTGGATGCTAGGAACACTCATTGCTACTGGAGCTTAATGGTGAAGTAGGATGTTTGAATTCACTGCTTTGATTCTGGTAACATTTAGAGCCTATGTCCTCTTATCCATTTTCCTATTTAACCATAGCAGAAGAGATAAAGTCATACTGCATATGCTAGCAAGAGCGTAAGATGTTACTTGCTGTTCCCAAATGTGTGACTACACCCTCTATTCTTACCCCACGTCATATGGAAGAAATTCTTCATATACACCTGGTTGGGCTCACCTTGATTAGGGGTTTGGCATCAACTTCACCTACGGGAGGGCAAAGAGACAGGCCATGCTGGTGGTTGGTGTTGAAGAATGGTGAGAGACAATCTTAGTGAAGTTGGTAACAGGCATGTCTACTTTTCTGTATGTCACACCGAACACCTGAACATTGGCCTTATGTATTTTTTCCTTCTTAGGCACCATGCCTCTCTGAAGAGGTCCAAACTCAAGTGCCTTCGGGGACCACATAAGTAATGTAGTTGAAGTGAAGAAAGGGAGAAGAATTGGATATACAAAAGAAAGGACTAGAAGGCAGCGGCAAAACTGAGAGTGCTTGCTTAAACTAAAGGCATGAAAATTATTATTTTTTTCTTTACAATATTCTGCTGGCCATATCAAACATTTTCTAGCTGAATTGGCTCTCAGGTACTCTGGGTGTGGGGTGGGGTGGGGGGGACATGATGCCATATTTTTACACAAAGCCATATAGGGTCATATAAACAAGACTGAGGCTTGTCTTTCTGGGCAATACTCGATCTTTGCTAAATGTTAGTTGCTTTCAACCTTAATATAGTTCTTCAGCAAGAATTTTCTTGCAATATCTGGAGATCTGGAAGGAGAGTGTTCACTTCGAAGCCAAGAGCTCTGGATCCCAGAAATTTTAATCACTTTTCAGTACCAATATAGCTAACCTCACCTTACCAAACTTGCACAGTTATAGTGAGGTTCACCTGTTGGCTTTCATGAAATGGGATATTGTTAGTTGTTTACACATACCTTGACAAATCAATCAGAATAGGATAGGTTTTGTTGCAGTAAAGACAACCCCCAAGTCAGAGGCTATACACCAGTTTAGATCTTGCTAAAATGACCATGCGTTTTGAATTATGTCTGTTGTCTCCTTAATCTGGAATCCTGGTTCTTGATCATGCTACATGTCCAAAGTAGGTCAGAAGAAGGGCTTAGCCCACTGTAAACCCTCAGAGACTCAAGCTGGCAGAGTCACCGTCTAGACACCATCTAGACAGCAGGGGGAAGGGAATGTGGTAACTGCACATTGACTTGTAAGGCTTCCACTTGAAGATTATTGGCTGAAGATAATCACATGACCACATCAAAATTCAAAGGGGAAATGAAGTGCAATGCTTAGAAAATGAAAGCTAGAAATAATTTGTAAATAGAACTAATGATTACCCCACTAAGGATCAATGTGTTATTTAGAATTTGGAAACCATCAATGAAGGTGAAGTTTATAAATGCTTCATTTGATTTTGTTCTGCATTTTTAACTAAATAGATCTTGTTTATTCTAATCTAATAAATCATGCTTCCTACTTCTAAAACACTCACAGGCCATTGTGAAAAAGGGGTGCTCTGGGAACTCCATCTATTTGAGGGCCTTGAGTTTGGTTGTATTCTTCTCTGCCTATATCTCACTTGTGATCCCACCTTGATTTCAAATTCCTTTACCATAGTTCTTATTACTTTGCAACCCATTTTTGCCTTTCCCTAATCCTTGCAAGTAGTAGCTATCTTACCCAATTCCTCTCTGGCCATGGGTCCTCAGACAGACACATCTCTTCAAATTTATCTCAGCCCCCAAATTCCTGTCTTTCAATTTCCAGATTTGATCCCACATTTAAGAGGATCCTCTTGAGTACATCAGAAGGGGAATGTCTAACATAAAGAAGAGTGTAGGAGCTGTGGATTAAATAGGAATGGGAATATGTAGGAAATAGTAGGGTATATAAAAGTTAGTACAGTGCAGACATGATAGAAGTTACCATGATCCCTGACACAAAATATTTGAAGTGCCCCACTGAGTGTGGTGCTAGTATTCATACTCTGAATGTGGTCCTGGTATTATTGATACTCTGAGTGTGGGCCTGGTATTGATACTCCAAGGTGGTGTTACCACTACTCAATTGTTACTTCCACTTATTTTAATTGTTGTTTCTTTGGAAAGATCCTTCTGATATCATTCAGTTGGCTCATTGTCCAAAGTACAAAAAGAAGGGAATCTTTAAAAGGCACTGGAATCTTTCTTTTATTGCTAATTTCAGAAGCTGATGATAAATGGCTTTTGCAGAAAAAATGGCATGAGCTGTTTATTAAAAAGGCATCATGGAACATGTACCTTGCTTGGCAAAGAACCATAATCTGACCCACAGGATTTGAGTTTCAAAAACTTAGGGAAGATTTTACATCACTAATGAGAGAGGAACTCCTTATCTAAATCATTGATGACCTCCAACAACCATATTAATTTACAATTATATCCTTTCACAGCTGCTAGGCATGGCCATCTTAGACATACACTCAGAAGCTTGGAAATTGGCCAAAGCAGTTAGGCAGTGAATGCTATTACAAACACAGACTTATATTTTTCTCAGTAGATTGTTCATTTCCTGCTATGGTTTAAATGCTAAGTGTGTAAATAAAAGGACAACAGGGTGACATAAAAATGGATATCCTATAATGAAAGAACTTTCTAGAGAATAATAAGCAATCTTGCATACCTTGGTCTCCTAAACTTGGAAGTCTGTCACTTTGTTGTTTAGAATCCTAGAGACTATGGAATTATATAAAATTTTAACACATTATTGGATAGCTGAACAAAAATCCATACATGAGGAAATAAAAAGTCTTTACTTTGCACCTTAGCCATTCCGCTACTTAGTCAAACCTTTTTATCAGGCCTGGTGCTTGGAAGAAAATGAGATTGATCCATGTGTTTTCTCAGTCCTAAAGGGAAAATGTTATCAAGAGTGAAATAGAGGAATGGAAACAGAAAAATTGGGAGAAATCATAGACCTGGAAAGTCTACCATGTGCTGACCATTGGAGAGTTAAGATTGTCTGTTGTCCACAAGTTGGTCATCTAAGTCAATCAAATCCCCATCCTTCTCTTCATCTTCTTTCTCTTACCTGAAGGCTTCTTATCCTTTGCCTATTCCTTGTGTGGGATACTACATGTTCTTTTTGGTCCTCTTCTCATACACAATTTTTTTCTTCAGTAATTACATATACTTCCACAACTTCAACTATCATTTCCAGGCAGATAATCCCTCAGAGTCAATGCCTTCAATCTTAATGCTTCTTTGGGCTCCAAACCCACATTCTAACAGACTTTGGATGCTCCATGTGCTTATTTAATGGATAATCTCATGTCTAGGCAAGGGTGCCTGGCTTCTGGGAGTCTGGAGTGGATACACATCATGAGCTTATGACTCATGTTCATGGGGCTGAGGTGGGAGATCCATGAGACAATGTCTTATAGAGAAGCTGGTTCAAAACATACAGATCATTTTGGAAAGATCTTGGCAGAGAAGGAGAATCTGAATATGACTATGAGAAAAACAGAAAAACCAGATAACCAAGAGAAACCAGGTGACTATGAGAGGCAAAACTTGGAGGCATTTACCCAGGTGAAGAGGGTAGTTGTGAAGTTTTCACTGGAGCTTCTGTGCTCTTATATGAGTCCGCTCTCTTGCCTCAATGGATTGGTCAGAAGTGGGAACATAAGTCAAGATAGATCAATGAGACCCTTTCCAGCACATTCAGAGTTAGAATCAAGAAGAATGCAAATAGCTGAATGTTATTGAATACTTAAGTAGAGAAGCAAGAGGTAGTCTACAGAGAAAGAGAGGGTGGGGGAAGATGCAGTTGCTTGAGATGGAAAAAAAGTTCATATCAGCATTCAAGTCCTTGATTCCAATTGATTCTGAGACTCCACTGTATCACCGCCCTTTTCAGTGCTTGGTTTTCCATACTATAGCACCAATAAAATCCACCTTCACTTGTAGGTAAGCTCAAGTTAGTCCTTGAAACTGAAAGAGTTTTAATGAACACAGTTGCCAGATCCTGTTGAAATTCTTCAGTGACTGGGTCACATGTTCCCGCTTTTCCATTTCCTCTGCTGGATAATGTGCTCATGGAGCACAGTGGTATTTTGCTTATCTATATGTCCCTTCCAACTAAGCACAATGCTTGACACAGAGAAAGTACCAAGAAATCATGCATTGAGATGATTCTCTGCAGCATACCCAAGTGGCCCATCTGTGTTTCTTCAGCACTCTGATTGAGAGGTGACCTGTGTGTGTCTTATCACCAGTGATTTGTAGTGGAGGCTTGACCAGGATATAGGAGCAAATGTATGACCTTCGAGGCACGAGCTTGATTTTGTTCCACCATCAAACAGCTTTCTATCATCACATTTGGTCCACATTTCTCAGCGCTCCTTCTCCATGCTAAAATGATGAAGCTATTTCTTCTCAATTACCTCTGTGTTTCTCTCCAATAGATTATTTTCTTAGACAAAATAGTGAAAATAACTTAAAACTCAGAACAATAGCCTAACATGTCCTCTCAGCATGCACCTCTTGAAGAAGACAGGAAATATGGGGAGAACAGGAAGAGCAGAATGCTAGTGGCAGGATGGGCTCTTGGGAAAACTGTCAGAAAGACACACATCTTATAGCAAGGTCTTCTGTCAGCCCCCTGCCTTCTGTCAACCAGAGGGCTGAGTTCAGCCTGTGCTCTTCTCTGACACTCCCTCCTCTTCTATTTCATTCCAGGGCATTCAAGCCCAAAGATTTGTTTTGGAAATGCTATCATTTGTTAACTTAGCTTTTATCTCGGTTGGATGCCTTTCCTGTTTCATTGCTTTCCTTTCAAGGAGGCAGAGCCAACACTTGACTCTGGGAGTTTTATTCAACACACCCCTGTTGTTAGATGAAGCCAAAGAAATTTTGATTAACAAACCTACCCAGTTCTACGATGGCCTAGGGTGTGTTTCTGCTTCCCTCTGAAAGAGAGATGAAGTGAATGGAGCTTCTGTTTGGAATGCTGGTCTGGTAAATAAACCCCAGCAGGGTGGAGCAAGGGGAGGATCTGCTTGTGTCCGTGTGGGGAAGTACTGCGGTTATCAAAGTTGTTCCAAAGGGTGACGCTAGAGTCCTGAATAGAGTAACAAGATCCTTGTGCTACCCAGGCCTTTTCTGATGATGGTCTTCCCAGGCAATGCAGAATTCCTTGCTGGGATTCTGGGGGCTTGAGAGATGAGGAGGGGAACAAAAGGCAAGTCAGCAATTCAGAGATAAGGATGACTAGAAAGAATTAGTTACAGATTACTAACGAGGAGCAGGGCTGTTGGAAATATTGATCATCATCATCATTATCCTAAAACTTTATATTTAAGTAGTATTTTTTATATTTTTAAACATTATTTTTACAATTTACTTTCATAATTATCAACCTACTTGTTCTTTAAAAACCTTGAGGGCTAGAACTATTCAGGGAGGGGGAGACCATAATATAATGGGATTGGTAATCTATATATGTCCTAAAAGGCTGAAACCATCAGCTCAGGCTCAATACAGATAGGAAAGAGAGAATCGAAGAGTTAAAACTTAAAAACTAAAACATCATAAGAATTAGAGAAGAATATAGAAAACTAATTTCAGCATCTTGATGGGAAAGGGAGGCAGGTTTTGCTTATCAATTCACAAAATTCAGAAGCCCTACAGGAGAAGATTAACAGATTTGAAGACGTCAGGTTTTTTAAAAAAAAGTGTTGTTCTCTTATCTTTCATCATGAGGCTTTCATTAGCTGTTTGGAGATACTTGTCCATCTGCTCACAATTGTAAGTATGAGAAAGAGCTAATTGGAAATTGAGCGTGCGTATAAGGCTTGTTGACTCAACTTCCCTGTTGGGGGAACTAGATGGGCCATTTATTGAAGAATTCCCAATGTCTTTATATTAGTTTCCCATTGCTGCCGTAACAAATTAGCGCAAATTTAGTGGCTTAAAACAACACGAATTTATTATCTCATAGTCCTGGAGGCCAGAAGTCCTAAATAAGTCTCACTGTGCTAAAATGAAGATGTTGGTAGGGTTGTGTTCCTTTCTGAAGGCTCCAGGAGAGAATTTGTTTTCCCATCATTTCCAGCTTCTAGAGGCTGTTTGCATTCCTTGCTCCTGGCCCCCTTCCATCTGCAAACCCAACAATGGCAGGTCAAGTCTTTTTCACATCTCATTACTGTGAGCTCTTCTGCCTCCCTCTTCCACATTTAAGGACCTTTGTGATTACATGGGTCCACCCAGATAAAGGATAATATATTTTAGAGTCAGATGATTAGCAACCTCAGTTTCCCTTTGCTATATAACCTAACCTATTTACAGATTTCAGGGATTAGGATACAGGCATCTTTGGTAGGCCTTTATTCTGCCTACCGCAAGTATGTGTACACTCATATTGATGAGGGATAGAAGGAGAAAAATGCTCACCTTTAGCCTGGAAAGCTCACCTATAGCCTGCTTGTTCTAATAAGGATCAAATACATGCTAGTTGCTACATTCTTAAAAGGTCTCATGACCGCCTGTATATATCACTGATAGTTAAAATATCTAGCTGAGTGATCAGTGATTTTCCACCAGGGAAATCTTGCTAAAGTAGTTTTATGAATAAAAATTCTAAGAAGGCATTTATGATCTAACATTCCCTGCATCTCCTTTCCCCCTTGAGCACTAAGCATATAACCACCAGCTTCATATAGCAAAAGTACAGCTCTTTCTGCCCACAGGCCCTGTCCCTGTGCTGCTTAAATGAAATAAGTTGAACCATAAAACATCTCAAGAATTCTTTCTTGGCCATCACACTCAACAATCCCACAACATTTTGTCTGCAAATGTCCAGAAAGAGACTGGAAGGATATATACCAACTTATACAGTGAATAAAATAACAGTGGTTGCCTCTGAACAGGGGAATGTAAATTGAGAGAGAAATAAGGGAGAACTGTGATATTTTACCTGCGGATTGTCACATTTACTTTGGAGTAACAAACCTTACTTAAAAAAATTTAAACATATTAATAAAGTATTATCAAATTTTAATTATTTATATTTGTCATTTGAACACAATGTGTGTGATAGTGTGATATAACAAGAAATATATTTTGGGGGCACCTGGGTGGCTCAGTCGTTAAGCATCTGTCTTTGGCTAGGATCATGATCCCAGGATCCTGGGATAGAGCCCCACATCAGGGTCCCTGCTCAGTGGGGAATCTGCTTCTCCCTCTGTCCCTCCCCCCACTTGTGCTCGCTCTCTCTCAAATAAATAAATAAAATCTTAAAAAAGAAAAAAGAAATATATTTTGGTGTTCATTCCCTGCCTCTGGCCAGAGTTCCTAAAGCTCTTGTAATTTCCTAAGTGATAATGATGTAAGAAAGACATTAGGGTTTGAAGCTGATGCCCAAGAAAGAATTCTGGAGACATCTTTGGTGCCAAAAGGTGGTTTTATTAAAGCACAGAGACAGGACAGAAAGAGCTGCACTGGGGTCATGAGGAGTGTCCCATTATATACTTTCAAGTTGGGAGGGGGTTAGGGATAGCATAAGTCTCTAAGGAATTTGGAAGCAAGGTTTCCAGGACCTTGAGGGGGCTAGCTATTGTTAGGAGAATGTCATTTATTACTGTCTAATAAAACCTTAGTCATGAGACCCTTCAGATGTATATCATGTATATGGGTGGGCCATATGCTTGGGGGATGATTGCCGACACATATCTGGGGGGGGGGGCGGGTAGAGATAAAGGAAGCTTCCAAAGGAATTTTTATATGTTAAGGTAGACTTACAGGATCCTGGGGTTAGGGTTAAGATTGCCTTTTGCCCTTCGGAAAGTATTAACATTGAGGCAGCTGAATTCCTAGGGGAATGTCACTCTGCCTGTTTCAAGGACTTGTGAATGGGCTGTAAGTAGTAAGGAAATTTAACTTTCTTTTGCCTTTGTTTCCCACATCAATAAGAGCAATAGGAACACCTTTTGATATAGTATTTGGTTTTTGTCCCCTGTTCTGAATAAGCTTCAGATCTATCAGTGTGAGAAGAATATCTTTTGTTATTCATAACAAGCCCCTTTCAATCACACCTGAGTTTATGTTAAAGAGGTTACTTTTGGGAAGCCCCTAATGATGGGGAGATTGGTTGACAGAGTAAATCAACCATTTGATTAGAGGGTTGGAGCTTTCAGCCCCAACCCCCAACCTCTGGAGTGGGGAGAGGGGCTGGAGGTTAATCACTAATGAATGACCAGTGCTTTAATCAATTATACCTGTGTAATGAAGTCTCCATAAAAATCCTAAACAATCAGGTTTGGAAACCTTCTGGGTTGGTGAACAAGAAGGCATCCACATGCCCTGGGAGATGGTGGAGCTGAAAGTCCAGAGAGACAGAAGCTCCAGCGCTCAGGACTCTTCTGGAACTTGACCAGTGTATATCTTCACTGGGCTCTTCACTTGCATTCTTTGAAATATCCTTTGTAATAAATCGGTAATAGTAAGTAAACCATTTTCCCAGGTTCTGTGAGCCATTGTAGCAAATTATTGAACCTGAGGGGTGGGGTCAGGGGAACCCCTGATTTATAGCTGGCCACTCAGAAACACAGATGACAACCTGGGACTTGCAACCTGGGGCTTGCAAAGTGGGAAGTAATCTTGTGGGATTGAGTCCTTAACCTGTGGGGTCTGAGCTTACTCCAGGTAGTTAGTGTCAGAATTGAGTTAAACCGTAGGACACCTATTCTGCTGAGAACTGGAGAATTGCTTAGTATGGAAAACCCCACACATTTGATGTCAGAAGTGTTGTGAGGTTAGAGGACACCATTTATTTTAATGTACAATCTTAGTTTTACTGTAAATTTGCAGTTTGTAGTAAATAAGACTACACTTAATGGGTTCTACAGCAGAATTATTGAGAGATCAATGTATAACTGAATAAAAACAGACATATAAGTAGAATCTATTAGCAAAATCTGCCCCTTGGATTTGTTAATAGTTACTATAGAGGTGTGCGGTATATAAAGAACTGTCTTATCTGCTCTGGGAAGTACTCTTGAGTCAGATGGAATGGAAGGCGTGTATAGTGTGAGATCAGTGTTGAAGTTTACAGAAAGCTGAAATAGCTTCTGTATCACAGTCTTCTACCTTGGTTATATATAGCTTGTTAGTTATCACATTAGGTGCTTCCATTTTACTAGTCTTATGGCATTTCCCTCCTTTTTGTTTCTGATTCACCATCCTCTTTAGTTTTCTTTGTCTTCATAGTCTTGTACTTTTTCTCTTAGTCTAATTTGCCTCTCATTTAAGCATTTCTTTCTTTTTTCAACTATTTTTATAGTCCTTGAATCATTTAGATTTGATTAAATATTCTAAAATACATGAAAGTTTTTGCAAAAATATATGCTCACAGATGCATATAATTATCAAAAATACTTTTATGTGCTACTTTTAAAGTAAGTGACACTAGCTTAAGGTTACACAAAGCTTAGGTTACACAAAGAATTCTAAGCTTACTTTAAAAAACAATACTTGAACACATATAATTCTTCTATCTCACATCTATGAAGGTAATTACTTGTAAATTAACAGGTGTGATTTTCACATGATCATAGGATGCCTGAATGTTCATTGGCTAGTGCGAGCATGTGAAAAATCACATCAAGCTATGCCCTAACTCTTTGAAAAACTATCGTTTTTCTTTAATTCAAGAAAGAGAGAGAGAGAGATTTCCAAATTCAGAAGAATTAGAGGTTGGAATGGGTCAGTATGTGGTGCAGTCTAGAAAAATGACTGTCCAACACCAGCAGACCAAGAATTGTGGGAGCAGAGGTGATGGTTAACTCTACTCGTGGTACAGGTAGCCCTTTGCAGCCATCCCACTGAGACACTGAGGAAGACCTGCAGCAGGGAATGGAGAAGCTGTGACTTGGAACTGAGGTTAGAAACAGTATCCTGCAGGGAGGAGTTTTCATTTCTGCCCAAGCAGAAAGAATAGGAGGGGGAGACTCTCCTGTTTTCAGAGAGTCCAACAGTAGGAACACCATCCTGCAAGGCTCTATCTGCAGGGGCAAGGAAGGATATGTCGGTGGTCCTAATAAGTGGTAACAGCTATGACCACAGCAAAACCCTCAGACTCTCTTGACTTCATGGCCCAAACAACCCACTGGTATACTCAACCCTTGGCCATTCATTCTGTAAATATTTGATCCGATCTACTTATTTACAATCATAACATGCTCTTTGACAGTCTTTGTGTTTTCTCTACATTGTTTTCTGTCTTATGTTGTCTTATTCAGGAATAAGCTTGTGTTTTTATAACTTCTTATGAATATGCAACATGGACCATACACAAAATGAGACAGATTGCTGATGAGGATTGGAATTAGAGAAAGGGGAGCCTTTAGGCTCATGCATTTGGACAAATCTCAGAGAACTGAAATATTTGAAGAGAGTGAAAAGGCTTTTTGTTGTTGATGTTGTTGTTGTTGCTGTTTTCCAACAAGCACAAGATATTTTGTATCCAGTACTCTTGAGTAATTTATTTTACTCAAATAAATAAAAGGAAATGGAGTCAGTATATCCAGAAAAGATAGAAAAAGTCTAGGTAATATTCCAATGAGAGATGCAAAATTGAACATAAGTATTTAATTCCATTTCCTCTGAAAATCCCACTAAGACATCAATAAAGTGATTTTTAAAGCATAAACTCACAAGGAAAAGAAATGGAGGAGAAGACCATGGCAACAACATTGTGGAAACCAGGATACTAAAGGAGTGAGTGATGGCTGACATTAGCAGACCACAGAAGCCTGAATTCTGAGCTGCAGAAGAAAAGGTAAGAAAAAACCTGAGCAGATCTCTCAATGAGCTCAGGATTCAATGGCACCATGACGTCTAGAGGTAGGCGTGTGGGTGATTAAAGACCAGATTCATTTAAAAAGCAGTTAGATCCTGAGATCCTTTCCCCAAATTCAGATGACTGGCATTTGCCTCTCCTCCATCCTGGATGAAGACTTGAGATTTATTCTCTGGATACTATAACAGAGGGTCTCTGGCCTGAGGGACTTAAAGATACTGACTATTGCAGTTATGGTTGCTGCATAATTACCTCTCGGCCCCTCAAAAAAACCCTAAATGGAATAGAACAACCATTTTGTTATACTTGTAGATTCTGTGAGTCAATTAATTCAGGCAGTGTGTGGCAAGGATAGCTTCTTTTCTGCCCCATGTGTCTGGAGCTTCTCAGTTGGAAACACTTAATGATTTGGTGCTGGAATCATCTGAGGTGTCTCCACCCAACATGTCTGGCAGTTGATGCTATTGATTAGGGCCTCAGCTGGGCTCAGTGGCCAGAGTACCTATCCGTGGTTCCCAGTGTGGTCTCTGCCTGGGATGGCTTGGGCTTCCTCATGGCATGGTTGGTGGATTTCTAAAGCAAGTGTCCATGAGAGCAAGAGAAGAGGATATGGCTTTCTTGTTATCTAGCTTCTTTCAAGATATGGTATTCCAAAGAATGAACTCTGCATATGGTTTTGAATTATCCACCTGTATCTTAGAACAACAATAACAAAAAATACATTCTCCATACTGGGGGGATTAAATTTTTTTCAGAGGCTGCTTCGGCTTTCCAACTCTGAAAATTAATCTCCATAGAAGCCCTATTTGACTTCCAAAATTATTTTTGCAGAGACCTCAGTTCATGTAAACTCAGTCATACTGACTGCCTTCAGAGCTCAATGGGAATGGTTTCCCTGCATTAAGTTCAATTGTTGAGATGTTTTGATCACTATAAAACTGACATTATTCAGATAAGCATTTACTGAATATCTTTGGTCACTTTATATTTATCACTTAAGAGTCTGCTAATCCTGGGCGCCTGGGTGGCTCAGTTGGTTAAGCGACTGCCTTCGGCTCAGGTCATGATCCTGGAGTCCCGGGATGGAGTCCCGCATCGGGCTCTCTGCTCGGGAGGGAGTCTGCTTCTCCCTCTGCCCCTCCCCGTCTCATGCTCTCTCTCTCTCATTCTCTCTCTCAAATAAATAAATAAAATCTTTAAAAAAAAAAAAGAGTCTGCTAATCCCAACTGCCTTATAGAGTGTTCCAGCAATTTAGATATCCTGACTTGAGGTGTCTTAATTTTAGTCAGAAAGTATATAGCAGGCAAGTGAAGTGATAAAGAAGCCCTGCTTTTTACCCAGCCATCATCTTATAAAATATATTATTAAAAAATACATATGGGAGCACCTGGGTGGCTCATTCTGTTAAACGTCCAACTCTTGATTTTGGCTCAGGTCATGATCTCAGGGTTGTGGGATCGAGCCTTGCATTGAACTCTGGGCTCTGTGCAGAGTCTACTTGAGATTCTCTCTCTCCCTCTCCCTTTGTCCCTCCCCCTGCTTGTGAGCTCTCTCTAAATAGATAAATAAATAAAAATTAAATCTTTAAGTATATATATATATATATATATGAACATCAAAGAACACTGTAAATGTGTTATTTTTATAGAGCAAAATTTAAAGAAATAAACACCTATGTATAATTTTAGCATCTTATTGACCTAAGCCTCATTGATACATTTCCTAAAATTTGTTGTATCTTTTTATAGACAAAAACCCTGACTTTTTTCTCTCCCTTTTTTGATTTTTCCATTGAAGTCTCTGAGCTTATATGAAGCTTAACTCTGCAATGGAATAACATAGATGTACTTACAGCAATCTATAGTTGCTCTCTGTCATTTTAGTCTTATTGCCATTCATTAAATTGCAGAAGAACTGTGAGCAGAGAGAGAAAAATACAGCATGACTTCTCTCCTCCTTGGAGGGGTGCCTCTCTTCCTTCCACAGAGTGAAACCAGAAAAACTAACACTGCGGTCACATTATAATCACACAGCAGTATAAAACCCTTTTCAATTAGGAAAAAAAAGTTTTCTGAGAAGCTCTCACTCCTTTCCTAAATTCATAAACAACTCTTCCCTAGAACCTGAGGTGATGCTTTCAACAACTCAATATATGTTTATGTAATTTGTAAATGAATTTTCATCCTTAGCAAAAACTTTATAATAAACAACTGTCAGTTTCAAAGTATAGAATAGTTTAAACTTGATTTCTATTTATTTAAAAATTTTATATGTTTTTTTTAAATCACTTTTAATCTCACCTTTTATGTAGTGCCTCTGTATGCTGAGTTCTGTTTGATTGATGAGACATCCTTCTAGTTTCTATTTTTGCCCCACAGGCCCACCTCCAGCTGCTGGTCTCCCCCACCTTTCTATTCTGCCACAGGTTATAGGTCCTCTCTTGGGTCTTTTCTTCCAACTCCACTCCCATCCCCAGCACACACAGGTCAGCTTCCTACTTTAGACAGGGCAGTGGTGGAGCCCACAAGAGAGGACATGTCTTATCAATTAGTTCTCCGAGTTGGAATCAGTTGAGATAGTCTCCTTAGCCCCTCAGTTCACCATTCCCAGTATGAGAATAAACAGGTTCCATGGGCACACCTTTGAAAGGAAGAAATAGAGAGATGAAGACTTCCTACTTGATCTAATCCAGTTTAGGGATGGTGACAAGCAAAGACACAGGGATGAGCACCAATTGTTAGGGGGATACCAATGGACCAAGACTGAAAATACAAGAGGATAAGCTTCCATTCAACGTGGGCAAAAATGGTTCTAAAACCAGACTCTATAGTGAGTTTCAGTGAGGAGATGTGATAATGCCATTGAGAGTCCTACTATTGCCATTTCTTGAGATGTCCTCAGGGACACAGAAAAGAGTCCGGGAGACTGTCAAATGGAGACCAGTTTCTTAATGGGCATTAGTTACAGCATTAGCAGAAAGAATGTAGATATTAAAACACACCACTTTGACTTCACTGGGGAGCCAAATCACAATCAGGAAAAATAATTTCTTATTCTCTGTGCCCAGATCACCACTCTTACAGTAGTGGGGATAAACTTGGCTACAACACACTCTGAGAGAGCGTATTTTACCAGATTGAGACAATCCCCAGTCAGCGTTCTCTGCCATTGCCCTCACTGCACTCTCCTCTGATGTCTGCTGCCTTGCCTTTCTTTTCCACTTGGCCATGAACTCTCTGAGGGCAGGTACCATGTTGAACTCATCTTAGCCCAGTGCCAATACAGTGGCTGGCCCAAGGCAGGCACCCCAGACGTGTTTATTAAATGAAAGATTTGATGGGCAAAAATGAAAGTAGGTAAGATAATTTGTTTTCTAAAGTCTAAATTTTGAATTGGCAGCTGTCTTTGCCACATATAAAGTCATTGTGTTTTTTCTTTTTCTTTTTTTTAAGAGTTGTTTATTTTTATTTTTATTTTTATTTTTTTATTTTTTTTTAAGATTTTATTTATTTATTTGAGAGAGAAAGAATGAGAGAGAGCACATGAGAGGGGGGAGGGTCGGAGGGAGAAGCAGACTCCCTGCAGAGCAGGGAGCCCAATGCGGGACTCGATCCAGGGACTGCAGGATCATGACCTGACCCGAAGGCAGTCGCTCAACCAACTGAGCCACCCAGGCGCCCAAGAGTTGTTGATTTTTAAAATTTTTTTAATTTAAATTCAATTTAGTTAACATATACTGTATTATTAGTTTCAGGGGTAGAATTTAGTGATTTAACAGTTGCATATAACACTCATGCTTATTATATCAAGTGCCCTCCTTAATGCCCATCACCCGGTTACCTCTTCCCCCCACTGCTCTCCCCTCTAGCAACCTTCAGTTTGTTTCCTAGAGTTAAGAGTCTCTTATGGTTTGCCTCCCTTTCTGTTTTCATCTTATTTTATTCCTTTTTAAAGATTTTTTTAAAAAGTAATCTCTACACTCAACATGGGGCTCAAACTCACAACCCGAGATCAAGAATTGCATGTTCTACTGACTGAGCCAGCCAGGTGCCCCTGAATTTAGAGTCATTGCTTTTAAAAAAGTATCCCCTCTTCAATTCAGGAGCAAATTCTCCTTTATTTAGAAAGCCATTTCAAAGAATCTATCAAGCCTAATCCTGGAGCTATTAGTCTTCTGCAGTTTGGAGTTTGAAGGACTTGTGTGAGGCAGGCCTAATTTACAAGAGCTGACCCCATTCATTGGACCAAGTGGCCGGAGGAAGAGGAAAGCCAGCGGGAGCCAGGTAGGAAGATTATTGTATAATGTAACAGGAAACTGTGGAATTAAATCTATACTGGTGAGTGTCAGATGGACAGTCTGTCCAAGGCTTGCATGCCCTTCTCTCCCTCTAGACTATCAGCCTCTTAGGGCAGGAATCGCGTCTTCTCTGCATTTCCAGATCCTGGTGCAGCTGAAGCAGAAACATCTGAAGTTATTTCATGTTTTGAGGCAGACTAGGAATGGGAAAGCCAATACTCAGGAATGATTAGAAAGTGGAGCTCTTTCTCATTTGGCCCTTGTCAGTGGGGGGAGAAGGGAGAGAAAAACTTTTGCTAAACACAACCTGTATGCCAGACACTGTGTATAATATTTTTACATATATTGCAGAAGGCAATTATTTCCAAAATTTTTGAGACTTGATTTGTCCCATATTAACAATATTTCTGAAGCTTGACTATCTTAACTCCAAAGAGCAAAATAATAGAAAAATAATTTTCCAGGCCATAAGAAGTGGTAAAAATTTTTTTTAAAGCATTGTGTTTTCTTTATTTCATATAAATACATCTTGCAAATCAGTTGAAGGATGCAGCATGTATCCAACATTACTTTGCATAGATTAAAAACATCTGGATGTATCTGAAAAAGGGAAAAAAGGAGCATCTTGTTAAAACCCTAAATCTTTACACATGTAAGCATGCACTGAGGTTGTAGGAGTGAGGGCAAATGGATGAGATGTGAGGCACCTGATGCTCAAAAGAGTTTAAATACTGTTAGTTTGCCCCTCCTCAAACATCAAATAGGGACTGGAATCTGGAGAGTTAGGACTCAAATCAAAGTCTGTCTGACTGCAAAAACTATACTACTATACTCTCTTTACTTTACTCTGGGAGATTCATTGATAAGAACAACATGATATTCGAGGAATCACTGAGCAATGGGTAGAGCTTTCAACTCACAAACTGGAGTATACAGATGTCCCTGCTTCATTTGTCTGTAACGCAATAGAATTTATTCGACAAGACCTCATTCTGCCAGAGGTAGAACTCTTAGTCAATCCAGGTTGCCTCTCTCCTGACTTCTCTGGCTCCATCCCAGTCCTGGGATGACTTTGGAGTGCAGGGGGCAGGGGGAGGCACCTGGTTCTTAGTTGTCCACTAGATTTGGGGCCACTAAGCCATCTATCTTGCCCTCAGGTCATGCCCAGCATTCCTGTTTCATGACAAACACCCTTCATGCCTAATGGTTCTCTCTGCTGCTTTTTGTGCCCCATCTGGGCAAATGAGTCTCATTGGGCAGCATGTCTGGGGATTGTCTGGGACCAGTCTCCACTTCTGGGCCATGCTGCAGCTGGGGGACTCTGTGAGGCTCTCTGAGGCCCTGTCTGCCCAGATGTACCAAATAGATATCTCTTCTCTGAGGTATCTCTTCTCATGACCAGCTACATTTGTCATGTACCTGGATAGCAGGCCACAGGTCTCCTCTGCCCTCAGATCCCACCTTCTCATCTGAGGGTTCTGTCTCTTCCACCTGGCTGTACAGTAAGCTCTTTACAGGCAGGGATTTTGTTGAATTCACCTTTGTATTCCAGTGCTTATCATAAAGTCTGGCAGACTAAAAGGCTCTCTATAAATGCTTCTTAAATTAATAATTGTCACCTTCCTAGATGTAAAACTATGTCTACTTTCTCCTGTTGTGTTATGGTCTGTTTTCATAGCTTAGCCAATATTCAATAGGTATATAATAGGGTGGACAGCATAGACTTTAGATCATGAATGTCTTCTTTTAAGGACTGGCTTGTCACAACTTAAAGCAACAACCACATTCGAGGAAGTCAGCTGAGTGTTCCCTAAGGGTAGATTCTAGCAGATTCTGTTGGCATCTCATCCATTTGCCCTCACTCCTACAACCTCAGTGCATGCTAGCAGAATTCCAACTACCAATACTTGCATTCCTGCAAAGCTTGAGGGCTTTCCCCAGCCACAAAAGTCACATTGCCCACCTGTGCCACAGGAAGTGCCAGGGTATTAATGCCCTCCAACAGGGGCTGTCAATCAGTGACTAACAGGATTTGGTCAATAAATATCCCAGGTCCCCTGTCCCTAGGGTCAGATGTCTCTGAGGCAGATGTCTACACCAGCTCCAAGTGATTTTCCCAGGGTACCCAGTGCCAGTACCCATAGTGGTAAGCACCCTTTAGTGGCTTCCTGCTCTTCCTTATCTCACCTTCCCAGTCCTTTACTTCCAGAAAAACTACTTGCACCTGAATCTTTGTTTTGTGGGGCTTCTTGGGCAACCCAACCTAAGAAACAGATTTACTAAGATCCTGAGGTACCTTTATGTTCTGAATATTCTGGATTTTTTTTAAGAAGTGATATATAAAAATAATGGGAAGAGTGTTGAGGGAAGATTGCTGTGGGTTGACTATGAAGAAAATTGCCCAACTTTTCTTGGATAGGGCTTGGAATGGCTTCAGAAGTGTTTCTTGTAGGCATGCATTTCCTGCTGGCTATATGTGAAAATATTGTAATATTTAAATATATAGAGTATATATATATATACACTATATATAAAAATACTATATATTTTTTATATATATCCTCTTTTAATGATATAATCTGACTGTAGGCAAGAATTTTTCATATCAATGTTCAATGAAGTATTTTTTATAATAGCAAGATACAGAAAACAACCTAATTGAGGATCTAGTTAAATAATGATGACAAAATATGGTGTGTCTACTAAATGGAATATTATGCATGGCCTTAAAACATGAAATGCTAATCATATAGACCTGCGTGTTAAAGACAATTTCTTTATCCACTGCTAGGAGTGAGGGCCCTTCTGCTTACAGTTCCTGTAGCCCCTTCATAGGGATGACTTCTGAGAAGAAGGCCCAGAAGAAGGTGGAATCGGAAGGAGAACAGATGTACAGTCTGGCCAAGTGGACAGAACCAATATAAACAGCACAAACTGAGGGAATGGAATGAAAAGGAACTGCATTTGCCGAGCTCTGCTTGCCGCTCCACCTCCTTGGGCTGTATGTGCACCCTTGCCACCAACAGAGAGGTGATTACATGTCTACTAGGTATTGTGTGCTTGCTACATGCCACATACCACCTTAACTATTTTAGAAACATCATTTATAATATTTCCAACAACCTTCTGGGAAAATATCACTATCTCCATTTTTTTCAAATATGGAAAATAAGGATCAAGATGGTGTAAGCAACTAGCGTATGATCACTCAACTGTTACACAGAATTCAAACTCTAGTGTTTCTGTTGCTTAGAAAATGAGGGCTAAGGGAAAATGACCTTTCTTATGTGACGGAGAAGTGATTGCCAAGCTCCAAAATAAGAGTAGGGAGATGTGTAACTGCAGGAACTTAGAAAGAAAGTCCTAATCCATGCTGGGCTGGCTCCTGGTGTGGCCACCTGCAAGGTAACCTTGTTCTCATCTTGTTTCCTTTAATTATGTATTGAGCCGACAGTAGACTTGCCACCGAATATGACACAAAAGCTTGGCCTTTGCCTGCAGTTGAGCCAGTTCTTAGGGCAGCAAATAATCACCAAACAGGAATTCCAGCTCAGAGGTGTGCATCCAGCCATGTGCCAGAGGCATCTGCTCCTGTGGAAGGATGTGTTTTCTGGCTCTAATGAGGTGCAGCAGGTTGGCTGAGTTGGCTCTTCACTGAGTGGAGAGAGTAGATTGTGAACATCTCCTCCCGAGTCTGTTCAGTGATGTCCCAAGTGTAGCTTGATACCATCCATGGTGTGGATATTTGCACCACAGAGATTGGCAAACACTGTAGGAGAAGGCTTCTATCTCAGAGATCCATTGATGACTGGGCCTCTCCCCAAAGGACCAGAGGCCACTCATTAGATACTGCTTTCTGTCTGTCCTGCTGTGGCAAAGATAAGGTGGTAACACCATGTGTAATATCAACTGAGTCGACAAACCGATTGGGATTCTAAGGAGCCCATAAGTATACCTTTTCCCCAACCCAGTTCTGAACCAAATGTAGGTTGGTGAATGTGGTTTAGGTGCAGCAGAATAAGCTTCCTAATACTGTACTCCAGAATCAGGCAGACCTACACAACTGTCACAAGCCACCAGCCTCCCATATGGAGCTCTCCTTCCGAAGAACTTATAGCACTGAGAATCAGAACAGAATCCTTGCTTTCTGTGAGCAGCTGACTCCCTAGAATAAGGATAGAGGAAAAGACTGAGCTCTCTTTGCCTGGTTTCCCTCCCAAAGTTACCAGTAAGAGTAGTCCCTCCTCTCTGGGGGAGGTTTCAAGGAGGGAGCAGGTAGACAGTAGAAGCATTTCTTGCATTGAGTGCCCACCACATGGAGGGAGATATCAGATTAGGGAATAAGCACTGTTCTACGAAAACCTAGAGACAACCAAGTCAGAAAGTGATGAGAAATGTATACTGGATTCTTTTTTTTCAGGTTCATCATTTGTTGTACAAATTGAGTATCACATTGTGAGCTGACATTAGCTTGTCCAGGCATGGGAACTTAACAGATGAGGTACAGACTGTTTAGAGTTCATATGAGGCTTTCACAGCTGGAGATTTTTTAGACCTTAACTAGAAGTATAAAACTATCAAAGCAATGCCTCTGCATGTGGCCAGTACACAATTCATTCTCCTTTTGGGAGTATAAGAGTTGAAATATTTTTTTAATACCAGTGAAATGGAATTGGGCATCAGTTTCTGGACCTGCCATAATTTCAGTCTTGCAGAAGGCACAGATTCTGCAGCCTATGTACCCCTTATCCCAGCCAGAAAAAGCCCTATAAGCTGGATTCTGTGAGTCTCAGTCTGGACACTCTCTGCCTTCCCAGTATTGAGGTTTTAAAAAGTATCAGATTGTCCTGCATCTTGAGGAATATATAGTGGTGTTCTTATCACATGTATACACACACACACACCCTTCTGACTATGACATTGGAGTTGGAGTCTACAAAACAATTGTAATCTATACAAGCTTTTTATATTATTGGTCTTCTCCAACCCTGAGACATCCTGTGTAATCTGGCCAAAGGTGAGAAATTCTTATGGGACTCGTCTGAGAGTAAGCTTTGCTTTCCCCTCTGCTCTGTGGGACCTTTTCCCAGAGGCCTCTGGGATGCCTGGCCTTTACCCTGATACCACTGATTTCCAGTCTCTCCATCAGTTGTGAGTTAACACAGCTTTACAGTGGCTGGTCAGCATGCTACCTGAGGGCTGGCATTCTGTAGTGTGTCTTTACAAAGTTTTCTTTCGTGCATAGTCCCCTGGTTCTCATTTAGCAAATGTGAAAATATTCTGCCCTTATAAACTTGCTTGTGTCCTGCCTGCTAGAGCAGTGTAGGCCAGAGAAGATCTGGACTGGTTTTTGGCTGGTTTCCAGACTTAGCTCTTAGCTCTAGTTCCATTATAGAGATACTGCCCCAGAACTGCGTATCCCCTTGAAACAATGAAAGGGATATAACTCTTTCCATAGACCCTTAGTTTAGTGTGAAAACAATACCTTTTTAATGGTATGCTTTTATATACCCATGCCTATTAGTGCTTTATTATTCAGAATCTTACTAGGTGGTGAAAAAATCTATGATAATTTGCTGTTTGGGATATGAATTTGAATCCTGTGGAATTTCTCTAGTACAAGTTGGGTCATTGGTATCAGCCTCCTTCCACTGGCCTCACAAGTTTCCTTCTGTCACAAAATGATCTAGAATATCTTCTGGGTCTAATTATATTTGGATTATCATTTCTAAAGCTTTGGAGTTTAATTAAAACTGAAATGGGAGTATACTTTATATTTCATTGGTTGGATCCTTTCTGATTGATTGCATTAGATTGTTAATACCTCCAGAAGATTTTCTTATTTTATTGAACATAAGCCTGGACTTTATGGTGAAACTCAGTATTTGCCTGTTCATCTATTCGGTAACTTGTTTATTGAATGCCCACCAAGTACCAGGCTCTGGGCACACTCAAGGAGTGGGATGAAGAAAAGGACATGCTGGTGAATCATTATTGTGTAATGAGCATCACAATGGTGGGTTACTAGAGACAGTGGAAGGATGGGAGAGATGTTGAAGACTGCCTGGGTGCGTCGTGAAGCACGTGAGTCAAACTCGAAGAATGAGGTAGGGTTTTCAAGAAGACACAAAGGGCAAGAGCCTTCCAGACAGAGTGGAAGGCTTAGAGAACATGGAATTAAGAGAAGTAAGAGAAGTCCAGTATCGTTGGAGGCCAAGGGCAAAGGAACCAGGGAGTGAGGCCACCAGTGTGCCAGATCCTGTTCCAACTGCTTTATATTGATTATCTTGCCTAATTCTAACAACACTATGGGGGTGGTGTTCTTAGCCCCATTTAATAGAGGAGGAAACTGAGCCTTAGAGTGGTTACATAACTTGCTCAAGATTACTGACTTTGTGGATGTTAGAGCTGAGACTTGACCACAATTTGGAGATGGCATTACTAATCACCATGCAAAACTGCCTCCCCGATGTTTATCTTCATGCTTCAGCTCACAGACAAACTTTTGGTTTTCGGTCCCATCAAGTAGCTGCCAAAGTCCCTGTTTTTAATGAAGATACTTTTTCCCACAAGGTCAGCAAAGATAGTTGGTGTGTGGAATGCAGCCATTTTACCACATCATCACTCCTCGACTGAAAGAAATGCAGATCAAACCCCATTCTTCTGAACATGACAATTGTATGGCAAAGGAACTTCAAGCTCAAATCTGAGGTTCAATAATTATCACTAATCAAACTGTCGCACCACCAAAACTCAGGCACACCCTTAAAGTAGCTTCCATTTGAGCTGTTTGAGAGTTTGAGCTGTCGAGGGAGTTCTGGAGAGAGCTGTTTGAAACTAGAGGAATGGATGTGTTTATTAAAAAGTGTGAGAAAAACGGGTGTTAGGGCATTCACCACTCTGCTTCCCAGGAGTTTCCACTCTCCTGATACCTGCTCCTGTGCATGAAGGGCCAGCCTGGAGTGATGGAAATGTCGGTGAATGTTCCTGTAGTCTTAGATCTTAACTCTGCTCACTTAAGACCCTGTGGGGGCGCCTGGGTGGCTCAGTCGGTTAAGCATCTGCCTTCGGCTCAGATCATGATCCCAGGGTCCTGGGATAGAGCCCTGCATCGGGCTCCCTGCTCAGCGGGGAGCCTGCTGCTCCCCCTGCCTGTGTGCCTGCACTCTCTCTCTGTCAAATAGATAAATAATGATAAAAAAAATCTTAAAAAAAAAAAGATCCTGTGGGAGTTTGGGCAAGAAACATTCTTGTTTTGATTTCCTTGCCTGCATAGAAGAGTGGTTAAAACTACAGCTTCTGGGGCCAGACTTCCAGAACGGAATGCTCGCTCTGCCTTTCTCCAACCGTGTGCGCTTGGGCAAGACCCAGGGCTGTGTATTGGTTTTCACTGCTGTATATCGGGGATAGAAATAGTACCGACCTTGCGGGTTGTTGGGAGAGTAACTGAGACATGCACAGGGGATCTCAGAATGGTGCTGACAGAGAGAGCACTCTACGTGTTAGCTCTCATTACTACTGTTTTCTTCTAGTTCTGGGCTTCCCTGCTCCATTCAAGGTAAAGCAATCCTTTCTGGAGAAAATCATTCTTCTTTCTCTTTAAATTTTTCTTTCTACTTAAGGAAGGCCAACTTCTGTGTGTACACCTGTGGCATTGCATCGACCTCCGGTCTGGGCATGGCATGTCCGGCACTTTGCTGAGCTCCTCCAGACCAATGGGAATCCATTTTGTTCCAGACAAACAATGGTGACCTTATTTCCTGTTTGCTCTGTGGTGAGAATTATTGTCTCTTTGCTGAAACCAAACATTATGATCTTTGTATAATGAAAAAACAAATGTCGATGAACTTCTTATTTGTTTCTTTCAACGAGGAGAAACTTATTTTAAGTTGGCAAATTCTGCCGGAAATAAATCCTATCGCTATAGAAACCATGCACAATTACCCCTAAAAAGTGGTTGCTATATATGTTCTTTAAATGTACATGCGTGAAGCATTATATTTTAGCACATATTCGACTTTCAGTTCTGTTTCCATAGTGTTAGACGAGAACCCGTCTGCTGACTGCTTCTCTTATTCAGTCTTTTAGGATTCCTTGCTATCTTTGGGATATGAAATTATGTGGTTAGGACCACAAAAATCTTATGATTAGTTCTGGCTATGCTACTTCTGTCCATGTGTCCTGGGGCAGGTTTTCCAATCTTCCTGATCCAAAAAAATTAGACATTCTCTGGACTATAAAAATAAAGATAATGTCTCATAAGATTTGTGTGAAGATCTTCATAGGTACTTAATACTTTCTAAAATGTAAAATAGTTTTGGCTTTCAGAACATCTATCCACTGCATAAATTACATATCCCAAGTAATGTCTGGAGTTCCTAGTTCTTCCTTAGCATTCAGTTATGAGAGGTCGAAGACATGTGAATGTATACAAGATGAATTCAGACCTACCGGGATAAAAACCAGCAACACTCCTTGCTATCTATGTAATTGTGGGCAGGTGACATAACCTCTCTAAGCTTCACTGTCTTCATCTTTAAAATGAAAAAAAAATGTATATCCAGTGTTATCGAATTGATTAGAAAAAAAATCGTGTGTCAAACACAGTTCTTGACAGGTAGTAAGCACTTAAAAATGGTACTTGCTGCTGGAAATAATGATGTTGTGCCCAAGCTGACACCATTAAACAAATTCCAAACTACTCAGCAAGAAAAAACTTGGAACTTGCTCTACTAAAGGGAATACCATTTGCCAGCACCTGCAAATTAACCATTCCTGAAGAACCTTTGTTCACAGATAACAACTACTCATGGATCTGCCACAAATATTTACTGAGCACTACTATGTGCATGGATCAGCAAAGTGAAATGGCTATTTTCTTTCCTTCATTTCCTTTCCTCCCCCTGCCCTCCCCTTTCCTTCCTTTTCCCTCCTTTTTTCCTCCACTCCCTTCCTTCTTTTCTGTCCCTGATTTTAAGGACAATGGAATGCCAGTGGAAGAGCAAATCGTTCATTTAGAACTGGCAAATCTCTCAGACTGTTATGCCAGGAGCCTCATTTGGAACTGAGAGCACTGAGGTAACAACATGGACCTCTGGATGGTTGCTGGGTCTGAATCCTACCTTGAACTTCCTTTATGAGAAGCAGCTGAGCATTTCTTAAGCTTTCTCTAAGGAGAAATGTCTTGCAGGATGAGATGATGCAGTAGAATTAATAATGCCCTCCAGAAAGGATATGTGGAGGATATTTTGAATAATGTTCTTCTTCATAAGGAAATTGGATGAGAATAAATTTTTCCCTGAATAGAGTGAATGCAGAATCCTAGGAACTCAGATACAATGAAGTATCTGCTAAGTGAATAAATTGGCCAGTGAGGAAAAAAGAGGAAGGGTTTGCGAAAGTAAAAGATGGAGAATGAGAAGGAAAGATTACTTAAAGTTCCTAAATACCCCATAGCTGCTTACCTTTTCTTCCTTGAATCACACCTCCTGGCTTTCCTCCCAAAACAACCTTCCTGCACTGCACCTGCTTAGTCAGAATAACACACACACACACACACACACACACACACACACACACTCTCCAGCTCTTAGTCCTCTATGCCTGGAAGCCCCACCACTGAACCTTGAACGAGGACTCGGACTCAGTAGACCGGAATCCCTATACACATCGCTGGTACCATCTCTCCAACATCAGAGACCCAACAATCAACCACAGAGTTCCAACAGAACTTGACTACCTAAATTTGGTTTGCCAGGTAGTTCTTTTTGTGTCCTGGATGATCCCGTTCAGCTGGATTTATGTGAAGATCAAGGCCTTGTGGGGACATCTAGGAGGCTCATCTTCTCAACTCCCACCCATTTCCCAGAAGCCCTCTTCCAGAGTTGTTTCATGAACTTGGTCTGCTGAACTCAAGGGAAGAGGTGTTCAGGTAACAGCTCCAGGTACGGAATGTGCCAAAGGAGTAGGTTTTTAAATTGGAGTGAGCCAGGATAGAGCTAAGATATAAGCCAGGGGGTCAAAAATGGTAGAGCCAAGCACCAGACAACCTAGAGCCAGATGGGATGTCAGAGCTGGTGGTCAAAGAGAGCTGAAGAGAAAGGAGGGGGCTGGTATCAAGCCCAGACAATGTCAAACTTGGGCAAACCACCTTAAAAGTGGGAGAAAACACAAAATTCTTTTCCCAGTTTGTTCATTTATTTGTTTTAAAATCTATGAGTCTATGAACTAAAGCAGAATTTACCTCAACCTGAAAACATTTTATTTTTTTTCCTGGAGTCAGAATCTTTGATTAGTTACCTTAGGTGTGGTCAGGCCAGATCCTGGGTATTCAGATGGTGAGACAGTGTAGCCTAGCAGGTAAAGGGTGGTCTGGGTCTCACTCAGACCTAGATTTGAGTGCTAATTCAGCCATTTGCTGCTGTGTCAACTTTGGCAAGTCACTTAACTAACTGCTCCAGATCTCAGTATCTTTATTTTAAAGATGGGTATTCAGAGGATGGTTGTGAGGCTCAAATGAGATGAGATGAATGACACATCTGAAATATGTGATGTTCTCAATATGTGGTAGCTGCTTATGGGTGTTGTTGAAATCTATGGCATCTCACAGACCCCAACAGAGATCTCTCTGTGAATTGCTTCTCCTGCCTTTGGAAGGGATTCAAGGAAAGGGTGAGCAACCTTTAGTTCACACTCATTACTCTGAGCCAGGGGCATTTCATGGAGCTGGGAATTAAAGTATCTGCCATGGCTTTGTAGGAGTGGCAGGTGGCCCTGCTTCCTATAACTGTGCCTCAGGAACAACGGGAGTGGCAAAGTGAACTGCATCAGAGGCTCCCAGTTTGTGGAGAGCTGTAGCCCCATTTTTTGTTTTGTTTTGTTTTTTCTTGCCCTTTGCTTTTTCCTTTTAGACACACAGGTGCCCGGCTGTCTGCTTAGAGTTTGAGGAGCAACAGTGTATTCTGTAATAATGAAATCCAGCCATTTCTCTCTGCCCACAGTGGAAATCTTAATCTCAAGTATAACACTCTGAAATGGCTGTGCTCCCATTTCAAATCCTTTTTGTACTAGATAACTTCCTGGTTCATTATTGTCTATCTGCTGAATGAAATGAAAGGAAACACTCTTAAATCATGTCTTTGGGATCTTCTTATGGAATGGAATTCTTTTAGACCCATAGAACCAAATAAACAAACCACTACAACCAAAAACCAGCAAAAAAGAAAAGTAAGGGCTTTAGACTCATTAGCAGGCCATGATCAGATCTGTAGCAGGCTGGACAAAATGGTAAGAAATGAATGCAGAAGATAATTGGCATAATGGGACCTTCCTGTGTGATAGGTGATGGGCCCTCAAGAGCTGATGAGACTCCACTCAAGGCTCGGGTATAAGGGGCATCGAGCTGGGGCAGTTTCCTATTCCAAACAGGCAGCATTAACCACCAGACCTCAGACACCAAGAAGCTGCATCTACTTATTCATGTGTGTTCTTGATGCTGGTAGTTTGCTGGTCTGTTAAAGAGTGCTTTCTACGAATATTAGTTGTCCTTCTAGTCCAACCTTCTAATCCCATTCCAACCTTCACAAACTGGCCACGCTCAGTACAAGAAAGACCTGGGTTGATATTCTGACTCTGCCATTTCATGATCTGTGATCATGGGCAAGTTATTTAACCTTTTAAGAGTTTTCTCATCTGTAAAGCAACACACATTTCAAAGAGTTTTTCTGAACATTTGAATGACATGACACAAAGGAAGTGTGTAGAACACCCAAACAAGTAGATGCTCAGTAAAGGTCAATATTTTCCCACCTCTTCCACAGGAAATCAGCTGGCATGGCCCTGAGCCTCATCTATAAATTGACACTACCTGCATTGTTGATTCTAAGATACCCTTTTGCACTTTAACATGTTATAATTGGCAGCATCTACAGTCTTGGATAGCCAGAGGGCAGGTGTGACATGGCCAACTGTGTCCACAGACCACTTTGAGGAGTGTCTCAAATGTAGGTATCATATAACTCCATCCCTAGGCCATACTGTTAGGAGCAGAGCAAGAGCCAGAGCTCAGCTCTACAGACATGTTCTGTGAACGGTGACTGACCTTCTAGAAGTTTCCCTGGCTTGAGACCCTTGAGACAAGAAGACTCAGCCAATAGTAGGACAGAGAGGAAGCCAGGAGAGCCACAGAAAGAGACAGCAGAAACCACCTGACTGTAGAAGCCAAAAGCAAAGTAACAGAACCTCAGAAACAAAGTAGCAAAGGAATAAGAAAGCAGGAAAGATGCAAAGATGGAGGCCATCTGAAATAGCCCCATTTTCCTCCAGTCCAACCTAAAGCTGGGATTCACTGTCATGCATTCCTCAATTTTGCATTACTTACGAGATTTTTTACAAGGAAATAAATATACTTCTTAGCTAGCTCTTTATAATTTTCTTTTCAACTGAGTCAGTGGTCTTTCTTCTTAAAGCATCTTTTTTAAAAACCTATAGAGACTAGGCTTATAGCCAATTATAATACCTAGGGCAATTAAATAAAATAATCAAAACATTTTCATATCTGCAATTCACAATAGCCACAAAGACACTGTGCAGATTGCATTTAATTCTCAGCAAATTGTCTTAGGCAACGATTCTCTTGCTTATGAATTTTGGGAAATGGTTATTTCCCTTAATGTATTGCATATTTACTATAATTAAAAGCAGATACATTTTGTTCTCAGTTTAAGTTTCCAAAAGCACAGTCTGTATTATGTTGATGCTACATTTAACGTTTGCAACACATTTATAACTAAATCTATGTATACTTTGTATATATAACTCTACATTTTCAATATAATTATACATGTGTATGCATATGATGCATATGCATCTGAATATAAGAGGGAAGGGAGAAACCCACTGAATAGTACCCTGTGACAGGCTTTGAGCTAGATATTTTATATTTATTATTTTAGTATTCACAAAAGTTGTAGGAGATAGATTTACCTTTTATAGCAACTTTGGTCATTTTCTTGATTTCTGGAAAATTGCTTTCCAGGTCTTTTAGATGCCATTTCTAAGGGACAAAAAGGTTGGTGTCAGATTCTTAAAGTTGGTATCATCCTTTGCAGCTGCGCCCTAACTGGCTAGGAAGTAAGTAAACAGGCCAGTGGAGACATCTTTGAGTCATTGTAATGATTTGCTTAATTCTAAACAGAACTAAATTGGAACCAATTACCTGGAGAAGGAAGGTACAATATATCATTATCAACTCCTGGCATCATTCAGTTACCTATTTCCTTTATAATTAGATACTTTCAATGTGTGTTTTTTGAGACTTTAAGTAGGTCTGCTTTTTCTAATCAATTTAGGTGTTCTTTACACAGGGACACATAATAATAAAAGATGTGCTAAGTTTTGTCAGGATGGGAGGTAGTTAAGACATACATAGGAGCATAATATGTATTTCCTACCTTCAGGAAACTTTAGTCAGGCTGGAAATATATAACCATGAAGGGAAATGGCTATTAAGTTAAGGCAGCCTTTGATATGGTATATGAAGGCTTAAAGCAATAAATAAGTCCTGTGAACATACAGAGGAATGAAAATGTATCTATCAGGGGCCTGGTAGGAAGCAAATGTCAAATTCAAATTGGGAATTAGAGGAGACTTTAATTTTTTAAAAAGACTATTTACAAAGGTAAGTGTTGGCTGGAAGAAAACCACAAAGAGAGTTTAGTATTTATTTTTTTTAAAGATTTTATTTATTTATCTGAGAGAGAACAAGCACACAAGCAGGGGGAGGGGCAGAGGTAGAGGGAGAAGCAGATTCCCTGTTATGCAGGGAGCCTGATAAGGGGCTAGGGGCTCCATCCCAGGACCCGGAGATCATGACCTGAGCCGAAGGCAGATGCTTAACAGACTGAGCCACACAAGCGCTCTGAGAATTCAGTATTTAGAGAGTAAGGGAGCCTATCCACAGCATTCACTTTCTGGGGCTCAAAGCAGGTTGGAAAGTGGATCTGGACGGGCAAACAGAAACCCTGAAAGTCACAAAGGCCTGGAATGATTTGAGGCTGCATGGAGGTAAAAATGGACCTCAGCTTTAAAAGAATAGAAATAGAATATATAGGGGCGCCTGGGTGGCTCAGTCATTAAGTGTCTGCCTTCAGCTTGGGTCATGATCCCAGGGTCCTGGGATTGAGCCCCACATCGGGCTCCCTGCTTGGCGGGAAGCATGTTTCTCCCTCTCCCACTACCCCTGCTTGTGTTTTTTCTCTCTCTCTCTCTCTGTCTCTCTCTGTCAAATAAATAAATAAAATCTTAAAAAAAAGAGAAATAAAATATATAGGTGTAAGAGGAGGGAACACAGGACATAAACGTTCAGCTCTGGGAATGTGCACACTCTGGGGTGACAAGGGGAGGGGGAATAGAGCACAGGATTACAAGATAGTTTGGGGCCAAATTGTGAAGGCCTTGAACGTCAAGCCAAGGAGCTTGTACGTGATCCTGAGAACAACATCCTGAATGTTTTTAAATCAGTAATGAAGCCAGCATCTTAGAAAAATTAATCTACACCAGTCAGAAAACTGGTTTGGAAGAAAGAGGCACAGGGGCAGAATGTTCAGCTGAGATACATAACAGCCCCGGGTGAGGTAATGGCAGGCAGTGGGAATGAGAAGGTGAAGAAACAGGAGACAGAATGAAGGAGGACAGAATCCTCTTTAAATCAAGGCTAAAAACCTGCCTCTGGGACTTTCTTTCCTCCCAAATGGTAATCCTGATTGAGATATATCATCAGTAAGCCAGGGCAAATGCTCTGTGCAAGCTGAAAAGGTGCCCATCAAGTCAGACTCACAAATGTAGGGCTGGTTTGGGTGTGGGCAAGACTTGACTGGGACCCACAAAATGTGGTTTGAATCACTCTGCTCTGCCACGCATGCGCTGGATGTCACTGAGCAGATTGCTCAACCCCTCTGAGTGTCCAACTCATATCCTCAAAGTGAGACATTAACACCTGTGGCATTAGGGTGGTTGTGAGGACTCAATCAGTGAGATTTGTGGGTTGCCCACAACCACACCAGGTGAGGACTACTTGGGGTTGGGGTGGAGGGTTACTGTTCTGCCTGGTTCCTCTGAATGCATTGTCTCTTTGGGCAGGACAAGCAGAGAGGAATCAGGCTTTTGCCAAAACACTAATTCACACCCCTGATCTCTTCCTTGCCAAAGCTGCTGTGTGATCAGATTTGATCGATTACTCTAAGCCTCAGCCTCCCAATCATCCCTCCACTGCTGGGTAAGGCAGTACATTTTATCTGACAAGTTGTGTGGCTTTTTTTGGTTTCGTTTTGTTTTTAATCTCGGTTTATTTTCTTCTCTCAGCCCATGGCCCTAAAAGGTTTTTTCTGTTTTTTCCCTGAGCTTGTCACTAATGCAAGTTTTGGCTGAAGATAATTTCTCCCAATGCTTGGTACTTTTTGGCCTGAGTATTTAGCAATATGTTGAAATACAGATTAATGCAGAGAGCCCATTTAAATAAAATGCATGTGAAAATTGGTTATTTTTGCATTTTTGAGGTTTTATGCAGGCATCTCTATGGATTCCCCCAATGAAATTGCAATTTTAGGCAATTTTTATAAGTAATTCATTTTCTTCCCTTCATAGAGTGTATAAAGATCTGATAATAGCTATAAAATAACATGGCCACACTGAGAGGTAGACACTAAGTAGCAGGCTAGTCTCACTCACCAGCTAAAACTCAAAACTATTAAGTCTGAATTCATGCTTTCACAAATTATAAATGACCTCCTGCCATGGAATTCTATGGTTGGCTTTGAATAATTGAAAGCATTACTTTAATCCCTTTAAGGCAAGGGATCCTCATTAGTTGATCCCAATGGATTGGCAATAATTTGGCGGGGGGAAGAACAGAAAGTGGTAGTTTATAGCAGAAAATCTGAGTTTCATGGCCCTGACTTTTCTGTATTTCTCAGTGGGTTGAACTTTTCGTTCAACACTTAATTCATAAACTTCAGCAAAGCCCCTGCTAAACCCATAGACTGTGCAAGATACTTGGGAAGAAAGGCAAGGACTTACGGCTCCTCTCCTGTAAGTACTTACTAGGGACATAAGACCCAGTTGGTAGTGATGAAGGGAGGGCTGTCCTCTGCCTCACCTTAGTCCATAGTCATACCACGGACCTGGCTGTTTCATGCATCCCACTCTCAGACTACTGACCCTACTTTCCACGACACTTCCTCCAATAGTCCAACTCCAATAACTTCAACCTCACCAGGACCTATAATCCATCCTTTCCCTGTCCCTTGCTCCCCTAAGGTCTTGCCCCTTACTCAGTTTATGTTTTATGGCCCAACATTAACAATCACTCACTTGTATTCACTGTCTTTATTCACATTCCCTTTAGTTGCTTTTCCTTTGGTTCTTTCCTTGCATATGCCAGCTAAAACCCTGCTTAACTCCAACCTCTATCCTACTCTTCACCTGCACCCCAGCAGCTGACAGTAGCTGGAGGGAATGTCCACAGCCACACTGTCAAGTCTCGTATTCAACTCATGATTCCCAGCCTCAGTGGGTCCTTCAAGCTGCTGGCCATCCTTCTGCATTGTAAAGATCCGTTCATTTCCCATGTTCTTTTCTCTCTTTGAGCCTGTAGTGCCTCCTCCATCCTAGTACCTCCCTTTCCCTCTTGTTCACTGGAGGGAAAACCAGAAACTCTCAGAAGAGAACCTCCCTATTCTCCCAACTTCCACCTCCACCAACTAACTGTATCTACACCTAAATGTCCTGTTTTCTCCCATGTTGCTCTGGTTGATACTGTTGGACTCCCATCTAATGCTAAACCCTTCCACTGTGCACTTGATTCCATTCCTTCTTGCCTAGCTATAAACGTATTTCCAGCAATTACCTCTTTTCTTTCTTGATTGACAATAGTTCTTTTCCTGTGGAGTCATTCCCAAAAATATACAAACCTGTGGAATTACCATCTACCCTACACAAATAAAACAAAATCTCCCTTGACCCCTCTTTGCCCTATAGCTACTGCTCTCTTTCAAAGCAAATCTCATATTTCCATTTCCCCTCTCTCCAGTCTTTCTTAAATACACACCAGGCAGTCTTTCATTCTCAACCTTGCTCTCCCAAAAATGTTTTTATCAAGATTTTAATGACCTCCACATTACCAAATCCAAGAGCCAGTTTGCAGTCTTCTTTTTATTCAACTTAATGGCGGCATTTTATACAGTGGATTGCTTCCCCTTCTTCAAATATTTTCTTCACTTGGCTTCTAGGACATCACTCTCAGTCCCCCACACTGACTGCTCCTTCTCAGTCTCCTTTCCCTGCTCCTTCTCATCTTCCCAAGCCCTGAAAACTCTTTCAGTGACCTCCAACCCCACAACTTTACATTTTATTTATATGCTTTTGACTCCCAAATTCATGTTTCAAGATTAGGTTTCTCCCTTTAACTCCAGATTCACACACCCAACTGCCTACTGGCTCTCCACTTGGTCCTCTCATAGATATCTCCGACTCAACTGATGCCAAAATGAACACTGTTGTCCCTCTACCCAAAATTACTTCTCCCAATCTCCCTCATCCTCCCATGTGGTCAGACCAAAGAACTTGGAGTCATCCTTGACTCATTTCTTTCTCTCATATCACATTCTCAAACGATCAGAAACCCTTTTTGTTCCTTCTTCAAAATATACCCAGACTCTGAACACTTTTCACCACCTCCATTACTACCATCTTGTCTCTCACCTTTTACTGCAAAAGCCCCTTAACTTAATCTCTCCTTCTGTCCTTATTCCTTTGAAATCTATTTTCAACACAGCATATGGAGTGAGGCTTTACAAAATCTAAATAAAACAATGTAACTTCTCTGCTCAAAACCCTCCCATGGATTCCCAACTCACTCAGACTAAAATCAAAGACCTTCTCATCACCTTCCAGATGCTACCTCTCTGCCTTAATCTTCTATCATTCTCTCCCTGGCTCACTCTGCTCAGCCACACCAGTGTCCTTTATAGAACATGCTAGTCCTTCTCCGGCCTCAGGGCCTTTACACTGGCTAGATGCTTTATTCTGAAATTCCATCCCACAGGTTCTTCATGGCTCTCTGCCTCTACTCCAGAATCACTCAGTGAGGCCTTTCCTGACCACCTGATATAAAAGGCTTCACACTCCAGCACTCCCTTTTCTACTTGCCCTATTTTTTTCCCTCGCTCTTTTTCCATAGCACTTATTATTTTTCCATAGCACTTATTATTATTTGACTTGGTACATATTTATTAGTTTATTAATTATGTCTCTCCTCCTGCTATAATGTAAGCCCAGTGAGAGCAGAGACTTTGTTCACAGCTATATTTCCAACATTTAGAACAGTGCCTGGTACAAAATAGTTTATCCAGAAATATTTGTTGAAAAAAAAAGAATGAGTGAATCAATACATTTGAAAAAAAAATCTATGGCCTGAAATACTGCTATTTCAGAGAAGGTAGAATATCATAAACTGAAGTCAGGGAAGGCCTTGATGAGATGGTAAATCCAGATACTGTAGATTTTGATAGGGTTAGAGAAAAGCATTCAAGTGAGAAGTGGGTTAAAAACTAAAAGTTGAAAAAACCTCCAACAACATATATTGAGTACATACCATATGCCAAATACTTTACATTTGTTTTATCATATTATCCTCACAATCACTATAGCAAAGAGGTGTTATTACATCTATTTATAAGTGAGAAAACTTTGTTTAAAAAGCAGCTCTCCCTAGAGAATCTCCCTCTAGAATCTGTAACTAATAAATTGTAAGCCATTCTTGCCATTGAGGTTTAGTAATCTAGACTCCATTCTCTTTTTTTTTTTATTTCTTTGTTATCATCACTATTACTAGTGTGACTTAAGCTCATGCACTCTCCACCTGTCATGTTCCCTCCCACACTGCATGATGATGACCCTTATTGGTACACAGTGAAGTGATACATAAGAAGTTGAGGTGCTGGGGTGCCTGGGTGGCTCAGGCGGTAGAGGTTCTGATTCTTAATCTCAGCTTAGGTCTTGATCTCAGGGTCGTGAGTGTAAGCCCTGAATTGGGCTCCATGTTGGGTATGGAGCCTACTTAAACAAAAAAAGAAATAGAGGTGCTAACAAATGCACTCTCAGATTCTTCTCATTAAGCCAACAAAGATTAATCCTCTCTGAGCTTACTTAGATCAGAGGCACCACAAACTTCCAGCACTGTGCAGGCCATTTCCCTGGTGGTCATCCCAGCATGAAGTGTCTGTTTATTTCTTTGCAGAGCCTAAATGGAATATTCCATCACTGGAAAATAAAGCTTCAAGTTTAAATTTGAAATCTTTATTCCTATCTGGCAAGTTGGTGATATCCTTAACAATTTGGAAGGAAATGATATTTCTGCTGCCATCAGCTACAAAGTGTTGGAAGCCCACAGTGCTTTTTATCAGATTTACATGGATTCCAGGTGAATCTGATCCAGTGGCTACAAGGAGTGAGTATTAAGCTAATTGTTATTCTATCCCCTCAGAATGTCTCTGATATGGAAAAAGCAACTGAATCTGAATACAGTCAGAAATTAAAATAAGATTTTGTTCACCATTGAAATTCATAGAACTGCCAGGGAGGGGAGAAAGGAAATTTTTTGTTGTCTTTTACAAAATCCATTGCCTTCAGAATAAAGTAAAAAACAAAAAACATAACAAAAAAAGTGCTTGCTGGCTGGTTTTGCTATGGCAACAAACAACCCCAACATTTCAGTTACTTACAACAACAAAGGTTTATTTCTTACTCATGTTGTATGTTAGTTATGGATCATTGTGGGGTCAATAGTGGGTTTGCTGCGTGGGCCATCTGCATTCCAGAATTTAGCTGAAGAAGCAGTTTCTCCATGAGATAAGCATTTTGGTGGCAGAGGGAAAAAAGCAAGAGAGCTATTAGAAACAAAGAATGGCTTTTTAGGCTTTTACTCAAACATGGCATATGTGGTCCACATGTCATGGCCAAAGCAGGTCACATGACCAAGTCCAATGTCAATGGGGAAGAAGTGTGTACTTTTCTGAAGGAGACACTGAAAATCCCATGGCAACAACTAGAGATGTGTACTTCTCTTGCAGGAATGAAGAATGGAGAGTTGAGAACCTTAATAAAATCTTTCACACACTCATTATCCTAATATCCAAAACTTACAGCAGAGCCAGCCTCATCTCCTACCATAGCCCTTACTTGTCTGTGTGCTGGACTCAGCAGCTGGCCTCCTTTCCCCTAAACACCATGTACTTTCACACTTCCATGTGTGTTTCTCAGCTGGGAATGCAATTCCCTCCATTTTCTGCCAACTGAAATTGCCCTCACCCTGCAAGGTCCAGCTCATATTTCACCTACTTTATGAGGCCTTTCTCAATCCCCCCATTAAAATTAAACACTCCTCTCTTGGAGTTCATACGGCAGACTGGTTGTATGTCTCTCCAGCTCTAATTTTAATGTTCCTTGGAAAGTCTGGATAAGAAGCTCCTGGAAGGCAGAACCCAGGAATTCTGTTGTGGTAGAGCTGTTCTCCAGCCTCTTTGGGGTCAGAGTCTTGACCATAACAGATGCTTAATAAGTCCCATTAAAACCCTACATATTCATCATCAGGCTTATCCATAATGTGAAGTTACAAGTCTTTTTTTTATAGGAGGTGTATGTGGGCAAACCACATAGAGGACTCTTTGGGAATTTTCTTCAGTTAGAACAGCCATGAAGATTATCCTATTGGTCCCACAATCTAGACTCTACCAGTCATGTGTGTGTGTGAGTGTGTGTATGTGTTCCCTACCTTCCCACCAATAAAACATTATGGGCACTATGTTTACACAGCCACACTGTTTCCCTTGCTAATGATTGGTGCATTGAAAATTGGTGTTTCTTTTCCTTCTTTATCATCATCTTCTCACATTTGGCATTCCACGTGAAGCACTTGTCCATGGGAGGTCAATAGGAGGGGTGGCAGAGAAAGGGCAGACCATGGGAGAGGTGCTGTGTTGCAATGGAAAGAGAAGGAGCTTATAGCAGAGAATCTGGGTTAGAGTCTTGTCTTTGCCCCTTACTAGCTTTGTGGCCTTAGGTAGGTCACTTGATTCTACTATCCATTTAGTTTTCTTATTTGTTTAAAAATTAAAACCAAAAAGAAAATGAGACAAAAAGGAAGTTAGGAAGGGATACTGTATTAGCATAAATTAGCATGTGTGAGTGTGTTGTATTAGCATGACTGTGTGAATGAACCTGGAGCCCAATATCGACATGGTATGTTTGATACTTAAAAAAAAAAAAATGCTGTAGGACTCCCCATTTCATAATAAATCATTGGCACCCTTGATGTAATTACCCAAATGGTCTTGATGTATCACCAGTATGAAATGGGCCATTGGCTTCCAACTAGCTTAGCTTCCTTGGCCTTATCCCATTTGTTTACCCTTGGGACTTAATAAATCCATGTGTCAGATGGGTGTGTGGACATGGCAGAGAAAAATAAACCCTAACTTTCTAGTTCCTGGGGAAAAAGCCAGACTTTACTGGGAAGTTAAGAAGAGACTTACAAGCTCCTGACCCTCCAGGTCAGTTATGTGACAGCTACGCACTCCACTTTATGGTCAAAATATGAAACATCTATGATCAGAGAACAAAACTCTCACTTTCAAACATGCCCTTTTCTTCTTACTACTCAATAAATGTGCTGGATTTTATGAAAGGGGTCTGGACGGTTCTTTGAATAGGTTGACATTGTATGCAAAACTGTTCTTCTGTCCTGAGTTTGTGCAGAAGATCATAGGTTTTATCAGATTTTAGAGGAGATTTCATATTATATGTATATACATATAATATATATTGTATACCTACACACACATATCCTATTGGTACTTTATATATGTTATAATATGTAGAGATAAAGATAGATAGATATAGAAGGAGGGAGGGAGAGAGGGTGAGAGAGAGGGAGAGAAGGAGATTTTAAGGAATTGGTTAACACAATTGTGGATGATTAGTGAGCCCAAAATCTAATGGGTTAGGCTGGCAGGCTGGAGACTCAGGGGAGAGTTGCAGGTCAAGCCCAAAGGCAGTCTGCTGGCAGAATTTCTTCTTGCTTGGGGAAGGTTAGTCTTCTTTAATAAAGTAAAGACTGACCTTCCCCAAGCAAGGGCCTTCAACTGACTAGATAAGGCCCACCTACATTATGGAGAGCAATCTGCTTTACTCAAAGTCTACCAATTTAAATGTTAATCTCATGCAAAACACCTTCACAGAAACATCCAAAATAATATTCGACCAAATATCTGGGCACCATAGCCTTGCCAGGTTGACACATAAAATTAACCATCACAGTAATATAAAACAGGAAATAGCCCACTGACATGAAAAGTAAGAACAGAGAAAAAAAGGGAAACTTTGAAAACATCTAGCAGGTAAGAAAACCAAGACTCAGAGATTAAACACCACTTTAGCCAGAAAACTGGAGCTAGATCACAGGTCTCTGACTCTTTCTATGACTGCCTAATTCAGTATTGGTTATTTAATACAACATGAAATACAGTTTAATGCCCTTCTATGAAAGTCAGACAGGGTCAAGTTTAGATCTGGGTTATTTGCATGGCAGTTGCAAAGCAAATTACAATTAGACCCACGTTTCCTTCTTTTTCTTTTTCTTTTTTTAAATTTAATTTTATTATGTTATGTTAGTCATCATACATTACATCATTAGTTTTTGATGTAGTGTTCCATGATTCATTGTTTGCATATAACACCCAGTGCTCCATTCAATAGACCTACGTTTCCTTCTTAACACAATGTAAGAATATATAATTTGTGACAATAACAACACAAGGGGATGGAGCTCATTAGAAAAAGAGTTTCTTGTATACTGTCGAAGCTAAATCAATATTAATTCAGCCCAGATTTTTATAAATTTAAGATGTTATTTGTAGGGGAATCTGGGTGGCTCAGTAGTTAAGCGTCTGCCTTTGGCTGAGGTCATGATCCCAGGGTCCTGGGATCGAGCCCCGCATTGGGCTCCCTGCTCAGTGGGAAGCCTGCTTCGCTTCTCCCTCTCCCACTCTCCCTGCTTGTGTTCCTTCTCTCACAGTGTCTCTCTCTGTCAAATAAATAAATAAAATCTTAAAAAGAAAGATGTTATTTGTAACCTGCTTTTTCTGAGGTCGCCCAAGCCAAGCATTTGATCTAAATGTATAAGAAAAAATTTATGTTTCAATGGGGGACTATGTCTTGCCTAAAGCACAGCCTTCTGGGTTGTCTGATTCTGATTCCATGGGAGCTCTTTTACTCTGAAAATTGTAGATAACTGATAGCAATGCAAAATAATTCTTGTCTATAAACATGCAAATGAATTTTGTCCCCGAGAGAGAGGATATACTTCCCCCATTCCAAGAAAAGGGCAGGTTTTGTTTTTGTTTTTGTTTTTTGTAATTCTAAGTCATCTATTCTTTTTTTTTAAAATTTTTTAAATTAACATATATTATTTGTTTCAGGAGTACAGGTCTGTGATTCATCAGTCTTACACAATTCACAGTGCTCACCATAGTACCTACGCTCCCCAATGTCCATCACCCAGCCACCCCATCCCTCCCACTCCCCTCCACTTCAGCAACCCTCAGTTTGTTTCCTGAGATTAAGAGTCTCTTATGGTTTGTCTCCCTCTCCGGTTTCATCTTGTTTCATTTTCCCTCCCTTTCCCTATGATCCTTTGTCTTGTTTCTCAAATTCCTCATATCAGTGAGATCATATGATACTTGTCTTTCTCTGATTGACTTATTTCGCTTAGCATAATACCCTCTAGTTCTATCCACATCAGTGCAAACGGCAAGATTTCATTTCATTTTTTTGATGACTGCATAATATTCCATTGTATATATATATACCACATCTTGAATAGGGCAATTTTGCCTCCATTTGCACTTTAATTTTAACACTCCTTTATATAAATTTGGAGCATAAATTTGTGCTTCTTTGACTTCTTTAATCCAGTTATAACATCTCCCTGGTTCTCTCAATTAATAAGTCAAACAAAACCTTTAATACATGTTCATTTTATAGCTCTATGAGAGACATAATTTTGTCCTTTTTGGGGAAAATTATCCTTTAATGAATGTCATGTCTTTTCCAGCACATGAAAAGAATGCTCTGCTGGAGTAAAATCGACCCTCTGCAAAGCGTCCATTCAGCTCCACTCTGCTCTAAATTCTCACATTCAAAAAAAAAAAATTGTTCAATTAGGGTTTCACAGAGTTTACTGCATTAAAATCTGGAAAAAATAGAAGTAGAAATAAAGACTCTAGAAGCAAAAGAAAATAGGTTGGGGAAGAGATGGAAGAGCGTATGAGCCACTTAGTAAAGGATCTGGGAAATTAGACTGGCCAGGAAGAAGGATAAAGGAAAATAGGATAAATAGTGGCTCAAAGCAATTGCCTCTGAGACCCGCCCAAATCATCAGTTATCCCTCTACTGAGCTGTTTTAATCACCCCCACACTCCACATAAACTTCTAAAATGGGTTATTAGCAAATGTTTGGGGTTCCATTCATCTCGGAATGTTTTAATTGGCACAGAAGCCTGAGCTCCACCTCTCCTAGGAAATGGCTAGGGAGGATCTGGGTGAGAAGTGCTCAAGAAGAGGACAGAAAAAACGGAAAAGGAAAGGACTCGGGCAAATCTCAGTTCTGAGGTCAGTTCTGAGGTCTCTTCAGTCTCCTCTGCTCCCCCTGTAGCTTGGGTCCCCCAAAGCCTTATAAGCATGTTGGCACAAGGAGAGCGAGGCAAGGGAAGCATAAGACACTCCCCCCAAGCTAAACCCAGGACCCCCACCTCCGCCTTGCCCAGAGGGTCTGAATTGTTTTTCTGCTGTCTCCACTGCTAAAGTTCTCCTTTTGTGTTTGTCCCTGCCAGGTCACCCTGAGCTCCCAGCTTCTTGATGGCTTTGCTGGATGTCTGTTACCATGGCTACTACTTGTTCTAACAATGCCTCCGCCATTATCTCTGTTATCTGTTTTGGCTACTTATTTGTGGGTCCAGCTGCTCATTCCTTCCAGACAGTAGAGCTTTTGTATGACTCCAAAGGACACATCACTCCTTAACTCCTCACCACCCTCTCTGGTGAAGAATGTGGGAAAAGCTCCTGGGGACTGAACCACAGTTTACCTTTTTTACTGTACACCTATGGCCACATCTCTAGTCCAGATCCCCATCATTTGTCTTCTGGGGCATGCAACAATCTTCTAAGTACATTGCATTAGCTTGTGGGAGTAAATGGATCCCCAAGTTTTAATGGTTTATCACAATAAAAATTTATTTCTTGTTTCAAGGTTGATGTGTCAGCTCTCTCTGACACAATATTTCAGAGATACTGAGTGATGAACACTTGTTTGTGTTGGATATGTGGCCTCCGGGGGCTCTGTGGGCGTGAAGACTCCAGTTAGCAGAAAAGGGGAACAAAAATGGAAAAACGTGCCTGGGAGTCCTTTCTGTGTCAGGCCTGGAAAGGGCACACCTCCTGTCTGCCCTCCTTCCCTCAGAATAAACAGTCATGTGGCCATACCTAAGTTCAAGGGAGTCTGGGAAATGCAGACCACGTGTGTGCCCAGAGAAGGAGAGAATGGCTTGGCGGGAACTGGGGGGCAGTGGAGGTCTCCACTGCAAAGTTTCCTGCCTCCAGTCCTTTGTACCAGCCCCTTTCCAAGAGGTCGAACCTGCAGAGACCCACAACTATTGAGTAGTAAAGCCAGCAGCCAGCCCGGCTTTGTTGGACTCTGAATCCCCGTGCTTCCGCTCTACCTTTCAGCGCCCCATAGTAGATTTCCCCTCCTGTCTTCACCTCTTCCTTGCTCTCTCTTCTTTAAATCTCTCCACATTCTCCAGAGTGGGGAGGGTTTCTCATAAGGGGCATAATCCATTCTTTCTTCACTCAACAGAAACCTAGGTGTTGGTGTGAAAATCTTTTCTCTTTCCCATGGCTTCTCAACCTTCTCCTTCCCAGACCTCTTCCTACTGTTTCACCACTGAGTTCTCAGCTTTGCAAGCCCCCACACTGCCATTGACCATGTGAGGTGCCATTTAGCTCTACACCAGGTAACTGATAGAAAGGTCTGCCCATCCACCGTCCCACTGAGGGCTGGGCCTCTCTCTCCTCTGTTACTGCTTATCTCTGCTGTTCCCCAGTCTCTGGTCTGTTGGTCAAAGCAGTCTCAGACCAGCCCCGAATTCATGTGATCATGTAGGAGTCGAAGTAGACTCCACCTCTCGATGGAGGCAATGGCAAAGAATTTGTAGCAATCTTTAATCAGCCATAAATGGAATAAAAATGAATGATAATAAACATTTGCATAGTGCTTTGGAGTTAGGATATATTTACAAATATTGTCTCTTTTAAGAAGGATGGTCTTTATATTTTCCCCCCATTTTTCCAAATGGGAAAAAACCATGACATGGTGGAGTTGAGTGTCTCGCCCAATGTCACTTGTCTAGGAAGTGACAGAACAGGGGCTTGTATTAGTTCTCCTGTCTATCTCGTGCTTTCCCCCTTACATCCCACTGCCTTGTTCTAGCCTTAAGCAACAGGGAAGGGACTCTTTTTACTTCCCATTTGCATTTATTGTGGCAACCCCAAATAAAAATGCTAGAGAGCTAGCAAGAGAAATTGAAAAGCTCTGAAAAAGGGATTGAGCAAACAGATGGGCTGAAACACATATTTTGACTTCCAGTCTTCACCGAAACTACGTTGAATATATTAAGCAAGAGGCAAAGCCCCAAGAAAGCTATTAACCACCATGTGGTATGGACATGGTCTACATTTATCAAGGAAATGATTACAGACATTTTAATGGTGGAATCTCACAGGAGAGGAAGAGTGGATCTGATGGATCTTGAGCTGATGACCCCTAAAATTAGGTACAAGTGTATAAATCTCAGTTTGTTATTTTGAAATAGCATCTTAGTGCCAGGATGGGGCCATGCCAACCACTTTAGTTGACAGTGAGAAAAGAAAGAAGAAATAAGCAAGGAAGGACACGAAGGAAGCAGGAAGAGATGGTGGGGCAGCTTAGAGAAGCGCAGACCTCATCTAGCTAGCCAGGTACACTGCCATTCCCTCAGCCATAGTGAGGACATAGCTCTGCAAAAGGCTGCCCTGGACAGTTGGGCAGGTTGTTCAACAGAAGGGCACCCTATAGAGGGGTAGTGGGAGCTGAAATCCAGCCTGCATTCCACTTGCCAACCATGCATTGTGGGCAGACCGTGCCTACTCAGGGTGGGAAGGGAGAGTTCCCTGATTAACTCACAGGCAGGTTTCCTTCCCAGCATCCATGTACTTAGAGTGGGCGCCTTTTTCTAATTTTCCCCAAATGTACCTTATATGCTACCAGAGGCCTTGCCCCAGCAGCAGAAGAGCTGCTTCCTGTGGTATAGGCTTTGATTTTATAAATTAAAAAGCCATGCTCAAGTGATGCTCTTCCAGAAGCCTGTCATCCTTGACCTTGACTTTCATGAGGCTCACACAGCAACCTCACAGCATGAAAACAACCCAGGCTGTATGGGCTTGTTCCACTGGCTCTTCCATGGGCCAATGGATAGGACATTTAGCTTTTCTGTTTCTCCCCTTCCCGTCTCTGAAATGAAGATGCTGAACTGAGTGACACTGGTGTCCCTTCCCAGTTATAATAGGCTGTGGCTCATAATTCCGTCAATGGCAATAAGTCTGGGAGTGGGTCAGACTTGAAAGTCCAGTCTGGGTTTTTCTCTGGATCACTTATCTTCTTCTGTCTGGCCATTTGTTAGTCTTGACTAACACTGTGTTCAGCGGACTACAGGTATCCAGAGAAAAAAGATCTCAGCTTGAGATAGAATGAAGACTATTAAATACAAGCAAACAGTAGGTCTTTTCCTCTCCCTCAGTTCTCTTGCTTGTCCAAATGCATGCGTATACATGTATGCACACACACGCAAGCACATGCATACACATGCTGAACTGGGACAGGCTTCCCTCACTTCAAAGCATAAACAATAAGCTATTGTTTTCCACATATAATCATTTAATGCACTCTAATCTATTCCTCTAAAACCCAAAAGCAACTAAAGTGTAGAGAATCCATACCCAGGGCATTCTATTTGCATATTTCCATGCATGATTTTTGAAGGAAGTAGTTCATATTGATAAATGAGTTGGTTTGCCTCCATCGCTTTCTCCTCACAGTAAGTACTATCAAAAACCTCATAAATCATTCCACACCTTCCAGACTCATCTTTGTAACACAAAAGGGGCCCTGTACCACTCTGAAGCCTTCTATTTATCTCACATACACACTATGCATTTCCTTTATTTATATTTTTCCAAAAAGCAACAATTCCCCAGCTACCCGAGGCAGACAGACGCTTGATTCTTTGTGCTATGAGGAGTGGGAGAGAGAAGAATAAAGGTGGAGAAGCAGGCAGAGAAAGCCAGACTTGTTGGATTCTGAAATGCATGAAAATGAGGGAGAGGGAAATTTGAGGGGGGGGGGCAGGGAGGATGAAGGGATTCGATTAATACTGATTAAATTCTTATCCGGTACCGTGTCTGCTGCTGCCTGTTAGAATGCCTACGTGGGTGTGCCATGGGCACCTGATAATCCCTAACTCCCAAATTGAGTTTGCTCCCCGCTGCTGCACAGATGTGCCCCTCCTGCCCCCCCCATTGTGAATGGTACCACCATCTATCCAGGGATTTTCACATCTTATCTCATTCAATCCTCATCTCCTTCCATGAACTAGAAATGATCACTTCTAGTTAACACATGAAGACACTGAGGTTCAGAGAGTAAAAGTGTGATAGGGTGCTAGGGTTGCCATAACTAAATACCACAGACTGGGTGAATTAAACAACAGAAATTATTTTCTCACGGTGCTGGAGGCTGGGAAGTCCAAAATCAACGTGCCAGTAGGATTGGTTTCTCCTGAGCTCGCTCTCCTTGGTTTGCACGTGGCCTTTTCTCTATGCACCTGAATCCCTGGTGTCTCCTCTTCTTAAAGGGACACCAGTCCTATTGGATTATGTCCATCCATATAAACTTATTTGACTTTAATTACCTCTTTAAAGGTTTTATCTCCAAATAGTCATATTGTAAGGTACTGGGGGTAAGGACTTGAACCTAGGAATTTTGGGAGACACAACTCAGTCCATAATGCCAAAGGACACACCCAACACAACGAGGACCCATGCTTGGGTCCTTTCACTCCAATTCCAAAACATCTTTATCTGCTCTCATTTACTAACTTTTCAGAATAGATGGTAGGTGGTAAATTGAGAGGAGGGGGGATTTCAGAGCTCAGAGGATTCAGTGTGATAAGCATGTCATATTCAGGTCTACATTCAGTGGCAACAGTTCATTTGTTCAGCCACTGTTACTCATTAAGTGTCTATTATACTCCAGGCATTTTTTTCTGGGTGTAGGCAATATAAAAGTGAGCAAAACAAACCATGTCTTTGCACATTTACAGCCCAATACTTACTCAATGTATGAAAGTCACAAGTGAATGAAAAATGTACGATAGAGTAAAAATAAATTACTGCTGTGGTGAGTCGTGTGGAGCTGAAGTTGAGGTCTGTGGTGTCATGGGAGTGCAGCCAAGGGACAAACCTGGTCTGGGAGGAAGTCGTGGCTGCTGTGGCACCCTCTGGCTCCCCCGCAGGACACATCACTGGATCCCCAGTCCCATGGCTGGCTCTCTGCTAAGTCTCTCTGCAGGAATTGCCCTCAGTCACAGAAGTCTTCTCACACAGTGTGCCCTGTCCTACATTCAGTGATTGATCCATGTTGGGAGGAGGGGGTTGTTGGGTCTAAAGAATGGGCCTCCTCTCCTTACCTCCTGATGCTCAAATTAGGACAACTCCAAAGGACTGTCCCAGCTCCAGGGTGACCTTCAAATCAGCTGAGCACTTGTTGGCAAATGCTTGGCAGTTCAACTCCTCCCCCTGTCCAGTTTCCTGTCACATCCCACAGGTGTTGATCACCAAGGCACTCCCCAGTGCACTTGTTTAATGCAAACCTTCATTTCAGATTCTGTTTTTCTGGGAAAACAGAAATAGTTTGCCAGGGCTGCCATAACAAAGTACCACTGGGTGGCTTTAACAACAGAAATGTATTGCCTCACAGTTCTGGAGGCAGGAAGTGTGAGCTCAAGGTGTCTGCAGGGTTGGTTTCTTCTGAGGGCTGTGAGGGTCTCTCTCCTTGGCTTGTAGATGGTCATCTTCTCCTTATTTCTCTTCATATCATCTTCTCTCTGTGTGTCTCTTTGTGCAAGTGTCCCCTTTTTATAAGGACACCAGTCATATTGGATTAGGGTCCACCCTGAAGACTTCATTTTAACTTGATTATCATTGTTAAAAAACTTATCTCTAAATAAGGTCAGATTCTGGAGTGCCTGTATGGCTCAGTTGGTTGAGAGTCTTGCTCTTGATTTTGGTTCAGGTCATGATCTCAGAGTTCTAGAATCAAGCCCCACATCAGGCTTCGAGCTCAGTGGGAGTCTGCTTGAGATGATCTCTCTCTCCCTCTCCCTCTGCCCCTCTTCCCCCCACTCTCTCAGTCTCTCTGTCAAATAATAAATAAATCTTTAAAAAATAAAAATAAAAAAATAAGGTTGGATTCTGAGGTACTGGGGTTTAGGACTTCAGTATATAAATTTGGGGGGCCACAAATCAACCCATAACGTTGCCTAACTCAAAAGACTTTTCTGGGAGGTAGCATTTGAAGAATGGAGCTGACTAGGTGAAGATAGGGGCAGTGGGCAAGCACCGTGAGAGGAGTCCCAGGGAGAAGGAACATTCTATACAAAGAAGGGAAGGGGGAAGGAGCGGGACACAGCCAAGTACGTACAGTTCACGCGGAGGAGGCTGGGAGAAGGATCCTAACCATCCATGCACAAGCCATTCACAGCCCATCCCAGCAGGGGCCAGCTGCTTGGGTAATACTAAACAGACTGTCCCAGGGTTTGCCAAGCAAAGACATTGCTCCTTAAAGATTGTAGATTTGTTTCCGGGTGCCTCATGACTTAGGGGAGAGCTGAGTTTGGCTGGACCAGAAGAAGTGAGATTTAGGTTGGAGCCAAAGTATACCAAAGGCATCTTTGAGCTCTACAAATAAGTAGAGTCAGGTAAGGAAAGGAACTGCCATGATGAGCCCATCAGAGTGGAGAGCAATACTTAAGAGGAGAAGCCAGACAAACGGGACAATTTACAACTAAGGCTGGGGATGCCCGTGTCCTCCACCCACCCAAGCCCTTAAAGAAGAAGAAAGGGGAGAGATGAGGGATAAAACTGGATTTCCCCTACTTCACAGTTTTGCCTTCTAATACCCCCTGAAAGATACACTGGCTACAAAATAGGGGCTTTTAACCATTAGGTAATATGGAATAAAATGTCTCATCTGGCCAGACCAAAACTACCCAAATAAGAACATCACTAAGTGGGAGGAAAGGCAGCTGAATCTTAGCTTCATTCTATTCTGAGCCTTTGGCACATAACACAGGGTCTGCATGTGGTAAGAATATGAGGGATACTTGAATATTTGTCTCTCTTTGGTCATCTAAAAGGACATTCCAAGGATACCCAGCATTTCTAGGTGAATCCTATGAGTCTGTCCCCAGACTGGGAGACCTTCCTCTGGAAAGGGGGAGACTATTGCTGTTCACTTCATTTTCAAATCTTTTCAGTGCCGATTTCATTTTTGATAAATTGTGACTGCCTGAGGCTTTTCAGGATGGAGACTGAGACTGTGCAGTGCACAAATCTTGGCGTTTAATAGCTCTTCTCCAGGAATGAAATCAGACTCTTTCCGAAAATTATCTAAAATCCTTCACTTAATTACACAAGGAGAACATGCTCCCTGGGAAGATGCGGATATTTTTAGAGTGTGTGTTTTGAATTTTATATTTTTGGTTCTATTTACCTGGCTGAGTCACATTTTTAACTTTCCTTATTTTCTGCCTCTAAACCTTAAGCTTCTTGTGTCTTCGAGGAAGTTTGCTTTGAAGAGTACACAGAATGCAAATCTTCCCATCATTAAACTGCTACACTATTTATCAGACCCACTGTTTGGTGGGTTTTATATCAAGTGGCATCGTGATACCAAGAAATTGTCAGACGAGCTGAATTCTTCACCCTCGAAGGGTAGCTCTGAGTAAATAAATTATAAAGACATAGCTGGAGCCCTGTGGAGTGTTTTTTTTTTTCCCTTTCCTCTAAAAGAGGGCTTTAGGCAACTTTAGTAGGAGAGTAGAGAGAGAGGTAAGGCCTGCAGGTCTCCTGGGGGAGACAGGCTGGTGGAAGTAGGAGCTGCTAAGAACTCACAAGAAGTGACAGAGGCGAGTGAAAGACACATTTGACACCCACCATCTAAGGGTGCCCAGGTGAGAATAATGTAGAACAGATTGCCTGGACCTGAGAACATAGATCTAGGAAGAAGCATGCTGGAGATTTTTGATTGGATGTTACCTATTGACAATTTCACCTTGTTGAGCGCTGGATACTTTTGTATTCCTATAAGCATTCATGGGATTTGTTCTGGTACACATAAGTCACTTAGAAATAGTTTGATCCTCTGGGCCTCGATTTTAAGGTATTTTAGGCAGGATTAGGACAGCATTTATTCCAGAGCTAATTTTCCTCCTCTCTTGAGGCAAAGACCTCTTCAGTACTCTGATGCCCTGTGGATTTTGACATTTTCCACTCAAGTCAGTGGGATCAGAAACTGTTTCTTGCTCTGTGTCAGCCCCAGCTGTGTTCTCTCTTATCCTTCTGATTGGTTCATTTACTGGCCCAGAATTTCCTCTCCTACTTGTGCCAATCAGTATGAAGCTGAAGACTCAAGGAAGACCATCTGTAGACATCTGGAGGTCTCCGTGTGTGCAGCTTTCTCCTCTCTGCCACTCTGCCCTGAAAACTAGCTGCCTTTGCAGCCCCAGACTCCCCACTCCATCTCCTCCACTCAGAGAGGTCCCCGGGCACCTCCATTCCACCTTCTTATACCACAGCTTGGTCATTGTTTCAAGGCAGTAAGCTGGGCAATCAGAGCACTTACTGTCCTTCCCTGCTGAGGTCCACTGTCTTGGTTGTCTCATATATTTTGCCCAGGTTCTATTTCATTTTTCAGGTGGAAATGTAAATCCTATCCTTGTTACTCCATTGGCTGGAGTGGAAGTCAGCTATATGTTCACTTGCTTTTATGAGCAAGTCCAGAACCACAGACAGAGCTAGGTCATCCTGTCCTAACAAAATTTCTTTATTCACAGCAGATTTCATTTCTTGGCATTGCCTGATCCTTCTGTTTAGTTAATAATGGACAAAAAGTAGTCCACAGGATCTCTGCTGATTATCTTTTCTGTTCATTGTCATATCCTCCCTGGGGGAAAAAAAGAACAGTGCTAGGTAGTAGTGTTGAATAAAACAGAGGTTAAGTGTCTTTAGTTAGACAAATGTGGCTTTCACTACTGCTGTCTCTGTCAGCAAAACAGCAAGAGTGAGAGACAAGATGTGTCAAGAAAAAGACTTTCAATTTATATTATGCCTACTTCTGTACTTTCTTACAAGAAAAATGTATTTTCTTGTAATTTAAAAAATAATTTAGAATAATAAAATATATAATAAATGGCAGTGATAATATCTGATCCACAGGGCCATTGAAAGTATTCATGAAATAATGCATGCTCCGTAAGATGCATCTTTCTATCATTCCAAGCACAGAGCAATCATATTCTAAATAGCCAGTTCACAGATAATACAATCTGTCTTCTATAAAAAGGTCAAATTTGCTGTCTTTCTCTTCTACAGAACCCTGGGAGCATTCCTAAGGGCCAAATAGGTTTCTGCAAGAATAGTTTGGTATTCTTTAAATGTGTATGGACATTGCAATATAGATTTCCACTGAATTACTTTTGATTGGGCACACCTCAAAAAATGCTGCCAAAGGAAGAATTTAGGCCACCTTTAAAATGGATGGGGAATTGAATTCATGATGGTAACTAGTTGTGGAGAGATGAGGGATGGAAGATATAAAGCCTACTTTGAAAGAAAAAAAATCAGCCTGGTGATTAATTAATATTTACTGCATGCATGCAATTAACTTCGAACTAGCCACTATCTCTCATGCTTTGAATTCCTGGCTCGTATATCATTTAGTTTTCTTCTGCACCCCAACTTCTGCTATAATCTTTGAACAGGTATCACAAACAGGTGTATGACATGTTCATTACTCTTTCCTCCTTCTATGGGCAAATATTGCTCATCTATCATGCTATTCTTTCTATCTGACCCTTAAAATGGCCTCAGAATCCTTCTCAACACAAAAGTTCAGGCAACCAGAATATTCATAGTTGGCATAAAATCTGAAACTTCTTTCCCATCTTATGAAGCTTTCAATGTTCATTTAAAAGACTCATCCAATAACCTAGCCCTGCAATTCTTAGACCTCCTTCTTATAATAATAGAAGGATTCCTTTTCCTCTTCAGCCACCCACTCTCCACCTAGAAACTCATCTGTTGGAACAGTTGTCTAATATTCTTCCAGGTGATAACAATTTTCAATCTTTCCAATGATCTCATGACTCCACTTCTTCTGCCCTTATTCTTTGACCATGACACCTCCATTTTATCCAGAAGTTCCTCTCATGTTTTTTTTTTTTTCTTCTTTTCCAACCCTGGATCCCTTGGTGAGAGCCTAAACCACTCTTTGCCAGCATTTTCAAATTCTTTGCCACTATCCATTCCCCTGTCCCTTGTTATACTCATCCAGCAAAATACCATATTGCATTACCAAAATGCATATTGCATTTTCTTTTTACTTCTCCAAGAAGCTGAGCACTGATGAAAAAAATCCTACAACCACATAGATTCATGCAACCACAGACTCATGGCCCCAAACCTCAGCCAGGCACTCAGAATTCCCAGTCAATTCTTACACTTGACTTCGATCAGCAACTTCCCCCTTTGTCCTCAGTGATTCAAACTTTCTCTCATTTTCTTTAAAATTCTTTCTCAATCCCTCCACCCTCAGCAAATAATCTTGTCTGTTAATTTACTGAGAAAAACAAGGAAATAGCATTTTTCTGATCTCTTCAGTTTTCTGAACTATCCCTGCAAATATGTCTGTAGTAATGCCTACCCTTACCATCAGTATGCAGACCATGGTAAATGGTGCCGGCCCATTTATGTAAGAATATAATAGCAATTATTCTTTTTTTCCCCCTAGTGTCTCATAATATTTTACAGTTTATGTGTCCAAATCATGATCCAAATAAAATCCAAACAGTGTAATTGATTTATATGTTTAAGTCTCTTTCCTCCAACTTTTTTTTACTTTTTTATATCTATTTTATTTTTTTCTTTCTCTCTCTTTTTTAAATTTGAATTCAATTAACCAACATATAGTACATCATTAGTTTTTGATGTAGTGTTCAACGATTCATCAGTTGCCTATAACACCCAGTGCCCATCACATCACGTGCCCTCCTTAATGTCCATCACCCAGTTACCCCATCCCCCCACCCACCTCCTTTTCCTCAACCCTCAGTTTGTTTCCCCGAGTCAAGAGTCTCTCAAGGTTTATCTCCCTCTCTGATTTCTTCCCATTCAGTTTTCCTTTCCTTCCCCTATGATCCTCTGCACTATTTTTTTTTAAGATTTTATTTATTTATTTGAGAGAAAGTGAGGAAGAGCACAGAGGGAGAGTGAGAGGGAGAAGCAGACTCCCCGCTGAGCAGGGAGTTGGACGTGGGACTCAATCCCAGGACCCTAAGATCATGACCTGAGCAGAAGGCAGATGCTTAACCTACTGAGCCACCCAGGTGTTCCCTCTGAGCTATTTCTTATATTCCACATATGAGTGAAGCCATATGATAATTGTCTTTCTCTGATTGACTTATTTCACTTAGCATTTTAACAATTATTCTTAAACAATTGTGCTTGTTGGAGAATCCCCCAAAACCTTGTTGGTTGAATCTGCCCAAATTCTTACTACCAACTTCAGGAATACCTGGATGGCTACCCACAAACCCTGGGATCTGCTTAGGGCATGAGTGCCTCTCTCAGGCCCCCAAGACTGCGTTAGCACCTCTCACCTTCTGAGTAGAAGGGGACACTCTGATTCTTAGCTGTCATCTTTGATCCTCTCCTTTCCATTCCCCTAGAGCTCTTCCTTTATGCCTGTCGCTGAGGAAGTAACTCCCTTCCCAATACGGCCAGTTCTTCCACCTATGGGTTAGCACCCTATCCATCAATCAACTTCTCTATCACCTGCACTTTTTGATCTCTCCCTACTGTCTTCTTATTGAAGTCCCTCAAGCCTGAAAAGTAAAATAGAATAAAAACTTAAACTTCTTTTTCAATTAAGCTACTTCTTCACCATTCCCCTTCTTTTCATCACAAAACGCTTTGCAAGTTGTCACTATTACCCTTCATTTCCTTAAAACCTGATTATTTCCTAACCCCTAAAAATGTGGCAGCTGCCTCCACAGTTTTACGGAAACTTTTTTCTTGAAGGTTAATGGTGAGTAGCCCACAAAGCTGAGAGTCTCTGTGCTATTATCTACCTAAACCCCACATTGAAATATCTGTATTTTTTTTTAATCTTCCTCTTTTTATTCTTCCTCTTTTTAAAAAGGCTTTTTTACTCTAAAATAAAATAAGCATACAAACTGTGCAGACTACATAAATATACAACTTGATGGATTGCTTCCCAGGACAAGCAATTAAATAGTGCTGGCATCCCAGGTGTGGGCTGTGACCCTTCCAATCCCCATCCCAGCTTCCTAAAGGCAACCACTATCTTGACTTTTATGTCAATTACTTCCTTATTTTTCCCTATTCTTATACCACTAGGGTGCATCCCTAAATACTTAGTTTTGTCTGTTTTTGAATTTTATATAAATGCAATGGCACGATACATACATTTTTGGATCTGGCTTCTTTCACTCAAAATTATACTCATGAGATTTATCTGCTTTCTTGTATTCAGCCATAGTCAATTCATTTTATTGCTCTTATATTGTTCCATGCTATATACCATAATTTATTTATACATTCTACTGCTGATGGTCATTTGGGTTGTTTTCAGATGGAGGTAGTATGAATAGCGCTGCTATGAACATTCTTATATATGTTTTCTGATGCGTGGGCACCCACATTTCTTTTGGGGATATGCCTAAGAGTGAAATTACTGAGTAATAGATTGCATGCCTCTACCGCTTCAGTAAACAATGCCAAACTGTTCTTCAATATGTTTGTTCTGATTTACACTCCCACGAGCAATACACAAGTCCCCACAGTTCTAAATCCTCACCAAAACTTGGCATAGTCTGTTTCTTAAATTTTAGCCATAAAAGTAGATATGTGTTTTTAATTTGCTTTCCCATGATTACTAATTGGGAATCTTTCACACATTTTTGGGCATTTGGATAATGCTTTTTATGAAGTACCTTTTCAAGTCTTTGCCTGCATTGCTTTTTCTTTTTCTTATCTACTCGTAGTAGTTTTTTATATATTCTGCATCACACCCAGTGACAGTTACATGTGCTGCCAACCTCTTCTCTACTCTGCCTTGTCTTTTCCTTTTCCTATTGGTTTATTTTTTAAAAGATTTTTTATTTATTTATTTTTTTTGCCAGAGAGAGAGCGAGAGCGAGAGAGAAAGAGAGAGAGAGAGAGGGCAGCGCACAAGCAGGGGGAGCAGCAGGGAGAGGGAGAAGCAGATTCCCTGTTGAGCAGGGAGCCCAATGTGGGACTTGATCTCAGGACCCTGGGATCATGACCTGAGCCGACGGCAGACGCTTAACCGACTGAGCCACCCAGGCATCCCCCTAATGGTTACTTTTGAAGAACAGAGTTTTTATTCTTAATGACATTGCTCCATCTTTTCCCTAACGGCTAGTGTTTTCAGTCTCCTCACCCTTATTCTGGAAGTCCTTTCTTTTCAATGTCTCTGGGACCCTGCATTTTCTCAGTTCTCTTCTCCTTTGCAAAGACCTGTCTCAGTTTCCCTTGTGGCTCTATCCCCACCCAAGGGCTGCCCTCTGCCTCTTTGCTCCACACTTTCCCACCTTGCTCCCACCTCTGGGAGGGTGCGCCCCTCCCCACCCCGGCCCTGGGCCAGCAGCTCCATGTGCTGAGCTGTCCAATGCTGCAGTTCAGTGGCACAGCATCTGCGGAGCAAGTTCTCAGTATCAGGCATTATACTGGTGTCGGGCTATCAAGGCAGACATCACGCAGCCTCTTCTTTTGGGCAAACCACCAAATAGAGATCCCTATAAGCTGGTCACGCTGATGTCTCCAACACTCTAAAATCACCAGTTCCTCATTTCCCAACATGCTCTTGCTGCTGAGGTAATGGTACTGATAAGGAAAATCTGTGTCCTAAGATGGCCAACTGAGCCTGCGAGAGAGTCCCAGTCCTTGCCTCGGGGCTCTTCTGGGTTCTTCTGCCTGCTCTGCTTCCCGCGCGCACCAATCCGGGTCCTTCTTCCTGTCCCGCTTCGCACGTGCCAAAAGTGCCCAGTATGCAGAAGTACAAGTGTATAAATTGCCCCCTTTGTTTGTGCTTGGGGCTCAGACCTTTGGAGACCACTCTCCTCTGAGCCTGCCGGTGTTAAATAAACCTCCTATCCTCCAAGATCTCCGGGTGCCGCTTGGTTCTTCCGTCGGTTGATCCAGGCCAGGTTCTGTAACAGTACCATCATCTATCTGAGCACTCAAAGTATGAGGGTCTTCTTAGGCTCCTCCTTCCTCATGTTCATCTACTTTCCAATGTTGGTTTGAACCCTACACTTTCAATTCCCATCTTCTCTTTCTTCCAATCCCACTGATGGATCTTACATTTAGTTCCTTACTATGCCCCGCATGGAGGGCTGAATTAGCCTCCTCACTGGTGTCTCTTCCTCCAGTCTCTTCCCTCTCATTCAGCCACTCCATTCTCACTGGGTCATTTCACCTGGGCACAGGCTTTCAACAACAGTCACCCGACTGTTATGCCTCCTATTGCCCTGAAATCTCTTTGAAGGCAAGGACTAAACAGAGTCTTGCTCATCTTACTGCACCTTGAGGTTCTCAGTGCTTCATAAGTAACCTGATTTGATTGACCTGAGCACTAAACAACACAATAATGTGGATGACTAAAGGCTAAAATGTTTGGCTTCAGCTCTAAGTGTCATGGAGGCAAGAGGCAGGTGAGAAATTCTCACCCTGGCTTCTGCAATGGATCCAAGAAAATCCTCTACTCAATTTTATCTTTCAAAACTTTGTGATTCTGGATTACCTTTCTTCAGGATATTGTTCTCTGTTCTGAGAAAATGAGAAGCACCAGGAAGATTCACTTATGTTGTTCACTTAGTTGAAAGTTTTTGATGAACTACTCTCTACAGCCTGGCATTCAAGCTCCTTAGGATTGGACTCCAATCTGCTCTATCAGCTTGATCTCCTAGTTAGCATACCTAATACCAAATCAGATGTCTGGCCACGTCCCCTCTGGGATTCTGTGCTTTCTGGTCTGTAATTAGGCTGTCATATCTACTGACAAAGCCTTCATGCACTGTCTCACTGTGTCTAAGTCTTGCATCTCCTTCAAATTCCAGCTCAAATGCTGACCTTTTCCTTAAAGTTTCATTGAGGCCTCCAGTCAGCAGCACATGTTCTATCTCTGAACGGCCAGCATTATTTTTCACTTCCAACCCCACCAATCACTCTTCCCTGATGCCGAGTATTGTGGTATCCCTTGTCCTCTTACTCCACAAACCTGTGCCTTAGGCGTCTTTGTGTTCCTCACAGCCCTGTCGATGCTTCCCACACAGCAGATGTTCAGTAGGTATTTGTTGCATGATCGAGATGATGATTGAGGACACGTTATAGCAAAGCTCAGCGGTAGGCACTGTAGAAAATACTTAAATATAATTCCATTTCTGCTCAAAAAATTTACAATCTAATAGGTATTTACCTAAACACGAACATAGCTAATACTAGTTTGTTATACATTGCATAGACAAGGTTCAAAATACTGTAATTTTAGTTCTGAAGCCAGTCTTTTAACTTGCAAAACACAGAGACCCGTGAAAGGAAAGAAACCGATTGCTCGTCGTCAGCATTTACTTGAATTATGTTTACGAGATGTTACTTAAATGAGAACAAACTTAAAGCTTATGTGTGTAGCTCTTAATACCTATAAAATCAAAACTCATTTCTAACTTGTAATCAAGCAAAATTATTTTTTATTGCATTAACTCACTCAGACCACAAACTGCCTTTAAACAGCCAGGAGGAGCTTGTAGAGAGTGATCCTGGGCCAGGAAGACCTTTGACTCTCAGGTCTCACTGCAAAGACTTACGCCCACTGTGTGCTGGTTGGGAACACTCACTCCTGCAAACTAGAGCTTCAGGCTGGGGTACAGCAGAGTCTGCACCTCCAGTTGCAACAATGAATGAGAAAAAGAAGTGGCAGAGGCAGCCAAGCAGAGGGGACCCTCAAGAACAAGTATTCTAGAACTACTAAGAGTTGAAAAGGCCAGAATGGGGACACCTGGGTGGCTCAGTCGGTTAAGTGTTTGCCTTTGGCTTAGGTCATGATCCGAGTCCTGGGATCTAGTCCTGTGTTGGGCTCCTTGCTCAGCAGAGAGTCTGCTTCTTCCTCTCCCTCTGCCTCTTCCCCTGCTCCCTGCTTGTGCTCTCTGCTCTCTCTCTCAAATAAATAAATAAAATCTTAAAATAAATTAAGAAAGAGCAGAATGGATCTCAGGAAGCACGTGTAAAGAACCCCTCAGAAGAATGTTCTTGGGCAACATTTATTTTGAGTCCTTGCTCTGTGCCGGGCTTTCTGCTAAACACTTGCCATTCTTTCCACATTTAATCTTCACAGTAGAGGTAGGCACTATCATTAGCCTAGTTTTATAGATCAGGAAATGAGTATCAAGGAAACTCTGTAATTGGTCCAAAGTCACAAAGCTGGCTAGTGAGAGAGCCTGAATTTGCACGCAGGTGTGCCTGATGCCAGAATCTGAGCCTGTGACTGGTATGCAGGGGCACCCCTTGGCTGGCCTCCTGGTGTCGTGGCCCCATGCATTTGTTCTCTTTTGTTTAGAATGGCAGCAAGGAAATGTTACCAGGAAAGTAAACTCTAATCACTCAGGAGTCAGCACCAAGCACGCCTTGTGTTCTCCAGGGCAATGTAGGGAAGAGGAGGGAGCAGAGCAAGGTTGGAATGTATTTTAGAGGGGGCCTAGGGTAAGTCATACTCACAGGGTCTAAATCTCAGAAGGATCTCCTGAGAGTTCTCTCTTGGAACATTTGGTTTCAACTCCATATATCTTCTAAGCTTGTATTGTGTGCCTAGCCTTGTGCTTGGTGGTGGTTTGATTCAGAATTTTTGAACCACCCTGGAGGTTGTTATAGCTCTGATGATATGAGCATGGTATCATGGATGAGCAGTGTGTGTCAAATGTATAAGAGAAAGGCCTGGGGTTTGATAGGCTGGTGTTTACAAGAGCCATTTGGGGAGCATGGAGGAAGCTCTCTCCCCACGAGCTGGTGCTAACACCGATCTGTACGTTCACATTGAGAGCAATTTTGATGAATTGCTAATATGCATTTATAGGTCTCTCAAAAGCATGTATTTAGAATCCACTGGGTACATAATATCATATGCAGATTTCATATCAATAGTAGGTGTGGTCTTTCCTCCTCCCTCTGGTTGATGGTGTAGCTGAGGAAACATGAAGAAGTTTTAAGTTTACAGACCAACATAAACAACTCAGATTAAAAATGGCACCAGCCAGGGGCACCTCAGTGGCTCAGTCGGTTAAGCATCTGCCTTCTGCTCAGGTCATGATCCCAGGACCCTGGGATCAAGTTCCGTGTCGAGCCTGCCTCTCCCTCTCCCTCTGCACCCTCTCTTTCTTAAATAAATAAATAAATAAATAAATAAATAAAGTCTTTTAAAAAAAACTAATGAATCGTTGAACACTACATCACAAACTAGATGTACTATATGTTGGCTAATTGAACATAATGGTAATAAAAAAAAAGGCACCAGCCACTCCTAAAAGGTAAGGCTGGTTATAGATTATATAAAGGAACTAGGAGAGGAACATTGGTATTCTCCCTACCCCTCTTCTGAATCTTTCCGTTGCGTCCACAAAGACAGATTGGAACTAGAAACCTGATTAAAACACTCATTCCTTTTAGATTTTTCAGTTCGAGGGGACCCATAATGTGCTCACTGGGGTGTGAAGGGCCTAATACCTAAGTGTTCTAGGGGGCCCCAAAGGATTAAGAGATCAATAGACTTTGACCTTGAGGATAGGGACTGTGTGTTTGGGTCACCATCGCCCATCACCTAGGGCAGTGTCTAGCATATAGCAGCTGTTTAATAAATGTTGGTTAATGAATGAATGCATGATGATAAGGGACTTCAAAAGCTTGATGAACGTAGTATGTTAATCAAGCATTGGATGAGAGAACGGGGAAAAGCTTGGTAGCATTTGCCAGAAGCTTCTGATGCCTACTAATGATGCCTGACTAACATAGATTCAAAGCAGATGACTGGGCTCCACCAGAGGCCTCATGTGGCTGCCTCTTTTTGGAACAGGTGCCATCCCACTCTCTGATTTCAGCAGTAAAGCAGAAGAAAAAAATGATATTTTTGCCTGAGGTCATTTTTAGAAGACGAGAGAGAATAGAATCATTCCTACCTGTCGCTGCTGCATGTTCAATTTGAGCGAGCAAGAGTGAGGAACAAGCAAGCCATATATATATATAAGTCAACGTGACTTGCTCCAACCAGAACTCCGGGGTAATGTTTTGAAAACGTAGTTTGGGTGAGACTCAAATTTGGTTTGCATTACCATTACTGGTTTGGGACATTTTGTTGTCCATTTGAGCTTACTTATCTTACTTTGTACCTCAAGAAAGTCCTGAGAAGTCTATTACCTGTCAAAGATTTAGAAAGTAAATATCTCACCCCCATCAAAAAGGAGTTTTAAATGTAAAATAAGATAGGACAAGGTATTTTTTTTTCCTCCTTTAGATGCACAAGCAAATTTGCTTTGGTATTTATAGATTTCATAACCTGTGATTCATGTTCAAAGAGAAAGCAACAGCCCACCAGGGATTTGCTCACATGAAAAGTGCAGTTATTATATTAACTCAATTAGCTCTGCAATAGAATCTGTTCTCCATGCAGAAGAAACTGAACAATAGCACATAAAATCACCGTAATTTGAGGTCCTGAGCGGCATCTTGGGCTTCAAAATGACTCACAGAAACATAATGAACAACCCAAAGCTCACAAATTAGGACAAAAATATTTTTCCATAATTCTTCCAATATGGTGGTATAACAAAATTGGAGTAGTGGCCATAGAAATAAAGACTAATTTAAGATGTTTGTGACCTAGAACAAGGGGGGGGGACATGTTCAACAAAACTTGAGTCAACTGCCAATTGCAACAATTGCCAAGTAAAAGTGAGGATTTCAAATCATCATTAAATGTTACTGAATTATTTTTCCTATTTACTCATTTCCCTCAGAATTTATTGGTAACATTTGTATACCTACACTTACGTTACTAATGGAAAATAAATCACTTTGGGGGGCAATGACAATGACTCATCCTTTGCATATATAAACAAGGTGTACATATATGTATATGTGTCCATATTAGTATATATATAAATATATGTATACAGATATACACACATGTATATTACTTTTATATACATATATGTATGTATGTGCATTCTTCTTATCATACCCCCTTTTGACACTCTGGGGACAAATTGTCCTGCAGAGTCCCACTACTGAGATGAGATATACATGGAGTGCCATGGACATCATTTTATTCAAGTATTGTTGTCTTTTCTCCCCCTAGGAAACTTCCGGAGGAATTATATATGCAAACTCAGAACACCAAGAAATTGCTGGTCAGAAATAAATAGCCACAATGAAACCACTCTCCAGATGAACTCTGACTTTCTTTACAGCCTCTTTAAATGAAAACAAGAGAGTTGCATTAATGCATCGGCTTTGCAATTTCTTCACAAATTAAAAATCCTCTTTTCTTTTCTCTCCAGCACATCTGAAACTTCTGAAACCATCCAAATCAGTTTTCTGACTGAAATGAGTACAGGCAAGCTCTGAGGCAGCTCAGTCCAAGACTACGACAAGAAAGAAGTGATCACATTTTACCCTCATAAAAATACCCATTCTAAAATGTGCTGATTTGATAACAATGATAATTGCTATGGGTTGAATTGTATTTCTCCCCCCAAAGATATGTTGAAGTCCCAACCCCTGGTACCCATGAATTTGACCTTATTTGGAAATAGGGTCATTGCGAATGTAATTAGTTAAGATGAGGTCATACTAGAGTAGGGTGGGTCCTGAATCCAATCTGACAGCGGTCCTTGTAAGCAGAGGAGAAGAAACACAGACGCAGAGGAAGATGGCCATGTGGAGATGGAGATAGACACTGGCGTTCTGTTGCCACAAACCAACGAACACCTGGAGGTACCAGATGCTGGAAGAGGCGAGGAAAGATCCTCCCCCGGACGCTTCGGAAGGAGGGTGGCTCTGCCAACACCTTGATTTCAGACTTCTAGCCTCCAGAATTGTGAGAGAAAAAAATTTGATTGTTTTAAGCTACCAAGTTTGTGGTATTTTGTTACAGCAGTCCTAGGAAACTAATACAATGATTATAGTAATAATGTTTATAACAAGAACAGTGTCTCATAGAGTGAGTGTTTTTTTCTATGTGCTGGTAACAGTTCCTAGTGCTTCATATGTAATGACTTACAGTAGTTACTACTTATTCCTTATGGTCTCACAGTAGTTAGTACTTACTACTTTTCATTTCACGGATGAAGCAGGCATACAAAGCAAAGCAAAGCCTGACTGAAATGTGCAAAAGGGAAATTTGTTTTTGGGTAAATAAAGGAAACCCTCCTAGGAGCCTTCAAGAGGAGCCATTTTTCTAGCACAGGCCTCCTGGACAGGGTGTGGGGTAGGGTGTCAGGAGACACTGCATTTGGCCTTGATTTTGCTACAAACTGTCCTATGGTGTTTCTTGGGTATCCATTTCCTTATGTGTAGCATTAGGTGACTGGTTGCTCTCAAAGGTGTCTCCTAGCCCGAAGACGCTAGGATCCCACTGGAAGCTTGTGATTCAAGAGATCAAAGGGTGGTGACTTGCTAGGGGCTGAGAGGTATGGAAGGCAGGGCTAGACATTCCACAAGACTGGTTGTGCAAATTCTCAAGACACACGGCTCTGCTTTTCCATGCAGGCCTGTGGTAAAGTGCCCAGATGTGGCTCTGTTTGTCTGTCTCCAAGGCCTGAGGGAGTGACAGGACACCGATGCTGGGGACCCTGACTGGCCAGTGTTGTAGGTGCTCCTCCCTCCTTTACCATGCAGGCGTTTGGGAGGCAACTCCTCAGCTTGCTGGGGGCAAATATGGGACCTCAAGGGGCAGGAATTTTCCCAGGAGGTCGCAGGCACAGAAGGCCAGTGTGGGCATGTCTACCAAGTTTGATTCCCAGTTGAAAGACTTGAAAACAATGGCTGTTCAACCTCTTTGTGTATTTCTCACCTATTCCATTACATGACTCCAGGTCCGCTAAGCCCTAACAGATGAAGCTCTAGCTGGCCATGGCCACACCTCCCAGTAATGCCCATTTGATCTCCCAGACAAACTACAGCACTGGACAAATTATCCTAAAATGTGGAAAATTCGAGAAAGCGTCAAATTCACCACCACAAGCTGGGCTGCAATACTGGGCCCTCAGTCTAGGATCTGCTCCTGCAAATGCCTCCTACCATCCACTCAGCAGCAGATCAACCTCACGGAAGTTTTAGACGTTCTAATGCCATCTGTCTTGTACTCTGACCCCGCACAAAGTTAGAGTACACAAAACCAGAGTTTTAAAGGGGATGAAACCAGTCAGGTAAGAGGCATGTTGGAGTATAAGCAATACATAGACAGGTAGAATACGGCAGCAAAACTTGCACATTGAATCCAGCCTTATCTAGCTTAGAAGGTAATTTTTAAGACAACACAGGAAGTCTGAAGTCCTGCCTGGCTATGAAGGAAAACTGCAGTCTGTTTCTATAGGATTTCTCCTCTAGCTTTCCATGGAGGCTCTAGAACAGAATCATGTAGGCTCTAGGATCAGACTGCCTGCCTTAGAATCCCAGCTGTACCACTTACTAGTTCCGGAACCTTGGAAAGTTACTGACCTTCTCTGAGTCTTGGTTTCTACATCTGTAAGATGGAGCGTAAAAGCATTATCTTCTCATGGGTGTCATGGGTTGAATTGTGTCCCTCCAACATTCATATGTTGAAGTTCTACCCCCAGCATCTCAGAACATGACCTTATTTGGAAATAGGGTCCTTGCCAAGGTGATTAGTTAAGATAAGGTCGTACTGGAGGAGAGTGGGCCCCTAAGCCAATATGACTAATGTCCTTATAAAAAGAACATCATGTGAAAAGAAAAAATATACACACAGAGGGAAGACAACATGGAGAAAAAGGCCATCAGCAAGCCAATGAGAGAGGCCTGGAACAGACCCTTCCCTCACAGCCCTCAGAAGGAACCAACCATGTCAACACCTTGATTTAGGACTTCCAGCCTCCATAACTCTGAGGTAATACATCTTTGTTGTCTAAGCCACTTTGTTTGTGGTACTGAGTTTGGGCAGCCCTAGCAAACTAGTAAGTACAAGGGGATATTAGTGAGGATACGATGAGCTGCTGCATGCAAAGCTCTGTAAGTGGTTCCTTGTACTACCTGAACGGAGCACAGTCGAACCTGCTCTTGCTTGTCGCCCTGCGGGACTTCCAGGAAGTGGAGAATGAGGGACTCGGGGGACCTTTCAGGTGCAGATCCCACATTTAGGCCCTAAGAAGCTTCAGGATATTTTCCCATGGTCTCCAGTGACTTTGCCTCCGTGACCTAGCTCTGCTCCTACAATTTGTTGTGAGTTTAGCTTTACTTAAAAAAAAAACAAAAAAAAAACGGATTCATGTTCAGTAAAGAATATTTTAATTTTCAGAAAGAATAAAAACATAAAAGCAATCTGCTTTAATTGCTCATTTCTAAGAGGCAGCCAATTTCACCGTATTTATTTTCAATCTTTTTGCTGCTTGTCTTATGCAATTGGCTTTGTTTTCTCCATACGCACAGTGCAGTGCCCTGTTTTGTAGTTAGCGTCACGTCAGAAGTATTTTCCAAGCCATTCAAACCCTTCATAAGTGCAACTTTTAATAGGCCCATAACAGTCCATCTTATGCAGATGCGCAGCTTATTTTCAGCTTCTGTCTATTGTTGCTCATTTACTGGGTATCTTTTAACTTCCAAACTGTTTTCTTCTTTTGCCTGTAGGTAATATCTTGAAAACTGATTTTCTCCTCACTGCTCACCCTCTTGTCTGCATTGATGTCTTCCCCTCTCTCCTTCTCCTCATCCCACTGCTCCCAGTCTCAGCTCTATAAATTTACATTCATAACGTCTTTTCATTAATACCACTTCTACAGTCAAAATGAGTTTTTTCACATTCTACATCTTATTTGCTGTCCACAATAACCCTCTGGGATAAGCAGGAGACATAGAAACTAAAATTCAGAGAAGTGATTTGTCCAAGGTCACTTAACCAGAAGACGCCTCATCCATTGTCTACATCAGACCACTCTAATGATGGTTCTCTGGGAATCATGTTTTAAAAAGGTATACAAAATACACGAAAGTTTAGGAAAACCATTGGTTATGTTTATAGGCTCTACTGAAAGTTTTAAAAATAAGGAAAAACAAACTAATTGGCACAGATAAGCTTTAGCAAAGACCTTAAAGGGGTGTCAAGTGTGGTCTTTCAAACCTCATCAGCAGCTACTACTGGCCTCAACATCCAATTCTCCTGCACCATGCTTTGAACTGACCCCCAGCCTTCTTTAAACAAGAAAAATACCAATTTGTTAGTGAGTGTTGTGACCTCCAGTTATGTTAAGTTCTCCTGTGACCTCCAGCTATATTAAGTTCTCTCCCTGCAGAGAAAAAATGCCCTTCAGAACCGTCCCCTTAGCCCTGTCTTTCCAGGTTAAAAAACACAGCTTTGTTCAATTATGAGGTCAGATTTCCTCTTTGTGCAGGTCTTCCTGGGGCCAACGGGCTTCCTGAGGAATGTGACGATAACCAGATTTCCTGGGACTTCCTCCCTTCCCAGATGGTCTTCCCAAAACATCATCTCCGAATTTTGCATTTCCTTTTGTGAAGGAAAAAAATGAAACATTTTAATCTATATAAGACTACAGATTGAAACTCTACTGTTTCACTTTAATTTTATCAGTTTTTCAGGGCAGTGTTATCAAAGCACCAACTTATTTCAATAGCTGGAATACTAGTATTTTCTGATAATTATAGCAAACACCTCAGAATGCTTGTCCCCTGAAAGGCACTGTTCTAAGCAGTTTTATGAATTCATTTAATCCTCAAAACAATCGTGTAAGGTAGACTCAATTATTGTCCCATTTTACAGATTGGCAAACTGGGGCACCAGGTTGTTTGGCTTGCCTTAAATTAGCAGTATAGCAAAAGCCTGAGGGAGAATTTGAGGACTGAGAGCTCCAGTCTGTGCTCTCAACTTGCCACATGTGCTCACTTCTCAGGCACTGTGCCAATCACTTTATGTCCTTTGTCTTATTTAATCTTCACATGGCATAAGGTAGGCTATTACCTCCATCTTACAGATGAAGAAAATGAGGCTCAGTCGGTTCAAACATCTTGTCCAGATCCCACATTGGTAAGCTCAGAGAGAAGGAGCTTCCATTTGCCTTCTTATTTCTTTGGGAGATAAAGCCATTGACCCAGTGATAAGACATTTCAGAGAATGATCTGAATACTGATCATACGATCTTTCTAGAAATAAAGTGGGGCAGTCAATAAACACAGTCTAAATAAGACTGCTCTGCCACTCTGCTGTGTGTGGCTATATTTCTCCTTCTACCGCCACCACACAAAGCTACACAAGTCACCAGGGAGCTGGGAGCAGGATTGATGGCCATCTGCAAATAGATACGAGAGAGAGAGAAACACATTAGGGATGGGCTGTTATTTTCAGATTAGGTAGAAAAACAGAAGTGGTGAGACAACATACAGAGAGATTCTTTGAACTTGACCTTAGGCAGGAAGTAAAGTTCAGTCTAATCACTTAATAAAAGGCATTCATCAAGAGATCCAGCCTTATACAGTTATTTCAACAGGCATCTTGCCCTGGTAGAAAAACAAGCTTGGTTTCCAAATCATTTTAAGTTTGCATATTAGTGCCATGGGGGAGCTTAATTTGGGAGGTAATGAGACCACCAAAGGAAATGAGAGCCATTAACTGAGGCGCAGTGAAATCATGGAGCAGTTGGTTGAGGAAAATGGTTATTTGTGGAGCTCTGGGGTGGGGGGGCCAAAGGCATGGATGAAGAGAACAGGAGGGAGTGGGGAGTCCTGAGCTGGATAGCAGGAAAACAGGAGATTCTTAAGCACCAAAGGAACAGTTTTTTAAAACACAACTTTACAAAATGAGGATGTAGGTTATTTTTCAGTTAGTATCAGGTTTTGTGTGGCAATAACTTGTCAGTTACAGCTGGAAACACATTCCCTCAGAAGCACAGATCCTTTGGGTCTTTTACTGCAGTTGAGGGGGTATTGTTGAAAATAAGCTAGATTCCTCTATGAGCTCGGTGACATGTACTGTAGGTCCATGCATCCTAATTGGACAAGCAGTCGGCTTGGACTTCAGTCCTGTAATTTCTCTTCTTTGAGATTTCCTCCCAAGCCATCCCAGTCCGTCACACTTTCCACTCCAAGTAAGCAGGAACCATTCTTAGCAAGAAATACTGACCCTTAAACATTTCAGAACTGACTCAAGTCCCATTCCTCACACATGGTTATTTGTCCCTGTCCCAGCACTTTGTCACAGGGAACTCAGGCTCCCAGGGAGTACAGCTGGGGCTACTCATTAGACACGGAGAGAAATGAAAGATAATGCCATACATCATTGTTCAGGTGAACCCAGATCCTTGCGCTTTTGTAAAGGAGCAACCAATAACAAAAATGGTGTTTTTCCGATTGTGTATAGGTTGCACTGCGAGTCATCTGGAACCTGATCTAAAGTCCTTGCTGGTATTTCAGCTGACCCATTGCTTCTGCTCTTATGGGGTCTGGTGGGTTGCTTTGCAAATGGAACTGAATGATGACCACAGAGTGAGAAAGCCAGAAATGTGATTAAAGTCCCCTCAGGAATGCACTAGCCACTCCAGCCACAAGGTTTCAGATTTTGATTTTCAGAAACATGTGATGTGTTCAGGGGCACAAGCCAGAAAGCCAAGTCTCATGGAGTCATAATGCTCGAAGGGACCATGCGAGGTCCTTTTGTGTCCGTCCTTAGCTTGGAAGGCGGCCTTCGAAGCATCCAAGGAGACAGCTTCCTGCATTTCACAAATTTCACTCTTTCTATTGAGAAATAAGAGACAATCCTCCTTGTCCTTTCTCCTGGTTTTCACATTTTCTCTTGCATTTTCAGTTCTTTTCTTGACTGTATCCCACATCTTTATCTTCTAGTCAATGTTTAGAATAACCCTTCCTTAATACTTTGCTATGGTCCTATATACACACTTCAAAGATTAATATTTATTAATTTATTCATTTTGGGTCCCATCCCAGATCCTGCAAATTTCAAAGATGGCTTCGCGCTATTGACTCCTATTCAAACCAGAACTGTTTCCTATTATTCTCTTACTTTGCAGCTTGCAGTTTGGGGAGTTGCCTTAGGTTTACCATTGGGCATGAGCCTATTACCATTGTTTAGTAAGTTAATGTATGCAAAGCAGTGAGTGCAAAGCAGCCATCAAAAGGAATGAAATCTTACCATTTACAATGATGTGGATGGAACTGGAGGGTGTTAAGCTGAGCGAAATAAGTCAATCAGAGAAAAACATGTATCATATGATCTCACTGATATGAGGAATTCTTAATCTCAGAAAACAAACTGAGGGTTGCTGGAGTGGTGGGGGGTGGGAGGGATGGGGTGGCTGGGTGATAGACATTGGGGAGGGTATGTGCTATGGTGAGTGCTGTGAATTGTGTAAGACTGATGAATCACAGACCTGTACCTCTGAAACAATAATACGTTTATATGTTTAAAAAAAAAAAGTAGGAAGGGAAAAATGAAGGGAGGGAAATCGGAGGGGGAGATGAACCATGAGAGACTATTGACTCTGAGAAACAAACTGAGGGTTCTAGAGGGGAGGAGGTGGGGGGATGGGTTAGCCTGGTGATGGGTATTAAAGAGGGCACGTACTGAATGGAGCACTGGGTGTTCTACGCAAACAATGAATCATGGAACACTACATCAAAAACTAATGATGTAATGTATGGTGATTAACATAACATAATAAAATTTTTTAAAAAAAGAAGAATTCTATAATAAAAAAAAAGGACTGTGAAATCTTGTCTCATGATTAAGAAACAAAATGTCAACTTGCTCCCAATGGGTCTTCCAAAAAGAAAATGAAACTGACCTAAGCAGATGTCCCGTGTATTCTCACAGTTCAGTGGGCATCCTGCTTCTTGCCTACCGAGGCGCCAGAATGGTGAAGCCAGGGACAAGCCCACCATGTAGAGAGTCACATGATATGATCGTTTCCCACCCTGCACAGGCCCTGCTCTGTTGTTATCAAAGGCACAGACCCCACCTACTTTATTGTCTTCCTTCCCATGGTCACCTGATGGGTGCTGGGGAGTGCCTTCCCAATCTTGATAACAGGATCCTCAGGGAAGCTACTCACCATTGCTCAGTGCTGTCTATGCCCCAGGACCTTTGCCAGACACTTTGCCTAGGTGATATCATTTCGTCATAATTTAATAGTAATAATAATGAGATAATGAATGTACAAGTGCAGGCTTCAGTCAGATATGGGTTTAAATCTAGGCTTTGCTACTTTTAACTGTTAGAGCTTGAGGGAGTCAATTAATCAGAATCTCATCTGTAGAATGAAGATAATGGGGCTGTGTGAAGACCAAATAAGATACAGTAGATCCCCCTTCTCTGCGGTTTCGCTTTCCCATGGTTTCAGTTACCCACAATCAGCCGTGGTCGGGGAGTACATGATCCTCCTCCTGACTTATGGTCGGAAGGTTAATAGAAGCTTGTAATCCCCCTCACTTCACCTCATCACGTAGGCATTGTATCATCTCCTGCATCACAAGAAGAAGGGTGACTACAGTACAAAATATTTTGAGAGAGATGCCATAGTCACCTAACTTTTATTACAGTGTATTGTTGTAACTGTTCTATTTTGTTGTTAGCTAATGTTGTCAATCTCTTACTGTGCCTAATTTAAGTATAGGAAAAACCTAGTATCTATAAGGATTGGTATGAACCTCAGTTTCAGGCATCCACTGGGAGCCTTGGAAAGTATCTGCTTTGGATAAGGGGGGACTACCGGAATGTATAAAAACCCCCTAACAAGTGCCTGGCCCATAGTAGGTACTCAATAACTATTGAAATCTAGGATTGAAAAGTCAGTTACAACTGAGATTCAAGAGTCGGTACAATGCCAGGAGGGAATCATAATGTGAACTCTGGCCTTTGGGCGATAAGGTTTTATCTGTGTAGGTTGAGCAATGGTTGCAAATGTGCTGCGCTGGTGGGGGATGTTGGTAATGGTGGAGCCTATGGCTGTGGGGGGTGGTGGGAGGGTAGATGGGAAACCTCTGTACCTTCCACTTAATGTTGCTGTGGACCTAAAACAGCTTTTTTTTTGTCTCCCCCTTCCCCCAAAAAAGTCTTTCAGAAGCCAAATCTCCTTTGCAAAGGAAATCTCAATTCTCTCTGTATTTTTTGGTCTGTTGAAAGAAGCGTATAACTTGTATAAATCAAGTTTATTTTGCTATTTGGGCCTCTACGGAGAAAAAGAACTGCAATGGACCTTCACTAATCCTTAGCTATAGAAATTAGACATTCCATAGTGCCACCCAGGTTTTAAATTTTTTTTCACATGACATGTCACCACGTGCTGTTTCCTGCTGGCCAGATGGAAGACAGTGTGGTGTAGACATAGTTCTCCAACCTGGTGAGGGTACAGCCTAGACACAGGGGCTTTGAAAGTCTCCAGGGATTCCAATAATTAGCAGCCACGTCGCAGAAGCCCTGGTACAGGGACAGCCTGGTCACAGCTGTGGCGCTGGCTAGCTGTGTGGCCTGGGTAAGTCATACCATCTCTCTGAGGCTTTGTTCATTTATCTATCAGTTTAGATAAAAATTACGCTGTAGGGTTGCTGCAAGATTAAAAATATGTGTAAAAGGTCAGTCAAATACAGTTTTAATATATAAGAGCCATTTTTTTTTTAATTTATTTGAGAGAGAGAGAATGAGAGACAGAGAGCATGAGAGGGAGGAGGGTCAGAGGGAGAAGCAGACTCCCTGCCGAGCAGGGAGCCCGATGTGGGACTCGATCCCGGGACTCCAGGATCATGACCTGAGCCGAAGGCAGTCGCTTAACCAACTGAGCCACCCAGGCGCCCCTATAAGAGCCATTTTTAATCGTTTTATTGAGATGTAATTTTCATACAATAAAGGTCACTTGTTTTAAATGTGCGATTTGATGAGTAGATATAGTTTTGTAACCACCCCTCAATCAAGACATAAGTAGTCCTTGCTTTGCACAATAGTATGGAACCATAAAAATGACCATGCAAGCTGAGACCCTGCAAAGTGATCTTAAATAAATAATGGGGAAAAATTTTATTGTTCCATGACCTCCAATGAATAGAGAAATTTTTTAAAAAGTCAAACAGATATTTATTTAGTATACTGCGATTTAAAACATCAGAAACATTGGAAATTATTTTATTTACTTGTGAAAAGCTTACCAAGAGTAGTTTGAACAGGGCTGGCCTTCTTTTCATAGAACTTATAATACAGAGTGAGCACCTTTTACTCCACCTTGGCAACTGGTCATACTCCTTTGGTTTTTGTGGGTTTTTTTAAAGATTTATTTTATTTATTTTTTAGAGAGAGAGGGAGGAAAGCACACAAGTGGGGGAGGGGCAGGGGGAGAGGAAGAGAATCTCCAGCAGACTCCCTGCTGAGCATGGAGCCCCAGGAGAGGCTCCATCCCAGGACCTTGAGGTCATGACCTGAGCCGAAATCAAGAGTTGGCCGCTTAAGGGACTGAGCCCCCCAGGTGCCCCTGGTCGTACCCCTTTCTCAGTTTGGATCAGCTTCCAACGTTGTATCCTTGGCACTTTCAACATGTTGCCCCTCCTGAAACATCCCTGTGAGAATGCCTTCCCTGTGAAGGGTGTTCTGTTACCAGTGTCACTACTGAGACACCTTCACCCTTTTCACGGTAATTATTTCCTTCATTTATGTCCACAATACTTTCACCTTCACTATATCCCTCTGGCTGCTTATCTAGAGTCTCTCCATTGGTGGCAGCAGAACTATTCCAATGGTCAGCTATTTCTTCTATAACCCCGTTTACATCTGATTTGAATTCCACTTCCAGAATGATCTCTCTTCTTTTTTCAAGATCTATTCTTTTTTTTTTTTTTTTTAAGATTTTATTTATTTGAGAGAGAGAGAGCACGAGTGGGGGATGAGGCAGAGGGAGAGGGACAAGAGACCACGCTAAGTAGGGAGCCTGACATGGGGCTCGATCTCAGGACCCTGGGATCATGACCTGAGCTGAAGGCAGACGCTTAACCAACTGAGCCACCCAGGCGCCCTGATCTCTTTTCATTTCTTTGCTGCACTTTCATCTTTGTTGGCTAGTTCCTTCTTTTGATTATGCATTTTTGTAAAATGTCATATGGGTCTATCACTGGGACCAAGGAGGTAACACAAAGATGTGCCTTGCTGTCTATGAGCGACCTGGATAACAGGTGGGCATGACAAATAATTGACATACTGAAAGTGAGGAGGTTGGACACTGACCCTGATGCACATCTGCTCTTCACACAGTGATTTGTGGACTGAAGAGCTGGCTGCAAAGTCTTTACCTTATGCAATAACTCACAGTTAAGATACTGTGGTACCTGAAACCTGAACTTCATTGTTGGGGGGTGGGGGTCATCCAACTTATCTGTGGTATCTGAGATCTGGGCATTTCAAAAGCACACCCGCTAAGGACTGCCTCCACTGAGCGTTTCCAACACCTCAAATAGCTCCGTGGTGCCCATTTGCAGTCAGTCTCCATGCCCAGCCCCCCGCGCGTTGGCAAACACTGATCTGCTCTCTGTTGCTGTAATTTTGCCTCTTGTAGGATTTCATATAAATGGATTCCATTTCAAGTCTTTTGTGTCTGGCTTCTTTATATAGCATGTTGCTTTTGAGATTCATTTTAAGTCATTGCATGTATATGATGACTGTTTTTCCTTCTTTTCTTGTATACCACTATACCAATCTCTCATAAGTGCTAAATACAATAAAACAAAATAAATAGATAAATAAATTGGCTCCCTTTGATTCTACAGCCTCCCTCCAGCCTCCCCCCTCTCTGTTTTCACAGTCAACCTTTTTAAAATGGTCATGCCTTTGCTTTCTCTTCTGCTACTCACTCCTCAGCCCACTGCATTCTGGTTTCACCCACACCTTTACCACTGCCTTTAAAGGGTCATGGACAACTCCTTCTCTGTATTTAAACACACTTCACCTTTATTTTTCTTACCTTTTTAGCCACATTTGACACAGTTGAGTGCTCTTCCTTTACAGTCTTCTAGTTATCTTCCGTCTCTGAGCCCCACCTGCTCAGCCTCCCTTGTAGGCCTCCCTTCCTCCGGACGCCGTTAGCATCTGGGTTCCCTAGGGTGTAGTCCTAGGACCTCTGTTGTGGCCACTTGCATCCCCTCCCTGAACAATCTCAACTATCCTCTAGCTCTAATCTCATTCCTGGATTCTAGACAAACGTATGCTACTGTCTAATAAGGATCTGCATTTAAATGTCTGAGATACCTCAGAGTCGTATGTTCAGAAATAAACTCACCATTGCAATGTTCCTACTCACAGAAACAAAACCTGTTCTTCCACCTATGTTCCCAGTTTTAGTGAGTGGTTTCAGTATCAGCCATTTGTCAACTAAAAACCCAGATTCTCCTCCTCTTGTGCCCCCAATCCCCACCCCCCACATTCAATAAACTACCAAGACTAGTCAATGCTACCTCCCAGACCCCAAGCATCTGTATGCTTCTCTCCATCCCCACTCCTACCACCACTGGTTCTAGCCAGTGTCTCCCCATGACTACGTTGTTGCTCCATAATCTGTTTTCATCACTGTGGGATTTTTCTAAAACACAAATCTGATCTTTCACCTTCTTTTTGAAAATTGTTTAGTGTGCCTCCATCCCAGGGTCCTAAGGAAGAAAAGTCCTCTGTGACTGGGCCCCTATCACATTCCCTGGCCCCAGCTCACCACCCTAAACTTTACAGATAATCAATAAATATGCATCAGCCACTTGGGAGAAATCATTTGATCCTTTGTCCCTTGGGTCCTAAACAGCAGAAACTAGGAATGTAGCAAAGTGACAGGTTCTTGGTTGTTTCCCATCAGGCTGGGTCTTTAGCAGTTGACTGAGCTGCTGTTTGCTTTCTGCTTCAGAGGAGAGGGTCAGTCCCCCAGTCCAGAGGCAGACAAGCTGGGTTCAGGCAGTGACAGAACTTCCAAGGGAAGAGAAAGACATGATGAGGGGGAGAGGAGAAGAATTTGCAGGCCCCGTTCTGGAATTGTGGGGCTCCACGAATGGACAGAGACTTCCTTGCTCTGTGCTTCGTACCATCCAACAGCACTATCTCCTAAAGAACTTGGTCAGAAGGCTCCCAATGGGAACATAAGCATAAATGATCTCAGAGTTCTTCTCATAATAATTCGGAGCATCTTTTTAATCAGTCAGCTTGGGTTTGGGTAGCATGGGCTGATGCTATTCCCTTCCTGGCTGTCTGGATTAAGTCAAGGATAAAGATCCAAACCTGAGCTGGGACAGTGAGATTCAGTTTATCACTGAGTACTCCCGGTTCCTGCTGTTTTCTAAGAATTCCTTTCTACTCCACAACTCACACCCTAATTCCTCTGCTCTCAGCAGAGTTACCTCTTTGTGGAAGAGGCTCACTTACCAGCAGGATCCCTGTGGAGACAAGAAGACCATCTTTCCAGTGCTGAGATAACCAGGAGACAGAATAAACACACAATCTAGCCTCCTACAAATCAGGGGCACCAAAAAATTGTTTTTAAAGAATTTGGTTACTGTTCCCAAGAAAAGATATCAAGATAGTCATTGTAGGAAAAATGAGTACTTCACTGCACTTCTTAATACTTGTTTTATAGTTTCATAGTGTTTTAAATTTAAATTATATCTGAAGGCACACCAGAGGTTTAGTCCAGCCAGTTCTGTCATATATAGGTGCTCAGAGACCAATTCACCTCTGACAGACCCTTGAAGGAGTCAGAGCAAGAAATTGTGCTCCTGAGCAAAGGAAGTTTTCCTCTCTCAATAACTCATAGACATGGCTGGAGCAGTCAAGAGGTCCTTAGAGGTCACCTGACCCCTAGCCCCCATTTTGAATTAAGGAAAGTGAGTGGCTGTGAGGTCAGGTGATTTGCCTAAGATCAGGTGACTTGCACAGTTTGGCTACTGTCAAAGTCAAGAGTGAAAATCTGGTCTAACTCTAGGATAATATTTTCCTTACAATATTACACGTGGTTCAACAACAGTTCATAGTTTCCTTCCTCGCCTCTATTCCCCAAAGCAGACACATCCCATTTGGGAACTTGAAAGCTGTATTTGAATCTCTGATGTTATCATCCTCTGCTTACAGAGTTGGGTCATGTTGTTTCCTTCTCTTTATGGGGTGTCAGGGTTGTGGGGGGGTCTGATGACTTCACCACAGACCACGCAGTGAGTCAGGGACTGAGCCAACTCCCCAGGTCCCTGATCCCTCATTTTCCTTTCTGTTTCTGAGTCAACAGATCTGGTCAGCTGCCCACACTGTAAACACCACAAAGCAGAGAAACAATGAACGTGCTTATTTAGAAAAGACCTGCTCCCCTGCTGGGTATCACTAGATGTCTCTTTTTATGCACTTGAACAGTCCCTTCCTGCAGTTGGTTACTACGAAAACAGGCAAAGGAAAGACCATGAAATAACAGGGCTTGCTCTGTGTTGGTATTGACAACAATAAGCACCAAAGTCTCTGTCGCTCAGTCTAAGTGAGCCTCAGAGCTGAAGTGGAGGCTGTGGCAAAGGACCAAGTCATTAGAACCATTTAGCCAGATGCACCTTTATTAGATCATGCCAGAGAGACACACATCAAGAAAAAAACTTTCCCTCTGCCCTGGAAAGGAAACTACCATCTTTCTTAAAATCAAAGCTCCAGCATGCAAAACAGCCATGAAGGAGGGAAGAATCTACCCTCCCTTCCCCTTAGGCAATATTTCTCAAACTGTAGTGAGCACTTCTTCGGAAGGCAGATATTTGGGTCTTGCTGCTAGATGAAGGGAGGTCTGGGGAGGCCCGGATGTCTGGGCATCTGCATTTCTAACATGCACCCTAGGATTCTTGAGGTTCACTTCCAGGTTTCTGCCTCTGCCACTGGGTGGCCTCTGAAGGGTGCTGCTCTTCATTTGTTACTCTTGCTCAAGTATCTCCCCTTCCAAGCAAGGCTGAAAGATTTAAACAAGACTGTGCTAACAGCCTCCTTGGAATGAAAAACAAATAAATATGCAGAGAGTAGCTTGCGATTAAATAATCCAATTTACAAGAGAGAGTTTTCTCATCTTCAGTGTGGGGTCCCCTTCAAGGCTATCTCCCAGCTGGACCCCAGACTGTCCATGGAAGAGGATGTTTTTTTACCACCCAGCTGGGCATGCATTCATGCATGTGGAGATGCCTTGAAGTTCAGACCCAGGAGAAGGAGGGGCCTAGAGTTCCCGCTCTGGCCTAGCAACAATCTACTTCCTGAGCCCCCTCTTCTGTCTATGAAACTACCCGCCTCTGTCCTTGGTAATTGATTTTAGGAAAATCTAAGTCAGTCAGGGGAGAAGACACAATCCCTTAAATGCTCATGGTTTCACCTAAGCCAGTGCCACATCTGGATGAATATCAATTTCAGAAAATAAAGACAAGAGCAAATTTGGGAGGGGGAGATGCTTAGTAGAAGGGGTCAATTCCTCTCAACTCAATCTGGACAAATCTTCAGGATAAGATTTTGGTGATTTGAGAGGCAGCAGCTTGCAAAAATGGGCCAGGTTTGATATTTCAATTTAGCCATTTGTTCATTCAACCAGTATTTTTTTTTTTGAGCACCTATTAAATGTTAGATCACATGCTATGCATTGTAAATACATAGAACAATTAACAAGACAGACTTGCCCCAGAGAATGAATGGAACCATTTTCTTACCCATAGTTATATGGTCACTTAATCTTTGACAAAGCAGGAAAGAATATCCAGTAGGAAAACGGCAGTCTCTTTAACAAATGGTGTTGGGAAAACTGGACAGCCACATGCAGAAGAATGAAACTGGATCACTTTTTTAAACTGTACACAAAAATAAATTTGAAATGTATTAAAGACCCAAATGTGAGACCCGAAGCCATAAAAATCCTAGAAGAGAGCACAGGCAGTAATCTCTCTGACCTCAGCTATAGTAACTCTTTTCTAGATAGGCACCCTGAGACAGGGGATATAAAGGCAAAAATAAACTATTGGGACTACGTTAAAATAAAAAGCTTCTGTATAGTGAAGGAAACAATCAACACAACTAAAAGGCAACCTACAGAATGGGAGAAGGTATTTGTAAATGACATATCTGTTAAAGGGTTAGTACCCAAAATACATAAAGAACTTGGGCACCTGGGTGGCTCAGTTGGTTAAGCGACTGCCTTCGGCTCAGGTCATGATCCTGGAATCCCTGGATCGAGTCCCGCATCAGGCTCCCTGTTCTGCGGGGAGTTTGCTTCTCCCTCTGACCCTCCCCCCTCTCATGTGCTCTCTCTCATTCTCTCTCTCTCAAATAAATAAATAAAATCTTTATAAAAAAATACATAAAGAACTTACCAAACTCAACACCCCTAAAACAAACCAATTTAAAAATGGACAGAAGACATGAATGGACTTTCTCTAAAGAAGATATCCAGATGGCCACCAGACACATGAAAAGATGCTCAACATCACTCATCATCAGGGAAATGCAAAGCAAAGCTACAATGAGGTATCACCTCACACATATCAGAATGGCTAAAATAAAAAACACAAGAAACAACAGGTGTTGGTGAGGATGTGGAGAAAAAGGAACCCTCCTGCACTGTTGGTGGTGCAGCCACTGTGGAAAAGAGTATGGAGGTTACTCAAAAAGTTAACAATAGAACTACCCTACCATCCAGGAGTCACACTACTAGGTATTTACCCAAAGAATACAAAAACACTAACTTGAAAGGATACATGCACCCCTATGTTTACTATAGCATTATTTACCAGTGTCCATTGATAAATACAATGCGATATTATTCATCCATAAAACAAGAAAGAAATCTTGACACTTGCAACAACATGGATGGACCTAGAGAATATAATGCTAGGTGAAATAAGTCAGTCAGAGGAAGACAAATACCATATGATCTAACTCATATGTTGATTTTCAGAAACAAAACAAATGAGCAAAGGGAAAAAAAGAGAGAGAGGTAAGCCAAGAAACAGACTTTTAACTCTAAAGAACAAACTGATAGCTACCCGAGGGGAGGTGGGGGGAATAGAGGAAATAGGTGACGGGGATTAAGGAATGCACATGTCATGATGGGCACTGAGTGATGGATGGAAGTGTTCAATCACTGTATTGTACACCTGAAACTAATATTACACTGTATGTTAACTAACTGGAATTTTAATAGATAGATGACAGATAGATAGATAGATAGATAGATAGATAGATAGATAGATAGAAAGGGCCCAGAAGTGCAGGCTGGAGAGTCTGAGAGCAAGGGGACAAGGTGTGTCTGAGCAAGGTAGAATGTTGCTCACAGCTGGAGCTCCAAGTGAGAAGTGAGAAGCAGAGCTGGAGAGGTAGGCAAGGGTAAGTCATATTTAAAATGTTGGCCTTCATCCCATGTTGCATGGAGGAAGCCACTGAAGGTGTTCAAGCAGAATAATGACCACCATCTGATTGTTTTTGGAAGGCTACCCAAGCTGCTGTGTTGAGAGCAGATTGGAGGGAGCAAGACTGAGTTCGGAAGAGATATTTTAGGGCATTCATGAGCAGTGCCCCTGTACAGAAGCCACCGAGGAATGCCAAAGGATGGTATCCTATCTTTTCTTTCTCTGAGTGTTTGCCCCTGATGCACAGTAGAGTCCTAGGCAAGAGCAGGTGCACAGAGCAGGAAAGGATTCTGGCTCAACCCTCTGGCAGAAACAATGACATAAAGTTTCAGTCATCTCGCTTTGCACAAAGAGGATGCTCTGGATTTGCACAGAACTGTGACCCTTTCTACATGACACAATGGAAAGGGTAAATTTTTAAAAATATTCACGAAAAGTGAAGCCGTTCTAAAGCTATTGACCTTCTCTCTCAGCTATTCAGCTCGTCTTCGATTTGTGTGACTCCTCTGTCTTAGACATGACTTTCTGAGAGGGAACACATCAGAGCTGCCAAATATCTCTCAGATGTCCATCAAGTTTAAGGAAAAGGCCTGAAAATCCCGCAGACTAATGAAAGGAGGAGAGGTGCATAGGCAAGTGTGCAAATAAAGTGGAAAATGACATAAAGAGAAAAAGGTCAGATTTTTTTATATCAGATAATGGAGGGGGGAGACTCTTTCCAAGGCAAATTTTTATTTTTCAGCCTGACACAACTGATCAGACTAGAGATTTTCGATCCACTAACAATTGATTTAGAGAGAGAAGAGATGGCTCATTTTAAAAATATAGCTCCCCTTCCTCCTCCACCACAAAAGTGTCAAATCCTGGCGTGGGAGAAATCCATTAAATCTCAGCTTTATCATGCTAACATGGTCTGCTTAGGTTTCATCTACTGGAATATTTATTTTGGATAAAATGCAAGTTCTCTGTGGTAGTCCAGGAGAATTGCAATAAGATGGAGCAAACAAGGCATTTTATAGATGAACCCAACCCCCAAGTGGGTGTTCCATTTAAATTTATTGACTCTCTTGCATCTATCCTCCCCTTTGTCTCATCTTGGATTATCTGTGCTTTATTCTAGGATCTCAAAGCTCTTTTTTTTTTTTTTTAAGAGAGAGCATGCACAGTGTATGTGAGGGGGGTGGTTGGGAAGGAGGGGCAGAGGGAGAGGGAGAGAGAGAATCTTAAGCAGGCTCCATGACCAGCACAGAGCCTGACGCGGGGCTTGATCTCAGAACCCTGAGATCATGACTTGAACCGAAATTAAGAATTAGACACTTAACCAACTGAGCCACCCAAGCACCCCAGATTTTAAAACTCTTTTTGGGCAGACATTTCTCTGCTCAGATTATTGCAGAGACTCAAAGTGCATTGCAATCAGTCAAATCAAGACATCCACTTACCTGGAGGTGAGTGGTGAGGGTTGGGCCCCAGAGTACAATGTTCCCAGTTGCCTTATGCTTTGTGTATCTAACTAGTATTTTCCAAGAACTTCCACCTAGCGAAAGGCTCACAGTATCTGGAAGACCATAGTCCTTGGTCATTCAGACCCCAGGTATTAGGGGTTCCTTCTCATTGATTACAATAAGAAGGGGATTTAGCTGCTAGGAAGCATCTGGTGTTCTACAAACCAAAGAGTTCCTGGCCTTGTTCTGCTGTTTACTTTAGTTGAAGACCACACACTATAGCCCTAATACCTTAGTCCCCATCTTAATTGCTTTAAACCAATAGAATAAATCCCAGAGACATCAATAGAGTTCCACCAAAACCTATATCCCTAATTTTCATTTGACAAATATTTATGGAGCGTCTGTTATGTTGCCAGAAACTGTTCTGGGGTTAGCATTGAACGAAACTGGCAGGTCTCTGCTCACACAGAGCTTGCATTTTAGTGTGTTTTTTGGGGGGGGATAGACAATAAGCAGATAGCTACATAATGCACCAGGCAGTGTTAAGTCTATGGATGGAGAATAAAGCAGGACAAGGTCAAAGGCAGTCGGGAAATGCCTTTCTGAGCAAGGTGGCATTTGAACAGAGGCCAAGCGGAGTGAGGGAGAAGCTACGCAATCCGCAATCCGGTGAAAGAGTGTTCCGAGGAGAAGAACCGGCAACGGCAGAGTCCTGAGAGGAGTTTATGTAACGCCTGCCATCCTGTTACACAGCTTGTGTGACAGATGCATTCCACAGGCCTCCAGGGCAGGGATGCTGCTCCTCCTTTTCTTCGTTTCCCTTCCTCCTTTTCTTTCCCTCTCTCCCTCCCGGTCCAAACCTTTGCTTAGTAAGAGGCTTTGCTCAGTAAGGCTTAGAATAAGCCTCTTCAACCCTTTTGCTCTGGGCTAAGTGCACTCAAGATGACAAACCTCAAATGTGTTTGTTGCGGGACAAGTTTCTCTTTTCTGGAATGTGGTGGCTCCTGAGACTGAGGGGTAGAAGGAAGGCTGTTGTCTTGTATCCTGAGGTTGGCAGGAAGCAGATACTCTGTTAGCACGGTCAGGAGATCTAGCAGGGGTTGTGTTTGTAAGGACTCTCCCAGGTCAGGTTCTGAAGAGTCATGGAGCACACACCTCATATAAGAGGAGAGGCAGAACCTCTATGGAGAGGGGAAAGGCTTAAAAAGGCCAAGGGACTGTGTGTGTTTGTGTGTATGTATGTGTCCATGCAAAAAAGACAAGATAGGGAGGATGAGTTCAGCTGACCGAGTGCTTAACCACAAGGTAGCCCCCGAATGTCTGGGTGAAATCCGTGTATCTACGGATGGATCTGGGGATAAGATGAATGGCATAAAAAAGCTATGTCTGATCCTCCACCAAGTTGTCCCACTGCATACCAGTCCTGCACTCATCCCTTGTCCACTCAATATGGGTAAGGTTATCCATTGAACCCCAAGACCTGAACTCAGAGTTTTAGAATTCAGTGTCTTTGCTGGCTTGTTGACAATAATCTTTTTGGTACTGATGGTCCCACCTCTTCTTCATGTGTTAAGGAACATAGTGCATGGATGGCCCTCTCAAAACAGGACAACCCAGAAGCTGGTATCCTTGTTTTCCCAGAACAGAGTGTGCTGAAGGTTTTTTGTTATTTTGCTTCTCTCCTGGTTTTTATCTGCCTTTCTGCGCCTGCAGAAATCCCATATCTTCTTTTAAATGCACTTAACACTCCCTTAGCAGTTGTTAGTTAAAATGTGACACCACTGTCCCCACTTAGCACCAACTTAAAAAATAACTCTATTCATTTGACTGAGTGGTGTGTTAATGGCTGTCAACTGAGTTTCATTCCACATCTTTGCTACCAGATTGTAGTGCTAGTGAATCTAACTGCAAAATCTGCATCCTGTGTCTCCTCTATCAGCCTCTTAGCCATTAGCTCACACACACACACATACACACACACACACACGGATCACTGTGGAGCTTCCTTGTATTATTCAAGGCATGAAAGTTACCATGGATTAGTTTGAGGGACATCTGTGTACTACGTTCAGCTAGGGTCTTCCATGCAGTGTAGAAATTGATAACGCCGAGAATTATCAGGCCAAGCTTTGAGTAATCCTTTGTTAGCCCTGGGCATGGTGCATACCTGCATCATCAGATTTCGTGCAATAGAGTCATTACACATTGGAAATCAGGATAGCCCACCTAAATCTGGCATATTTGAATTGCACACAATTTCTTTTATTTGTTCTCTTTCAGTGAAAGAGATACCCTTTACTTGAGAAAATCCTTATCTACATGAGCGCTGATTATTACCTGTCTTGTTTTCACTAGATTAAATTACCTCTGTTCTGGCTGTCTTATTTCCCAACCATTTACTCAGCTAGATCTCCTTTTCCCTGGCCCTCCACATAGCACTCACTTTGCATCTTAAAATTTTGTGATCTAGACAATGGGATGCAGGTCAATTGGTCATAAAGCCAACTGGACTATGTACCAAGAATCTCAGGGTCAGTTGGACACATAGTTAATCAACTTACTCTGGTTTGGTGGTTTGGAAGAATTCTTACATACTTGTGGGAGAGGATGTGACTGCCCCCATAGAAGGAACAATGTTCCTTTTCTGGGAAATAGACAAGAACTTCCCAGTGGCTTTCTCTCTCACACTGCAAATGCTCTGCTGCTCCCCCTCCCCCATGCTGGACACACACACCCCCATATCCGTGCCAATGGAATTGATTTGTATAATGACAGATGTTACTGATGTTACTGATGGAAACCCATTACATATATAAACCATCTGGGAGCCTAAAAGAAGTTGAAATCTTAGACTTAGAATATGGGCCAACAATACAGATTAAGGAAACTGAAATGGAAGAGAAACAGGTCAGTTTCACTCTCATTGTCAACGAGTTCCAGTCGGTTCTACCCAGCTACCCTCTCCTGGGACTCCATTAAGCTGATTAGAGCCACATCAGGTCCAGAGGAACACCAGGTATGAAGTTCATCTGTGCCCAGGAAAGATGCCCTAAGGTTTATCCTGAACCCAATTTAAGCATCTCAGGTATAATAATAAAATCAGAGATAGGCTAGCTAACATCCCCACGTGCCCTGGACTAAGGGGGCACTGGGATGCAGGATTTGCAGTACCCAAACTGGGAAAGTTCTGGGCAAATCAGGATGAATTGGTCACCCTATCAGAGATCATAATTATGTAAATAGTAAGCTTAAGAGCCACCCTTTTATTTCAAGTGCCATTACACCTACAGGGAGATGCTTTATTTGGCTATAGATGTGGAGAGCCATGGTACTCATGTGTAAACTATATACACTCTGAGGCTTATTTAAATTAAAAAAAATTTTAATGTGTCTTCTGCAAATACTTGGAACTCAATCAGTGACACTCCAAAATTAGTTTTACGTTATAAAATTTTATGTAATTATGACAACCATCTCTAAAATAAGGGATTAAATGCTTCAATAAAAAAAGGAATGGTCTGAAAACAAATCTCTCTGGAATTATAAATATTCTCTAAGATATTTGCCCAATTAGGAGCTCTTTGAATCTTGTTTTTACATTCCTTGCCAACAAAGGTTGCTTAGCAACAGTAAGCCATCTCCTTTCTCTCATTAATTTCTTCTCCCACCTTTGCAAGTACAAGCTAAAGGCAAAGAAAGCTACTTCTCTGTGATGAACTCCTCCTCTCAGTTCATAAACAGAAAAATGAGGGTTGTTTAAGTGCAATAGTCCCTAATGCTAATACTAAGGCTTGTACAGTCCAAAAAGATCTGTTACTAAAAGAAGCTAAATTCTAATGGTGCTTTAACTCATTAAAACTCAGATAGGAATCAAAGAGTTTCAGGCACCAATTATTCTGGAAGGGCCATTGCTTGACTAGCCTGGTAATTTTGTGTCCAAGAATTTTAACCCAATTATCAGCTGATGGAGAAGGAGGAAGATTAGTATTATTGAGGACCAGCTTTGTGCCATGCCTTAGATTCGATTGGGCTGGCTCAGGTGAATGTTTTGTTTTGTTTTGTTTTGTTTTGTTTTGTTTTGTTTTGTTTTGTTTTGTTTGTGGGAAGAAGTCAGGCAGCAGATCAGATGGAGAGAAATCATACAGAACTCCCAGAGCAGGGCCCCCAGTAGGACCTGGCCTCATGGAGCCTAGAACCACAGCCTAGACATCCTTGGGGATCCTGGAAGAGCTTTCACCTGTCTTTCCTCTAGTGCTCTGTCTTCACAGAACTCCACTGCTCTCTCCATCTGCTCTTCTTGTATGACTTACAGAGTTTCCTTTTGCTCCCACTCTCTGCCCTTTATTCTTACCTTAACCACAAATCTCAGTGTATTCAAAACTCAGAGCTGCTGCTCCTATGTAACTGGTTTGCTCAGGGGCTCCTGTCTGCCTTAGGGATTCTCTTTGTGTTTCTTTCAGCTTCAGCTCTTCCTGCAAACTTCCTGATTGTCTCCAGGCTTTTCAAGCCGGATGCCTAAGAGTGACCTTCCCAATCTGAGCAATGTCATATGCCAATGGTCAACAATGAATCAGAAACCCTGGCTTGATCACCTGGTGCCAGGGTAAAAGAGGTATTGTGGATTAACTTGAATGTCCTCAAAATTCATATGTTGAAGTCCTAACCCTCAGTACCTCAGAATGTAACCTTATTTGGAAATAGGATCATTGCAGATGTGATTAGTTAAGATAGGATGAGGTCATACCAGAGTAGAGTGAGTGCTTAATCTAAAATTACTGGTGTTTTTATCAGAAGGGGAAATTTGAACACAGACACGCACAAAGAGAAAGCTTTGCGATGAGACAAAAGAAGAAGATAGTATCTACAAAGCAAGGAATGAAGCTTGGAACAGATTCTTCTCTCACGGCCCTCAGTCAGAACCAACGCAGGCAACAGCTTGATTTCAGACTTCCAGCCTCCAGAACTGTGAGATAATAAATCTCTGATGGTTTTGACCAGTTTATGGTCCTTTGTTATGACAGCCCTAGGAAACCAGTACAGATGCTGATGCCTGAAAGTGGGGCACTGCTGTAACAAGTACCTGAAAATGTGGAAGTGGCTTCGGGACTGGGTAGTGGGTAGAGATGAGAAGAATTTTAGGGTGCATGATGGAAAAAGTCTAGATTGCTCTGAAGAGACTGTTGGTAGAAATGTGGATGTTAAAGGAGATTCTGCTGAGAACTCAGAAAGAAAAGAGGGGAGCTATAGAGAAAGCTTCTATTGTCTAAGAGAATACATATATTATCACAAACAAAACGTTGCCAGGAATATAAATGTTAAAAGTGCCTTTTATGACGTCTTAGCTTGGGCTCTATAACAAAATATCATAGACCGGGTGGCTTAAACAACAAGCATTTATTTCTCACAGTTCTGGAGGTTGGAAGTCCAAGTCCAAGGTTTCAACAGATTTGGTTCCTGGCAAGGGCTTTCTATCTGACCTAGAGGTGGCCTTCTTCTTGCTGTGTGCTCATATGGTGAAGAGCGAGCTCTAGTCTCTCTGCCTCTTCGAATAAGGACACTCATCCCATCATAGAGTCCCCACCCTCATGACTTCATCAAAACCTAATTTTACTTCCCAAGGCCCCATCTTCAAATACCATCACGTTGGGGGGTAGGACTTCAACATAAGAATTGGGGGTGGGAGTGGCACACAAACATACAGTCCCTAACAGAGGTCACAGACAGAAATAAGGGACAGTTATTGGAAACTGGGGGAAAGGTGATCCTCATTACAGAGTAGAAGAAGACTTGGCTGAACTGTGTACTATTGGATGGCAAGTAGAACTTATAAGTAATGAATTTGGATATTTAACTGAGGAGATTCCCAAGCACAGTGTTGAAAGTGCAGCCTGGTTTCTCCTTGCTGCTTGTAGTAAAATGCAAAAGGAGAAAAATAAATTGGAGAAGGAACTGCTAAGCCGAAAGAAACCAGCACTTGATGATTTGGAAGAATTCTCAGCCTATCCAGATAGCCCATTCTGGAAACTGGATAGCTTTTGCTAAGGAGATTAAGCATGGGCCTCATGGATCCAATCAACCATCTGAGCAGAAGCCAGGAATAGAGATGTGGTTATCTAGGAAAAACCTGGGGAGGACCCTCTTGTCTGGTAGCTGGAACCCCCATGAATTGCATGAGAGACCAACAAGTTTATTGAGAACTTCATATCAACAGAAACACTGACAGCCCGGACTGAAAGGGACAGAGATAGGATGAAATAAAGGAAGGATGACTTTGAGGATAGAGCCAAGGACGCTATGGCTGGCAGCATTGCCATAGCCACCACGGGCCCAGAGGGCACAGGTCTGGGGACAGGGCCATGTCCTCCTCAGCTCCAGAGCATGGGGGCCACCTAGGGCCAAAACAGATGTAGGAGAGGACAGACCAGTCCCTGTCAGCGGGACATTTGGGCAGGAAGCTTCCCTTTGAGTCATGGGCATGGAGAATAGCTCGTACAGGAGCTTTACATAATTTATATAGTTTAATTCTCACGGAAACGTAGGTATCAGTTTTATTCTCCCCATTTTACCAGCTTGGAGACTAAGCAGTTTTCTGGAGGTCTCATGTCTGGTAAATGGAAGAGTCAGGGTTTAAATGCAGGCTTGATTTCAAGGTCTTTTCCTCTCACCAGAAGGGGTATTGAAACTGGCACCTTGTAATGACAGCAAAAAATTAACTAAACCCATTCAACAGAATGAAAATGAAATATACTTTATTATTCAGATTACTTAGGCATGAGTGTTGAGTGTGTGTACAAGTGCGCATGTGTGTGTATGTATAGGAATTAGGTGTCCAAAGGTACAAGATCAAGTGTGTGTACACAAAACAATAAGTAGCGCAGGCCTAGTAATAACTTCCAGCATGTCAATCCTTCTTAACTAGGAATTGCTGAAACCGTTAACCAGGGACGGCCAGGGGAAATGTCTCTTTCTCATTTACTGTCAATCTATAGATTCTTTCTCTTTCTGAAGGCATTCACCACCCTCACCGCCTGCATTTGAAATGGCTGCTTCCTTTCAGCAAAGATTTTAATACTGTTTTAGAGAATTCATGAATCTCTTGGCAGCAGTGATCTTTAAAGTTCATTCTTTTTTTTTTTTTTTTTTAAAGATTTTATTTATTTATTTGACAGAGAGACACAGCGAGAGAAGGAACACAAGCAGGGGGAGTGGGAGAGGGAGAAGCAGGCTCCCCGCAGAGCAGGGAGCCCGATGTGGGGCTCGATCCCAGGACCCTGGGATCATGACCTGAGCTGAAGGCAGTCACTTAACCAACTGAGCCACCCAGGCGCCCCTAAAGTTCATTCTTTAAGCCTTCATTATATGCTAGAATTTAAGAAGATTTATTCTTCTTTGATATATTCTGCAAAATGTCAGCTGAAGTTGCTTATTATCTGGAAGAGGTCTTGTCTTTATTTAAGTGCCATGACATCTCCCTGCCCTGTATTTTTGAGCTTTTTACTCTGATATTTTTGTATCGCTGTGCTTGGTGGTGGGGTACGTTCTATCAACTTGTGCCTTTTGAGCTGAGACAAGTTCTAGCCTATTCTTCCCATCAAGATGTCTCCCCAGCATAATAGTGCCTGGATTTGATGCTACTTCCCTGAAGCACTCCCCCAAATATCCCCCCGTGTGCAGAGAAGTAGCATTTTGCAGTTTATGCATTTCTTGGCCATTATTATATAAGCTTCAATAAGATATAAATAACCAAAATAAAGTTCTAAGGACTCAAAATAACCATTTCAATATCCAACCTCAAATAATCACAGAAAGTTAGTCTCTGTGATTACTGCAGTCTTGCTTTTGTTGTTTTGTTTCATTCTGTTTTGTTAACAGAGATTAATACAGTTTCCTTTTGTATTTGTCTGTCTTCCAGTGCTGGGTTTTTGGGCTTCTCGTAGTTTTTTAAAGGCCAGTCCAAGTGTACCATGAAGTGGCAGCTACAATTTTGTCCAGGGGTCCACAGAGGTCTCTGTTGGAGGTACTCTTATTTTAATGGTGGAGATCTGACAATTTCCTATGTAAAGCTCCATGAGAGTCTGCTGTGTTTATCTGTATTTCTCCAGTGACCAGAGAAGCACTTGGCACGTAGAAAGTGCTAAATGAAAGGAAGAGAAATTAAAACAAATTACAAATTCTAAAAATACCAGAGGCATAGGCTATAAACTCAGAAGCTCCAGTAAATTCAATTTCATGTGATTTCCATCAAAGAAGGAAAAATATATAGCACATTTATAACTGTACGTACTGTATTATCACATATATTCTTGATAGGAGAGCACTTCTGGCTTGATTAAGGGTTAATGAGAATGGATTCCTTCAACTATCATTTCACACATCAGATGCTTGGAAGAATTCCAAGAATTCTGACTCCATACATTTCAAGCCATGTTTTTTCTCCACTATCCATCCCCAAGTCCTGGATGCCAATTGGAGACACTTGTTCACAGTATGATTGTTGACACTGCATCTTCCAGTTAAGATGTCAGGTAAGTTGGCCTAAAGACTCAGAGAGGTTAAGGCACTTGCCTAGGGTCATCCAGCTGGTGTGGGACAGAGCTAGAGCAGAGCCTAGGTCTCGTGCTTCTTGTCCAGCATGCTTTCTATGACACTCCATGCCTCCCTGAGCACATCTGCAGACCCAGAACCTCCCATGGCCAGCAAAAATTATAATTCTGGGCAGAAGATCAAGCATCCAACACCTCTGGGCCAGATCCATTCCTGGTCCATGGCCACTAGTTCCTTTGTCTTCATCACCTACCTTCTAGATTATTGACCCCAGCAACTTTAACTTCTATGACTACCTTCTCTTAATCCTTTGTCCAAACCCCAAACTTTCAACCCTTTTTCCATATCCTAACTGCCAAGAGCCAAAAGTACCTGGCCTTTGCATCAGCAATTTGGTATTAAACTCTTCTTAAATTTTTGACCACCAAGATCTTCAAATATGACTTCTGTCCTTACTCTGGATGCTTCTCTGGCTACCACATACCATAGGTTCTTGAATCTCTGATTCACCTAACCCCAGTTCTGATTATTATTGCCTTCATCCTCTACTCTCGTCTCTTTATGAAGCATTCAGCCTTGTATTATTTCCAGAGGAGAGGGAGACACACACAGACAGAGAGACAGAGGGAGAGAATGAGTCACACAGCCACTATGGGGCCAGTGTTCCATCTCTGATAGAGAATCTATCAGAGCTTAGGGGCTCTCTTTCAAGGACTTTGAGATGAGGCTTTTCCTCAGGAATGGAATGCCAAGTAATGGCACAAAGTTTCATAGATATAATTTTACTGGCAAAAAAAGAAAGTGTTGATTTTGGAGAACACTTTATTACTGACCATTTCAACGATAAATTTCCTAAGTGAGAACCCCAATAGAGAGGTCTTCCTCTGCAACAAGGTAGAATCAGAAACAGCCCAGCGTAGACTGCCAGGTTCAAAGAGGCTGCTCTGTGGGACATACCACTGCCCTCCAGCCGAGGGGTCTTCCCAAAGCTGTTTCTCACCTGAGAGAAGGGAGTGGCCTCTGCAAGAAATGGCAAATATAGGCCATCACGGAGAAAAGTTTCAGAATAGCACTGCATCTAAAAGGCAAGATACTGTGGATTCAGATGCCAGGGACATCTTTAGGATTAGAAAGAAAGCTGAGAACAATGATCCAGCCAGCATTCAGGTACCAGCTCAGAAGGGACTTTGGTTCAGGGACCATGATAGTCAATACTGTGGAAGTTTTCCTAAGCTTTGTAACTTTTCTGGGGTTAATTTTTAACTGTTTGTTTCCTACAGTCTCCTATGTAAACAAAAGGACCATATATGAAAAGAGCGGTGCTTTTGCATGAGGGATAAAAGCAACTGGGAATCCTAAAGCTAAGAATCTCAAGGGATATAGTGGGAGGTGGTAGCTTTAAAGCCTCTAAAGGGCAGAGTATATGGACTGTCTGCTCCTGACACATGGTGCTAGGACTTAGTAATAGAAACATCTGAGAGGCTTTCCAGTGGAGGTGGCAATGTTTGTTGTCCCCCCATAATCTAATACCTAAGACCCTTTTTCCATCTAGGAGAGCCAGATTTTGTTCCACACCCTGATTAGACCAAGCTAATTATAGTGGTGCCATTTCTCTTGTTATTGATTAACTTAAAGCTTATCCTAACTAAAGAAATGTGTGTGGAATTCTACTGGAGAGCAGGTATCTAGTAAAATTTTTTCTGCTTTTTTCTTTCTTTTTTTTTTTTTTTAAGTTTTAAGGACACATAGAAGAGAAACAGACCTTATTTTATGGGATGTTGCCTCTTCATGTGATGTCTGGACCTGTGGCAGCCATCTTGCAAACATGAAGGGGGTTAGTACAAGGAGACTATGCCAAGAATAGTAGAGCAGGCCCCTGATGATGTCACCATAGACTCAAAAAACTTTAGCAAAACATATATATAAAAGATGACTGCTATCTGGAATATGAGAAGAACTCACATATCTCAGTAACAAACTAACAACCTGATAAAAATGGGCAAAAAATTTGAAGAAAAACTTCACAAAAGGAATATATAAAAATTGCTTAATAAGCAAATTAAATGAAAAGTGCTGCATTGTGGAAAAGCAGATTAAAACCACAATGGGACACAATATCCACTAGAATGGCTACAAAAGAAAGACAGCAACAAATGTTGACAAGGATGTGTCACAACCAGAATGCTCATACATTGTTGGCAGGAGAATAACAACTCTCCTACATTGTTGGAGGAAGTATAAAATTTTACAATCACTTTGAGAGAAGTTCTGGCAGTTTCTTAAAAAGTTAAACATAAATCTTTTCTATGATCAGTAATTCCACTCCTGACTATGTATCTATGGTAGGCAGTACAATGACCACCCCAAACATGTTCAGGTTCTAATCCCCAGAACCTATGTTACTTAACAAAGGAGAATTAAAGTTGCAGATGGAATTAGGGTTACTAATCAGCTGAACTTAAAATAGGAAGATTAGTCTGGATTATCTAAATGGGTCCAATGTAAATACAGGGTCCTTTAAAATGAAAGAAGAGGCAAAAAAGAGAGTAAGAGGGACATGTGATTGCAGAAGAATGGTCATAGCAATGCCATGTTGCTGGCTTTGAAGATGGAGAAAGGGGGCTGTGAACCAAGGCAAGTGAGTGACCTGTAGAAGCTGGAAAAGGCAAAGAATCAAGTCCCCCCCTCAGAAACTTCAGAAAGGAATATAGCTCTGCCAACACCTTGATTTTAGCCCAATGAGAGCTGTGTTGGGTTTCTGAATTGCAGCTTCTGGTTTGCAGAGCTGTAAGATAATATATGTGTATTGTTTAAACCACTAAGTTTGTGGTAATTTGTTACAGCAGCAATAGAAAGCTAACACAGTACCCAAGAGAGATGAAAGCATATGTCCACAAAAAAATTAGTTCAAAAATGTTCTTAGCAGTTTTGTTGGTAATAACCAAAGATTGGAAATGGCCTGGATCTCCACCAACAAGAAAATGGATAAACAAACTATGGCATATTCATGTAATAAAATATTACTCAAAGACAAGAAGAAACAAACTACTTATACACAAAACTACATGGATGAATTTCAAAAACATGCTAAGTGAAAGAACCTGTACACATACTATATGATTCCTTTATATGGAGTTCTAGAACAGGCAAGACTAATCTATAGATTTCTTTTTTAAAGACCTCTGATTTGCCTCTAATAACTAGTGAATGTGAAGACTGATTAGGAAGGGACTCAGGGAACTTTTTGGGATAGTGGTAATATTGCATATCTTAAGAACATCAGTTGCACAGGCATATGCATTTGTAAAATCTCGTGGAATAAGCCATGTACTTTATTGTGGGTTGAATTGTATCCCCCAGAAAAATATGTTGAAGTCCTAACTCTTAGTACCTGTAAATATGACTTTATTTGGAAATAAGGTCTTTGCAGATGTAGTCAAGTTAAAATGAGTCATACTGGATTGAGGTTGCCCTAAATCCAATGACTGGTGTCTTTGCCAAAAGGTTATGTGAAGACACAGAGATACAGAAAAACACAGGGAGAAGGCCATGTGATGATGGAGGCATAGATTGGAGTAATTATAGCTGCAAGCCAAGGAATGCTACGGAATGCCAACAGAAGCTAAGAGGGAGGCTTGAAAGATCCTCCCTCAGAGCCTCCAGAAGGAACCAATCTTGCCAACACTTTGATGTCAGACTTTTAGTCCCCGAAACTAAGAAGGAATAAACACCTATTGTGAATCCATATAATTTATGGTAATTTGTCATAACAGCCCTAGGAAACTAATATACAAACTTAAATTTGTACATTTTACTGTATGTAAACTATCTTAAAAAGATAACCATAAAAAGTATTGAATTCTAGTTTATAGTACATATATGAAGCATTTAATTGTGTGAAACTAAATTTGAACTATTAAGACCAAATGGTGGGTATATGAATGTTCAATGTATAGCAGGATTGTACAATACACAATTCTTTAAACTTTTCTGTATATTTGAAATTTTTTAAATAATATGGGGTTTGGGAAATAATTGTAAACCTTGACTCATTAGTGGGAGGTAAAAACAATTTAATGGGTTAGATGAGCATTTTTAAAAATAAAATAGAAGAAAAAAGAAATAATAATTTCAATTATACATAATACATAGGCATATACACATACTAGATCATGACATAAAATTATTTTCTTACAGGGGTCAGGTCAAAACTATTTGAGAAATACTACATTAGTCTCAGAGTTTTCCCGAGATTTCACTTTTCCCCCTCACCATATTGCACTATTGTGGGAATTCTCATTCCCACATCTAATCCATGCATCATTTGTACAAACTCAAGAGTTCTTGTTCTAAAAATGCTTGCATTGCATATCCATCTATCTCTGATCCATTATCACAGTTAATGAACCACATTTTCCTAAAACAAGAGTTTCTTCCAAGGGAATTCACAAAGCTCTTTGTGAGCTGTATTTATACCTTCAAAATCCCAGGGTAGCATTTAGTACTTTTCTGCATCAGGACACTAAATGGAAGCTTAAAAGAATTAGCAAAACTCTTACCACATGGTCTTTCTTTGTTATTCTTTTGGAAGGCATAGGCAAAATAAGCTAGCACCTCAAGTAAAGCTACTTGATCCTTTCCAGCTGTACTCTTTGGATGGTGGTCTCTATGCACAACCTATACTTAAGGAGTGAGGAGTTATGCTCCACCTCCTCCAGGGTGGAGTAGCTACCTAAATTATTTGAGATTCTTCTGCACAAATGGTTTATCTGTTCTTTCCCATTTATTTGTTCAATCATTTATATCAGTATGGGCTCATGGGTATTTATTTTATACTTTAGCTTATAATCCAACACTATGTTTATTTTGTAGCTCAGACTTTTCCAGCTTTGGCCACTGGGAGCTCTTTCAGTTGACCCTGTGTCCCTTTGACACATCCCCATCGATATGAGGGTTTTTTCGAGCAGTTTCCAACTTTTTGGCACTAGAGAAGCATTCTTGTGTATTTCCTGCTCCAGGAAAAGACCTGATTTTTTAACTGGAGAATGTATTGGAAACCAAGATCTAGGCACAACGTGTGTTCATTACCATTGGGGTGTCATTGCTTCTAATCCCTCTTAGGTGACAGAGCACAAAGATATAGGTGTGAATATATTTCCATGTGTATAAATGGCCTAGGGCATATACACATAATTATAAATACTTCTAATGTAATCATGTGAATAAAAAGTTAAGCAGCAGTTCATATGATCTTTCCAACTTAATCCATGAACACAAGGATCAGTCTAGCCTCCTCCCCTTGTAACCTCATTTTGGTAGGTGTGTAGTGATTTCTTATTGTTGTTTACTTTGAAAGTCCCTAGCGACAAATGGTGCTATTTTTTCATATGCTTCTTTGTTATCTGTGTGTCTTCTCTGATCTTTTGCTTATTTTTTAATTGGATTATTTGTTTTCTTATTGTTGAGCTTAAGTCCTTCGTATATTTTGGATGCATCTTTTATCAGATATGTGTTTTGCCAATATTTTCTCCCAGTCTGAGGCTTGTCTTTTCATTTTCCTAACTGTCTTTTACAGAGCAGAAGTTTTTATTTTTAAGAAAGTCCAATTTGTCATTTTTTCTTTTATTTCTATTGGTGATCTACTTAAAAACTCATCACTATACCCAAGGCTGTGCAAATTTTCTTTTACTTCTTCAAGAAGTTTTTATACTTTTGCATTTTAGATTTAGATATATGATCAATTTTGATTTAATGCTTGAAAAGTGTGAGGTCTGTGTTTAAGTTCATTTTTTGCATATGGATGTTCAATTGTTCTAGCATCATTTGCTGGAAAGACTATCCTTTCTCCATTGAATTTTTTTGTTTCTTTGTCAAGGATTAATTGACTGTTTTTGTGTGGGTCTACTTCTGGGCTGTCTATTCTGTTCCACTGATCTATGTGCCTATTATTTCACTAACACCATGCAAAAAAATTAAATATTTAGAAATAAATATAACGAAATATGTCTACAACATGTATGTTGAAAACTACCAAATATTCTGGAGAAGATCTAAATAAATGGAGAGATATGCTATCTTCACAGATCAGAGAACATACAGTTATTATGTCAATTTTTCCTAAATTGAGCTATAGATTCCATTCCTAATCAAAATCTCAATACACTTTTTAAGAAGATTTTATGTATGTATGTATGTATTTAGAGAGAGTGAGTGGGGGGAGGAACAGAGGGAGAAGGAGAAAGAGAATCCCAAGCAGACCTCATGTAGAGCACAGAGCCCAATGCAGGTCTCCATCTCAGGACCCTGAGATCATGACCTGAGCCAAAATCAAGAGTCATATGCTTAATCGACTGAGCCACCAGGTGCCCTGCCAGTACACTTTTGTGTTGAAAGTGACATGTTCATTCTAAAATTTACATGGCGATTTCAAGGACCAAGAACATCCAAAACAATCTTGATAAATAACAAAATTGGAGTACTCACACTTAATGGTTTCAAAACTTAATATAAAGATATAGTAATCAAGACAGTGTTGTATGGGTATAAGGATAAAATTGAGAGTCCAGAAATAAACCTTTGCATTTATGATCTATTTATTTTCAACAAGGATGCCAAGACCATTCAATAAGGAATGAATAGTCCTTTCAACAAATGATGTTGAGACAACTGGATATCCACAGGCAAAACAGTGAAGTCAGATCCTTACCTCACACAAATACAAGATAAGTTAAAATGGAGTAAAGACCTAAATGTAAAAGCTAAAACATAAAACTTGGAGTGAATCTTGGAGTGAATCTTCATGACCATAGGTTAGGAAGAGTATCTATGACACCAAAGCACAAAGAACAACAAAAATAGATAAATTAGACTTCATCAAAATAAAAATTTTTGTATTTTAAAGAACATCACCAAGATAGTGAAAAGTCAACCCAGGCAAAAATTCGAAACACTAATGATACCAAATGCTAGCAAGGATGTATAGCAACAGGAACTCTCATTCATTGCTGATGGGAATTCTGAATGATAGAGCCACTCTGGAAGACAGTTGGGAGTTTCTCACAAAACTAAACATACTCTTATATGATCTGGTAATCTTGCTTACTGGTATTTACCCAAAATGGCTGAAAACATGTCCACACAAAAACCTGCACATGAGTGTTTACAGCAGCTTTAATCATAATCATCAAAACTTGGAAGCAACCAAGATGTTTTTCAGTAGGTGAATGGATAAATAACTGTGGTACATCCACACAACAGAATATATTTTAGCTCTAAAAAGAAATGAGCTATCAAGTTATGAGAAAACATAGAACAGGGGTGCCTGGGTTGCTCAGTCGTTAAGCAACTGCCTTCAGCTCAGGTCATGATCCCAGGTCCTGGGATCAAGCCCCACATCGGGCTCCCTGCTCCGCAGAGAGCCTGCTTCTCCCTCTCCCACTCCCCCTGCTTGTGTTCCTGCTCTCGCTATCTCTCTGTCAAATAAATAATAAAATCTTTTTAAAAAAAGAGAGAAAACATAGAACAAACTTAATTGCATAATATAAAGTGAAAGAAGCCAATCTGAAAAAGGCCACTCACTGTAGGATTTCAACTAGATACCATTTAGGAAAAGGCAAACTATAGAGACAGTAAAAAAATCAATGGTTGCCAGGGGAAGGAAAAAGGAAGGGATGGATGAATAGCTGGAGAGCAGAGGTTTTTTTTTTTTATTATTTTTTAATTTAAATTCAATTAATTAACATATAGTGTATTATTTGTTTCAGGGGTACAGGTCTGTGATTCATCAGTCTTATATAACACCCAGTGCTCATTACAACACATACCCTCCCCAATGTCCATCACCCAGTTACCCCATCCCTCCACCCCCTCTCCTCCAGCAGCCCTCAGTTTGTTTCCTAAGATTAAGAGTCTCTTACGGTTTGTCTCCCTATCTGGTTTCATCTTGTTTCATTTTTTTCCTCTCTTCTCCTATGATCCTCTGCCTTGTTTCTTAAATTCCACATATCAGTGAGATCATATAATAATTGTCTTTCTCTGATTGACTTATTTTGCTTAGCATAATACCCTCTAGTTCTATCCACGTTGTTGCAAATGGCAAGATTTCATTTTTTGCTGGCTGTGTAATATTCCTTTGTATGGGTGGTATATATATATATATATATATATATATATGTATATATATGTAAATCATCTTCTTTATCCATTCATCTGTTGATGGGACATCTGGGCTCTTTCCATAGTTTGGCTATTGTGGACATTGCTGCTATAAACATTGGGGTGCAGGTGTCCCTTCAGATCACTACATTTGTATCTTTGGGGTAAATACCCAGTAGTGCAATTGCTGGGTCATAGGGTAGCTCTATTTTCAACTTTTTGAGGAACCTCCATACTGTTTTCCAGAGTGGCTGCACCAGCTTGCATTCCCACCAACAGTGTAGGAGGGTTCCCCTTTCTCCACATCCTCACCAACATCTGTCATTTCCTGACTTGTTGATTTCAGCCATTCTGACTCGTGTGAGGTGGTGTGAAGTGGTATCTCATTGTGGTTTTGATTTGTATTATTAAGGCATACTATTCTGTATGATACTATAATGGTGGATGTATGTCATTATGCATTTGTCAAAACCCATTGGATGTACAAAAGAAGAGTGAACCCTAATGTAAATGATCAACTTTGGGTGGCAATGATGTAATGTAGGTTCATCAGTTGTAACAAATGTGCCATTCTGGTACAGGAGGATGTTGATAGCGGGAAGGTTGCTCATGTATGGGGGCAGAAGGTATATGACCACTCTCTGTTCTTTATGATTCATTTTATCATGAACTTTAAACTTCTCTTAATTTTTTGAGGCACCTCTACACTGTTTTCCAAAGTGGCTGTACCAACTTGCATTCCCACCAACAATGTAAGAGGGTTCCCCTTTCTCCACAACCTCTCCAACATTTGTTGTTTCTTGCCATGTCAATTTTTGCCATTCTAACTGGTGTAAGGTGGTATCTCAATGTGGTTTTGATTTGAATTTCCCTGCTGGCTAATGATGATGAACATTTTTTCATGTGTCTGTTAGCCATTTGTATGTCTTTGGAGAAGTGTCTGTTCATGGCTTCTGCCCACTTTTTGACTTGATTATTTGTTTTTCGGGTGTTGAGTTTGAGAAGTTCTTTATAGATCTTGGATACCAGCCTTTTATCTGTAGTGTCATTTGCAAATATCTTCTCCCATTCTATGGGTTGCCTTTTTGTTTTGTTGATGGTTTCCTTTGCTGTGCAGAAGCTTTTTATCCTGATGAAGTCCCAAAAATTCATTTTTGCTTTTGTTTCACTAGCCTTAGAGATGAATCTTGAAAGAAGTTGCTGTGGCCAATGTCAAAGAGGTTACTGCCTATGTTCTCCTCTAGGATTTTGATGGATTCCTTGCTTACACTGAAGTCTTTCATCCACTCTGAGTTTATCTTTGTGTATGGTGTTAGGGAATGGTTGAGTTTCATTCTTCTGTATATAGCTGTTGAATTTTCCCAGCACCATTTATTGAAGAGACTGTCTTTTTTCCATTGCATATTTTTTCCTGCTTTGTTGAAGATTATTTGACCATAGAGTTGAGGGTCCATATCTGGGCTCTCTATTCTGTTCCATTGGTCTATATGTCTGTTTTTGTGCCAGTACCATGCTGTCTTGGTGATCACTGCTTTGTAATAAAGTTTGAAATTGGACAACATGATGCCCTGAGTTTTGTTTTTCTTTTTCAACATTTCCTTGGCGATTCAGGGTCTTTTTTGATTCCATATAAATTTTAGGATTGTTTGTTCCAGCAGTTTGAAAAATGTCATTGGAATTTTGATCAGGATGGCATTGAAGGTATAGATTGCTCTGGGCAGCATAGACATTTTAACAATGTTTATTTTTCCGATCCATGAGCATGGAATGTTTTTCCATCTTTTTGTGTCTTCAATTTCCTTCATGAGTGTTCTGTAGTTCCTAGAGTATAGATCCTTTACCTCTTTTGTTAGGTTTATTTCGAGGTATCTATGGTTCTTGGTGCTATTGTAAATGGAATCGTTTCTCTAATTTCTCTTTCTATAGTTGCATTATTAGTGTATAAGAAAGCAACTGATTTCTGTGCATTGATTTTGTATCTTGCCACATTACTGAATTGCTGTATGACTTCTAGTAATTTGGGGGTGGAGTCTTTTGGATTTTCCACATAAATTATGTCATCTGCGAAGAGAGAGAGTTTGACTTCTTCTCTGCCAATTTGAATACCTTTTATTTCTTTTTGTTGTCTGATTGCTGTTGCTAGGACTTCTAGTACTATGTTGAACAATAGTGGCTAGAGTGGGCATCCTTGTTGTGTTCCTGATCTTAAGGGAAAGGCTCTCGGCTTTTCCCCATTGAGGATGATATTCGCTGTGGGTTTTTCATAGATGGATTTTATGAGCTTGAGGAATGTTCCCTCTATCCCTATACTCTGAAGAATTTTAATCAGGAAAGGATGCACTACTGGGTATTTACCCCAAAGACAGGGATGTAGTGAAAAGAAGGGCCATATGCACCCCAATGTTCATAGCAGCAACGTCCACAATAGCCAAACTGTGGAAAGAGTTGAGATGCCTTTCAACAGATGAATGGATAAAGAAGATGTGGTCCATACGTACAATGGAATATTACTCAGCCATCAGAAAGGATGAATACCCAACTTTTACATCAACATGGATGGGACTGGAGGAGATTAAGTGAAATAAGTTAAGCAGAGAAAGTCAATTATCATATGGTTTCACTTATTTGTGGAACATAAGGAATAGCATGGAGGACATTAGGAGAAGGAAGGGAAAAATGAAGGGGAGGAAATCGAAGGGAGAGATAAACCATGAGAGACTATGGACTCTGAGAAACAAACTGAGGATTTTGGAGGGGAGGGAGGTGGGGGGATGCGTTAGCCTGGTGATGGGTATTAAGGAGGGCACGTACTACATGGAGCACTAGGTGTTATACGAAAACAATGAAGCATGGATCACTACATCAAAAACTAATGATGTATTGTATGGTGACTAACATAACATAATAAAATAAAATAAAAAAAAACCCTGTTCTTAAAAAATAATCTTTTTTTAAAAGTCAACCCATAAGATGGGAGAAAATATTTGTAAGCCATATATCTGATAAGAGAGTTGTTTCCAGAGTATATAAAGAACACTTACAACTCAGTAATAAAGACAAATAACCCAATTAAAAATGGACAAAAGACTGAAATATACATTTTCCCAAAGAAGAGCTACAGATAGTCAATAGGGATCTGAAATGATGTTCATCATTATTAATCATTAGGTAATTGCAAATCAAGGTGCAATAAGATACCACTTCACATCCACTAGGATGGCTATACTAAAAAAGGCATATAAAGAGCAAGTGGTTGTGAAAATGTGGAGAAATTAGAACCCTCATACCTTGTACTGAGAATGTAAAATTGTGTAGCTATTTTGGAAAACAGTAACTCTTCAAATGTAAAACACAAAATTACCATATGATGTAGAAATTCCACAACTGGGTATATACCCAATACAACTTCAAACTGATGTTCAAACAAAAATTTCTCCACTAAAGTTCAGAAGTATTATTTAAAATAGCAAAAGATAGAAACAACTCAAATGTCCATCACCTGATAAATCCATACCACAGAAAATTATTTGGCAATTAAAATAAATGAAATATTAATGCACGCTACATGGATGAACCTTAAAAACATTATACTAAGTGAAAGAAGGCAGACACAAAGGCCATATACTCATGAGTCCATTCACACGAAATGTCCAAAATAGGCAAATCCATAGGAATGAAAGATGAGGGTTGTAAGGAATGGACTGGAAAGGAGAATGGGGAATGACTGGTAATGTGCATGGAGTTTCTTTGCACAGAGATTAATATGTTCTGAAGCCAGATAGTGCTGAATGTTGCACAACTCTGCATGGGCTAACTACAACTGAATTGCATTACTTTAAAGGGGTGAATCTGACGGTATATGAATTATGTCTCAATAAAACTATTGTAAAAATAACTCTGACTGGGTTGGCAAAAATTCAATAGCTAGAGTGTGGTAACAGTTTATTAAACTATCCCAGGGAGGGGCGGAGCAAGATGGCGGAGGAGTAGGAGACCTGAATTTCGTCTCCTCTCAGGAATTCAGCTGGATAGGGATCAAACCATTCTGAACACCTACAAACTCAACAGGAGATCGAAGAAAAGAAGAGCAAAACTCTCTCATCAGAAAAGCGACCACTTTCTGGAAGGTAGGACGTGCGGAGAAGTGAATCTGAGGCGATATTCGGGAGGATAGACGGCAGGGGAGGGGCCTCCGTCGGCCGCTTCGGGCAAGTGATAGAGCCGCGGAGCACAAAATCGGAACTTTGAAAAGTCTGCTCCGCTGAGGGACGTCACTCTGGTGGCTAAGTGGGGGGTGGAACCCTCCGGGACAGTGTGGTGTCAGGACCCCCGGGGTCACAGAAAGACCGGGGGTGCCTGAGGGTGGCAGAGCTCCCAGGTATCGGAGCAGGGAAGCCGGCTGCAGAGGCGGAGCCCAGGCGCGAGCTCTCAGCTCAGGGTGGCCATAAACCGTGATCCGCGCACAGTCGGGCCCCTGCTCCTCCAGCAGGGAACCAACAAGCGGCAGATCCGGGGAGACTCACCTTCCTCCCACAGGAGGAGCCGCGCGGGAGTGCACCGCACGGATCTGCTGGGTTTGGAGACTCCACCCGGGGTCCAGTGCCGGAGATAGAAATGCGCGGTCACAGGCCGGGTGAGCACGGGGTGCAGCCGGAGACCGGGGAGACGGGAGTGACTGACGGCTTTTCTCTGGGGGCGCACTGAGGAGCGGGGCCCCGAGTTCTCGGCTCCTCTGGGGTGGAGATTGGGAGGCCGCCATTTTCACTCTCCGCCTCCAAAGCTGTACGGAAAGCTCGCAGGGAACAAAAGCCCCGGAGAGCAAACCCGAGCAGATTACTCAGCCCAGACCGGGCAAGGGCGGGGCAATTCCGCCTCCGGCAGAGACATTTGGAAACCACGGCAACAGGCCCCTCCCCAGAAGATCAGCGAGAACAGCCAGCCAAGACCAAGTTTACCGATCAATGAGAACGGCAGAACTCCAGCGCTAGGGGACTACTGCACATAGAATTCACGGCTTTTTTACCATGATTCTTTAGTCTTTTAAAGTTAATTTTTTTTAACTGTCTTTTTGAATTTTTCTTTTTCCCTTTTTCAACCAACATCTTATCAATCCCTTTTTAAAAAAAAAAACATTTTTATTTTTCATTTTTAGAGTCATATTCTATCCCTTCATAGTAGTTACCCGTATTTTTGGCTTATATATATAAGTTGTTCTCTCTTTAAAATTTTGAGATAGTTTCTTCTAACAGATTAAAATATACCCTAAATCTCTAGTATATGGTTTTTTCTATTCCCCTGCCTGATCACATCCTCTCCCTTTTTTTTTTCTTTTTCTTTTTTCTTTTTTTAAATCCTCTTCTTTCTTTTTTCAAACAACTTCTTATCAATTCCTTTTATAAAATTTTTTATAATTTCCATTTTTACAGCCATATTCCATCCCTTCATCATATCAACCCTTATTTTTGTACATATATAAGTTTTTCTTTCTTTAAAATTTTGGGAGGCATTTTCTTCTAAAAGACCAAAATACACCCCAAATCTAGTGTGTGGCACTGATCTATATACCAGCCTGATCATATTTGATCACATTCTGGTTTTTTTGTTGTTGTTGTTTTGTTTTGTTTGTTTTTGTTTTTATCTTTTATCTTTTTCTTTTTTTTCTTTTTCTTTTTTCTCTCTTTCCCTTTCTTATCCCACTGCTTCAGGTCTTTTCTGATTTGTTTAGAGTATATTTTCTGGGGACATGGTTACTCTGCTAGCATTTTGTTCTCTCATTAATCTATTCTCCTCTGCACAAAATGACAAGACAGAAAAAATCACCTCAACAAAAAGAACAAGAGGTAGTACCGACTGCCAGGGACCTACTCAATACGGACATTAGTACGATGTCAGATCTAGAGTTCAGAATCATCACTTTAAAGATACTAGCTGGGCTTGAAAAAAATATGGGAGTTATTAGAGAAACCCTTTCTGGAGAAGTAAAAGAGCTAAAATCCAACCAAGTAGAAATCAAAAAGGCTATTAATGAGGTGCAATAAAAAATGGGGGCGCTAACTGCTAGAATAAATGAGGCAGAAGAGAGAATCAGTAATATAGAAGATGAAATGATGGAAAATAAAGAAGCTGAGAAAAAGAGAGATAAACAACTACTGGATCATGAGGGCAGAATTCGAGAGATAAGCGATACCATAAGACGAAACAACATTAGAATAATTGGGATCCCAGAAGAAGAAGAAAGAGAGGGAGGGGCAGAAGGTATAATGGAGCAAATTATAGCAGAGAACTTCCCTAATTTGGGGAAAGAAACAGGCATGAAAATCCAGGAAGCACAGAGAACCCCTCTCAAAATCAATAAAAATAGGTCAACACCCTGACATCTAATAGTAAAACTTACGAGTCTCATAGACAAAAAGAAAATCCTGAAAGCAGCTCGGGAGGAGATATGTAACCTACAAGGGTAGAAACATTAGATTGGCAACAGACCTATCCACAGAGACCTGGCAGGCCAGAAAGGACTGGCAGGATATATTCAGAGCACTAAATGAGAAAAATATGCAGCCAAGAATACTCTATCCAGCTAGGCTGTCATTGAGAATTGAAGGAGAGATAAAAAGCTTCCAGGACAAACAAAAACTAAAGGAATTTGCAAACACAAAACCAGCCCTACAGGAAATCTTGAAAGGGGTCCTCTAAGCAAAGAGAGAGCCTAAAAGCAACATAGACCAGAAAGGAACACAGACAATATATGGTAACAGTCACCTTACAGGCAATACAATGGCACTAAATTCCTATCTTTCAATAGTTACCCTGAATGTAAATGGGCTAAATGCCCCAATCAAAAGACACAGGCTAACAGACTGGATTAAAAAACAAGACCCATCGATATGCTGTCTGCAAGAGACTCATTTTAGAACCAAAGACACCCCCAGATTGAAAGTGAGGGGGTGGAAAACCATTTACCAGGCTAATGGACACCAAAAGAAAGCTGGGGTGGCAATCCTTATATCAGACAAATTAGATTTTAAACCAAAGACTGTAATAAGAGATGAGGAAGGACACTATATCATACTTAAAGGATCTATCCAACAAGAAGATCTAACAATTGTAAATATCTATGCCCCTAACATGGGAGCAGCCAATTATATAAGGCAATTAATAACAAAAGCAAAGAAACACATTGACAACAATACAATAATAGTGGGGGACTTTAACACCCCCCTCACTGAAATGGACAGATCGTCTAAGCAAAAGATCAACAAGGAAATAAAGATTTTAAATGACACACTGGACCAAATGGACTTCACAGACATATTCAGAACATTCCACCCCAAAGCAACGGAATACACATTCTTCTCTAGTGCCCATGGAACATTCTCCAGAATAGATCACATCCTAGGTCATAAATCAGGTCTCAACCGGTACCAAAAGATTGGGATCGTTCCCTGCCTATTTTCAGACCACAATGCTTTGAAACTAGAACTCAATCACAAGAGGAAAGTCGGAAAGAACTCAAATACATGGAGGCTAAAGAGCATCCTACTAAAGAATGAATGGGTCAACCAGGAAATTAAAGAAGAATTAAAAAAATACATGGAAACCAATGAAAATGAAAACACACCTGTTCAAAATCTTTGGGATGCAGCAAAGGCAGTCCTAAGAGGAAAGTATATAGCAATACAAGCCTTTCTCAAGAAACAAGAAAGGTCTCAAGTACACAACCTAACCCTACACCTAAAGGAGCTGGAGAAAGAACAGCAAATAAAGCCTAAACCCAGCAGGAGAAGAGAAATAATAAAGATCAGAGCAGAAATCAATGAAATAGAAACTAAAAGAACAGTAGAACAGATCAACGAAACTAGGAGCTGGTTCTTTGAAAGAATTAATAAGATGGATAAACCCCTGGCCAGACTTATCAAAAAGAGAAGAGAAATTACCCAAATCAACAAAATCATGAATGAAAGAGGAGAGATCACAACCAACACCAAAGAAATACAAACAATTATAAGAACATATTATGAGCAACTCTATGCCAGCATATTAGATAACCTGGAAGAGATGGAGGCATTCCTAGAGATGTATCAACTACCAAAACTGAACCAGGATGAAATAGAAAACCTGAACAGACCTATAACCACTAAGGAAATTGAAGCAGTCATCAAAAATCTCCCAAAAAACAAAAGCCCAGGGCCAGATGGCTTCCCAGGGGAATTCTACCAAACATTTCAAGAAGAATTAATACCTATTCTTCTGAAACTGTTCCAAAAAATAGAAATGGAAGGAAAACTTCCAAACTCATTTTATGAGGCCAGCATTACCTTGATCCCAAAACCAGACAAAGACCCCATCAAAAAGGAGAATTACAGACCAATATCCCTGATGAACATGGATGCAAAAATTCTCACCAAAATACTAGCCAATAGGATCCAACAGTACATTAAAAGGATTATTCACCATGACCAAGTGGGATTTATCCCTGGGCTGCAAGGTTGGTTCAACATCCGCAAATCAATCAATGTGATACAATACATTAACAAAAGAAAGAACAAGAATCATATGATCCTCTCAATAGATGCAGAAAAAGCTTTTGACAAAGTACAGCATCCTTTCTTGATCAAAACTCTTCAGAGTATAGGCATAGAGGGTACATACCTCAATATCATAAAAGCCATCTATGAAAAACCTACAGCGAATATTATTCTCAATGGGGAAAAACTGAGAGCTTTCCCCCTAAGGTCAGGAACGTGGCAGGGATGTCCACTATCACCACTGCTATTCAACATAGTATTGGAAGTCCTAGCCACAGCAATCAGACAACAAAAAGAAATCAAAGGCATCCAAATTGGCAAAGAAGAAGTCAAACTCTCACTCTTTGCAGATGATATGATACTTTATGTGGAAAACCCAAAAGACTCCACCCCAAAACTGCTAGAACTCATACAGGAATTCAGTAAAGTGGCAGGATATAAAATCAATGCACAGAAGTCAGTGGCATTCCTATACACCAACAACAAGACAGAAGAAAGAGAAATTAAGGAGTCGATCCCATTTACAATTGCACCCAAAACCATAAGATACCTAGGAATAAATCTAACCAAAGAGACAAAGGATCTGTACTCAGAAAACTATAAAATATTCATGAAAGAAATTGAGGAAGACACAAAGAAATGGAAAAACGTTCCATGCTCATGGATTGGAAGAACAAATATTGTGAAGATGTCAATGCTACCTAGAGCAATCTACACATTCAATGCAATCCCCATCAAAATACCATCCACTTTTTTCAAAGAAATGGAACAAATAATCCTAAAATTTGTATGGAACCAGAAAAGACCCCGCATAGCCAGAGGAATGTTGAAAAAGAAAAGCAAAGGCGGCGGCATCACAATTCCAGACTTCAAGCTCTATTACAAAGCTGTCATCATCAAGACAGCATGGTACTGGCACAAAAACAGACACATAGATCAATGGAACAGAATAGAGAGCCCAGAAATGGACCCTCAACTCTATGGTCAACTCATCTTTGACAAAGCAGGAAAGAATGTCCAATGGAACAAAGACAGTCTCTTCAACAAATGGTGTTGGGAAAATTGAATAGCCACATGCAGAAGAATGAAACTGGACCATTTCCTTACACCACACACAAAAATAGACTCCAAGTGGTTGAAAGACCTCAATGTGAGACAGGAGTCCATCCAAATCCTAAAGGAGAACACAGGCAGCAACCTCTTCGACCTCAGCTGCAGCAAATTCTTCCTAGAAACATCGCCAAAGGCAAGGGAAGCAAGGGCAAAAATGAACTATTGGGACTTCATCAAGATAAAAAGCTTTTGCAAAGCAAAGGAAACAGTCAACAAAACCAAAAGACAACTGACAGAACGGGAGAAGATATTTGCAAATGACATATCAGATAAAGGGCTAGTATCCAAAATCTATAAAGAACTCATCAAACTCAACACCCAAAGAACAAAGAATCCAATCAAGAAATGGGCAGAAGACATGAACAGACATTTTTCCAAAGAACACATCCAAATGGCCAACAGACACATGAAAAAGTGCTCAATATCGCTCAGCATCAGGGAAATCCAAATCAAAACCTCAATGAGATGCCACCTCACACCAGTCAGAATGGCTAAAATTAACAAGTCAGGAAACGACAGATGTTGGCGGGGATGCGGAGAAAGGGGAACCCTCCTACACTGTTGGTGGGAATGCAAGCTGGTGCAGCCACTCTGGAAAACTGTATGGAGGTTCCTCAAAAAGTTGAAAATAGAGCTACCATATGATCCAGCAATTGCACTACTGGGTATTTACCCCAAAGATACAAAAGTAGGGATCCGAAGGGGTACGTGCACCCCGATGTTTATAGCAGCAATGTCCACAATAGCCAAACTGTGGAAAGAGCCAAGATGTCCATCGACAGATGACTGGATAAGGAAGATGTGGTATATATATACAATGGAATATTATGCAGCCATCAAAAGGAATGAGATCTTGCCATTTGCAATGACGTGGATGGAACTGGAGGGTATTATGTTGAGTGAAATAAGTCAAACAGAGAAAGACATGTATCATATGTTCTCACTGATATGAGGAATTCTTAATCACAGGAAACAAACTGAGTGTTGTTGGAGTGGGGGGTGGGGTGGGAGGGATGGGGTGACTGGGTGATAGACACTGGGGAGGGTATGTGCTGTGGTAAGCGCAGTGAATTGTGCAAGACTGTTGAATCTCAGATCTGTACCTCTGAAACAAATAATGCAATCTATGTTAAGAAAAAAAAAAAAGAAGAAGAAGAAGGTAGCGGGAGGGGAAGAATGAAGCGGGGGAAATCCGAGGGGTGGACGAACCATGAGAGACGATGGACTCTGAAAAACAAACAGGGTTCTAGAGGGGAGGGGGGTGGGAGGATGGGTTAGCCTGGTGGTGGGTATTGAGGGCACATTCTGCATGGAGCACTGGGTGTTATGCACAATGAATCATGGAACACTTCATCTAAAACTAATGATGTAATGTATGGGGATTAACATAAGAATAAAAAGAAAAAAAAAACTATCCCAGGGATTCCAGGGGATTAAAAGCATACTTACCATTTCTAAGAATATGTATAGTCAAGTTAAATAAATCAGGTAAATGCTTGCTTTGTGATTAAAACAAATTGAGTCAACAGCCCAGTCCCCTAACTACTCCACAAAGATTATTATTTGATTTGTTGTTTGGCAAAGCGTACTACATTTTTCTTATCGAAGTGCTTCTTTAGACAGATCCTAGAGAGCTATACGATATATGGAAGAGTTAAATTCTGTTTATTTCCTGAAATCCTAAGGAAAATTTAAATGACCAGCTTTCAGAATAGCTCGTTCAAGACTTCTTTAATCTTCACTGAGTATAAAGCCATAAACGTTGCCAAATTAAGTGAAAATTTTCTTTCCCTAGGATCTTTCATTCAAGAACATAATTTAATGCCTGATCAGCCATGTCTATGAGCTGGTCGCCTTATCAACTGCCTTTTTAAAAAGTTCCAGGTGGAATGTCTATCCATAGTTTGCATCTACTCAGCCCATTGTCTCACTTCTTGTTGCTAGGATACCATGTTTTAGTGATGTCAACCTATTGGAATATTAAAAATTTATTTCTAACCAAGTTTTTATTCTATATGGCCTTAGGAAAAGAAGAAAGCATGGTCTGTGCTCACATAAAACAGCTTCCAGAATGACTTTAAATCTCTGATAATAAGTCTAAACTCGTTTTTTATTTAAAAATTGAGAAACCTGACTTTATCATTAAAATTGCAAGTTTTAGCTTTGTATATTAGTTTGCCCGTAAGTGGAAGGGAAGGTCATATCACAGAAACATTTCCTTCCTTCTAGAATGGTTGACTCATTTTGTCTCTCAAAGATGAAATCTCCAGGGTACAGAAAAAGTCCTCCTTCAGAGGGGATTCATATTCTCCTTCTTTCTTAGGGCTCTCAGTTTCAAAACCAGAAACTGGAACAATTTATTTCCCTGACTTCCAAAAGTGACATAGATTAGAAAGTAAAAAATTTTATATTCTCTCATTTATTTTTATTCAAATTAATTCAATTCAGCAATGTGTATTGAACACCCTCTATGCATGAGTTACTAACCAGTCTGAAGAGTGTAAAGATGAACATGCAGTTGTCACTGTCTTCCATCTGATCATAACCTAGTAAAGACATGGATGTGTGCACCATGTCCAGTGTCAGTCTACAGAAGAGCAGGGGACTGAGCTGCCCCAGGCCCAACGGGTGGAATCCCAGTACCTGCTTTGGGGTCTGCAGAAACACAGGTCTGGAGCCTGCATTGGTTAGTTATGAACCAAAGGGACAATTAAGATCTGCAGCATTTTCAGGGTACCAGAGTAGCGTCAGAGTAACAGCTCAGAGTGAATTACCACACAAAGGAAGCCAATGTGTGAGAAAATTCATAGGTCAGAGCTCATTTGGACATTCCTAGATGAGGCCCATGGCCTCTGTCTTGGACACTGAGGGGGGCTGGTAGAGAAAGACATGGCCCAACCCTCACCCATGTTAGGCTGGTTAATACCATGGGATAAGGCAAATCTATCTGACAGGAGAATGGCTGGGGTTCAAGAAGGCTTTGCAAGCAGCTAAGCTGAGCCCTAAAGGAGAGGTAAGACTTCATTAAGCAGAAGTAACAAGGAGTGGGCATGCAGAGTACAACAAGGAGGAGGAAAGCAAAATATGAAGGTTAGAGAATGCTGCTGTACTAAAGCAAAGGCTAGTAATGGTGGACCAGGAATGTGGCATGTATCCAGCTGTGGGAAGGAGACAGGAGATTCAAAAGGGACCTTGGTCTAGATTAAGAAGGACCTTAAAATGCCATGCTAAGTAATTTGGACTTTATTCTATATGTGCAATGAGGATCCACCAGGGTTGTTGAGTAACACAATATGACCTTTCAGTAATAAGCTGACTTATCAACCTAGCTCAGTAATGGTTAAAAATTATTTGCTTTTAAGCTTGTCCCAGTTATTCTCTGTTTGCCTGCTCAGATCTGTTCTTCACTGTCTCTCTCTTGCATTGTGTCCCAGGAGGCTGGCTCCACCAGGATCCCTTGCCCTCTGCCTCCCAGTAGGGTGTGGCCAATGGGAGGTACAGCTGGATGTTGGAGGTCAGGAGGAGGGAGCGGTAGGGATGTGTTTGGTATGGGACTGTGTTTCTCCACCAAGGCCTCAGCTCTTTCTACAGCTACAGCTCTCACCAAGTTCTGGTAACTGCTGCCTTCTCCTGCCCCTTCAAGTTTAAGGATGGAAATGGCTTCCTGACATTTCTGGTCACTGGATGCCTCACCCTCCCTTAATGTTTCTCTTCACCCTGATGTATTGGGGGAGGGGAGATAAACCACCCCAGGGTTATATGGTTCACTAAGAGGACACATGTTGCTCAACATACAGTTATATCCATGGCTTAGGTTTATTACAGCAAAAGGGAAAATCAGCAAAAGTAAAAGGAACACAGAATGAAGTCTAGAAGAAACCAGGCACAAGCTCCAAGGGTGCTCTCCTAGCAGAGTCCCACAAGATGTGCTTACTTCCTCCCACAATGAGTTATGGCAACATGGTGAAATCTTGTCTACCAGCAGCGCTCATTAAAGACTTAGTGCCCAAGATTTTTATTAGGAGCTGGTCACATAGGCACTTCTCGTATAGCACCTACCAAAATCCCAGACTCCTAAAAGGAAAGTAGGTGTTGCATAAGCAGTTTGTTTGCATAAGCAGTTTGTGCACAGTGAGCCATTCTTATCAGGGAATAATGGGAACCCTCCCTAGATCCAAGTTCCCAAGTGCCAGCCAAGGGCCAACTTTACAAGCAGGCTTCTCAAAGGATAGCATTTGACTACGCTAACTCTTTTCTGTATACCTGCCCACACTTCTGTAAAGGATTTCTTCATTTCAGACTTTTTAATCAAACCCTTTTGAGTAAGTCATTTATTTCCCTCTGGGACCCTAACAATTTTGAAACAATATCCGTATCTATCTACATATCTGCTCATACTCCTATATAAACTGATGTGCAGGGGCGCCTGGGTGGCTCAGTCGGTTAAGCGGCTGCCTTCGGCTCGGGTCATGATCCCAGGGTCCTGGGATCGAGCCCCGCATCGGGCTCCTTGCTTAGAAGGGAGCCTGCTTCTCCCTCTCCCTCTGCCTGCCTCTCTGCCTACTTGTTCTCTCTTTCTCTCTCTGTCAAATAAATAAATAAAATCTTAAAAATAAATAAATAAATAAATTGATGCGCAGTCACTTTGGCAAACTCACAACCTTTCTCTTCAGTTTTTCTTCAGCATTTCCCAGGTCTGAGACTCACCACGGAGCGTGCAAGGCACCCCTAGGCCGCTGAGGTACAGCCTCTACTGTGAGTCTTCCCCCTATTTTCATACTCACATGACTGAGTGTCTCTCTCAATTTGTCCTCTAAGGACCCTCTGGGGATGGATCTTGTTCCTGACTCTCAGGCTGTTCATCTGAGACTCTGAAACACTTCCTACCACTTCACATCTCTTCTTTTGGGGCTGGGCCCTGCACCAACCAGTCAGAAGATAAGGAATCCCAGTGCACCCACCACCTGAGTCTGAGCTTGGCCTCTTTTAGAATCCTCTGCTCTACCACCCTTGTCACTGTCACTGCCTAAATGGATCTGGAGTTTTCAAAGGCTCAGTAGACACACAGTTGATTAAACTTTTAGGCATTTTGACCCCATGATACCCTCCAACTGGGATAGTCCTCTTATGACTCATCCACTAGTCTCTGGTCTTTTTACCCCCCTTCCTTCAGGTCCAAGCGCACCCCATTTTCCTTTCCTGCTATTGTGAGTATTTTGGCTATTTTGGCTATCTATCATTACCTTTAAAAACCACCTCAAATTTAGTGACTTAAAGCATCAACCATTTCATTATACCTCATGCTTCTGTAGACCAGGAATTTGGGCCAGGTTTGGCTGAACAAATCTTCTGCCCCACATGGTGTCAACTGGGACCCCTCACTGTATTCAGGCAACAACTGGGCTGGGTTGGAGGGTCCAAGACAACAGGAAGACTGGCCCAGTGTGTCTCCTCTCTGCTTGCATGTAGTCTCAGGGCCTCCCCATGTGGTTTCTCTAGCAGGTTATTTCTATTTCTTCTTACACAATTGCCAAGGGTTCCAGGAAACCATGATAGACACTGCCAGTCCTTGTAAAGGCCAGGCCTGGAGCTGGCACAGCGTCACTCTCACCATGTTCTATTGCTCCATGCAGTCAGGGGCCAGCCTGGTTCACGGAGAAGGGCAGCAGACCCTACCTCTCATTGGGAGCAGTGTCCAAGACCTTACGGGCACATTTGTGCAGGTTCCTACATATCTCATAGCCAAGTGCATCCAGGTTCTGACCAAAAGACTCCTTAAATAAATGACCCTAAACTACATCTTGTTATTCCCAATTTGAGAATCACTGATCAATTAGAAGTGGAACACTGATAATCAGAGCAGCAGAATCAACATTGGCACACCGCTGGGGTAGTTTTGCTCTTTTGTTTCCCTTCTCTTCCTTATTTCACTGTGCACAGTAATGTCTCAGGCTAAAGAATCGTCTTCCCCTCCAGGCATTAAAGCCTGAGTCCTTCACACAAGGAGGATTATAAATCACAAACATGAGATTGGATTTTGCAACAGAACTGGTGTGGAAGATCCATTGGCAATGACTTTTTCTCGCCTTGTCTGCTTTTTTTTCAGAGGAGCATCTGTCAGGGGACTGGGGTGTCCTTCTGTGCTTATGATTTGTTTCCCTCTTGGCCAGGCCACCCACCCTAGGCGTAGGATGATTGTGATCTTCTTGAAGCCATTCCAGGAGCCTGTGTTCAGGCTTTGTTCCTAGGAGTATAAGGAATGAAACCACCCTATAGAAAGCCTCCTGAAAAAGCTCCATGGACAGTGTCCAGGAGACCCTCTTACTGAATTCTACTTTCTAGAGAAGATTCTCTCAGGGAGGGTCCAGCATCCACATGCCTTGCCACTCCAGAAAGTACATGTGCTGTTTCTGAGTAAAATTGTTTAATGGAAACACAAATGAATACCAATAGGAAAGGTGGTGTTCCCTGGGGGGATGAGATTTTAAAGGACTAGGAACGTATTACTGAATAATGTGCATTATTTGTACACACATTTTTAAAGTAAAAAAATACTAAAAATCATTTGCAGCATTAGCACGTCCAAACACCTTTCACAGCTATGATCTTGTGGGAACCTCATTTGGCTCTTTGTAAAGTGCATCCCCTTTGCACATACGTATGTGGTTGCTAAGCTAAGCCAAGCAACTTCATGCTGGTGATGAAGTTCAGACGACTTACATCAATTGCTTAAGGTCACCCAGGTCTTCTGTAATCAAAGTATACATAGTGACTTTGAAAGAGAGAACAGATGATTTTCTCATTTTTAAATAGAAAAATAAAACAATAAATAAGTGTCCTGTAAATAGGAATTTTCTACCCATTCCACACTTTGTTAATTTCTTCCATCCAAGTTGCAAAGCACCTTCTCATTTTAATACCCATTCACATACTAAAGGGTAGTCTGCCAGTCTTAAGATTCACACCACACTTACAGAAAAGGACAGTAGCCCCAGAGAGGTCCCTGATTGCCATTTTATGTACCACTGCCTGAGCCAAAGAACAGCTTGAACTTTGCATATTAGAGAGGGAGGGAGTTGCTTGGGAATGGTTGGAGGATAAATAACAAAGAGCTGAGTCCCTATAATTTCAGAGCCCTCAGTTAGGACTGATAGCTCCAACTGCTAAGAGGACATCCAGGTGACTCAAAACTCTAGAACTCAGACTTCAGAACTGCACTGGACCCCAATGACCTCCTAGTTCATAAACCCTGTTCCCTCTGCTCCCTGGGGTCAACAACAATTCTTTGGGTCCCATGGGGCTGATGGTCTGTCTTAGTTACACCCAAGAGTATCCTCATGATAAATCTCTTATTATTTGAAGTGAATTGAGTGAACCCTATTTCTTGCTGCCAATAAGACTAATGAAAAATTACAACTGTATGCTTTATAAACCAAGTACAAGATGAAGGAAATGTTAGTGTTCTTAAAAGTTTGGTTTATTGGGGCGCCTGGGTGGCTCAGTCGGTTAAGCGTCTGCCTTTGGCTCAGGTCATGATCCCAGGGTCCTGGGATCGAGCCCTGCATCGGGCTCCCTGCTCAGCGGGGACCCTGCTTCTCCCCCTCCCTCTGCCTGCCGCTCCCCCTGCATGTGCTCTCTCTCTGTCAAATAAATAAAATCTTTAAAAAAAAAAGTTTGGTTTATCAAATAGGGCACCATGCTATTGTGACAATACAGACTTGAGACCAAAAAAACCATACACCTCTAAGGATAATTTTTACACCACCTCTCTGGTTATCCTAGTGATACCAGTGACAACACAATGTCACTGGATCAAGTGTCTATCCTCAACCCAGAGCTCAAGACAGTGCTCTACATATAGGAAGTGGTCAACACGCATTAACCACTGCGGTTGATAGGAAATATTGAAGATACAATCCACCAGAAGTTATAAACCAGGGGTGGTAGCATCCCCTTAGGGGGCATCTGAAAACAAGTTGAGACATTTTTACTTGTCAGTGACTGAGATCTTCTGTTGGTATTTGATGGAAAAGGGTCAGGAAGGCTAAAATTCTTGCAGCGCTCACGACGGCCACATACAATGAGGAATTATCCTAATAAAAATGCAAATGATGCCCTCTTTAAGAACCCTGGAACTTGGGCGCCTGGGTGGCTCAGTTGGTTAAGCGACTGCCTTCGGCTCAGGTCATGATCCCGGAGTCCCGGAATCGAGTCCCACATCGGGCTCCCTGCTCGGCGGGGAGTCTGCTTCTCCCTCTAACCCTACCCCCTCTTGCGCTCTCTCTCTCTCAAATAAATAAATTTAAAAAATCTTAAAAAAAAAAAAAAAAGAACCCTGGAACTTCTTTGCACATATGTATGTGGTTGCCAAGCTAAACACTATAACCAGTAGCCTGATCCATGGTCAAACAACACAATAGCATATTTTAAATCATGATCATTCCAGAAAATTTATAACAGATGCTAATTTAGCTACAGACCAGTCCCAGTGCTTTTGTTCTAGCCTCTGCCTTGAAGGACAATGAACTCCCTTCTAGGATCAATCTTACCCCAGAGCAATAGACAAGAAGATATGTTTGTCAGGGTAAGAAGACAGAACATATTTCATTTAACAGTTTGTTAGCTTCATTTATTACTTGTACATATTGAGACTCCTGGTATGTTGGCTTCAATTTTTAATGTTGCTCAAGTCCCGCATAAGTTAGGGATGGGCCTGCATAGGCCCCAGTTGGCTGGTCTGTGTGTAATTAAAAGAAATAAAGCACATTGTAGGACTCTGAGGAATAATCACTGACCTTAACTGGTATAATTGATCTACAATTTAAATCTGTTCCCTCAAGGAAAACTGTGGGAAGGGTCTCTTTTCCAGATCACATTGGACAGATGCCTTCCTCCTGGGGGACCTGTCATTTGTCGGAAGTTTGCAGGTTTGGCAGGGGCTCCTTGGGAGTCAGCTATGCCTCTCCCCTTGAAGTCTCGGCTTCCCATCCCAATTTGAGAAAACTAGAATCTTTTGCTCACACACGAACCCCGTGTTCCCTTATTTTTGATGAAACAGCTACATACCAAACATGGTTCATCACTTGGACTCTGAAGCACAGGAATTGAAAGTCTGATCACTGATCACATTAAGAAAAATTTCTCAGATGAATAATCCAAAGCTTGCTAACATTTCTTTTAGAGGATGAGATGAGAAACACGTGTTTTCCTTCCCTTAAGAGCTTGCCTGGTGACTAGAAATGTCCGTGTCATTTCAGTTTCAATCTCAGAGCAATTTTTTTCTTTACGTTTGGTTAAAGCATCAGTTTCTATTTGCTTCCTCTGATCACCTTGAAAGGAAATAAATGCAACAGCATGTTTGAATTTTTTTTCTGCCTTGAGCCTTAATGCACAGAATTTTCATTCTTTAGAAGACACCTAAAATGACCTCCTTCTCAGAAATCTAACTGTATAATGTACAGCATAGGGAATGTAGTCAATAATATTGTGATAACTTGGCATGGTGACAGATGGTAAGTAGACTTATCATGGGGATCATTTCATAATGTATAAAATTATTGAGGGGCACCTGGATGGCTCAGTCGGTTAAGCAGCCGTCTCTTGATTTCATCAGGTCATGATCTCAGGGTCCTGGGCCTGAGCCTCACGTTGGGCTCCATGCTCAGCAGGGAGTCTATCTGAAGTCTCTCTCTCTCTCTCTCTCTCTCTCCCTTTGCCCCTCACGCCACTCACACACTCTCTCTCTCAAATAAATAAATCTTATATAAATAAATAAATATACCAAATCACTATGATGAATACCTAAAACTAATAAGATATTGTATGTCAATTATACTTTAAAAAAATCTGAGTGTAGCTTCCACACACATAATCATCTTTTTCTTTCCACTTTTTTTTAAACCACGTGTTGTTATGACAATTGCCCACTTGATTTCAAACAGACTTTGCAGCACAAATGTGACTATTTCCTGAGGAATACGAATGTTGATTTGTCCTCTCAGCTGAAAAGGTGTGGTCTCTATGTGGTCTCTAGCTCAAAGTCAGAGCACTAGATTAAGAGTCAGGAAATGGCTCAGACGCCAGTCAGGTGAGGAACCCTCTGGATTGCAGCTTCTTCTCCATAGCAAGACACTTATCTGAGGTCACTTCCAACCCAAAAGATCTACAATTCCACAGGTTAATCTCTTCATCCTGGAGGAAATCTCTGGAAAGTTCCAGAGAGGCTCAGTCCAGTACTTCTACCAGGGAAGCAGCTGATTTTCCTCCTGTTATTCTGCAAGAGAAAAGTGAAGGCAGAATGAAATGCACAAAGAACAAGATTTATTTTACCATAAAGTGTCTTAGAAGTAGCGATTTCTTAATGATATCAAGTTCTTATACAATGTGCCCGATGTGCCAGAAACTGTTCTAAGACTTTCAAATGTATTAATTCATTTAATCCTCACTGCAACCCTATAAGATGGGCAATAATACTACATCACCAGTTTACAGATAAGGAAACTGATGTAACCCTTGCTAAGTGATTTATCCAAGGTCATTTGACTGTCAGTGGTGCACTGGGATTTGAACCCAAGAGATGCAGTTCCACAGTCCAGATACTTACTGACCACTGTCACCACTTCCATCTATAAATAAGCAGACTGGTGTAGTGGGAAATGTCTGAAATTTGGTGTCTAACTGTGTTGAAAGCCCAACTCCACCACCTCAGGGACTTACCTAACCCCTCACAGCATCAGCTGTCTATCAGCAACACATACCTTCAAAGACCGGTAGTAAATAACCAGATAATGCATGAAAAAGTATTCTGTAAACCTTAGAGCTTTAAATGAACAGTAACAACAAATCTATCTTTGGTAGATAATAGTAAAAGCAGCACTTTCATTAAGCAAACTTAAAGTCATAAGCTAAAAGATAACCGTTCTAACTTTAAAAATGCAGGTTTCAATTTCCTTTTTGGGGGGTCGTGTGGGGGGACAAAAATGTGAGGGCCAAGGGTCAAAGGCAGAGAAAAAGTACGGCATTTTAGGGGGAGTGAATCTTCCCAGGGGCCTAAAATAACACCAGTTTGCCTGAACCAAAATAAGCGGTGGACAAAATGGCTTCTGAGTCACTTCCTTCAACTCATCTCTGTGCCATCAAATACTGGAAGGATTTGGGCAGGACCCAGAGACCACTGTAATGGGATGGGATTCATTCAGCTGTCTGAAACAGGAGCCAGAAAGGTCTAAGTGGCGAAACACAGAAACGTCCAATATCGGCTTGGCCCAACTTCCTTGGTGGTCTGCTCCTCTCCACCCTCAGACTCACCTCAGATGGACGCTATGAGTTGGCTTTGTTAAAAGGTCCAGGGGCCCACCAGCAGGTATTCCCCCACCTTCCCCTCTGTTCTCCATTCTTCTTTCCCAGGGGTCCCAAGATTTCAACCTGCATTTATCTCCTTTTCAGGGTGCCTGTTCTATCTCCTATTTCATACTTTGGGTTTCCTTTTCCGCTAAGATATGATCTGACAGAAGGCACAGTGTCCCCAGCCAGCCTTTCCTTATTGGCTCCCCAAATAAACATTTAGGCCTCTTTTATTTTGAGGATTTTAACACTACCCAGTTAGGAGAAGCAGCCAGTGGATAACCAAAGGATCTTAGATGCTCATGTTACACCTTCACTGGTCTTCCCTGTTTCCCAAATGGCCAGAGAACCTCCTCAGAGAGCATCACTCCTGAAAGACAGTGTGAGTTAGACTGGATCTCACACCAGCCAGCTCTGTAGATTCTGGTCCTTATGGGCACCTGGATGGCTCAGTGGGTTAAGCGTCTGCCTTTGGCTCAGGTCATGATCCCAGGGTTCTGGGATCAAGCCCTGCATCAGGCTCCCCGCTCAGTAAAGGGTCTGCTTCTCCCTCTCCCTTTCCTTCTGCTGTTCTCCCTGTTTGTGTGCTCTCTCTCTCTGTCAAATAAATAAATAAAATAAATAAAATATTTAAAAAAAAAAAAAAGATTCTGGTCTTTATGAGCTGTTTCCTAGCTTTGGCTCTGAGGATCACTTGGCCCATGTCCCAGTGTCAAACCTTCATCCTCTCTTCAGGTCAGTGGCTCTAGTTTCTCTACATGAGGAAAGTTCTTTCCCCTTTGGCTTCCAAGGAAACATTCTCTGGTTTCAGGTAAGTTGCCCCACATAGCACCTTCCCACAAACTCCCTTTGTCTCAGGCTCTCACCCCTTCCTCACTGCGCCCCACTCCCCCCAGTCCAGGGCTCTTTCCTATGTGTTTTCTCTGTAACCAGCCACTCAGAGAGGAAGAACAGTTATATCTTATTTGGTCTAGAGTGACTCATTTTTGTTTCAACTGGAAAATTTTCTCTTCTTTTTTTTAAACTTTTCCATATTATGGAAGTAATGCATACTCACTTTCCTAAGTCAAAAAATGCAGAGAAAGTCCATAGTCTTCTCACCTTCTAACCAGTCCCATTCCACTAACTTTACTAATGACATCAGTTTGTTTTGCAGTTTCTCCTCCAATCCTTCAAAATTAGATCCTATTATTTCCATTGATAGCTGTTCTTAATCTTCTTAGAGTCACAGGTCTCTCTGATAAAAGCTATGGACACTCTTCCTAATGCCTACACATGTGCACACACAGAGACAATTTTGCATTTGATTTCAAGGGATTCCCATAAACCCTAACATAACAACTCCTATTTCTGAGCTTGCGCCTCAGGATCAACATTTCTTGCACACCTGTGCTCTCAAGGGCTAGTCCCACAATCCCTGATATTTACTCATTCCTCCAAGAGTGGCCAAAAAAATGCCTCTTTGACTTGTCTCTCCTACAAGGAGCCCTCACTCTGGAACCTCTCACCAGAGTCCAGCTTCCTATCTGAGGCAGCTCTGTAATCTGCAGCCCATTTTAAGAACTGACAAGGAAGTAGAACTGATCAGATGCTAAACTAGCTGTTCTAGTGCTGAATTCCTGGCTTCTTGGTAACGAAGGTCTCCACCTATCCTCCCTCTACCATCCTCTAACATCCCCCCTTCCCAAATGTCATCCTGCTTCCTTCCAATGTAAAATCCCTCACATCTAAAAAAACTGAACTCACAGAAACAAGTGGTGGTTGTGAGGGGGAGGGAATGGGTGAAGGTGGTCAAAGGATACAAACTTCCAGTTATAAGAAGGCTAAGTCATGGAGGTATAATCTACAGCATGGTGACTATAGTTAAGAATACTGTATTGTATATTTGAAAGATGCTAAGAGAGTAGATCTTCAGAGTTCTCAACACACACACACACACACACACACACGTCTACACAGAATTGTCACAATGTAAGGTGATGGATGTACTAACTTTATTGTGGAAATCATTTTTCAATATATACACATATCAAGTCATCACATTGTACCCTTTAAGTTTACACAATATTATATGTCAGTTATATCTCAATAAAGTTGGAAAAAATTAAAATGAAAACAAATTTAAACCTAAAAAAATAAATAAATAGAAATAAAATCCTTCAGGCTCAACAAGACTTTTTTTTTAAATCAGTTAGTCAACATTTTTTTAATTTAAATTCAGTTAGCCAACATTTTTTTATTTAAATTTTTTATTTAAATTCAGTTAGCCAACATATAGTACATCATAAGTTTCAGTTCAATAATTCATCAGTTGCATATAACACCCAGGGTTCATCACAACATGTGCCCTCCTTAATGCCCATCACCCAGTTACCCTATCTCCTCACCCACCTTCCCTCCAGCAACCCTCAGTTTGTTTCATAGAGTTAAGAGTCTCTCATGGTTTTTCTCCCTCTCTGATGACTTCCCATTCAGTTTTCCCTCCCTTCCCCTATTCAAAGAGACATTCATACACAATTTTCACTGAGGGAAGGGCAAGATCCTTCCATTCCACAATCAAGCAAATAGTGTTCCAAAAGTAGGAAACTCCTATTTCAACAACCAATACATATAAAGATACATGGGATTTTTCTTTACTACTTGCCTCCCTCTTCCCACAATGGCAATTGTGTAAGACTGATGAATCACAGACCTGTACCTCTGAAACAAAATAATACATTATATGTTAAAAAAAAAAAAAAAGAAGACAGTAAGAAGGGAAAAATGAAGGGGGGGGAGGAAATCAGAGGGGGAGATGAACCATGAGAGACTATGGACTCTGAGAAACAAACTGAGGGTTCTAAAGGGGAGGGGGTGGTGGGATCGGTTAGCCTGGTGATGGGTATTAAAGAGGGCATGTACTGAATGGAGCACTGGGTGTTCTACACAAATAATGAATCATGGAACACTACATCAAAAACTAATGATGTAATGTATGGTGATTAACATAACATAATAAAATAAAATTTAAAAAAAGATATGAGTCACAATTTTTAAATAAATAAATGAAAGTACTTACACAGCATTTGTTCACACATAGCTCTATGTTCAGCCATGTGCAGAATTCTTCATTCAAAGACAGAGGCTACTGACAAAGAAGAATGGCAGGGGACTGACTCACAAACATCTAACAGAAATAGAGTTAGATGAAGATCAACATTTCTCACTGCATAATATTGTCACGAAGTATATCTCACTGTCTAAGAACAGCATTAAGTGTATCTGTAAGAACCAAGGACTCACTGGAGGAGTAATTTCAGTAATAAAAAAGCACATGCTTATCAAAGAAATACCTATTTAAATATGTGTATTTTTGAAAATTATGACATCAAAATCTGGAGGTTGTGGCAAAACTGACATACACTGCTGGCATCCTATTAGTTGATTTTTACAACTCTTTGGCTATATATAAGAAGGAAGCATAAGAACATTCCAACATTATGCCCTTGTAATCACAACCCTAGGAATTTATCCTAAAGAAGTAATTTTTAAAAAGGGAAAAAAATGGAAGGGCAGGAGAAAGATCCCAACTTTTACTGAATGTCCACTATGTACTAATCCCTCTGCCAGCACTTTACTACATCATCTCATTTAATCTTCATGGTAATAGTGCAAGACAAGCATGGCTTTTCTTCTTTTAAGGGGGGAGCAAAATACTTGCGTGATCACCACAGGGTTAAACAAAGCCATCAAAATTCTTCCAGAGAATTTTCATGGAGGTGATCAGAAACAGCTAGGATGTTGGCCTAGTGTGCTTGGAAGAGAAATAAATTCCAGAATAGGAAGTTCGTGGTATGTCTGGGGGAAAAATGGCCATTGGGAGAAATGGAGACTGGAGCAGTGGCTTTCAGCCCTACAAAAGCCAAAGCTCCTTTTTATAATCACTATGTTATATGGTCCCTTTACCATCCCAAAGTGAAATGTAGAGATAATATAGCTTACTTGCATTTGTATTTTTTAAACCAATGTAATGGCCCTGTTGCTATATAAGAGAGAAATAAAAGGAAAGCAATTTATGATAAAATACTGTGTATTGCTTGACACAAACCACATGAAAAGACAGAAGTTTTTGTAAAATGCACTGTAGGAACAACACTAGCTCCACGGAGAATGGGTGAACTAGAAATAAAGGTAGGTGGGTTAAAAAACGGAAGGATATGAACTGGAAGAGAAGAGTTTGATTTGGAAGATGAAGACCTTGGAGTTCACCTTGACGTTGTCAGAGCGGAGTGGGGGTGGGGCAGATGAGGCCCCTAGAGCCCTTGGGCAGACTTGAGACAATGACAGCTGCCACCGAAGGGGGAGATGACAGTCCCAGGCCTCCTGTAGCTCCATACTTGGAACAAATCTGACATATTTGAGCTGGATGAAAACTTCTCAGTCAATCTGGGTCATTCTTCTTGTTTTCCCAGTGAAACAAGAGTAATGATTTTTCTGAGGTCTTAAACATATCCTGAAGGAAAATATTACAGACCCACCCAACCACTTAGCTTCAAACCAGGTGTGTAGGATAAATGGTCAAGATGGAGTTGAAAGGCAACTCTGAAAGTTAGTTTTCAGGGACAGTCAGGAACTTGAGGTGATTGTTCCCTAAACAGAAGACATGGAAGGGAAGGTCATAAAGAAATGATCTGTGTGTTTAATCAAGGTTGGTGATTGGCAGCACTCTACAGAGTAAAAGATGCCGGCCTTGGAGTCAGGACACCTGCATTCGAGTTTGGGGTCTGTTGTTTATCACCTGTGTGGTTTCAGGCAAGTAATTTAACTTGTCCAATCTTTATTTTTCAGATAACAAGTTAGAAATTCTAGGGGTGCCTAGGTGGCTCAGTCAGTTAGGTGTCCGACTCTTGGTTTCAGCTCAGGTCATGATCTCAGGGATATGGGATCAAGCCCGTCTTTGGCTCCAGGCTTGGTTTGGAGTCTGCTTGGGGATTGTCTCCCTCTGCCCCTCCGCCCACTCTCTCTCTCTCTCTCAAATAAATACATCTTAAAAAAAAAGAAAAGAAATTCTAATAACGTACCTCAAGAGAGCTGTCATGAAACACCAAGAAAATGTGTGTTTGGAGGAGCCTCATAGTACTGGGAAATACTGGAGAAACATCAGCAGTGTTTCCTACTATTACCTATTAAAATAATGTCAATGAATGTGCATTTGTAAAAGAGAATAGCCTCATAACTTCAGAATAATGAATGATAATCAGGTTTCTTTGCCAAGTATTCCAAAGTACCCTTTAAAAACCAAGATGTCTTATATAGAGTGCAGGTTAAGTGACATCTCCTAGAGTGAGGAAGCTGGCTCAGCTGTCCCTAGAACTCAAGAGTTTTCTCTTGGACACCGAGCAGAAACCTTTCAATATTTTCCTTCCAAGCCAAAGGTTCAGGGTATTGACAAGACACGAAGTCAAGGATACATCTCAAATGCACTAACTCCCACTTCTAGTCACAGGTGCTCCTGTGATTAATATGTCTTTTCAACAACATCCTCCAATGAGCAACTCTGGGAGAGGCTTTATGTAGGAAGCACATCACATGAGCTTTTGGTCTTAATACAGTTGAAACCCAAACAGTTTACAGCTGGAGAAAAACTCTGCCGATTTGCCAAGAATCACTAGGACAGTGTTCTCCAAACAGTATAATTTAAGTAATAAACTCAGAGCGGTGAGATTAGCCTTTGCTAGTTTCTTCCCTGAGGAACAGATATCGATTGTGATTTTAAAATTTCAGGAATAAAAGCCTTTGGCTGGGCAGCAAGTCCTCCCTCTGGGGAAACCAAAGGCAATGGCCAATGACCAGTTTGGCTCCGAGATTGGATTTGAACCACCTCTGAGATGCATAAATACTGAACAAAATATGCAGAAGCCTATGATCGTCTTGGCCTCAGGCAGACATCACATTAACACTTGAGTCTGCTTTCAGGTGAAGGAGACAGAATGGGAAGGAGAGGCAACTTGACTGAAAGGCTGAGCTCTTTTCCTGGGTTTTTGGAGACATGGAGGGTGTTGTGAGCTGCAGACCAACAGAATAATCATTCTCAAATTCATGCAATCTCAAAAATGGGGACGCTAAGCTTGGAATACCACCCTAACTCCACAGAGAAATCCTCCAAAGAATATTAAGTAAGAGACATCTATGAAGTGGACCAATTTTCCTGCAGTCAGAATTAAAAGCCTTAGGAGCATAGTCTAAGTGTCCTCAGCCTACTTGACATAGGAAATTCACTGGGGCTCCTCGGGTGTGACGTTGGACTCCAGCCATATTCCTTCAAGAAAACAGTTGGTATTTCTGTCACTTCAGACCCAATACGTTCATTGTTTCGCATATCTGTGCCCTGTTGTAAAGGACTCATCCAAGCCAATGGCATCCCCCTTCGGATAATCCTGCAGTGCAAGGCATCTGCTTCTTTCCTCCTAATGTCCTAACGGTGCTTCTCCATCTTCCAACAGCTATTTCCTTTCCGATCACACACACACACACACACACACAGATAGATAGATAGATAGATAGATAGATAGATAGATAGATAGATAGATAGAAATAAACTTCAGAGGAGAGTCATATTGTCTTGGTGGAGTGGTGGTAGAATTTGTTGTGACTACATTCCCAAATTATAAATCTCAGCAAGAGAACAAAGTTAAATCAGAATGTCTCTGTAATAAATTACCAAGTTGGGAAAAAAAGGTCTGCTTTTAATCTAGTGGGAAAAAAAAATAGAAGCAATATGCATAGATCACTAGCCTTCTTTTAAGTGTGGTGTCTTGGGGAATTCTAGAGCCAGACTGCCTGGGTTTAATCATTCTCAAATTCATGCAATCTCAAAAATCTCATTATACCATGCCACATGCCTGGTTATGTGATGTATCAGTTGTGTAACATTGGGCAGTTATTTAACCTCTCTGTGTCTCAATTTCCATCTATAAATAATGTTAAGTACAAATATTAATCCATAGAGTTATTTTGAGGGTTAAATAAAATAATATACGTAATGCACTTAGAATAGTGCCTGGGACATACTAAGCACTGTATGTATTAGCTATTATTCAGTTGAACTTGGCTTAGGAGGTTGGTCTGTTTCAACATGGATAATTAAAAGGTACTTGAAGGTAGAATAAGAGATATATGCATGTGAGATATACTAAGGGCTTAGCAGTGTCTGGTACATAGGAATAGAACAAAGAAATCATTACTGTCACAGCATAGCCACAAGTTCAGCTGGCTGCAAGACAATGCTAAAAAGCTCTGTGTCTTATGGATACAGCTGCTGGACTTCGAGGAGGTCCAATTGAGAGGGAGGGAGAGGTGCCACATTATGTCACCAACCACAGAAAAACCACCTTCACCAATGGTAAGACAACCACAGTGTCCTAGTTTGTGAAGGTCAGCATATTCTCTGGACATAAGGCTCCTAAAATGACAATGGCATAATGCCTCTCTCTCCAACACACATTCAACCCTTCCCTCCACAACTCCCTCCAATGTATTCAAGTTCTTTCATTGGAAAGAATGTGGTGAAAATGCCAGGGAATCATCAAATTGTGAGTCATATAATCTCCAAAGGTACTTAAAGGCGACCTCATTCAACCCCACTTATTTGAATAAAGGTGAGGAGGAGGACAAGGATCCGTGGGGTGGTATTGTTGACAGAAGAGCTGCCCCAGGTCCACGGCCAGCCAGTGGCAGAGCCAGACTTAGATGCAGACTTTCTGAGTCTAAGCCCTCCCTACGCTACATTGCCTCCCATTCCCACACTCTTTATCACCCAACTCAGAGTCTTAAACCCTATAGCAAATCCAGTGTCTCTTTGTGTCTCTGGAAGGTACCCTTCCCCAAGATGCCACACCCTCGCAGACTTCTAAATCTCTGTTGGCTGCTGCCACCTAGGGAATTACAGCGAGTTCTCTTCCTTGGGCTGTTGCCTTGGGACAGGCCACCATTGCACAGCCTGTTCAGCGTCCATCTCCTTAACGAATCATCGTTTATGCTTGGCTCACCAACTAGCAGAACTAGTCATATCCTACATATTCAGATAAATACCCGTCTGACTCTTGTTGGTGAACACAACCTTTTGTTTGTTCTTTGAAATATTGTTAGGGAGACATTTAAACTCTGGGGTTTAAAAATATTACTCCAGCAGTGTTGACTGGTTGCTGAGATCCAGCTTGATGTCTGATCTTTTTCAAGGTGCTGGGAAGAAGGGACTCCTCTACTTCATCCCCAACACTGCAGATAGGAGAATACCAGAGCAATTGGCTCAGATTCAATGTGTCAAGACAGATTAACTCAAGTTCAATGTCAGTCATACTTCCATGTTCCCTTGATTATTCCTCACATCACTGTTTTATAGCTAGATGCTAGTAGTTGACAACAAAATAGCCATTCACTGCCTCAATCTCAATTACTTGAAAGCATTCATTGACCCAGAAACACCCATGAACTGGATCCCTAGGGATGAGCCCACTGACTGGTTATAGAAATGATGAAAGGGGCTTTGGACAACAGGAACAGTCCAGGTTGGCTTCCCATGCAGTTAAAACCAGACTCCAGGAATTTCCAATACAGGACCAGGATAAATGAAAATAATGATGTCGATTATTTTTCTAAGCAGGGAGAGTTAGAAAGCCTCCTGTTTTAGCATGTTAAGCATTTTTGCCAGCTGAATCATTATACCATGCCACATAAGGATGTAATTGTTCCCCTTTTTGCAGTTATTTCAGGTTTTTAAAAGATCTTTTGAATAATCCTATAGCCCTGAGTTTTTCTCCATAGACTTAATACTCTCGTGATGCAAAGGATAGCACAGTGGTTTAAATACTTGGGCCTGTAGACAGTTACACTTCAGTTCAAATCCCAGCTCAGTCACTTGCATGTTGTATGGCCTTGTGTAAGTTTCCTAACACCCCTCCGCATCAGGTGCCTCAGCTCTGCAATGGGAACAATGGTACCAATATCCGTGAGAGCTGCTCTGAGGATTGAGGGTAAGGTAGGCTTGGAGCTCAGCACATTGTTTGATCTGCAGTAAGTGATCAGTAAAAGTCAACTGTTATCACCATTTGCATAGTCATTGCCAATATGTATAAGTTAGAGAATAAGGAAGGTATTGGAGACTAGCAAATGGAGAAGCTAGAGAGTAAGGAAGAAGATTTTAGGTAGTTCTGGAAAAGTAGATGAAAGCATTGAAGCCAGGGCACCTGAGTGGCTCAGTCAGTTAAGCGTCTGCCTTTGGTTCAGGTCATGATCCCAGCATCCTGGGACCGAGCCCCACATTGGGCTCCTTGCTCAGCGGGGAGCCTGCTTCTCCCTCTGCCTGCCGCTCCCCCTACTTGTGCGTGCTCTCTCTCTCAGTCAAATAAATAAATACAATCTTAAAAAAAAAAAAAGCAAGCATTGAAGCCAGGACTGAAAAAATACGCTAGTTTTTAACTCAGAATATCTAAGTTCAAATGCCAGATCTATATGACCGTTATAAGGTAGGTTGCTTCTCTGGTCTTTGGTTTCCTCCTATATAAAGTGGAAATAGAACTAGAAAGCTGCAAATCGGGGTGAAGATTAGTGATGTAATGACACTGACAGGATCAAGCCTGATACTTGGCCCACAGGAGAGCAAGGTTTCCTTCCCTTGCCCTACGAGTCTCAGGGCCATTGCCCTTTGACCTACCCCTTCGTGTAACTATCACCTCCTGCATATGAGGTGAAGGGGGCAAGCCCTCATCGAGAATGCTTCGGGGAAATCTGGCTTCATGCTTTCAATCTTTTTATCCCATAATCCCAGATATAAAGAAGGAGGCCCTCAGAGGTTTTCTCTTAAGTATTTGAGAGAAGAAAGCAAGTTACTGTGTCTGGGAGACTCGAGGAGGCAAGCCCAAGGACATGAGGAGTACCAGCAAATTCTGGTAATGATCATGAGCCACAGATTTGTGTAGGAGGCCAGGAAAGGATAGGGAACGGTGGGGGGTGAGTAGGACGTGGGGTTACCTGTGATCAGTGTCTCTGGCTTGGTGACTCATCTCCTCCTAGCATTTGGCAGCCTAAGCTGATATACCACTATTTATTTAAAGGCTCTCTGAAATATAGGCAGTATTTTCACTGCAGATGTGTTTTGAAAAGATGACTTGACTTGAATACAATATTTTTTTCAAACAGAGGCAATATTTAGACAGTGTGTTGTGTTAATGTATTTAAGTCAGTGAGCATGGCTAATAATGTGTGTGCATGTGTGTGTGTGTGTGTGCGCATAGGTGCATAGTGTTCTCCTGCATGATGCACAACATGCTCACACAAATAAGTTAGTTATCTTAAAATGAACAGTTATTTGGGACGTCACACCCCAGAACTCTTCAGGAGCTAGTGTATAGGGACTTCTAAGTTTATGAAGGTCAAGGCCAGGTCAATATACATTATATTATTCCTTAAGTAACTTGGTATTTGACATCCCTCCCCCAAAACCACAACAGCTTCTAACCCCTACCCCCAATACCACCCTGAACGCTCCACCCTAAAGCCGTATCCCCGGTACTGTGGGTCCTTCCCTTACTCTTCAGAGGAGAGGGAGGCCGTGCTCGCCCCCTAGTGGCTGAAGGCTAGTCATTGCACTCCCAGGCCTTTCCTTCTTTGTTGATTGACAGTTTTACCAGACAGGTTGTGGCCAACCTCAAGTGTCGAATTCAAGGACATTTTTGGGCTGCAGGGTGGGGAGCTAGTCATATCGACTGAAGAAATTAAAAGTCTTTGGGTCTATGTAGCATCCATTTTTCTCTGTTTGATGTATCTTTAGAATTTCCCTTTTATACACAGCTGGTTATGTGAGAAGGGCTAGTAGCCTCCCTATCTTGTGACAACCCCCATCCCAGATTTTCCCACTCCGAAGACCTGTCCCCTCTGCCAAGGTCCCTCTCCACTCTAACCTGTAGCTACACTCAAGGGAATGGTGCAGCACAAATGAGAGAATTTGAGCTCCAGGAAAATCCCGTGTTTAAGTTTTATTTATTTAAAAAAAAAAATTTTTTTTTTTTAGAATTTATTTATTTATTTGAGAAAGAGAGAGAGACAGAGATAGTGAGAGAGAGCACAAGTGGGGAGGAGAGGGAGATGCGGGCTCCCCGCAGAGCAGGGAGACTGATGTGGGACTCGATCCCAGGACCCCAGGATCATGACCTGAGCCGAAGGCAGATGCTTAACCGACTGAGCCACCCGGGCGCCCATGTGTTTAAGTTTTAGTCCAGTTGCCAAAGTTCATTCCCATCTTTTAATTCAGATTTCCCAGAAATTCACCTTATTGATACTTTTATGGGTCTTAATGTACAACTTCACCACCCCAAGAAAAGAGCTCCACCACCACTCAACCAGAATATTTGTGGAATTGGCTTGCTCAAGATCTAGCCATGAGAAAGGCCACACAGGAATTACCATGGGATGCAGACATCAGTTTCCAGTGGCCTCACAGTTCGTTGTCCCTTGTATGACTCTAATGGCTATGGAGTCAATCCCTAGAGTAGGAGCTCCTGAGCCCAGAGACTAAAATGTCTTCATAAATCACTATTCTCACCTCCTAGCACAGGCCCAATAAAAGTTATGGACTGAATTGTGTCCCCTCACCAAATCCTATGTTGAAGCCCTAACACCCAATGTGACTGTATTTGAGATAGAGCCTTTGAGCAGATCATTAAGATCAAATGAGGCAATGAGGATGGGACCCTAACCCCATAGGACTAGTGTCCTTATAAGAAGAGTTACCAGAAATCGTTCTCTCACTTCATGAATGTAGAGGAAGGGTCATGTGAGGACACAGCTTCCTACAAGTCAGACAGGGAGGCCTCACTAGAACACAACTTTGCTGGCACCTTGATCTTGGACTTCTAACCTCCAGAACTATGAGAAAATAAATTTCTGCTGTTTAAGCTGCCCAGTCTGTGGTATTTTGTTATGGCAGCCTGTGCAGAAAGGAGTACAGAAAGGAAAGCTCTTGGGAGTGCCTGGGTGGCTCAGTTGGTTAAGCGTCTGACTCCTGGTTTCGGCTCCAGTCTTGATCTCATGGTCTTGAGATCGAACCCTGTGTCAGGCTCTGCATTGAGTGTGGAGCTTGCTTAAGACTCTTTCTCCCTCTTCTTCTGCCCTCCCCCAATAAATTAATTAATTAAAACAGAAAGCTCTTTAACAAAACTCCTACAACTAGACTACAGTGCAGTTCTAATTTCCAAAGAAGGAGCTAGGACGGAAAGCAATCTGTGTTGAGAATGGATGTAAGTGGTGGGTCTGTACCAGCTGCTTCTCAAAGAAATTCACCAATTGTCTTCCTGTCCCATAAGCCCTCCCGGGAGACTTGTGCATCCATCCAAACACCCATGGGTGAAGCATTTTCCCTGCATTGTTTTGCCCCCACTAGAACTCTCCCAGCTGTTGGCCGTCAGTGATCACATAGGTAAGTGAGCTTGAAATCAACTTTTCATTAGGTGAGATGAAATGAGGTAGCACAAAGCTCCCCCCACCCCCTCCAAACCATGCTGCTTCTTGACATCCCCATGAATGTCTGCAAGCACCCAGGAGGGAAGGCCACATTTCTCACACTGCATTGGGTTCTATGGCCTTTGTTCCATTTTGATCAACAAAATTGAGTGAGAAGACCAGGCTTCCTGCGAGGAATGAGCCAAAACCAGTGTCAGGTTCTCACCATGAGCCTTATCTTTCCTTTAATAACAGACATCAGGCCACCTGCAAAAACATATCCACAGTTACTGAGGACTTTTTAGAAAATAAATATTCACTACGGCTTTGTGAGGGAGCAAAGGCTGTTGCCTCTGAACTTCAGGTGGCCATCGAGAACCTTCTCACCTTTGATCATGGAAACCATACACATGGGTAAGAGCAGAGAGCCTTGCAGCCTCACGTCTCAGGCAGGGCTCTTCCGGAGCTGCTGGCCTTGGATCCTGAGTGTTGGTCCCCAGTTGCGAGATGTGAGGCCTGGAGCAAGTTCCGTCACCTCTGCATGTCTCAGTTCTCTCCTCTCAAACTTGGTGACAATAATATCATATCATAAAGAGGATTCAATGAGCTGACACATACAAAGCACTCTCGAGAGTGCCCAGCAAAGAGTAAGTGTTCAGTAGTAGCTGTCCTTCCATCAGGAAAAGAATAAAAGAGAAAGTGATTGTTAAAAATGTGTAGACTTCTCTATAAAATAGTTCTTTTTTTTAAAGATTTTATTTATTTATGTGACAGAGAGAGACACAGCGAGAGAGGGAACACAAGCAGGGGGAGTGGGAGAGGGAGAAGCAGGCTTCCCGCGGAGCAGGGAGCCCGATGCGGGGCTCATCCCAGGACTCTGGGATCGTGACCTAAGCCCAAGGCAGACGCTTAACGACTGAGCCACCCAGGTGCCCCTCTATAAAATAATTCTTGCAAGATTTTTCCTGCAGCTCATTTTGTTGGCTTCTTGTTGAGACCTACATACATATATATGGAAAGTACATGTAAAGGATAGTACTTTAAGATGTTAATATTTTTCCCCCATGTTTCCTTAGAAGAATCCCTCCCTCCTCTATTCAGTTGGAGGCTTTTATCAAGCCAGGTAAGGGTGAAACTGGAGAAAAGGGGAAGGTATGCCTTTGGTGACTAAAGTCAAAGTTTGGTTTGTAAATCCTAGACCAGGAAGGAAGCCCGTGAATAAACAATAGATTTGGAACACTGCAGGTGATGCAAGAGGCAGTCTGCTTGCTTCAGGGGAGCAAAAGCTTCTCTGGGTAGAAACACAAAGAATTGCACTGAGAAGGGGCTCTGTGTTCTGCCCACTCCTGCTCCAGCCCCCAGCCAGTCCCGGGAGAGGGGAGACAAAACCCACAGGCGGGTTTGGGATATGCGAGTGGAGCTGAGGAGGGCAGCAGGTGTGACAAAGCAACCCCAAATGCAACACGGGGGATGGCCGCAGGGGTCTCAGGCAGCTGGGGCTGACATGGCCTCGCAGACTTCCCTGTTTCCCGTGAGGCTCGTGGAGCAGCCAGATAGTTCCAGAAGCTTTGGACCAGGAAGGAGCCCCCAGCATCTGTCTGGTCAACCAACTCTCTTCAAGGCCAGATGGGAATCAGGACACTTGAACAAGGACACTGTTAGTGAATGAGCCTTCGTGCCTTCCCTGCCTCCCTCCTAATCCAACACCACCACCAAACTTTCTGGAATCCACCTAAAATATTAGATAAAGAAGTAGGGTCCTAAATGAGCTGAGCCCAGGACCATCATACACAGGAATACAGGTTGTTCATCACATTGAGACACTATCCCCCCGGGGAGTAGGAAGAGGCCAAAATGAAGTTGGTGCTTTGCCGTCACGCACGTGCTAGGATGGGGCTTCATTGGCCTGAAGGGGGCAGCTTTTCCCATTGGCACAGTGTTGCTTTGGCTAGTGGTGGCTGGACTGAGCAAAACTTGATTTGACAGAGATCCCTCGGAATTGACTGAAAAGTTTTCATCACAAGCAGATTGGGGCTCAAAGTAGAAATTAATCTGTAGTATATAAAAATAAAGTTACATCTCTTGCACACCTGAATTTGTGGCCTGAGGTTTGTTACCTTCATATAGAGAAATATATAAAGAAACCCACTCCCCCCGCTCAAAAAAACCCAAACAAACCCTACGTCTAATTGCACCACAGTTAATTGGGGGGTATATCTTCTTCCAGTCTTTTCTTGATGTGTTTTTCCATAATTAATATCATACAGAATATGCTCTTTGGTATCATGCATTTTCCGGCTTACCGTTCCATCACAGGGGAGATCATGTAGACAGTGGACCTCTCGACCTTGTCCGAGTTTTTAAAACACCTAAGGTGCTTATATAAGTGCCAGTCCCCAAGGCCATAGCTCAACGCCAGTGGGATCAAAAACTTTCTATGCCACCAGGTGCCGGATCACTAGCTCAAGGCACAAATGTATTTAGAGTAGAGAAGATGTCTGAGGACTGAATCTTTGAGAACTCCTTACCCAGGTAGGTGCTTTTGAAAAGTTAATGTGGTGTGACTCCCCTGGAGGTGTTAAAATGTAGATTCTGATTCAGCAGGCCTGGGGTGGGGCTTGAGATTCTGTATATGCACGGATGATTCCACTGGTCAATGACCCTCATTCTGAGTACCACAGGCTTAGAGGTCAGGAAGATGAAGAAGACCCAGAAAAATCATTTCTATTCGAAGCATTTTCCCAAGTTATTTAAAATCTGTTTCTTAACTATTATTTTTAGTATTTATGTATTTCAGACAATGAGTAAGCCATATTTTTTTCTTAACCATTCCCCTCTTGTTTGTCATTTAAATTGTTTCCAACTTTGTTGTTATAACCAATGCAGCAATAAACTCCTTTGGCCATACTTCTCGGTCACCAACTTTTAAATGAGCAACTAACGGAGGAAAATGATGAAGGTGGCGAAGCGCCCAGAGGAGCACAACCATCTGAGGCATGAGTCGCCTTCCAGCACAGCCGGCGTGACTGCCCTCAGGTGGCTTGAGCAATGGTTCTTCACCTCAGTTTTGTCTGCTATAAAATAGGCTGTTTCTTTTCTCATATCCTTAGGCTAAAGGAAGTGAAGAAAGTGACCTGTAGCTCAGTACTTCCTCCTGTGGGGCCACTGTGTTAGGAAGTATTTGTCACAGCTCAGGAACGATGGCCGAATGTGCCTATTGCAATCCCTGGCGTCACCCTGTCCCGAAGCCTACCAGAGACAGAATTACAGGTGCCACAGTAGTGAATAAACATTGGGATGTGGCCCACTCTTAGCTGTTTGGATTTCAGTGCCAGGGGTAGGAGGTCTGAAAGACGTGAAAAGAAACAGCTGAATTCCAAGGCACTCCTTCAGATAGAGTTTCCTTGAAAACATTTGTACCGCTCTTCATCAATATTTATAAAGTGATGACTAGATACAGCTACGTTCCTCTTTGGCTATGTCTAGAACACACCCATAGTACCTGATCAAAATACAGTTGTTGTTTGTTGGGGGAGGGGGCACTTTTATAGGGAAGCTTCTTTGGAAATGAGGAACCAAGTTGGCTGCACACAGCAAAAAATTAAAATCAAAATTGGTTACATGAGCACAAAGAGATGACATTAATTTTTTTAAGGGTAGAAAAATCATGGGAGTCAGGGTCCTGGGTTTGATTCTCAGTTGGCCTCTTGTTAGCAGAGATTAACAAGCAAGTTAATTAAGCACTTTGAGTTTCACTTTCTTCCTCATGAGGTACTATGGAAGTTATTACGAATGCAGAGAAAAACACAACTTTTCTAGAAGGAGTTAGTTGATCTCTCTGGCCTTTTAAGCAAGCAGAATGTTACTAAATACTTGCTAACATGTTCAAGATTGAGGCCTCTTAGGATTTCATCCCATATTCTTGGTCTAATTTTTGAGAGACACCAGGAAAGGCAGCTAGCTTCCAAATAAGTCTGTCGGTAGATGCCACGTGCTGCCTGGAATGTCCAAACCACTCATCTTTGGGGTTATGATTCTCATCCATTGCTTCTGTTAGAATTATCTGAGACGGATTTTTAAAATGCCAATGTCCAGGCCCCAACCTCAACCAACTAAGGCCATGCTCTGGTGTTGTTTACAGAGTTCCCAAAAGACTCTGTCGTATAGCCTGAGCTCAGAACCACATAGTTACAGTTTTAAGACACCTACTGAAAATCCAGGGCAGGTAAGACTGTAAATAATTTTCTTTCCAACAACCCCAGTTTCAAGAAATTTATCACCTTAGCTTGTCAGTCTCTCACAGTGCACTGCAGGAAGGGACATAAACAGATGATTCTGGACATTCTGATGAGGTACAACAGAGAAAAGCCTACAGCACCATAGGAACTCTGGACCTCTATGAAGAGTCAGAAAGAGGAGGGGAGAAGCAAGAGTGATAATAAACTTGTACGTCCTCAACATCATCACCAACTACCATTGATTGAGTCACTACCAGGTACTAAGTACTGTATACCAAGCATTTCACATTTTGCTCTTACAGTACTCATGTGGAGGCTGGAGACAGGGGCAGCGGCAGCAGATATGGAGTAGTAAATAGCACAGATTTTCTGGAAAACAATTTTGAGGGCATCAAGAGCCCTCAAAATCTTCATATTCTTTGGCCAAAGAATTCCATTTCAAGGTGGCAATCCCATGAAAAGTGTCCCAAATGCAGATGGTGCTTTTCTTCACCAAGATGTTCATTGCAGCATGGTTTATTTTAGTAACAAATTGGGAATTACCTAACTACCCAACAAAATGGATGGTGATTACATAAATGTTGCTACATTGTACACTGGAGTATAAAGCAACCATTAAGGATATTTTCCTCTACAAACAAATTTTATGACAAGATAATTTATATTATAAAATATTGAGTAAAACAAAGTAAGACATAAAATGGTATCTACCCTGTGATTCAAAATTCTGAATACTTCAAATGACTGTAAAATGTGTTACATTACAAAGTTGGTTGCCACTGACAGAACTCCATTTGTACTCATATCTCCTTAAGGGAGCAAGCTTCAAAAGGTTACAAATAGAGGTGCCTGGGTGGCTCTGTCGGTTAAGCGTCTGCCTTCAGCTCAGGTCATGATCTCAGGGTCCTGGGATTGAGCCCTTAGTTGGGCTCCCTGCTCAGCGGGGAGCCCTCTTCTCCCTCTGCCCCTGCCCCTCCCTCCCCCCCAACCCCCGCCTCTGCTCTCTCTCACTCTGCTCTCTCTCAAATAAATAAATAAAATCTTAAAAACAAAACAAAACAAAAGGTTACAAATATATTGCCAAAATGAAAATCTTTTACTAGTAAACACTTTGAGCATGCTGTGGTGCTGTGGAGACATCCCGTTTTGGTTGGTACACTAAGGCTTGAGTGTGCATTTTCCTCTTCAAATAAACCCAGGCAGGGAGGCAGATGTAAATAGAGGAAGTGGAAAACAAATGACAACTGATTTGTAATACAACCCAAATATTTGTTTCACAAGTTTTTCTCACTACTGGAATCAGGTTCTCTGTGGGTGTGAAAAGAAGAGCTGAGAAGGAAGGGCAGATGTGCAGAGGAGAAGACAAAAGAAAGTGGAGAATGTGGGGGGTGGGAAGCAAACAGAATCACATTTTGGCTTGCGTAGGCATCCTGGACTATGGATCCAGGCTATTTTTATGACATATAGTTGATACATAATAATGATAGATATGACAATGATAGAATAAAGAATATAATTACAACATATCATAAAATAGGATACTTCTTTCAGTTTTTCAGTCTGGAAAGTAAGGTTTCAATGAGGGCAGCAAAACTGAAATTAGGGGAAGCTGAGCCTCAAAAAAATACAAGAATCTGATATCATGTCAGTGTCCTTGAAAGTAAAATTGCTCTCCAAGTCTTTCAGAGCCAGGCAGATGAGTTTTAGTCTAATAACTAACTGGTTACATTAAACCAGGCTCTGGGGTCCTTTGAGAATACCAATGTTCTTTAAATATTTCTTTTAATCCAGATGTCCAAATCTCTTTGATCTGGGAACATATCAAAATGCAGCTTTCCTGTGAGATTTTTCTCTTTCTTCATCACATCCCGGCTCCTATGAAGTCAGAGCCCTCCCAGCGACTTGTCTCTTAGCATAATGGCCCCTTGTTTCAAGGCGGGTCAGATGTACATTTAAATTAGTCATAGGAGTTGACAAAAATTGCATAAAGGATACAACCACTTTCTCCACCATTAGGCGGCACCACTATTCTCCAGCCTTTGGGATTATCTTTGCATTTAATAGCCGAACAAAATAACTATAATTTTAAGAAACCCAGCGCTTTCTACAAATTTTCTGGGAGCACTCTCATTATCCTGGTACTCCCCTGTCACCTCTCGCTCCAAACCTCCTCTTCTCATTCCCATCCCCTCTGCATTCCTCATCACTGCTCTCATCAGCTGTGTCCTTTCCACAATCACTCTGTGCCCAAGGTGGATATACTACCCTTTTCCTCATTCTCCAAGGCAACGCTGTTTTGTGTAATAGACTTGTACTGAATATTTGGAGGTAACAGAGAGGAATCCTAGCACAGATTAATGAATAACTCAAACTGAGATACGCAACATCAGTGTTCTTGAATTTCCTTGGGCATCCTTTCCCAGCTTGGTACTATAAGAACTAGAGGATGCAATGTGGATTAGTCAGAAGAGAACCATCATCACTACTGCAAGACCAAGTCTGTGTCCCAAATCAACCCCAGGACCCACATGGCCCAGATTCATGTGGCATTACATTCAAATAAATAGTTTAGGAGCAAAAAAAACACTTCGATCTGTAATTGTGTCTGCTGGATGACATGAAAGGCATTTGGCCCATGGCCCGCTGAGCCTTTCTGCCCTCCTCCACTCCTGCTTTCAGCTCCTATGGTTATTCTGGAGCCCCTCATTCTCTAAAGCCCCTTGCTCTCTGTTCTCCTCTGTGACTCTTCCCAGTGCCCAGCCAAAGTGGATTCTTATTCCATCTCCCTTTCTTTAACACTTTACCGGTACATGAGTTCAGCCTCTCAGGCTTCCTTTAGTCTCAGTTTTGTCTAGTTCCAGGATTCAGCATGATAGAAAAGAACCCAGGAGTTGCCCATCAAGCAAGAAGCTTCACCCACTGAGAAGCTGGGAAGGGGAAGAGGTGCAGGGACGTTAAAAGGGAGGAGAAATCTGAAAGTGTAGACACTGATCATTCTTGTCCCCACTGTGCATTAGTATTTTTCTCTGCTATAGTTTAGCAGGCAAACCCACCTTAGGAGGTTAGGAACATAATAAGGGCCTGTTAGGAAGGCAATGTCAGGACTGTCCTTCTAGCAGAGGGAACTAATAGAACAGTGGTTCTCCGAGTCTGGCCCCTGGACCAGGAGCATCCACACTGCCTGGGAATCTATTAGAAATGCAGTCCTTTGGACCCCACTGCAAACCCACTGAGTCAGACATGCTGGAGTGGAGCCCAGCACTGTTTCAACAAGCCCTCCACATGATTCTGAGGCAGCTAAAGTTTGAGAAGTAAACTTTTTTCCCTAGCCTGGACTTCTCCAGGCCAGGGAACCCACTGGATTTGATTCCAGTCCCGGCTCTGCCTCTTTCTAGCACCGTGACCTCCACCAAACCATGTAAGCTCCCCAAGCCTAACAAACCACATTGGGGTTTCTGCTGCAGAGTGCCAGGGGTCCTCATCCTGTTAAAGGCTGGCCCCCAAAGGGTCATCTTTCTTGGCTCTCACCCACAAAGCCTACATCTGCTTTCTCTCTTCCTCTCCCTTTAGGGAGCTGCCATCTTCCGCTCTGTCCCTTGGGGTCCCCAAGTTTGGGGACCATTTCAATAATAATAATAATAATAATAATAATAATAATAATAATAATAATAAATTCCTAACTCCTTTGTGATACTGACATTGAAATGACAGGTCCAGAATCCACTTGGTCAGCTTATTCTTGGCCAATAGCAGGATCAGATTTGCTTCCCCGATGCAAACACGCTCCCTGAAAATCAGCACCCTTGAAAATCGATGCAAACATGCTCCCTGAAAATCAGCACCCTTGAAAATGGGGTAAAGCGCTTTGACCAAACACAGAAGTTCTGTTAGGTAAATGGCTCACCTACAGCTAGAGCAGGACCCCAGCAAGGGGTTAAAACCAAGAGTTGAAACAATAGTTCAATTTTAAATATCTCTCTCTCCACTCATCACTTCCTAACCTCTCCTTCTCTTCAGTAAGCTCCTAATTATCATGGGTTAGAGTCCTCAGTAGCAATTTCTTTCATTTTAAGTCATTTAAAACTTGCTCTAGCAGTTCTGTCACTGGGGAGTGCAGCCTGAACACTGTGCCCGACCAGAAGCGTTTTGGTCAACTGGAGGATTGCTTCTGCCTAGTTTCTTTTTTTTTTTTTAAAGATTTTTATTTATTTATTTGAGAGAGAGAATGAGAGAGAGAGAGAGAGAGAGAGAGAGAGAGCATGAGAGGGGGGAGGGTCAGAGGGAGAAGCAGACTCCCTGCTGAGCAGGGAGCCCGATGCGGGACTCGATCCCGGGACTCCAGGATCATGACCTGAGCCGAAGGCAGTCGCTTAACCAACTGAGCCACCCAGGCGCCCGCTTCTGCCTAGTTTCTGATCCTCTGGGCTCTGGGCTTTTCGAGAAAAGGTGGCAAATAAGACTGATTGAAGTGGGGTGCATCCTCATATGCAGCATAAGCCGGAAGCCACCAAGGGAGAACAAGAGAGCAGTTCCAGAGAGCCAAGAGCTACACCTGGTACCGACTTGCACACATGCTGGAAAGAAGAGAGGCAGGAAATAGAAACCATCTCCACACCCTGGAAATGCACTCACACTCTCCAGAAGAAACTTTTTGGCTACCTAAACAAAAGCTTCTCAAATATTCATGTGCATATGAATCACCTGAGGATCTTATTAAGATGTACATTTGATTAGGCAGGTCTGGGTGGGCCTGAGATAATTGACATTTCCAACTGGCTCCCTGGGGATGCTGATCCTACTGGTGTGTAGACCACATTTTGAGTAGCAAGAACCTAACTCTTTCATTTGTGAGGTCCTTTGCTAAGAGAAGGAACTGTAAAAACACAAGAGATTCATTACCTGGGAGTAATAGCAAGCGTTTCTGCTGAGTGTTATCAGCAGCAGAGTCTAAGTTAAGTGAAAATTTTATCTTGTTGGAGTGCCTGGGTGGTTCAGTCGGTTGAGCGTCTGACTCTTGGTTTTGGCTCAGGTCATGATCTAAGGGTCCTGGGATCAGGCCCCGTGTTGGGCTCCGAGCTTAGCTTGATTTCTCTTCCTACCTTACCCTCTGCCCTCCCCTCACTGTTGCACTCTCTCTCTCTAAAATAAATAAATAAATAAATAAATAAAATCTTTTAAAAATATTATCTTGCTTGAAGTCCATTATCACCTTTTTCAGAATGAGTGTGTTGTTGTTGTGTGTCGATCTATATTATATTTCCTTTTTTTTTTTAGCTAAGTTTTTGCTTAAATACAAAACTCATTCCAAGGAGAATGATACAGGGGACAAGCGTTGCTCCTAGCCAGGGGAGTGGTGCAGTAGGTAGATCATGGGTTCAGAACCAGATGACTGAGGTTCCCAGCCTCTCACAGGCTATTTTCCAAAATGCCACTTTGGCCAGTGCTTCTCATACTTGTTTGACAGGTTGAGTGCTTGGAAATCACAGTGCTCCGCACAAAGCACAGTGAATTGAAATATTTATATATTTTACAGAATGATATGATACAATTTTACTGGCAGAAACTATGGCTCTGGGCGCCTGGGTGGCTCAGTCGTTAAGCGTCTGCCTTCGGCTCAGGTCACGATCCCAGGGTCCTGGGATCGAGCCCCACATCGGAGCAGGGAGCCTGCTTCTCCCTCTCTCACTCCCCCTGCTTGTGTTCCTGCTCTCGCTATGTCTCTCTCTGTCAAATAAATAAATAAAAAATAAAATCTTTAAAAAAAAAAAAAAGAAACTATGGCTCTAATACATGGATATAGCATAAAATAAGAACCTGCCCTAAGTCCTTTCGGAAGTGAGCCTCGGTTTCTTTATTGGTAAGATGAGGGTAATTAATTGGTAAGATGAGGGTAATTAACACTACCTCACAGAAGGAGACCTTTGATCCTTCAGTTGGACCCAAAGACGTGCTGGAGTTCTTTGCTTCTGGTGCTAATGTAATGATCGCCGTAAGGCACACTAGGACTTTTACTGCTACTAGCTACCATTTATCCAGCATCCACCATGTACCAGATACTACGCTGATCGCCTTGCAAATATCTCATTGAACTTGACAACAACTCTGCTAGGTAAGTATTTTATTACCTCTGTGTTACAGATGAGGGAAATAAAAATGGTTCCTTGCTACAGTTCATTGGTAGAGTTCACTTCTCTTTCATCTTGCAAGGGGCCACTCACCAGCCCATGCTACCAGCTCCTTCTCCCTTGCTAGAAGTTTGCTTTCTTCACCAAGAAATTAACATGTAGCTTTTGACCAAGCAAGTCTCCACGGCAGCATTAACCCTTTCTGAGTCAAAATCCCTTTGACTATCCATTATAATTTTCCATTTCCATTATCCATTATATATATTCCACTATCCATTATATATTTCTTCCCAGAAAAAGGCACCTAAGCAAATACTCCATCTTGCATTCAACGTCAGGGTCCCAAGCAAAGAACTTCTATCCTACAGAGTTTAGGAAGACAAAGAGGGCTTTTACAGGCTCCAAACTGAACATGACCTACTATTCCAAGCACTGACCTGAAATGTTTTCCTTAGCCATTTCCTGATCATTTTATTTTTCAAATATTTATATTGATCAAAGATTAAACAAGTCCTAAATGTCTAAAATGTTTCTTGGCACCAGGGTGCCTATAGAGTTTCCAATTTTTTTTTTTTAGGCACTAGTCATCAAAGAGACTATCTTTTATTAGTAGACAGTATCAGTTGAGATTAGTGAATGTCCAGAGAATGCTTGTTTCTCTTTCTCTTGGTATCTAAATGAAACAAGATACTTAAAGCATAACAACATTATTGCTCCCTCCTGGTTTTTTGACATAAGAAGAGACTTGAGCTGTTGACAAAAAATACAGAGGTGGGAAACCCAGAGTTTGGTGGTTTCTATAACCTCCAAATATGAAAAAAATGAAACAGGAGTGGGGAGGGAGGGAAGACAGAGATCAGATATTTATACTCAGAATAATTTGAAATTAACCTTTGCTGGGCATCCTGTAAAGCCACAGTTCTCAAAGTGGGCCCTCTGGACCACCAGCAGCAGCATCACCGGGAACTGGTTAAAAATGCAAAGTCTCAGCCCTCACCTCAGGCCTGTTGAGTCAGGAACTTTAGAGATGACACCCAGCAGTCTGTTTTGAACAAGCCCTCACGGTGATTCTGACTCATGCTAAAATCTGAGAGCCACTGGGGTGGACAGATCTTCTCTGACAGAAGTGACCCTGCCTGCTGGTCCTTAAACCACTGATTCTGTAATGAACAGAGGACGTGAAGAGCACTATGGTGAGGAGACTAGTGTTCCCTGAGCAATGACTCCAAGTCAGGCACTGTATGCTTGTGGTCTCATTTCACCTCAAGCCCTAAGCATGTTTACTCTTATCTCCCTTTTAAAGATTCTTTTTAAAAGAGAGAGATTCAGAGAGATAATATCACTCCTCTTGCTTACAGACCTACTAAGGTAGGAAATTTGACAAGTATAAAAATTTATTAAGCAGAATAAAGGAATACCCACAACTCCACTCAATTCAGTGTACTTCCGCAGAGTATTTCCCCCTATGTAAGACCCGATTTAAAGGCTACTTTGTGGTCTCTAATGGAGTTCAGGCTCCAGGAAAGTTTCCTTTTTCTGAGATTTGAAAACCCAGGAACCAAAGCCTTAGCCCCCAGTTTTATTCTGTTCCCCCTCTAAAAGCAGATGTCCAGATCCTTTAATTCTCCCTCCATCCTTATGTATGATAATACCCAGAAATAAGAGCTTAGTGAATTAAACAATAAATGCTAAAAGCTAACCTAAAATGAAGTGGGAGCTAAGACGCCCCTCTAAGATGGAGCAGAAGTGACTCTAAGCCAGATGTAAAACAAGCTATTTATGCTCAGTTCCCTAGAAAAGGGATGGAGGCTTGTTCTAAGATGTGTGCATCTTGTGCTGGGGGGCTAGAGAGAACTGCTGTTTCTGGCACCCACTCCAAGTATCTGTCTGGGGCAGGACATCATGGTCTCTGCACCACGAGCCAGGCATTGTGCACCAGAGTCAGGGAATGGAAGTCATCAAAATTCTGGACAGCACTTTATGATGTTTGGATGGTTCTCTGTTTAACCCCCTGTGGAGGCTGGTGTGTGTTTCATGCCAGACTCAGAGAAAATAGTAAAGATAAAAGATAGGAGGCTTAGGCTTATAGATGTTGTTTTCATAAAGTGTTTGTTTTCCTTGCTGTTAAGACCACTTGTCCTAAGTGAATCATTTTGAGTTGTGTTTGATTAAAGTACCACCAAAAAAAAAAAAAAAAAAAAAAGCCGAATGTTTTTAGAATATATAGCTGTGGAAGCCAAACATAATGAGCTTCCTCTTTTGAGAAAGAAAGAGAGAGAGAAGGAGGGGGAGGGGGGAGGGAGGGAAAGAAGAGAGAGAGAGGGAAAGAGAAGAAAGAAAGAAAGAAAGAAAGAAAGAAAGAAAGAAAGAAAGAAAGAAAGAAAGAAAGAAAGAAAGAAAAAGAAAGAAAGAAAGAAAGAAAGAAAGAAAGAAAGAAAGAAAGAAAGAAAGAAAGAAAGAAAGAAAGAAAGAAGGAAGGAAGGAAGGAAGGAAGGAAGGAAGGAAGGAAGGAAGGAAGGAAGGAAGGAAGGAAGGAAAAGGAAGAAAGAAAGGAGAAAGGAAAGCTTAGTTCTTTTGCCTGCCACTAATACTATGAAACCTGGAAATAATTGCTATCCCCCAGACCCAGAACTCCTTAGTTTTCTCCTAACATAAAATGAAAATGAAGATGACCTGCAAAGATCTTATATGGCAGAAGGGCACCTGGGTGGCCAGTCTGTTAAGCATCTGACTCTTGATCTCAGCTCAGGTCTTGATCTCAGGGTCATGAGTTCAAGCCCTGTGTTGGGCTCCATGCTGGGTGTGGAGCCTACTTAAAAAAAGAAAAAGAAAATATTTTCTATGACAGAGATTTGTCATATTTAGTCTGTGGTAATTGAAATTTACAATTAATAATTTTGTCAGAAGAATGTCTTTTAGTTTCAGGGCATCTTTATTACGTGTGCTAATGTGACAGTTTTGGCTAAAGGAAGGAAGTAGCTTCTAAAAAGAATACCACCATGATGGAAGTTAGGAGTGACACAACATACTTATGAGAGAAAAGTTTCCACATATTTTACTTTCCTACTTTCAAATAGGCAATGCATTCATGTAGTTCAAAATTCAAATGTACAAAAGGACAGAGAGTGAAAGACTCTCTACATACCCCTGTTCAGCGCGCCCCAGTTTTCTTCTCTAGGGTTTCCTTAGGGCCACCAGGGTCTTTTGTGTTCTGTCAGAGGGACATTATGCATACACAAGCAACACACATAATTCTTCAGCCCTATTTTCTAATGCCAACAGGAACAAAGTATTCGACACACACCATTCTATGCCTTGTTTTTACGCTAAAAAAGGTCTCTTGAATATGTTTTCATTTCAGTATATAAAGGACTTTTCCATATGTGATCCCTACCTTAAAATCACACCCCATAATAGAGGTTCCTTCTGTTTCTGCCTGTTTTGTCCCTTATTTTATGGTTTTTCTGTGCTTTTTTGGTTCTAAGCCTTCTTTCCATTCCTCTTACATTTCATCTGGCTTAAAGGACCATCAGATCGTTGTGCCACAGTGACCCTAAGGTTCTAAGGACTTTGGTGATGGCATGTCTGAAGAACGTTCCCGAGGTTGGAACTTGAATCTTTCTGCAGAGACATATATAAACAGAAGGTAAGGAACAAGTAGAGACAGGAGAAATGGACCCAAGATTAAAGACAAAGGCATTGTGAAAGGACTAACAACATTTGGGATACATATATCCCCAATATATTCATCATTGATCATGATTTGAATGATCGAACCAGTAAAAGCTATTTTCTTTTCCAGTAATGTGCAGAGGTGGTTAATATGCTAAAGTAGTAGAGGAGGGATTATACTGGACAGGCAGATGGAAGTGTGCACAGCCGGATATAGAGATCCATATCATCTCTACAGATGTTGAATATAAGGTGACATATTTCTGTGGCCAATTTGGAAAAAAATATCAAAAGGATTAAAAATGTACACACCCTATGAAATTGTTCAGAAACCCTTATTAAGAAAACAAGGATAAACAAATTTATCACCTTATTTAAAACAGCAAAAAAAAATAGAAACCATCTAAATATCAAACACAAGGGATTAATGAGTAAATCATGGTGTATCCGTAAGCTAAAATACTATGAGCTATCACACTTGTTTACAGGCATGAGAAAATGTTCTCCATAAATTTCCAAATTTAAAAGAAATTATAATAGCAAAAAGGCTCACTCTGTATATCTATTTTAATGTAACAATAATGGCAAATGTTCATTGAGACTCACCATGTACCAGACATTTTAAATATGTTAATTCATTTAAACCTTACTACAACCCCATAGATTAGGAGCTATGAGTTTTCCCAATTTGCCCATGAGAAGATTGAGATTGAGAGCAATTAAACAACTTGGATGAGATCACACAGTTGGCAGGTGGAAGGCTGGGACTTGGACCCGGGTATTCTATCTATACCTACAAGCTTAACCACAAGTGACAGTGCCTACCTATGTATCAAGAAACCTAGAAGACAAAACAGAATTAGGCATTTTTTTCCTATGGCAACCACAGAAGGGAAATGCCTCTCTGCATGGAAAGAAGTCATCTTTTGAAAGTAGCTCAGAGGGCCACTGAGGGAGGTGGGTCCAAGATCAGTTGTCTGCCTGTGTTGCAAGGCTTCAGTTCTGATAAGGCTGATATGGGAAACTGAAATCAAGGGTAAACAAATAACTTTAAGGAGAACTTCAAGGGACCAAAATGAATCAACTCAGTACTTTAAAGATAATTTAATAACAAAATATGCCATGAAAATGTCTGGATTTAAAAAGAGAAACAACAATAACATACAAATATTTATACATCTAAGCTTGCAAAGTGATCAACTACTTACTTATTTATTCACATAATAAATAATTTCTTTAGTCTGTAATGATTGCTTTAGGATGCTCTTTATTTTTTTAACTTAAATTCAGTTAATTAACATACAGTGTATTATTAGTTTCAGAGGTAGAGTTCAGTGATTCATCAGTCTTATATAACACCCAGTGCTCATTACATCCCGTGCCCTCCTTAATGTAGGATGCTCTTTAAAAGTGAGCTCTCATCATGAACTTAAAATCAAATTAAATTAAAATATTAAAAATAAGAGTAAAATAAAGTTCTTCATTAAAAGATGAAACAGAATCCAAAAGTCTCAATACTCAGTGTGTATAATAAATAATTGTGTAAGGAGACATTGGTCATCTTTTGTAACTTTTTCTCGGAAATGCTTTCAAAACCACTTTTACTATTAATTTATTATTCTACATTGTTTTTAGCAAAAAAAATCATTTCACCTACATCATTTACCATACTTGTCACCAAAGGACTATGTGTCTAAAAGTTCGAACCCACTGACAAACGATGATTTGCCACTACAGAGGCTGTGTTAAAAATAGACTAAAGCTTTTCAAGACTCAAAGAGCGATTCCTATAACATATTTGGTAATGTCAACATTGTTAGAGGAAGTATATCTTCCTAAGATGGCTCCTGAGAAATTCTGACATTTTGTTTATAAACAAAATTAGTCACATTACTTTTTTTAATCACATATGTAACTTCAAGTTTAAAAAATCTATTGTATAAATTGAGTTATATTTATATACACATATCTAGAATTTATTTCAAGGCATGTGGGCACAGGACTCCTTAAAGTACACTAAACACTATTTTCCTCTTGACTGCATAATGGCCTGGGGCCTTGAGCAAACTAAAATAAACTACACTAATTTTTCAGTTGTATGTTAAAGCCTTAAATCCGCCACATAAATATTCCAAAACCAACTCAGAGCAGTAAGCTGATGGCTGGATGGAAAGCACAATCAGAGGGATTATTCTAAGGCTTTGAGGGAGCAGGGGAAAAGCGTTCCTTGACCTTCTGTACTGAAAGGCTCCTTTTCATCTGGTTTCAATTCTCTTGTTTGTGCACCTTGCCATATTTATTATTGAATTCCTGATTTCTTCTTTGTGTTTCATGTTCCATGTTCCAATGATTTATGAGGACTTGCTGATCTAGATGTTATCTTTGGCACCCAGCGAATGCACAGAGCCCCCTAAGAATGCTAAGAGAATAAATGTGTTTTGAGCTGCACAAAGCCCAAGTTGAACAGATGTCCATCAATTCATGACAAATGCCAGCTGAAGATGCTTTAATAAGATGCAATTTTCTTCTTAAACACAGCAGTAGCAAGGATCACAGATATTTTTTCCATCTTTGGTGGATGATTGTTATTAGAAATGATAAGATTTTGTCCTAAAATGGTGATATGAGGAGAAATCTGGCCAAAGATAGATTTTTTGTTGTTGTTTTCTAAAGATGAAGTAGCTGTGTTTTCTCTTTCAGGGATCTGTCCTGTTTGGTTTGACTCAGAAATGAAATATGCTAATGACATTTTAGTTAATTTTTAAATATCTCTGTAAAGATGATTTAGTTTCTAAGTGTGTAGAGAATGAGAGGTTTTTTTTTTATTGATGGCCAGCTTTTTCTTGCTTAACTAAGTGAAGACTAATTAGCAAGTCTAATGTGCTCATAGAAAATCATCTAATTAGATAAATTTTACAGGCTAATCAAAATATTTCGAGAATTTTCCTTACACTTCTTCTCTCCACTAGAGGGGGTTAAACACATCCCCAGAAAGCCTTGCTCTCACCGAACTTCATCTTCCTAGGCAAGTCCTCCTGTATTACCAAAATATTATACCAAACATCCTAAAGTAGACATGTATACAGATGCTTTCGAAGGCTTAGTGTTTTTGAACTTGACTGTAGAATTTAATAATTTTTAAATTACTACAGAGTGAGATAGGTAGTAATAATAATTAGGATATCAAGTCCTGATTATTTAAAATTCTTCATTTATTTCCATCTCATTTCTTTGAGTAAAATCAGAAAAGCAGCACAGACAACATGTAAAGAGGTTAAGACATGATAATACACGGTGCACTTGCAATAAAAGGTATGTCATAGTAAAAGGAGAAAAGAAGTCCCCTTTTTCTATGATAATAAGGGAAAGAATGGATGCTTTTCTTTGTTGCTCCTTCTCACACATGCATTGGCTATGCTAGAACACCTCGAGCAATTAATATATTTCTAGTTTGGTAGTTAAGCAAATTAAGCAAAAAAGTGATTGGTTAAAGATGATTTTAATACATCAAATGTTCATTTCTGCAGTTCCAAATACCTAAGTCCTAGGATATTTAAGGAACAATTGAAAAAAAAACTAAAGATTTCTCCTGTGAATTTCAAGAATTTTTAAAGGACATACATACTTCAAGCTTGACTAAGATCAAATCTATGATTTCCAGAGTTGTTCTTTTTTTTTTTTTTTTTTTCAGAGTTGTTCTTTATGGAGCTCATCAGCCTAATTTCCAAAACTCCAAGTTAAACATGGTAGGCCACAGTTTTTATTTCTAAGTGGTGAGATTCAGTATGATTTTCATTTTTTTCTCTATGCTTTCCTATATTGTGTTGTTTTTAGAATGCTTATTACTTTTGTAATTGGGGAAAGGATATTGAAAAAAAAATCCTGAGTTGCCAAATCCAACACACACCAAGTGCAATTCACAAGTGCATGGCACAACAAAGAAGAAATGAGTTTTATTGAGACAGATTTTCTTAAGGATAACTACTTACCTACTCTACCTTCTAGGATTCAGAAACATAGCCATAAATGTAATCTTGTATCTCTCTAGGGTAGGTATCTAAGCATCTTTTCTAAGAATTTTATAAAAAATTTAATTAAGAAGAACCAATCTCACACTAAGAAATGATTTGTGATAAAGTTAATAAACACTTAAATGAAGGCCAAAACAAAAACAATACTATATAAATAGTGTACAAATAAAACTGTATTATGCCCAAACTGTTCTCAATTCAGAAGAAACTGCGAATCAGAAGCAATTGGAGAAATTACTAGGGAAGTCTTTGTCCCATCTAGATTCTTGTATTCTCATAGCCTTGTTCCATGTCATCCACTGCTACCCCTCTGTGCCCCTCGTGGAACCAGATCACATGCTAGACTGAGTCCTCACTCAAGCATTTCATTTCGTTATGTTATGTGTGAAGTCATAGTCTTTCTGTGTCCAATTGTTCAAGTCTCAGACTTTAAGAAACAATGTCTTCTTTAATTATTATACTGCTAATGGCCAGCTACTTCATCTCTAATTGCTGTAGCACAGACCTTTGCAGATACAACTCTGTTCGAATGACATAAATGTCCACTGTTGTTCCCTGTTAGAAAACACCTTCTTCTCTCTCAGACAATGGGTGCAGAAGGGTTTTTAGACCCCTGGACCAGCCAGGCAGTGCCCTAAGTGTTTTCCTTTATCATGTACATATAGGCAGTCACTCATCCTTACAGGCTGACTCTGTCTTCTCCCCACACCAGTTCGGACTTAGGCCCCTGCCCTGTCTTACACAAGAAACACAGTCATTCCCAGCATTTGGAGATTTTTTTTTTAAATACACTTTACTACAGATCTCAAAGGAGAAACGTTTGAATTACATTCCACATTTTCAGCAAACTGCTGCAAACATCCAAATCAGAGCTAACTCTCCCTGGCCCTTCCAGGGGTTTTCACCCTTCATCCCTCAGAGAGCCCCTGGCCCCACTAGTGCCTTTCCTTCCTCCAGTCTCTCACCTGCAACCTGACCTGCCTACTTGTATACCAGTCCCAGCAAATTAGAAGGCTTCTTTATAAAGTGAAGGGGAATTATGAATAACGATTTTATTTTCTCCTGTTACATTCACACTAAGTGGCCACAACAAGCCCTTGTAATGGGTTTCCGCACCCCAGTTTACACTGAGGGAGGCCCCTGGGACAAAGCCAGGTTTTCTCCAGAGCTTCATTCTAAACTACTATACAATGTCTATATCCTTGTACAATCAAAAGATGTCTGTATAACCCTCGCATAAATGAGTGTGAAATACCCAAATCAAAATCCAGACAGCTACAGATCAGGGATGGCTTTTATAATGCAAGACAGGGGAAAAAAAAACCCCCACAGAATTATGTTTTTGTTTTAATAATGAAGGAAATGATCTCAAGTTCAAATCCAACTTTGAAGTTTTCTCCCTACCTGAGTCACATAAGAAGAAAAAAATCATTTTTAGGCATCAAGCATTTATGCAGAAAACAATAAGCCACACATTCTTTTTTTTTTTTTTCCACAGGCAGGTGAAACAATTTTATTTCACAGTTGTCTTTAAAACCACAAAGACACTATGTTCTTCATATAAAAACATTAGTACAGATAACTATACTTTCTAGAAAATGATTATATAGACCCTCTCAAAGAGAAATGCACACCATTATATGGTTTCAGATGAGTTGCTTGGGAAAAACACATCTGGACTGATTCCTAAAACATACCTTAAGACCTCCTTGCATCTTTTGGTTCAAAGTATAGATTATTGTCATCAGTACGTGCTCCACATTCTTACATATTTGATAATGCACATATAGACTGGTTGGTTTGTGACTTAATGTTCCATTGGTTCATCAAGCTTTTCTGTAGGCTCGTCAGCAGGTTCAGCAGGCTGTGCCTTTCTCTGTGATCTTTCTTCAAGACCTTCCAGGAATGGAGATACATCATCATCATCATAAATCGTAATCTCCAAGTCTTTATCAACAATTCCAATGGAAACATTCTTTGTTTCCAGGACAGAACCTTTGTTAGGAAGGTTGTTGTAGGAAGTGTCTCTTGTAAGGCACACAGATCACATTTAGCCAGTTCATTCAAATTGCACTCCATAAACCCAGACATATGTCTCTCCAAGTAAGTACCAGCTGATTGAGAACGGGCTCCAATGGACGTGGCTCTACAGTCAAAACAGTTGGCAGATGGACAGGTTTGGAAAATGTGAGGGCCCATATCATAACCAGCAATAAGTAGGCCAACCCCATACGGTCTCTGGCCATATCGTCGCGTTGGTATCTGGGTCTTGCTTCCAATTAGAGATACAAGATGAGACACAGGAAGAGGTCTATCAAATACAAATCTGGAATCCAAACACTCCTGGCGCATAACATTCCGTAACAGTCTAGCATCAGCAGTAAGTCCTGTAATTGAGATACCAATATGGTTGTCAACATGGAGAATTTTTTTCTGATGAGCTGCAAGCTCTGACTGTGCTCTCTTCAATGCAACCAGCACTGCATGGGGTTTTGATTTCAGACCAACTGTGGCTGAACCTTGTCTGACAGCTTCTGTTGCATTCTCAATTTGATGAATCCTCCCCTGAGGGCTCTAAACAGTGACCTCATTGTCAACAGGGTTCCAGTGCGGTCTGGCTGTGGCTTCCTGCAGAAGTGTGGATTCAGGAATGCTAAACCACACATTCTTAACCTCCAGCATTTATGAAGATGCATGCAGTATATACAGATACGGAAAAGAAAAAGGGAACACTAGGTAGTTCATTGAGCAAAAACCTATTTTCAAAGTCAGTAGAAGAAATTGATGTGATAAAAAAGACCTAGCAGGAAATGACCTAGTAAATACAACATAAACACTGACCCTGCTCTGGAGCATAATTCGTGTGTGTGTGTGTGTGTGTGTGTATAATTTTGTATCTATACAAGATTAAGGTTAATTGTTTAGTAATAATAGAGTTTGGTAAATGGTTATAATGGAAGAATTTTGAAGGGAACTGAGATTATTTAAACTGGAAATAGAAATCTGAGAAGAAAATCAACAGGTATTCTATTAAATATCTACAGAAAGCAGACAAATTTAAGACAAATTAGAAAGCATTTCCTAAGTAGCAAAAGTCAGAGCATTCTGGAACATAATGCCAAGGAAGTTAGGCAGTCTCCTTCCATAGGGTTTGTTTTGTTTGAAGGAAAGTAAAGATGACCACCTCTCTTTCAGAGGCTAAGGTGATTTTGTTTTGTCCAGAGAGGACCACATGATTTCTCCACCTTCTCTGTAGTTTGAATTGTAGGTACACTGTCCTCTACGTTATTTTTCTGACTTTCTTAAAGACAGCAGAAGACCAAGACGTACTTTTCAAAAGGAAATTAGAAGGTCTAGTTATATTACCTATAATGAACTAATTTTGGATTTTTAAAATTTCTCATAGTACCTTCAAAAATAACCTTTTGCATAATTATTTTTCTTATTCCAAAAAAAAAATTTACCCTAGATTCATAATCTCTTCTCTAAAAACCTTGGAGATAGCTGTATTTTGGAATTCAGTAGTTTTCTAAATTTGAAAAGATAACATGGCACAAATACCATTTTTATGCGATACCTCCAATGGAGCTAGGGCAGTACCCGTAATCAAACATGTTACTATTTCTGGAGTGATTAATACAAACATTCACACTAAGTGAGGAGAAGACCATAAATAGCCTCACATCAGTATAGGCTATATTTTCCCATCAAATAAGTTACAAAACTCTTTGGTTTTCAGAACGGGTTATACGGCAAAATACAGAATGCCCAGTTAAATTTGAATTTCAGATAAACAACACATAACTTTTTGTATATGTCCCAAATAGTGCATTGAACATACTTACACTAGAAATGCTATTTAGTGTTTTATACCGAATTCAAATTTAGCTGAATTTCTTGGGTTTTTTATTTGCAAAATCTGGTTTTTGGATTTCAGAATCACAAACAACTGATTGTGGACCTGTATGTAGAAATATGCTAATTGAAATACTATTAACAGCCATCGTTCTAGGAGAAAAATTTGGTTTGGGCCTTTTTGAAGGGGGTCACATAAAGCAAAGTTTTTAAAATATGCTTTATATCAGTAGCGTGTAAAAAACATAAGACCTGTGCAAATGTACCCATATTAACAACTCAAGATATTTCAAAAGTTAGAAATAACATGGCCACTCCAAAAACAATTTTAATTTGCATCTCTTTCTTGCTCCACCTTAAAATTCTTCATCTATAAAACTATTCCTTTTATAAAATTCATGAAATTCTCCTGTAACAAAGATATAGCTCCATCTAATGGAAAAAATATCCAACTACAGCCCTTCATGAAGCTAGGAATATTTCCATGAGTGTTAGTAAAACTATAAAGCATGTGTAGACTATACACAGTCACACACATGCACACACACACACACACACAGTGGATTCTTCTCTGTGTCTCTCTCTCTCTCTCTCTTTTTTTTTTTTAAGCCAGAAAGGAACCAAAAGTAACGTAGTCATAGCTTTTGCAAGATCTGCTCTTTTCCTTAGATTTGGACTCTGAAACATAAAAACATAAGTGTATTTATATTTCATACTCTATTTCATCATATATATACATGTATACACATATACATATATATATACATATAAATATATATATTGCACTTAATTGTGTAAGCCTTCTAGGCCAAGGGCTTGAGGGGCCTATAAAGCCTTATGAATTTGAAGGGGAGAATATGCCACCCCAAAATATGCCACTTTGGCATATAGATTATCCCGAATTAAAATTACTTGGGAAATAGTGCAAGGATAATGAGAACGTCCTCTGTCCCCCTGAAAGTAGGAAATAAATTCCCCATGTGAAAGTCACCTTCATTGTACCAGGAGGGTAAGGAGGGATCCTTATCACCAGAGACAGAATTTAGGGCTGAGAAGGCTGCATAAACAAATCTTGTTACTTCTTTATTAATTTGCTACCCCAAGCCCAAACCCCTTTGCTTTGTCAATTCTTCACAAATTCATTGTTTCCCTGTCTAAGAGGCATAAAAGCTTCCTGCTTTGGTCCCTTCTTGACTTCCGTATTTTTATGAAAAATTGGGCTCTTGTGCATGCAAAATTAAATTTGTTTTTCTCCTGTTAACCTGTCCTATGTCAATTTAAGTATTAGATTAGCTAAAGAACCTAGAAGGGAAGAAAGAAAATTTTTTCCTCCCCTAAAGATTGCATGCAAAATATTGTGTAACTTGAATGTGTGCATTTTTCTGGAGAGAGATTTAGATCCTTATTAAAGGAGCCCATGAAACACTACAGGTTACAAAGCTTTTCCTGTACTGCCACTTACTTCTCCCCAAGGACTAGTCACCTTTGCTCCACTGTTTTTCCCAGATGACCACAAACTAACCCTATTCAAGAAGTACCTTCTGAGCTGCTTGCTGGGCTCAGCACTTAAATATTGAGCCTGAACCAAACACAGGATTCACTGTCTACAAGAAAGAGCCTGCCCCATGAGGTTTACACGCATTTTTTTCTTTTCTTTTTTTTAAGCTTTTTTTTTTTTAAGTAATTTCCACACCCAATGTGGGGCTCAAACTCACATGCATTTTTAAAACAAACAACAGCATGATCTAGCAGAGGTGGAACCAGGGACTAAAAGGTAGGGTCAGAGATAAAGGGCATCAAAGTAAAAAAGCCATCCTTTCAAAATTTTCAGTTTATCTCATTAGCTTTCTTGTTAAATAAGGATAATTCAGTTTTCTTACTGATTTTATTTTTCTGAAATTTATATTTATTTATTACACCATTAAGAAGGGAAAACCTTTTATTTGGGAAGTACTTCAGTTGACATTTCTCAGCATTAATTTTATATATAAATAAGCCACGTCTTCTTTGTTTAAGGTATTTGAATAAGAACTGTTCTAATCAAAGGTCAATTCATTTTGGAAATAGCTCCCTCTTGAGGGCATTATTATTTATGCATCAGTAGATTGTAAACAAGCACTCAGCTAGATACCGGTGGGTGGAAACGGAGGTTAAATAGTGCAAACATCTTGGAGAACAATTTGGCCACATCTATTAACATTAAAAAACCCATAAGTACTAAGATCTGTAGGCAAGGAGAGTCGTACAACCAGTATGTGAAGTCACAAAATCTGTAAGCCACCTAATGCCCAGCACTGGGTGACTCGCCAAATAAAGTGTGCTAATACTCACAAGGAAATAACGTGTAACTACTAAAAGCTAGAAAATCTATGCATACTGACATGGATTTCTCTGTCCTAGACATGCTTGCACATATATTTATACAAATATAAAATTGCCTCCAGATGAATACTGGTAATAGTTGTTGCCTCAGAGAGAAGAAACCGGTCAGCAGGGGTGAGGAAGAAGACATACTTTTCACTGTATACCCTTTTATGTATGAACTAAATTTTTAACCATCTATTTGTATTATTTGTAAATTAAAAAATCCAACAGATTAAATGTTTCGTAATATTTTTTGAAGTGGAACTTACACACAAAAAGTGCACAAGTCATATGTGTAAAGGACAACAAATATTTACAAAGTTAAGACATCCAGGTAACAAAAACTCATATGGAGGAACAAAGCACTACCAGTTTTTATTTAAAAGAAAATCCCAGACATTTTATCATTTTAGCTGTAAATATTTCAGTATGTATCTTTTGTGAAAGAATTGCAATCTAAAATGGAACCAGAGGAAATGATCTCACATATGCACGTTCAGGAAAACAACACTTAACTGAGAGATTGATTTCCTATAAATGCCTGATTTACAGAAGACTGACACTTATCTCCTGACCAATGAACATCCACCAAGACACTCGCACCCTCCTCAAGCCAATAAACTTACTGTGTGGACTCTGGCTAGACTCCCCCTCTTTGCACTCTGTGCCCATAAATACAGTCCACCCCAAACAGACTCACCTGTACCTTCTAGAGCATACATTTTCCAAACTGCAGTTCCTCTGCTATCCCCCAATAAACTCTATTACTAGTAATTTAAGCTTGCCTCAGTTTACCTTTTTATTTTGGTTGACTCTTAACAAAAAAACATAACCATAATACCACTATCAAACCCAATAAAGTTAGCAACAGTTAAGTTTTTAAATGCGTAATGCTTACATTTTTTAATACCCAGTTCATGTTCAATTTTCTTTGCTGTCTCAAAAATATCCATTTACATTTGATTTGTTTGAATCATAATCCAACACATTATATTTGGTTGATTTTTTTCTTAAGTCTCTTTATTTTGCAACAGCCTCATCCCCTTTGGTTAATGCTACTTCTTTGTTGTGGAAGAAACTGGTCATTTATCTTGTAGAATGTCTCACATTCTAGATATGGCTAATTGATTGAATCCTGGTGTGATTTAACATGTTCTTTATCCACTGCATTTCTTGGAAGCCAGTAGATAGATCTAGAGAATATGCTTCTTGAGTTGGTAAGTAAAAATGTTCTATCATGCAGTATGTTGAGGAAATGCTGTACATTTTTGTAAACCAATGCATGGAGGCTCACAAATAAAGACCTGAAAAGTCCCCAAGTGAGGAAATGTTGTTTAATTTTGCTTAACTGAGCATTCCTCTGTGCGTTTTGTTGTTGTTGTACTACCTATTACATTCACTTGGAACTAGAGTCCTGTTTTACACAGTCCGATAAACTCTGGGAGGAGATCTGAAGGGTCTTTTCTGAGTTCTGCGATGTTGTGTGGTGCAAGACGCACTGCAGATGCTCATGGGAGTTTGTTGGTAGATTAATCCAACAGATGTTTATTGTGTGTTTTCTATTTACAGAGTACTATACTTTAAACTACTGTTTCTGTTCTCAAGAAAGATTGAATTGATGAATCAGCATGTGTTCAGGAAGCAAATGCACATGCTCCTTTAAAGCATAAGGCAGTAAAAAACTCAGCTGTGCATGTTGTAGAATGATGGAGTGGAGCGGCTTGGTGGGGTTCATCAGGTAAACTCCAATGGCAAGATCAGCTCTGGAGTTTAGCAACAAGAATCGGCAGCAGATCTGAGGTGAAAAAGACCCCAGAAATCATCTGGTGTAGGCTCTTTGTGACATGAAGTCCAGGAATAGCAAAGGACTCTTGTGGTTGATGAGGGCTACAGTTTAAAATTAAAACCAGATGTTCCTGCTGCTAAACTTAGTGAAACCCTGGGTAGGTCCCATTCAAGATAATTTCTTCATAGGTAAACTGCTTTGTTTTGTTTTCCTTCTGGAGGCTTTTAGGATTTTCTCTTTATCCTTTGGAGTTCTGAAATTTCTTCAAGATGTATCTAAATATGAGGTTTTCCACATGAACATCCTGCCTGGCTTACAGTTGGCCCTTGCAGTGTGCGGATTCAAGTTTCCTTTAGGCTGAGGAATTCTTCTGTCCCTTGTATTTCCATTTCTGGGTCAGTTGTTTCAATTTGTTCATCTCATTTGTTTTTCTGTGATGTTGTTTGTTTTATTCATTTTGGGTGATCCTTGGTTGATCCTTCCACATTTATGAATAAAAAGTCATGTTAATTAGTTGACTTGGGATCCATTTGTAGTTTTAGGAGTTTACCCAGAAATGCACACAGAGATCAATTTGACCTTGAAGTATTCACAGTCTAGTGAGGAAGGAAAAGAAGTAAACCAAAAATTCTGTCGAAGTGTTAGCACACCTGTGTTGCAGCTTGAGCAAAGAGAAAAAGGTGGTGGGATTAATTTGTGTGCCAGGTTCCAAGTGTGCCCCTCCCCCAACCTCAGTAGCTGCCTTTGGCTCCTCCAGGGTTGGGCTGGAAATGCAGGGGGGGGGCCACAGAAAAAAGGAAGGAGCAGAAAAATTCTGATTTAAGAGCTATGGTTTGGTGGTGTGGATCTCTGGACAAGAAGTTTAAGGCTTTTTATTTCTCTTGAAGGATACATTTCTGAATTTCTCAAAGATTTATCACTGCGAATCCTTAGCTGCAACAGTTGTGACCTGGGCAATGCATTTTCCTAGACTTTTCACTTACTACCTGTAGCCCCTGAGTATTTGGTGGCCCATTCTATACAGATTCCTTTCATTTGAGGATCCGTCTTTCTTCCAGGTAGTTCTATTAGGTGGACGAAAACTTGACCCAGGCCTGGTCTTCCCTATGGACCACATCTGTTCCAGAAGAAACACTCGTTTATCCCTGCATTTGTGGAAACACACCTCTCATTACTCTGCCATTGTAGGGTAACTGCTCTAGTCACTGCCTTTGGCCTTAATTTCTCAAGGGTGAGTCAAACATCCAGGAGTCTTCAACTTCTCATATGTCCTGCATGTAGGTAGTGAACTAAGGCTTACAAAACTGGAACTGGAGCAGCTCTTTTGTAAGCTCTGCAGGGACTGTAAACACCTCACTTTGGAAAGTGGGCATATTTGGCACCTTTAGTTTTGTTCTCAGTTTTTGGGGCCTCAGCTGAAAAGGGAGAGAAAAAGTCCCATTGTAAAAGCTTGTTTCATGCCTAAAAGTATAGGGGTGATGAAGTAAGGAATCTTCCCTGCTGTTCCTTCCAAGCAGTGGGCCAGCTCCCATGATTGATTTTATTACAACAAACATGTTTGCCAGACAACCTCTATCAAGCCAATTTGTGGGTCTCAGACAGGGGAAAAACAACAACAACAACAACAACAACAAAACTTGGTTCTCCCAAGAAGCTGAATGGAGCCAGCTGAATGTGCATCACTGTGAGAAAGGATTACCTGGCAGAGAGACGTTTAGAAACATGTTTACACTGAGCCATTTACAGAGCATGAGCATTGAACTCAGGCAGGCCTGGGTTGAGGTGTTAATTTGGAACCTGTGTGACCATGGGTGTTTAGCACTCTCAGCCCTTGCTTTTCTGATTTGTTTGAAAGGGAAGTAATAGCTAACTTGCAGGATGGCTAGAGAGATTAAATGAGATGTAGGATATAAAGATTCTAAAAGAGAAGGCCCCCAGTGAGTAGTAGCCACTGGCACCACCCCTCCATAGCCTAGAATCCCTTTGTTCTTCTTTGTTCCATTAATTCCTGTCCTTCCTTAAATACAGCTCAGGGTAAGCCACATCCTCCAGAAGGCTATTCTGGATTCCCTTTCCCACTGCTCATGGTATAGGTGTTTCCAAAGCACCTTGCTATGTCTCTATCATGGCACTAACCACAGTTACCTAAGGTTGTTTGTTCCTATGTTTGCTTCCCCCATTAGAACTGCAGACTCCTTGAGTACAGAGAACATATCTTAAGTCACCCATAAGCTCTCAGGACAGGGCCTGGCAGAACAGAAATCAATGACCCCACAATTGTGACATGCCTGGGATCTGTATAATTCACCACCCTGCCTCAGAGAGATACGGAGAGAGTATTTGTATGTTAATAGATCCTGGGATGCCTGAGTGGCTCAGTTGGTGAAGCGTCTGCCTTTGGCTCAGGTCATGATCCCAGGGTCCTGGGATTGAGTCCCGCATGGGGCTCCTTGCTCAGTGGGGAGCCTGCTTCTCTCTCTGCTTGTCGTTCCCCTTGCTTGTGCGCTTGCTCTCTCTCTCTCTGACAAATAAATAAATACAATCTTAAAAAAAAATAGATCTCTCCCTTGGGGGAAAACATATCCAATCAATCATAACTGAGCTAGTAGATCCCTGATTCCCAGTCCGTTTTTTTGAATCATAGAAACCTAGGGCAGGGAAAAACTTCACCACATCAAGCTGGGGAGGGGGCATATGCTACTCTCAAGGAGCATGCATGTCTTAAAAAAACTTATTTAACGCTGTAAGTTTATATTTGGGAAATTTAAAGAACATTATTTTGCTGTGTTTTGGAATAGAAATCCCAAAAAACCTTGGTTGGTGTGCATATTTATGCATCAGTCATATCATGGGGAGGGCAATCAGAACCAGCAGGGCAACACAAAGTATCCATTTATCAAAAGGAGGCAGGGTTCCTAAACTCTGATAAACAATGGCCTATTTGCAACCACTTCTTTACATATAGATGAGGAAGCTGAGGTTGCAAAGAGCTCAGGCCAAGGTTATAGGGCCAGGAGGAAGCACAGGCAGGGTCTCGACCTTGGGTCCTCCACTGCCCCGTGCCTGACCATGGCCTTGAGCAGCGAAGAAGTAGCTCAGCCCCAGGATGGGAGAAGCACTGGGTTAGGACTGAGAGATGGATGGCATGGTGTGATCTTGGGCAAGCCAGTTCATCTGAGACTCATTTCCTCATATGCAAAGTGGGGAAGATAATATCATGCCACCCAGGGCTGCTGAAAGATCAGAAAAGAAGCCTTTATAAATGGTAACGTATCATTTAAGAGTGGCCCTTCCGGCATTTAAATCATCCAGCTTGTAAAAGAGTGGGCACACTAAAGCTGTCAATGTAGATACTGCAACCACCTCAGCATAACCACAAACAAGGATTTCCAGAAGAGTAGGAAAATCAATGCTAATTCGAGCTTCCTCAGAACTTTTTAATCAGGGTTAACAGTGTAAGTGGGTAGCTACATGGGAAAAAGAAATGTAAGTTGGATTTATGTGTCAAACTGTAAACCAGGATAAATTCAAAACAGAAGGTAGACTTAAATTTTAAAAGTGAAACCATATGAGCACTGGAAGAAAATGAATGAAGTCTTCAACCATGGCTCAAAATCCTGAAGTAATGAGGAAAAGATTAATAGATTTAATTACATAAAAATAAAAATAATGCTTCTAAAGCAACGAGAGAAAATAAACACCATCAATATGGGGAAAAGACAGGTGACAAAAGAAAATGTGCAACAAGCATCACAGACAAGGGTTTAATAGCCTTACTCTAGAGGGAGCTTCTAAAAATAAAGAATAAAAAGACCAAGAATCCCATGTATGTCCTACAGATATCAGCAGGCAGCCCACAGGAAAATAAATGCAAATGGTCCTTAATTTATGAAGTGGCACTCCTTCTCACTCCTAAGAGAAATGAAAATTTAAACTATCCTGAAAATTACGTCTCATCTATCAGATAGACCAAAAAACTTAAAATGGACACTATAATCTGTTGGTAAGTCCACAGGAAAAGGGACTTTTTCATACATTGCTGGTAGGAAGGATAGTGTGTGTGTGGGGGGTAGGATTTGGCAATACGTATTACACATTCATTTATCTTTTGACCTAGGAATCTCACTTCTACAAATCCACTCCAGAGATTTAATGGCAAAAATAAGAAAAGGCATGTGCAGGAGGCTTTTCACTGCAGCACTAATTATAGCAAAATGTTGGAAACAACTCAAATGCCCATTAGTAGGGAACTGATTGAGTAAACTATGCTATATCCACACAGAAGTGACTGACTCCAGGACATTATGAAGTGAAAAAAGGTAATGTACAGTAGGTTATCATTTAAATAATGGCATATACCTTTTAAAAAAGTGGATGGATAAACCATAAATTTCTTCTTAAATGGTTATGTGCAGGGGGAGGGAGGACCTGGAATGAAGGGGACTAATACAAGGAGCTAGACTTCTGTGAACATAATTTGTTTTGGGCTTTGGAACCTTGTAAATATATTACAGAATCATAAAATACAAAAAGATTTTAAGTAAACTTTTAAAAGTCCAAAGTAAAATGAAACAAATGAACCTGTATATCAAGTTTGTGCCAAAACCAGAGAGAGATGAATCATTTCTAGTGGCTTTCAAACATAGGACTTTGTTCATTCCTAGTGGGATATACCATAAGGACAAAAAGAACTGCAAAACAATCTTAATTGTAAAGTAATTATATTACAGGAAGTAATATTGGTATTGCTTTTGGGGGACTATTATGTACGTATTATGAGGTAAAGCAAGTACTTATGTTAGTGCCATTGAAATTTTCAGCATGGAGAAAGGAAATAGGATGATACAATAGATGAGGTAAAAACTCTGTCATGCTAAATTTGAATTGGAAGTATCAGTATAAATTCCTTACATATTTTGAAAAACAAACATGTATTTATTTCCTTGCTCTGTCCATTGAAAAGGCCGAGAAACAATGACCAACACAATAGCAATGAACATGTCTAGCACCTAGAACATGATCCAGAGTTCCTTGGAGAAATGGATGATTCCAGATCTGGGGAAGGAAATTTGGAAGAGCTAGAATATCTTATACCAGAGACCAAGGAAGCAATAAAACGCTAATGAGGTTCTGTCACAGGACTCAGGAGCCAAGTTGAAGAGGCTCCCATTGGTCAAATATGGGACCATTTGAGTATCAATAAAAGTAATTATAATGGGTAAAACATATCAAATATTTTAACTTGAAAAATTAGTACATAACGGAAAAGAAGCAAGTACTTATCCTATCTTCCTTATAGGAAGGAACTGTACCTTGGGGTTGATAAGGCAAAGTACCTCTTTTAGGTGCATTCCAGCCAGTAAATGAAAAAAGAATGATAGAATTAAGAGTTTCCCCATTTGACATCTTCTAGGGAAATGATGAATCTAGGCAGTGGTCATCAGCGGAGCAAACATGACAAAAGAGGAAAGCAAACATTATATTACTCTTAATAGATGTACACAATGACAGCTATAAGTATTCTAGCCAAAAAAGAATCAATCTTGAATCTAATATTTGATCAAGCTTCTAGATCTAACTAGCAATTCACAGGAAACACAGCAGACAGAGGAATATGTTAAATGACACCACTGGGATTGGAAATTCAGATTGCAGAAAATTCTACAGAACAAATGACTCAGTTTGATCAACAAATAAATTGGGGAGTAGGGGGTGGGGAGAGAGAGAGAGAGTCAGAATCTCTAGGTTAAAGGCGGTTTTAGAGACATCATTTCATTGTAACACTTGGATCTTATTACAACCTTGATTTGCACAATTTAAAAGTTATGAGGTATATGGGGAAATTTAGCATTGACTGAACATTGAATAACATAAGAAAATATTGTTCATTTGGTATAGGTGTGATAATGGTAGAATAGTTATGCTTTAAGAGTCCTTATTTTTTAAACACTAAAATTTAGAGAAACAAACAAGTTTATGAATGAAATAAACAACAAATGAACAACAAAGTGAAAAAGCAACATAGTGAAAGGGAGACAATATACACAAATCATATACCTAATGAGAGGTTAATATCCAAAATATATAATGAACTCATACAACTCAATAGCAAAAAAAAAAAAAAAAAAAGAATCCAATTAAAAAATGGGCAGAAGATCTGAATAGACATTTTTCCTAAGAAGATATACAAATGGCCAACAAGGACATGAACAGATGCTCTTCACCGTTAATTATCATGGAAACGCAAATCAAAACCACAGTGAGATATCACCTCATACCTGTTAAATGGCTGTTATCAGAAAGACTAGAAATAACAAGTATTGGTGAAGATATTCATTATTAGTAGGACTGTAAACCGGTGCAGCCACTATGGACAACAGTAAGGAGATTCCTCAAAAAATTAAAAATAGAACTACTATATGATCTAGCAATTCCACTTCTGGGTATTTACCCAAAGAAAATAAAGACACTAAGTCAAAAGGATAGATGCACCACCATGTTCACTGCAGCATTACTTATAATAGCCAAGATACGGAAACAACATAAATGTCCATCAATGGATAAAGACATTGTGATACCCACACACAATGGAATATTATTCAGTCATAAAAAAGAATGAAATCTTGACATTTTTGATAAGGATGGATGTCGAGGGCAATATCCTAAATGAAATATAAGTCCCAGAAAGACAAACACTGTGTGATCTTTCTTATATGTGGAATATATATTATATATATAATATATATAATATATATGTAATATATATTCACCAAGACCATAGATATGAAGAACAGACTGGTGGTTGCCAGAGGTTGTATGTGTGGAGGGCCAGCAGGTAGGGGTTGGGAGATAAGGTTAACCATTAAAAAAGAAGAAGAAGAACACATGATACTCCCTTTCCCCCTAAATAAGGGCAGGAAGGGAAAAGCATAAACAGGAAAAACACAAAATAAAAATAGTAAAAATAAATTCATATAATACTGGTAATCACAGGGAATGTAAATATTCATACAATGGAAAACTACATAGAAATAAAAAAAAAAAACCTGACCAGATCTGTACGTATCAACACAAATCTCATGAACAATTGTACTCAGTGTATAAATTCAAAAGGATATACATAGGTTGGGACCACTTTGCAAATTATAAAATGACACAAAACAATGTTATATATTATTTATGGATACAAATACATATAGCAGAATTGAATGGAAAAATATATACCAATTAAAAAAATTAAAAAACAAAAACCAATCAAGTTAAAAAAAAACTTTTCAGTTCATGTAGAGATGCTGCAAGGCAAAGAACATCTGAGACTCTTTTAGCCCTTCAGAAAGACTTTATTCTTCATAGCTTCCAAACTGTGAAGTCACATGTCAGAATGCCTAGTCTAAGATTCTCTGAATTCCCGTAGCTTCTTACCATAGACTAACAAAATACTCCACTGTAATCATTCATTTAAAATATGTCAGATAACACTTCTCAGCTCAAGTCTACTAGTAGTTCCTCATTGTACTCAGGAAAATAGCTGAAGCAGATGGCCTGCACAGCTCTCCCTACTTGATATCTCCTGTAGTAGCCAGCCTCCAAGATGGCCTTGGATAGATCCCCACCTCCTGGTGTTCAAACTCTTGTGCAATCCCTTCTCACTCTTCCAAGTTTGGTCTGTGTGCTCAATAGAATAAAGGAGAAGCAATGGCATAATACTTCTGAGATTAGGTTATAAACACTGGAACCTCTGTCTTGGTTGCTTTCTCCTCCTGGCTTGGATCACTCACTCTAGGAAAAACCAGCTGCTATGTCATGAGCAGCTCCATGCAGAATGCACCTGGCAAGAAACATATTCTACCAACAACCTTGGAAGTAGATCATTAGCTCCAGTCAAGCCCAAAAGAAAGATTTTCTTAAAGAGCCAGATAGTAAATAGTTTAGGTCTTGCAGGTCCTATAGTCCCTATTGCAACTATTCACTTCTGCCATTTTATACAATTTGAAAAATAATGTTCAGGACTGCAGCTCCAATAAAACTTTATTTGCAAAAACAAGCAGTAGTTTGCTAACTTTTGCATGACTGCAGCCAAGGCTCACAGCCTTTCACTTCATGAAATCCTCAATCAGACCCACCCAGCTAAGCTGCTTCTTAGGTTCTTGACCCTCAGAAACCGTAAGTTGACAGTTTTAAGCAGCTACATTTTGGCTTAATGGAACTCATACACCCCATCCTCCACTCCCCACCCACCCTCTGCCAAGCACACACACATACCCCTTTCACCTTTCTAATTTCACCTCCTTCTACTCTCCACCACACATTCAGCTCGGATCACAGAAATCTTATTGTTCCTTGAATATACCAGAGGCACCCCTGCCTCAGGGCCTTTGTTCTGCTAGTCTTTCTGCCTGCCTGGATGCTTCTCCCATAAGTATCTAGTTGGATCCACTAGCTCCTTTAGGTCTTTACGCTGAACCCTTCTTGGTAAAGCCTTTCCTGACCCTATTTACAAGTGCAACACTCCCTCCGCCTTACCTTCCCTATCTCCCTTATTTTTCTCATAATATTTACCATGTACCATACATTTTACTTTACCATCTGTCTTCCTCACTGGAGTATAAGCTTCACAAAGACAAGTGTTTCTACTTGTGATACTGCATTCTGCAGATGGCTTTCAATAAATTGTTAAATAAATAAATTCGCTTGTCTCAACTAACCCGCCAACTCCTTAAAGGTTTAGTGTACACAGGCTTGAACACACATTAATGTTAAATTAACTTTGAAGAATAATTTTAAACATCTGAATAACACAATCAGATCATTTGGAAGGATCACTCTAGGGGATGAATAGAGGCATTTGGTGTCTGCAACACTTAATCCTCACTCTACACTCCCCACAGGCAATTTCACTCCTCCCCACTGTTTATTATCACCTATGCACAGACTAGTGGACATCTTCACTTAGACCCTTCCTCAGAAGGACATCTTGTGGACCTCAACTTCAGCCTGGCCTAAAATGAACTTCCCCCCTACTCCTGCCTTCCCCTATTGTGACCAAACTCAGCATATGCAATCTTCTAGTCAATTATGTCACCCTCAACTCTTCTCCCTACCACCAAGTCCCAGATTTTATCTTCTGAAATCTCTTAAAATCTGTCCACTTTTCCCCATCTCCTCCAACACCCCAATGCTACCTACCATAGCCACAGGATACTGCCATATACCTTCCGGTCTCCTTGCATCTACTATGACCCCTCTGAAAACGATTTTCCACAATGCAGCCGTACATCTTTTTCAAAATGCACATCTCATTGGATCACATTACTGTTCACTTAAAATTCAGTAGCTTCCCATTGCTCTCAAGATTAAAACGTTTTTCTGTCCTGCATGGGCTGGTTTCCACCTTACCTTTCCAAATTTTCCTCATAACCACCACTCTATTCCAAATGTACTCTATACCAACCAGATTCTCAAAGTGCTGAGAACTTTACCTCTGCCCAAAACACCCTTTTCCCTTTTCCCAGTTACTACCATGTCTGTTTTAAGTCAGCTCAAATACTTCGTTACCTTTACTAGATCAAATTGCTTTTAGAAACTCCTCTCCTTTGTTGTACTTGAAACAGTTTGTATAGCATTATTTGGTGTTTCCCTAACCATACTAGGAGTAGGCTGTTTTTACTCCCTTGTATTCACAATGCTCAACAAACAATGACAGGAGGATCTTGGTAACTATTGGTAGAAGATGTGAACTATTCAAACAGGGCCATTAAGGGCTTATTACAGCTAGGAATGAACGAAGGTGTTGCTGCACTAGAGCAGAACATTAATGTTGGGGAGCACCTCAACAAGTCCTTGATGGTCAAGGGAATTGACACTCTTGATGAAATTATTCCCAACACTCCCCAAACCAATTATGTAAATCTGTACATTAGGTTCTAATAGTCATTATTTTATTTCTACTGCTATCAGGGCCTGTGGCCCAAGTATCTGAGGTACTGACACCACTTTCAGGTTAAAAGTAGAAAGAGACACATTACTTGGGACTACTGGAAAACCAAGAAAATTGATACAGCTCCAGTACCTCTCTCCCATTATTCTCTCTCTCTCACAATCTGGATTTTGCCAAACCATTCTATTTGCTCAAAGGCTACTTTATTTAGGGGAAAGGGTCCATCCACTGAGAACTAAGCAACAGATGACGGCCACTTTTAGAATTACCGGCAGGGAGAAGCTTGAGAAAGGAGATGAGATTCCAACTGGCTGAGTTGGACAGACAAGGAACACAGGAGATTTGGTGAGTAAGATATCAAGAGTTCTGATTTGAAGGTTTTGAATTTATAGTACCTACAAGGCATCTGGTTGGAGATGTCTAATAGGCAATTAAACATTGGTTTAGAGCAGTACCATGCTCACCCATAGCTTTTATACTAACTAGGAGTCAGCATCCTCTGAAGCAGAGGGCAGGAGTGACTCAATAAAAGCATATGTGTAAGAACTGTTCTAGGCACTCAGAATTGCAATTTACACACTATAAAAATGTTTAAGTCTGTCAAGAGAATTTTAAATATTTCACTATATAAAGTCATACACAATACAGTGTTTCAGTATTTCCTATACAACACTACATACTTTAACTTGAGGACACCCATAAAAGGATGAATTTCAGAAATTCTGAAAAATTTCTACCAGCTATTGGCTATTTAAATACTGCTTATAAAAACCATCAAAGGAAAGCCCAGAATCATGTAAATGGCATATACTTAAATAAAAGAGGCAGAAACTTAACATACAGAGTACAATGCTTTTTATTTATGAATAAACTAAAAGTCCATTTCTAGATGTTTCTTTCTTTTCCATGCTTCATTTGTTTTATTAACAAGCAAAACCCTTTAAGGGGCAGCTTCATCTAGTCTTCAGACTCAGATCCATCTTCATCTTGACTAATCTGGAAATAACGAAGTTCGTAAGTCTCCTTGTCAGATGCAACCACACGAAGCCAATCACGAAGATTGTTCTTCTTAAGGTATTTCTTGGTAAGATATTTCAAATACCTTTAAAATAAAGACATGAATTTCATTAAGAAATACAATTATCCACTATGCAAAGGCTTATATAGAAGATAATGCAGTTGTATTCATTTATCTTTAATGTTCCCTCCAAAATATTTCATTTGTATCCAACATTGTTCAAGGTTGTTGGGGATCTAAGAATAAGGTGGCCATTCAACCCCAATTACAATAGGTTGATGCCCTAAAAACCCTATTCTCCCATATCCCTAAAATAAACATCCTTTATGCTGAAGCTAAAAAGAGCAATAGTAGTTTCCCCTTCAGTTTTACTGCCATAACCAGATTACCTTTTAATGTACAATTTTATTCCTTAAATGTATTATGTACTAAATTGTTAACATTCCTTTCACTACTATCAACCTCCCTAACCTCAGTTCCATGATCAACAAAAGGAAACCTATCAACAGGGCTGAATCCATTTACAAGTTTATCGACACATTTTCAACTAACATACGGCTCAGTCCTTATATAAAGCTTTGAACATGGTCTAATTTCATCACTCCAGCCACTCTCTTTCATTTACACTTTACATCAATTCTGAACTATCAAGCAGTACTTGAGCTTCCCTGTCCTTTCTTAACGTTGTTCCCTCTGCTAGGAATACTTCATTCCATCTCAGGTTCTCTGCAAATTCTTATGTCCTATCTCTTACCTTCAACACAGCCAATTACAGGATTGCATTTATAATAATTATGTTCATGTCTCTAAGATCCTTGAGAACATTATCTTTCATCCCCAAATCCCTAGTGATGAATTCATAACCACAGCTAACATGCACCGTTCCTTAAGTCCAAAACACCACCGGCTCACCTATTCTCACAACAGGTTCATAGTCTTCAGCTTCCACCACCAGTCTTTTTCAGCCACAATTGGGAATTCCCTAATTTGCCTGTCTCACTCCAGCACTTCATTTAGATGAGATTTTCTTGACCACCTTATCTAAAAATATCAACCCTGAAATCCTTTTTATGCATTTACACAGCACTTATCAACTACTTAATATTTCATCGTCTCTTTCCACTAGAATTTAAGCTCCTTAGTGGTAGGTACTTGCCTACTTGGCTATCCAGTCCTACAAGAGTGCCGTCATATACTTAGTATTTAAGTAAATTAAACGAACTAAAACTGGCAAAACGTTAGACTTTACCTTTGACTGGCTGCCTCTACTAAATAAACCACCAAAACTTTAAAACCACACGTATAAGAAAACATTTATATTACTTCAGGACATTACTTTCATGTTACACATTAGACATGCTTCTTGCAACATGTTCTAATATTAAAACATTTAACATTGTTACCGTTCATATATAATTTGGGTTTCAGAGACTACCATGCACTGGACAGGAGCCCTGTATATAACTTGCCTATATTCCTGCAATAAATTATGCTTACTGACAACCAGCCTAAGCAACTGGCCCAGTTACTGAACATATTTTCCATTCACATAGGCCATTAATACGCTCAAAACACTTGTTTGTATATCCCTGACCTTATCATCAACACATCTACTCCTGCCTATGAAAACACAAGGATTATGTATTCTATAAAATATTCACAATTACCATAATTTCCCTAAAGTATTATGGGAAACAAATACCAACCTTTTAGAGAACTGTTTCTCAGAAACAACTGTGATTTTATTCTTGAAGCGTTCAATGTGAACAACATTCCCCAGATTTCCAGTTTTTCCATTGACTTTAACCTTCTCCCGTAGAAACTGTTCCTATTTTAAAACAGAAAACATGCAAAACTAGGGAAGAAAACCCTAGATATTCACTAGGGAAGGTACCCTAGGAATAGAGCTTAGGTTAAAATCAACTATTACATACTTTAATCATTAAGAACTCTGTTACAATGATAAAAACAAGCTGAGGAGAGTGATACTTACAAAATTTCCCGAATCAAAAATTCCATCTTCTACTGGATGGGTAAGGTCCAAATTAAATTTCCAGGTTGACTTCTTAGGCTTCTTGTCTTTCTGCTACAGATAGTTCACATAATTACAACTATTCACTTTGCTCACTTTATATACAAACTTTAAAATCTGTAGCAGCCCAAAAATGTACAATGTACTGTGATGTTATATGAAATGGTCCAAAATTCTAAAAAATTGCTTCATAGCTATTGGATATACCCTTTTTCTCAGCCAGGCTGTGTGAAAAGGGGTACACTCCTTGGTTTAAACGGAGTTTTTGTAAAATCCAAAGGAATTTTCCCTGCCCACCATGCAAGTGTCTCAAAAGTGCGAAACTCAAGAAAGCTCGAAGCATTCGGCAAGCCACTATTAGTTCCCTTCATCAGTAAATTCCAAAGAATCCTGTATTTACAACCAGAAAAGATTAATACAAGGATCAATCTTACTTTCTATTGTAAATTAAAACTGAAACCCACTGAATGTCTAATGAAGCCCATTCTTTTCCAATCACCAAGTTAAGTTTTATGGGCTTTTAATATTTTCCAGACCACTGACATTCAATTTTAAATTATCAGATACTATTTACTACAGGCCAGGCCCTATGGGACACAGGTAGTACACACTTGCCCAACCTCAATTATGTGCCAGAAGAGGATATTCTATCCACTCAAGTCTAGAGAATTAAATCCTTATGTTGTTAAAGGTGAGAGAGGGGAGGGGGACCTTAGGTCCTGTAAAGGCTTTCAATTTTAAAAAATTACGTAACTTCAGTTTTTCATACCCAACACTCAGACCAACACACATAATCGGGCTATCCAAGTAAAATGCTGCTGTGGCTACTATCAATTACATTCAGACAATATACTGAAGACAGACAAATCAGTATTTATCAGAAGATGCCATCTCCAAATTAGAGCCACCCAAAAGGACACCAAGTACTAATGCCAGTTTGGTTTTAGGTAGCCGAGTAACTTGTACCCCGCCCCCCAAATATCCAAAACTGAGAACTGGTAAATTGTCGCATATACCTACCTTTTCAAATGCTCTTTGGATTGGTTTAAATATCTTACTGATTCCCTTGTTAATTAATTAACAACATAAAATCTTTGGTGCACGCTCCTTTTACATCTGCGAGTCTTGACTTTCATCTTTTAAAAAGTTTCTTCATGAGGTATTAAAGAAACTTCTTCCCCAATTTAGTTCTAAAGTTCTCTGAAACTTTTGTAGCCTCGGAGCTCCCTCCGCTCTGGCAAGGCCATCAGACCGGTCCGATTACCCAATCTCCTTCCTAGAGCAAACGAATAGGCTAGCATTGGCATTATTAGAAGCGAGAGTGAAAAGAAATAGCTCAATGCTGTCCCATTAGTCCGGTTCGTCGTTGTACCTCCTTCCTTGAGCTGCCGGCGCCACTCATCCGAACTCCGGGCCCACCTAGAACTCCACTAGATCGCATGGCAGTCGCCAGGTTGTCTCGAAAAACAACGGAGAACCTTACCATCGTGCTTGTGTTCCTGACCCAGTCTCCACTTCTACCCTCCCTTTATCTCAAATGAGAGATCCCCAACTCGCTAGATGGCAAAAATCATCTACACTGGGGTAACATGCTCCCACCAAAATCCCACCCTCACTCACCGGCGCCATCTTGAAAGGCGGTCGCGCGATCAAAGAGAAAGCGACCGCCGCGCGTCACGTGGTTATACCAAAACGTACTGCGTCACGCGCCGAGAGCGTCCGCTCGCCGCCTCCCGGAAGAGAGCGTGGGGAGGCCCGCAGCCCAGGAAACCCGGGCGTGATCGGCGGAGGATAGGCTTCGGATGCGGTCCGGTTGCCTGAGCGCGCCAGCTAGCTGCCTTAGTAAAGTGATTCAGGGTTTTCCGCCAATGACGACGTTCGTCTGTTGACTACAAAGGTCTCCGCGGTTTCGGGAGGTGGTTCCCAGATAAACACGACCGAGGGATGGAGGAATCATCTTTCACTAGTCGCCTAGATCTTCTTTCCAATCAGGGCAAGGCTCTCAGGTTGCTTTGGGATCTCCTGTCTTACACTGTAATTACGACCCCACGGCGAGGTTACTTCTTTATTTGGGTTTTGTCTATGAGTCTTGTTTTCTGAGTGACCGTTGAGGGAAATAACTGTTTGAGGGAGCCAAAATAAACTAGATTCTCGAGGAAAAACTCTTAAGAAAAAAAAAAGTATTGCTTACTTGTTCACTTGTTGAGTTCACTGTTGCTTCACTTTTATCATGGGTTTTAGTTAACCCTGTGTAGAAATTAAGATGGAGTTACTCCTGTGAAGCAGAACTTAGGTCAAGCAGTGATGTAAGCAGCCAAGGGCATTGCAGCTAAGACCAGATGTCTTGGAAGCCAGCACAGGCTGACCATACCAAAAACTGATAACCAGCAGAACCAGACGAGGTCTACAAAGGTCTAGACTGATTGAATTCCTTTAAAGGGAGGATTTTTGCAGGGAACTGTCAAGACTTTCCAGATGCTGACCCTTTCGTTTCTGACCACATCAAAAAGGCAACTGCCCTGAAGACCCTGCCCAAATGGTTTTGGGACAGAACAGAGATCTTCACTGCTTGAACATATTTAAGTAGCAAGTGCTGAGAGCTTAGACCGAAGGGAGGCCTTATATCAACTGCACACTCACAAAATGACTGCGTTTGGTTCATTTACTTCCTACCCCTTGTTTTATCTTGTTATGTGATTCTCTTGTGCTTTAATATGTGTGATGTGTAAGAAAACAAGTTAAACACTAATGAAATGTCATTGAGTTTGGAATCCTGAACCTGCTTTATAATTATGTTAACCTTGCTTTATGATTGAATAAAGCTGCCATTATGGGAAGACACAACTCATGTGTGCACCTTTATAGTGTGCTCATGACACCCCAGGACTCTTGACTTCCATCCAAAATGCTTCCCAATTAAAATTCAATGAATGGTTGCTGAGACCTAACTACTAAAATGGACAAAGCACACGAGGGTGGATGTGGGGTGGTGACAGTTTAGATGACAAAAGGAAAAAATAGCTTTTGAACTTTGAAGAATTGCAAGTTGACATCAGATCAGAAAAGTGATATGCTTCTCAATGTTTTGCAGTTTTTTATAGGGAGGTGAAACTATCATACTGGGGGCCAGGGGTAGGGATGGGGTGGACTTTTGTTGTTAATTTGGAGACTGACCCTAGAAAGTGACAACTGCATATATCTTTTATGACAGCGGTTAGTAATAGTGGAAGCTATGCTTTAATGAAGCATATAATGTGTAGGGTCTGAATAAAGGTATTGAATTCCTGGGAGAAATCCATTTCAAGAAGATTTTTTTTTTTTTGGTTGTTTACCTCAAGAACCATAATAATTCCACTTATTTTCCGAACGTTAAGGGGAAAAAAGGCAGTTGGCATTTTCTCCTCAAGGGCTGCTCAGGCTGCAGAGCAGAAATGATCCATGCACTATTGGGTATTTTGAAAATAAGCCATTAATTGAGGCACTATTTTATTTCCATTGTTTTTGGCAGACTTCCATGTTATGACGAAAACCAAAAAAAACCCCTAAAGAACTGTTAAGTCATTTGTACAAAGGAGATATTAAAAACATGTGTTTCAAAATAGCTAGTAATCGCAAAATAACTAGATGGAAACTATAGTGGAAAAAAAAAGATTTCTCCCAATTAGGGAGAAAACCCTAAAAAGAATATTAACTAGAAGTGTGCAGATGGTAAGATTAAATATTGTACATAGTGCTTCCCAAATTTTATACATACAGTATGAACACAATGCCTGTCAACCCCCCTCGCCCAGATATTTTAATTTTGACAATGGATTCTAAAACATATGAATTAAATGTCTGAAAAGAGTCAATACAATTTAGAATAAGGAGAAGTTGCCTTTCCAGTTATTCAAATATAAAATACTGTAACATATGAGATATATTTCTAATACAAACTTCAGTCATTTGATCTACATGATTCTGGAGCTTGAATAAGTCAATAAAATAAAATATAGAAGGACAATATGGCAGATTAGGTTCACGGAGAAACCCCTCCATATGTAGCCACCTTGAAAAATGGGCTAAAACACAGGTTTATAATTTCTAATGTATGATTAAGTTGGTGGAAAGTAAAAATTTTTTGGAGGCAGAAATGACAAGGCATGCTCATATAAGTTTGGAACTAGGATGAGCTCAGCTCAAATAGCATGGAAAAGCTTCAATCTAAAAATGTTGTTTAAAGTGTGCTTGGACTGGTAGTGCTAGGCAGAAGCAAATGCAGGTGCTATTTGTAGAAATGCACTTTTGATCCAGGCACAAAGGATTCCCTGTGATAAACTTACAGAAGTATGAACTGACAATTTTTTTAAATCACTAAATACACAGGAAAACAAGCCACTATGAATGAAAATCAACCCTGCCAAAACCTATGAAATCAGACCAATATACATTGGAATTAGACAAAATATAAAATAAGTGTCTTGAACATATTTAAAAGCTAAAAGTATTTAAAATATGTTAAGGGAAACAGGAACAATCAAATTGGCCAGGACTAAAAGAAAATAAGTTATAGAAATTAAAAATAGAAAACCTCAGAAACAGTGGATGAGTTAAACATGAGAGTAGCCACAGCTGCAGAAAAAATTAGTGAATGGGAAATTACTTAGAATGCAACATAGAAAAGCACTACCCATCTCCAGAAAAATAATACTCAAATGACATTATGGCACAAACAGTCCTATGGAAGCAAACTGCACAGCTTTGACAAAGTATGTGTTCAGCCCAACTGTGCAAACAATGAGGCACTGAGAGAAACTCATTACCACTGAAGAATATTGCTTTTAACTCCTCCAACCTTGAATGTTCTTTGTCAAATACTCATAAATGAAAGTTAAGAGCACCAGGTAGGGGAAATAGGAACTGAAATCACTGCTGCTTGTCCTTCCTTTACTAATTTGATTAGAAAGCATTTAAAACTATCATTAAAAATTTATGCTTGCTTCAATGCATCTTTTCTCTCAGTGTGTATTTAGGAAAAACTTTAGTGATAATTTGTTCTTATTATTTCTAACAATAGCAATTTCAGAAGTAAGATTTTCCTGTTAGTGCCACAGGAATTCTGAATAATTGATCAAACTTTAAAATGAGAATAAGTATCTTTTGTAATTGCTTAATTTTTGTCATTTTTTTCTTGTTTTTAGCTTGTCATTCATCTATTGGTGGCCATTTAAATTATTTCTACTTTTACACTATTATAAACAATGCTTTAAGGAACTTCTTTTTTTTATTTTCTTTTTATTTATTTTTATTTTTTATTTTTTAAAGATTTTATTTATTCATTTGACAGAGAGATAGAGAGAAAGCACAAGTAGGCAGAGTGGCAGGCAGAGGGAGAGGGAGAAGCAGGCTCTCCGCTGAGCAGGGAGCCGGACGTGGGACTCGATCCCAGGACCCCGGGATCATGACCTGAGCCGAAGGCAGCCGCTTAACCGACTGAGCCACCCAGGCGCCCCAAGGAACTTCTTAATTAACAAAATTAGTATCTTATGTCAAAAGAAATGCTCATGGAAAGAAATACAGAGAAACAAAAAATGCATAAAAATATCTAAAATCCCACTTGTTTGGAAATAGCTAATGCTTTGTGGGCATGTTTGTGAATGTGTATGTATAAATATAAATCATTCAGATTACACAATTACCTTCATTTATAAAAATTAGATGGTACTATACATGTTTTCTGAATTAAACTTTGAAATAATTACTGTACCTAAAATTATAAAAATTATGAAAATAGTTCAAAGAACACACACATACATATAAATACATGAAATCTGGACAAAAGATATAAAGATACATACATGTATCTATATATCCTTTATTCATATTTTTACCTATTATTAACACTTTGCCCCATTAATTTATCATTTGTTTTTCCTCTCTTTCCCTCCATCTGTATCTACATCTATAAATCTTTGTGGGATGGTTTCTTGATAACCTTTTCATTTCTTTATTAAAATTGTTCTGTTTAGGCTATTTCTACTGAGGTTGATTCTAATAACCACATTTTCCTAAGAAATTATATCAGTTAGGTTTTCAAATTTATTTGAATAAAATGTTTTATTTTTATTTCCTCTGCATTATTAGTCATTCCACCTAGTATTTCTCATTTTTTCTATTTGTGTTTTCTTCCTCCACCTTAAATAAATTGACCAGGGATTTGTTGTTTTGTTAATTTTTCAAAGGACCAGAATTTTATTTTTTAATGTGCTATTTTTCTATTCACCTCACTAATTTCTGCTTTTATCTTTATCATTTCTTCCCTTGTGCTCTCTTTTGGTTTATTTTGCTGTTATTTTTCTAGTTTGATTTAGGACTTTAAGTTCACTTATGTTCATTCTTTCATTTTTATTGATATAGATGTTAAGGCTACATATTTTTTTCTACTGCTTTATATAGATTCTGATATATAGTGTTTTCACTATCATTGTCTTTCAGGAATTGCTTCTGTTTGTAGTTCCCTTTCAACACAGAATTGTGTAACAGGTCCTTAAATTTCCAGGTAGAAGAGTTTTCTTATTTTTCAATTTTGTTTTTAATTTCACTTGGAATTGGTATCAGAGTGTTATTTTAAATATTTCTACCTTATAGAAACTACTGTTTTCTTTGTGCCCTAAATATTCTTTATTATGAAATTTCCATTTGCCTTTGAAAGGAAGGTATATTCCCTAATATCAGGGTGTTAGTGATACGTATGTAATATCTCCAAAAGATTTATCTCATTGATTGCACAGCAATTAAAATGAACTAGAGGACAGCAATTTTTTAAGTGAAACTCATACACATAATTGTGAACAAAGAAGGGCAGACATACTCTCAGTGTTAGGTAGGTGAGCTTTCATTCTGCTAATTAGAATCTGTGCTAGGGATCTGATGGCAACTGAGGTTGCCAAGCTTTTTTGGCCCTCCAAAACACTAGGACACAAGTCACTGTGATGCTGGGACCTGCCCAGGGGTGTGGCCCCCAAATTATTTTGACTGGATCCAGAAATAAATCTCAAATCGGACAATTAATTGATGTAACCTTGTAGGTGATCCTTTTTACCCAAAACACACTCAGTGGTTGCAACTGATCCTGCTGAATGTATCATGGGAATACTAGCATACTTCATCTTGTGCTTTGCTTTATTGCATGTCACAGGTATTGGTTTTTGGGTTTTGTTTTTTTTTAACAAAATTCAATTTAACAAATTGAAGGTTATAGCAGCTGAGTCCAGCAAACCTATCATTTTTTCCAACACCATTTGCTTACTTCATATTTCTGTGTCACATTTTGATAATTCTGACAATATTTCACTTTTTCATTATTATATTTGAATTGCTGAAATCACATAAAACTTTAATGGATTGGGGATTGCTTTTTATGGATGAGCAAGGAAAGTGGGTTTCTTGAGATGAAATCTACTCCTTATGAAGATGCTGTAAAGATTACTGAAATGACAATAAGGGATTTAGAATATAAAATAAACTTAGTTGATACTGTAGCGGCAGTGTTTGAGGTTTCAGAGGACTGACTCCAATTTTGAAAGACGTTCTACTAGGTAAAATGCTATCAAGAGAAGAGAAATAGTTTATTAAAGGGATAATTAACTAATACAGCAAATTTCATTGTTGCCTTATTTTAAGAAATTGCCACACTCAACCTGACCAGTCAGTAGCCATCAACATCGAGGCAAAACTACACCAACAAAAAGATTATGACTTGCTGAAAGCTCAGATGATGGTTAGCATTTTTTTTAGCAATAAAGTATTTTTAAATTCACGTACGTACAATGCCTTTTTAAACACAATGGGACTGCACGCTATAATGTAAACGTAACTTTTATATATACGGGAAACAAAAAAATTAACATTTGACTCACTTTGTTTTGATATTTGCTTTATTGCAGTGGTCTGACACCAAACCTGCAATATCTCTGTGGTATGCCTATAGATGTTTTAAATTCCCAGGGGAACACCCACTTTAGACAGACAGTAGGAGTTCTAAATGTGGCAATTCCACAGGACACCTCCTATTTGGATAGAATGCTTAATTATAAGGTTGTGGATGGAGGAGAGGAGATTAAGACAGGCTGACACATAACAAATAATTAGTCTTTTCACTCTTTTTCCTCCCATGCCTCCCTCTGGGAGACCAGGCTACTGGTATTTGCAAATGGCAAAAAGAGTAGGACTAAGAGCTGGAAGACTCTAATCTGGTACTTTGTGTATTACACAATTATCTCACTGGATTTGGAAGGGTATGGATATCAATAAACTGGCCACGGATATGAGGTCACAACTGCCATGGTAGTCTTTTGGCATGGCTCACATGTTGGAGTGGGAGATGTTCTAGAATGGTACAGTGTGTAAAAGGAAGAAATGGTTGAGCCATCTAGGGATGAAAATGTCCAGATGGTGTTGATTACACATAGGATTGGAAAAAGGAGGAAGGGTTTGCTCAGGGACTCATCACACCATTCATATCACTGTGGAAAGAGAACAGCAATGCTGGTAGAGAACACCTGAGTGTGGCAGGTCAGGGGTAGAGGAGGGACCATTAACTGCTCTTACATTAAATGTCTCTGGAAGTATGGAAGGAAAAGGATGAAGATGGCGATATGTTTTTACTCTTGTAATTACAGAATTTTGAACCATGGGACTATTTTACATATTTTAAAACTATTAAAAACTTAAAAATTTAAAAATTAACATTCTCAGCCATAAAGCCAGGGTGCTTTCTAGTAAGGATCTAGACTATGAAAACATGGTAAAAACAAGTTAGATTTTCTTTTAATAGTGCTAAACACATTAATCCATACTATTTTCTAGTATGAAGATGGTTTTAGGAATGTATATGTACAAGAATAGGGCAAGCTATTAAGTTAACTTTATTTTTATTTAATATAACTGATGTAGTTACCAGACAAATATATCTTAATGTAACAAAAAGTTATAATTGATGTTCATTATCTATAATATAAAGAATTTCAACATTTTAGTATAGCCAAAGACAATATTTGAATTTTACCCATTTCTGAAATGTAAAATGCACAATTATAATATCCATACTAGAGGTCTTACGATTTTAAAGTTTTAGCTAAAACATGAGTCTCTGTAGATAAAAGCAAGAATTCTCCTATACCTAAAACAAATACAATGTGTTACTAATAAAGTGCCACTGGATTAGACAATGCCATTTCAACTATTTCCTTTTTGGAGAGCACACAGGTACATAATAGTATGGAACTAGTCACTTTCATTATACTAGCATAGAACTAGTAATTTGCATTATATTTTATAACAAGCACAAGAGTGCTTATTTATTAGGTATTAACCATAATAATTCCTCTCAAGAAAGATCATAACTATGACTTAAGACAAGCTGTACAGTCATCACTGAATATAGTTTAATGTCTAGAGTTTTTAAAAAATACAATCTCAAACTAAGATAAATCTAAGTCTACAAATGCCAAGAAATAGTTTTAGGGACTTCATATAAATAAAAGAACCTTTCTCTCAATTGTAAAATAGGAGTTTCACCCAATTCTAAGGCGAGAGGAAGAGTGGTGGTTGGTAAAGTTTGGCAACAAGTATGTTTCTAGCAGGTGAAAGCCTGATATGCATTGCTATAAGATGCATCTTTCACATAAGGAAAACATGCTAATTAGATGTAGGCAGCACTTTTCAGGCACTTGACCTCACTTGGTACTTAAGTTGATGTCCAGATGTATACTTAATGGAGAAACATTACACAGTGACTTCAAGTCATGTTCTCACAGAACATCTGTGTTCCATAAGCTAAATCCAAATGTTCCCTGCTAAAATCAAATAATGATGCCATATATCCAATTCAGGGAAAAAAAATTTAATAGATTAAAGTTAATAGATTGAATTTTCTCAATTTTAAGATTTTTCCACAATAAATTTTTCATAGCCTTTGTTGTCTATTACTTGTCTGAATGCTAGGAGAAAAAAAGGCTTAAAAACTATGAAATATTATGCCTAAGTCAGAAAATTTTAAACTGTTGATCAGTTCAGTATAACATACAGTTTATGGAAATATGCTTATAGTTTGCTCTTATACTGCTTAAGAGCCACATTTTCTCATAGTAAATTTGTTTCCAGTTCATATTATAGAATTCAGTATGTAAACATTTTCAGGTACACAAAAGAGCATTATGAATTTGTTATCTGTTGTCCCTAAATATGTTTGAGAACAACTACATCTTTGTCTGGCTCTAAAAACTATCTTTGGGGTCCATGCCAAAGGAATGCTTTCAGATACATCATTAAGGTTTGAGTTCTAAGATAAGACTACCAAATTCTATTCTAAAATGAAAAAAATATGGCAAGATTCCAGTATAGATGTTACCAATGTTCCCATTTTTTTCTTTAATACTTAGCATATAGGTTAAGTATGTTGATATTAAGGATTTTTTATTTGCATGTATCATTGTATTACAATTTGGGAAAATTTTGCAATATACTTTCAGGCAGTTAGCTTTAAAATAATGCAACTTCAGCTCTTAGCACAAACAGCCCTGAGAACAATGCATTCAAATTACAGCTCAACTAGAAATAATCTAATTGAGAAACTTTAAAGTTACAAAAACAAATTCTGGAAAATTTGTAAATTAAAAAAAAAAAGTTACCAACATTTGAGGCACTACCAGACTACAGTACTTTTAAGAGTTGGAAGGACTTTGTAAAAAGAATAAACATACAAAGCTATGTGTGCATATGCACACACTCACATTGTGCTATAATGAAAAATTGTGTCCCCAAATTTTATAGCCTAAACATTTTATTATAGCATCTCCTATTAAAGATATCACGCTCTGGCTGCAGGAGAGTTTTGGTAATCATTATAAAGCATTGGCACAGAATTTTGTACCATAAACGGTTAACGGATTCAAGAGCTTGGTTAGCAACAATTTCAAGTGACAGACAGCCCTTGGTCGGGAGAATGAAAGAAACATAATTATGTTTATGATGCAAATGCTAAGTCAAAGTAGCAATGATGTGATCTATTTCAGAGGGTATACAACTTTGTAGTAGCAAATAAAATATAACAAAGTCTTCACAGTAGAAATAAAATACTTTGCTCTAGAAACAAATATTCCATTTGTTAATATTGTATATAAATTGGTGAAATGCCTGCAGACAAAAATGGTGTATCATTGTATCAACAGGACAGTCTACACTCTATACATGGTAACCTGTGATATTTAACATTTGCTACAAAAAAGTACAACAAATACTAGGAGTGAACTTTTAATATTTCTGATGTCAAAAAAGAATGAAGTCACTTTCTGTTCTATGTTAAAAAATATGTTTACCTGCTTCCTTTTAATATAATTTATAAAGCTTTACTAAAGGAAATATTTTATTCTAGAGAAACATGTATTGACTTATGTGAAAATAAACAGTCCCATATCTTTAAAATCTATACTTATAATTATATATCAGAAGAGTATTTAAACTTCATTATCGTACTTAAAATATTTATGCATAAAAGCTTTTGCCATTCAAGGTATGAAGATAGAGATGCATTATTATAATTTACATATGCTTACCTCACAATTGAACATGTATTTATGTGAAGTTTGACAAGTTAGGAACAACAACAAGGGCATGCTAATCCAGAATTCATAGTAAACTAGAACACTAATATGGTTAACCGGGGTCATATGAGTGACCAGCAAATAGCACAGATTGAGAACTTCCTGGGATTCCTGTGGGTAACAATGCAACCAGCAACAAGTAAAACACACAGTACAGAGTACTAAAAAACTAGAGCAGTATGTAGTAGATATTTAAACGGAATACTGGAAAGAATTTAGCCTAATTCCTAATTGTGCTTTAGATGGGCAAAAGCTAAAATGTTACACTAAAATTATTGACTACAATCTCAGTATTTCTTGTGCTTTAGAATTCTCCTTGCATTTCTTGTTTCTTTTCCAAATGGGTTTGCTGAGGCCAATACAAGATTTAAAAATGTGCACAAATTAAGTAACTAAAACCTTTGGGATCTTCTATTCCTAATGCTATATTCAGTCACTGATTAGATCAGTTACAGCATCATATGTGTTTTCCTCTAGATAATAGAAACAAAGGCTTTTCAGAGATCAAGAGATGATGGGAAAGGTCCCATACTCAGTCTTAGAGAATGAAGGTATTACTGAAGTAGTGATTTTGTTCTAAGTTTCATTTCAATATGATTGTTATTAAGTCAAAGGTTCTCACAAACCCTGTGACCATGTCCGGAGTCCTGGAAATAAGATATATATGATCCAAAAGACTAAAGAGAAATGTAGCTGTGTCTCCAAAAACAGTTTTTAAAATAATTCGGTTTGTAGAATTCTTTCCTAGTTATGTTTCATACCAGTAACTGAATTAAGCACATAACAATCAGAAAAAATACATGTACTTCTTAAAATAAGTAAAATAATACTTATCACATAAAGTAACTCTTCTTCCATGATTTACTTTCATTTCACTTTAGAAAAAGTATACATAAATTTAACAAATGTTCCAAATCAATTTAAAGTAAGAATTTCCAGTTTTTGTCTGACAACTAAATATTTTAATGTCAAAAAAAAATCTCCTTAAAAATGGTTGGAAAGGAGGGACTACTATAAATACCAACAATTTATTCAATGTAAGTAATAAAAAGCACTGCATAGTACCCTAGAAAGCAGGCCACTCCTTTAAATACAGAGAGAGAACAAAAGGAAAAAGCAAAAACATAACTAGAAAGAAACTTCCTATTTTTATGCCGATTACACAGGCCTCCAGTAAAGACCAATAGCTCTAACCAACCCCTGTGCCACTGTCCCTTGCAGACTCCTTTACAATCTGACTAGCTAAGAATAGTCACCCGACAGTTCAATGCCTCTCTGTCAACCACAAGCAAGTATCAAAATCACTACATAGAAGGTTATGTTTAGTCCTCCAACAATTTGGCAAAGAAAAGTATGACTGAGGTAATACAGGTGGCTGCACATGCCTACTAAGATAACCGACACTTTTTGATAACATTATTTCTGTTTAAGGATTTGTGCTTGCCACACACAGGCTGAAGCTGTGACAATTCCAATCCATAATCTACTTATTCTATATTAAGTCTGAAATTATTACAGAACAATTCAACTTAAATGTGGTACTTCAATACCACTAGATGCTACATTGTCTGATTTAAAACCCTGGTTTATTATCAACTAAAATTCAGGAATGATTTGCTCAGACAAATCATATCTGCTAAAGCCATCTTATCTGTTTCTTGGACTCACTGAAAACCACAAGAAAGTTATAAGGAAGACATCTACAAAATTAAAAAAAAAAAACAGAATTACACAGCTTGATTATTTTAAATTACCAATTGCCTGCAAAACTAACTCAGTACAGTTATTTCAAAACAATTAAAAAAGAAATGAGGTTGCTTATGAAAGCCATAGCTTTGGTGACAACTTAGAACCAAACTTTAGATCTGTGGTTGATCCAGACCTAAACATTTTGCTCATGCCTGATGTTCCCATTTATTTGCAGGGCTTTATGGCTACAGCGTATTCTTCACTCATTGCACACATAACAGACACCTAGAAGGGAAAAATGCAGACAAAAAGTTATTCAGAAAGCAATACATATATAAGATATATTTAATTTATTATGTACTGGATATTTGTGGATATTTTATACACATTGACTTTGGAAAGAGGTATCCTAAGTCCAGATAATCTACTTTCTTTACAGTTTTCTGAAGTAAAATTTCTCAAATTGTGGTTTTTAAGATAACTTCCAGGGAACAGGGAGAAAAGAGCTATAAATGCCTCAATACTTATTATTAGATATTATACTTCTGAGAGTTATAATGGAGTAAATCACCTTCACGCTTTAGTAGTCCCATAACACCCTTTCTCATACTTAATAGCTCATATGCTCATCTTCAAAACAAATTTGGGGCTGGCACTGTCTATCTAGCAAAAAGTGAACTTTGATATTTTCTTCGGTAATGGGTCTCTACGGGTATCATGGGAAAACTGTCTTATAGAGATCATTCTCAATTTCAGCAGTATTTAAGAACTACATTTCATAGTTGGCATTTTTTGCTAACTAGATTAGGCCACAGTTTTTATAAAAAGCAATCTTCCCATAGGTCTTTACCTGTACATCTTCACCTGCATTGTATTTTCCTTCTATTTCTTTACCTAGTTCACCTTCTGGTAGCTTAAGATCCTCACGAACTTCACCAGTTTCTGTCAGCAGGGAAAGGTAACCATCCTGAATGCATATTAGCTATTAAAAGAAATTATATCATTTGCACTGATTAGACTATATTCACTCTTTGTAATATTTACATAGTTAAGTTGCAATCCACATTAATTTGTACAGCTACACAGTAATACGTTAATATACTCTTAGAGCTTAAAGATACTAAACATACAAAAGTATAAAAGATGTATAGACTAAAAGTGTAAGTTCACTTCTTCCTGCACACCACCTTCCCCCAAATCTATATACATAGTATGTCCTGAAGAATTCACATTTATGTACACAATACAAATATAGTTGCTTTAAAAAAAATAAATGGGAATCTAAAGTGATTCCCTTTCCAAGGGGCCTGCTCGTGCCCCTCTTCAGGAAAGTATCAACTTGGAATAAATCTGGCATGCCTTAGGTTGTTGGGGGAGAGGGGACGTTTGTTCCCTTTGCCTTCCTTTGGCTACCTACACATATACTTCAATCCCTTCTGGATAGATTGTGCCCTCTTCTCATTCACACGCTGAAGGTGTCCTCTCCCTTAGGACAGGATTGATGGGTAGCAGGTTTCTTTAATCACCAACTATGACCTTCCCACCAAAGGGTAAAACTATATCTACAGAATTGGTCGTGGTGGATGACTTGGCTGTGAGGGTGTGGCCATTAACATGGTGACAGAAGATGACAAGAGAACTCTTCAAGACATCGACACCTTCTACAACACCTCCATTGAGGAGATGCCCCTCAATGTTGTTGACCTCATCTGAGGGGCTGCCCTGCTATCTAGCCCTACCCAGGGTTCAGTCCATGGGGAGCTGAAGAGAAGTAGGAGTGGGGAGGGAAGGGAGCCATGGGATGGACATCTTGTCATTTTTTTCTTTGAATAAATGTACTTTTTGAGACAAAAGAACAAAAATAAATGGGACATTACAGGTATTTTTCAGCAAGTTGTTTTCACTTAACAATACATCTTAGAAATCTTTCCAACTTGGAAACTATGGACCTACTTTAGTCTCTTTAACCACTTCACAACTGCATAGATAGATTGTAACTGATTTAACTGTTTTCCCATTAATGGGCATAAAGTTAATTTTAGTTTTCTATGATTACAATGTGTTTTATAATTTGATTATGAACAAATTTCAGTGGAAAACTTTTGGTCTTCAGTTCACTACTAACAACATTAGATTTTTTAAAAGACAAACACTAGCTTGTTGATGGTATTAATGAGACAAACCTAGTCTAACCTTCAAAAAGGCACAGTTTTGATATCACTCAATTTTTTTAAATTATAGGAATGAGGAAATGGCCAGGCCATACTCATTTATTCTCAAAGCATGTACACCATCAGTATGCCTATAATTCTAACAGATTTTATAAAAGGCAGTTGTTCAGAACATTGACAAACACAAAAGGGGTCAAAGATATGATCCTTACCTCCCTATAATTACTATGACATAACACAAGCATACTATAGAGATAGTTTTCAAAGCTCTCTTCTATGGCACTACCAACCAAATCTGGCTATGGCTTTCCACAGATACCCCAACAAGAGATTTCAGCTTTTGCATATGTCTAAAATCTCAAAAACAAAAAACTACCCTACAAAGCAACCACAAATACTTTTAATTCATCTTTACACCACTCAAACATTTGTAATGTGGTTGGTAGAGGAGTGAGAAACAAGCAGGTTGAGGCAGAAGTGTGGTTTTTTTTGATCATACCAATCTTTGTGTACACTACAAAGTGTACATACTATGTATATAGATATCAAAATAAGTCTAGTTACCACCTGTCACCATACAATTGACCCCCTTTACCCATTTCACTCATCTCTCACCTCCTTCCTTTCTAATAACCAACTACTAATCTGCTCTATAAGTTCTGTTTTGCTTTTGTTCACTTGTTTTTTACATTTCATGTGTAAGTGAAATCATATACTACTATTTATCTTTCTCTCTCTGACTTATTTCACTTAGCATAATACATTCAAGTACCATCCAGGTTGTTGGAAATGTCAGCATTTCCTTTTTGATGGCTGAGTAGTAGTCTACTGTGTATGTATGTATGTATGTATGTATGTATATATGATGTATGATATGCCTAATTTTGAGGCACTAATTTTGAGTGATATATATATACATATATATATATATATATCACATCTTCTTTATCCATTTGTCCATTAATGGACATTTAGATTGTTTCCATATCTTGGCTATTGTAAATAATGCTGCAATGAACTTCTGGGTGCATATATCTTTTGAAATTAGTGTTTACATTTTCTTCATATAAGTACCCAGAAGTGATATACCAGGATCATATGGTAGTTCTACTTTTATTTTTTGAGGAGCCTCCATATTGTTTTCCATAGTGGCTGCACCAATTTACATTCCCAGAAACAGTGCATGAAGGTTCTTTTTCTCCAGATCTTCTCCAACATTCGTTACTTTTTGTCTTTTTGATAATAGCCATTCTAACAGGTATGAGGTGATATCTCATTGTGATTTTAATTTGAATTTCCCTGGCAATTAGTGATGTTGAATTCCTTCTCCTGTACCTGTTGACCATCTGTATCTCTTCTTTGGAAAAATGTCTATTAAAATCCTCTGCCCATTTTTAAATCAAATTGCTTGCAGTTTTTTTTTTTTTTTTTTTTGCTATTGAGTTGAATTCTTTATATATTTTGGATATTATTGGATATGTGTTTTGCAAATATTTTCTCCCATTCAGTAGACAGCCCTTTCATCTTCTTGATGGTTTCCTTTGCTGTACAGAAGCTTCTTAGTTTGAGGCAGTCCCACTTGTTTATTTTTGCTTTTGTTGCCTTTGCTTTTGTTGTCAGATCCAAAAACTTAATGCCAAGACCAATGTAAAGAAGCTTACCACCAATGTTTTCTTTAATGGTTTCAGGTCTTACATTCAAGTCTTTAACCCATTTTGAGTTAATTTTTGTGTATGGTGCAATATAGTCTAGTTTCATTCTTTTGCATGTGGCTGTCCAGTTTTCCCAACACCATTTATTGTATAATTTTAAACAACTAGCCGCAGGCTTACAAGATAGATCTTTTTGATTTTGGCCCTTTTAGCAATTCCCTGAAGTAGAACTTGTCTATTTCAAGAATTAAAAGTTCCACTGTCATTAGTGACTGAAACATAAAAGCCAAATAATAATACTGATACTTGGTATTTATTTATATAATGGTGGTTTTTATTTCTAAAGAGTTAAGAATTCATGAGTTAAACTGTGGGATGAAAGAAAAAGCATTTCAAATAAAAAATGTATAGACAATATAAAACATCTAGTAAAACAACATATTTTAAAAATTAAACATCTTATTAAAATAAATTGCTATGTGAAATAAAATTAAAATTTTCAAAAATAAAACTAAACTATAGAAAAATAGAATTAAATAATGAAAATTATTTTATCTTCTTACATAAATTATTTAAAAATTTTCAGATATACAGAAAAGTTGCAAAAATAATACATCAAAATCCCATATCTTTTCCCCAGACTCACCCACTGTTAACATTTAAGTACATGTGCATTTTTTCTCTTTCTGTGTATAGGAATACATAAAATACATACAAGATACATTCTTATTCTTTTCTTCTTTTTACTGAACCATTTGAGAGTATGTTTTAAACATCATGACTCTTTAGCAATAAATACTTCAGTGTATTTTCCTAAGAAAGACAAACTCTTATATAATCAGCTTATTTTTCAAAATTAAAAAATACAGTATTGCTAAAATATTATTTAATATATAGTCCATTCAAATTTGCCAACTGTTCCAATATTGTCTTTGATAGAAACTTTTTCCTCCCAACTCCAGGTTCATACCTTGTATTTATTTGGTGTGGATAGGTGCATGAAGACCACCACAGCACAATAAATATCACTGAAAAGGCTCACAGAGCTAAATTTTTTAAATGAACAGAAATAAGTATTATAGGCTGACTTGATAACAAAGAGGTGTGCTTACTGAGTATTTACTGTGCAAGGCACTGCTCTAAGTAATAACTAATTAAACCGCACAATGATCCCATGAGGAGTTTATTATTCCTATCCTCATTTTATAAATAAAGAAAAAAAGGTGAGAGGTTAAGTAACCTGCCAACTAAGGTCACATAATTAGTAAGTGTTAAAGTAAGGATTGGGACCCAGCCTGTCTGGCTTGAGTTATTCTCTTATCCATGATACAGTGTAGACTACATACCAAACGCTGAGACGGGATAAGGCAAGCGAGGCACTAATTTTGAGTGCATAATTTAAGGTGGCACCAAAAAAATTCATCAGTGATCAAACAAGTATTTTAAAACTAGAATCAATGCAAAAATTCCATGATGAACAAAATATCAAAATTTTAAATAAAGACAGAATTTGAGTTACTGATTTTTCCTTTTTGCCTAAGGCTCCTTATGTGACTTGACACTGTTAGTGGTCCTGTTTTTATTTAAAATCTTGTGCTCACTTACCTCATTCCCCTACACCCTGCTATATCCCTAAATAAAACCCAAACCAAATTTTTCCTTTATGTTAAATCTTGAGCTCCAATCAATGATTAATTTGATCATAGTAATAATTACTGATGAATCACTGATACTATCTTTCTGAAACACTCAAAGACAAAAGCGTTCTATATTGAATGCATATTAATGTATATAATGAATATTGAACATTCAAAGCATTCACATGTCAAGGATGAAAACAGAAATCCATTCTTGGCACAAGAAAAGTGTATGCTTAGCCGTATGCGTTTAACAAATGTTTACTGAGCACCCACTATAAGCCATGTCTAAATAAGGTCATCCAGGTAGAAATTGACAGAACTAGATCCAAACCCAACTGCCTGACTAAAAAAAACCCATATGCTATTATCATAATAAGACAATTCAAATTTCTACAAAGACTCCAAAGCAACCTAGAAAACATAAGTGGGAAAGTGAAAATACAAAACTGCTTACTAGATTAAAACTATGTAAAAATATTTTTACATGTGGACAAAGTAAAAGAAATCATATGTTAATTGCAGTTGATGATAACATGCTTGAAAAATTATATAACACAATAAAAGGTATAGTAAGAAATCAGTTTAAAATGAATTAAAAAAATCTAAGTGTCACACTTATATTTTTCACTGTGTAAAACGAACAGAATTCTACGGATGGTATGCTTAACAGTGAGATTAAAGACTTACAAGAAAGACTTTAGTTATGATTAATCTGAGCTCCCACATCCTATGAGGTCAATGGTTTGGTTACCACCAATACTCCAAAACAACAAAATGCTATCATTAAACATGACCTATCCAAATGCATAATTGGAGCTACAAGTTGGAAGTCTATACCTATAATTCAACTAAAGGTCACAGCATGGTCACTGAATGTAAATAAAACAATTACATAGTTTTGCATTTTCTTAACCACATGTAGTGGCCATATGTTTTCTTTATATTAATGGCTTTCAACTTACTTCCCTATTTAAGAATATCAAATTCTGATTCACATTCATTAATACACAAACTTGGTTGGTGGAACATGAATTCCAAAGATTTCTTAAAAGTCTTAGGTTTGAGAAGTAAAAAGAAATAAAACATCCAGGAGGGAGTTATCTAAATTGGAAATATTTTACAACAAACTGAATAGCTGTTTCAGTAAACATTGAACTTATTCAGTCACAATATGCAATCATGTGGTCTGAGAAATAATAAGACATGTCCAACTTTTTAAAAACGCAAAAATGTTAAAAAAAAACCCCCAGCAAATTAGCCATAATTCTAGATAAGGTTCAAGGGTTAAATATCACTATTTTTCCAATTTCTAAGATAGGTGGTGCCTAATATTTGGTTAGAAAAATCTACAAAACTACTACCAGGTTTTGTTAAATTACAGTTGATAGTAGAATGTATTTGCAACTTTAGGAAACAAAGCAGCATTTTAAAGGAAGTTAGTACTCACTTGATAATCATTTCTCTTAATATTTGGAACATCCATGTTGTGAGTAGAAGGGCAAATATCTTCATATTTTTTGCCAGTGAAAATATCAATTCCAACAAGGTGAACCTAACAAGGAAGGGAGAACAGGAAACCTGCTTAATCTTTGCCAAGTATATCACTCATTATATACACAAGAGCACAATACCAAAGCTGATCATGACAGATTCTTTCTCTTTCCAAGGTCATCTAATTTTATTTTCTTAAAAAAAAAAAAATGCAGCGGTCATAGAATTGAGAAGCAGTGAACAACTAAACAATTTCATGACATATCAAGACCCAATATCATACACAGCCCAGTAATTCAATTATAAGAGTGCATAAGAGAAATGAAGTTGTGTTAGAACAGGTTTTCTCATCTGTAAATTGGATATTCCAAGTCACTACGATTCAGGTAATTTTCAATTACCAGCTAATGAAACATTATAAAGGCCCCAAAAGGAAATGCTACCTTTCAGTATTCAAAGCAATAGCTGGTCACCGCGAAATTGTGGTAAGAAAAAAATGTAATTATTACAAACAAAGTTATAAATATGGAAATCTCATGTTCTGTACTGGAATGCAAATGATCAAAATCCCAACGCAAAGAGAGATCTGGAAGGGCACTTACCTTGGCATGACCGTGCTTTCCAGTTTTGGAAGTTGACATCTCCACTATTTTGCATGGTCTTCCTTTGAGAACCACGAAGCCGTTTTTGCGCAGGGCCGAGCACTGCATAGGGTAAGTGCTGGAAGCCCCAGCATCTCCAGTAGTGAAATCAATTTCATCCGCCATGGTGGGCTGGGGAGATGGTAGCTTTTCCGAGGGAACTACGCAAAAAGTTTGTGTTTGCTTTTTAACAACGGGAACGCAGCCAGGGAAACATCGCATTTCGAACAGGTTACGTACCAAGCATCACGGATCAATAGATTTTTTTCATTTATGAAACACCCACCCAAGAATAGTGGGCACTTTCTAACTCCGGCCTCCTTATAAACTTTTCCAACCATTGGTGGGGAGGTGGGGAGATGGGGAGGGAAGTCGCAGATGAGCTCGCTGGGGGTGGGGGATATACCCGCCCTGGGCACTCACCCGCGCTGGAGGCAGCAAATCCTGACCCCCATTGTCCCACCGCAAGAAGAGCCGGCGACCTTCCCGCATCGCGCCGCGCCACCCGGCCCTCCGCCGCCGCCCTTATCCCACTGCGGGGGACCCAGCCCAGGCCGCACGTCCCCGTGAAGGATGGGGATAACGGGACCTGGCCAACAGCACCTGGCCCTCGGGCAGCGGGCTTGCACTCCGCCCTCCAGGCTGCGGCGCCGTCGCCCGGCCTCTCAGGCGCCCCCTTGTCCTGCCGGCATCCCCGGCCCGGCCGGGCCCGGCCCCGCATGGGCCTGAGCGCTGGCGGGTCCCGCGCTCGCCTCCGTTCCCCCATCCATCCTTCCTCCTTCCCTCGTTCAGGACTCGGCTCTGGCCGCCTTCTCCCGCCGCCTTCTCCGGCCCTGCCTCGCTTTGGTCCCGGCCCCACCAGCTTTTCCCCTGTCTTCACCTTTCAGCAGGGGAAGAGATTCTCTCGCCTGCGCACCGGCGCCGGTCCCCTACAGCTGCGGCGGCGACAGCGGTGGCGGCCCCGGCAGTTCCAAGAGACGGGGCGGGGCCGCCACACTTTCCACACCCCGGCCTCCCCGCCCTTTCCCGCCCCCACCTCAGCCCCACTTCCGGGATAGGTCCCGGCGCGTCACAGGCACCGCCCTCTCGGGCTACCATTGGTTACAAGGTTCATGAGGCCCCGCCCAGTCACGTGAAGCGCGCCCTGGCAACCCCACGTGCTGCGGATTAGTGCATTTCCGGCGTGAAGAGCACTTTCTGGAGTCCTGTTGCCGAGGGTGAACTCAATGGTAAGGAAACTTGCTACCTCAAACTTTTGGGTTTCCTTGCACTCTGGTCCCAGTCGAAGTTAAAACGAGAACCAAACCACGCCCTTGGTGGCCCTTCCTTCAGGTGCCTGGTGGTTGTCATGTGACTGTTGTCAGGCCGCCCGAGGCAAGCGAATTCAATGGGTGTCCTGCGTGGTTATGGAGGGAACTTTGGGGTCGAACTTCTGGCCCAGGTTGGCGGTCGAAACCACACTTGTTCCTCGAGGAAGAGCCCAAGTGCAGTATTTTATTACCGGCTCAGCCCCCACCGACTCACGGCACCCCAGACATCCGTGAGATTCTGGCAGTAGTTGCCACTGGGTGTCTGGGCAGGGTCAGCAGTGCCCTCAGGGGTGGGAACTGCTTAGACATCCCAGAACCAAACAGCAGCGTGAAATGACCCAGCCCATTCCTCACACTAAGCTGTTGTGGAGTTGGAGGTGAATGGGTGTCCGACTCCTACAGCATAATCCCGTCCAGAAACTCAGACCAGTCCAGTTCTGACAAACTTGGCTCTTCTTTCCTCTTGGCGCTGGCATTCCTTTGAGTTTGAGGTATTTTCATAATCCATTAGAGCAGTTGGTTGTCTTCATAATCGACCAGGAGCCAATAGAGACTTGACTAGGATTAAGGACCAAGGTTCTTAAAAGAAATCCATTTCACAATGCACTACATTCTACTTTGGAGAGGTGACTTACACTCCCCAGTTTATGTGTTCCTGTAATTTTGTATTGCTGTCTCATGAATAGTTAGTCCCCTTTCTCACATTACTATGTGGCTCTACCGTTTGCACAGATATTTCACACACATGGAATTTAACCTTTATAATAAGAGAACTCCCATAAACTGAATTCAGCCCATAGCTATTATTTGAAAGAGTCAAATTAGAGCCCTGGTTCATGAGTCCACTTTGCTTTTCCTTATACCACCTAACTTTTCCCTATCTAATGTTATTAGAATGATTGCTAGCATTTATGTGAGTGGGTAGGGCATTAAATGTTTTATGTGCATTATTCCTTTAATCTTAACTGTTACTCTTTTTTTAACCTCAAGTTTAAGTTATAATTTATACAAAGTAAAATTTACCCTTTTTAGTTCTGTGAGTTTTAAAAAACATAGGCAGTTATGTAACTACCACAATAATCAAAGAATATTTGCCTCATTCCAAAAGTTTCCTCCTGCCTCTTTGTGGCCATCCCCTCCCCCCACACCCAGCCCTTGGCAACCATTAACAACTACTGTTTTATCTACATTTTTAATTGTGAGAAAAAAGCAGAGAAGAGTAATTTGCCCCAAATCACACAGCTGGCAAATCAGAGAGCCAAGATTGAACTCTAGGCAGTTTGGTCCACAATCACTGCTTTAACTACCATCATTACTGCATTTGCATAAGATTTGGATTTGGAATCAAATGATCTGGCTTCATTCATTCAACAAATACAGTCAATTCTAGTGAAGTTGCTGGAATACTGAATCAGCAAATACTGACCCATTGCTCCTAAGGGAAATGCAGAGTTAGGTTCCTGTGAGCCTCTGGTCACAACATTTTTGTCAACTGACCAATTTATAAGTTTATGTATGTTTTAGTTTAAGAACACCTTATTTAATATATATTGATTCATCAACATTTAACTCACAGCCAACAGCACTATAATTATGCCTGAGGGGAGCTTATCTAACACATGTATTTTCTCTGTAAGGCACATCACAGTCTTCTTGTGCTTAGAAACACTACACAGCATTTTAGCACTATGCTTCAGGGCCGTTTTAAATAGCCATGTCACCAACAGAAGTCACAAAAATGTGAGAAGTGGCACTAATAGACTGAAAAGAAACACTTGTTTAATTTGAAAGCTGTAATAAGAAGGCAGAACATCACCTCGTTTGACCTCAGCTAGGAAAATATGCATTGGATGGCTTCTATCTTTTGCTGTTCTGTGCTTGTCCATAAATGACTCTGAAAGCAGCGCTAGTACTGATTACAAGTAAATTGAATGCATAGGAAATTCACAAATATGAGGTCTATGAATAATGGGGATTCACTGTTTTTATTTTAGTACCCTTAGCACTGAAATTACCATGTTGATCAAGACAGCCCCTTGTTCATTAGGTGCTTGCGGGCTACTACAGGATACAATTTACCAATTTTAACACATAAAATAAATACTGCTAAAGAAAAAACTACAGGGTATTGAAAAAAGGGTCTCCTCCTCATCTAGTCTAGGTGTTGTCCAACTGAAATATAAGGTAAGCCACACGTAATTTTGAGTTTTGTTGTAGCCACATTAAAAATGTTAAAAAAGAGATAAAAATAAATTTCAATAATATATTTTATTTAACCCAATATATCCAAAATATCTCATATATAACCAATATAAAATTATTAATAAGATAATTTTATAATTTTTTAAACTGAGCCTTCAATCTCCTGTGTAGAGCACATCCCAATTCAGGCTATTCATATTTTAAGTGCTCAGTAGGTATTTATGACTGGTGGCTATCACATTGGACATCACAGGTCTAAAAGATTTCAAGACTGCTTCTTTAGGAGTGAATATATCAATCTGACATGAGAAAAATGAGTAGAAGTTGGCAATGAGGAGGGTTTTGGAAAGAGCATTTTAGGCAAAGGGATTGGGGGTATAAAGACTTAATAGATGAGAAAATTGTGGTATCATGGTTAATATCTTAATGGTGAAAAGCTGTAAGCTATTCCTCTAAAATCAGGAACAAGACAAGGATACCCACTCTCACCACCTTTATTCAACATAGTATTGGAAGTCCTAACCAGAGAAATTAGGTAAGAAAAGTAATAAATGGCATCCATATTGGAAAAGAAGCAAAATTATCTCTATTTGCAGATGATATTATATTGCATATAGGAAACCCTAAGGTCTCTACCAAAAAACTGTTAGAATAAATGAAATCAGTAAAGTTGGACACAAAATTAATATAGAAAAATAGTTGTGTTTCTGTACACTAGCAATGAACTATCAGAGAAATTAAGAAAATGATCCATTTCTAATTGCATCACAATAATAAAATATTTAGCAATAAATTTAACCAAAGTGGTGAAAGACCCGTATACTGATGACTATAAGATGTTGATGAAAGAAATTGAGAAAAACACAAATAAATGGAAATATTTCTGTGTTCATGGATTAGAAGAATGAGTATTATTAAAATGCCATACTACCCAAAGCAATGTACAAATTCAATGCAAATCCTATCAAAATTCCAATGGCATTTTTCACATAAAGAGAAACTCCTTCAATTTGCATGGAATCATAAAAGACCCCAAGTAGCTAAAGTAATCTTGACGAGAACAAAGCTGGAGGCATCACACTTTTTGACTTCAAACTATATTGCAAAGCTATAGTAATCAAAACTCTATGGTATGGGAATAAAAACAGATACATAGATCAATGGACTAGAGAAGGTGCCAGCATAAACCCATGTCTATATGGCCAATTAATTATAACGAAGGCATGAATATACAATGGGTAAAGGATAATCTTTTCAACAATTGGTATTGGAAAAACTGGGTAGCCACATGCAAAAAAATGAAACTGAACCCCTATCTTACACCACACAGAACATTAACTCAAAATGGGTTAGAGATTTGAACATAAGACCCCAAACTGTTTCTATTTGCAACACACAGATGGACCTCGAGGGCATTATTCTAAGTGATGTAAGCCAAATGGAGAAAGACAAATACTGCATTTACATTCTATTATGAGTGGAATCAAAAACTCATAGAAACAGAGTAGACTGTTTTTGCCAGGGGATGGGGGGGTGGGGAAATAGGGAGAAGTTGGTAAAAGGGTACAAACTTTCACCTATAAGATAAATAAGGTCTAAGGATCTAATGTACAACATGGTAATTACAGTTGATAACACTATTGTATGAGTAGAACTTAAATGTTCTCACCAAAAGAAAAAAAAAAAACCCAAAAATCTAAGTATGAAAAATTATGGATATGTTAATTAATTAGAGGAAGGAGTCATTTCAGAATGATGTATATGTATATCATCTTATCATGATGTACAATTCAATTTTCTTACAATTTATTTGTCAATTATACCTCAATAAAGTTGAAAAAAAGAAGATAAACTAATAATGTTCTATACTGGTTACATGTTGAAATGATATTTTGGATATGTTAGATTAAATATATGTCATCAATTTCAAAAGAATTAGATGGGGGCAAATAGGAAAAATTACAAAGAGATTTAATTTAACCGTATCAATAATTACAATAAATATAAATGGATTAAACATTCCAATTAAAAGGCAGAGATTATCAGACTGGAGACTCTCATACCCAGCTATATGCCATCTACCAGATACACTTTAAAAATAAAGATACATATAGGTTGAAAATAAAGGGATTTAAAAAAGATGCCAGTCAAACAGTAAGCATTAAAAAGGTGGAGTGGCTTTACTGATATTAGATAATGTAGACCTCAAGACAAGAGTATTACCAAAGGAAAAGAAACATTGCATAATAATAAAAGGATCAAATCATTAGGAAAATCTAATTTAAGTGTGTATATTAGTCATATACATGAAGCAAAAACTGGCAGAACTAAATACATAGCCTAGTCTACAATCATAGTTGGGTATTTTAAAATACTTCTCTCGGCGATATATGAAACAATAGACACAGCATCATTAAGAATGTGGTGTAACTGAACATCATAATCCATCTTGATCTAATGGACATTTTTAGAGTGCTGAACCTCAAACTGGTAGAATACATTAAACTCAAGTACACATTGATCATCATCCAAAATATGCTTGATCAATTTTCCAAAACCATTGGCTGACCTTAGTGGAATTAAATTGGAAATCAATAAGATATATTTAAGGGCGCCTGGGTGGCTCAGTTGGTTAAGTGATTGCCTTCGGCTCAGGCCATGATCCTGGAGTCCCGGGATCGAGTCCCGCATCGGGCTCTCTGCTCGGCAGGGAGCCTGCTTCTCCCTCTGACCCTCCCCCCTCTCATGTGCTCTCTCTCTCTCTCTCTCTCTCGTTCTCTCTGTCTCAAATAAATAAAATCTTTAAAAATAAATAAATAAATAAATAAATAAATAAATAAATAAAAGATATATTTAAAAACAGAAAATGTTTAGAAATTAAGATATTTGCATGTAACCTGTAGATTAAAGTAGAAAAAACAAGGAAAATGAGAAAAATATTTTAAATTGAATAACAAAAATACAATATATTAAAATGTGTGGGCTATAGTTAAACTACCTTTAGAGAAAAAAGTGATAGCTTTAAGTGTTTATTTTAGAAAAGGAGAAAAATTTTAAATCAATGGCATAGATTTCCACCTTATGCTACTGAAAGAAAGGCAAAGTAAATATATAGCAGAGGTCTGCAAACTTCTCCAGTTAAAGGCCAGACGATAAATACTTCGTGCTTTGCAGGCCATACACTGTCTATCGGAGCTACTCAAGTTAAAGCATAAACAAAATATAAATGCATGAGCATGACTTTATTTCAATAAAAGTTTACTTACAAAAACAAAAAGTGGGCTAGATTTGTCCTGTGAGATGTAATTTGCAAACCCATGATCTAGAGTAAGTAGAAGGAAGGAAAACAAAAATATAAGCATGAGATCCATGAGGTATTTAAAAAATAGAGGAAATAGCCAATGCTGAATGTTTGTTATTGAAAACAGTTAGAGGGGGGAAAGATGGCGGAGGAGTAGGGGACCCTATTTCAACTGGTCCCCGGAATTGAGCTGGATATCTACCAGACCACTCTGAGCACCCAGGAAACCAGCCTGAGATGTAAGAAGATCTGGATCTCTACAAACAGAATATTGCAGGCAGTTGGTTTTGAGGTATGAAGTGGAGAGCCATGATTCTGTGGGCAGATATCGGAGGATAAACGGAGGCAGGAGGGTGCCTGGACGTGGGGATCCTACACCGCCGGTGAGTGACAGCCTCGCGCGCTGTGGACGGGGCACAGACTCGCAGACCGGTAGCATCGGGAAAGAACTTTAGGGCAGCTCCCCGGGTGGAAAACCAGACGGGGTCGCGCGCACGGGAACTGCAGGCCCCCGGGACAGAAACTGGAGCGACGGTCGCGCGCACGCGAACTGCAGCCTCTGAGATGGAAACCCGGTGCGCCGGGGTCGCGCTGGTGAACTGCAGCCCCCGGGGGTGGAAACCCCAAGCCGCGGAGTCTCACGCGCACGAATTGGGAGCAGCTGGTGGTTTTAGAAGCACAAAGGGCAGAGACGTGCCCTGACCTGGAGGCAGGACTGGGAGCGCTGCAGAGGGGCGCACAACCCAGGCCGCTGCAGTTTATAGCAGCATGCACAGAAACGGAGATGGTGTGGCCTAGAAAGCTCACTGAAGAACAGACTGCAGTCTCTCTGCTCTGAGGCAGAGGGTTGGAAACGGTCTCTTCTGCTCTGACTCGTGGAAGAGACAAGGAAAGCCGCCAGCGAAAGCCGCCAGAGAACAAAAGCCCCAAAGACTGATTCCTGCTGAGCCCATCCCCCACCACAGGGGCGCGGGGCAACTCCGCCCAAACAGGGTTGCCTGAGTAACAGAGTGGCAGGCCCCTCCCCGAGAAGACAGGCTGAGAAAACAAGAGGCCAGCAACACTAAAGTCCCAAGAAAACAGGTGCATCTTGTTTGGGTTCTGGTCAATAATTTGGACTCTATACATTGCCTCAAACACCCATCAACAGAATGACTAGGAGGAGGAATCCCCAAAATAGAAAAGACTCAGAGGTTATGACTTATGCTGCAGATTTACAAATGGATGCAGATATAACCAAGATGTCAGAGATGGAATTCAGGCTAGCAATTGTGAAGACAATGGCTAGAATGGAGAAATCAATTAATGGCAACATAGAGTCTCTAAGGGCAGAAATAAAAGGTGAATTGGCAGAACTTAAAAATGCTATCAATGAGATCCAATCCAATCTAGATAATCTAACAGATAGGGTAACTGAGATAGAAGAGAGAATAAGCGATCTGGAAGACAGTATAATAGATAAAAAGGGAAAAGAGGAGGCCAGGAAAAAACAACTCAGAATCCATGAAAAATAGAATCAGAGAAATAAGTGACACCATGAGGCGTTCCAATGTCAGAATAATTGGCATCCCGGAGGGAGTGGAGAGAGAGAGAGGACTAGATGTATTTGAGCAAATCGTAGCTGAGAACTTCCCTAATCTGGGGAATGAAACAAACATTCAAGTCCTAGAGGCAGAGAGGACCCCTCTTAAGATCAAGGAAAACAGGCCAACACCCCGGCATGTAATAGTGAAACTTGCAAATCTTAGAACCAAGGAAACCATCTTAAGGGCAGTTGGGGGAAGAGATTCCTTACGTACAGAGGGAGGAACATCAGAATAACGTCAGACCTATCCACAGAGACCTGGCAAGCCAGAAAGGCCTGGCAAGACATATTCAGGGTACTAAATGAGAAAAACATGGCAGCCAAAAATACTTTATCTGGCAAGGCTTTCATTTAGAATGGATGGAGAGATGCAGAGCTTCCACGACTCGCAGAAGTTGAAAGAATATGTGACCACTAAGCCTGCCCTGCAAGAAATATTAAGGGGGGTTCTATAAAAGGAGAAAGATCCCAAGAGTGATCTACAACAGAAATTTACAGGGACAATCTATAAAAACAACGTCTTCACAGGCAACATGATGACAATTAATTCATATCTTTCAATAATCACTCTCAACGTGAATGGCCTAAATGCTCCCATAAAATGGCACAGGGTTGCAGATTGGATAAAAAGACAGGACCCATCCATATGCTGCCTACAAGAGACTCATTTTGAACCTAAATATACATCCAGACTGAAAGTGAAGGGATGGAGATCCATCTTCCATGCCAGTGGACCTCAAAAGAAAGCTGGGGTAGCAATTCTTATATCAGAAAAATTAAATTTTAAACTAAAGTATGTAATAAGAGACACAGAAGGACACTATATCATTCTTAAAGGGTCTGTCCAACAAGAAGATCTAACAATTGTAAATATCTATGCCCCCAACATGGGAGCAGCCATCTACATAAGCCAACTGTTAACCAAAATAAAGAGTCATATTGATAACAATACGTTAATTGTAGGAGACCTCAATACTCCACTCCCAGCAATGGACAGATCATCTAAGCAGAAAATCAACAAGGAAACAAGAGCTTTGAATGATACATTGGACCAGATGGACCTCATAGATATTTACAGAGTATTCCACCCTAAAACAACAGAATACTCATTCTTCTCAAGTTCACATGGAACTTTCTCCAGAATAGACCATATACTGGGTCACAAATCAGGTCTCAACTGATACCAAAAGATTGAGATTATTCCCTGCATATTCTCAGACCACAATGCTCTAAAACTGGAACTCAATCAAAAAAAAAAAAAATTTGGCAGAAATTCAAACACTTGAAAGCTAAAGACCACTCTGCTTAAGAATGTTTGGGTCAACCAAGAAATCAAAGAAGAACTTAAACAATTCATGGAAATCAATGAGAACGAGAACACATCGGTCCAAAACCTATGGGATACTGCAAAGGCAGTCCTAAGGGGGAAATACATAGCCATCCAAGCCTCACTCAAAAAAATAGAAAAATCCCGAATTCACCAACTAACTCTACACCTTAAAGAACTAGAGAAAAAGCAACAAACGACTCCTAAACCATGCATTCGAAGAGAAATAATTGAAAGAGCAGAAATCAATGAATTAGAAACCAGAAACACAGTAGATCAGATCAACGAAACTAGAAGTTGGTTCTTTGAAAGAATTAATAAGATTGATAAACCACTGGCCAGACTTATCCAAAAGAAAAGAGAAAGGACCCAAAGTAATAAAATTATGAATGAAAGGGGTGAGATCACGACTAACACCAAGGAAATAGAAACAATTAGAAATTATTATCAACAACTATGTGCCAATAAACTGAGCAATCTGGATGAAATGGAGGCCTTCTTGGAAACCTATAAGCTGCCAAGACTGAAACAGGAAGAAATTGACAACCTGAATAGGCCAATAACCAGTAACGAGATTGAAACAGTGATCAAAAACCTCCCAAAAAACAAGAGTCCAGGGCCTGATGGATTCCCTGGGGAGTTCTACCAAACATTCAAAGAAGAAATAATACCTATTCTACTGAAGCTGTTTCAAAAAATAGAAACAGAAGGAAAACTTCCTAACTCATTCTATGAGGCCAGCATTACCTTAATCCCCAAACCAGGCAAAGACCCCATCAAAAAGAATTTCAGACCGATATCCCTGATGAATATGGATTCCAAAATCCTCAACAAAATCCTAGCTAATAGGATTCAACAATACATTAAAAGGATCATCCACCACGACCAAGTGGGATTTATCCCCGGGATGCAAGGGTGGTTCAACATTCGCAAATCGACCAATGTGATAGAACACATTAATAAGAGGAGGTAGAAGAACCATGTGGTCCTCTCAATTGATGCAGAAAAAGCATTTGACAAAATACAACATCCTTTCCTGATTAAAACTCTCCGGAGTATAGGGATAGAGGGAACATTCCTCAAGCTCATAAAATCCATCTATGAAAAACCCACAGCGAATATCATCCTCAATGGGGAAAAGCTGAGAGCCTTTCCCTAAAGATCAGGAACAGGTCAAGGGTGTCCACTCTCACCACTGTTGTTCAACATAGTACTAGAAGTCCTAGCAACAGCAATCAGACAACAAAAAGAAATAAAAGGTATTCAAATTGGCAAAGAAGAAGTCAAACTCTCTCTTTTTGCAGACGACATGATACTTTATGTGGAAAACCCAAAAGACTCCACCCCCAAATTACTAGAACTCATCCAGCAATTCAGTAATGTGGCAGGATACAAAATCAATGCACAGAAATCAGTTGCTTTCTTATACACTAACAGTGCAACTGTAGAAAGAGAAATTAGAGAAACGATTCCATTTACAATAGCACCAAAAACCATAAGATACCTTGGAATAAACCTAACCAAAGAGGTAAAGGATCTATATTCTAGGAACTACAAAACACTCATGAAAGAAATTGAATAAGACACAAAAAGATGGGAAAATATTCCATGCTCATGGATCTGAAGAATAAACATTGTTAAAATGTCTATGCTACCCAGAGCAATCTATACCTTCAATGCCATCCCAATCAAAATTCCAATGACATTTTTCAAAGTGCTGGAACACAATCCTAAAATTTGTATGGAATCAGAAAAGACCCAGAATCTCCAAGGAAATGTTGAAAAAGAAAAACAAAGCTGGGGGCATCACGTTGCCCGATTTCAAGCTATATTACAAATCAGTGATCACCAAGACAGCATGGTACTGGCACAAAAACAGACATATAGACCAATGGAACAGAATAGAGAACCCAGATATGGACCCTCAACTCTATGGTCAAATAATCTTTGACAAAGCAGGAAAAAACATGCAATGGAAAAAAGACAGTCTCTTCAATAAATGGTGCTGGGAAAGTTGGACAGCCACATGCAGAAGAATGAAACGCGACCATTCTCTAACACCATTCACAAAGATAAACTCAAAGCGGATGAAAGACCTCAATGTGAGACAGGAATCCATCCAAATCCTAGAGGAGAACATAGGCAGTAACCTCTTTGACATTGGCCACAGCAACTTCTTTCAAGATACATCTCCAAAAGCTAGTGAAACAAAAGCAAAAATGAACTTTTGGGACTTCATCAAGATAAAAAGCTTCTGCACAGCAAAGGAAGCAGTCAACAAAACAAAGAGGCAACCCACAGAATGGGAGAAGATATTTGCAAATGACAGTACAGATAAAGGGCTGGTATCCAAAATCTATAAAGAATTTCTCAAACTCAACACCCAAAAAACAAATAATCAAGTCAAAAAGTGGGCAGAAGAGATGAACAGACACTTCTCTGAAGAAGACATACAAATGGCTAACAGATACATGAAAAAATGTTCATCATCATTAGCCATCAGGGAACTCCAAATCAAAACCACACTGAGATACCACCTTACACCAGTTAGAATGGCAAAAATGGACAGGGAAAGAAACAACAAATGTTGGAGAGGTTGTGGAGAAAAGGGAACCCTCTTACACTGTTGGTGGGAATGCAAGTTGGTACAGCCACTTTGGAAAATAGTGTGGAGTTTGCTCAAAAATTTAAAAATAGAGCTACCCTATGACCCAGCAATTGCACTACTGGGTATTTACCCCAAAGACACAGATGTAGTGAAAAGAAGGGCCATATGCACCCCAATGTTCATAGCAGCAATGTCCGCAATAGCCAAACTGTGGAAAGAGCGAGATGCCCTTCAACAGATGAATGGATAAAGAAGATGTGGTTCATATATACAATGGAATATTATTCAGCCATCAGAAAAGATGAATATCTAACTTTTACATCAACATGGATGGGACTGGAGGAGATTATGCTAAGTGAAATAAGTCAAGCAGAGAAAGTCAATTATCATATGGTTTCACTTATTTGTGGAACATAAGGAATAACATGGAGGATATTAGGGGAAGGAAGGGAAAAATGGGTGGGGGGAATTGGAGGGAGAGATGAACCATGAGAGACTATGGACCTGAGAAACAAACAGGGTTTTAGAGGGGAGGGGGGAGGGGGGATTGGTTAGCCTGGTGATGGGTATTAAGGAGAGCACGTACTGCATGGAGCACTGGGTGTTATACGAAAACAATGGATCGTGCATCACTACATCAAAAACTAATGATGTATGGTGACTAACATAACATAATAAAATTAAAAACTACAAAAAAAAAAGAAAAGAAAACATTAGTTAAATTGATAAAATCCTAGCTAGGCTGGTAAATTAAAAAAAAAAAAAAAAAAGGAAAGAATATGCACATGACCAACATCAGGAATTATAGAAGGGATATCACCATAGATCGTATACATAATAAAAAGGTAGTAGTATTATAAGCAACTTATGGCAATATTTTTAACAACTTAGATGAAATGGGTGAATCCTTGAAAAATGCAATATATATCTAAATGGACACGAGGTAAAATGGAAGATCAAAATAGCCCTATTTTTAATTTTTTTAAATTAAACTCATTATCATAAACCTTTCCATAAGGAAATATCCAGATGTCTTCTACTGAGTTCTGTCAAAATTTTCAGGAAGAAATAATGCCAAGTTCACATAAACTCTTCTAGAAAATGAGAAGTGAACATTCCCCAACTCATTTTTTGAGGCCAGCATAAATCTGTTTCCAACTCCTGACAAGTACAAGAAAATTACAATCCAATATTCTTCATGAAGATAGATGCTGGAATCCTTAACAAAATATTAGCAGGTTGAATCCACCATATGTAAAAAAGGGTAATACATCATGATGAAGAAGTCAAGAGGGACTCACCTCAGGAATGCAAGGGTTTGTTCAATATTCAAATATTTACCAATGTAGTAGTAAATGGATCTTTATGACCTTGAATTAGGCACTGGTTTCTTAGATTTGACACCAGAAGTACAAGGATTAAAAAGATGAATTGGACTTCGTCAAAGTTAAAAAATATTTGCACTTCAAAGAACACCATTGAGAAAGTGAAAAGAAAACCCATGAAATGGGAGAAAATATTTGCAAATTATATGTCTGATAACAGATTTGTATCCAGAATAAAGAACTCTTCAACTTAATAAACAGATGAATGACCCAATTTTTTAAATTGGCAAAGGATTTGAATAGACATTTATCCAAAGAAGATACAGAAATGGCAGTTGAGCACATAAAAAGATTATCAACATCATTAGTTACCAGCAAAATGCACTATACACCCACATGATGGCTGAAATGAAAAACACAGACAATAATAACTGTTGATAGGATGTGGATAAATTAGAACCTTCATACATTGCTAGTGAGACTGTAAAATAGTGTTGCCACGTTGGAAAACAGCTTGGCAGTTTCTCAAAATGTTAAAAACAGAGTCAGCATTTGACTAAGCAATTCCACACCTAGTCATATAATATTCCATTATATCCTATATAATGGAAAATATTCCACAATAAAAAGGAATGAAGTACTTATTAATAGTACAATGTGGATGAGCCTTGAAAAACTATGCTACATGAAAAAAGTCAGCCACAAAAGGCTGCATATTGAATAATCCCATTTATATCAAGTGTCTAAGCAAGTCAATAGAAACAGACAGTAGATATTGGTTGCCAGGACCTGGATGGAGAGGAGAATAAATTACTGCCAGTGGGTACATTTTGGGGTGATGAAAATGTACCAAAATTAGTGTGATGGTTGCATAACTCTGAATATACTAAAAAAATCACTGAATTGTACACTTTACAAGGGGAATTTTATGATATATGAATTATGCCTCAAAGCTGTTATTTTAAAAAGTAAGCATCAGTATTCATCAACTCAGCATAAATAATTTTGACATGCCATAGTAAAGGTTCTTTCACAAACCTATTCCTTTATATCCTTATATGAAAAGTTCCATTTGTTATCATAACTTTCCTAAATATTAATTAAAAAGAAAAAAAATCAATGTAATTCACCACATTAACAGAAAAGTGTTGAAAAACTATATGATCATCTCAATAGATACAGAAATAGCATCTGAGACAAAATTCTATACCCATTCCTGAGAAATTTCAGCAAACTAGGAATACAAAGGAACTTCTTTAACACAATAAAAGACATCCGTGAAAAAAACCAACAACTAACATAATACTCAGCAGTGAAATACTGAATATGTTCCCTCTATATTTCTTTTCTATTGTGGCCATAACAAAATTAATACAAGTGCCCTAAAATAACACCCACTCAAAAATTCAGTTCTCTACATCAGCAGTCCATGCACAGTGTGGCTCTGTTTTCTGCCCTGGATTTTAGCAGGCCAAATTGAAGGTATCAGTAGGGCTGTGTTTTTTTCTGGAGGCCCTCAGGATGAATCCACTTCCAAGATCATTCAGGTGATTGGCAGAATTCAGTTCCACAGTTGTAGTACTGGGGTTCCTGTTTTCTTGCTGGCTGTCACTTGGAGATTGTTCTCAGCTTGTAGAAGCCACTTGTCTCATGGCCCACTTCTTCCATCTTCAAAATCAGCAGTGGCAAGTCAAATTCTTCTAGTGCTTTGAATCTCTCTGACTTTCCTTTGCTACTTCTTCAGCCTCTCTCTGACTTTTCTGCCTTTCTCTTCTACTTTTAAGGGCTCATGTAATTACATTGGGCCTAATAGGATAACCTTCCCAATTTAAGGTTAGCTGATAAGTAACCTCAATTCCATCTTCAGAGTCTCTACACAGCAGTACCTAGATTAGTATTTGATTGAATAATGGGAGAATGGGAATTTGGGGGGACATTTTTAGAATTCTGTCTACTATATCCTCTAAGAACAGGAACAAGGGAAGGATGTTCACTGTAATCACTTCTATTAAATGTTGTATTAGAGATCCTACCCAGTGCAACAAGGTAAGAAAAAGAAATAAAAGGTATACAGATCAGAAGTTACTTTATTCATAATGTCATGATCAAACTGTTGAAAATCCCAAGGAATCCATTAAACGGACTAGAATTAACAAGTGTGTTTACTAGAATTAATAAGTGAGGATATAGGGCCAATACAAAAGTTACTTATATTTCTATGTTAGCAACAAACAATTGAAAATTAAATATTTTAAAAGAGGGAAACTTTATAATCCTAAAAATTTAAATACTTACAAATAAAATATGCATAAGGCCTATATACTGAAAACTACAAAGTATTCAAAGTATTCTGAGGATAAACTAAAGAAGACCTAAATAATTGGAGAAATATACCATGTTCATGGATCACGAGGCATAATATTATTACAATGTCAGTGCTTCCTAAATTGATCCATAGATTAAATACAATCCTAATAAAATTCCCAGTAGATTTTTGTATAGAAAGTGACAAGATTATTCTAATATTTACTTGGAGATTCTAAGGACCTATAATAACAAAAATAATTTATAAAAATAAGAAAAGGTTGAAGAAATTCAAGGTTTATTATTAAACTATAATAATCAAAAAAAAAAAAAAACCTCAAATAGCAAAAGACAGCCATTTTTTAAAATGGGCAAGAGACTTGAATAGACATTTCTCCAAGGACAATATAGAAATATCCAAAAAGCACATGAAAAGATGCTCAACTTAATTAGTCAGTAGGGAAATGAAAATCAAAACCACAATGAGATACTACTTCACACCCATTAGAATGGCCATAACTTAAAAAAGAAACAAGTATTGATGAGAATGTGGAGAAATTAGAACACAGTACATGCTGGTGAGAATGTAAAATGGTGCAGCCACTGTGCAAAGTGGTTTAGTGGTTTCTCAAAAAGTTAAATACAGAATTATCATAAAAACCAGCAGTTCCACTCCTAGGTATAAACTCAAAAGAATTGAATGCAGATACTCAAATATTTGTACACAAATTTCATAGCAGCACTATTCAGAATAGGCAAAAGGTAGAAACAACCCAAAAGTCTTATTAACAGATGAATGGATAAACAAATGTGGTACATACATACATTGAAGTGTTACCCAGCCATGAAAAGGAATAAAGTACTGGTACATGCTACAATGTGAGTGAATCTCAAAATTATGCTATGGGAAAGAAGCCAGACACATATTCCGTAATTACTTTTATATGAAATATCCAGATTAAGTAAAACCATAGAGATAGAAATCAGAATAATGTTTGCCAGGGCTGGAAAGAAGAATGAATGGGGGAAGAACTGCTTAATGGGTACAGGGTTGTCTTTTGGGGTGATGAAAATGTTATAAATTAATAGAGGCAGTTGTTGCATACATTGTGAAATGTACTAAATACCACAGATTTGTACACTTTAAAATGATAGATTTTGTTACATGAATTTTACATCAGTGAAAAAAAATGAAACTCGGTATCTACCTCATATGCTACATAAAAATTAATTGAAAATAGATTGTGGACATAAACATAAAACGCAATTTATAGAGGAAAATATAGGAAAATACCTGTGTACCCTGGGAGTAGGCAAAGAATTTTTAGAAGATACAGAAAGCAATAGCCATAAAAGAAAAAAATCATATGTTAAACTTCATCAAATATAAAATTTCTTATCAAAATGAATAGTTACAGAGTGGAAGAAAATAAAATAAAAGGTAGCTAAGATACTTTCACAGGTGAATGGATAAACCAACTGTGGTATTTTCATATAATGGAATATTACTTAATGGCAAAACCCCCCACAAAACTATCAACCATTTAAAAGACATGGATAAGCCTTACATGCATATTGCTAAGTGAAAGAATCCAGTCTGAAAATGATTCTAATTACATGACCTTCTGGAATAGGCAAAACTATACAACCAGCAAAAGATCAGTTGTTGCCAGAGCTTTTGGGGAAGGAAGGAGAGTTCAATAGTTGAAGACAGGCAATATTTTTAGGGCTGTGAAACTATTCTGTATGATACTGTAATGGTGGATACATGACATTATGCATTTGTTAAAACCCATACAGCTTCACAGCACTAGAATGAAACATAATGTATGCATTAAAAGAAATCATTTAGGAGGTTGGGGGGATCCAGGAAGGAATGCAGATGTGACAAGAGAATGTAACTATTACAATGTATAAAACCACCTCCTTGCTCTGTTAGCAAGGAAATAAATATCACAAGTCTATAGGGATATAGGTAAATGATTGAATAGGGAAGTGAGTGAAGAAAAAGAGAGAAATATCCCTTACAGAAGAATTCTAAATGATTTATGTAGATGCTCTGCTCTAAAAGAGCTTAACTCTCCACTCTGCATAAATGATTACCTTCCAAAGAGTACAGTGTGTAAAGGGGGAAAAAAAGAGTGACTATACAGGGGAGAAATCTGACAATACTATCTCAGCCAGGTGATCAAGGTCAATATCAGCAGTGATAAACCATATTAATAATATGTACCTTGATATGGTATGAAGAAAACAGCACTTTACCGCTGTGGTCTTCATCTCCAAACCCATATATCTAGTCTAATCATGAGAAAACATCAGACAAATTCCACTCACAGCACTCACAGCCAAGAGGAGCCCAGGGAGACATGACAAGTACATGCAGTATAGTATCCTGGATAGGATTCTGGAACAGCAATATGTTAGGTAAAAACAAAAAGAAAAACAAAACAAAACAAAACAAAAACCTAAGGAAATCTGAGTAAACTATGGATTTTAGTTATTGATAATATAACAATACCAGTCTACTTACTGTAACAAATGTACAATACTAATGTAAGATGTTAGTAATAGGGGAAACTGGGTGAAGGAGTATATGGAAACTCTCTGTACCATATTCTCAGTTTTTCTGTAAATCAAAAACTTTTGTAAAAAAGAAAGTCTATTAAAAGTATATGGCAAATGACAAAGGAATCCTACTTAATAAATACAAACAATAAAAAGTGGGCAAGTGACTTGAATAGCTACTTCACAAAAGAAAATATGTGAGTGCACGGTAAGTGCATGAATACTTATCACTAGTTATCAGGGAAATGCAAAAGTAAAACTACAATGAAAAACCACTACTGACACACTAGAATAACTAAAATTTAAAACACTTAAAAGACCAAATGTTGGTCAGGGTGTATGACTCCCATATATTACTTGTGGTATTATAAAATGGTACAACCACTTTGGGAAATGTCTGACAGTTTCTCATAATAGAGAACAATTCCAAGTTTATATATTTATCCCTCAAAATGAAATCATATGTCTACAAAAAGGCTCGTACAGAAAATGTATAGCACCTTCATTCATAATAGCTAAAAAGTGGAAATAATCCAAAAGTCCATCATTGTTTATTGGATAAACAAACTGTTGTATTCATAAAATTGAATAATTCTAAGTAATAACATAGAACAAACTATTGATAACCACAACAATATGGATGAGTGAAAGAAGCCAGAACATTCTGCTGAATGGAAGAAGCCAGACACAGAATATTCATACTGTAATGTATTTTATATGATGTTCCAGAATAGGCAAAACCAATCTATGGTGAAAAAAATCAGAAAAATTACTTAGTCTGGGAGAGGAGTGGTATATAGCCTAGGAAGGGGCATAAGAGCACTTTTCTGGGTGATGAAAGTGTTCTATATCTAGACAAATGTGGATTACCTGGGTATATGCATTTATCAAAAGTCATCATGTTGTGAAAACATGTGTATTTCAATATGTAAATTTACCTAAATAAAAAACTCTTAAGGAACAACTGGATTTTGAGTTGGTAATTTTAATAAATTGAACAATTATTTTTAAAACTCTTGAATAGTTTTTGTGCTTAAAAAACTATCAACAAAGGCATTATAAAAAAATTCAAGATTAGGTAATTTTGTCAAGGGATTTTTGCCAAGAAAGGAAGAGAGAAATATAATAGAGCCAAATGTGGAGTCAAGGCAAAGTTTTTTATTTTACCTATTTATATTTAAACTTTTTATTTTGAATGAATTTTAAACTTATACAAGTGTTATGAAGATAGAATAGAGTTTCCATACACCCCTAACCTAATGTTTATATTTTATATAATCATTGTACATATATCTAAGAAATTCATATTAGTACAGTATTGTTACAAAAGTAGAAATTTTCTTGATTTTCTTTTTGTTCCAAGATCCAATTTTGGATACCATACCATTCTATTTTATTAGTCTCCTCCAATATGAGACAGTTTCTCTGTGTTTTCTTTTTTTTTTAAGATTTTATTTATTTATTTGAGAGAGAGAGACACACAGCGAGAGAGAGAACACAAGCAGGTGGAGTGGGAGAGGAAGAAGCAGGCTTCCCGCTGAGCGGGGAGCCCGATGCGGGGCTCCATCCCAGGACCCTGGGATCATGACCTGAGCCGAAGGCAGACGCTTAACAACTGAGCCACCCAGGCGCCCCTCTCAGTGTTTTCTTATTTTTCATGACTTAGATAATTTTGAAGAGTACTGCTCAAAGTATTCTGTAGAATGTTCAATATGAGTTTATATAATGTCCTTTGTTCTGTGTTTTCTTAGATCTGTATTCATCTATTTGGCATCTGTTGATCACAGGGCCAGACTAACAGCCAGAGTTCTTTGCATCTCCCTTCTGATCTAGTATTCACAGGTACATGAAAATCATACTATAAACCCTCCAGCCTATTCTGGTCTGTACTCTCAACTACTGCCTTTATCTAACTCTCACATACCAAGCCAATATTTCCTTCATTTTAAATCACCCAGGGCCAGGTACCAGACCACTCCTATGGCTCAGAGCCAGTTGATTTTATTTGAAGTAGCCAGTCCTAAGCTGTTTTTTCTGTCCTGTTTTGCCTGTTCCATGGAAAATACAATAGTTTTAGGCCATGCTTCCCCCTTGCTCCTACTTCTGCCTTCTGACCAAATGTGGTGCTTCCTTTTGTGGTCCTGCTTGGCATGGCATATCCGCTTCTCTTGGGAATTGTAAGTAATAAATTCTTTCAATGGTATTAGCCTCTTCAAGTCATCACTTACTCACCTCCATAAATTAAAATCCCATGGGTACATTTTAATACATTTTGTCATTATTAGACTCGGTTATGAGTTAGAGGGAAGAATACTATAGAAGCAAAGTGTTCTTACCATTTTAGGAGCACATGATACCAACATGACTTATTATTGGTTATGTTAACCTTGAATATTTGATTAAAGTAATGCTTGTCAGGTTTCTCTGCCATAAAGTTAATATTTTTCTCTTTCTGTATTCTATTCAATAGAAGCAAATCACTAAATCTAGCATGTGAGAAGTGGAATTAAGTTCCACCTCTTGATGGGAGAAATATCAAAGAATTTTTGGACTTATGTTAAAAAGCACCACAATTCTTAATAAACATGTGGGGGTAGATGTTTCAAGGTTATGCACATATTCTGTTTCTCCTTAAAATTTTGCCCTAGAATTATAGCATTAATCTGTGGATCTTGCCTGCAGCGATTATTATTGGTGAATTGGAGAATTATTGGTATTTTAATGGTGAATTTCTATTTCCCTCATCTTTCTTCATTTATTATTTGAAATTCTTCTCTAAAGATTTGTCCCTTCTCGGGTGCCTGGGTGGCTCTGTCGTTAAGCATCTGCCTTCGGCTCAGGTCATGATCCCAGGGTCCTGGGATCGAGTCCCACATTGGGCTCCTTGCTCAGCGGGGAGTCCGGTTCTCCTTCTCCCTCTGCTCCTGCTTGTGTCCCCTCTCTCACTGTGTCTCTCTCTGTCAAATAAATAAAATCTTTAAAAAAATAACAACAACAAAAAAAACCCATTTGTCCCTTCTCTCACTCTGTCTTTGTTTGCTTATTTTATTTACATCAGTATGATCTCATGGATAATTTATTTTACTCACTGGTGTATAATCAACACTATCACTATTTTGTTGTTTAAATTGTTCCAGTGTTGGCCATTGGGAGCCTGTGTCCTTTTGATATGCCCCCATCTCCTCATCCTCTTTTTTTTTAAAGCACTTCTATACTTCTAGGATTATATGATACACAGGTTCATATTGTATTTTTCCCTGTTTGGCCCTAGAATCAAATGGTATTTATTTCAAGCTCAAGATCCTGTTGCTATAAGGCATGCTTCCTGCTTTTAGGCTCTCTGTAGACAAAACTAGAATATAAGTATATGTATACTAACATGCATGCACACGGCATTGGTGGTCCCCATGACTACTTTCAGGTTCCGTGTTTTGCTAGAAGGACTCACAGGCTTCTGAAGTCATTATTTTCATGATTTATTACATCAAAAGGATACAAAGCAAAATTAGTAAAAGGAAAAAGCACATCAGATGAAGTCTGGAGGAATAAAATGCAAGTTTCCAAGAGTCTTCTCCCAGTGGAATTTTACAGGATGCACTTGATTCCTCCAGCATTGAATTGTAACTGTGTTTTCAAACTGTTGTCTACTAGGGAATCTTGCTTGAGCCTAGGAATCCAGAGTTTCTATTGGGAGACAGTCACAAAACAAAGAGTGAATGCAGTTTCTGGAGCTCCCCATGCCCAGAAGGAAAGAAAATATTCACTATAAATCACATTCACTATAAATCTATAAAATCACTATAAATCTAAAGAAAATGGTGTAAGGTTTTAAGGCTTCCTTCACTTATTAATGTAGCTGCATGAATCAATACTTTGTTCCTTTTTATTGCTGAGTAGAACTTCATTTTCAGGATATACCATAGTTTGTTTATTCATCTGTTGAAAGATGTCTTCTAGGTTTTGGTGATTAATATAAAACTCCTATACACATTTGTATACAAGATTTTGTATGAACATAAGTTTTCATTTCTCTTGGGTAAATATCTAGGAATGGGGTTGTTGGGTCATTTGTTTGAAAAGAATGGCCACAATGTTTTACAAAGTGGCTGTATGATTTTGCATGCCCAGTAGCAATGAATGAGACTTGCATTTAGAATTGGAAGATATTTTTATTGTAGCCATTCTATTATGTGTTTAGTAGTACCTCATTATAAATTTAGTTTGCATTTCTTTCCCTAATAACCAGTGGTGTTAAGCATCTTTTCATATACTTATTTGAATGTGAAGTGTCTGCTCATATCCATTACCTACCTTTTTATTCAGTTCTTTGTTTACTTATTGTTGAGTTTTAAGAACTCTATATAGAATTCTGGGAAGTTGGAAAGGTAGGAAGCACCAGGAATCTCTTTCTCTACCTAGACAACAATTGCATTGGCAGACTCTGTGTGATGTAACTATTTTAGAACCCTGGAGTCTATTGAAGGATTGCAACTTCCAGAGGAAGGCTCAGACAGTAAATTTCATTTAAGTTCTGTCAATTTCTGCTTAGTACAGTAGTAGCAAACAATCCCCTCATCCACAGACCCCTGGCAGGCAGTTGTGAACATGTTCCAGGAGCAGCTTGCATGCAACTTGTGGAAGCTGCAGTGGGCAAAAGGGAACCTGTCACCTCCAGCATTATGTATCTGTTCTCTGATACAGGTTGGGGCTACTGATCTCAGAAGTGTGGGCAAAGAGTTGGGCGCCATTGTTATTTTACCTCCTTCATTGTTGCAAACCCTTCTTCCTACAGTTGAAGTGATATCCAGGGGATTTAAAGGGCCAGCACCTTTCCTCTTTATTTTTCTCTTGTTCCTCTTTTTGGAGCCAGACATTAAAAATGAACATTCAAAAGCAATTGTGTATATGGTGGAAATTAGAAAAGTCACCATGTATGCCCAGGGACAGGCTCAGGCTCAGCTAAGACATATGATCTTTAGCATAGATATTGCCTACGTTAAAAAACAAAACAGAAAACAGCAAACTCTGGGGGAAGGGGGAGAATCTAATTTCCAGAGTTACCACATTTTTAGACTCTAATGCCCAGTTGTCAACAACAGCAACAAAAATCACAAGACATATAAAGAAAGGAAAATATGGCTCCTTCAAAGGAAAAAAGAAAGCATCAGAAACTGTCCCTGATGGCAGATCTACTAGACAAAACTTTAAAGCAATTGTCTTAAAGATCCTTAAAGAACTAAAGAAAGATGTGGGAAAATCAAGAATGATGTATGAAAATAAAAGTATCAATAAAGAGATAGAAAATCTAAAAAGAAATCAAAATGGAATTTTAGAGCTGAAAAGTACAATTACTGAAATGAATAATTCACAAGGGGGATTGAAGGGCATATATGAGCAGGCGGAAGAATCAGTGAACTTGAAGATAGGATGATGGAAATTATCAAGTGTGAGAAACAGAAAGAAAAAAGATTGAAAAGTGAACAGAACCTAAGGGACCTGTGGGTACTAGCAAGTTGACCAACATACATGTTCTGGGAGTCCCAGAAAGAGAAAAGAGAGATAAAGGAACAGAGAGAATCTTTGAAGAAATAATGGCTGAAACTTCCCAAATTTGAGGAAAGACATGAATATAAACATCTAAGAAGCTCAACTAACTCCAAGTAAGATGAACTCAAAGAGACCACAGTAAGACACATTATAATCAAACTTTTCAAGAGACAGAGACAGAGAATATTGAAAGTAGCCTGAGAGAAGTGTTGAAAGCATTCAGAGAGAAGCAACATGTCACATCCAAGGGCTCCTCAGTGAAATTATCAGTAGATTTATCATCAGATACTTCAGAGGCCATGCCAAAAGGTGAGATGATATATTCAATGTGCTAAAAAACAAAAAAAAAAACCCTGTCAACCAAGAATTTTATATCTACCAAGACTGCCCTTCAAAAGTGAGGGAGAAATTAAAACATTAGCAGATAAACAAAAGCTGAGGGGATTTGTTACCATTAGGCCTGCCCTGCAATAAATGCTAAAGGAAATACTGCAAATTGAAATGAAAGGTCACTAGACAGTAACTTGAAGCCATATGGAGAAGTAAAGATCTCAGTAAAGCTAAATACCTGAGAAATTATTAAAAACTAGTATTATTGTAACAATGGTTTGTGACTCCACTTTTTGTTTTCTACATGATTAAAGAGACTAATACATTTAAAAATAGTAGTTTAAAAGCTAGTATTATTACAACTTTGGTCTGTAACTCCATATATTTTTCTATGTAATTTAAGAGATTAATGCATTTAAAAGAATTATTAGATTATTATTATTAGATTATACTAGATTATACTCGATTATTATTGTGATATGTGAAGGCACACAGTGTATAAAGATACCATTTTGTGACCTTAACAAGTGAAAGAGGTGAGGATAGAGTTGTAAAGGAGGAGAGTTTTTGTATGTTATTGAAGTTAAAACTGAAAACTTTTCCTTTAAGATTAGGAACAAGGCAAAGATGTCCACTTTAACCACTTCCATTCAAGTACTACAAGTTCTAGCCAGAGCAATTAGGCAAGAAAAATAAATAAAAGACATCCATATCAGGCAGGGATAAATAAAATTATGTTTACAGATGATAGGATCTTATATATAGAAAATCCTGAATAGTCCACAAAAGTATTGTTAGAACTAATGATTAATGCTGGGAAAACTGGATATCCACATGCAGAAGAGTGAAGTAGACCCTTACCTAACACCATGTACAAAAATTAAGTCAAAATGGGTCAAGGACACAAATGTAAGAACTAAAACTATAAAACTTTTAGAAGAAAACAGGACAAAATTCCTGACATTAGATCTGGCAATGATTTCTTAGATATGACACCAAGAAAAAAATAGACAATTTGGACTTGGTGAAAATTTTAAAAATTTTGTCAAAAAAAAGAGGCAATCCACAGATTGTATAGTTACTACATTTTATATGAAGTGATCAGTGTTGATGTTAAGTAGACTGAGAAAAGTTAAGGATATATATTGAAATCTCTAGAGTGACCATTAAAAGTTTAGTGGAAAGTGGTATAAGTAAAAGGGAGTAGATAAATTAAAATGATTTTGTGTGTTTTTACAGTGGTTTGTTCAAAAACAGACAAAAGGAGGAATAGGGGAACAAAGAACAGGGAGCACAGGCAGAAAGCAAAGTAATGAAATGGTAGACTTAAAGCATATCAGTAATCACATTCAATAATTATAATAAGACATCTAGAAACACTCCAACTAATGCAGAAATTTTCAAACTGGGTAAAAAAGCAAGACCCAACTATATGCTATCTCCAAGAGAGGAGATAAATATATATATTGCATGCCATATATATTTATAGATGAATATCATACATGCATACATGGACACACACAATGTTTTTGAAAGTAAAAATAGAAAAAGATACATGATGCAATAAGTAAACAAAAATTTCAGGTGCTATGTTAATATTGATAAAGTAGACTCAAGGAAAGGTATTTTTCAGAGATAGTACTGCAATAAAGAGAGATATGTTATAATCATGCAAGAAGTAATTCATCAGGAAGACATAAGAATCACAATTGTATGTGTGTAACAACAGAGCTTCAAACCATGAAATAAGACTTGATGGAATTAAATGGAAAAATAGACAACTCCTCAATTATAGTTGGAGATTTTAACACCTTTCTGTCAGTAATTGATAGATTTTTTAAATCAGGAAAGACATAGAAGATCTGACTAACTCTTATTAACCACATTTACCTAACTGACATTAGTAGAACAATTCACTAAACAACTGGAGAATACACATTCTTTTCAAGTGGACATTGCTAAGTATACCAGGATGGAATGTGGGCTGGGTCATAAAACAAGTAAAAAAGTCTCCCAAGTATTGAAATTTCACAGAAAATATTTTTTGACAAGAAAGCAATTATATTAAAGACCAATAATAAGATATGTGGAATTGTCCAATTACTTTGCAATTAAATAATACATTTTGAAATTATCTGTGGGTCAAAGGAAAAATTCCAAGGAAAATTAGAAAATATTTCAAAGTAAATGCTAATGAAAATGAACTATATCAAAAATTGTGGGATGCAGCTAGGGAATTTACAGCTTTAAAGGTTTATTTTAGAAAAGAAGAAAGGTCTAAAATCAGCAACCTAAGATTTTGTCTTAAGAAGCCAGAGAAAGAAGGGCAAAATAAACCCCAAATAAGTAGAAAAAAAGAAAAACTAGAGATTGAAGTAGAAATCAATGAAAGGGCAAAACAGAAAAACAATATAGAAATTTTATGAAGCGTAAAGTTTATTCTTTGGAAAGATCAACAAAGTTGATAGACTCTTATCCAGACTGATTAAGAAAAAGAGACCAAAATAACCATTATTAGGAATTAAAGAGGAGTTATCACTAAAAACTGTAAAGAAATTAACAGGATAATTAGAGAATGTTTTTAACAACCTTAAAGCAATGCATTTGACAACTTGGTTAAAATGGACAAATTCTTTGAAAAAGAAAACTTAAATTGACACATGATTAAGTAACCCTATTTCTGTTAAAAATGGATTCATTATTAAAAACCTTCCCATAACAAAAACTCCAAGCCCAGATGGTTTTATTGTTTAATTCTGTCAAGCATTTAAGGAAGATATAAAACCAATCCTAACAAACTCCTTCAGAAAATAAAGGAATGACTACTTTCCAGTTCATTTTAAGAGGCCAACACAACACAACACCTAACAAAGACCTTACAGAAAAAGAAAATTACAGATCAATATCCCCAATAATCTTAGCACAAATATCCATAATAAACTGAGTGAGTCAAATTCAATGATACATAAAAAGGATAATACATGGTGACAAGTCAGTTTTATTCCAGGAATATAAGGTTGGTTTATATTTGAAAATCAATGAAAGTAAGTCACCATATTAACAGAAAAAGGAGAAAACTATATTGTCATTTCAATAGATACAGAAAAAGAATTTGATAAATTTTATTTACTTGCTATTAAAAATTCTCAGAAACTAGAAATAGAAGAGAACTTCCTCAATCTGATAAATGGAATATATGAAAATGGCATATATGAAAATCTAACATATATGAAAATCTACTACATAATGGTGAAATATTGAATGCTTTCCCAAAGATTAAGAATGAGGCAAGAATACCCATTCTCATTATTTATACTCATTGTCTTTAAGGTCTTAGCCATTTCAATAAGACAAGAAAAAGTAGTAAAAGGCATAAAGATTAGAAGAGAAAACCTGTTTTGTTTTTTGTTGTCTTGTTTTTTGGGCGGGTGTTACATAGAAAATTTTAAGGCATCTACAAAATAACTATTAGCAAAATTTCAGGATATAAGGTTAATATGCTATTTTTGTATATTACCCTAAACTACTGGAAAATAAAAAGTTAATTTCACTCACGATAGCATCAAAAAAGTTAAAATATTTAGGAATAAGTTTAATAGAAGAAATGCAAGATATTTTCATTGAAAACTATGAAACATTGCTGAGAAAAAGAATTACTTGATTTGGAAATATATACTATGTTCATGGTTTGGAAGACTCAATATTGAACTGACTCAAAATGTCAGTTCTTCCCAAACTAATTATAGATTCAACACAATCTAGCCACAGTTCCACCGTGCTTTTGGCAGGAGTTGACAAACTTTTTCTAGTATTTACTTGGAAATGCAGAGGAACTACAGTTTTCGAAGCATCTTGAAAAAGAACTTTGTTCTTTTTCAAGATGCTTCGAAAGAATGAAGAAGCTACAGTATTCAAAGCTGTATGGTACTAGCATAAGAATTGACATGTAAATCAGAGGACAGAATAGAATTAGACTCACACTTGTACAGCTATTTGATTTTCACAAAGATGCCAAAGTCATCTGATAGGTAAAGGAAAATCTTTTTAACAAATTATTTTGGAATAATTGGATATCCATATAGAAAAATTAACCTTCATGCTTACTTCATATCATAAATAAAAATGTATTTTAGATAGATCATAGACTACCACTAAAAAGTAAAACTGTAAAGATTTTTTTTAGAAATTCAAATGACTTATTTAAATTAAAAAAATTCTTAAAACTAAAACTATAAAGATTTTAGAAGAATATCTGTCATTTGTGAGTAGACAAGTTTTTTTGGGCAGAACACAGAAAAGCAATAACCATAAAAGAAAAAAGATGGGTAAACTGGACTTCATCATATTAAAAACTGTTCATCGAAAAACACTGTTAAGGGGTGCCTGGGTGGCTCAGTTGGTTAAGTGTCCAGCTCTTGATTTTGGCTCAGGTCATGATCTCAGGGTTGTAAGTTTGAGCTCCACTTTGGGCTCTGCACTGGGTATGGAGCCTGCTTGGGATTCTCTCTTTCCCTCACCCTCTGCTCCTCCCCACCCAATCCCCTTCACACACAACCCCCCCCCCCAATGAAACAAAACAAAAAACTGTTAAGAAAATAAATAATATAGCCATATAATGAGAGAAAATATTCACAAAACATAGATCTGATAATGAACTCTTACCCAGAATACAGAAAGAAGTCCTTTTACTCCATCAATCTAATAAAAATAGAGAGAAGATTTGAGCAGACATTTCACAAAGGAGATACACAAATGGCTAATAAGCACATGAGAAACCAAGATCTGGGTGCTAGCTATACTATCACTACTGTAATATCTTTGTTTAAGAAGTAATCTTTGTTTAAGAAGTAATTTTTTTTCTTAAATCATGAGTTAATATTGATAATTCTAATTCAAATGTAACATTATAGCATTTTTCCTCACCTGATTTTATTTTATATGTGTATTTTTTTGCTCTTACCGTGAAATCCTGGGTCCTAATTTTATGAATATATCTGCCCATTTGTTTTATTCTATAATTACATAAAAAGTTTCAGAATTACAATACCTATAGGATTATTAATGTACCAACTAAGTAAAGTTTAAAATTTCTTTTTCAGTTCTTTTTGTCTTTGAAATATAGCTCACTAAAGATGTATGGAGTACTTGGTCAAAATATGCTTGAATCAGTGTTTTCTCTTTTCTTATTTTATCAGTTTGATTTATAGGTAGGTTAATTTATTTTTGTTTCTTTTTAATAATTAATGTCAAAAGAATGATAGAGATAGAAAATAATAATTTTGCAATTTCCAGTGTAACAACTGATTTAGGTATAGAGTGTTAATGTATGTCAAAACCTTTGTGTAAACGTTTGTTGGGGTGAAGATATTCACCTGGTCTCAAAGTAACACTCCACTCATGACAGTAATTACATGGGGTAAATTTTGCAATCACCACTTTAACCAAGGGATCAAACTTAGCAACATCAGTAGTAGGACAAGTTGACATTAAGTTTTCCTGAAGAGATGCAATTAAACTACACAGAGTCACCTATGAACTATTCTTGCCAAAATGCTTATTATGAACCTAATCATGGGGATAATAATCAGACAAATTTAGAATATGGGAAATTCTATAAGTTAATTGGTCTGGATGTTCTAAAAATGGTAATGTCATGGGAAGTGGGAAAAAAAAGGCAGTGAAAATTGTTCTATTGTTCTAGATTAAGAGACCTTAGAAACAACAACCAATAGCAAAGCATAAATCTTGATTAGATCTTGGATTAAAAATATACATTTTTATGAAAATTGGGAAAATTTGAACATATATAGCTTATTATATGATGATGTAAAATTATTGTTAATTTTTCAGTTCAGGTGACAATACTGTGTTTATGTAGAGGATATCCTTTTCTTAGGAGATTCATGCAGAAAATTTTGGAGCTTAAGTGTTTTTGTGTCTACAATTTATTTTCAAATGGTTTAGTATATGAACACATAGAAAAAGATAAAACCAGTGTAGCAAAACATTAACTATTGGTAAATATAGATGATAGTATAGGGACATTTATTTTAGTATTCTTTCAACTTTTACGTATGTGTGACATTTTTTTCAAAAAACAACTGAAAGTAAAGTAGGAATCAGGACTGTTGGGGAGGGGCAATCTGAATTATTGTCACCAGGTGGTGCTGGTGCTTTTCAAATAAAGCTAAATAACCAGGCGAACAGTCTGTTGACAATTAATTGGATGTTTATTTAGGAAAAAAATTGGGTGTGTGTGGAGGGGAACATAGACTATAAATCCAGCTTTTTGATTTTGCCAGTTTTCACTCTTGCTTTTATTATTATATCCTATGTAATTTGAAGAGTTTCAGCGATGCATTTTCTTTGTCTCACAGTCTGCCTCTTTATCTGCTTCTTTCCCTTTCCAGATCCTTATTTACTTCTCACAGGGCTACTACAGTACTTCCCAGTACCAGGTGCCTCTGTGATCCACACTGCTGACACGCTAACCTTCCTGCAGCATATCTCTCCCCTTCATTAATACCCATTTCCCTCCAAATAGTTTTCTACTCCTCAGCAATGTATTAAAATTTGATTATCAGTCTGCTTCCCTGGTGTATCTCCCATTATTGCCTTGCATTAACCATACTCATGAGACTTCTCATTTGCTGCCCCTCTTCCCTTTGTTATGAATGTCACACATCTTCTTGCCCTTGGGCATTTTGCTTTGTATGTCTTCATACCCAAGATGCCTTTCTGCCCACTGCCAAAGTCTGACCTTACCTTTATCAAAGTCCAGATTAAATGCCATTTCCTTTATGTAAACCTCCCAAACATCCTACTCAGAAATATTGTTTTTCCCATAGCACTTTGTAATTTTTTATTGAATTTATCACATTTTATATTATGTAATAATTATGTGTGAACACTAAATTATAAACACTTTCAAGGTAGGCAGTTTATAGTCTCCACATTATTTTTAGTACTATGTGATATTCACTAAAGTTCAATGGAATTGAATCTCAGGATTACTCAAAGTTAGTTTATAGTAGGGGCAACAGTACTGACTAATCACCACCAATTGCTAGCCTTACTCTGGCTTTCATTTCACAGATACGTGATGAGAGGCCACTATAGTGAGAAACCAAACTGGATGAAGAATGTCCATGGCTTATCAACTCCCACTAACCAAAAAATTCATTAATTTGAAGAAAATTCTCATTCAATTTGACACTGTATATCAAAACTCAAAACTTTTGCATGTCATTTGATTCATGTATCCCAGTTTTTGGTAAGAATGTGGTAAGAATGCTCAAAGATTTGCTTTAAAAATATTTGGAAGGACATATTTATGAAAGGTAAAAATTGGGCGCCTGGGTGGCTCAGTTGGTTAAGCGACTGCCTTCGGCTCAGGTCATGATCCTGGAGTCCCGGGATCGATTCCTGCATCGGGCTCCATGCTCGGCGAGGAGTCTGCTTCTCCCTCTGATCCTCCCCCCCCTCATGCTCTCTCTCTCTCATTCTCTCTCTCTCAAATAAATAAATAAAATCTTTAAAAAAAAAAAAAGAAAGGTAAAAATTGGAAGCAGCCTAATTACCCAACAATACAGGGTTGGTTAAACAAATTAATATACTTGTACAATGGATTACTATGGAGCCATTAAAGATGATGCTGGAGAATGGAAAGAGGTTCCCAGTGTATTATTAAATGGGAAAAAATTACAGAATAGTGTTGACATCACAGCACTTTTTAATGGAAGAAAAAATATGCATTGAAAAAAGACAAAATAATGACAAATATTTCTAGGTTTGGATATTAAATGTTTCAAATTTCTTTGTTGCTATCTTTTTAGAAGTTTTAACGATGAGCAGCTGTTAAGTAAACAATAGGAAAAGTTCATTTTAAAAAATTATAAAAGAATTATATCAAAATTTATTCTATTTGTACATAAAATTCAGTAATGCATGAAGGAATTTCAAGCTCTAACACTGTTCCTTGGACTTCACATAGAACCAAGGAACAGTGAGGGTCAAATGATGACACAAGGGAAGACAATATTAGCAGATAGAATAGGTAAGAAATCAAGGCAGAAAAAAAAAAATGAGGGTCAAGGAGTACAATTACCATGCTCAGGAACAAAGGGAGTCAGGAGTGCAAGTAGAACCATAGAAATCAAGCAAGTACCAAGATTGTAATATAGCACAAAGATAAACTACATTTCAATATCCAGGTCTAATATTTAGTAATGTTTAGTATTATTACATATGAGGTAGGTAGTCTTGAGTAAAAAATTTATATTTTTAAGGATCAGAAAATACTTTGGAAGTATTTTTATTTCTATTTACAAGTGAGTAAAATGGCACTCAGAAAAAATATAAATGAAGTCGTATATACATATAAGCTAGGGTTTCTCAACATTTACACTCCTGGCATTTTGGACCAGGTATATCTTTGTTGTGGAGAGCTGTCCCATATGAACAGGTAAATTAGTATGGGATGTGATGATGCCAATTTCAAAAAAGAAAGAGTTGCTCAGTGCGAAGGGAAGCAGGCAAGAGTGATTTTGTAGTTCATCAAGAAACTAGAAATAATATGCCATTTTACATAAAGTCTCCCTAAGTACTCAATATATATCTCACCAAGGAGTGCTCTACCCTGGGGAGACTCTGGAGAATTTCAGTGTCTGTAGTTGGCAGGCATATGCCCCAAATCTATTCAAGTCAAGTCAAGCTACCAGCAAACTGAACATCTCATGTGAGTGATTTTAAGTCCAATCTGTCAGAAAGGGACCTCAATCTTTCCTATCTATACAGAGATGGGTCCTCAGGGTGGGTGGACCTGATTCCCAGATTATTGTTTATATGACTCCAAGGTATAGAGAGATGGAGCTGTTTATCCTCTGATTACCTCATGCTGTCATTTGGAGTGTCACCTCCACCACTTTCTGTTCCTACTCCCAATCTTGGTCATCAAACTTCAACCCTTTCCACAAATAGATGGGAAGAGGACCAGTTTTCAATGACTTGCAGGCACACCCTCCTTCACACATGCTCCCCTCCCTCCTTTTTTAAAAGACTTTTTTATTTATTTGACAGAGAGATACATAGCCAGAGGGGAACACAAGCAGAGGGAGTGGGAGAGTGAGAAGCAGGCTTCCCGCTGAGCAGAGAGCCCGATGTGGGTCTCCATCCCAGGACCCTGGTATCAGGACCTGAGCCAAAGGCAGATGCTTAACGACTGAGCCACCCAGGTGCCCTATCCCTCCTTTTTTTAAAAAAAAATATTTCTTAACCATTACTTGTATCAGTTGATAGTTGGATTCTTTTACAAAGGCCAGCAGCCAGCATTGCTCACCACCTTTTCTCTTCTCTCTTATCCTACTCCCTTGTCTCTTTCCAAAACCCTTTCTTTCTTGTTGTTACGGCAAAGGAATAAATTAAGAAGTTAGAATCTTGGCATAACATTTTTCAGAAGTTGCCAAATCCGGTATCACTGGAGGAATAAAATAAGAAGAACTAAAGAAAACATCTAGAAAATCTTTTTTTGCCTAGAATTTTTGTATATAATTTCCCCCATAAAATATGTAGTTCTAGGCCAAGAACCATCACTGCCTTACACCTGTTTATTTTTTTTCCATTTCTGCATCTAGCTCTCATTTTTCTTTTTAGTGGTACGTTATAATGAAGGATTTGTTATTGCTTGATTGTTTAAATCACTTCATGGGCATTAGTATAATTATTACAATGCATAGAGAAAGACAAAACCATGAGGAAGTTCATACCAGCACAGCAGCCTCTGAATGTGTTAGTCAAGTTTGGGTGAGGATGGTCTGTGCCTTTGTTTCCACTTTGAAAAATATTTCCCAAGAGCTACCCCTTCCCCTTACACAAGCCCACATGTGGTATTTCAATTAAAATATTGGGAAAAAAGAGATAATTGTGTACATGGGTAGAAGTTGAACCCATTCCTAATCATTTTATATAAATAATTCATTTGTATTAGCAAAAAACAAAACAAAACCTACAACCCTTTATTTTTCCTCTTTACATGCTCATTGTGGAAAATTTATAAAATAGAGATAAATGAAATAGAAAAAAACTTTGCCTGCAAAAAATAAAAATTCATCCCTAATTCTGTAACAGAGAAAAGCATTATTGCTACTTAGGGTTATAAAACATCCTTTCAGTAATGTTTAGTATATATACCATTTAATTTTTTTCTTTTTTTCTTTTCTCACATGAACAAAAAGTGGGTTTAGTGGTTAATTAAAAAAAAAAAAACTGGTGCATGGAGAATGTGTTTCCATGTCATTAACTATTAATTTTCAACATCATTTTTTTTTAAAGATTTTATTTATTTATTTGACAGAGAGAGAGGCAGCGAGAGAGGGAACACAAGCAAGGGGAGTGTGAGAGGGAGAAGCAGGCTTCCCGCGGAGCAGGGAGCCCGATGCGGGGCTTGATCCCAGGACCCTGGGATCATGACCTGAGCTGAAGGCAGACGCTTAACGACTGAGCCACCCAGGCGCCCCCAACATCATTTTTAATAGAAGTCTAATATTCTACTGGGTGAACAGATAGTAATTTATTTAACTAATCTCCTATTGTTAAATATATACATATATTTTAGTAAGCAACATACAGTAAGCATGAAGGGATATGGGTGAGGCTTTTTTTTTTAATTATGTTAATCACCATACATTACATGGGTTATGCTTTTTAAAGACAATTAACTTGTAGTCTGTATCTGTTTTCTTCTAGTCTTCATTCTAGAGTCTAGTTCTGCAATAAGACTTGACAAAATTTAAATTGTAGAAAAATGGGATGTTACCACATTGATTCATTATATTTTTTATTCACTTATTCAACAAATACTTACTGACTGCCTACTTTGTGCCAGGCTCTGTGTTAGATATTCAGGATATAATGATTAAGAAGGTAGAAATAGTCTTATTATGAGGAAGTTTAATTTTGTGTGGGGGAAACACAATAAGTAATTTTAAAGTAATTGGATAGGTGTCATTATAGAGGAAGTACAAGCATCCAGGGGAGCACATTAGGGAGATAAACTGTTCTAGATTCTGGGGAAGGAGTGGTTAAGTGAAAATGTTCATATTGCATGAAAATTCTCTGTGACATATTCTCATGGTTGGAAAAGACTTCAAATGTCATTTAGTTCAAACCTCCTCTGCTGCTGGAATTCTCTGTCAAGTGGTGATCCCATAACACAGGGCTTTGCAGTATGGTCAGTGGATTTAGACTGTTGGGATTTGAGTCCTGGGTCTACTCATTTACTATCTGCATTTGTGATTTGGGGCACGTTGTTTAAATCTCTGTGCCTGTTTCATCTGTAAAATGGAATAAATAATAGTACTCACTTAAAGGTGTTGTTGTGATAGAAGATTGAAGATAGGCAAAGCACTTAAAAGAGTGTCTCGCACATAGTGTACGTGCAATGCATGTATACTCAATTCATGTAGTGGTCATGTTGATAGGGAACTCACTGTCCACCAAAGCCTTTGAATTGTTAGAAAGTCATTCTTAGGATGCCTGGGTAGCTCAGTCAGTTAAGCGTCTGATTCTTGATTTTGGCTCAGGTCATGATCTCAGGGTTGTGAGATCAAGCCCTGCATCAGGCTCCATGCTGGGCATGGAGCCTGCTTAGAATTCTCTCTCTCCCTCTTCCTCTGCCCCTCTCCACCCTCCCCGCCCCCCAAAGATCATTCTTCATAATAGCCTGAAATTGGGCCACTGAAGCTTTTACCTGAAAAATGGAAGAAATTTCAGGAAGGCAGATTTTGGTTCAATTTAATGAACTAGTTTTCAACATTTAGAGCTAAAAGAAATGGACTGCTTAAGGAGAGATGATTAAAATAACAACACCCCTTTTTAGTTGCAGAGAGTTCCTTGGATAAAATCCAAAATAGCAGCTTTTAGAGCTTATCTGTACTACAAGTGGACTCTGAAATGTGTTTGGAAAGCACGTGAACATAGACACGTTAAACTTTGAATTTGTACTACAGTAACACTGTTATTGGCAAACAACTTGAAATTACAGATTTGCGTCAGAACATGAGTGTATTATCTTGCATTCAATTCCACAAATGAATTTAATATGCCCACAATACTCAAACTTGGCTCTATAATAGACAATTGGAGACCACTCTCTTTTGCTATTTTTGAATCAATCAGTATTTGTGGTAAAATTTAGATTATGGCATTGGCAATCAAAACCAGCATTCTACCAGAGATCCTTCAAAATATTTTTCCTGCAATAAAGAGACATTAAAAACAAGACAAAAGAAACATTTTACATTTTGTTAAGCTTGTTTCCAAGGTTTAAGTGAAACAAATATGCTTACTACTGAGAGAAATTCTCACCATCGGTTTCCTAGGGTAAAAGGTTTATGACAGATTTTGGACTAATGGAAACAACTATGCTTTGGAACAGAGTTTAAGTGGAAATTGATGAGTGCTTATCAGTTTTGAACTGATTTACAATTCATGAAGCCCTTAGATGGCAGAAAAGAATGACTACTTCATGAGGCACCTTGGTGAAGGTCACAGGAATAATCAAAAGAAGTCAACAGTGCATGAAGGTTGTGAATGGAGCCTAGCAGGAGCCCACTGCTATTGCTGTAGCAGCCATCTGTAACAGAGAGGGGCTCACTCTGTGGCCTGTCTCTTATCTCTTCCTATATAGCATTTTCATGTCCTTCAAGATATAAACTGTATTATACAACTAAGCAGTTTATTCTTTGAGGATATTATTTACACTGGGCTATTTATACAAAAGAACTATATGGAGATTTACATTTGAAAATTAGCAGTGGTGTCATAGAGTATATAGCATTATAATAATTGTGGGGTTTTTTTTTTCTTTAAGAAAATGTTTGGGTCTTCTACTTTTAGATGAGTTTACCAAATTTGAGGGGGCAATTTTGGGTGGGGGGACATTTGAATTCAGAACTGATTTCCTTAACTTCCTCTTGAAACCACTTCTCTTTTCTCAGTGAAGGTTGACATCATCTATTCAAGCCAGGTAAGGCTCAAATCTGAGTCTCAAGACAATAGCATCTCAGGATTGGAAGGCACCTTAAAGAGCCCTTAGTCCAGTCACTCATTTAATACTTAGAGGCTTTACTATCATCTAATTTGTGATTCCCCAGATATTTGAGCATCTACTCAGTACCAGTCACAGTATTCATTCTACTGAATAATAATTTCTGCCAGATATTGAGCATCTCTGGAAATAAAGAAGATTTAGTCATAACAAGATGCAGCCTGCCTTAGAGACAGCTGAGAACAGTTTAATATGATGTAGCAAGTGCTTTGCAGAGGTAATGCGGAGTACTGGAGGAAGAGAGGAAGGATGCCTAGCTCAGAAGCATCTCCAAGAAGGGGAGTTGGAGCCTGGTTTCTAGAGTAGGGAACACTAGAACTAAGTCTTGAGGAATGAATAGGAGTGATCAGGTGACTGACAAATGTGTGTCCCTGGCAAGAAAACTATGAGGGCAAAATTCCAAAGGGACCATGTGTATCTCTCTAAATCTTAGTTTCCTTATCAGTAATAGTGTTTAGTTTACAGGATTGTCGTGAAGAATAAATGAGAGAATATTTATCTTTATAAAGGACATAAGAAGTACTTACCAAGTTATTATTATAGCATTATTATAATTGCTACAATAGATTAGTGCAGACCGGATGACCTTCTAGGCCCATCATTCTTGCCTGATAAATATACTAACATAACTATAGTAGGAATGTTCCAGTCTGAAACAATCTCAGAGCCTAATGCTACTAGACACTTAAACCATAACAACTCCCCACACTTGCTAGCATTCCTTGTTCACTAAGAACCATATTGGTTTGGCTTCCCTTGGGGTCAGGTCAGGTCAACAGGAGTATCCAGGTTGCTTGAAAACTTTGTTTCCTCATTGAAAAATAATTTATCACTCTGGTATTGTGACCAGTGTCTTATTAGTTTTGCAATAATACTCATATAGCATTAACTATATGCCAGACACTGATTTTAAGACTTAGATCTCATTGTCCTTCCTCAACTGACTAAAGAGACTGGTGGGTCATCTCTTGTTTTCAAGATATCAAATGCATGGGCCTTCACTGAGATTTCATCTTGTCTTCCATTGGACCCAAAGACTGCCCTAATCTGAACTGGAAGGACCCTCAGGACTGAAAAAAAAAAAAAAAAATCTCTGAGGCATACAATGGAACATTTTTTTAGCCATATTCTGAATAAGCATTTATGTTTCTTTGGTTAGGAATGGTTATTCCATTCCCATGAGCAATCTTATGGTTTAGATTTTTCTCTGATGAAAACAGAGGTGGCCAACCACTCTCCCTAAGAGATCCATATACAGAAGCCATATTCCAGGAGAATACACATTGCTTTTTCCTGTATAACTTTGACCCCAACTCCTGTTGACCCCAAGACATCCTTGCCTTGCTAAACTAGGTGAACTGTGAGTGAAGGAGGAGGACTCCTTTTGCCTTTCTAGCCTAAGGCCAAATCTGAATAGGTCTTCATTGCCCCTTTCTCAAAGCCCACACTTTCTACTTGACCTTTAAGGTCTTACCACACTGATGACAAAAAGATGCAAGGACAGGTGAATTGCTAAACCCCAGAATAATGCTGGCTTTATCTCCCTACCTCCAGGCCTCTCCAGGGCAGGGGGACCCTCTTAAGGTAGGATTCAGACCTATCCACATGAACATCCTGGAAGGGAATAAAGCTAAAGTAGCTAAGAACTGAGAGAAGCTGGAAAGAAAGACATAATTCAGCTGGAGAGAGTCTAGCTGTGTGGTCTGTGTCATGGGTTAGAGTGTTCTCTGAATGTCAATCAGGTCAATAGTGTTAATAGTGGTTAATAGTGTCCTTCATGCCAAAGCAAGGTCTTTTACCTTCTTCGGACCCACTGAAAGCTGTATTTCCTGACAACACACCTTTAGAGTGTCCCCTCCAGTGCTCCTTGAAAGGAAGATAAGATTGTGTAGAGTGGTGGTGGAGATGGGAGAGAGTGGAGGCTAGGATGGCACTTGAGCAACCCCGGAAGTTGGCTTGTACCACGAATACCTTGTAAAGGGCACATAAAGTCATGGCCTCATCTTACCTGCTTTTGAAATTCATAGATGAGACAGAGGTCAGCATATCATGGGGGTGAAGAGCAAGGACTCCAGAGTCAAACTACCTCAATTTGAAATCCTAGAGGCCTTGTACATTTACTTACCTTTTCAGTTTCCTTACTTTTAAAATGGCGATTATAATAACTGTAGAGTTTAGAATGGTAAAAAATGTCAGGGAGGAATATGTATGGTGGTGGCACAGGTTATACAACTAGGCAAATCCAGTTACAGTTGGAGATCTCAATACTTCTCTCAGTAATCAGAGAACAAGTAAAGGAAAAATCATTAGTAAGGAAATAGGAGACCTGAACAGCACTATTAACCACTATTAACACTATTGACCTGATTGACATTCAGAGAACACTCTAACCCATGTCACAGACCACACAGCTAGACTCTCTGCTAGCTGATCCAATGCCAAAGTTATTAGAGGTTTTCTTTGTACCTAATTTCTAACTTGACAAAAATGAAAATTTATATAATTTGCAGAGCTGATAGAACAATGATTCTTCATAATATATATATAACTCATCTCACATTTTTTCCCTTCTGATAGTTCTATCATATTTACATGATTTAGATGCTTTCTGCTTTTGGAATGTGTGGTGTGAGGGACATGTACCTCATTCATCCCTCCCCTGTGCTGGAATGTGGGTGGGCAATAGCGGATGGCAGAGATGGGAAGGGGCATCTGGAGATGGGCATTGAATTTCCAAAAATAATAATGAGGTGGGAGATGAAGATGGGTCTTTGGCCATGTTGTCACGCTATTATTTGTTGTTATTTTCTTGGCTTTCACTGAACTGCTCTGATTTCATCATCTGTTTCTTATTCCAGCAAAGTGGTGTTAGGTGATGTAATAATTAATTGCCTAGGGCATCCAAGATTGGTTTCCCTACACACAAAATGGGCCTCTTAGCACCAATTAAGAATGGTGGGGCAAAGCAAATTGTATACACAAGGAAATAAAAATTAAAAAAAACAATTAGTGAGAAGAGCATGAGATAGTGCAAGCAAATGAAGAAATCTATACTGCGGTGGATGAATCATTGTCCTGACTCCCCCCCCCCTCAGGTTTTGCTTGCTGAAGCCCTCCTGCTGAGATAGATGTGCTTTTGCAAGGCAGAATTGGAGATGAGTAAATAAGAAGGTGGTTATTCACTTTTATCACCACAGCAACCCACATGTCAGTTCAAGAAAATGCTAATGAAAATTTTATGAGGTTTTGGAATCAGAACCAAATTACTTTTAGAATTAAAAGAATCAGAGTGGGGACAGCACAATCACTTATCTGATGGAACAAGAGAAGGCCTGATGGAGATCATCTTGGCGCATTAGGAAAACAACCTCAGGGCTCCCGCTGACAGGACACTTTTCCCAAGTACTATTAATTATAATGCATTATTAGCTAACTGCAAGCAGCGGACACCCTTTGCATGTTAACTACAGCGCAGCAGCCATTTAGCTAGTGGGGTCTGCTCAGTCTTTACAATTGTCTTAATCATTAGTGAGTTAGTTAAACTATAACGTTAGGAGATAAAAATAATCACCTGTGTCCCTTGGGAACAAGTCTAAACTGGAACTGGTTGTCAGAGGCTCTGAATACAGACATTCCTGACTTTGCAGATTGATGGAACACAGCTCCAGACTGAGCCAGCTTCACCCTGTCTCCTTAGGGTTATGCAATATCATGAAGTCATTGTTAGAGGGTTGATTTCTGCTTCAGAGTGTTGTAGGTATATGAAATGGGCAGCGGTACCATGGCCTTTATGTTCAGTTCTCAATCATTCAGAGACTGATGATGCAGTTAGCAGATTTTTGAAACTCATGTTCCTTTCAGTGCTCTTTTTGGGCCATTTCACTGATTATTAATGGCTCCACCTGGGGAGGTCTGGAAATAATGCTGAAACTCAATTGAGCCTCCTTGGCAGTTCTGGAAAGAGGTTTTGAGTGTAGCTCAGAGACTGTGAAGAGAAGCTAAAATTGTGCTTTAGTATTATCTCTGGATTTTGATGATTGGCATATTCCTCTTCTGCAAATCACCTAGAGTTAACAGAATAAACAAGGCTTAAACGGTTTGGTTTTGGTTCATGTTTTGATAACTGACCATAGGCAGAAAACATGGGAAAAAAAAATCTCTCCTCAAGTAACCTGAGAAGATAAGTTCATTGCCTTTTATTTTATCCAAATTTTTAAAAACATTAAATTGATGTTTTAAATTTTATATACAGTAAAATTCACTCTTTTTGGTATACAATTCTATGTGTTTGGACAAATATACAGTCCAGTAAACCACCGCTACAATCAAGATAAAGAACAGTTCTGTTACTCTCCCAAATTCTCTCATGCAGCCCATTTACAAATTGACCCTGATCTTTGCACATACTACCATACTCTGATTTCTAGTTCTGTCCTGTCCTGTCCTATCCTATCCTATCCTATCCTTTTAGATATCATATTAGTGGAATCATAGATTATGTAGCCTTTTGAGTCTGGTTTTGTTCATTTAGCCTAATATATTTGTGATTCATCCATGTCGTTGCATGTGTTAAATTAATTAAACAAGGAGGCCATCAGACTGAGGTGGCTTTAATGCCTTGGCAGTCTATATGAGCAAACCAAAACCTCGGTCTGTAAATGCCTAGAGGGTGAGAAATCAAAATCTGAGGATGGCCAATCACAACCAGCCAACTACGCTTTCCCAAATAAAGTAACCCTATAGCCAATCAAATAATTTTTTGTTTTGTTTCTGCATCTTCTCTATGAAGTCTTGCTCCTGCTTCTGTTGGTGGAGCACTCCTAACCACGTCCTTTTTGGCATTGCCCAATTCTAATTGATTTTTGCTCAAATTATTAAAATTTTTAATAAGCCCCAGTTTATCTTTTAACACATTTTCAGTTATTCAGTCTTTTTTATGGCTGAATAGTATTCTAGAGTTTCATTATCTATTCATCATATAAATGGCATATGGGTGTTTAGTTTTTGATGACTATGAAAAAAGCCACTATAAACACTTATGTACCATTTTTTCATGTAAACTTAAGTTTTTATTTCTCTCAAATAAATACCTGAGTGTGAGATTACTGGGTCTTATGTTAAGTACATATTTAACTTTATAAGAAACCACCAAACTGTTTTCCAAAATGGCTCTACCATTGTGCATTCCTACCAGGAATGAGTAAGAGTTCCATTATTCTGTATCCCCACTAGCAGCTGGTATTATTAAGTCGTTTTCTGTTTTTGATTTATAGCTTAATTTTTTCTGATTAGAGAACATACTTTGTATGATTTCAATTTTTTTTCATTTATTAAGACATGTTCTTTGGCCCAGAATACAATCTATCTTGGTGAGTGTTTCATGTGCACTTGAAAAGAATGTGTGTTCTAACATAGAGTGTTTTTTAAATGTTGATTAGTGTTTTTAAAATGTCATTTGTTGGGCGCCTGGGTGGCTCAGTTGGTTAAGCGACTGCTTTCGGCTCAGGTCATGATCCTGGAGTCCTGGGATCGAGTCCCGCATCAGGCTCCCTGCTTGGCAGGGAGCCTGCTTCTCCCTCTGACCCTCCCCCCTCTCATGTGCTCTCTCTCTCATTCTCTCTGTCTCAAATAAATAAATAAAATCTTTAAAAAAATAAAATAAAATAAAATAAAATGTCATTTGTTGGTTTTTTTTTTTTTTTACTGATTTTTTGTCTACTAGTTCTATCATTTACTGAGAAAAGGGTATTGTAGTCTTCAGCTGTAGTTGTGGATTTGTCTGTTTTTTCCCTTTCATTTCTATTTCTTCATGTATTTTGAAACTCTTGTTGTAGGTGCATATGTATTTAGGATTGTTGTATCATCTTGGCTAATTGACCCTTTTATTATATAATGTCTCTTTTATCTCCCTTAGTATTTCTTGTTCTGAAGTCTATCTGATATTAATATAGCCACTATAGCCTCTTTTTTTTTTTAGTGTTTGCATGATACTGTTTTTCAGTTCTTTCACTTTTAATCTATCTGTGTCTTTATATTTATAGTGGATACCTTGTAGACGGAACATAGTTAAGTCTTATTTTTATGCCCAATTTCACAGTCTATCTTTTAATTGGTCATTTAGACATTTACATTTATTATAATTATTAATGTAGTTGGATTTAAGTCTACTATTTTATTATTTGTTTTCTGTCTTTCCTATCTCTTTTCTTTTTTTTTTAAAGATTTTATTTATTTATTTGACAGAGACACAGCGAGAGAGGGAACACAAGCAGGGGGAGTGGGAGAGGGAGAAGCAGGCTTCCCGAGGAGCAGGGAGCCCTATGTAGGGCTCTATCCCAGGACCCTGGGATCATGACCTGAGCTGAAGGCAGACGTTTAACGACTGAGCCACCCAGGCGCCCCCCCATCTCTTTTATTTCTTTTATTTTCTTTTCCCTGCCTTCTTTTATATACTTAATTATTTTTAATATTCCATTTTATTTATTGGCTTTTTGGCTATATTTCTTTATATTATTTTTCTAGTGGTGGCTCTAGGCATTACAATATACATACCTAACCATTTACAGACTACTTAAAATTAATATATTACCCCTTCAAGTAAAATGTATAAGCCTTAAAACCATATAAGTCATTCTGCTCCCCTGCTTTTGTTTTATAATGCAATTATTACCTCTATGTATGTATTATTACTTCTGTATACATTGAAAACCTTATCAGACAATGTTACGTCTTTTGCTTTCAACAGTTGTACGTGTTTTAAGGAATTTAAGATGAAAATAGTTTAAAAAATATCTACCCAGATATTTACCAATTCCTTAGCTTTTCCTTTATTCCTGAAGTTCCAAGTTTCGCTTTAGTATCATTTCCTTCAGCCTAAAGAAATGCTAAGGAAATGTCTTCAGCATTTCTTTTTGAGTATGTTTAACGGCAATATTAATCTCTTGGATTTTCTTCATCTGAAAATGCTTTTGCTTTCCCGTCATTCCTAAAAAAGATTTTGCCTAGATTTACCAACTTATGTTTTCATAAGCAGTGTATAAGGGCCCTGTTTTCTTAGCACTCTTGCTAACTCTTGCTAACCAAAAATGGTACCATTTTTGATAGATTTGACAGGAAAAAATGGCAGCTTATTTTTTAGGCATCAAGAATATTTGCCTTTTGTTATATAATTTGCCATTTTCCCCCACTTTGTTATGTATTTGTAAAAGACATACACAAGTGTTTAATTCCTAGGTAGAAAAGCTATCTTTTTTTCCCTCTTACTTTTTCTCCCTTTGCTTTTATTTAGAAAGATGTTTTACACCCCAAGGTGAGATAAATACTCATCTACATTTTCTTTTGACTCTTTTAGTTGTTGTTTCCTAAATTTAGCACTCTTTTCCATTTGCCTAATTGTTTTGGTTAGTGTGAGGTAGTCATCTAATTTTATTTTTTCTAACTAGTAAATATGTTCAGTAACATTTATCAAGTTATATATACTTTCCCCTTGTTTGAAATACGTACTTTGTTAAGTATTTTTTTAAGTTTTTATTTCAATTCCAGTTAGTTAACATACACTGTTATATTAGTTTTACTCATACAATATAGTGATTCAGCACTTCCATACCTCACCCTGTGCTCATCAAGACAAGTGCACCCCTTAATCCCCATCACCTATTTCACCCATCCCCTCACCCCCCCTTGCCTCTGATAACCATCAGATTGTTCTCTATAATTAAGAGTCCTTTTCTTTCTCTCTTTTGTTTTTTCCCGTAGCTTGTTTGTTTTCTTTCTTAAATTCCACATGTGAGTGAAGTCATATGATATTGATCTTTCTCTGACTGACTTATTTCGTTTAGCATTATACTCTCTAGCTCCATCCATGTCATTGCAAACATCAAGATTTCACTCCTTTTTTATGGCTGAATAATATTTCATTGTTTGTACATACCACCTCTTCCTTATCCATTCATCAGTCGATGGACACTTGGGCTGCTTCCACATGTTGGCTATTGTAAATAATACTGCTATGAACATAGAGGTGCACGTATTCCTTTGAATGAGTGTTTTTGTATTCTTTAGGTAAATACAAAGTTTTTTTGTTGTTGTTTTTTGGTTTTGTTCGTTTGTTTTATTTTTTTTTAAACTAAGTTCTATGCCCAATGTGGGATTTGAACTCACAAGAGTTGCACACTTTACTGACTGAACCAGCCAGGTACCCCTCCTACTTTGTTAAGTATTAATTACTTTTTTGGAGTTGTGACTGTTTCTGGGTTTTTAATTATATTATGCCAGTCTATGTATTTGTACTGTGCCACACTTTTATAGTAATAACTTTTTAGTATTGCCAGATTTAGCAAATGAAAATACAAACACCCAGTAAAATTTGAATTTCAGGTAAGTAATGAATAATATTTTTAGTATGTGTATGTTCCAAATATTGCATGAGATTCTGAAATTCAAATTTAACTGAGTGTCCTGTATTTTATCTGGCAACCCTAAATTCCAGTATCTAGCCATACAGTTTGCCTTCAGTCTTTTCCCCCTTTTAAAAGTGTCTTTTTTTTTTTTTTTAAAGTAGAGTCCTTTAAAAATTGGTAGATGGGTTCTTTGGGGAAGTATTTAAGTGTGATTAATGGCTACACCAGCAAAAGAAAACAAAAATGGGTTACATTTCATTCTTCAAAACAGACTAATTTTAAAACATGTTAATTCCACATGTTAATTCCTCCGAGGCTAGTTGGCCCTTTTCCCCACTCCACCCTTCCCTTTTATCCTGGAGAAAAAGTTCTTTACCATTTGCCATGGACTAAATGTTTGTGTCTTCTCCCACTCCCCACTCCTTCCATTCGTATGTTGAAGCCCTAACTCCCAGTGTGACTTGAAGATAGGGCCTGTGAGGAAGTGATAAAGGTGATAGGTTATAAGGGTGAGACACTATTCTGATAAAGTTGGTGCCCTTATAAGAAGAGGAAGAAACACTAGGGCCCTTGCTCTGCTATGTGAAGACCCGGCGATAAAGTGATCATCTCCAAGTCTGGAAGAGAGTTTTCACCAAGGAAGCGAAATCAGTTGGAAACTTAATCTTGGACTTTTTAGCCTCTAGAACTGTGAGAAATAAATTTCTGTTGTTTAAACCATATAGTCTATCGCATTTTGTTATGGCAGCCTGAGCTCATTAATACACCATTTGCTGACTAAACTATTTGCATATTTTAGAGCAAATTTCAGGTAAAAATTTTTAAAACAATTATTTTTGTTTCAAAAAATCCTATAATTTAAGCAAAATTTTTGCCATCTTAATTTTCATTTTACGTACGAGCAAATGATTGACACTTTAGAAGATTATGTAACCTAACCAAAATAACTCAGCTGTTAACTTTATAAGCAAGGCTGAACATTGGGGTGCAATTGATTTCTTGGGGTTAGTCCAGGAATCATTTATCTCCAGGATTCCTGCTCTGGGTATGAACTCATCTAGCACTGTCTCTGCTGAAAATGGACAGTTAATTTGATACAAGCAACCTCAATTTTTCTACTCTTTGGCCCAAAATGTTTCCATACCTTTATTAATTTTTCACATTTCTCTCACCTTTCCGTCTCCTCCTTCCTAATATCACTACCTGTGATTTTTTTTTTTTTAAAGATTTTATTTATTTGACAGAGAGCACAAGCAGAGGGAGAGAGAGAGAGAAGCAGGCTCCCTGCTGAGCAAGGAGCCCGATGTGGGACTCGATCCCAGGACACTGGGATTATGACCCAGGCCGAAGGCAGCCGCTTAACCGACTGAGCCACCCAGGCGTCCCACTACCTGTGATTTTTGTAACAAACTTTGCCATGCTCTCCTTATCCTCCTCGTATCCTAAAATTCTTTCTCTATTTTTCTTTTAGTCTACAAACACATTCACATGCTTCCCATTGTAATAAAGCTTCATATTGTTTTCAGATCGCAGACCCCTTTCTCTTCTTTTTCTCACCATCTATTTCTAAAAGAAAGTTAGTTTCTCCCACATTTATTTTTATCCTATTACAAACATAATATACATGCACAATGAAAACAACTTAGACCACATACCACACACACACTATCTGAAATCCTACCATCCATGGATAACCATCAACCTCTGTTAACATTGTTCTCTCTCTCTCCTACCCTCTCTCTCTCTTCAGCTATTTCCCTCTCTTTCTACCTCTTTTACTTTCTCAATCTCTCATCTATCTAAAATCTATTGTGTATATATAATCTCATCCGCTTTTGTGCCATATAGATTTAATATTTTAAATCAAAATGTTACTGAATTATTGTTTTTATTTTTATAAAATAATGCAAGTCTATAAAGTCAATAATAATACAGGCTTATATTAAACATATTAAAAAACCACTCACAGTAGTTTCTTGCCCCATTCCTCTCCACCCATTCATCTCCTTATAGATGAACCTTGAAAAGTTTTTAGGTATCCCTTAAAACTTTAATTTTCATATTCTAATTCATATGCTGTATTGCTCGGGGTCCCAGTAGAAAAAGAGATGATTAAAGAAGTTTAATGAAGAGATGATTTACAAAGGAGAAGGCCAAATTAAGGAAGCAGGAAGGGATAATAAAACACCTGGGACTTGTATTAGTGGAACTAATAATAGTAGGATGCCATTATCAACTCTAGGATTGACAGGGGCAAGGTCAGAGAAGTAATTACCAGAACACAGTAAGAACAGTAGGTGGAAGAGAGGGCCCACCTTGGAGAGCTGTGACCATAGGTGGTGGAATGCAGACACTGCCCAGCCTAGGGTGGGAGGGTGGAAGCTACAGGACCAAATAGCCTACTTTCTACTTCTTCCTGTCCTCCTGTTTCCCACTAATACATCCCATTAAGCAAACCCAACTAGAAACTAAAGACAAGGAACCCAGATGATAGTTTGAAGAGACCAGCCTTCTGAGGCACAGAGCAGGTTAGAAAGGGTTACAATAGATCTGCAAGAGCACAGGGAAAATTACCAACACATAGGCCTATACTAATATTTTTTGCTTTATGGATTTATATCTTGACAACTAACTATGATAATAATTGAGTGCTTTTTCTCACACTTTCTCACCTTTTCTTTTCATATATCTCATAATGTTGTACTTTATAAATTTTATTTGGAAACAAAATTGTAGCAATTATCCAGTGTTTTGCATAATTATGTAAATAATTATTCACTGCCGAGCCAAGTAGTGTACTATGATGTTTCCATTTTTTTATTTTATTATGTTAATCACCATACATTACATCATTAGTTTTTGATGTAGTGTTCCCTGATTCATTGTTTACATATAACACCCAGTGGTCCATTCAGTACATGCCTTCTTTAATACCCACCACCTGGCTAACCCATTCCCCACCCTGATGTTTCCATTTTATACCACTCTTTACCTTACTCTATCTCCGGAAATTCATAATTGCCCCATATCTTCATTTGTTTAGTTTTCTGTGTGTTTGTCACTATTTTTTCCCCCAAATGTCCAAAATTATTCTTCATAGGGCCAAACACATCAGAGAATCTTTCAGTTCTATTTTCCCCTGGAACATTCTTTTCCTTGCTTCAATTTGAATCAGTTGCTTTCTTGTCCCTGATGTTAGCTGTCCACCCATGACTTGTGTCCTCAGATTTATCTTTCTTTCTTCCCTTTTGCTGAATTCCATGTCTTACTCTTGTGGTTTTCTTCTTTGTTTTGGTAAAGTACACTATCTACTTGTTTCATGAGAGAAGGTGCAGAAGAGGTAAAATTTTGAGTCATGCATGTCTGGAAATATCTTTATTTTACATTCACATTCAATTGATAATACATCTGGGGATAGAATTCTAGGTTGAAAATCGTTGTCCTTCAGAATTTTATAGGCATTGCTCCACAACATTTTAGCTTCCATAGTTGCTGTTCACATATTACATGCTGCGATGACTCTTGTTCCTTTTTATGTGACCTGTCTTTCCTTTCTTAATGTCTGCTGTTCTGAAATTTCATGGTGAAATTTTGGACTTTGTTTATTGTGTTTGACACATAATAACCTTTCAATCTCATCTTGTTTTTCAGCTCAGCTCAGCAAAATTCCAATATAATGTTTCTTTAATAATTTTTCCCCCCATTTTGTTTTTTCCTCTCTTTTGAACTCCTGTTGTTTGGGTGCTGGATCTTCTGATTCTCTAAGTTTTATTCTGCACCCTGCCCCCACCCCAGCATTTAGTTTGTGAATAACTTGTAATAACTATTTTCAAAGTTGGACGTATTATCTCTTATAATAGGCAAAAACATACACTTTCATACCCAATATGTGCCTAATGTTCGTTAGACTAGTTCTTCTTTCCAAACGCTTTTCATAATTGTCCTTCTCAATGGATCCTGACTCTGGCCATGGTGTGTTGCCCCAGAGCGTTACACTTTTAGAGATACCAAACAAAGGAATACTTGGAAATAATGTTACCTGTGAAGACTACCTTAATTAAAGTGGCATAAGAAATAGTATATTTTGGCCCAAGTTACGGTATTTTGAATTCGGGCTTTGTAGAACAGGATAATGACCACTTTTGTTTAGCAGACCTTACCCAATTATTTTCAATGTGTATTGCTCCTGAGGGAAAGACCCATAAAAGTAAAGAAAGTAAAGCATCTGTTAGAAATGCAGGAGACAGACTTATGGCAAGTATCCATGTGGAATTACTGGAATTCAAACATGAGATAGCTGTCACAAGAATGAGTACTAAGGTAATTATTGGAAGTGAAAAATTAAGTCAGATAGTAAAACTGATTTGGAAAAGTAGTTTGACAATGAGGACTGAATTTGCCCACTAGGTTATTTATGATATTTTCCGTGAATTGAGCAAGCTAACAAGCTAAATCCAACTTCTAATGGTTTGATGAAAATACGGCATGTGATAAAATAGAAGAATTTTATTACATATGTGAAAATATGTAAAATTAGTATTTCAATTCTCCCAACCCCTTCTCAGTATATCAGGTTAAGCAAGTTACCTTTAAGTGAAAGTTTCAGCAGTATAATTAATAGCCTTTTATTAAGTCTTGGTAAAACCTTTTTGGTATACTGCCCAGAAACTAACAGAAGAATGATTATAACAGCTGGATAACAAATCCTTCCACAATATAAGTTCTTTGATTTCAACAAAATTAAAGAAGAAGGGTCCAATGGAGTTGTTAGCTGATAGATTATTAAAGTTTATTTAAAAAATCAAATTTATTTTTATGATTAATTTTTATGTGTTTTTTGTCTGTGATTTGGGAATAGTTTATGGAAAGGATATCCCATTTCTATACTATTATTTATGAAAATAAGATTTTTTTTAGAAGATTTTATTTATTTGAGAGAGCACGAGCAGGGGGAGGGGTAAAGGGAGAGGGAGAACCAGACTCCCTGCTGAGCAGGGAGCCCAGTGTGGGACTCCATCCCAGGACCTTGGGATCATGACCTGAGCTGAAGGCAGACACTTAACCAACTAAGCCACCCAGGTGCCCGAAAATAAGATTTTTAAATACATCTATAATAGCAAAGTGTAATAATAGAATTTATGCTGAGCACTCTTTAACTTTAGCAGTAAGAAATATCCATCCATTAATATTTTAATTGATTGAAAAATAAATAACTCATGTTTCTCACTGAGATGAAATTTAAAATAATAACTTTAAAAATTAATAATTCTATCAAAATCTGCAATACAGATTTTTTCATCATTTGTGTACTACTAATAATCATAAATGCTAACTCAATCCAGAAAAAAATGTTAAACATTTTGACCTTTTTGACATGTGACATTTTTTTTTTTAAAGATTTTATTTATTTATTTGAGAGAGAGAATGAGATAGAGCATGAGAGGGGGGAGGGTCAGAGGGAGAAGCAGGCTCCCCGCTGAGCAGGGAGCCCGATGCGGGACTCGATCCCGGGACTCCAGGATCATGACCTGAGCCGAAGGCAGTCGCTTAACCAACTGAGCCACCCAGGTGCCCGACGTGACATTTTTAAACATAAAAATTCAAATTATAGATACTCATAATAGAATCATCAAAAAGTTGGTTTAAAAGCATTTAAATTTGTTATTTAGGATAAAATTCTTTGGGAGAAATGAAAAGGAAATATGAGAATAGAAAAGAATGCAGTAAAATTTCCAACTGCTAAAATATATGTATATATATATATATATGTATTTATATATATTTTAATGGTTGTGGTAACAAATTACTATGGTATTTAAAGTCCATTGGATAAATAGAGCACAACAAATTTTAAATATCAGTATATACTATATTTTTAAAATCACATCCTTGCAGCATACTTAGAGGTCAACTTAAAAACCACTATAGTTTTTTTCTATTTTCTCCTTCATACTGTAACTATTTGTTTTAAACTTTTAACCCTTTTATGAGAATGCAAGTGATTGAGGATATGGACCATGTTTTCTAAGTTTTGTGTCTTTCACAAAATTTTAACAAAGTGTCTTATTCACGGTGGGAGCTCAACTAAATATTTACTGAAGAAATTATTTTTATTTTATCAAAGAGAGTCAGTTGTTTTTACCTAGACTTCAGTTTAGTTTTTCCTACTCTTGATAATCAGAACAACTGCCTGATGGAAATAAAATTTGAATTAGAAAGTAACTCACGTATTATCTTTAAAATGAGAATAGGAACAATATTGTAAGAAAGAAACAAGGATATATTATAGTAAACCAAATATATTTTCTTAAATGTGATTTTTTTTATATAAAATAAAGCAACATTTAAGCATTCAGAAATGTATTTATTGACATAAAACTGTAGTGTATATATACCTGTAACTAAAACCAGTGTCTTTTCATGATGATTCTTTCTAATTTGCACCAAATTAGAAAGCAGTAAAAACACCAGCAGATGGGTCAGAGTGGTTGGCAACAAACCTTTTCTCCTCAGGTCACTGATAGAATTGTAATGAAAAATTATATATTCTTTTGCGCTTTACTCAGCACCTCTGTTTAGGACACCATAAGCACAAGATATTGCCTAACATTGCCTTATTTGCTGCATATGCTATAATCTAGCAAGAAGAAGTAGCTTATGCATGCAAACTGGTTTACATGTATAAAGCACTTCTGCAGTTTTTGAGGATTATCAAGAAGGTTTGGTCTTGTCCTGTGATTATAATCTTGTGGAATTGCATTTAAATATACAGCATTTTACTCTATCCTTAGTATTATTCAAGAAATAATATTACATAGCAACCTTTTAAAAAATAACATAACTTAGACAAAAGCAAACTTTAAAAATACAATAAAAACTCAAAACCAACTTAGAAATATCAAGTTTGGGTTTAGGAATTAGATAGCCTAAAATCTCCCTTATTTTTTACCATTCCCTTGTCACTGAAATTGTTGCTTGAAACAAGACAATATTATCTTGAATTTATAAAATTTTTGTACTCAAAAGAAATTTGGAAAAAAGAAAAAAAAAGAAAAAAGAAAAGAAAAATTTGGAACTATCAATATATATGACAAACTTTTATTTTAGCAGTATCTTTGTGAATACTAATTCTAGGTAACATTTATTGAGTACCTCCTTTGTACCAGGAACTCTGCTTAGCACTTTACATTTAATCCTTACAACTCTCTGAGGTAGGTAATATTACTGTGCCCATTTTACAAGGTCTCCAAATCAAGTTTCATGGATGGCAAAAGGCACACATGGGGACGTTCATATCCTGGTCTTCCTGAACTGCTTATTAGACTGTGAGCTCCTTGAGGAGGAAGGGGGCAGAGTCTTAGCGTATCTCAGTACCATTACAGTGCTGATTGCATAGAGGAGAAAGTTAGAGAAGACCCTTTCACTGGGTGTCATGACAGTGGGTAATAGCTAGGTGTAGCAGGTTGAGTGGCCAGACCAGAATTGTAATGCTTCACACAAGCTAAGAAAAATCACATTTGTTAGGACATTAGAGTGTGAAAAGACTTCCACAAAAATGATAGAGTACTATGAAAATTAAATGTTCAAACTCACATCTAATTTCCCTATGATTACATCTAATTAATCAGTGCCAATTTTATTATTTATTATGATGTATGATATTGAAGACCAGGGAGTTTCTATTATGTTAAGCTAGTTCCTTTGTCCTCCTATAAATCTTTAACAGCTTCTTACTTCACCTTAAGGTTTCTTTTCAACTCATTTGTATCTCAGCAAGGAAAAAAATATGGAAGGGAAACCATGTAAATTAGTTCAATTTCTCTGAGGCAGAGAACTCCGGGCTATGAATTTCTGGTGTTTATGTGTTAGTCGAAATAATTAGAACTTAAAAGTGGTCTTTTGGGTTCTTTATTTAAACATTTACTACTTTATTTTCTTAATAAATGAGATCAGGAATAGCGATTTGATTAAATCACATTCATCACCTATAAAAATGTTAAACTTCTTTATCATTGTAACTTTGGGCTTCTCAAAGACCACCAGCATCCTGAAGAAGAGGACAAGAGCCACACAGGAGCCATTCTCCTGCTCTTGCCCAATTCAGAGTCCCCACAATTTTTCTAGAGCTCGCAAGCTAGCACAAAAGTCTTTTGAACTATTTAAGCTCACTTTAACTGTGTCCTGAAGTCCTAAGTAAAAATAATTTATTCCAAATTGGTCCAAAGGGAATAAAAAGCAAAGTGAAAAGAAATAATTTTATGTTGTCTGGACTGCCAAATTATATAAAGGTAAACAACTCTAGGGGAAAAAAACAAAAACAAGTGTTAAGCATTTTTCCCCCTCCACTCATAAAAAGTACTTTTAAAAAAGTGCCTTTCTTTTATGCACATTAAAGCAAACAAAAAGGATTGACTCAGTGCTCCACTTTGTGGGGAAGACAGCCTGGAGATACTTTAGCTCCCTGCTAAGCCTTTGGTATCCATCAGAACTGTATTTCCATAGTTGTAAAATTGACTATAAGTGAAAGTCTGTTTAATCATCTGTGCATTTCCAATTTGCCTACATAGGTAAAAGCACTTAGAACAGTGCCTGGCACATAGATAGTACACAGGAAATGTTAGCAATAGCAATAGAATGGCTTAGATAGCGTCTGTATACTGCCATGACAAAGAAGGAACGTCAAAGGGGATGACTATCTAACCAGAAAAGTAAATAGGGATTTTGATAAAGTCTGAAATTGAGCATTCATGAAGTTTCAGGAGCCCACCTTTAGGATTCCTGCAATCCTACTCTTTCAATTTGTCTTCAAACATAATACAGAAAATATGTTTTAACAAACAGAGCAATCCTTTATTTCAAACTTCTCTTAGACTGCTCTAACTTATTTAGGGTTTGAGGAGATATAAAAATGTCCAGCTTAGGGCGCCTGGGTGGCTCAGTCGTTAAGTGTCTGCCTTCGGCTTGGGTCATGGTCCCAGGGTCCTGGGATCAAGCCCCGCATCGGGCTCCTTGCTCCATGGGAAGCCTGCTTCTCCCCTCTCCCACTCCCCCTGCTTGTGTTCCCTCTCTCACTGTGTCTGTCAAATAAAATCTTAAAAAAAAAAAAAGTCCAGCTTAATCACTGTTTGAATGTACTTTATAAAAAATACAGCTGAGAAAACCATGCTGTGCTCAATTTAAAAGCAAACCAAAATAGAGCTCAAAGGACTGAACTAGCAAGGAATTAACATAGGTTTATAATAGATATTAATATTAACTGATAACCCAGGCTGTATGACTGGTAAAATCTTTTCAGTGTTTAATCTTATAAAAATCATTTGGTTATCAAGCAAAGGAACTAATTTTTTTTTCTGAGTACCAAAAGTTTTGGTAAGCCTACCAAAAATAAGTTTTTTTTTTATGAACATATCTTAATATACTCAATAAACCATTCCACGTGAAAATACAGAAAAAATAAAATTTTAAACAAAATATAAATTCTAATACAGAAGAAAAAAGCTGAATGGGAGCAATAGAAAAGTTATCAATTTTAACATGGACCTTATTACCACTAGCCAAAGCTCCTTTAGTATGAGGTCTGTGGGTAAGAAAATGCCAATATAATCATGTTCAAATATGTAAATGAGCTGCAGCTCCAGGTTTCCAGTCACATGCTTACTGAAGCAATAACATGACACATTGACACTGCTTCCATTTCAGGAGAACCTGGTTATAAAGAACAGAGCTAGGAACATTACAATGTACTTGCCCTTTGGTGTAGTAAATTGAGCTAGACTTTTTGGTTTACTTAATTACAGAGTCTTACTATCAAAAATAGATGCTCTAACTTAAAAAAAATACTTTCTTTGGTAATTTTGGATGACATTTCTGAGAAAAGCCCATAAAAGCTCCCTAAAAAATAAAATAATACTTCAAGACGTAGATATAAAATTCTCAAAGAATCGTCAATTAAAAACACACAACTTCCTTCCTGTTTCTCTTTTTGTCAAAAAAGCAGGTTATCTTTACACAGTCTCTGTAGCTCCAAGGAATTCCATTTCCACAGCAGCTTTTGGCGCTTGGGCCGAGCTACTCTTCTTTCGGAATTCTGCTGCGATTTCCTCAAAGGACTTTCCTTTGGTTTCTGGGACTTTGAAAAATGTAAACAGAGTAAAGGCCAGGACCACTCCAGCAAAGAGGAAAAACACATAAGGTCCACAGAACTTCTGCATAGAAACAAACAGAGTTCCAATTAGCAGCTGTTCTACTCCATCTCTGTTCAGCAAATTTACACAATATTAGGCTGCTTACCGCAATGTACTGGAAACACAGAGCTACAATGAAATTGCAGGTCCAGTTGCTAAATGCAGCTATTGCTAAAGCAGCAGGCCGGGGTCCTTGACTGAAGAACTCTGCCACCATGAACCAGGGGATAGGGCCAGGCCCAATCTCGAAGAAACTGACAAAGAGGAAGATGGCTACCATGCTTACATAACTCATCCACGCCAGTTTATCCTGAGGAAAAAACAAAATGAAAACAAAAGTGGGGTTGGGATTATTGGCTGCTGCTTCCTTTAGCTAAATTCACCTCTCACTGAGTTCAGAGGTGACGCGGCTCTCTGCCTGATAGGTTTATGTGCAAATAACTACAGATTATTCTGGTTTGAGACTGGTTTATTCTAGTCTCAGTCACGCTTAAATCTTTTGAATCCTGTCATTAGAAAATCCTCTGGATTAGGACTTTGATTCTCAGTCATTCTTCTCCTGTGATAGAAGCAAGGCAAGAATCTATGAGCTTTGCTCCTATTCATACCAAGATTACTAGACAGGATGCCTTACCCTCCATGAAGTAGTGGATGAGGATGCTGGGTTGGAGAGGTCCTGGTACATTCCCTAGGTCACATAGGTAGCCAAATGGCAGAGCCAGTGTTAGAACCTGAGCGGGGCTGACCCCAGAGACTATACTCTGACCATTTGGCGACACTGCTTTCCTTGGTAACAAGTGCAATTCACTTGTGACATTTAAGTCTTTAAACCCCAAAAGCTAGTCCCCCTTTACTTTACATTTCTTCCTTGTATTCTATGCTGTTCCTCTGGCTTTATTTCATAAGTCAGTCTCAAATGTTTTGACATACAGAGCACTTTAGCCTGGAACACAGAAGTGCTATCATATGGTAACCAAAAATCTCAGTGCAAAAATCTACACTTACCAGTAATATAAGTCCCACAGACATGAAGATGGCACAGACAAACATCCCACTCATTCCTATTAGAAACAGAGAGCGTCGCCCTGCCTTTTCCACAAGGAATACCTAGGAAAGTTTTAAAACATACTGACTTAGTTTTTACTGCTGAAGAGGTAATTTTAATTTATACAGCTGGAAGGAGGCAGTTCTATAATCCCGTTTTACAGATGTGGAACTGAGTTGGGGGGTGACTCTTGCCTCAGGCGGCAGAACTGGTCTCAGTGAGCAGAAGTAATTAACAGATACCTGCTTCATTTAGTCAAAGTGATTTGAATAGCCATTCTGGACAAAGAGCCATAACCTTACCATCACTCTGCAATTATCACTTGAGTACAGTATTAAGAGGCTGTACATCTTGGATCTCTTCCAATAGATTTCTTGTACATTTAAAATGGCTCTACATAAAAAAGGACATTAATTTATCTTTTGATAATTATCCTGTTCTAAGTACAAGGTTTTGTGCACAGCAGACAACCTGAAGTAGTATAACTGTTGCGTTGTCAACCATTCTCATCCAACTTTCTCACTGCTAATAAAGTCAAATTACGACCTGACAACTTACAGAATTTGATCACTTTACCAAATAGTCAGATCTGCATTTTTCTGGTGTGCCTAAAGTGTATTTGGTACTGGAAGTGAATTATCCATTTGAAAAGATAAGACTTTAAAGCAAAAGCTTCAAGTGCTTTCTTACCCTAATTTAGGAGATAGATCATTGGTACCTTGGGGTCTGTGGACCTTTGCATTAATGTTTAACATTTACAATTAGACAAGACCAATGTTTGTTTATACAGACTCTTCTTGCTTGATCCTTGGGATACTGCCAAGGTTGGTGAATCACACACAAAAATTATCTGTCATAATTCCTCACTTCAATGAGTAAATTGGCTTGGCTCATAAATCTATCAGTGACTCAACAGCAATTCAACAGCCTTGAGCTCTGGCTCTGAGAATATCTGAGAAACATTTGTTTTCACTTATAGTAAAAGCCCCTTTCATTTCAGAGGCAATTCATATTCGGGTTTCAGATCACTTCAGGATGATGAGCAAAGAGCCCACACTTACTGTTGAGAAGGTAGTATGAAAAACACCTCGCACCCAAGTTCATAACATTTATCTGTATAATTTGACTCTATGACTTTCCAAGTTGACTTGATGACACCATGTCAAGCTATCAAGAAAATAGAAGCATTTCTTCAGGAATGAGGGCTTTACTATGTTTCTTCTGTTTTTGAACAATTGTTACTAATAGGATAATAAATTATGAACTCACTCCTTGAGGATGGAGATGTCTGCCTGACCTAGAACCCTTGTCTTTGCCCAAGACAGTGTGTGTCACGCAGATCCTGGATGCCACTGCTTCTCCTCTAGACCCATCTATGTCCCCATTCCCTCCACATTTCTTCCTGTTTTGTTTTCTCTCAAGTTTACAGGCTCTCTTCTACCAACCCATCAGTGTGGGAGAAAATATGGAATGTGGAAACATAATTCAGCATGGAGTTAGGAAAGTCTTTCTTTTCCCAAATACTCATTCCAAAAAAAAAATTGATTGATTATGTCCCTTCCAAGTTGGTGAAACATTTAATACTTATCAATGCATATTCCTATTTGTATATCTTTATTTGAAAAGATACACAGAATTCAATAACATTGGTTAATTTAGGGGAGAGGAGTTGCATGACTGAAGGACTATGCTTTTTGTACTTTTTGATCCTTAAAACAACTTTTCAAAAATAGATATAATTAAAAATCTTAAATGTTATCTGTAGCCCTGGAGGGTTAATTAGACAGATGATTAGAGCTGACATTTAAAGTGTCACTCATCTGTTCAAAAACTTTCACAGAATAAATGGATAAACTCTAAAAAGGCATATTCAAAATAATCAAGAAACTTTTCCAAACAACTACTCCTACTCCAGCTGGGTTGGTAGGGAGGGGGGCAAAAATGAAATTCTGCAGTAGTTTCCTTTATAGGCATTTAGAATTTGGGTTACCCAATTTTGACAACTTGTTGCTTTACACAGCAAATCCTGTTACACATAAAATGTTTTAAGCATAATTTCTATATTAGAAAAATATGTTGAAGTAGGATTTGTAAAAAATATATCTTAGGAGACAAAAGAATGTGAGTAGTCCTTGGATTACATCCCAGTAGCAGGCCTTCATCGATTTTGAGTGGCCTTTTGGCTTGAACAGGCATTATCTCTAAAGGCATGTCTACAGAACTGCTGGTGTTCCCTTGTTATCTGTTCTACCTCCTCTTTCCAAGGTCCAGCACTGTTTAATGTAGTCTGGACAAATCTGCTTTTTGATCTAGGTAGCTAGGCTGTAATTTATTGACTACCCTAAGGTAATAGTTAAAAGTCCATGTGCAGAGAATGAAAAACAAGTGACTGAAGTATATTGAATATAACATGGTGACCAACATTTAAAAGCACAAACTTTTTGAATATCCTATATTCAAAGATAAAAATAAGCCCAATTATCCTCATTTTAGAGTGAATTACATGAGTTGGGAAGTTTTAGGGTTTTTTTTTTGTTGTTGTTTGTTTACTTTATTCTTAGATTATTTATGTTAAATATTGTCAAGATACTGAATCATTCATTATATAAGGTATTCGGTCTTGAAAAGACTATATGACTTTTCCCCATGTGAGAAAAAAAAATAACATTTCAAAACTAATAACATTTCAAGTTATACCACTTCTACTCCATCTCTTATAATATCACACACACTTTAATGCATCACCAGAAGTTATGGCCTTGTGAGCTATCTAGAAGCTCTGTTCATTAACCTAATATCGTTAGCATTTGCTGAGTCTGTTTAACCCTGTCATGGGCATAGATACGTTACAGAAGACCTTATTTTTTTTTAAAGTGTTTTTGCCAAGACATCAGGATAAAAAAAGGATTTCAACCATGGAAAGAGAGGAAACTAGGTAGAAGACCCAATATTGATAGGAATGACAAGTAGTCACCTGATCCCAACGGATTCAAGTACAGAGCAAAGGAAAAGGACTCCATCTATTTACACAAGGAAGAAGTCCTCTGTGCCCCAAGTAAGTTATTAATTCACAAATGAGTGACTAAATGGCATCCCAGCAAATGGGGACAACCAGTGATCCACTTGTTCAGCCATGCTTAGTAGTTTGTTATTTGCATATAGGACTCTTCCTGTGACCCACTTGGTTCTATACACCCAATACACATGAGCAATAAATCACTGGTTGCTTTTAGATCACAAGGTACCCCCTTCCCCCATTTCTGAACTGAAGAACAAGTAGCATATTTATCTAGGGTATTAACTCACAGAGAGAGCAGTGAAAACCATGTTGATGGCACCAACTCCAATGGTTGCATAAACAGGTTGGCTGATTCCAGCTGTCTGAAAAATGCTAGTTGAGTAGTAAAAGATCTGTAAAGTAATAACAATTTAGCTTTAATCAAGAATCCTAGCACTGTAGCTTGAAAGCAAGAAATATTTTAGGTTGTTTATTTTTAGTAGTTTCTATGGAACCATGGTCCCTAGAATGCCCTAAACATTTTATCTGTCCTCTTCTTCCAGGCAATGAGAAACCACTATCAACCTTTAGTGTTTGAAATTTCTGATTAAAGTTCTCCTTAAATTTAGCTGAAAACTTGGGGTCTGCATTATCTTGATATGTATTTTTTTATTTTTAAACTTTTTGTTAAGGTATAAAATACAAAAAAGTACACACAACATAAGTATACAGATTAATTTTTACAAACTGAACACACCTGTGTAACCCGCACACAGATCAAGAAATAAATAATTTCCAGTCTTCCAGAACCCCCCAGACTATCCCCCTATTTTTCCAAGGAAGCTCTTCAGCCTCTAACATCATGATAAATTTTGCCTAGTTTTGTACTTGCTATAAATGGAACCACACAGTGTGAATTATTTGGTATCTGGCTTCAACATTACCTTTGCGAGAATTATCTATATAGTTGTGTGTATTTGTACACTGTTCATTTTCATTGCTTAGTATTTTTTTGTATTAATATACCACTATTTATTATCCAATCTACTACTGATGGGTATTTAGGTAGTTGTCATTTGGGTGAATATGAAAGGTGCTGTTATGAACATTCTAGTATAATCCTTGTGAAATATGTACACATTTACATCTAGGAATAGAATTACTAGACCATAGTGTATGCATATGCTCAGCTTTGATAAATATGGCAAATGGTTTTCCAGAAAAGTTGTGTCAATTGACACTCCTGACAGCGTGTATAAGAATTCTGGTTGCTATTGCTTTTAATCCAAAATTTTTCACTAATCTCTGTAGACATGGAGAAATCTTCAAAATCTCTCTAATGGCCTTTATTATTAATTATGTTTTTACGTTTATAATGGTCTTTTTAAGGCCATTCTGTCATGCTCTCATCCTCTCTCATTCCTTCCCCATTTACTTATTTATTTTTATTTTTTATTTTTTTAAAGATTTTATTTATTTGAGACAGAAAGAGAGAGAGAGAGAGCACATGAGAGGGGGGAGGGTCAGAGGAAGAAGCAGGCTCGCTGCCGAGCAGGGAGCCCGATGCGGGACTCGATTCAGGAACTCCAGGATCATGACCTGAGCCGAAGGCAGTCGCTTAACCAACTGAGCCACCCAGGCGCCCTCCTTCCCCATTTAACACGTCCTGTTGCTGGCACCTCTTCCTGCAGATAGGGCTAATGGAGAAGGACTGTACAGACTGTGCTCAGAGAGGAGTAGCTTATAGCACACTGTACACTATCCCACATTTTTAGGCTGCCCAACAGCCTCAGTTCAACATTTCCTGGATGCCTCTAAGTCAGGCACTGGGATAGTAGCTAAAGCAGGGAGGTTCAGAAAGACTAAGTCTTGTTCGTTGGGATATACAGGCAGAGCTGGGAAAACGGATACAAATTTGGCCTACAAACCCCGAAGTTATATAGAGTATTAGATTAAAACGGACATCAAGGAACCATTAAAGGAGGATAGAGATGACAGAAGAGCAGTATTCACCTTGTTGATTGAGGTCCAGGTCTCCTTTTGTTTCAACTGATGAGAATTACTTTCTTTACCTCTTCCAAGACTCTGCCCATCCATAAGCCACCCCCTTGTGGATCTGTAATTAGCTCATAATAGAGGAAGCCCAAACCACATTTTTAACAGCAGTAAAAGAGGATAAGTGATTTTTTAAATCTTTTTTTTTTTTAGCAATTGCTTACTTTTTTTCTTCTAGTAGCTAATTGCCAGTAGAATAATTTTAGTCTGTGTAATGCGGTGATTTCAGTTCAAAACCTAAAAACTGGCTAGTTTAACATTCAGTATGTTTCTTAATCATGTCTTGTCTACTGCCCTCATTCACCACTGTCATGCCAGTTCACACTGTAGTTTCTTTTGTATGCTGGCTCCCCAAATAGAAAATTTCTTTTCTTTTTTTTTTTTTAAAGATTTTATTTATTTATTTGACAGAGAGAGACACAGCGAGAGAGGGAACACAAGCAGTGGGAATGGGAGAAGGAGAAGCAGGCTTCCTGCCAAGCAGGGGGTCCAAAGGCAGACGCTTAATGACTGAGCCACTCAGGCGCCCCTAGAATGAAAAATTTCTTGCATGGCAGGAAATTTCTTTGCACCTAGCCATTTGGTTTGATTTTGTTTTGTTTAGTTTAGTTTGTTTGTTTGTTTATAAGTAGGTTTCACACCCAGTGCAGAGCCCAACACAGAGACCAGCATAGGGCCTGAATCCACAGTCCCAAGATCAAGATCAAGAGTCTGATGCTCAACCAACTGAGCCACCCAGGTGCCCCTGGTATACTTCATTTAAATAGGTAAAGGGAGGTGGGTACCTGGGTGGCTCAGTGGATTAAGTGTCTGCCTTCAGCTTAGGTCATGAACCCAGGGTCCTAGGATTGAGCCCCGCGTTGGTCTCCCTGCTCAGCGGGGAGCCTGCTTGTCCCTCTCCTTCTGCCCCCCCAAATGCCCTCTCTCTCTCTAAAATAAAGAAAGAAAATCTTTAAAAAAATAATAATAAAGATACATAGATAAAGGGAACCATGGACTCCTTTTGCCTGGACTATCCGGAATCCTAAACTTGCTATTCAACTCTAGAAGCCCCTTAATTTAAGGTTTTTTTTTTTTTTTTTTTTTTGTATAATTATTCTCCTTTTCCCGCTTTTGTATTAATTATGATTTTTGCTTTTTACCTTCCATCTTAATAGTCACAGTGTCATTGATTGTTGACATTTTTAAAAATTCTAATCCAATTTTAGAAAGCAGATGAGGCAAAACAAAGAAAATTAATGCTCAGTATATGTTTATTGTAGTAAAACATGATATCAACATTTTAAAATGCCTTTAGTTATTTAAATTTATACCCCTTTCCCGGGGTCCAGAGTCTCTTATGGTTTGTCTCCCTCTCTGATTTCTGGATATTATATGTAACTAATGAATCATCGAACACTACATCAAAAACTAATGATGTACTCTACAGTGGCTAACTGAACTAACTAAAATAACTCAAGAAATTCTAATACAAAAAAAAATTTATACCCCTTTCTTTCCCTATTTTAGGGAGTTAGAGAGTATTCTTAAACTTACCCCATTGATTCCAGAAAATTGCTGAGCCACATGCAGCATCAGTGCGACTAGAATAGGCTGTTGGTAGCTGGAGTTGGTGAAGAGCTGAATTATGGAGACTTTCTGTTCACTGGATGCTTCTTCTTTTTCCTTTCTCATCTCATTGATGTCTTTGGTGACATCAATACCTCCTCTGAGTCTTTTCAGGCCTGCCCACAAAATGATCAGATTGATACAACTCAGGTCAAAACAAAAGCAAGTTTATTTTTATTATGTTAATGAAAGAGCTATAGTTCTGCATAGCCCATTCTATTGCTTTACAGCATGAGTGTTGGCAATTCTTTTTGTTAAATTAAATCCTGTTTTTAAATTTTGAGAAAAACATTTGGCTTTATCTAATGACAAAGAAAACTACGATCTTTGTTATCATAGAAGCATAATGCAGGTAAAGGCCTTTTAGAAGCCTCTGGTTGAGTCCAATCCTGTGCACATGGGTTTCCCACTTGGGATCAAGTGTTTATGGATTTGAAATGGCATGCATGAGTCATATTGAAGTGATCTTGCACATTCTTCTTACATGTAATCATTGACTTCATTTGGAAAGCGCTCATACCAACTTGACCAGTAAACATTCTTGCACATTGTTTTTCATTAGTTGATAGTTCCAAAACAATAGGAAGAAAGAAAACCACCCACAGGCTTACTTTTCTTTGCTTTGACTTCTTCATCCAACTTGATGTAAAGGTACCTGGGGCTTTCTGGACAGAAGAAGAGCAGCAGAGATTGGATGATGGCTCGCACAGCAGACAAACCAAGCAGGATATGCCACTGCTCATGATTGCCCAGGATAAAGTTGAGGCCAACAATCTGAAAAGGCAGGGAGGAAGCATGGCAACTGCACAACACTTTGGGTCTGCCTTCTGTAACCATTTGTTGAAAAAGTACGTTGGTTATTTAATAGTAATCCCTGACAACTTTGCTTCAAGTATGCCCAAAGCAGAAACTATTACTAGTGTGTCTTACTTAACTAAATTTGGGACTATTTGTTTTACAAAGAGTTCACTTAGGTTTGTTTTCATTAACGCATATGGGCCATTTAGGATGGGAAACAACCAAACTTTTAAGAACACATTTGACATCTAAAGCAACACCAAAAACCATGTGTAACTTTGGACCCTAAAAAATTTCTCCTTAGATTACCCAGAAAAATAAAATGGGATTATATAGATAAAACAATCATTATAATGAGACCCAGATTTATCATCCTTATTGCAGTGGTTTACCCTCTGGATAATCCTAGGTTAAGGGTTCTGAGGACTCCGAATCCATGGGATGGAAGGGAAGGATAGAGCCAGCTGAACAAAAAACTGCTATGGTAATCATACACATATTAATTGTCCAGGTAAAATGCTCAAAACAAAGGAAATCCAGCAGTTAAAAATGTGAAGTTTCCAATTCTTTGAAATCTGAACAGAATAATTTAATTCTAGACTAGCTCCAGAAGTTCAACACCTGGCATGTTGGGTCATCTCTAGTGCCAACCCTACCACAGATCCAAGGGGAGAAGTGAGGAGTGAAGCAGTAATAATTTAGCTTTGAGCTAAAAAGCCTAAGTCTCTACAGCATCCCCACTCCCAATGGTGGAACTAGTTTTTTCCGCTGTGCTGGTCTATCAGGGAGGAAGAAGCTGGATAAAGTAGAGGATGGGTGAAGTAGGGGATGGGAGTTTTTACCTGACTAATAAGAATGCCCGTGACAATGGCCAGCTGGTGAAGTGTGCCAAGAGCACCCCTGAGTGTGGTTGGAGCAATTTCACCAAGGTACATTGGAACCAAGCCTGAAATTAGTCCTGCATAAAACATGAACATAAATGTGAAAGTACAGCCAGGACTATCTCAATAACAATAATTTGGTTTAAGTATAGTCAATATCCTGACTAAAAGGTCCTGTCAGAGTCTGTTGGAAGACCCCTTGTCCCCAGTCATAGACACAGTTTATGCAAAGAATATTTGTTGATAAGACTCGATTGAAGTTGTAGTTGGATATAGCAATAGAAAGAAATGGTTAGTCATGGATTTGACAATTATTCATAGCATTGCCTTATTTAGTTAAAACCATGTTAAAATTGACTTTACATCATAATGCCTCAAGTTGTCTTCAGAAAAGAGACTGAAGAATGCTTTAATAATATTCTTGATCTAAACTCATAGTATTAAAGGAAATTAGAACATATCTAGGCCAATCTCTTTACTTGATAGAGGTGAGAAACAGTTTATCCAAGATCATAGTGCAATAGAGCTTTAGCACGAGAACTACAAGCCCTGAGTCTACACAATGTGGAAGTACCTCAAGATCACTGTTAAAGTGGTGAGGGAGGTGTGGACAGGTGGAAGAGGTTAAGGAATTCAGGGACTCTTCCCTCAATTACTCCACCCAGAGTAATTCTTCTTTATTCTCTCCTAACAATGGGCTTCAGAAAAGATTTTGGTGCTTAAAGGAATACCAAAAAATTGAAAAGCCCTACGCAATTCTGCCTTCTATAGCTTTCTTAAACACAGATGTACTCAGTCATGTTGGAAATGGTGGAGTATCCAGCCATTTGCTGAGTGCATAAAAAGGTTAGAGACTTCAACAAGCAAGGTTGAATGCAATGTTTAGCATTTTCTTGAGAATTTAAAAATAAGACTTGTTAGAGTCTTCCTCTTAGGGAGTTTGTCTATAAAATGAAAATATATGGTTTTTGTGTAAAAGATTAATTTGGGAACTCTTTCAATATGTTTTTAATGCTTTAAATTGTTCTTAATATCTCACATGAGCAGTTGCATGATTGATATGGCATCTGAATTTTGGCTGACATTTACATGTGACTCTAATGTGTGGTCTATTGAACTTAAATGAGAAAAAGCCCATTTAGGGCGCCTGGGTGGCTCAGTCATTAGGCGTCTGCCTTTGGCTCAGGTCATGATGCCAGGGTCCTGGGATTGAGTCCCTCTTCGGGCTCCCTGCTCCTCGGGGAGCCTGCTTCTCCTTCCCTACTCCCCCTGCTTGTGATCCCTCTCTCGCTGTGTCTCTCTCTGTCAAATAAATAATAAATAAAATCTTTAAAAAAAAAAGAAAAAGCCATTTATTTGTCCCTTTTCCAGGCTGTACTTTCTGTGTAATACCTCCTATTGTAGCTCAAGAACATAATAATGTAGATAAGCTCACAGGTCTGAGTTCACACAAATTTAAAGTCAAAATGTATTTCCGGGAGCCTGGGTGGCTCAGTTGGTTAAGCGACTGCCTTCGGCTCAGGTCATGATCCTGGAGTCCCGGGATCGAGTCCCGCATCGGGCTCCCTGCTCAGCAGGGAGTCTGCTTCTCCCTCTGACCTTCCTCCCTCTCATGCTCTCTGTCTCTCATTCTCTCTCTCTCAAATAAATAAATAAAATCTTTTTAAAAAAATGTATTTCCTATAATCTTTAGCAATTTTAATGCTCAGAACAGGACCAGGCATAATTTAAAAAGATAATTGGGGAGTACAAGTTACTTGGCTATGCTAGTGATAGGTTGCTCCACAATGTTTATAGCATTTCTTTTCAATTTTCCCAAAAATATTTGTGATTTTTTTTTCATACTGTATTTTTTAAAATGGAGAAAGAAGAAAGAAGAATCATGATTTGGAACTCCTTAATAGTGTTATTCTTTGCATTTTACAGAACATCCAGTTAATATATCTAAGGCCAGGCAGAGACAGTGCCAGGATTAATTCATTCTGAATCTAAATCTCTCCACATGTGGGTTGCCTCTTCACCTTGATAAAGCTATCCTAGCTTTCAGCTATTTGTATTAACATTGAAAACAATGAAAAGAGACTTTTAATTAAGTTATTAACTTGTGGGTATTTTGGACTTTTGTTTCAGGGGATCATTGAAGACACATGAAGCTGTAGTCTTTTCTCTTTGCAAGTAAAAACTATAAACATTTTATACATCATTTTGTGCTCTCACACCCTCCCCCGGCCCCAGTGGATATTAGTGCTTTGAAAGACAGCTCTATGATTTGGGACAATGGGTTAAAACCTTGGCTCCAAACCATCAGAATCAGGGCTTCACTGGCATTGAGAAGCTAAAGATTTAGCTATTTTAGAGATGAAGTGATCCTCCCTTTTAGAGATGTTCAGACCTCTGCTGATTAAATTTGCTTCTGAAAATTTGAAACTTCCAAAAGTTTGAAAAGCTATTTCCAAGAACTAGTGATTCCAGATATTCAGATGTGAGGTTCGCAAGGGGCGCATCCTTTGTCCATTATGAACTCCTCTACCAGCTGCTCCTGCCTGACTCCCTGTCCCTGTGGTCACTGCCACTGTAATGCTTCACCCAGCCGCATCTGAAATCCAACCGCTAAGGGAATGTGGTCTGAAGGATGGGCTTGGGTGTCAAGGTCTTTTCAGAAAGGAGAGATAGAGACCTAGGTGGCCAAGTAGGCCATAAGAGCCAAGGTGGAGTAGTAGCAGAGCAGGAGCAGTAACAACAGCTGGCTTTTCTCAGCAGCTTACTATAGGCAGACTCTATGCTGAACATCTTACATGTATTCTCACAAGTGCCCTACATCATACATACTATCTCCTTCATTTAACAGATCAGGAAGCTATGAGTTAAATTATTTATCTTCGATTATACCCCTGGAAATTGCCATGAGCAAGAAGATAGTTTCACAACTCCCACTTACTGGTCCCAAACCTCCCTGACTCAGGACTTCAATTTTATGCTATTGCCTTTCCCTTTTGTGATGCCACCTCCGGCTTGAAAACTTCCCTGCATGTTACCATATCTGCCTTTAGAATAATTTTAAGACAAGTGTGTGTGTGTGTGTGTGCACACGTGTGTGCATGGTTGACTTACCACAGTAGAGTCCTGATATGCTTCTTCCTGAAATTATAAGAATGTGAGATGGTCCCAGTTTTGAAAACCCCATCAAGAGAGCTCCAACTAATGAGAGAATGTTTGCTACCAACATGGCTTTGATTCTGAAATTTTAAAAACCAAGAATTAAAAATTCAGCATCAAAATTTGATAAAATTATTTGCTTTCAGAGTATGCTAAGATATTTACTTAAGAGCAGTTATTTTAATTTTTCTGAAAAAGTTAGTTGGGGAATTTTAAGCCATGATTGCTAGTTTGATTTATCTGTGGACTAAAGCATTAACAGTAAATAATGTTTATAATGAAAAAATCTGGGTTTCATGCATGTGATCTCCACAGTTTACTAGAGATGACTCAGTTTTGGTGATGACTGGTTTGATTTAAGATAACACTTCTGAAAGTTTTTCAAACAGTTAACTAAGTTTTCTACAAGTTGCTTGTTTTAAGTAATTGTCTGGTGATAGCTATATTCAACACTGTAGTTGTAATCTATTACATCCTCTTTCTTTCCCCTCTTTCTTCCTTCTCTTCTCTTTTTCCTTCCTTCCTTCCTTCCTTCCTTCCTTCCTTCCTTCCTTCCTTCCTTCCTTCCTTCCTTCCTTCCTTCCCTCCTCCCCTCCTTCCCTCCTCTCCTCTCCTTTCTTTCTCCCCCACCTTCTTTCTTTCGTTCTTAATGGTGCAGGTTTTAGTTGATGTAGATGATGTAAGGACTTTCAAAGTTAAATTTATTTTACTATGAATTATTTGGAAGTAAATTAAAATTTACTTTAAGTGTTTTATCATAGAGAATTATAATTATTCTTATTTTAACATTGCATGTCATCATATTTCCAGAACCTATGAATTAATGTCAACCAATGTAAAATATGTATAAAGCTGACAATAGCAAAAAAAAAATCATTTTCAAAATTAATCATATGAAAATTAACAACATTTGCAGATATCTGATACTTTTATTCCTATTAAATGGGAAAGTGGGGCACAAAAACCTTCTTTAAAGTTCAGTAGATGATGCTAAGACCAGTAAAAGAACCTGAATGGACAGGTGTGGAAATATTTGTGCCACAAAGAAATGTAAGCATCTTGTTATGTTCTGTGTCAATGTTTCAAACTTGAATAGGTGAGCTTTTTCTAAGCACGTATCTTTAATACCAGACAGATTTTTTTTTTTCTGGAGAGTAAAATTATGTAGTCTTATACTGCAATGATTGCCCAACAAGTATGTGATAGGCTTAATAATATCCCGTTAAGAGTCCACATCCTAATCCTCAGACTCTGGGATATATTACCTTATATAATAAAAGGGATTTTGCAGATATGATTAAATTAACAGTTTTGAGATAAAGAGATTATCTTGGATTATCCTGGTGGGCCCAGTGATGGAATCACAAGTATTCTGGTAAGAGGAGGGCAGAGGAGAAGATAATGTAATGGCAGAAATAGGATTGGAGTAATGTACTTTGAAGATTGAATGGGGGGCCACAAGCCAAGCAATATGGTGACCACCCGGAAGCTGAAAAAGGGCAAGGAAATGGGTTCTTCCTTCAGAAGCTGCAGTAGGAACCAGCCCTGCTGACACCTTGGCTTCAGCCAAATGAAACTGAATTTGAGCTTCTGACCTCCAAAACTATAAGAAAATAACTGTTGTTTTCAGCCACTGTTTATGGTAACTCATTAGAGCAGTAATAGAAAACCAACATAGGAAAATGTCAACTACTCAAAGGGAGGGGAAATAGTGATTTAGAGCTGGTCAGTTTCAGAGCTGCAGAGCAGAAAAAGACAGGGCTATTTCTCTCTGAAGTACCCTTTCTCTACTCAAGTTCAGAGGGCAAACAAATTCAATAATTTACCTTAAGAAATTGTTACTAGCTGGCTAGTACTATATATTCTGTTAGGGAATATATTCTATTAGGGAGAAAAACTCTTAAAAGAGATAGTTTGAAAGTATATTTGATGCCAGATTGCTCTAAAGTCCCTCTTCCTTATCATCAGTGGGTGCTAGAGCACTTTGTACCACTTAAAGGATTTTAACTTCTGCTCGGGCATGAGAAATGGCCAAGAATAAATAATCCAAAAATACATGAAATCACTGAATCAGGGAGAAGGAAATATATTTCTAAGTATATTTCTTTAAATTTTGCTCTAAATACTCCTGTTAGCATAGGCTTTAACACTGTCATGATCATTGTCTTCATCAGCATCAGCATCAAAGTAAGGCTACATTCAGTGCCTGCTTACTATGTGCTAGGCATTGTGATAAATCCTCTGTCTGTGCTCTCATGTAATTCTCACAATAATGCCATGAGTTAGGTATTATTTTTTCCTACATTGTAGATGGATGGGGAAACATCTTAGAGAACCTAAGTAACTTGCTCATTTTCACACAACTATTAAGTGTTAGAGCTGGGGCTTGATCTGTATGAAACCAAAGGTTAATGCTTGATTCTAGTGAGTTCCATTTTTTTATACAAAAGAAAGAATGCATTTAAAGGCAGGCTATGTATACCTTCCTTCATTTACGGTAGTGTGGATTGCACAGACCATGGTCTTCTCCACCATGTCATTGTAATTAAATTTTAAGTGCACAACTTCGGGAAAAATTGACCCTGAGAAGCCAAATCTATGAAGCAGTGGCCACAGACATTTATTGCCTATTACACAATTATAAGGAAAGACTTTTTTTTTAAAGAGGTAATGGAAAAATAAGCTTTTATTTACTTATTTTTAATTGATGGAGCAATGACCTGGTCAATAAGGAAAATCATGTCATTTCTCAATGAATCTTCCTAGAAAAATAGTTTATATAGAGACTGAACTCTTTTGTCTTAATTTTGATGTTAAAATTATTTTTTAAAAAATTTTTAAATATTTTATTTATTTATTTGACAGTGAGAGAGGGAACACAAGCAGGGGGAGTGGGAGAGGGAGAAGTAGGCTTCCCGCGGAGCAGGGAGCCCAATGCAGGGCTCGATCCCAGAACCCTGGGATCATGACCTGAGCCGAAGGCAGACGCTTAACGACTGAGCCACCCAGGCACCCCTGATGTTAAAATTATTAATTTTGTGGGTGCTATTCATGGAGAATCATTTTTCTACTGATACTTGGAAGAAGCCTCACTTTTAGTTTACCAAAGTCATTTGATATTGTTTTGGGGTATGACCATTGTTGATGCTAAATTCTAAGACTTGAGAGGGTATGCATCCTGTATCTATCACGAGGACATGAATTAAATGCTTTAGAGTACATCACTAGACATGTCAAAATCTCATTTCTAAATGAGATGAGAACAAGGGCTTACATTTTTTCTTTCTTTTTTTTTTTTTAAAGTAAGCTCCACGCCCAACTTGGGACTTGAACTCACGATCCGGAGATCAAGAGTCGCAGGCTCCACCAACTGAGCCAGCCAGGCACCCCTTAAATTTTCTCTTTAGGGGGGAAGAGGTATAAAACATTAGTAGCTGCTAAAAGAATTGGTTGATTCATATTTTAAAATTTAACTTTGCTTAATTTTATTTATTGTAGAAATATTAATCTAGAAAATTTTCCAATTATTGCATAAACCAGTTTGGTTCAAATTAAAATGATTTAAAATTTTTTTAACAATTAAAGTCAGTTTATGAACCCTGTAACTTGCAGATTCTGATTTTTAAGTTCAGCTAAATACCAGCAAATTGATAAAAATGTGAGAAACTATTATCTTTTGTGGTAGAGGAAAGTCCCTTTCAAGTAAGAACAAGAATAAAACTTGGGTTATTATGCTACTCATTTTTTTAAAAGATTTTATTTATTTATTTGAGAGAGAGAGAGCATGAGAGCTGGGTGAGGGGCAAAGGGAGAAGCAGACTCCCCGCTGAGCAGGGAGCCTGATAGGGTCATGACCTGAGCCGAGATGCTTAACTAACTGAGCCACCCAGGTGCCCCAATGATACTCATTGTTTAAGAAAACTTCTTATAGTCTTATATAAAATCTCCAGTGCAAGAGAAGGAAATTATCAGAATTTTAATAATGAGAGAGATAAAATTATAATTTAAAGTAAGAATTTAAAAAACTAAATGAATTGTAATCTAGAATTACTAAAATAGTTACCTATATATATATACATCTTTAGAGGTTTTTGCATTTTCTAAATTTTCCATATTTGCGTATTTATTTTTATCATCAGAGAAAAAGAAATTAATAAACAAAAGGTGGCCTCAAAACAGAAAATGAGTCCAAAAAAAACCCATTTGATTTTCTGATTTTATTTCCTCTCTCTGTGTGTGGGGGTGGAATCCCAATTTTTAGTATGTCACATGACTAAGTGAATGAAATTTAAGTGTAAAGGAGTTCCAGGGAGTTTTTTTTTAAATGACATTTTTAATCCAATACACTTGATAAAAACCAGGGTAAAGAAGTGGAGACACTACTTGCTTCATCTCTGGTTGGGGCTTTGAGAGAGCAGTAGCAACAGCTAGAAACCCATGCCAAGTATATTGGGCAATTGGGAGTTAGGGATATTGATTTGACCTTAGGACTTGACTGATCCAAATGCCAAATTCTAATTTGAAAATGAAAAACTGGATGTCTGAGAAATAGAGTGATTTGGTGAAGCAAACAATGGATTCCCTGGTTAAAAATTTTACTCTTAGCTCTGCCATTGAGTTCCTGAGTTAACCATTTATGTAGTGGTTTTTTTTTTTTTTTTTTTAAGATTTTATTTATTTATTTGAGAGAGAGAGAATGAGAGAGAGCAAGCACATGAGAGGGGGGAGGGTCAGAGGGAGAAGCAGACCCCCTGCTGAGCAAGGAGCCCGATATGGGACTCGATCCCGGGACTCCAGGATCATGACCTGAGCCGAAGGCAGTCGCTTAACCAACTGAGCCACCCAGGCGCCCTATGTAGTGGTTTCTTAACATGTTTTATTTTATTTTAGTTTTTTAAAGATTTATTTGAGAAAGAGAGAGAGGGAGAGTGAGCAGGGGGAGGGGCAGAGGGAGAGAGAGAGTATCTCCAGCAGACTCCCCACTGAGCATTGAGCCTGACTTGGGGGTGGGGGCTGGATCTCAGAATCCTGAGATCATGACCTGAGCCAAAATCAAGAGTCAGACACCCAACTGACTGAGCCACCCAGGCACCCCAATATGTTTTAAAACTAAAAAATTTAGAGAATCAAATCAGTTCTGTGGAAATACACACCAAACCCACTTTTGCTATAAATGCCTCTATGGTTAAGTAGATTAGGGCAACAGCTTTCTCCATTATTTGTTCTAAAACCTAATTCATAGGTTCATGAATTGAAAAGAACAACTCTGAAACTATTCCACAAAAGGAAAGATGATTTCTTTCTCAACAAAGTTTTAGAAATCCCAAATACTAAAGTTTCCATGTTTATGCTTATTTATGAAACTTGCCTACCTTCCAAGCCGATCCCCTAGCCACCCGCCAAAGAATGATGCAATCATTCCACCAACTGCAAAGCTAGACACAGACAAGGACCAGAGCATGGTGACGAGGCTAGTAGATGCTGTAGTTTCTTCCTCCACCAAAGGTGTTGGTATTGAATCCCCTAGGTATGGGACTGTGGGCAGTTCCTTTGTACTGTTGATAGTATAGTTGTTGATAGCTTTTCGGTCATTCAGTGGAATACCCAAAACGTATTCATAATGGGATATTATTACCTGAGGAAATAAAATAAAGAAAAATAGCTCCAACATTTCAAATATTCTATACACCTTTTGTTTGTTTTTCCCTTAGAATGTTGTTAGGTGTTTAAAAGGGTCATCCCAATTATATGTATTATATACATACAAACACAGATAGATTTACTTATAGTTGACCATATCCTGTAAAACAGAGGTTGCAAATTCCAGTGCCCACATGAACTAGGCAGGAACAAATAAGTGAAGGAGAACCTTGATAACTAGAGGACTGAAATACTGTCTCTATATTGGGAATATAAGAGCAAATGGGCAAGATTATAGCACTGGAGAGCATTTCCCCCACCTAAAGAAGGAAGCTGCAAATGTGAGACTAGTATTGCATGACCTTTAATTTTTTTAAAAAAAGCCAGAAATCTGGGTTTTTATGTAAAATTCTTCAAGTTTTAAGTGCAGGCATCTATTCAAATTGAAACTATTCTGCAGATAAAAAGATACATTTTCACACCATGTTACCTCTGCACAGCAGGGTTTAAATTGATTTATGTAAATATTCTAATAGAAGCATAAAAATGGCTGTAAGAAAAAAGTTTGGGAAAGATAAGATGAAGCCAAAAATAAAGTTAGTAAACAAAATATAAACCCTCGGTGCTATATCCTTGCTAGAAATATGCTATAAATTTACCAGTAAATTTCCTAGAAGCCAGTGCAAAGAGAGGAAAGCAATCATGTATATTGAATTTCAAAGATAAAAATAACTCAGTGGCCCCTGAGAAGGGATTGATACCTGAAGGAGTTTCTTCCTCTATGTCCTCACAAATTTCAGTATGTAATAGAATGAACAGAACTCAAAATTAAATATCACAGCCATAGTTTATCCTGTGTTTCAGAAGAGGCAAAGATCCTACCAAAGTATAATTGAGTAAAGCCACAGCCTTCGGGCTTCTTCCCTTGTCCTTCCTCTCAGTGCTGATTTGGTTACTATTCAGTGGCATGGGAGGACCTCTGACAAGAACCTGGAACGAACCTGCTCTAGGTTGTCAGTCATGGGCAAGGCCCTATGTGGTAAAATCAGCTGAGTGAAGGAGGGAATTGATACCCTCTTATGATAAAAGGCCGACCAAGACATTTGCCTCATTAGCAGACCATTCTACATGGATAATATGCATAGAAAAAAGGCTAGAAGGAACTATCTGAAATGTTCTCAGCTGTTTGCTCTATGTGGTAGAATTAGTATAGGTGATTTTTTCCAAATACTTTCTATAACAGGTATGTGTAGTTTTTATAATCATAAAAAAGTGTGATTTTAAAATACCCTTAAACAATGCCACGTGTCATTCCACTAACAAACACAAATGAAGCTGAACATCTATTTTTCTATAATGATGTTTAAGCAGCTTGTTAAACACAGAAAGAGGGGCTCTAGAGAGGACACGAAGCCCGATGCCAGTGGGGGATCCCTATTTTCAAGTCTGGCTCTAGGACTTGGATTGAAGGAAGGGAAATCTTAGCCTAATTTTCTCTCTCCTTCCCTGGAGAAGATGGTTTAAATAGGATGTGAAAAGGTCTTCCACAAAGAGACTCTGCTGATCCTAAATTACGGTGATGCTGAACCAAATTTCAAGAAGGCTGCTAAATCGGCACATGTTGTCATAACCCACAGAAAAAAGTGGTGACCCCCAGCATTGTTATCTAAATCTCTCAACTACAGCAAGACCACCACACTCATGATAATATGTGGCACCCAACCAAAGCACATCTTCTGGCCCAAGGAGCGACACTTTCAGGTGATAGACTGTGGTCAGTACATTTTCCTTGGAGTCCAACATTGTAAGGGAAGAAGGTGAAATATGATATATTTGGAGAAGGAAAGATGGTGGAGGAGTAGGGGACCCTATTTCAACTGGTCCCCGGAATTGAGCTGGATATCTACCAGACCACTCTGAGCACCCAAGAAACCAGCCTGAGATGTAAGAAGATCTGGATCTCTACAAACAGAATATCGCAGGCGGTTGGTTTTGAGGTACGAAGTGGGGAGCTGTGATTCCATGAGCAGATATCGGAGGATAAACGGCAGCGGGAGGGTGCCTGGACATGGGGATCCTACACCACCGGTGAGTGATAGCCTCGCACGCTGGGGATGGGTCACAGACTCACTGACCGGTAGCGGCGGGGAAAGGACTTTAGGGCAGCCCCTGGGGTGGAACCTAGAGCAATGGGGTCGGGTGGGCAAACTGGGAGTGGCTGGCGGTTTTAGAAGCACAAAGGGCAAAGACGTGCCCTGACCTGGAGGCAGGACTGGGAGTGCTGCGGAGGGGCGCACAACCCAGGACGCTGCAGTTTATAGCAGCACGGACAGAAATGGAGATGGTGTGGCCTGGAGAGCTCACTGAAGAACAGACTGCAGTCTCTCTGCTCTGAGGCAGAGGGTTGGAAACGGTCTCTTCTGCTCTGACTCGTGGAAGAGACACGGAAAGCCACCAGTGAAAGCCGCCAGAGAACAAAAGCCCCAAAGACTGATTCCTGCTGAGCCCATCCCCCGCCACAGGGGCGCAGGGCAACTCTGCCCAAACAGGGTTGCCTGAGTAACAGAGCGGCAGGCCCCTCCCCGAGAAGATAGGCTGGGAAAACAAGAGGCCAGCAACACTAAAGTCCCAAGAAAACAGGTGCATCTTGTTTGGGTTCTGGTCAATAATTTGGACTCTATACATTGCCTCAAACAGCCATCAACAGAATGACTAGGAGGAGGAATCCCCAAAATAGAAAAGACTCAGAGGTTATGACTTATGCTGCAGATTTACAAATGGATGCAGATATAACCAAGATGTCAGAGATGGAATTCAGGCTAGCAATTGTGAAGACAATGGCTAGAATGGAGAAATCAATTAATGGCAACATAGAGTCTCTAAGGGCAGAAATAAAAGGTGAATTGGCAGAACTTAAAAATGCTATCAGTGAGATCCAATCCAATCTAGATAATCTAACAGATAGGGTAACTGAGATAGAAGAGAGAATAAGCGATCTGGAAGACAGTATAATAGATAAAAAGGGAAAAGAGGAGGCCAGGGAAAAATAACTCAGAATCCATGAAAATAGAATCAGAGAAGTAAGTGACACCATGAAGCATTCCAATGTCAGAATAATTGGAATCCTGGAGGGAGTGGAGAGAGAGGACTAGAAGATGTATTTGAGCAAATCGTAGCTGAGAACTTCCCTAATCTGGGGAATAAAACAAACATTTATGTCCTAGAGGCAGAAAGGACCCCTCCCAAGATTAAGGAAAACAGGCCAACACCCTGACATGTAATAGTAAAACTCGCAAATCTTAGATACAAGGAAACCATCTTAAGGGCAGTTAGGGGGAAGAGATTCCTTACGTACAGAGGGAGGAACATCAGAATAACGTCAGACCTATCCACAGAGACCTGGCAAGCCAGAAAGGCCTGGCAAGACATATTCAGGGTACTAAATGAGAAGAACACGCAGCCAAGAATACTTTATCCAGCAAGCCTATCATTTAGAATTTATGGAGAGATGCAGAGCTTCCACGACTGGCAGAAACTGAAAGAATATGTGACCACTAAGCTGGCCCTGCAAGAAATATTAAGGGGGGTTCTATAAAAGGAGAAAGATCCCAAGAGTGATCTACAACAGAAATTTACAGGGACAATCTATAAAAACAACGTCTTCACAGACAACATGATGACAATTAATTCATGTCTTTCAATAATCACTCTTAACATGAATGGCCTAAATGCTCCCATAAAACGGCACAGGGTTGCAGATTGGATAAAAAGACAGGACCCATCCATATGCTGCCTACAAGAGACTCATTTTGAACCTAAATATACATCCAGAATGAAAGTGAAGGGATGGAGATCCATCTTCCATGCCAGCGGACCTCAAAAGAAAGCTGGGGTAGCAATTCTTATATCAGACAAATTAGATTTTAAACTAAAGTCTGTAATTAGAGACACAGAAGGACACTATATCATTCTTAAAGGGTCTATCCAACAAGAAGATCTAACAATTGTAAATATCTGTGCCCCCAACATGGGAGCAGCCATCTTCATAAGCCACTGTTAACCAAAATAAAGAGTCATATTGATAACAATACGTTAATTGTAGGAGACCTCAATACTCCACTCTCAGCAATGGACAGATCATCTAAGCAGAAAATCAACAAGGAAACAAGAGCTTTGAATGATACATTGGACCAGATGGACCTCATAGATATTTACAGAACATTACAGAACATTCCACCCTAAAACAACAGAATACTCATTCTTCTCAAGCGTGCATGGAACTATCTCCAGAATAGACCACATACTGGGTCACAAATCAGGTCTCAGCTGATACCAAAAGATTGAGATTATTCCCTGCATATTCTCAGACCACAGTGCTTTAAAACTGGAACTCAATCACAAGAAAAAATTTGGCAGAAATTCAAACACTTAGAAGCTAAAAACCACTCTGCTCAAGAATGTTTGGGTCAACCAGGAAATCAAAGAAGAACTTAAACAATTCATGGACATCAATGAGAATGAAAACACATCGGTCCAAAACCTATGGGATACTGCAAAGGCGGTCCTAAGGGGGAAATACATAGCCATCCAAGCCTCACTCAAAAAAATAGAAAAATCCTGAATTCACCAACTAACTCTACACCTTAAAGAACTAGAGAAAAAGACCAAATGATGCCTAAGCTACTCATTAGAAGAGAAATAATTGAAATTAGAGCAGAAATCAATGAATTAGAAACCAGAAACACAGTAGATCAGATCAACGAAACTAGAAGTTGGTTCTTTGAAAGAATTAATAAGATCGATAAACCACTGGCCAGACTTATCCAAAAGAAAAGAGAAAGGACCCAAATTAATAAAATTATGAATGAAAGGGGTGAGATCACGACTAACACCAAGGACATAGAAACAATTATTAGAAATTATTATCAACAACTATATGCCAATAAACTGAGCAATCTGGATGAAATGAGGCCTTCCTGGAAACCTATAAGCTGCCAAGACTGAAACAGGAAGAAATTGACAACCTGAATAGGCCAATAACCAGTAACGAGATTGAAACAGTGATCAAAAACCTCCCAAAAAACAAGAGTCCAGGGCCTGATGGATTCCCTGGGGAGTTCTACCAAACATTCAAAGAAGAAATAATACCTATTCTACTGAAGCTGTTTAAAAAAATAGAAACAGAAGGAAAACTTCCAAATTCATTCTATGAGGCCAGCATTACCTTAATCCCCAAACCAGGCAAAGACCCCATCAAAAAGGAGAATTTCAGACCGATATCCCTGATGAATATGGATTCCAAAATCCTCAACAAAATCCTAGCTAATAGGATCCAACAATACATTGAAAGGATCATCCACCAGACCAAGTGGGATTTATCCCCGGGATGCAAGGGTGGTTCAACATTCGCAAATGAATCAATGTGATAGAACACATTAATAAGAGGAGGTAGAAGAACCATATGGTCCTCTCAATTGATGCAGAAAAAGCATTTGACAAAATACAACATCCTTTCCTGATTAAAACTCTTCGGAGTATAGGGATAGAGGGAACATTCCTCAAGTTCATAAAATCTGTCTATGAAAAACCCACAGCGAATATCATCCTCAATGGGGAAAAGCTGAGAGCCTTTCCCTTAAGATCAGGACCACGTCAAGGATGCCCACTCTCGCCACTATTGTTCAACATAGTACTAGAAGTCCTAGCAACAGCAATCAGACAACAAAAAGAAATAAAAGGTATTCAAATTGGCAAAGAAGAAGTCAAACTCTCTCTTTTCGCAGACGACATGATACTTTATGTGGAAAACCCAAAAGACTCCACCCCCAAATTACTAGAACTCATCCAGCAATTCAGTAATGTGGCAGGATACAAAATCAATGCACAGAAATCAGTTGCTTTCTTATACACTAACAACGCAATTGTAGAAAGAGAAATTAGAGAAACGATTCCATTTACAATAGCACCAAAAACCATAAGATACCTCGAATAAACCTAACCAAAGAGGTAAAGGATCTATACTCTAGGAACTACAAAACACTCATGAAAGAAATTGAATAAGACACAAAAAGATGGGAAAATATTCCATGCTCATGGATCTGAAGAATAAACATTGTTAAAATGTCTATGCTACCCAGAGCAATCTATATCTTCAATGCCATACAGATCAAAATTCCAATGACATTTTTCAAAGTGCTGGAACACAATCCTAAAATTTGTATGGAATCAGAAAAGACCCAGAATCTCCAAGGAAATGTTGAAAAAGAAAAACAAAGCTGGGGGCATCACGTTGCCCGATTTCAAGCTATATTACAAAGCTGTGATCACCAAGACAGCATGGTACTGGCACAAAAACAGACATATAGACCAATGGAACAGAATAGAGAACCCAGATATGGACCCTCAACTCTATGGTCAAATAATCTTTGACAAAGCAGGAAAAAACATGCAATGGAAAAAAGACAGTCTCTTCAATAAATGGTGCTGGGAAAGTTGGACAGCCACATGCAGAAGAATGAAACGCGACCATTCTCTAACACCATTCACAAAGATGAACTAAAAGTGGATGAAAGACCTCAATGTGAGACAGGAATCCATGAAAATCCTAGAGCAGAACATAGGCAGTAACCTCTTTGACATCGGCCACAGCAACTTCTTTCAAGATACATCTCCAAAAGCTAGTGAAACAAAAGCAAAAATGAACTTTTGGGACTTCATCAGGATAAAAAGCTTCTGCACAGCAAAGGAAACAGTCAACAAAACAGAGGCAACCCACAGAATGGTAGAAGATATTTGCAAATGACACTACAGATAAAGGGCTGGTATCCAAGATCTATAAAGAACTTCTCAAACTTAACACCCAAAAACAAATAATCAAGTCAAAAAGTGGGCAGAAGATATGAAAAGACACTTCTCTGAAGAAGACATACAAATGGCTAACAGACACATGAAAAAATGTTCATCATCATTAGCCATCAGGGAAATCCAATCAAAACCACACTGAGATACCACCTTACGCCAGTTAGAATGGCAAAAATGGACAGGGAAGGAAACAACAATGTTGGAGAGGTTGTGGAGAAAGGGAAACCCTCTTACACTGTTGGTGGGAATGCAAGTTGGTACAGCCACTTTGGAAAACAGTGTGGAGGTTCCTCAAAAATTTAAAAATAGAGCTACCCTATGACCCAGCAATTGCACTCCTGGGTATTTACCCCAAAGACACAGATATAGTGAAAAGAAGGGCCATATGCACCTCAATGTTCCTAGCAGCAATGTCCGCAATAGCCAAACTGTGGAAAGAGCGAGATGCCCTTCAACAGATGAATGGATAAAGAAGATGTGGTCCAGGGCGCCTGGGTGGCTCAGTTGGTTAAGCGACTGCCTTCGGCTCAGGTCATGATCCTGGAGTCCCGGGATCGAGTCCCACATCGGGCTCCCTGCTCAGCAGGGGGTTTGCTTCTCCCTCTGACCCTCCCCACTCTCATGTGCTCTCTCTCATTCTCTCTCTCTCAAATAAATAAATAAAATCTTTAAAAAAAAAAAGAAGATGTGGTCCATATATACAATGGAATATTACTGAGCCATCAGAAAGGATGAATATCCAACTTATACATCAACATGGATGGGACTGGAGGAGATTATGCTTAGTGAAATAAGTCAAGCAGAAAAAGTCAATTATCATATGGTTTCACTTATTTGTGGAACATAAGGAATAGCATGGAGGACATTAGGAGGAGGAATGGAAAAATGAGGGGGGTGGAATTGGAGGGAGAGATGAACCTTGAGAGACTATGGACTCTGAGAAACAAGCAGGCTTTTAGAGGGAAGGGGGGAGGTGGGATTGGTTAGCCCGGTGATGGGTATAAAGGAGGGCATGTACTGCATGGAGCACTGGGTGTTATACGAAAACAATGGATCGTGGATCACTACATCAAAAACTAATGATGTATTGTATAGTGACTAACATAACATAATTAAAAAAAAATATGATGTATTCATAGAAGGCACCCAACAAATCCTTGGACCTTCATTTTATACCGCTCCCCCCCCAGCTTCTCTCCTTTCTTCCTCTCTTTCCTAACTAACCACTTTATTGAACACCTTTATGCTAATCATTCTGCTTGGCACTGGTGACAGGAAGAGGAAGACAATCCTGCCCTAAATGACCTTTCAGCCTTAATTAGAGCAAAGGGAATGAAGTCTTGGTTCCCCCACTTACAGACTGTGGGAGCTGAGAAAAATGACATCCCACTCCTGTTTATTCATTGTATACCAGAGTAGGGCTGCACAAAATAAATGAGACAAATGATAGAAATTATTCAATATTTTTAAAAACACCCATCCAAATAGTTATCATGGAGAAATCCAAATTTTGTTGGACTTCCAGACTATTACTTAGCAGTTATATATTATTTTACTTTGGATTAGCTAGGAGGGACAGAATTAGGGGGAAGGATAGGACCTTCTTAGTGTTAGGGCTCCTAAAGTGTTTCATCTGGCCTGTGATTGGGCATAATAAGGTTTTTGGAGGTTAGACTAAGGAGAACATATGTTAAAGCACCTGATGCACAGTGAGTTGGTGCCCAGTAAAAGCTTATGCATAAAGTGAAATAAATCCTTCTATTGCTTCCTCTTACTCCCCAGCATTTTTCGTTCATTTTTTTACTCACATATGGCTGGGAGCTCTGAATAAATGTTGCAATAAGCTCTTAAGTTTTTTAAAACAACATCTGTAGGCACGTGGTATTCTGGCTGGAGTTTTCTGTGAGCTCAGCGAACAGCAGAGTCAGAGATCAAGAATTGTTTATTGCCCTTTCTTTGTGAGGGTTACTGAGAAGCCAAGGCCAAGTTATCAGCTTTGAAACCACACATGTGGTGCCTGACAGAATGCTGGGATTACCCTATGTTCCCCACGTGGACACACTTTATCTCTGGGTATGAGGAACACAGATCTTTCAGTCACTGACAGAAATTGCCAAAAAGAGATTTGAATTGTACATGTGTCACTTGCCTCTTGAGGTGCATTGATCACACCAATGTCATATCCAAACTGGAAGGAACCCAGTGCAGCAGTGAAGACAGTGAAAACCAAGGTCCCGGTGATCTGTGGGGAATGAAACACAGGGCTGCGAAACACAAGGCAATTTCAGTTACCTACCATCGTGTCAGTGTGCAGCTTGGACTTCTGACAGTCTCAACAGGCTGGTTCTTGCTCCTTGGTCCTCATTCACAGTGTGCCCTATGCTCCCAACAGGCCTCATTCATATGAGAATGCAAGAGCCATTCATCAAAGGCCCTACACTGCTAAAGCTGAGAAAAGTTTGGGACAATTTCTTCCAAGAGAGGAACCAAATATCCTTTTCCATACATATATTTAAGATTCAAAATGAGGTTTGAAGACTAGAATTGCTGCTGACCAAAGGAAACCACTGTGATAAAAACAGTCAATTTATATCATTTGGAGAGGTAAAAAAGACACCAGTAACAAAAAGATAGGGAGGTCTCCTGGGCATTGTTATGGTACAAAAACACCTCAAAACTCATACAAGAAGCATCAGCCAGGCTTTATCATGACCACATCAATATCCAGGTAAGGATAATTTCTAAGATTTGCAACTAGTTGAATCTAGAGTTATGGATTGAAGGATGTTATTTTCTTTCCAACTCCATGTAGCTACAAAACTCAGTGTAGAAAGGGACAGAACATTCATTCCCTTCAACTCATAGTTACATGTCTAACCATCTTAGAGAAATCATATCATACATATAGAATCTCATATCAGGATATTTTATGCAGCATTGTGGCATTGTGTGTGTGTGTGTGTGTGTGTGTGTGTGATAGCAAAAATTGTAGAAAGAACCAAAATGTCATTCAATGGAAAATGGCCAGATAGATTCAAATACATCATGACACATACAACTATGCTGTGCTGCAGCTAGAGTAATGTGATCATTTTGTACTGATTTACTGTTAAGTGATAAAGGAAGCTGTGTAATCTCATTAATTTTTTAAAAGGCTTAAACTTGAGCATTCTTTGATTTGTGTATGTTGTATGTAAGTCACAGAATATTTTCTTGAAGAACAGATAACAAAAGGATGACCACTGAGGAAGAATGTGAGACTAGAGAAGGGGGATAAACGAGTATTTTTTCTTTTATTTATATTATCAGACATTTTATAAGGGAATGATTTCCTGTATAATTACATAATTTAAATGTTTAAATAAATAACATGGGATATTGTAGAAGCTTCACTGAACAAATGAATGAGTCATATCAACATGAATTCTAGTTCCCACTCTCATGTTTAGGGAGCATATGACCCAAATCACTTTTCCTGTAGGATCTTCAGTTTTTCTCTAAGTAGGGGGATGATTGTAAATCCCTACTCCAGCATGAAAAGTAGCTTATTAACCCAAGTCCTCTCATTCCCTAATAAAGCCGGAGATTAGAAATTTCAGTGTCATCATCAACAAAGTATTATCACAGAACCAGCCTGAGAGCCTTGAAGTTACGGAATCTAGGGGTTCTAAAACCAGACCCTCATTGGAGAGCTTGTTATAGGTGTAGCTTCCTGGGATTTACCCCAGACCTACTATTGGATTGGAATCTCTGTGGTGAGAATTGGGAATCTGTAGGTTTGTTCTCTTTCCACTAATTCAGAATTAATTTCAGGTGGCACCTCTGTAGGCTTTTCTTCCCAGCAACTTCCTTCCTGAAAGGACTTAAAATTTTCTCCAAAGATATGATAATATTATATTATCCTAAAAGAAGCATATATATCCTGTATCTATATATATCCTGAAAGAAGCATATATATATAATATAATATACATTATATATATTGAGATATAAATCATATATGCATATACATAATAAAATTATTACAAATAAATTCAAAGTATGTTAACTGTAAAATGTACCTGTGTGCACAGGTTTGTGTGTGTGTGCACATACACACACAAATATGCTACATGGTATGGGATTACCAGAGATTTTGAATTATCCTTTAATATGTAACTAGATATCTAATACCTAGTGCCTCAGGCAACCAAAGCTAAAATGGGTTCCATTTACTTGCTGGTTTCTCCTCAAATCCTTTTTATCCTTCAGCTGTTTCCAGGGACAGAAAATTTTATCCTTTCATTTTATTTGTAGTAAGTAACCATCATCAGCCGTGAGGGGACCAGAGGGCACCTTGACAAGGCTTCCACCCACTTCCCTGATAGTCTCCGTCACTACAATCTAGACAATTTGATATTAGGTGCAATGCAAACACAACTTCAAGGCCTAATCCTGAATATTTCTGCCTACTGCATGCCTATCTTTTGCTCTATGTGATTGTCTCTTTTAACTGTATCGGTTTTCTCTTGCAGCTAAAACAGATAACACAAGTTTGTTATCTTACAGTTCTTGTACATCAGAAGTCTGGTACGACTAAAATTAAGATGTTGGCAGGCTGTGTTCCTTTCTGAAGGCTGTTGGGGAAAATTTGGGTTGATGGTAGAATTCTGTACCTCATGGCTGTAGAACCAGGATCTGTGTTTTTGTGCTGGCTGTAAAGTGAGGGCCATTCCCAGCTTTAGAGGCCACCACATTCCTTGGTTAGTGGTGTCCTTTCTCTATCTTCACAGCCAGAAATGGGCTGGTCAGGTCCTCACGTTGCATCTCTCTGATCCTAACTATAGCCGGAAAAGTTCTCCCCCTTGAAGAAGTTATGAGATTAGATTTGGCCTATCTGGATAATCCAGGTTAATCTTCCTATCTCAAGGTCCATAATCTTAATGACATTTGTAAAGTCCTTTTTGCCTTTTAGGGTAACATATTTACACATCCTGGAGACCAAGTAATGGACACTTCTCATGACAGCACTATAACCCTATTTTATAGATAACTAGACTAGGTTACAGTCTCACAGTCAGTAACTTGTGCAATAATGACTTAGATCCAGACCCTATGCTTTTAACTAATTGGTTATTTTGAATTTCTCATTGGTCAGAAACAGACATTCAAAAGTCAAGCACATCTAAAAATCTAGGATCATAATCTTTCTAAATAAAAAAAAAAATCTAAGAGCACACATATTCGTAGAATTTGCCAAGTGTGATGCTGAAGCCAACTCACCAACACCCACCAGTTTCAAGTGCATTTTCCCACTACCCGCCACACAAATCCCCTCCTTCCTCATCTATCCACAGAAAATTTTTGTGACATTTCTGTACAAAAATACTAAAGGGAAAAAACTACTCAACTGCTCCTCTGTAGCTCAGCTGAAGAAGAACCTCATGGCCTTCCCACCACCAAGCCCAGGGCCAGTTGCATCCCTGCATCTCCTTTTCTTCCTGTAGCAGAATGTCCAAGCACTTGGTGTCTTAGTGACTGCCCTTCCCACTCCATCCCTGGGCTTCCGCTCTCTACTGGCTCTCTTCTCCTGCCCCCACCAGACAATCATATAGCTCCTTTCTTCTTATTTTAACAACCCAACTAGTCACTATGCCAATGGTGAGCAGGGGTGCTATGGAAATGGAAGTTAGGGGTGAAGGTGGTGGCCGTAGCAGATTTGGTTCCCCATAATCTCCATCGGCTCTCCTCTGCCACTCCAAATACACACTCTAAGTCACAACAGTGTTAGCTGCTCCACATTACTTTGATAAAAATGAAATTTAATTTTCAAAGAGTTAAGTTCTCTGGAGCTCCTGTCTCATTACTTTCTAATCAAATTGTTCTAAGTCATTACTATAGCAATTCTGGGGCTGCCCCTAAGACCAATTTCTCATGTTATAGGAGTAACAGAAAAAAGGAACTGTAAAGGAAATAGAATTTTTAGACATTTAGAAATCTTAGAGTGTCCTTAAAGTCCTTGTCCTCTGGTCTTCTTGGCTTCTTTTTTCAGAGTTGGCTTTGGTCTTGCCATCTTGCGGGGGCAGGGCTGCAGTTTCCCCACTTTAACTTCCTAAGATAAGAATTTTACCTAGTCGGTCAGGTAAGGAACAATGTTATCAATTTTAAGAAGGTCACTTGAATTTCCAACGAAAGTGATAATCCCAAATACAGAAGTCTCTGAAACTTTTATTCCTTCCTTCCTTCCTTCCTTCTTTTTCTCTGTCTTTCTTTCTTTTTTGTTTTACTTTTAGGTTTAATTTCCCTCTCTGAACCTTACCTTAAACTGGCTCTTTGCTTTCCATCTTTTCTTTTTCTGTAGTGAAATGAAAGAGATAACATTTATATTCAATCTTCTATATATTTTGGTACTAGGCTTGGACAGAAAAGTTTTGTTTATGAGAAGGGAAATTTCTGAAGACTGTTAAGTCTGAATTAGCCCATCAATCCTATCCATTAATCTAGTGTCCAAGAGGTTGACTGAGGGTAGGTACATAGGAGCTAATGAAACAGTGAGAACTTAGGATCTTACTTTGTCCAGGCTCTGTTCTTTCAACAACTCTGTAGGTAGTAATTATTATTATCATGTCACATATGGAAAAACCAGTACACAAAGGGTAAGGAACTTGTCCAAAGCCATATACCTACAAAGTGGCTGAAGATCTTCAAGCTTTGTCTCTCACCTCTTCATAGGCAACAAGATATTAACCCTGACTCTTAGAAAGACTACCCCCACTTAGAGCTTAACAATTTTAAGTTAGAGAAACCAGGTTCCACATCCAATGAAAGATATGCCACAGGATAAATGTGGGAGTACACAGAATGGGCAAGTGGCTGAACCCTAACATAAAACAAAATGTGGTATTTATTTTGTGGCTTAGAAATTAGATGGGGTTTGTTAGAAAAAACAAATAGACTTGGAATTCAGAAAACCTAGAAGACTACCAGCTAGGCCCTTAATATCCCTGAATCTGCTTCTTTGCCAAAAAATGGATATCATAAAGATTAAATAAGATACTAATGTGGGGCGCCTGGGTGGCTCAGTTGGTTAAGCGACTGCCTTCGGCTCAGGTCATGATCCTGGAGTCCCAGGATCGAGTCCCACACCGGGCTCCCTGCTCAGCAGGGGGTCTGCTTCTCCCTCTGCGCCCTCTTCCCTCTTGTGCTCTCTGTCTCTCATTCTCTCTCTCTCAAATAAATAAATAAAATCTTTAAAAAAAAAAGATACTAATGTGGTCTTCCTATAAATAATGAAAGAACTATAAAACAATTACATCTTTAATCACATTAGCACATCATTTATCTCTCTTGTCAACCAACCACCTGTCAGCTTTTCATATGTCACCAATAATCTTCACAACAATACTACAAAGTAAAAGAAATTATCCCCATTTTACAGGTGAGGAAACCAGGGCTTATAGAAGATTAAGTGATATGCTCAATACCATGCAGCTAGTAAGTAACAGATATTCTAGCATTTGAACCCAGTGCTGGTGTTCTTAAACTCCCATTTCTAAGCAAAAAAGCAGATTTTCAGCAGCTACAGACTGACTGGCAGGGAGGAGAAGCTGATGTCTTTCCTCTAAACTGCATGGCTCCAAATGCCAACCTAAAGGTGATCTTGCACCCAACTTTGGAAAACTCCAGGGGCCTCTCAAGCCATAGAACTTTCATGTTGAAAGGGACCTTAGAGAACAGAGGATTCTAATCTAAGTTGTTCATTTTCCACTTGAAGAAACTGAATTCAGGTCCTTTGTCTGAGTTAGACAGTACATTATTGGGTATATTCAGTGTGAGAACTCAGGTCTCCTAACCCTCAGTTCCATGCTTATCCCACTTCTTTCAAAGTCTGGGCAGATTTACAAAGCTGAAACATCGTGCTTTACATCAGTTCTCATTATTTCTGGGTTCCATTATTAAGCGATTCCTTGGTTCTCAAGAAAAGTCCTACAACAATTTCTAAAGGGAATTTAGTGATAGTTCAAAATGGAGCTTGAGCGTTTACTATGTGTCAGACACTGTGGTAAGCATATTACCTTCCCTTTTGCAGTCTCTTACAAACTTTAGTTATTTGAACACTACCTTTATTATTTTTGCCAAATCTACATACTATCTGTATAGTTATTAACTTAATATTTGTCTTTATATCACCTTTAAAATGCTAACTACTTTAGCTTTATCCTGGGCTATAATAGGAAATCATGAAGTCCTAGTTATTTTTAAAATACATCATGCAAATGCATGATTATTAACATTAAAATATTTGTCATCTGTCTCTCAAATACTAGCTCATTTAAATACTCCCAGACTATAAAGAACTATTAGAATCCCTGTATATCTTATATCCTCTTATTATATCCCAATATGTTCTTATTTTGTCACAATATAGAAAACCCAAGCTCAGGTAAATAACTTAACTTTGGTCTCACAGCAGGTAAGTAGCATCATCACACTCCAAATCCAAGCCTGGCTAACCGCCAAGTCTGTGCTCCTAGCCTTGTCACTTACTCACATGAAGAAATGCTCAGCAGAGTAAGTTACAACAGGCCAGGACTTTAGATATCCTACTCTAAGAGGGCTACAGATTTACCTACTTGTGTGATTGTGTGAAGGGGGGGTGTGTTTGGTTGGGGAAAACTTGTAAGAGAACGACAGCACTATGACCTTTTTAAGTTTTTATTTTGGCAAGTATCATATCTATAGAGAAGTTGAAAAAGTAAGGCAGTGAACATCCCATAACCTGTGTTCAGGAATGGTTAACATTTACATTTGTTTAACTTTCACTGTGTATGTGTGTGCGTGCACAGGTATGTATGTAGTGTGGTTGGAATCATTTGAAAATCAGTTGCAGATATTAGCGTCACTTCATTCCTAAATACTTTAGCATGTACTCACTAAGAATGAAGACGTTCTCCTACATAATTACAATACCATCATCATATCCAAGAATGTAATAGATATACTAATATTATCTAATATAACAGCCCATTTTCGAAATTTCCCCAACTGTCCCCATATTGTCCCTTACAGCTGTTTTCTTCTTTCCAGGATCTAAGATCACTTGCTGCACTTGGTTGTCAGTTCTTAGTCTCCTTTTATCTAGAACAGTCCTTCTGCTTCTTGTTTTTCATTCATTGTCATTTTTGAAAATTTCTGACCAATTTTCATGATTAGTTAGATTCAGGTTAATCTACCCTTTTTTTGCACATTCCTTCAGTAATATGGTTATGCAGAATCACTTGAGAAAGTTACACAGACTGCTCAGAAAACAGAGCAAATATCCTTAAAATTCTGAATAGATATATAAAATACTGAATATGATACATATTTTTGCAGCTAAATGAACTATCAGTTGGCCAAGAGAAGTAGCTTCAATCTGTGGTAGCTACACCCAACATCCCCCAAATCCTCCCTAGGGTCACCGACTTGAACAAATCCCCCTATCCATTTCCTCAAGCTGATTTAAAACGAACATAATGCTACTTTACCTTATCTTCTGTCATTTTATCGGTTGAGAGTCCTCCTCGTAATTCCAAGTCCTGTGGTGAGTGTGGCACATGCAGCTGCCCAGCCTTTCTCCAGCTTTCTACTAGTTATACATTAGAGGAGGAGGAGCAAGGCAATGAAGCAGCGTGGCCATTACCTTTAAAATCTGATTTCAGCAGAGGCTGAATATGGAGGAGAATCTAATCAATAAATGCTTTGCCTTAATGACTTGTGGCTTCAAACTTGTGCACCAGCAAAAGAAAATGGGAGCAGGTCCCTCAGGCATAAGTCACAAACCAGAGGTGGTCACACTTTAACACGTTAAGTACACCAGTAACCAGGAACAGGTGAAAAAAGAATTCTTTGGGGTCTTCTGTAGAAGATGAGATGCTGGGTTGACGTTTCATGTTGTGGGGATGACAAAGACGAGGGACATGGGAGGCATGCTGCACTCTGCTCTACAGAGAACCAGAACTGTGTTGTTTGTGCTTTAGAGGTGGGCTGTTTGGCCAGAGGCCATTGTAGGCTTGAGTGGTTTATCTGAATGAGCTTCCGAGAGCTATGAACTTGGGTTCGAATCTCAACGTTTTACTGGTGGTAGGTATCACCTTAAGCAGTTGGCTCCCAGTGACTTTTCTGTGCCTTAGTTTTTCATTGAATAAAATGAAAACAGAACACACTTTGTTTTGCTATATGGATTAAATGTGATAGGAAAGTGGTTAGCTTAGTGCATAATAAGTGCTCAGCAAAATGTAGGTTGTTATTGTTTTTGCAATTATTATTATTGGTTTGGTGTATGTCTAGAGGTGCTTGTTGGAGTGTAGAGTCTCAAATAAATCTGCTCATTTGGCTTGAGTCTGTACCCTTCTTTTTTTTTTAAGATTTTATTTATTTTTTTTAAGAGAGAGCAAGCAAGAGAGAGCCCGAGCTGGGGGGAGGGGCAGAGAGAGAGGGATAAGCAGATTCTCCACTGAGCCAGGAGCCGGATGTGTGGATGTGGGGCTAGATCCCAGGACTCTGGGATCATGACCTGAGCCAAAGGCAGAGGCTTAACTGACTGAGCCACCCAGGCACCCCGAGTCTGTACCCTTCTGTGTCTCCTCTATAATGTTCAGTCCCTGTGGGAGCCCAGACAGTATCAAAATTTGCTGAGCTTGAACTGTATGTGGCAACTATTGTCACTTGGTTCCACTGAGGCTCAGCCAGAACCAGTTCCCAGCAGAGGAGATCTCTAACTGACAGTCCCCTAAACCAGGATGTTATGAAGAAGCAGTGACAAAATGAAGAGGTAAGGGAGACTCTGATTTAATGTGTCTTTTATTTCACCACCACCCTTTTATTTCTATTACCTCTATGGGGCAACCCAACTGAATAAGTAATTCAGCTCAAACCACAAACTTGAGCCCAGCACAGTCCCAGGCTCTGAAATGCATGAGATCAACAAGACACTTAGGAGTTCACAATGTATAAGAACAGACAAACGGAATCACAAACACTCATACAGTTTTGTTTTTTTTTGTAGAAAAATACTAACGAATACTATTAGTGATAGTTAAACTTTATTGAGTTGTTTCTTGTTGCCAGGCGCTGCTCTCAGCATTTTACATGGATTAACCCGGTCATCATAACGTAAGGGACTCTCCGTTGTAGAGCTAAGCTTTGGGGAGCAAAGTTAGCCCAGTTAGCTCACACTGACGTTAGTGCATAACCAGTGCCTGGCTTTCTGCACCAGTTTGGGCTGGTGATGCGCACGCCCACTTGTCAGAGCGTCCACAATCAGGAGAGAATTTAGCAATCATTTTCCAGGGACAGAAAATCCTAGCCCTGGGAGGACTGCTATCCACTGACACTGCAAAAAAGTCTTTGGGCGGCTGTGAAAAATGAGTTACCTTCTGATTTTTACCAACCTTTGTTTTTTGAATCTTCCTTTTAAGAGACAGAGATGGGCTTGAATGCGGCGTGGGTTCAGGTGAGCCTTTAACTTTTCCTGCTGGGTCGGAGCTGCGCGTGCGTGCAGGAAGCTGTCCTCCTCTTCATTGGGAGAGCGCTCTCGCTAACCCGGACAGACGCGGGACCTTGAGCCACCCAGACCAGTTTCCTCTGGTTTAGCCAGCACCTCTCCTGTTCTGCTCTTGCTCGGAAATGAGTAATCTCTGCACTGTTTAGGGATGGGCTGAAACTATCTCCGGGGTGGGGGTGGAGGGAGTCAGCTACGGTGATTGCCTTGATGGATTTTAGCCCTGGGAAGACTGCAATTCCATTTCGGCCTCTCAGGAGAGTTTGCCCAAGTGCCCACCAAAGGAGTTGCGGGTCCGATGGCATGGACGTATCTTCGTGTTTCCCTGGCTGTGATAAAGTCAGGCTTTTTGTGATTTGCTGTCGGGCTGGGGGCCGCTCAGAGAGGTGCTTCAGTGCCCATAATCACCAAGAGATCCCGGCTGGGTGGGGTGAAACCAGTTCTGTATGGTTCTTGAGGCTTCACACTTTAAACCCATTAGGTCAGATTTTGATTACATCGTGATTAATTTAATCTTCGTAATAGATACCAATAGCTGTAGGTGGTGAGAGTTTCCAAGTATAGAAAAGAGCCTCTTCTTTTTTCATTATTTATCTTCCTTTCAGTAACACAAGACTTTAGCTTATTTCTATTAAAGGGAAGAAAGAGCATGCTGCATTCCTCTTTCATTGGGGCGGGTGCGGGTAATGCAAAGATATCTCTGGGGAACCGAATCAAGTAAGTTCAAATTGGGCCAAACTAGGAGCGCAAGGGAGTACTGGAAACTCCTTGTCCCTGAGGAAGTTCAGTGTATTTTAAGATTGCTGAGTCAGATTTGCCCTTATTGTAGCTTGCCTCTTCTCCCCCTCTCTAGTTACTCTCTGGTCCAAGCCACCAGCATCTCTCCTGACTACCTGGCCTCCCTGTTCCCATTCTTAACCTACAGTCCCTTTTGACAGCACAGCCAACAATGATTTAAAAATTAAATCAGACCATAACCCTCTTTGCTTAAAAGTATCCAGAGGCTTCCCAATCACCCTTAGAAGGAAACCCACATTCTTTACTGTGGCAGGAGAGGCGAATTTGGTGTAGCATTCATTTCTTGACGCTGAGACCTTCTCTCTTACTCCTCTCCTCCTTTTCTGCTCAGCCACACTGGCCTCAGACTTGTTTAATGTGTTGCAGGCTCAGCACCTTTGTACTCCATGGGCCTCTGCCTAGAGCTGTCTGCTCCAGATTTGTATGTGGCCTGACACCTCTGCATTCAGATGACAGCTCAGACTCTCTAGCCAGGCTTCTTGAGGTGGACACCACCTACACCTTCCAACTCATTCTCAGTCTTGTTACTCTGCTTTATTTTCTTCATAGCACTTATGCTTGAAATTTTAGTTACTAATATTTTATAATTAAAACATTAAACATTTAAATAATAAGTTAATGAATAATTATAACAATATAAAATTGTTATCTATGACATATTAGCTGTTATATTAATAATAATTAAAATATTTAATTGTTTAAATATTAAAATTATTTTAATTAAAATTTATTATTTTATTATTTACTTGTCTATTATTTATTGTGTTCCACTTTCCCCACCATGCCTAAGTCCCATGAATGCAGAGACCTTGCCCGTTTTATTTCCAGCGCCTGTGAGAGTGCCTGGTACACTCAATAAGTATTTGTTTAATAAATAAAGGAAGTTCAAGAAGAGTTGCCACGTGCTTTCTTGCAGTGGGGGAGGAGGAATCTGAGGCTGGCATTGGACATTTATTGATTTAACGTTCAATAAATGCAGTATTTACACTGCATTTTGCTAGGCACCAGTTACAACAGGGAACAGAACACACAGGTCTCTGCTCTTATGGGGCTTACATTCTATAAAAGAAACAAAATGAATACTGAGGAAGAGGACAACAGGGGGCGCCCACTTTAGAAAAATGAGTTCAGAAAAATGTTCTTTGAAGAGATGTCTTTTTCCTTGGTACCTGAAGAATGGGCAGGCGGGGTGGAGGGGGAAAGTGTGTGCCAAACTTGAGGGAGGAAAAATCTTAGGTTGAAGAATAAGAGAAGTTTGGTTAAAGCAAGGGAGCAAGAGAAAGTGGCAAGAGATACTACTAGGGAAATAGACAGCAGCTGTATTCAGGCAGGGCTTTGAAAGCCATGGGAATGAGCTTGGATTCATGCCAAGGGCAATGGGAACTCACTGGAAGGGATTAAGCATGGCAGGGATATGATCCATTGTATGTTTTAATATTACTCATGCTGTTGAGTGAGGGGTGGATTGGGTGGGGTACCCGTGAAAGAGGAGAGACACAATTAATTGCAAGGCTCTTACAACAGTTCATACTTGCTATTGACCACCAAAATAATGGTGGTAGCAGGGAAGGAGAAGTAACAAATTCAAGATATATTTTGGCAATGAAGCTGGACTTTTTCCTAATTGTTTTGGGAGAGGAAAAACTCGGGATGGCAGATAGGTTTCTGGCTTGTTAAACTGGGATGATGTTATGCTATTTAATGCTACAGGTGCTGGGGGATTGTTTATTCATCTGAGTGATCATCTAAGTTCTAGATGATCCCAGACCTCAAGGAGGGTTGCAATAAAATAATCAAAACAGATATATTTTGTTTTACTTTTTCAAAGTTAAACTTTTTCAAATAATTGTAGTTTCACATGTAGTTGTAAGAAAGAATACAGAATTCCCATATAGCCTTTCCCCAGTTTCCTCCAATGGTAACATCTTGTAAAACTACAGTATAGTATCACAGGATATTCACATCAGTAGTAAAGATACAGAACATTCCCATTGCCACAAGGATCCCTCATGTTGCCCTTGGATGGCCACACCTATTTCCCTCTTATCCTTACTGACTCCCAAACTGTGGCAACCACTAATCTTTCCTCCATTCCTATAATTTTGTCATTTAAAGTATGTAATATAAATGGAATTAGCTAGTATGTGTATTGGTCAGTGTTCTCCAGAGAAATAGGACCAATAGGATGTGTGTATATACATGAGAATATGAGAAAAAGATTTATTTTAAGGAATTGCCTCACATGATTGTGGAGGCTCAGTGAGTCCAAATTCTGATGGGGGATACCGGCAGGCTGGGAACTCAGGAAGGAGTTGCGGTTCAAGTCCAAAGGCTAGAGAATTCCCTCTTGCACTGGGGAGATCAGCCTTTTGTTCTATCAGACCATCAGCTGGTTGGATGAGACCCACCCACATTCTGGAATACAATCTACTTTATTCAAAGTCCATCAGGTTAGTCCAAGACACTCTCACAGAAACATTCAGAATAATGTTTGATCAAATATCTGGGTACAGTGGCCCTTACAATTTAATACATCAAACTAATTGTCATAGCATATAACCTTTGAGATTGCCCTTTTTGCTCAGTATAATGTTCTCAAGATGCATACAAGTTGTTACATATATCAATAGTTTGTTGGTTTTTATTGCTGAGTAGTAGTCCATGGTGTGGATGTACCACAGTTTGTTAAACCACTTACCTTTGAGGACATCTGGGTTGTTTCCAGTTTTTGGCTATTACAAATAAAACTTCTATAAACATTCAGGTAAAGAAAAAACAAAAACAAACTTTTTTTGTGTGAACATGTCTCCTCTGGAATAAATATCCATGAGTGCAGTTGCTGGCCCATATAGCAGTTGCATTTTTAGTTTTTAAGAAACTTCTATTTTGCTTTCCTACCAGCAGTGTAAGAGTGATCCAGTTTCTCTGCATCCTCATCACCGGATATCATCACTATTTTTTAATTTAGCCATGCTGAATGGTATGTAGTGCTATCTCATTATGATTTTATTTTGCATTTCTTTGTTTTTTAATTTAATTAAGTTAATTAATTTATTCAGAAGAATAAAAACATGTTCAGATTTAATTTCTTTTCATGAGACTGTTACTTTTTTTTTAGTATAGTTGACACAAAATGTTATATTAGTTTCAGGTGTGGAAGTTCGTGAGCTGACAAGTTTATACATTATGCTGTGTTTCATCACAAATGTAGCTACTCTGTCCTGTTACATCATTATTACAATATCATTGACTGTATTCCTTATCCTCTACTTTTCATTCCCATGACTTACTTGGAGGTCTGGATCTCCCTCTCCCCTTCATCCATTTTGCCCAAACCACCACCTCTCTTCCCTCTGACAACCATCAGTTTGTTCTCTGTATTTATAGTTCTGATTCTGTTTTTTGATTGTTCATTTTTTTAAAGGATCCCATTTATGGGGTGCCTGGGTGGCTCAGTCATTAAGTGTCTGCCTTCGGCTCAGGTCATGATCCCAGGGTCCTAGGATTGAGTCCCACATGGGGTTCCCTGCTCAGCGGGAAGCCTGCTTCTCCCTCTCCCACTCCCCCTGCTTGTGTTCCCTCTCTCACTGTGTCTCTCTCTATCAAATAAATACATAAAATCTTAAAAAAAAAAAAAGATTCCACTTATGAGTGGAATCACATGGTATTTGTCTTTTTTAGTCTGACTTATTTCGCTTAGCATAATGCCCTCCAGATCCATCCATGTTGCCTCTAATTGCACTATCTCATCCTTTTTTATGGCTGTATAATATTCCATTATGTATATACACCACATTTTCCTTATCCATTCATCTTTTGGTAGACACTTAGGTTGTTTCCATGTCTTGGCTATTGTAAATAATGCTGTAGTAAACATAGGGGTGCATATATCCATTCGAGTTAGTATTTTCCCTGGGTAAATACTCAGTAGTAGAATTAATGGATCATATGGTATTTCTATTTTTAATTTTCTGAGAAACCTGTTTTCCACAGTGGCTGCACCAGTTTACATTCCCACCAACAGTACATAAGGGTTCCTTTTTCTCCACATCCCTGTCAATGCTTCTTTCTTATATTTTGCATTTCTTTAATGGTTAGGGATGTTGAACATATTATCATTTACTTATTCGACATCTGTATATGCTTTTTGGTGAAATCTTTTCTTGCCTTTTGCTCATCTTCTAATTGTTATTATTGTTTTGTTTGTTTACGTGTGTTTTCTGTTGATTTTTGACAGCTTCTTATATATTTTAACTACTGTGCTTTGTTGGATAAATGGTTGGCAAATATTTTCTCCCACTTTCTAGCTTGTCCTTTCATCCTAAGAGGATCTTTCACAGAGCAAAAAATTTTAATTTTGCTGAAGGTCTGTTTACCAATTTTTCTTTTTATGGATTGTGCTTTTGGTGTCAAGTCTTAACTTTTTGTCTAGCTCTACATTCTGAAGATTTTCTTCTTTTTTTTCTAAAGATTTTCTTCTATGTCATTTTTTTTCTAAAAGAGTTATTATTTTACAAATTATAATTAAGTCTGTGATTAGCTGAGTTGTTTTTGTATAGTGTGAGACCTAGATTGAAGTTCATTTTTGCCTATGGATGGATGTCCAGTTACTCCAGCACCATTTATTGAACAGGTATCTTTCCTCCATTTAACTGCTTCTGCACCTTTGTCAAAAATCAGTTGAGCATATTTATGTGGATTTATTTCTGGGTTTTCTGTTCTATTCCATTTATGTACATGTCTGTCTCTTTACCAATAACACAGAATGTTGATTACTATAGCTATAGAAGTCTTGAAATCAGTAGACTGATTCCTCCCACTTTATTCTTTTTTCTGAAATCTGTAGTTCCTTTATCTTTCCAAATGAAATTTAGAATAATTTCATATATATTTACAAAAACTTATTGCTGGGATTTTTTTTTTTAAAGATTTTATTTATTTATTTGAAAGAGAGAGAATGAGAGAGAGCACATGAGAGGGGGGAGGGTCAGAGGGAGAAGCAGACTCCCTGCCGAGCAGGGAGCCCGATGCGGGACTCGATCCCGGGACTCCAGGATCATGACCTGAGCCGAAGGCAGTCGCTTAACCAACTGAGCCACCCAGGCGCCCTATTGCTGGGATTTTGATGGGAATTCCATTAAACCTGTATATCAGTTTGGGAACAGTTGATATCTTTACCATGTTGAATCTTCCAATCCATCAACGTGCTCTTCATTTATTTGAATCTTCTTCGATTTATTTTATAGGTGTAATTTTCAGCATACAAATCTTATACATGTTTTGTCAGATTTATACTTAACTCTTTTATTTTTCTCAGTGATTGTAAATAGTATTGTATTTTTAATTTTAGTGTCCAAGTGTTCATTGCTAGAATATAGGAGTACAATTACTTTTTGTGTGTTCATCATATATCCTACGACCTTGCTGAACTCACTTGTTAGTTCTAGGAGTTTTTAGTAGATTTCTTGGACTTATCTATGTAGACAATCATATCACATGAAAATAGGGAGAGTTTAATTTGTTATATTCTGATCTATATGTCTTTTATTTCCTTTTCTTAACTTATGACACTGGCAACAACTTCTAGCACTGTGATGAGTAAGAGTGATATAAGTAGATATCCTTGCCTTGTTCTTGATCATAGGGCAAGGGATTAGTCTCTCACAATTAAGTGTAATGTTAGTTCTGGGTTTTCTGTAGATGCTCTTTCAGGAGGAAATTCCTCTCCATACCCATTTTTTCTAGGACTTTTTAAAAAAATCATGAATTAGTATTGAATTTTGTCAAATGGTTTTTTGAATGATTTTCAAATATTGAATCTGAATTGTTTCTCTGGAATAGCCCCACTTGGTCATGGAGTATAATATTTTGTGTATTATTGAGTTCTATTTTCTAGTATTTTGTTACGGATTTTTATGTCAATATTCATGCGAAATGAAGAGTTTTCTTTTTGTACCATCTTTTTCTAGTTTTGATATCAGGGTAATATTAGCTTCATAAAAAGTTATCTTCAGTTTTCTGGAAAGGATTGTATAAAAATGATGTTTGGTAGGATTTTCCAATGAAACAGTCTTGGTCTGAAGATTTCTTTTTGGGAGGTTTTAAATTATAGATTCAATTTCTTCATTAGTTACAAGATGATTCAAATGATCGATTTCATAATGGATGAGTTGTGGCAGTTTGTGCTTTTTGAGGAAGTGGTATATATCATCTAACTTGTCAAATTTGTCTTTCCTAGTATTCCCTTATCATTCTTTTTATGTCTACATGGTTTATAGTGATATATCTATTTTCATTCCTGATAGTGATAATTTTTGTCTTCTCTCTCTTTTTTTGTCAGTCTTGCTAGAAGTTTGTAAATTTTATTGATTTTTTTTCAAAGAAGCAGATTTTTTATTTCATTGATTTTCTGTATTTTTCTGTTTTCAATTTTATCAATTTCTGCTCTTATCTTTATTAGTTTCTTCCTTCTGCTTGCTTTGAGTTCATTCTGGTATTCTGTTTCTAGGTCCTTGAAATGGGAGATTAACTGATTGCTGAGGAATTTTCTTCCTTCCTAAGTAGGAATTTTGCTATAGTATTCCTTCTCAGCACTGCTTTAACAGTGTCTCACAAATTTTGACATGTTGCATTTCAATTTTCATTCTGTTCAATGTATTTTTTTTTAATATCCCTTGAGACTTCCTCTTTGACCCATGGATTATTTTAGAAGTTTATTGTTTAGTTTCCAAGTGTTGGGAGTTTTTTCTCTTTCTGTTATTGATTTCTAGATTTACTCCACTGTGGTCAGAAAAAACACTCTGTATGATTTCAATTCTTTTAAATTTGTTTAGGTTTGTGTTGTAGCCGAGGATATGGTCTTTCTTGGTATATGTTCCATGAGCACTTGAAAGGTGTCTCTCTTCTGCCGTTGTTGGGTGGAATGATTGATTAATGTTGATTAGGGCTTGTTGGTTGATGGTGTTGTTGAGTGCTTCTAGCTCTGTGGTCTAGTTGTTCTATCAATTGTTGTGAGACGAGTGTTAGAATCTACAATGGTAATTATGGATTTATCTGTTATTGCCAAGTAAAGATAGAAGTCCATGTTGCCCATTCAGCCTACATTGACACCCAAGGTAGTGGAAGAGTTCTTCATTCACGCTGGGCAGGAGTGGGACTTCCTGCTCCCCATGTGGTCTTCATTGACACCATGGTGGGGATGACCTCATTACTGATGGGCAAGGTAAAATTCTTATCTCTCCACTAGGCATCCTCTGACAATACCCTAGCAGGAAGGGAGAGGGGGGCTTTGTTATTTCAGGTAGGGAGGAAAATCTAGAGTCCCCACGTGATTTCCATTGATGCTGCTGAAGGGGAGTCTCAATAAAGGATGGATAAAAGTCCCATGCCCTACTTGGCCTTCTTTGACATCATCCTGGTAGAGATGTTGGGTTTTTTTTGTTAGAGCCTCATAATGGTGGAAGTCTAGGCTCCCTACTCAGTCTTTGCTGGCATCATTTGCGTTGAGGCCACAATTTTTTCTGTGGTGATTGGCTGGAATAAAGCAGTTATTATCCAAAAGTTATTTTGCCTAAGTTTCCCTTTTCCTTGTCCTTTGGCTAGAGAGAGCAGATTTTTGATGAACTTTTTTTTTTGCTTGTTTGTACCCATTGGTGTTTCTGGGTTGCTGGCTTCTTCATTCCAAATCAGGAATACACGAGGCAGTGGAATTCACCACTGCCATTTTTCAGATCTTGAGATTTCTAGCCAGTTGGCCCTCTATAGTCTTCTTATGTTTGTTTTATATTAATGTCCAAGGTTTTTAATTGTACTTAGCAGGGGGAATAAGAAAAATATGTCTACCTTATCTTCCTGGTTGCAGAGGGCTTGTTCCACTTTTAAAAGACCTTAAGGAAAGAAACCTAATTAATTATAAAACAAACACAGAACAAATAAATAAAAGATGAAGTCAAACCAAACTAAAACAAAACAAAACATTTTATGGCATTTAACCTAAATTTCCCTTGCAACAACTTCAGGTCTTCCTGCTCGTTTTTGTTTTTTTCTTATTTTATCAATACTAGAGTTGAGAAGTTACTGTTTTTCATCCCCTGTACTTTGGCTCATCATATTTGGGGTGAGATATAGGGAAAAGAAAATGAGCTAAGGAGGTAGATAAATGTGGGCTCAAAACTATCTCTCTTCAACCTTCAGACAATTGGATTTTAACTGCTGACTCACTATCTTCATGTAAGTGTCTAATAGGTACAATCTGAATTTTATCATAATTAAACAGAAATCTTGATTTCTTACCTCCTATCCTCAAATATGCCATTTGCTGCTAATGTAACTTTGGGCCTCAGTATTCACTTCTGTGAGACTGATATGATAATGTCTACTTCTTGGGTTAGTTATAACCTTTAGTCTTCTCCAAAGCCAATGCCTACAATCCTGTTCTAGCCCCTCATACTTTCTTAAGGACCTCATTCCTGCTGTTATCCACTTTCTCTTCTTGCAATCAAGAGAAATCAATTTCCCCATCTCTACTGAATCATTTACTTCAGTGGTGTAAAACACATTAATTTGGCCCATCTGGAGGGAAAATATCTCCCTTAACTTTCTAGATGTTTCTGCATTTCTCTGTTTCCCTTCATGGGAAAGCTCTTCCAAAAAATTGTGAACACCAACTATCTTCACTATGCATCATTTTTTTCTCCTCAATCTACATTAAGTGGGCTTTTGTTCTTCACCACACCTCTGAAATAGTTCTTTATGAGTTTCCCCACAATCTACATCTCTCCAAGGCTAATGGACAATTCTCTGTCCGTTGGACCACTCCCCTTTTTCTTGAAACGTTTTCTTCTCTTGACCTCGTGACAAATGGATCACTTGAATTCAAAGGCCACTGTCTCTCATTTTCTGACTATCTCTTCATTTCCAGACTTAATGGCATTATAGTCCAGGGCTCAGTCCTTGGTCTATTTCTCTTTTTATCCACACTCATTCTGTAGATAATCTCATCAGATCTAATGGCTGGTATCCAATAAAATGTTCTGTGATAATAAAAAATGTTCTTCATCTGTGCTGTCCAATATAGTTGCCACTAGCCACATGTGGCTATTTAAATTTAAATTAATTAAAATTTTAAAAATTCACTTGCTCAGTCATACTAGCTACATTTCAAGTGCTCAGTATCCATGTAAGGCTAATGGCTATTATATTGGACAGCATAGAAGTACAATAATCTATTTCTCTCTCCAAACTTCAGACAGTATTCAACATCTCCACTTAAATGTCTAGGAGCTTTTATCTTAAGTTAATCCTATGTAAATAGAACTCCTACTTTCTCTACTTCTTACCCTTAAATTTGTTACCCAACAAGTCTTTTTTTGTTCAGTAAATGGCATCAAAATTGATCCAGGGGTCAGTTGGTCTTTTAAGTCTTATAGCCAATTCACTGGAGAGCTCTGCCCACTATGCCTTCCAAATATACCCTGAATCTGACCACATCTCACCATCTCTACTACCATCACTCTGGTCCAAGGAGCCACCTTCTCTTGCCTTGACTATTGTGATAGCCTCTGAACTGCTCTCCCTGTCTCAATTCTTGCTCCTCTGCAGTTTATCTTCCTTGTAGTAGCCAGAAAATCTTTTTTTTTCTTAAAGATTTTATTTATTTATTTGACAGAGAGAGAGACAGCAAGAGAAGGAACACAAGCAGGGGGAGTGGGAGAGGGAGAAGCAGGCTTCCTGCCTAGCAGGGAGCCCGATGCGGGGCTCAATCCCAGGACCCCGAGATCATGACCTGAGCCGAAGGCAGTCGCTTAACCAACTGAGCCACCCAGGCGCCCCGTAGCCAGAAAATCTTTAAAAATAAATACATATTGGGGGGAGGAGCAAGATGGTGGAGGAGTAGAAGACCTAAATTTCATCGGGTCCCAGGAATTCAGCTAGATAGGTATCAAACCATTCTGAACACCTACGAACTCAACAGGAGATCGAAGAAAAGAATAGCAACTCTCTGAACAGAAAAGCGACCACTTTCTGGAAGGTAGGATGTGTAGGGAAGTGAATCTGAGGTGATATTTGGGAAGATAGACCGTGGGGGGAGGGAGCCTCTGTCAGCCAGCTACGGGCAAGTGATAGAGCAGCGGAACACAAAATCGGAACTTTTAGAAGTCGGCTCCGCTGAGGGACGTCACTCCAGTGGCTAAGCAGGGGGTGGAAGCCTCGCTGGGACGGTGTGGTCTCAGGACCCTCAGGGTGACAGAAAGACCACGGGTGCCTGAGTGCAGCAGAGCTCCCAGGTATCAGAGCAGGGAAGCTGTCTGCAAAGACAGAGTCAAGGAATGGGCTCTCAGCTCAGGGTTGCCACAAACCATGGTCTGCAGCACAGTCAGGCCACTGCTCCAGCAAGGACCCAACAAGCAGCAGATCCGGGGAGACTCCCCTTCCTCCCCTGGGAGGAGTGGTGTGGGAGTGCACTGCAGGGATCTGCTGGGTTTGGAGACTCCAAACAGGGTCGTGTGCCAGAGATAGAAACCCTTGGTCATAGGCCGGGTGAGCATGGAGTGCGGCCGGAGACCAGGGAGACAGGAGTGATTGACTGCTTTTCTCTGGGGGGTCACTGAGGAGTGGGGCCCCGAGCTCTCAGCCTCTCCCGGAGGAGATTGGGAGGCCGCCATTTTCACTCTCATCCTCCAAAGCTGTACGGAAAGCTTACAGGGAACAAAAGCTCCTGAGAGCAAACCCGAGCAGATTACTTAACCCTGACAGCAAGGGTGGGGCAATTCCGCCTCCGGCAAAGACATTTGGGAACCACTGCAACAGGCCCCTCCCCCAGAAGATCAGCAAGAACAGCCAGCCAAGACCAAGTTTACTGATCAATGAGAACGGCAGAACTCCAGCACTAGGGGAATACTGCACATAGAATTCATGGCTTTTTTCCCCATGATTCTTTAGTCTTTCAAAGTTAATTTTTTTTAATTTTCTTTTTCTTTCTTTTTTTTGAATTTTTCTTTTTCTCTTTTTCAACCAACATCTTATCAATCCCTTTTAAAAAAAAATCTTTTTTATTTTTCATTTTTAGAGTCATATTCTATCCCTTCATAGTAGTTAACCTTGTTTTTGGTATATATATAAGATGTTCTCTCTTTAAAATTTTGGGATATAGTTGCTTCTAACAGATGAAAATATACCCTAAATCTCTAGTGTATGGCTTTGTTCTAGTCTCCTGCCTGATCACATTCTCTCCCCTTTTTTTTTTAAAATTTCTCTTGTTTGTTTTTTCAACCAACTTCTTATCAATTCCTTTTATAAAATCTTTTATAATTTTCATCTTTACAATCATATTCCATCCCTCATCATATTTACCCTTATTTTTGTACATATATGTTTTTCTTTCTTTAAAATTTTGGGAGGCAGTTTTTTCTAGTAGACCAAAATACGTCGAAAATCTAGTGTGTGGCACGGATCTATTCACCAGCCTGATCATATTTGATCATATTCTTTTTTTTTTAACTTTTTCTTTTTCTTTTCTTTTTGTTTTTTCTTTTGTTCCCTTTCTTTCCCCCCAGTTTCAGGTCTCTTCTGATTTGTTTAGTGTATATTTTTCTGGGGTCATTGTTACCCTGGTAGCATTTTGTTCTCTCATTCATCTATTCTCCTCTGGACAAAATGACAAGGCAAAAAAATCACCTCAAAAAAAAGAACAAGAGGCAGTACCGACTGCCAGAGACCTAATCAATACGGACATTAGTAAGATGTTGGAACTAGAGTTAAAATGACAATTATAAAGATACTAGCTGGGCATGAAAAAAGCATGGGAGATACTAGAGAAACTCTTTCTGGAGAAATAAAAGAACTAAAATCTAACCAAGGTGAAATCAAAAAGGCTATTAATGAGGTGCAATCAAAAATGGAGGCTCTAATTGCTAGGATAAATAAGGCAGAAGAGAGAATTAGTGATATAGAAGACCAAATGATAGAAAATAAAGAAGCTGAGAAAAAGAGATAAACTACTACTGGATCATGAGTGCAGAATTCGAAAAATAAGTAATACCATAAGACGAAACAATATTAGAATAATTGGGATCCCAAAAGAAGAAAAAAAAGAGAGAGGGGCAGAAGGTATATTGGAGCAAATTATAGCAGAGAACTTCCCTAATTTGAGGAAAGAAACAGGCATCAAAATTCAGGAGGCACAGAGAACCCCCCTCAAAATCAATAAAAATAGGTCAACACTCTGACATCTAATAATAAAACTTACAAATGTCAGAGACAAAGAGAAAATCCTGAAAGCAGCTTGGGACAAGAGGTCTGTAACCTACAATGGTAGAAACATTAGATTGGCAACAACCTATCCACAGAGACCTGGCAGGCCAGAAAGGACTGGCAGGATATATTCAGAGCCCTGAATGAGAAAAATATGCAGCCAAGAATACTATATCCAGCTAGGCTGTCATTGAAAATAGAAGGAGAGATAAAAGGCTTCCAAGACAAACAAAAACTAAAGGAATTTGCAAACACGAAACCAGCCCTACAAGAAATATTGAAAGGGGTCCTCTAAGCAAAGAGAGAGCCTAAAAGTAACATAGACCAGAAAGGAACAGAGACAATATACAGTAACAGTCACCTTACAGGCAATACAATGGCACTAAATTCCTATCTTTCAATAGTTACCCTGAATGTAAATGGGCTAAATGCCCCAATCAAAAGACACAGGCTAACAGACTGGATTAAAAAACAAGACCCATCGATATGCTGTCTGCAAGAGACTCATTTTAGAACCAAAGCCACCTCCAGATTGAAAGTGAGGGGGTGGAAAACCATTTACCATGCTAATGGACACCAAAAGAAAGTTGGGGTGGCAATCCTTATATCAGACAAATTAGATTTTAAACCAAAGACTGTAATAAGAGATGAGGAAGAACACTATATCCTACTTAAAGGGTCTATCCAACAAGAAGATCTAACAATTGTAAATATCTATGCCCCTAACATGGGAGCAGCCGATTATATAAGCCAATTAATAACAAAATCAAAGAAACACATCGACAGCAATACAATAATAGTAGGGGACTTTAACACCCCCCTCACTGAAATGGACAGATCATCTAAGCAAAAGATCAGCAAGGAAATAAAGACTTTAAATGACACACTGGACCAAATGTGCTTCACAGATATATTCAGAACATTCCATCTCAAAGCAACAGAATACACATTCTTCTCTAGTGCCCATGGAACATTCTCCAGAATAGACGACATCTTAGGTCACAAATCAGGTCTCAACCGGTACCAAAAGATTGGGATCATTCCCTGCCTATTTTCAGACCACAATGCTTTGAAACTAGAACTCAATCACAAGAGGAAAGTCGGAAAGAACTCAAATACAAGGAGGCTAAAGAGCATCCTACTAAAGAATGAATGGGTCTACCAGGAAATTAAAGAAGAATTTTAAAAATTCATGGAAACAAATGAAAATGAAAACACAACTGTTCAAAATCTTTGAGAGGCAGCAAAGGTGGTCCTAAGGGGAAAGTATATAGCAATACAAGCCTTTCTCAAGAAACAAGAAAGGTCTCAAATACACAACCCTACACCTACAGGAGCTGGAGAAAGAAGAACAAATAAAGCCTAAACCCAGCAGGAGAAGAGAAATAATAAAGATCAGAGTAGAAATAAATGAAATAGAAACCAAAAGAACAGTAGAACAGATCAATGAAACTAGGCGCTGGTTCTTTGAAAGAATTAATAAGATGGATAAACCCCTGGCCAGACTTATCAAAAAGAAAAGAAAAATGACCCAAATAAATAAAATCACGAATGAAAGAGGAGAGATCACAACCAACACCAAAGAATTACAAACAATTATAAGAACATATTATGAGCAACTCTATGCCAGCAAATTAGATAATCTGGAAGAAATGGATGCATTCCTAGAGATGTATAAACTACCAAAACTAAACCAGAGAGAAATAGAAAACCTGAACAGACCTATAACCACTAAGGAAATTGAAGCAGTCATCAAAAATCTCCCAACATACAAGAGCCCAGGGCCAGATAGCTTCCCAGGGGAATTCTACTAAATATTTAAAGAAGAATTAATACCTATTCTTCTGAAACTGTTTCAGAAAATAGAAATGGAAGGAAAACTTCCAAACTCATTTTATGAGGCCAGCATTACCTTGATCCCCAAATCAGACAAAGACCCCATCAAAAAGGAGAATTACAGACCAATATCCCTGATAAACATGGATGCAAAAATTCTCACCAAAATACTAGCCAATAGGATCCAACAGTACATTAAAAGGATTATTCACCACGACCACGTGGGATTTATTCCTGGGCTGCAAGTTTGGTTTAACATCCACAAATCAATCAGTGTGATACAATACATTAATAAAAGAAAGAACAAGAACCATAGAATCCTCTCAATAGATGCAGAAAAAGCATTTGACAAAGTACAGCATCCTTTCTGGATCAAAACTCTTCAGAGTATAGGGATAGAGGGTACATACCTCAATATCATAAAAGCCATCTATGAAAAACCCACAGCGAATATCATTCTCAATGGGGAAAAACTGAGAGCTTTCCCCCTAAGGTCAGGAACACAGCAGGGATGTCCACTATCACCACTGCTATTCAACATAGTACTAGAAGTCCTAGCCACAGCAATCAGACAACAAAAAGAAATAAAATGCATCTGAATCAGCAAAGAAGAAGTCAAACTCTCACTCTTTACAGATGATATGATACTTTATGTGGAAAACCCAAAAGACTCCACCACAAAACTGCTAGAACTCATACAGGAATTCAGTAAAGTGGCAGTATATAAAAACAATCCACAGAAATCAGTGGCATTCCTATACACCAACAACAAGACAGAGAAAGAGAAATTAAGGAGTCAATCCCATTTACAATTGCACCCAAAACTATAAGATACCTGGGAATAAATCTAACCCAAAAGGCAAAGAATCTGTGTTCAGAAAACTATAAAATACTCATGAAAGAAATTGAGGAAGGCACAAAGAAATGGAAAAACGTTCCATGCTCATGGATTGGAAGAACAAATACTGTGAAGATGTCAATGCTACCTAGAGCAATCTACACATTCAATGCAATCCCTATCAAAATACCATCCACTTTTTTCAAAGAAATGGAACAAATAATCCTTAAATTTGTATGGAACCAGAAAGTCCCCAAATAGCTAGAGGAATGTTGCAAAGAAGAGCAAAGCTGGTGGCAACACAATTTCGGACTTCAAGGTCTATTACAAAGCCGCAATCATCAAGACAGTATGGTACTAGCACAGAAACAGACACATAGGTCATTGGAACAGAATAGAGAGCCCAGAAATGGACCCTCAACTTTATGGTCAACTAATCTTTGACAAAGCAGGAAAGAATGTCCAATGGGAAAAAGACAGTCTCTTCAACAAGTGGTGTTGGGAAAATTGGACAGCCACATGCAGAAGAATGAAACGGGACCATTTCCTTACAGCACACACAAAAATAGACTCAAAATGTTTGAAAGACCTAAATGTGAGACAGGAGTCCATCAAAATCCTAGAGGAGAAGACAGGCAGCAACCTCTTCGACCTCAGCCACAACAACTCTTCCTAGAAACATCACCAAAGGCAAGGGAAGCAAGGGCAAAAATGAACTATTGGGACCTCATCAAGATAAAAAGCTTTTGCACAGCAAAGGAAACAGTCAACAAAACCAGAAGACAACTGACAGAATGGGAGAAGATATTTGCAAATGACATATCAGATAAAGGGCTAGTATCCAAAATCTATAAAGAACTTATCAAACTCAATACCCAAAGAACAAATAATCCAATCAAGATATGGGCAGAAGACATGAACAGACATTTTTCCAAAGAAGACATCCAAATAGCCAACAGATACATGAAAAAGTGCTCAACATCACTTGGCATCAGGGAAATCCAAATCAAAACCTCAATGAGATACCACCTCACACCAGTCAGAATGGCTAAAATTAACAAGTCAGGAAATGACAGATGTTGGCGGGGATGCGGAGAAAGGGGAACCCTCCTACAGTGTTGGTGGGAATGTAAACTGGTGCAGCCACTCTGGAAAACAGTATGGAGATTCCTCAAATAGTTGAAAATAGAGCTACCATACGACCCAGCAATTGCACTACTGGGTATTTACCCCAAAGATACAAATGTAGTGCTCTGAAGGGGTACATGCACCCCAATGTTTATAGCAGCAATGTCCACAATAGCCAAACTATGGAAAGAGCCAAGATGTCCATCAACAGATGAATGGATAAAGAAGATGTGATATATATTTATATATATATACACAATGGAATATTATGCAGCTATCAAAAAAAACCCCAAGTCTTGCCATTTGCAACGACGTGGTTGGAACTAGAGGGTATTATGCTAAGCGAAATAAGTCAATCAGAGAAAGACATGTATCATATGATCTCACTGATACGAGGAATTCTTAATCTCAGGAAACAAACTGAGAGTTGCTGGAGTGGTGGGGGTTGGGAGGGATGGGGTGACTGGGTGATAGACATTGGGGAGGATATGTGGTATGGTGAGTGCTTTGAATTGTGTAAGACTGTTGAATCACAGACCTGTACCTCTGAAACAAATAATATATTATATGTTAAAAAAAAAAAAAAGAAAATAGTAGGAAGGGAAAAATGAAGGGGGGGGAATCGGAGGGGGAAATGAACCAGGAGAGACTATGGACTCTGAGAAACAAACTGAGGGTTCTAGAGGGGAGGGCGGTGGGGGGATGGGTTAGCCTAGTGATGGGTATTAAAGAGGGCATGTATGGAATGGAGCACTGGGTGTTATACGCAAACAATGAATCATGGAACACTACATCAAAAACTAATGATGTAATGTATGGTGATTAACATAACATAATAAAATAAAATAAAAATAAAATAAATACATACTAAAAAAATAAAAAGTCAGAAGACATTTCCCAGTTTAAAATGCTCCAATTGCTTTCCATTTAAAGGAGAATAAATCAGAACTCCTAACCTTACCTAAAAGGCCTGCATGATTTGATTCTTTGCTTATTTTTTTAACATCTCCTCCACCTTTAACTTCTTCATTTTGCTGCAACTGCCATGTTGCCTGAGCCCATTAAGCTAGCTCCTTTCTGTTTGGAACACTCTTCCCAGGATGGATGCCTTCTCATAATTTATGTCTCAATTCAGATATGTCCCTTTCACCCCTTCCTGCTTCCCCCCCCAACCTATTCCCACCCACCCCCTCTCTGACCACTCTAGCTAAAATAGCATCTTCCCTCTTTCACTTATTAACATAATTACCCTATTATAATTTGTCCATTGCATTTGTTAATACCTAAACCCACTTTATGTATTTGTTTCCATGTTTATTTTTAGTCTCTCCCCTAATATAATACAAAATCCTTGAGGGACAGACTCTATCAGCCCACTGTTTAATTCCCAGCCTCCAGAATATTATTAGTACACCCACACAGTTAGATGCTCCTAAAAGACTGACTTATTAACTTTAGGCTTTTCTGGGAGTATTATATTTGTTGATTGATTCATAACTAGGCAATATACACAATTTGCCAGATTTCCTTCCTACCTTACACCTGGAGTAGACTGCCTAAGTTTGAATCACAGTTTCATCATGTTTAGTTATGTGACCTTGGAAAAGTTACTTAAACTTTTTGTGTCATTGTTTCCTCATCTGTAAAATGGGGCACATAATAGTGCTTCTCTCATCAGATGAGAAAGGATTAAAGAAGTTACTACATGTACCTGGAATGCTTGGAACAGTTCCAGGCCCATAATAAGTATTTGCTGCTATTATTATTATTATTATTATTATTATTATTATTATTATTATTTATTACTGAACATATGCTACATTTCACTAAAGGGCACCCTCATATTGAAGATTTTCAGTAAGGACATTGGGTTTCAAGGGATGATGATGATATTTCAAGAATATCCTGACTCTGATCAAAACATGGCAACTGTAGTGGTTATTATAGATTTTTATTTATTTAAATAAATATTTATTCTCTTTTTAATCAATGATACTTAGAATTAGTCCCAGGAAGCAGTTCAGAAACATCATCTCTTGCCCACTCAGAAAGGGAAGAAAATTAAATTAACTATTAGTATGGCCTTCCCACTAGGGGGTTACAGATGGGCAGCTTTAAACTTTAGCATCCTCCCATTGCAGTGTTTGTCTGGCAATGAAAGATCTTTATATTATCCCTAACCCTTAGAAAGTAGTCAGTAAGGCAAGAGGCAGTTTCATAAAAGAACTAGGAATTAGAACAGTAATCAATAACCAAATTCCTATCCCATCTTTCTAAACTACTGAACACCTGCCATAGTTCAAAATTTTACACAATTTTCACTTCATCCCTGTAACACCATTTGAGTAAGACATTACTTTCATTTACTGGTGAGAAGACTGAGGCTCAAAGCATTGAAGGATTTATCTCAAGCTTCCATGGCTAATCAGTGGCAAAGCTGTTCAAAAAATGTTTGTAGATTATTTTTTATGTGCCAGAACTGGAGGGAACAGTGAACTAATCAGATAAGATTCCTGTCTTCCTAGAATTTATATTCTTAGAGGTATTGGGATCCAAATTTTAGAAACTATCTTGAGAGCACCTCAAATTTTTCCAAATGACAACCTATGGGGGATGAGGTAGGAAATTAACAAATGTGTTAACAAATACATCAGAACAGTGAATAACCACTGCAGCAGTCACAAATATTTAATGAACACTTTTTAGGCACTAGTGCTTATAGGTTCTAATGACAGCTAGAAAGAAAATAGACACAATCCCAGAGCTAACAGAACTTTCAAAAAAGGTTGGCAAACAAACGCTTAACAGGGTAGGGCAGGTAATATAAATGAAAAGGTCTATGTATTGTATCCTTTCAACACAGATATACACTGTGTATTAAACAATTACACATACTCTTCAGTTTTTCAAAGGAATATGCCTTTGTCTAATTTTCTTAAAACCCGGGTCTCTTTGCCTAGCTTTTGTTTTCCTGATTTTGTGAGAGACATTCTATCTCATTTCCCACTTTGTATGGGAAAAACGGCAGCACACATGCAGTGATGAAGAGCATCTGACACTCGGCCTCAACCTCAAAGAGTAATAGGGAGAGATGCATGGTCTGTGACAAACTGGAGAGGCTACTTCGTATAAGGAGTGTAGTCACTACCCAATTCTAGATGATTTTACCATTCAGGACCAAGGATTTGTGTTGCCAGAGCAAATGTAAGTCATAAGTAAATGGTGGGTTGTTTTGAGTTCTTCCAGAACTGCAAACCCAAGAAAAAAAGAAAGAAGAGAAAATCTGAGGGGTTTAAAGGCAAGAATTGACTAAGCACATTTTCTTTTCCTGGTATCATCTGAGGGTGGTTCTAGGCCTATAGATTCTGGAAAACTGGTCATAACTTGGAATCTAGATCATCTCGTTGTGTGTTATTTGCTGTGTGTTTTCCTTCTGTCATCTCCAGTCCTCTAGAAAAGCTTTCAAAGGGAGCTATGAGATGGGTCAATGCCCACACTGAAGGGCTAAAGGGGAAGCTGAGGGCCCAATGACAGAATGGTGAATTTGGGGGAACTTGAGTCAGTCCTGTGAGTTCGAGCCACCTCAAACCATGTGGACTCTTGCTAATATTGGGGATGTGGATTTACTTTTAAGGGAAACTATAGATTTATTTCAAGAAAAGTAGGAGGTTTATAAGTACAACAATTAAGATGAAGAGATGTGAAATACAAAAATCCTGCATCTCTCATCCACACTCATTTGGGTGTGCCTACATATGGCACATGAAAGATTCTTGAAGGTCCAAGTCTTTGAGATTCAGTGTAGTTGCATTGAAATTAATTGCTAGAACCTTGTTCATTTGTGTTTGGTTGTGTTAATGATAGTTCTCATAACTAATAATCTCATTACCTTTCACATTTATAATGAATATAATCTTTTTTTCAAGATTTTATTTATTTGAGAGAGCGGGAACGATCGGTGGGGAGGGGCAGAGAAAGAGAAGCAGACTCTCCCAGAGCAGGAAGCCCAATGCGGGGCTCCATTCCAGAACCCAGAGGTCATGACTTGAGCCAAAGGCAGACGTTTAACTGACTGAGCCACCCAGGCACCCCTATAACGAATATAATCTTATGGGGTTTTCACAATACACTATGAAGTAGGTATTATTATTGTTCTCATTTTATAAACAATGAGCCTGTTATTCAAAAGTAGTTTGATAATTTGTTCAAGGTCACATGATTAGGTAGTGTTAGGGTTCCATTTGAACCCAGATTTTTGGCTTCGGATCCTTCTGCTATGTCCCGCTATCTTTGTTATGGTCTGGAAGCCATTTATAAAGCTTGTCATCACATGATCTATACCACAGTGAATGTTTGGTGCTCTCTACATTCATGTGCTGTATGGCCTAAGTTATTTAGCAACTAATAACCAGATTCTTGATCATTAAGGAAAGGAGCAGACAGTTGTTTAAACTACAAAACTAGAACCTTCTTTTGGTTCTACCCACAATCCAAATAGTCATCTATTGCAGGGAGAATCTCCATATAATAAGAATCCTTATGATATTTTTCTTTGTGAAAACATAAAATGAGGACATCATGGCATGTATTGAAGTCAAGCATTGAGATGATTTAATTTTAGAAGACACTAAAGAATTTGAGTAAACAATTTAGAGATAATTTAGTGACCACAAAAATGTTTCAGATTCTAACCTTAATTAATCTTTGTGTCCATAAGCAATGTAAGGTAGTTGGGCCAATAACATTAGACCCTTATGTCTTAGAGTAGGTCTTTAGGATAAATAAGCCAATGAGCACTAAAGCCCAAGCTCTGGTGTGATAGGCTTGAGGGAAAGGGTTTGGTAAAGAGTAGGTATTTCTCTGACAGACAGTAGTGTGAGTGGGGGTTGGGTAGGGCAATGAGTGGAAGAGGATAGAAGGAGAACACTAAAAAGAAAGGAGTCCAGGTCTCCAGCAAGGCCTGCTGAGGTTGGTATATTGTTCCTGTTTGCATGCCCTAGGATTCAAACTGACCTCTTGGACTTTCCCTGGAGTGGCAAGGGTCCAAGGAGGTCAAGTCATGGTCCAAGTGCAGTCATGGTCTCTATCTCCAGCCATACCCATGGCAAGGGGGGTACTGCTAGGAGTTTAAGGATAGTGTCTTGTGCTGTGATTAAAAGGAAAGAACATGGGGCAGATTGTTGGTGCGAGTTCTGTCTGTGGCAGCCAATGCATTGGCCTATTTCCTTTATTCTTTTTCTTTTCCTTCCTTTACTCTTCTTGTAATTGAGTCAATTCAATGGATTTGTATAGTGGATCAGAAGGAATGAGTGGACTCTTCTGGCTAGCTCAGTGGTTACCCGGAGAGACTCAGACAATCTAAGGTGACAAACCCAGATGTACCCAGATGCCTGTGGGACCTCTTGACCCCATCCCAAAGGCAGACCTCTGGCTACCAAGTGCAGGGCAGAGGAAGTAGCTCTGGTCACTGGGGCTGTGACTGTTAAGAACTTCTTGGACAGATGCAGTGACCTTAATAGCCTCACAGTGACCCACATTGGGAGTCACAGGTACCAGATGAAAAGCTACCCAGTAGCTCGTACAAGTCTAGGTACCATTCCCACCTTTTTGCTCTTTCTTCTAACTGGAGCTCGTGATATTTGGCAATGAGGACAACTCTCATTAGAAAAGCAAGAGGTCTACTGAGTGGGCAGCCCCCTGAATTCGTGCCATTCATGTCACGAAGGTTTGACAATCTGTGGCAAATTCCTTTGACAGGTGCACATCTATGGCAAGTTTTCAGTGAGCACTGTCCCAAATTAATTCATCATTGGGTAATTCAGTCTAAATTGAATGGTGCTGCTGCATGCAGAAAATTTTTGTTTGCGATTTTTAAGTCATCTCAGTTTAAATTAAGTCTATTAAAATTCTCTGTTCCTAACCAGTTTTCAATCAAGGATGCCTACATGGCCACAACACCCTGCAGGGCATCTTTCTGTTATGAGTTTGTGTCTCTTTAATGTTCATGGGTTAATCATTTTCAGACAGTGTTTGTGATATTTTCTATCATTGCCTTCAATACCATTTGCTGCTAATTTGCAGGGTGCTAAGGGAGGCTTATGAGGTTGACATAAAAAAGTGGGAGCAGAGATCATGAGGTCATCCCTGAGGTTTAACAAACAGCGTTACTCTGTGTTGTTGACCAATAGGTCACCAATAAAAGGAGCAGTGTCAGGGAGAAATGGTTCTCGTGACAGCTGTTTTACCAGACACAGAGGAGTTCCAGGAATGTAGTGTCACAAGCAGATGGTGCAATTTGGTGGTGGGCAAGTTGTTGACCCAGGTACTCCTTTGTCTTGCCGATCTCTAAGAGACACAGCTGGCTTCCATTTATGAGCCCCCTCCCCTCAGAAAATCCCCAGTGCTTACAAACACCAAATGTGGGCTTCTGGCATCTCTGCAGAGACATATTTGAGAGGCAGTGGCAAGATCGGCAAACATAAAAGCAAATCAAACTTCTCTCCCTCGCAACTTGAAATCATCTCCTTTCTTTGAGCAAGGCAAATGCATTTGCTGAAGCACTTTTTGATGGTTGGTGGGAAGAAGAAGCGGTTTTTATTTGTCTTCAGTGACTCAAACCAGCTTATCAAAATTGAAGGTTCGTGCCTCAGTGCCTCTGTGCAGTAGATGATTCAGTTTCCCCAGTCCTAGGAGCAATCCTATGGGCCTCTAGGGATGTTCAAGGCAGCCTCAGAATGGAGCTCTCCTCTGTGGTGGCTACGGTCTCCCCTTACAGGGGGAGTCTGCCCCGAAGCCACGTCACTGCCTTTCCTCTCACCTATCCTCCCCTTTTTTCTTCTGTCTTCCCAGACTCTCCTCAGGCGGCCTGTGCTGATCCGAAGGGGGACATTGCTCTGCCTTGCTACAGCAAGAGCACAAGCGCCAGTCTCTCCTACCCTGACCCAACTGCCAGATTCTAGCCAAGTCTTATGGGGGGACTCTGTTGCCACACAACAAAACCATTGCCTTTATTTTGCCACTGATGGGAGAAGGATGAAGAGGGTCAGGAGAATGGCTTGGTGGACAGGAGGGAGTGCTGTCCTTGGAGTCTGGAGACGAGCCTTCTTGTTCCAATGCTGCTGCGGCCCTTCAGGCCCCCTTGAGCAACTCAGTTCTGGTCTCTGGGGGGCGAGGCTCTAAGTTCCTTACAGGTATGCAATCTTGTCCTTTCGAGAGGTGTAAGACCACGGCAGAGATAAGGGCTAGGTTCCTTGCCGATGGCTTCACACTAAAGGGCAAAGAGATGGTCCGAGTGTTCCCACAGGTGAGAGTCTTGAATGCCGAATGCTATTCTAATTCACTCCTGATGATTACGGCCCCCGCCAAGAGGAGGCCTAACACTAGAACGTCCCTGAGCCTTTGTCCTCATCACTTAGTGCACAACCTGACTCATCCATGGTCCTTACTCACAGATTCCTTGCCAGTGAGAATTCACTTAGATTTTAATCTATTAATTTGCTGCTGCACAGCCAGCTTTGCCAGGAGGTAACTGCTCCAGATGCCGAGGCACTGAAGGATCGCTGTCTGAAAAGTTCATTGGGTAATGAAATGTTAAAAATCTCAAATACCAGATGTACAAGGTAATGTTTTGTTTTTTCTGATTGTCATTGTTAACTTCCACAAAGATTGTAGCTGGAACGTTTGTGGGAATGTAGGAGTACAAAATAGATCAGGGAACAAAGTACGGGACTGCCACAGAAGCCACTGCTTGATTGATGAGGCCAAATGCAAGTCTGCAGACAGACATTCTTAAAAAGTAGCTCTCATTAAGGTAGAGTTATATTCATTTTTTCTTTACCACCAAGGCTTAGGGAATGAAGCAGGTCAATGCATGCATATAATGCAGGAATATGAACCCAAGAGCACCAGATGGAAATGTGCAAAAAAACAACAGGAAGTCAATAAAAAGTAATTTTTTTTTTTTTAAAGGAAGAAGAGGGAAAAAATATGATTTGAGGTATTGAGTGGCATAGGCACTTTATTCTTTCCCTCTTTTTTTTTTTTTTTAAGATTTTATTTATCTATTTGAAAGACTGAGCAGAAGCGGGGGGGGGGGGGGGAGGGAGGGAGAGGGACGAGCAGACAACCTGCTGAGCGCAGAGCCCAATGCCAGGGCTCGAGATCACTACCAGCATTCAAGTCAGACGCTTAACTGGATCAAGCCACCCAGGCACCCCTATCTTTCCCTCTTAAATAGATACACACATTTAAAAAGCAGCAATGGTATTCTTTTTATGTAGTGATTCCTCTAACCCTTCTTTTGAAGTTTATGGTCATTATAAGGACAACTACACACAAAATTTACAAAGAGCTTTTCCATCCATGACCTGATGTGATCAACGTAACGCAACTGTGAGGCGGACAGGAATGGTCTCATTATCCCCATGTTAGAAGTAAGAACACAGAGGCTTGGAGAGGTGTTTTTACCTAGGGTCGCAGATTGTATTGGCTTCAGATTCTGTTCTTCCAAGTAGTTTAGAAATAAAGTCCCACTTCTCAGCTTTCCCCTTTTCACTTGATTTTCACATGTCCTTTTGGTTAAAGGCCAAGGAACAGCCTTCTCCCTGGGTGATCACTGACGTTGAATCAGTCTCCACTCTGATGTCTCAGGAACTAAATGCTCTTTGAAGAGGTGATACTCAGGTGTTCTTTATTTGAAAGAAGGGTCTTATTCGCACAGTCACTGTTACTGCAATGGTTTGGTAGACAGAGGACCAGGCCAGTAACCAAAAGAGCAGGCTTCTTCTTTCAGTTCTACCATTGCTTACCCTAAGATCTTGAGCAAATTATTTCTAACTCTTTGCATTTCAGTGTCCCCCTTTACAAAATGAGGGGATTAAATAGAATGAGTTCTAAATTAAAATTAAAATTAGGGAGAAAAAAATTTTAAATATGATGGAAAATAATTATAATGAATAAATAAACAATGATTAGGACATAGAATAGACAAAACCAATAAAGCAAACCAAGAGACCAATAAATTAAGAGTAAACAAAGAACATACATGCGGACTAAAGCGTATAAGTAAAATTCAAACAAAAAAAGGAAAAAGTTAAAAACAAATAACATGCAAAAGTGAATGCAGACATTTAATCATAAAAAGATTCAAATAAGGAGAACAACAAAGTAAGAAGAATTTAAAGTCACAAAAATGTAGAAATCAAGACAGTTGCCAAATAAAAGGGAAAGGCAGAAAAAAGAACAAAAAAGTAAATAGCCAAGTCGAAAGAAATCAGAAGTTGGTTATCAAAGAGAGAAGTATGGAACTAAAGAAATAGAAATAAATTTTATCACAACCTCAATCTAAGAGACAATAAAAGGGATGGTGAGAATGGAGACTTGAAGATTTGAGACAGGAAGAGGGTGTGCAGGAAAGAAGTGGGAAGCTCTGGGCTGTCGGAGGAGTGCGCCCCCAGTGGTGCAGAGCCGGCCCGGCCCTGACCGCGGACGAAAGAGCGAGGTTCGGTGCTCAGAGAGCCAGTTCCGGGGTGGTTGGGTCCAGCAGCCGCTAGGCAACCCTCTCTTCTCAAAGCCCTACGTGGGACAAAAGATGGGACCGGAGGCCTGCATATCATCAAGAAGGGGCAGGTTTTGGACACACTTTCTGTGTGGAAAGCATACAGAGTTGTTCAAAGGGGAAGAAGGAAAAGCTCGGAAGGGTAATGTTTCTCAAAGCGTGGGTCTGGGGGTGGTTCTGGGGCATCAAATTACAGAGTCCTATTCACAGCAGGGTGGGTGATCCAGAAGTCTGCCTTAGTGATAAGCACGCAGGTGATTCTTACTATCAGGAGAATTTGGGCTAGTTGGGCCACAGGGCAGCTTCATACTTCCAAGCTGGGGTTCAGTGAGGAAATCTGGCGGCTGAGTCCTACAGACAGCAAGTCCAAGAATGCACGGGATTACATGCACAAAATGATCCATTCAAGGGGCTCCTACCACCAACATACAGAAATCACTGGCATTCCTGACTGATGGTGTGATTCATTCCCCAAGCTTTGTCCCTGGGGGGACAGCAGCTGGCTGAATCCGGATCTGGAAAGCTCTGGGGCTACTTTGCTTTTCTTCACACAGGTGGTGAGAGCTGGGTTTGCTTTAGTGGCTTGTCAAAAGTCTGATCATAGATGTTGCAAATACTTAAAAGAAATAAGATGGCATATAAATAGGCAAAAATATAAAAATACTATGATGATATTTTTTTAAGTTCTCTGATAGCCGAAGGTACAAGGGCAGCCTTATTAAGATGAACAGAACCAATGACCATTAACATATCCACATCAAAGATTGCCATAAAACAAAACAAAGACACAAATGGGGGAAACTGTTTACAGTTAATTTTCCAAATTATGGATCAGGGACCTCAGCAGGCCTAGTAACCCATGTGTATACCAAACATTGTTTGTAGACTTAACAAATGACTCATGTGTCTTAGTACATATTTTCAGATGAATGTGGCCTATAAAATGCAGTTTCGTTTGAAAGTGTTATTGAACTTCTTGCTGCTTTTCAGTTTCTTAGGGTGGTTATGATGGAGATCATCATATTTGAGAAGATTGGGAACCACAGGCTGATAAGGTGGCTGGGATGCAGTTAGCTGATAACATCTGTGTTTTGCGATGTCTTCCCCCTCACAGCCTGTCCACTCTGATGGCACAGCAGCCCATCACAGTGGCTTGAATTCTGCCTCAGTTTAACCACCACTTATTTACTTTGATAAAGCCAGCAGTGTAAGTCTAAATCACAGACACCAGGTGGAGCATCTGCTTTGTTCCTGGTGCCGGAATATGCTGGTTCCCCCCATGCTTTTTAAAATATTTACCCCATCAATTTTTGAGATGGTTAGTACATTTCTATACTGAAAAAAGATCTGGACTTTTATAAGTACTCTGGAGCATTCATTACCACATTTTTTGGGACTTCACTAAGCAGAAAAATTTGGAAAACAAAACCAAAGCCTCCCTAATCCAAGCCCAAATCTTGTGAGGACTGACAAAAGGGCTGCCAACTTTTAATTTTGCCAAACTAGAAACATGGGTAAAAACAAAAACTAACCCCCGCCCCAAAACACCCCCAAAACCCCAAAACCAACTCCACCCCCACTCCCCAAACCCAAACTTGAACATTTAATAAAATGAACGGCTGTATATATTATCAGTGTCCGCTCTCGAATACATCTTACGACTATATGATGAAAGCATGCTGTCTCCAAATAAAAGTGTCTTTGAATGAGCTTTATGGAGAACTCACTATGTTGTCCTTTCTGATCATTTTGCCTTGGACTGGTGATAACTTTGGCATGCTCTGGGCTGTGGGCCTTCAATTTTGAATGGCTGTTCGAGTGAGGAGGAAGGAAGGGAAGGGGGGAAAGCCTCAGGTTAATCTGAAGGCTATGCTGATTCTTTCTGCTCCAGGGATGCCTTCTGGTTCTAAATTCTTTCATCTTCCAACTGCCATCTATTTTACTAAGGGAGGTTAGTAATACAAGATAACCTGAGATGGTGGGGTACTGGGTATAGGGCTGAAAAATCTGGTCATACCATAATGCTGCTAATCTATGTTTTCATGACATTCTCTGGTAAATTAACTTTGAATTCTGGAAACCAAGATGACAATTCTGGGGAGGGGAGCGGTGACCCTCTGTCACATTGTTGTTGTCACAGAACTTGGACTTAGTTGCTTATGGAAACATAAAAACACATTCAGGCTGGTGATACTCAGTGTTAAAGAAAACCAAACTCTAAAATGCTTTTTCACATAACTTATGGAAAGCTCATTTTGCAGTAACACCTTGGGCATTCCTTAGCATCTGTTTCACATGCTCCATCTGTAACTGAAGCCAATGCCTTGTATCTTTTGTAAAGAACTTCAAGAATCTGCAGCTAAGCACCATGGAATCCCCAAATGGGGATTTGGTCCTGGAAAAGGTTGATTAAGACCTTGACCCTGGCTATTTAGCATGAATTACACATTATCCTTCATCTTGACAGATTTGTGAAAAGACACAGATAATAATAAAAGAACAAAAAATTATGTCATTGTTATAGTGCTTCATATTATGTCATTTCATTCTCCTCCTCCTTTATTTTTAAATATGTTTCTTTTATTAAGTGAGCAGGAAAATACATAATTGAACAGATCGAAACTACAAGGTGTGCCCTTTACAAGACCGAGTGAAACAATACATTCATCAGAAGGCATGTTTCAATTTCCTAAATGAGACTTCATGCAACAACATCCAGGAGTGCTGAATATATACAGATGGTAGAGCCTGCCCAGGCAAGCCTCGGAACTCTTGTCACTTGGACAAATGATAAGACCCGAATGTCATTAGGTTTTCTTGAAGCTGCCTTTGGCAGGGGGATACATTTCCTGTTGTTTATTTCTTGTTTTAGAAAAAAAAAATTGCTATCATTTTTAGACATTTAGACCAGGAAACAAAATGCAGAATCCTCTTCCCATTCCAATAACCCTACAATACCAGTAGCTTAAGATGGATCATTATCTGTAAAAATGTAAGAGTTTTGAAATGCTGCTTTTCCCCAGGTTCTATATGGCAGTCTCTCCTCCAGTCCTGCAACTTGGCCTGTTAAGATGATTAACGGAGAAAGTACAGCCAGAATCACAGTCAGGTGTTTTCCATCCACAATAGCCTTCCAGGAAAGAAAATCCTAGGGTTTTCTGTTTTCTACATGAAGCCAAACCAATGCTTTTATGATATGAACTTTGGACACAGTTTTTTGTTTTGATATTGAAGTAAAATGACCATATAGTTCTGTAGCTTTTTTTAATGCCAAAACTCTGCTATTGTTTATTTTCCTTCATTCATTAATTCATCCGATAAATACATCTACTGTTTGCCAGCTATTCTTCAAAGTACTGGAGCTAGGCCAATGAACAAAGTAGATGCTGATAAGTTCTATGAAAAGCAATAAAGCAGAAAATGAGTGGGCGATTAGAGATTATATACATCTCTGACAGTAAAAGAATATGTGTGTAGGTACCTAAAGGAAAGGAGGAGTGAGTCATGCAGAGGTGTGGGGGAAGAGATGTCTGGACAGAGGAAGCAGCCAGGGCTAAGACCTTGAGACAAGAGCACGCTTGAGAGTGTTCTGGAAAAAGCAAGGGCAATGTGGTGGAGCAAATGAACTAGGGAGCCGGTAGATGAGGTGAGAGAAGTGGTAGTAGTGGTTGGAAATGGGGCAAAGGATAGGTCAGATTTATGAGGGCTTTAGAGTGAATGTAAGCATTGGGAGTTGGGAAGACATTGCGGACTTGAGCAGAAAAGTACCATAACTTTTATATGTTTTTAAAAGTGTCATCCCAGGCAAGATGTGGCATGGACTCATACATCCATGGATTGTGGATATATTCCGAAGCGAGGAAAAACAGATTCCACCCCCCCCCCTCCGCCCCCGCCAATGGATTGTATGTGGTATGTAAAAAAGAAAATTTAAAGGTAACTACAAGATTTTCTGGTCTGGAAGAATGGAGTTGTTGTTACTGACACAGGATGTATGTGATGGGAGTAAAATGGTGGGTGGGGTGCAAATTAGTTTAGTTTTGGATGTGTTGAGTTGGAGATGCCAACTAGACATCCAAATGAAGATACCAAGTAAGAAGTTAGACATAGAACTCCGGCATTCAGGAAGGAGGTTAGGGCTAGAGTTAAAAATGTGGGTGTTTCAGTGGATAGAGTCCCAACACCGGCAAAGATCATTTAGAGAGGGAATGTCCAGTGCTGGGCACTCCAGGACTGAGAATGAGTGGCCAGAGACATGAGAACACATGAGGGATATTCCAGAGCTGAGAAAGTGTTTCAGGAAGGAATTTGTTATTAACTGTGTTCAAGACTGCCGAGAAGTCAAAAGCATGAAGCCAGAGACCTAACCATTGCATTTAACAGCATGGAGATCACATTTTTCTTAGCAATAGCTATTATGGTGGGGATGAAAGCCTGATTTAAATTGGTTCAAGAGACCAAGGTCACTGAAGACACTAAGTATACATAATTCCCTCTGAGGAGTTTTTCTGTGAAGGGGAGCAGATAAATAAGATGGTAGTTAGGGTAAGGTGGTCAAGGTGAGTGTTTATAAGACAAGAGATACCAGCATGAATGTAGTGAAATCCTCCAATGGGTTGGGGGAAAATGGGGATGCAGGAGAGGGAAGGAATTATTGGGCCAGTGGCCTTTATTTGGTGAGGTTGCAGGGGAGCTACCCAGAGCAAATAGGAAGAGCCACCTGCTATGAATTAAGGAGGCAATGTAGTAATTGGTAATATGTTTCATTGGACAAGACCAGGAAACCAAGAAAGCAGGGTATTTATAGGATTGTCCAAGTGGATATCACAATCACCAAGAGTTAAGAAAGGGGTGTTGGAGCCAGTGACAGTGAGCCAAAACTGAAAATACTTAAGCACTTCGAAGGAGGCCTGGAAGGTAGATAGGGACTTTGTACGTTGATGGCAAGAGCTTCAAAGCATTGGGTGTTTAGGAGGGACGGATAATAGTCTGGAAGTGGCAATGAGGAACAAGCAGGCATCCTACTACTATTAATGCTTTATTACACTTTGACAGAGATAACATAATATATTCCAAGGCGTGGCAGTGACTCTATGGGAAAACCTTGGCTTAGAACCCACCAAATCGTTTCTAGCTACTGCTCAGAACAACTATGCACAACAACTGAAGGCTTTTTGTATGCAGGGAAAGAATACTGGAAAGTACCCAAAAGGTTCAGACTAGAAAATATGCCAAGAATATTTTCTTTTATACCCTAACACAGGTGAGACTTACCCAGTTTCAGCATATTTCTGACAATGTGAAACACTTTAGAAAACTGGAGATTTCAACAATGTAGACACTTGTAGGCATAGCAGAATGATAGTCTCCCTTCCCAATCTTGTAAATTTGGCATCTCTACAGTTATGGTGACATTGTAAATAAGACAGCTAAAATGCACAAAAATAGTTTCACAACATGCAATTTTAAAGTTCATCCAGGCTGTCATTTTTTTTTTTTCCCCTGCTGTGATTTCTTGCTGTCACCTAACATTTGAAATTCTGATTCAGGGTAATAACTGAGGTTTTTAAACAAAGCATAATACAGTATTCCTTCACACTAACGCCAGGGGAAGAGATTAAGAGGAAGGGGCAACTGGGCCATGGCTATTTGCTATGTACACATAATAACCCACTGCTGGAAATGAAAACTCACCTCTCCACCAGCCTTTGCTCAGGCTCAGCAGTGCAATGTCATGCACCGAGGATAAAAACAAACCATCAAAACCAAACTATCATGCAAGGAGTTGAGTTAGTTGGAAGATACCTACACAAAGCAAAAAATCTGTAATCTTTTAGAACATTTCTATTTCTAACTGTGTTTTTTAGTCTTCACCCAAATGTTTGGTCTCATGGACATAGGGTCCAGGATTTTGATCTGGATTTAAAATATCTCAAAAACGTATCCAGGGACTTCTGTTTAAGAGCACAGTTTTATGGGGAGTTTAGTTTTGGTGCATTCTGGCACTTCCTGGAATGGCAGGCTTAGAAAAATAAAGATCACAGCAGAGTTAGGGTCCCCTACTGCTTACCACGATGCAATGTTTTGAATATTCTAGTTGCCTGTGGAAAAATTCCCAGAACAATGATACAGTATGGAAATCAACCCTAGAAAATGCTTGGTAGAAATGTCCGAATGGTTAATTTTGAACCTGAAAGTTCTCAAGGGATTTTCTTCTTTGCTGGGGCTTCTGAAAACAGTTCAGTTTATACCATTTTGAGACCCATGAAAGGACAGCACACCTTAGGGCTCCAGATACCGCTATACTCAGCAAAGCCAAAATGTAGTGGCATTTGAGAAATATTGGCAGGTAAACGAAATCACATTTGGACTTCTGGATTTTATGTTATAACTATGTTGTCTCAAGGGAGGCCAGTTATAGATTTGTTTGTCATGCTTCATTTGATTTGGTCAGATTCAAATTTTTGAGGAACGAACTAAAAGGTAACTGATAATTCACAGAAACTGTTGAGATGGCCAGAACATAGTATCAGAAAGGATTTTGGAACATCAGGGGCTTGGGAGGATGATTCAGAATTGTTATCAGTGTGTTGTGGATATTTCTCCTGTTTTCCTCCAGTGGGTTAAAACAAATTTTATTTTCTTTCTTAAAAATAAGGTAGCACATCTTATATTTGAAAGCAATCAGCACAAATGCAGGGATGCCTGTTCAAGCAGACTTCCAAAGACAGCACACACTACTGACACAAAGAGCTCTTCCACATTTCCAGAATACAGTGACGGGAACTGGTACACATAATAGGAAAGAAAAGAAAAAATTTTTTTTTAACTTCATGGAATGGGAGGTCAGACTTCAGGCACTTCTTTGTCTGGCAGCGGACAAAACCAAAAGGGCTCTGACCTGACTTTCACATATCTTTCTAATCTACCACACAAGAGGGACCAGAGACACCAATGACCAATGAGTCACAAGAGCAGACAGAAAACTGTTAGTAGGTCTTGACAACCAGGAATGAAGATGCTTTTTAAAAATGTGTACTTGATGCCAAGTATGTGAGACGTGTATCTTAGAAAGCAATGGCGTTGTGTTAGAAAAATGGAGTCCCTGTCCAGGTGGCCTTGTGGGATTTCCTCAGGACCTTGATCTATACTGTTTTAATAGCTCTAGGTCTTCTTGAAGCATCGTTTAAAAGTCAAGAAAAATAATGACATTTATGTAAACAGAGCCAATAATTCTGTGTGGAACTTAGCGCCAGCTGTCTTCATTCATATTGTGTGCACTGGCAATGGTCGGGATGTAACTGGCATGGGGAGGGCTCTCACCATTCAAACGGAGATCCTAGAGGTCATCTGTTTCTACCACCCACCGGACGCAGGAATCCATACCGCAGTTCCCCTGACCGGCACCCTAGAATGATGGTCACCTGTCAGAACCTGGGCCAAGACTATGGTTTGGGCAGGCTCCGTGGATTTTATGGTATGATTATCAAATTTAGAGCAATAAGGACTGAAAAGGTCTAGCAAAACTTACTTTGGGGGGAGGGCTCAGTTTCCCTTTGTAGAACAACAAAAATAAAATGAGCCAATTCCAGAAACAAAATCCCCTCTGGGAAGAACTAAAACTAAACACTGAAACTAACTGGTTTCAAAATTAAGGAAATTTTTATTAAGGTGCTATTAAGATGGATGAAAAGCACAACCCTTCTCCCACCATAAAAAAGAAACAAAGAAAGAAAGAAAGAAAGAAAGAAAGAAAGAAAGAAAGAAAGAAAGAAAGAAAGAAGAAAGAAGAAAGAAAGAAAACAAACCAGAAAGTTGGGAATTGTTATGAGCCATAAGAACAATAGTCTGAAATACTCTGCATGACCGGGGTCTCACTGTATCAGGGCTGGGGTTTGTCCTGATGGAAGAAAATGTATTTTTGAAGATAAAAGCTTCAAGGAATTCTTTAGATATCTGTTAAGGAAGACAGCTTTGTTAGGGGCCCTTTTAAATTTAGTTTTGCCTTGTAACCCATGTAAAATATTGGTACAAAAATATAAAAGGCATGGCTTGATGTTTAACGTCTGTGTTTTATTGTTGTTGGCACCAGAAAAAGCTCATGTTCTATGTTATGTCACTGTACATACTGTAAACAAGACTGCATTAATATTGTTTTTATGAGTTTTTGTTTCAATGACTCTAGATTTTAAAAAATACATTCACAAACTACCTTATGTTTAAACACAATGATTCCCTTTTATTTCTTAACTGTACCCAAAATCCCACAATAAAAAAATCATTTAAAGCTGTGTGTTTCGAACTCATCACTTAGAAATCAAAACAAAACATAACATAAAAACAAAGATCAGTTTGCAACATAATTTAAAGAAGCTTCTGGTTTAAAATACCACAGCAGCAATATAAAGAACTGGTGGCAATCACATTTGGGGATGGGACCCAAATCAATATATTTTGTCCACGTCAGCATCCAATTACAGTAGTTGCTAAATTCAATCCAAAAAGTTATTGCTGAAATTTGTTGCATGGAATTTGTGAAGATAGTATTGTTCAGCAGCAGATCCATAGCAGTAAAAATGAGAACGGGAGGATTTCATTGCTTTTGAGAGCTAAAGGGACCGTGATGAGGACATCTTGGTGATGGCCTGAAGATAATCCTCAATTCCATCATTGTGCGTTATCTGCTTAAAATAAATGCAAAGGATAACCCCCTTTACAGGAGAGGCATAATCATCTACTTCAGAAACTGCAATAATTCCCCTGCCCTTCCCCCGTTTGCCCAAGCCACCAGATTGAATTGGTTCCATTTTCCTAACTTCTATTTCGTTCTCATTAATAGTACATCAGCTGCTAACGTATTTAGGCAAAAATCAGTAGGATCACAGACTTTAAAAAAAAAAATCTCTTTACAGTAATTGCTTTTTTCAGAAACCGTGTTAGTTTTTGTCGATGTTGGATTTTTTTTTTTTTAATTTTTGAAGAACAATTTGGTCAACTACTGTTTTGTTTAAAAAATATTAACTACACCTGAGATTGCCAGTTGAGCTCTCTATATGTCTCCTGGAGATAACACTGCTGTGATGAACAGTGAAAACAAACAAAACGAGGTAGGTTGAAACAGGAAGCGCAACACAGATATCGTTTTGCAACACCTCGATACCACAGGCAGCCATGCTTGTAGCTTTGGAAAAAAAAACCCAGACAGTCACGTAAAAGTTCAAATCATCCGAGTAAGAGTTTATAAGGACACAAGTCAACCTGAACTAAATACATACATATCTCTGCACAAATGTTGTTTACCGTATTTTGGGTAATTTGGAGGAAGGGAAAATGATCAGGGTCTCAGAATTCCGGCCAAAGCCTTGCTTTTAAGTTCCATAAACTCTGAACCAGTGCGGCCTGCTGTGTCTCATGCAGGCCTAGTAGTCTAGTCCCTTCTCTCACCAACCCAGAGAGAACACAGGCAGCTCAGAAACATTTATTATTATTATTTTTTCAGTCACAGTTTTCATCTTGAGAAAGTGGCACCCTCAGGAGAAAGCTGGGAAGGACCAGAGTCTGGATGTCATTCACGCCCCAATTCCCAGAAAGAACTCAACAGTCTCACTCCTAATGAAGCCCGAAGCCAGTGACCTCTTAGCTAGAGGCTTTGTGCATTAAAAAAAGAATGTGTGTATATATATATATTTATGTATATATATATGGAGATATATATATATATAAATTTGTTTTTTTTTAGTTTGTTTCCCAGAAGCTCTCTTTGTCCGACCCCATCAGTCGTCCCATCTTTTGCCCTGATCTGTTGCCTAATAGCTGAGGGAAGGTTGTGTTATAGAGCCCCTCAATTGCTAGAGCCAACTCAATACAATGGCACTACTATCCCATTCAACACATTCCATTCTGCACAGGGCCATATAAAAATAGGGCCTGTCAGACTCACAAAAATGGTAGTTGATTTTATTAGTCTAAGGCTAGTAGTTTAGCCATTTAAAATCTATTTCCCCAAAGAGGGGAAAACTAGTATTTTTTCTTTTCTTTTAAAAATTCATTAGCCAGTTGCTATCAAAAAGCAACCTTTTGGGTTGGTGAAGGCAAAAGAGTTCTAAAATTACCCCACTATGCAATTATGGCCTTCAGTGTAAGGAGATAAGGTACATTTATTGTGCTGTCTCTCACCATTTGAAATTGGAAATTTTACAACATATCGTATACTTAAAGCTAGCAGGCAGACAGAATTAAAAACAGACTCATTTTCTCAGTATGCATTCTCTCCCCATTCTTACAAAGTAAGGGGGTAAAGGAAAAAGGTGGAAAAACAAAAAGCAAAACTCAAAACCCACCATAACACAGCTTAATCATAAGAGCACACAATATTTGTTTCTATCCCTAACTCCGAAGGGCACATGGTCCATATCTGTCCACAAACAACGCAGCATTCTTGGGGGTCTCCTGGAAATTCCTGCCACGTTTTTCTCTCCTTCTCAACCAGGCTGCAACATTGAAAGATGGACTGTGGACTGTACTGGGACAGGGGGAGGGAGAGGAAAAGGGGAAATCGGTATGTTCAACCAAGCCTTCTGATTCTGCTCTAGACTGGCTTAAGTCCACATGAGTTATGTTCTTTTTAATTAGAAACAACACCATGAAGACAAGTGCCAAGTGCTCTTCTGTTACCAGTTCATCATGGAATTTCTGTTGAGGGTCATGAAAAACACTTGGCTACTTCCTCCAGATCGCACGGATGCAAAAAATACCTGTTTGAAATTAAAAAGAAGTTAGTTCAGCTGCATGGTTTCTTTTCCTCTTTTCTTCAACCGTCCATCCATTTTCTCTCACATGTCCTATCCTTGCCATGTGTTAGCTCTTAAGACTCAACGGCTGGTGTTTATAAAAGTGCCTTTTAATACAGTGCATCCTCTGTAAACACTCCTGACTTGATTACTATGATTATTACTATTACGTATCGTGGTACTGGCCTTCAGGAACACGGGAGGGGCTATATCTTGATTGGCAGCATCCCTTAGGATGCTCACATTTTAAACGGCATTTCATGCTAGGTAATGTGCTAGATTTTTGGCCTAGGACACAACAGGTCCTTTGTTAATCTCTAAAAAGCCATAGAGGCTTCCCTTCTCTCCCCCATAATGACGAGAGGGCAGACTTTAGGACTGAAGAGAATCCTTTCAAATTCCCAAGGTCGGGGTGGGGGGTGGATTTTGGGTCTACTTACTACTATACAACTTCAGTTATCAATTTTTAAAATAAAAAAAATGGTGTGGTCGGATAGGCTAAGGTGGCTCATGCCTATTCACTTTGGTATATCAAAGAGTTAACTCTTGGCTTGTCTGCTGGTGCAGGCATATCCTAGGCCAAAGGAGACATGGCATTAATAAACAGAACCACAGTCCATTAGGTCTGGGTCTGTTACATCATTTTATCAAACAACTAAGAGGAACGAGCAAAATTTGGGTTACTGCTTGCTTAAATGTCAGTGAACCACTGCCCTGGGAAAATAATATTCTGGGCTGTGGCCTAGCCCTTAGTCAGCCAACACCAAACTTTGGTGCAAGGCATTCACTTTTGTCACTAGTGTAAAGTCTCTGCTACTTCATTCCCACAACTCCTTCAGAAGAATGCTGTCTCTCCCAACAACTTCCTAGGAAGTTCTGGGGAAATGCTTGTCATCCAGCTAATGCTACATATGTAAGTATAGCTACTGTTAGGGTCAATGACTCAAAATGGGGAAGCACAGAGGACCCATGGAAACACATTGGTGGGGGGGAAGGGGAAGAAAGGGCGGCTATTCTCTCCAGGCTGTGTGCACCCTGGGCTCTGAACCTTGGGCCCCAGACACTGGTGTGGTCCCAGCCTGCTCCCGAGGGTGTGGGCATGGCTTAGAACAGGCTTGCTGGGGTGGGTCGTCAATGAATTGGAGTGTGAGGATCTATACCCAGCTCACTCCTACTCTTATGATCCCCAGAGGCTGGGTTGGGCCTGGAGTTTTACCAGGGGTCAGATCTATTTCCTGGCATACTCTGGTAAGGCCCTGGAACCATCCTTGGCACCCACAGCTGTTGTCTACCCAGAACGCACCAGGTCAGAGTCGTTGGGTTAAATACAGTCTGGACTCACACCCCCAGGGTTGGACTAAGACCAATCTGGCCTCTGGGGAACCAGGATGGACCAAGAGATGTACGTCTGTTCAACCCATCACATTCTTTACTATAGGTGTTTATGCCTGCTATCTGGGGACAGCATTCTAAGTTGGCCATAGTCACAAAGGATGGATTCACAAATGAGCACAGCTTAGCTCCTAAAAACGCGGTTAGTCTACGGGGAGGGCAAGGGAGAAGCAGCGCTGCCGCAGAATACCCTTCTGAGGTGACTGAACATGCCAGACGGACTCCACCAGTTTCACTACAAAACAGTCCCCCTATGACACTTCAGAAGAAACATGGCTGGAATGACACAGGACATGGCACTAGTTGAGTTTGCGACTGTGCATTTCTTAAGGAACGGGTGACATTTTTTAAAAAAGTTTATATTTCTCCATGTCAAATGTTTTACATTTAAAAGTGAATATAATGTGATGGGTTGGGTCCCCCATAGTGGCTTTGTGAAAAGTCTCCAAGTGCAGTGCAGAGTTGACCCACTGTGAGTGATTAATGATGGGCCAACTCTCCCATGTGCGTAGGAGAATTTGGGATGTCTGCTGGGGTCAGCATAAGGCCGGCAGGCCACAAAAGTTGCTAAGAGTTTACAAGAAATTTTTAGAAGTTCTAATGTCTTTTTAAATATGTGAATAATATATTTTGAGGGTTCACATGAATCAAACCAAATAATGCCATTTCAAGAGAATATTGATTGTTTAACACAGATGTGATTCAAATCAGTATAAAGGAAAATGAAGGTTTCACAGGTACCTGGTGGTCTCTTAAAATGCAAACACTAATGCAAATGTTGAAACGGATTTACCTTATCATTTCTTTCACATAGAAACTTTAACCTTTGAGCTCGCTTATGCATAAATACTCCATCCAAATGTCCTGTTTCCACTGACCGGATCTCAATAGCTTTCTCGCCCCAGCCCATTATCTGATTGGAATGAATGTAGGCTGTCAAAAGGAATTTCCAAAACTGCATTAAAAACATTAGATGGGCAATAACTCACAGCATCTGTTCACATCTTAACCACAAAAATGACAAACGACTTGAGATAAACAGACAAAGCAAGTCTTACAAGTGTTATTCACAGACTGTTTTTTTTTGTTTGTTTGTTTTTGTTTTTTGTTTTTTGTTTTTTTGTGGAATCAAATGGTTGTTTCACATTTCTTGACTTTCGTTTCATTTGGGGGGTGTAACTGCTGAAGGAGATAAGGAATGGTTAACCTACCCACAGACGTGGGCATTTCTCCCCATTGGAGCACCACATCCTTAGTTATCCGGCCATAGGTGTTTACATACACCCCCTCATCCTCATAGCAAACAAGCATTTCCATTCCATCTGTTTTAGGCAAGATGACAATGGCATGAGGAGTGATATTGCCCTGAATCTAGGAGACAAAGAAAGGCCAGGCATTATTCTTTTTAAAAATAAAACAGCATCTTGACTATTCATCTCTAAGAATTGCAAAAAAGAGGATCCCCTCCCCCCTCCCCCCGCCCACCATTTTCATTCTAGAGGCTGACATTTCGCTTTGCTTTGCTTAATTTAACCACTGACCTGTCAAATACCCTGGTATACAAATACAGACTTAGGCACTAGGTCGAGAATCCAATTGACCTGTTCCCTAAAAACAACTACAGGTATGGAACACCGCCTATGTGCCGAGCCCTGGGCTCTTTACATATATCATTTCTAGTCCTTAGAACAGTTCCCTGTGGTAGATATCGTCCTCTACAGACGAGGCATCTGCATGTCAGAGGGGTTATGTAGATTGAGCAAAGCTGTACTGGTATTTGGTGGTAGAACTGGGATTTGAGTACATGTCTCACGGACAATAAGAAATCACGTGTTTTCCATCTACTTCTAAAAAAAAGATGAGGGGAATGCAAACCAGCTGAATCGGATGGAAACAGCCTAAACATGGTCAAAGGTGGGACCCAAAGAGACGCCTACCAAGTAGGCTCTGAGCGTACAACACAGACTACCCGGGTGCCTAAATAACAGAATAATCCAAATTAATGGCTTGTTGAGAAAAACATTTAAAATGACCACTCATTTTATTGGAATCAACATAGATGGACCTGTTGTGGGAGGGGAGATGCAGTGCTGCTGGGGTCTCTGGGCTGAGGCTGACATGGCAGCCCGCTAGTTGCCTGGCGGGGAAATGAGAGGACTGAGGATGATCACAGTGATGCCCCAGTCACCTCACCAAGAACAGAAGCTGTGAGTCCTGTGTACACATGCACACGCATGTGTGGAAAGCTAGGACGCAGCAATGAATGCCATGCGCGTGTGTGAGAGAGACCGTGTGCGTTTGTGTGTGTCATGTACTGAAACAACTTTTTTCAATGATCGAGCTTTTTTGCAGTAAAGCCTATAAACTCTCAAGATACCAACTGGCAACAGATCAGGCCTCAGACTCTCCTGATGGTGTCTACTGTATGTTAGCCTCGGGATCAGGTGCAGGAAACACGACTTGCACTGCACCCATCCTAATAAGTGACACCAGGTGCGGTATTTCTGTTTGACAGGTTTTAGGCAGTGTTCCAGTGTTATAATGTTCATAGGACAATTTGCAGGGGCTTGTGCCAAGCACCTTAGAGGTATCACCTCATTTATTGCTGATGATAACCCTCTGGAATGGGTCCCTCTATCCCCATTTTACAGATGGGAAAGCTGAGGGTTCGAGAGACTGTCTAATGTGCACAGGCTAGAGCCAGGGTATGCCTCCAGTGTCTCATTCTACTACACAACACTCCCCTCAAGTTGAAGAGAGCCACAAAGACAGCAAAAGGGGACCACAGACTTCCCAAGTCACATGAACCCATCTCCCTTCAAAACCTGAAAATAGGAAGTTGTCTATTGTACTCTTACTTAAAATACACAATTTATGCCCCGAAGGAAAAATATCATACACATTTTAATCTAAAGTCCAATAAGACAACATGTCTAGTAAGTGGCAAAGAATTGCTGTTATGGGTTACTCAGTTTTAAGCACTCATAAAAATCAGTTACAGTCACATGTTTTCTGTATTAAAAGCATTGTCTATTTAGTGAAGTCTTTTAGCGTTGATAGTCGATCTGCTGTACCGATTTGTAGAAATTAGCATGACTTGCACTAAAAATGTGCAAGAACAAATCCCTTTTCTACATAGGTTGTTGTAGAACTCAGGAACTTACATGAGATGGTATGTAGATATCATAAGAGTTTCCTGAATCAACATCAATTACATGAAAACCAGTGTGTGATCCAAAAATAACCTTCAATCTTTGACCTTCTTCTACCGTGAGATCAACAAGCAGTGGTTTGTGCTGGAGATCTGCAAAAGACTTTAAAAAACACCCCATGAGTGTCCACATCATTCAAAGAGATAGTTATCTTAATCATTGTTTCTTTTAGCCGCAGCCTGGTGGAAGTTAATGTCTGGCTTTCTTACACTGAAAAGCCAGGAGATTTCTCTTACAGCTTTAGGTCTATTCGTATTCTGGCTCTAGGAGGAAGGGTCTAGCACCCATTTGTGGCTCTTTCTCCACCCCTTTGTCCTCTAGGGCAGAGAAGAGGTTTACAGTGGTCAATTTCGACAGTGTCGTTATCATTGAAGAACTTGGCATCCGGGTGCTGCTGTTCTTTCCTCTTTATTTCTGGCCTTTTCCCTCTGGAGAAGGCCCAGCCACCTCTCTGGCTCCTTCCCTTCCCATGGAACAGCCGAGCCCTTGCATGGCCATGACCCTTTCAGAGACAGGCTGGGGTGGGCAGCTGGACCAGCTCTGTGCTAAGTCTGTTCAGAATTAACGGGCACACTCTGGTTCTGATTTTCCTTCAGTGAGTGAGTGAGCATCAGATTGGCACCTTCTTTAAACATACTGCTGAGATCTGAGACTTAGGTTTGGCAATAGAGAAGGGGGGAGGCTGGAACATCACAAAACTCATGGCTTACGTTGGGTAGTTCAGCTTAAGTAGGAAGGAAAAAGAGAGCTCTAGCCAAGTTTACCAAGGTTCCATGTGTTTCAATCCAGAGCCCAAGCCCCAACTAGCTGCCAGGCATTCCTCTGTTTTGTTTTGCCATTATTTCAGCACAGTCTACTTTTACTGGGCCTTGACATCTGGGAGAGAATTTGCGAAACCACAAGTTACTCAGCTATAATGTCACTGCCACCCAATAGAGCCCTCTTTCTTCAGCTTTTGCTAACGGAGTCTCATGGTAAGGGAAGCTCCCATCCTTCCTGTTCAGTCCTGGCTTTCACACTGCCCTCCTGCCAGGCTGGGCGTGGTCGACTGAACACAGCATTTTGCACCCTCTCATGCATTTTGACTGGTAAACTGATGGCGCTAACTTCCGAACCAGAATCGGAACGGGACCTTGACTGAAAAACTTTTGTGGACCTAGATTTTGGCACAATGGCAGCACCGCTTTAGCTTTTAGGTGTCACCCCTTAAGTGTTATTACTAGCCTAATACATTCCAAAACTTTCTCTCCATAAAAGTGGGGTTACGGAGGAAGAGCATTTCCACTGATGTATCTATCTTCCTGAGCACATCACAAATGAGCTCCTTGCACTAAGGGAACAAGACGGCCTCAAAGAGTGCCCCATAGTGTTCCCAAGGCAGCTTCTGCCCTCACATGGCGTAAGTGGCCAGAAAGAATACATAAAGATCAAGGGAAGAGGAAAGTCACAAGGATGGGGAGAAAACATGAGGGCCAATCTGCTATGAAGAAAAGGAGAGACACAGGCAGAGAGAGACAGGGGACAGAAAAGAAATTCACGTGGGCTCTGGATAGAGTCTGCAGCTCTGGAAACATCCAAGTGCCTGCACGTACTGGTCCTTCTGGCGTTTGGGAGTCAACTTTCACGAGCTGGGTTCCACCATACTAGCCTATCCTCATCCCACTCCTGCTGAGTGTCATGAGTGACCAATCCAACCATGGTGGGTACAGGCTCAGATAAGGTCAAAAATGAAAAAGCAGAATGCAGAGAAACGAAGCCATTTCCTTGTGGAAGTACATTCAGTATTCATTTCAGAGAAGTCCAATAACATTGGGGATATATGCGCATTATGCGAGTTGTAGGGACTTTACCCCAAAAGGCTTATACGGATGACAGGATTTGGAGACATGGTTCATCCTTGAGATTTGGACCTGCTGTTGGTTTGCCTTTTTGAGATGACATATCAGAGATTACCCTAGTTAAGTGCCTTTATAATGGCTCACATTGCCTAATATCACAATTAGTGCTTTGCCCAGTAGCCATCCCACACTAAAGGCCCCTAGGAGACAATTATTTTTAGACCTGATATGGAGGAGGGTACAGCCCAATTTTTTCCCCATTCACCCATCCCCCGACCCCCAGTATATTTTATAGCATGTACTAGTGCTTAGTCTTTGCTTTTGGAATAATAAGCCTAAGAGCTCCTATACTTTTAAAGGGAGTTTATTATATATAGTAGAATTGGTCCTAGTCGATGCGCTTGTTAACTGGTGCGAACCTAAAATTAAAAAAAAAAAATCCCTTTTTTAGGTAATCGTGTGCTCGCTTACCTTAAATGCCATGAACTTATGATACGGTTTAGGAGCCCAAGCATATATCTCCACAGCATTCTTTAAGGCAATCACTAGGAATTTAATCCTTTCATATTTAACTGTAATAGACAAATTATAAATTAAAAAAGTATACCAACTTATTCAGGTTTTTGCATATGTAAATACACATTATGTTCTTGGTGGGAGATTTGCTCATAGATACAGACTGAACTTTCTTTAAAGCACTCGGTCTGCCGAATACTTGGGGCCTTTACTTTATACTGAAGGCTCTTTTCTTCATCTGAAGGCTTAGGATTCTCTTTAATCACTAGGTCTAGATGTGAATTATTCATTTTAATAAGAACCTGCATAATCACCTTCACGTTCCCCTCCCTGGCTTTTACAGTCACCCACATGCTAGAAGCTGAGAGCTGGTATGGCCAAATGGTAGAAAAATTAGCAAATGGGTAGAGATGTAAAGGTGGCCATTTCCTTATTATCCAAATTTGAATTCCAATTATTAGGGATTTAAAAGTGGTTAGTGCCTTAATAAAAAAGGCCCTAGAGAGATCCCTCTCTCCATACACTGCATGAAGTTGTAGCAAAAAAACCTGCTGTGTATGAACCAGGAAGCAGGCCCACAGCAGACACTGAGTCTGCCAGCACCCTGATCTTGGTCTTCCCAGCCTCCAGAACTGTGAGAAATGCCTGTTGTTCATGGTATTCTGCTATAGCAACCTGACCAGGCTAAGACAGTGCACGTGGCAGTCATTTCCTTTGTAGAATATTTGAATGAACAGAATACTCATGTCCTAAAGAAACTGGACAGCCGCGGCAATGAACCAAATTCTTGCTCCCTGGGCTCTTTTTCTTTAGTGTGCCCCTGCTGTTTACATATTCTGTCTTTAATATACTTTCAACTACTTCCTTGGTTATTTACTTCCATATTTCTAAATAACATGCTTATAATGTTATTTCTTGATTTTTTTTTCTGTTGGAGGTATTATCTATTGGCTTGAGAGTATGGGAAGGATTTAGTCTCTTAGAACCATCTCCTCTCTCTAGTTCTCTCTCTCACACACACACGTTTCTTCCTCCCCCACACCACTAATACAGTTATAGTTCAAATTTTTGGTTAAATCAAGATCCCATGTTGAAATGATTATTGTTCACAGCTGAGGCATATAGCACGCCACAATTACATTTTCTTTCTTGTCTTTCGTCTTTTTTCTCCCCACTTCCTTCTTTTCCATACATCTGTCTCTAAGCACACGGACTTTCTGCTAGTACTGTAAATGCCTTCAATGCGGTCAAATGTGGCAGGTAATCTATTCGTGACATTTTATTTTCCCTGAAGGCACCCCTCTTAGAACACTCCCTTGTCCCACTCTACTTGGACCGATTTCTCTCTAGGCCTATGGTAGAGCTGTCACCCACATTTCCTTCACCATCATTCTGGGTATTTTCTTCACTTTTTACCTGGATTCCTAGGTTTATGCCTTTATTTTGGTGGAATACATTGGCCAGTAGTTTCCTGAGAAACAGTGTATGGAACATAAATGTTGTGAGACCCTGCACATCTGAAAAATGTCTTCATGCTGCATTCAAAGTTGACTGATGGTTTAATGGCGTGATGTTTAATTTTATGTGTCAACCTGACTGGGCCACAAGGTGCCCAGATATTTGGTCAAACACTGTTCTGGGTGTGTCTGTGAGAGCTTTTCTGGATTATATTAATATTTGAGTGGGTACACTAAGGAAAGCAGAATGCCTTCTCAGTATGGATGGGCCTCATCCAGTTGATTATAGACCTGAATAGAATAAAAAGATTGAGTAAGAAGACCCACCTCCTGCCTGACTGTTGAGCTGGGAAACTGGTCTTTTCCAGACTTCAGATTGGGTCTGAGAGACTGGCTCTCCTGGGTCTCCAGCTTGCCAACTACAGATCTTGGGCCTCCATAATTATGTGACGCAACTTCTATAATAAACCTCTTTATATAGAGAGAGTATATTTACACACTCATTTATTTATGCCTCTTACACACACACACACGTATGTATGTGTGTATCCTATTAGTTCTGTTTCTCTGGAGAACCCTGGTTAATACAGATGGGTTATAAAATACCAGTTGAAGGCTTTGTTCCATCATCTTCTAAGTTCTAGTATTGCTGCTCAAGCCACCTAATATATAAACTATTTGTTTACTTATTTAATTATAATCTGGAAGCTTTAAGGACCTCCTCATTTCCTGGGTACTGAAATGTTATGTTAATATATCTTCCTGTGAGTCTTTTTTTTCATTCACTATACTGGGTATTCACAGTGAGTCCTTTTAATTTGAGATTTTAAGTTCTTAGTTCTAGAAATTTTCTTATATTGCTTCTTTGATACTTTCCTCCCTTTCCAATTCTTACTTTCTCTTTTTTCCCAAACTCATGTTACTTAGATTTTGAAGCACTTGGACTGATCCTTTTGCCTCCTTAACTTTTGTCTCCTTTTCTTTTCCTTTCCTTTTCTTCTTGTCCTACTTTCTAGGAGATGCCTCATCTTTATCTTCCAATACACCTACTACACTTTTCATCCCTGCCAATATATTCAAATTTCTAAGAATTTTTTCTTGCTCTCTGAATGGACTCCCCTGACCCTTCTCCAACTGTTTTTCATAATGGTCCCTATTCTCTTCTGGAAATAGTTTTTCTAATCTCTCTGAAGTTATTACAGTTTCTTTTTAATTTTCTTCCACTCCTCATTATCTTTGTTTCCTTTAAAGTTCTTTCTTTCTGTTTAAGTTTCCTTCCTATTAGTGGATGTCCCCATATCTGCTACAGGTGTGGGCTTCAGGTTTAGATGGTTAGATAGCGAGCTTCCCATGGCACTTCAAATATTAGTACCTGGACATCTTTTCTTTCTGGCTATTTAGTTTCTCCAAAGACAAATCTTTCAATCTCTTGCTTGGGTACATAAGTATGGCTGCCAACATTCTAGGAGCTAAACAGGGGAAGTAGGGTATGTGTGTGTGTGTGTGTGTGTGTGTCTGTCTATCCTGGCGATTCCATATTCCCATAATTCAGATTGGCTGTGCCAACTTTTCATCCTCTGTTGCAGTGGGGGAGAACTTGCTGCTCGTCACCCTTCGAATAATCCTTCTGTTTTCAGTTCCACTGTATACCTCCATCTCAGGGGCTTCAGACCCTGGGCCTTTCTGGGTTCTGTAAGTGGTTGGATTGATTTTGATGACTTTCCTCACTACAGACATAGAATTCAGCATTTCCTGCTCATCTATTAGTTATGCGTCATCCAGCTATTCTTGTTCAATTCTGTTGACATCTCTTGTTTGCTGGTTTCTCTTCTTCTGGTCCCTTTGTCCTTGTGGGTTTATGGCATTTTTATTCCTTCACTGTCATTTTAATGGGTATTTGGGAGGGAGTGGATATAAATGTTCAAACTGGAGCATAGGACTTTAGTCGGAATGCACTCTTAGAACTTCATCAATCTGACTTTTTGGAAACAATGCAAGTACACCTAAAGTTCTAACAACATCTTAAACTGGTAACAAATACATCATCAATACCTAACAGAAAAAAATGAAATGAAACTTAAACTGAATAATTAGGATTGAGTAAACAATTCCATGTCTTGACACTTACCAACTTTGTAATGTATGCAGCCTTCCAAGTCCCCAACTGTGATCCAGCCTTGTTTCTTTTCTACTTCTGGGTCATTGTGTAGTATTCTGTTTCTTAACCATGAAAGATAGTAAACTCGTAGTTTGTTCTTCTTTCCTGTTGAAATAAAAGAGCTCTAATTTCAAGCCCCTGTGACAACCTTTTCTCTCAGTCCTTCCCCAACTCTGTTTTATTTTATTCACTTATTTTTATTTTATTTACAATTGTGTAGGTGTGTGAAGGCACAATAACCAGTGTCCCCAGCAACATCAAAGTGTTGTCTATGCCAACAGCTCCAAGTGTTCTGGACAGATCACCATTTTATAACTTGTCTTTACCTTCAGGTAGCTTCTTATTTGAGCAAGCTGCTCTTACTCTCTCTTCTCAATGCAAAGGGCAGTGTCAAGACCTAATTCTGTGAGGAATAGTTGGTCAGAGTTCCAGAACATTCTAGATCGGATCACATGAAGGAGTGTTGATAACTGGACATTTTAACATGCTTTTATGTGGCTGTCTTCCCCTCACCTTCTAACCTAACAGCATATGTCAGTGGGAGCCTCTTATTCACCTCCTCGATTACTTTGAAGATGACAGGTGTGACTAGTTTTACTTTATCTGACTAACAAAAAAGAATTATAAGGAGACAAGAGAAACAATTTTAATGAAGGCAACCCGGGCTCAGCAGAGAACCCTGGACACATCTATGATTCTGAGATCACTGAAAGAAATACCAAACAAAAATAGTAGAGGAAAAGACGTTTACTTGGGAAAAACCAAAGATGTGCACTTGGGAAAAAACAAAGTTCCTTTTGGTAAAGCACTTCTGGAATAGGAATTCAATGATAAGAAAACATCTTAAAAATATTGAGGAGGACACAGGAGCAAAATTTAATATACTCTGTGAGATTATCTGCATACCAGATAAGAAAATGTTCCTTGGGGTGGCTCTTCCTTTTCTGGGGGGGGGGAGTGGGATGGGGTGGGGAGGTGGCTGTTCCTAAGTGATCATTAGGCCTGTGGGTTATACTTCCTGGGTACTTATTTTCCCTTGACTTCTCTTAGGCAGCAAAGGATGTTTTATATTTTACAGATGTGATATATATAAGAAGAAGAAAATTCACTGAAGCATCGCACACTGGATTTGACAGGACGGTGAGTCCATAAATTAAGGGAGTCACTGCACAGCTGTGATTCCTTTTTGTAGTCCAAGGCCCAGAATGGATCCCAAGAGCTAGGATGGGCAGAAAGGCCAGTGCTTGCTCCTTTCTATGCCAATGCAGATCTGAGGGCAGTTGCTCCTATTTTCATTCTTCTTTCCCCATCTATACTTCATGGTAAGAGGAGATGGTTACTTTTTTAAGAATGGGAACGTGTCACTCACAACATAATGAAGGCTGAATGTGAATTTTCTGGCATCATTTCCACTTTCGGTAGGTGAGTGGCAGATGTACGTTTTAAATTTGATTTGGTAGTACCGCTGTCAGGCAAGCAATTAACAAGAAAAAAAAAAGACTACACCAAATTAAGCTCAAATGATGATACAAGAAGAATTTACCCGGCTAACTCTTTTTGGGGAGAATAAAAAGAGATGAAACTCTGAGCATTCAGAGTTGATCCCTGGGTCCTACTCCCAGGGATTCTGACCCACAGGTCTGGAGTGCATCCTGGGTTCTTCCCATCATGGTTCTAATGTTTCATACTGGGTGGGATGGGAAGGCAGGGGAAAAGAGGGGATGTTGTTTATTAAACTCCTTCAAACATCATTAGAAAGCAAAGAACTTTCAAAAAACACAGACACTTTCAGGTTACATTGATGATAACTTGTCAGTAATAAGGCCTTCACTTCTGTGTCCATATTTTTTTAAAGTTCTTTTTTTGGGAAGCAGAAAGCTGCAGGGCGTAGCTGTAATGACGCCCACATCCCAATCTCTTTGCAGACTCAGCCACCCAACGGGCCAGCTGCACTTGCTGAAACATCAGTGGAGTATAAGCTAGAACAGTTTGTGAGAGAAAAGAGACCAGAGAAGTTTCTGCTTACAAAATTCTCCACTCTGCGAAGCCTACGTTTTGATAGTCTCCACCCAGGAGTAGGCAGCAATGACTAGAGCTCAGACTTCAAAAGCTCCTTGCTGAGTCCCAGCAGCGGTTAAAGGCCTCTAAACATACAGCCTCTGTGGTACGTCTGCCTGATTCAGAGATCATAGAGAGGTGAGAGGTTTCCCTTCGGAGGTCAGTATCTCCAGAGTTACAGACGAGGGGTGACCTCACTCTGGCTATCCTGCTAAAATATACCGTGTCACTGTTAGCCAGGGAGGGCAGAGCTTGCTGTTTTTTCAGCACTGAGGCGATAGCCTTTCCCACCTGTGCAGACCCAGGGGTCTCGGTCATCCCGGTAACATACTGGTAACCTACCTGATATAGTCACCAGGACATTCAGTCCCTCTAGCACGTCCATCTGCTGAAATCGCCTCCGGTTGATCAGATTATAGACTTTGCCTTGCCCACTTCGGTCCAAAAGCATCAGGCCATTTTCCGTTCCCACCAGGAGGTTTACACCTGCAAATTTAAGGAGCACCCCAAGACTGGCTTTTTATATGCTTCACCTTTCTGCATCTGGGGTCCCTGTGAAACCTAAGAAACCGTGCCTTGCTAATATAAACTAATGGGCAAGTAGGTACTACGGTAGGGAGTGAAGAGGTCGAGGCTCTGCCACAGTAATTAAATCACTGTCCCTCTGGTAATAAGATTAGTTTTCTTCTATAAAGTGGTAGCAGCATTCATTACCTCTGGCCATGTACTACCTAGTGCGAGTCCTTCTCACGAGCAGCCTTGGGCACAGCTGTGACACCAGGACAATTCGCCTTTATTCCTTTCCTCTAACACCCACCCCCTTCCTGGCTCGCTCTCTAAATCCCACCGAGGCATGCCCAAAGTTCATCCCCACGCCTGTCCATGCAGGGATTTCTAGCCTGCCCACCTTCGACATACGGCAGAGTGCCCCACTTCCACACCCCACTGGAAGAAAAGCCTTTCCTCCCTCTCACACCGAAGCTTACATGTGTCTCATACCCTCAAGGCTCTGCTGTCTGTCAGGGAAATGACAAGCCAGTGCAAGCGAAGGTGTTAGGAGCCTGAGAGTTGCAGGGCCCTAAGGCACCACTCAGATACCTAAACCTGGCCCAGCCCAGCTCCCGTGCACTAATCCCTATTACAAAAGCTCTCGCAGGTAAGTGGTCTTGTCTGGACAGCTGCCATCCTGAAAATTCATGCAAATTAACTCCCACCTGCCCTGCAACACACACACACTCACACACATACATGCACACACGCTGAGGGTCCACTGTGGGGGACTATATTCGTGAACAGGTAGCTCTCTAACTTCTCTTGCTTTTGTACATCTATTTTTTGAGTAACATAAATGTCTATTCTTCTGTCCATAAATTATTCCATATTAAACATGGCCATCTTGTCTCCCGTCTCTTCTCCAGAGGACAGAGCCTTACTCTTTCCGTCGTATCTCCCATGAAATGGTTCCCAGCCTTCATCCACTTCTACGAACATCTCAAATGCTTTTGCCCTTGTAAAACTGTGGTGCCTCAAACTAGGCCTAGTATTTTAGATGGATACAGATGGGCCACGTCCTTCCTTAATCGGTATGTGACATTTGCAGTAACACAGACCAGGACTTTGATAGAATCTCACTGAGATTCACTATCTCACTATCTATCCCAACCTCAACTGAGCTTGACGTCAGCTAAAACCTGTGCATCATTTTCATAGGAACTGCAGGTTGTTGTTTGAACTAAAAAGGAAAGTTCATCATCTGTTGTCCTTTTCAAGTTTTTTCTTGCTACTACTGGCCTTTGACAATTCACTCAAAGATGCTAGGCTGGCTTTCCAGCTGTGAAATGGGGGTGGTGCCCTTCCTCCCCTTGCAGGATATTGTATAGGTCACGGAGGCAGAGTGTGGGGCACATCACACGGTGCTGGGCACATGGTGGGTGTGTGGTAAGTGGTAGCTTGTTCTCTTACTGACTTTATAGCCCATCACTATTATGTGACGAGGTCATCCTGAATCTGATCTTGTTATCCTGGGCGTTAGGTTATCAGGTCTTGCTACATGTAAAACTGCTCTTGATCCCTCCTGAGGCCAAGACAGTCCTGCGTGGGGACTCTGACACCCATGATTCAACTACTGCTCTCCGGATGGTAAGCTCCACAGGCTTTCAACGTTGGAGGGTTGATTTCTTAGTAAGTGGTAAAAAGCAGCACTTACCCCAGAGAGCTGCACAAAGTATTTCCGAGTTGAATCGCTTCTTATATTTTCTGATTTCTGGTGTGTCGCTATGAGGTCGAATGTTGGTTGGGTTTACGTTTACCACTGAAATCTTTCTTGCTTCATTGAACTTGGCCTGTTCTTGCCTAAGAAGTTCACTAGTAAACAGAGCTTTGAGAAAAAGAATCGGAGAAGTCACTGGCATCTTAAAAAATAAGCAATGGAGATACGGAGAAGGCACTTCAGAACACTATAATTTCTCTTTGTTTAGTGGGAATTATAGAAAAGGCAGAAAAACTCTGCAGCTATGCATATTTTATACATTTTTTTAAAGTAGAATACAGTATAAGTCATTCACAGAAGCACTATTTTATCCATTAGTAAAACAGACTTATGGATACGACTTGGGTAGTTTAGAGAATAGATACTCATCGCACAAAATTGAACACACCATCTCCTATATCATACACAGCAAGATTTACTTTTTAAAATTCCGTATCATCAGCTGAAAAACTGGCCTAAGCTTCCCCTGATGATTAGTGAGTTGCGTAAGTCCAGAAAGCATGACTCTCCTCTAAATCAGCCAGACCCGGGCGGTAGGAAGCACACACCTAGAACCCAACACAACTCGACACGCACTTATTAAGTGTCTACTGCGTGCACAGCATTGTACCCAGAAATTGCTTTTGAGAAGTATGTGGTAAGTTTGGAGGTCTCTGAGGAACAGCTTTTCCCAGGGCCCCTGGATACCTCTGGGTTCCTACCAGAAGCAAAATAGAAGAGATGAAAAAAAAATGGAGAGAAAGAAATTATTTTAGAAATCCTACAATAATAATAATAATAAAAACAAAAACAAAACAAAACAAAACAAAACACAACTTCCCTTTAAGGCAGGGCCTAAGCAGAAAATGACTTAACTACTAGACCAATAAACACTGGGTGTTGTATGAAAACAATGAATCGTGGATCACTGCATCGAAAACAGGTGATGTATTGTATGGTGACTAACATAACATAATTAAATAAAATTAAAAAAAAAAAAACTACTGGACCAGTAATTAATTTCTTTATCAGGTCTTATCAGAAAGGAAAACCAAGCTGTCACCAAAACATCCAAGCCTTCTAGCTCACCTGCAGCTGATGATTCTTCATCTTCTTCATCTTCATCAGTGGGAGACGTCTGGTATACTCTGGGGTCCACAAAGGGGGTGAAGGAGGCCTTCGAGCTGCTCCCCATGCCGTACTAATTGATATGCAAGAGGATTAAGAAAAGCAGATAAATAAATACTACAGGAATGAACAATGCCAGGAATACTTTGCTCGGGCTTTAAAATAACAGATTCTCCCATTTAGCTGTTTAGCTGTTCACACTCTAACCCCCGAGTCCCAGTATGTGCCTCTCTCTCCAACTTCTCCTGGTCTCGGTTGGTTACTCACCATGGGGCCTTTGCTAGGGCCCCATTAATTGTCAGACTGTAAGAGTTGCAGTGAGCAAATTACATTTTGGACCATATGGTAGGATGACTGTGATGACAGAGCTCATCTCTCCCTTGAAGTAAAGACAACCTCATATTGACCACATGGTCTGGAGAAAAGCTGACCCAACTGCTAATAAGCTAAGTCAGCGTGTCCACGTGGCAGCATTTCATCCCGAACATACAGTCAAGCTCCACTTGGAGCTTTCACGTACATTCTCTCCTTTGATCTTTAGAAGAAGTCTGTGAAGGAGGTGGGACAGGTACTAATATTCCCACTTAGAGCTGGAGCAGAAGCAGAATTTGAACCAGAGTCCAATCCCATGGGCTTCTTTTGGTACCGTGAGAGGTGTTCAGGCAGAGAAAACCTGTCACGAGAGGAAATGCTGCACCTTCCAGTACACCTCTGTGTTCTTTCCCTCGGGCTAAACAAAGCTCATCTGCGCAGTAACTGTAGAATCCAAGGGGTGTATCATGAAAAGTGTGTGGACAGCATAAAAAACACCAGTGCGTATGCTTCCTCATTCGCTTCAAGGCCTATGTGTGACTCACAGGACTATTCATGAAACATGACCAAGCACCACGAACTCATCCACGGGTCAAGTCTGGATGACCACACCTACGAGCACTGCCTAGCAGACTGGATTTATTCAGGCTGTTTCCGGGGACTGTTTCTATACAGGAAAGATAATATCTCAGTTCTCCCTTTCCCATTCAATTTGGAGTTTAGGAAGAGGAATGCTTAGAGAACCTATCTATTGATTTTTATCTTTCATTTAACAAATAATTTCAACCTCATTTTAGGTCCAACTTAGTTTGACTAAATTGAGGTAAACATGAACCTCAACTTGGCCTTGGGATCTCTATAAGCTGAAGCTTCTAGCACTGGCCTGGGAGATGGGAAATCCCAGTTCTACAGAGATCTGTCACAAACCCGTTGTATGCCTTGGGCAAGTCCCTTAACCTCTCTGAGCCTCAATATTCTCATCTGTAAAAACAGGTTTTCAGCCAGAAGGTATCTGAGAACATTTACCACTGTGCTTCTATGATTTTCCTCCATTTAAGTATTTGCATAAGTAGTTATATAGTAGAAGCCAACCAAACACATTTCAGGGGGCTTAGCAAAGCCTCATTCCTGAAGCCGGCTCCCCACCTCGCCCCCCAGCCCCCCACGGGGTGAGAACAGAGCTGTGGAGGCTGTTGCCCAGCACCTACTTCAGTCCCGGATTCCATGTCCTGGGAATGGGTGGAGACGCGCCCCAGGCCCTCAGCTGGTGTCCCGGCCGGGGAACGGCTCTGCTGCACCAGGTCTGGGAGATTGATGTGGCCAGCGAAGCCATTGCTGTCACTGTGGCCAGATCGCTTCTTCTCTCCAGACGTCTGGGGTGGGGCACAACACACGGGGAGCATTAGACAGGGATTAGAGGGGGGGGCAAAGGCCACGGAGCGATGTCACCCCTCATAAAGCACAGGCACAGTGGTCTCCAAATGGACCCGCCGGGGTGTGTGGGAAGATAACCTTCACATTTCTGTTTTACTAAGAAAATAAAGAAGAAGTTAAACTTCGTTACTATTTAGCATATGGACTGACCGTGGGGCCTTTTGCTTCTGCCTTCAGGGCCACACAGGATGTGGGGGTTCCCTGGGGGAAGACAGGAACGCTGCATGCAGGTGGAGGGGCTGAGCACCCAAGGTCTGCATTTGCATGGTCCCCTTCTGCCCTATTTGTGTGTGTGCCTGTGGGCACACCAGTTAACTGGACTTGTAGATTATATGACCTGGTCACAAGACACAAATCCACAAGACACACACATATGACCTAAAATATTGCTGAAACGAAGAGGTCGGGATGAGATAAAGCTAAGAATCCATGTACCATGTAGCCCAAGAAAATGCAGAGATGATATCAACCAGACTCACAGTTGCCTTCTTTGTCAGTCGTGACGTCAGAACAATGATTAATGAGTCAGATCTGATAGGAGTTACAAAAGAAAATGTACTGAAATAATCTACAGATTATTTGAAACTACGGGTTTATGTTCGTTATTAGTATTGAAACTCTCATAAGCAATTATGGTGTCGTGTAGTAAAAAATGGAAGTCATCATGACTAGCAAAGCATTTGAAATATTGTTTATGGTATCCCTTTTTAATGTCCTCTCAAGGTATTTTATAATATACATATAATATGTGAAGTAGGACACACGCATGATTTGTAAATAAATACACTCTAATTATGGGGCACCTGGGTGGCTCAGTCGGTTAGGCGTCTGACTCTTGATTTTGGCTCAGGTCATGATCTCATGTGAGATCAACCTCCACATCGTGCTTAAGATTCTCTCTCTCTCCCTCTCCCTCTTCTTCTATGTGCATGCTCTTTCTCTCTCTTAAAAAATAATACATTGTAATTATGTGGAGTGCTCTAAAATTTTTACTGTTAGGGTTGTATGACCTAACAAGTTTGGAAACCACTGCCCTGGAGAGTAAAGCCTCCTCCCCAAAAACCCCAGGGAAGAAATACAGGGTTAAAAGACAACTCTGCTTCCTAAAAAGCCAGTGCCCACCCTGTAGGCCTGGCTAGTACTGTGCTTCCTGACTTGACATTTATGCGACCAACTCACTGAGGTTTCTTAGAGCAGACCTAAGTAAACGAGTCCCTTCTTTGCCTTTGCTTTCATTCATTCACTCACCTAACATTTCTGAGTGCCTACTGAGTGTGACACGTTTTGCTGAACATGGAGGAATGAGCCAGGATCAGGGCAGGCAGAAGCACTCCTCGCCTTCTTTGGGACTGGCTGGCATGGGCTCACACTGGCCTGACTTCCCCCTTCCAGACCCTGTCCTGGTCTTGCAAGGACCACTTGGTACCTGCTTCTGGCTAAAAGTGAAAGGAGGCACTTTTTGGGGGGAGACGAAACAGATCCCCAAGTTCCTGAAGGGGTTCATGTAAGGGGTGTTGCCAGGGAGTTTGAGAAATAACTGGAAAGCAGAAGCATGCTCTGTTTTTTGGCAGCATGCTCCTGGCCTGCAGGCTGCCCTGGCGAGGGGTATTTTCTGGATTCATTCTGTCCTGGTGCTCATCCGGGTACTAGTGCCGGTTCTCAGAGCTGAACACTTTGTCTTCTAAATGATATTTATGGGGTTCAGTCCTGATTCATCCCACTGTCTCCAATTTTATGTGTACTGGACAGCTTTTCCTTCCTTCCTTCTAATTTCTGTTCAAATACTGAAAGGCTTAACATTTCCCCCCAATCTCCCAGTAGCATAAATCACACATAGAGTCTCTTTAGAGTTTCACGGGTTCTCTATTCTATCCCTAGTATCCTGCCTCAAGCCAAGAACAGCTTATCAAAGAAAGACCTGAAGAGGCTAACAAGGGGAAAAGGCCCAGACGGTGAGAAGCCTTAAGGAATCCAGTGGTGACCCCTGAATCTCCCCACTCTGAGTCATCAGCTTTTGTCCCTTCGGCCAGCTTCTCAGAGTTAAATACCTTCTGTGCGCCAGGCGCTCAGCTGGGAACGCAGAGATAAATGAACAACAGCCCTGCCCCCTAGGACCTCCTTGCAGAGCCCAACCATCTCTATAGTCTCTCCACCCTCACCATTGCCATGGGGCTGGGCACTAAGCTGTTCCGACAAACAGTATGTGTCTGGGACCATGCCAAACGCTTTAGGTACGGTATTCCACGCAGTCCTTAAGATAACACCGTGGGTTAGCTTTCATTATCCTCATTTTACGGATGGAGAAACTGCAGTGCAAGAGTGACTTGCTCCAAGCGACACAGGTTCTAAGTGCTGCAATCGGGGGCTGCCTGGTAGCAGAGCCCAGGTGCTTTGGGTGCTGCCACACGAGGTGGCTCTGCTCTCGGCCATAGCTGATTGGACCTGGAGTGGACACCTGAATGATGCAGGATCAAATTCCCTTTTGCATTTAATGTTGGGGCCGAGAGACACTGGTCAGTTTCTGCTGCACAGCTGAACTGGGTGGGAGGTGGCGCCTGTCTTGCAACTGGGGGGCGGGGAGAAGTGAGAGCTCATGCATGCAGAGGGAGAGAAAGCGGGCCTGTGGAGTAGAAAGAACAAAGGAGCAATTGGAGGAAAGAGAAATGAGGGAGAGGAGAGACAAGGCATCGAGGAAAGCAGAGATGACAGGCAGTGAGAGAGCCAAAGATAGGCACGGGAAAGCTGCCTGGGTTCCTGATCCTTTTTAGTTTCTGGTTCCAGCCCTGCACAGAGTCCCAACTTACTCTTTGCCTTTGGATTCCTTGTATGAAATACCTCTGAATTTTTGTGCCTCTATCTCTGATACCAACCCCACCTCTTCTCCCCACTGTAAGCTGTTTTAAGTGGACTCCTTTTCCTATTATTTCCTATTGTCAGCTGGTCAGTAAGAAAGATGCTATGGACAGAGGCCCACGGAGGCCCACGAGGGGCTTCAAGGAGAAAGGGAAGGCTGAGCCAGACCCCCAGCGACCTGCTGGGTGAGGAGTGGGCAGCAGGGGTAGTGGGGAAGGGAGAGTGGCTCTTCCAGCAGATGGGTCCCGATGGACGAAGTGGGAGATGACAGCTGGTGTGGTGGGTTCTAGAACGAGAGTAGGGCAAGGTCCTACAGGGCCATAGGACAGGGAGAGAGAAAACCACTGGGCCTGGGTGTGCACTAAATTTGTGCATCTTGGCAAGACTGTGGGTAGTACAGCCCGTATCCTCTGGAACCATCTTGTCCACTTAAGTGGGAATGCTGACATGAGTGAGTTCGACTTGATGTCCATCTTGGGGAACTGAATGATAGCACCCTATAAGCTAAGTTCTATTATGAGTTTTTCTTTTCCTACTCTTTTGTCAGGGACATACTTTTATTTGCATTCAACTTTTTAATACCTGTACCTTTAATGGATTCCAACTCAAGGTTTGTTATTTTAAAAGCTCACATTTGGGAAAGGTGGAATTTTAGAAACTGAGAGACAAAAAAGATTTTGGGCCCTCAATAGATCAAATTCACATAAGACACTGGTGAGTGCTGTTTTCAAAGTGATTGGCTGTGGTCATAAAGTCCTGGAGTGCTTTAAATAACATGGAGCCATTTGGATATGTCTGGCAACTGAATTGAAAATGTGCCTCCTGATAATCTTATTCAAGGTATTGACTCTGTCATAAAGACTCAAGCAAATTTTCAACTGCGTTAGAAATCAGAGTCCTTTTATTTGGAGTCAGAGAGTAACTCACTCCGGAACATTTTCCCTCAAGTCTTCCAAGTAGCAAGTTACAGTGATAGCAGCCGTCCACACTTGCAATGAAATTATCCACACACCACACTGGGAGATTTATACACCAGCACTATGCAATGTCAACTGCTGCAGCCGAGTCCATTTCTTATTTCAGGCTTACATGATAGGACTCTTTAAAGCCTACTTCAAAGATTCAGCAAGGCCATATAATGAAATTCTCGTAAGTTGCCTTGGGAACTACTCTTCCAGTTACAGCCCTACTGCCAATTATTATTTCAAAGGCCTTATTCATCTCAAAACTATAGTTCCTTTCTTTCTTGGGAGAGCAAAGCCTGCTATTACGGTTTCCCAAACTCTCCTGGCTGAGGAATGACAGATGATATACATTGTTTTCAGAGGCAAGAGTGGGGAGTGATAACGAGTCAAAGAAGAACTCCGTTCTCTGGTGACAGTGAGATAAAATAAAATAGAGTTGACCCTTGAACAACATGGAGGCGAGAGGCACTGACCCCCGGGGCAGTTGAAAATCCGAATAGAACTTTTGACTTCCCAAAAGCTTAACTCCTGGAGTAGCCCACTGTTGACCGGAGGCCTTATCAATAACACGAACAGTTTATTAACACATATTCTGGATATGTATTATACACTGTATTTTTATAATACAGTCAGCTAGAGAAAAGAAAATGTTATTACGAAAATCATAAGGACAAGAAAATACAGTTACAGTATTAGACTGTATTGAAAAAAAAAATCCACATGTAAGTGGATCCACACAGTTCATACTCGTGTTGTTCCGGAGTCAACTGTGTTTACATTAACTGAATGCTTACATGTATTAACTCACTGAATCCTCCCAGTCATCTTTCTACTATTATTTATGAAATTTTATAGATGATAACACGGACCCAAGGGGACATCAAGTCATTTTTTGCCCGATGTTACCAGCCATTACTTTCCTTCCAGGCAAAGACTTGGTGGCAAACTTGCAGGATGATGATGAAGTGAAAAAGAAGAGAAGACAAATTCTGATTTGTCAAGGCCCTTCCGGTTGGCACAGGCCCAGTGAGGACGCGCTGCCTGTGGGAGGAGATGCCCCACCCCCACCGCAATTGAAATGATGTGCCTGAGTTTAAAAAAACAAAATCATACAAAGTGCCAAGGTACATTTCCAAGTAGATCTGCATATTTCTTTGTTCTTTCATCCACATAGCTTAACAGCCTTTTTAATGTTGACCTAATTAGATAAGATGAAATCACCCTTTCTTGGAACTTCTAAGAATTTTCTACATAAAATCCACAAGGATAAGGCCATGGCAGGAGTAGGCATAACAAGGCCTCGGATGCTGCTGAGCGAGACCATTCATTTCTGTTTTCCTGCTGTAGGAAACATCTGGATTTGCCAGTTTTATATCCTCAAGCTCAAATTCTCTATTCCGATTTGCATAGCTCCTACCGAAGAATCTGGACTAATGTAATTAAGTCACACTGCAGAAGCTTAGAAGGATACAGGAAAGGAGGCGGTGGACAATTAAAATCACTCAGCCATTGAGAAGCATGGGTCCCCCCTGCCCCTGGCCCCCATTCACAAGGCTTAAACTACACGCCGTAAGCATTCTCCGCGAAAGCTCTAATATCGAATCCACTTAAGAAATGCACTTCCTCTGCAGTTTTTATACCAGCTTACCTCTCTTATCATCAGGGTTCCTTCTCTTGAAATACTGCTGCTGAAAGTGTCCGTGTGAGAGGTCTCCAGCCCATGCGTGCCGACCATTCCCACATTGTACTGCTCGGTGCTCCCAGGGCCTCCTGTGGGTCTGAGATGGGAAGGAAGGATATTAACAGCAATGTATGTTCAGGGAATGCCCGTTTCTCGGTGTCCTGAACAGGTGTCCCACTCCCGCAGCATCCCCTCCCTGCCTGCTCTCCTACAGCAGCCCTAGCGAGCAAGCTTCAGACTCTCCAAGAACAAAACTGCCCACCAGGCTCCACAGGGTTTCTAAGCCCTCCCTACTCCTTCTTCCACCAGCAGGCACCCTGACCTGCACTTTGCACATGCTGTTCCCTCTGCCTGGAAAAATGTCCCCCACCCTGGCTCTTGGCCAGTTGCCTCTCATCTTAATGATACTTAAGTATTAATATTTCATCTTAAATGATAACTTCCCTTGAGAAGGCATCTCTCAGCACCTAGGTCTTATCCCACTAACCCTACTTCTTTCTCTTCACCCTTTGTCTTATTCATTCTCATCACAATTTGTGATTCTTTATCTTTTTGAGTCTCTTGTAACTTTTGCCTTCAGTCTCATTAGAACATATGCTTGTGAGGGCAGTCTTGTCTCTGCTCATCATTGTATACCCAGTGTAGAGCTGGGCACAGAGTGGGAAGGAGTGCAATGCACAATCATTTGATCAATGGGTTTTACATTATTTACGGAGAAGAAATATCAATTAAGGGCATTCTGGCTTACTAGGACATCCATCAGCTAGGCTATTTACCAATATGCAGTATGTTTTAAAACCTCTTGTAATGACTCCACACCGTGGTATATTTATTTTCAGTTTGTTTCTTATTCTTGTGTTTAAGATGTAATGGAGAAGGTAACAGGACCTCGACATATACCCTGAGAGCGGAGACTGATGTGAGAGCATGTGTCCTGGGGCACAGACCATAGCATCAAGGAAAACTGAGAACCAGGTAGGTGACGTGGTTCGTCCATAGGATTTCAGTTTCCAATGTGGTCCTCACTGATACCTTGTATTTGTTTTATTTTATTTTTTTAAAAGATTTTATTTATTTATTTGAGAGAGAGAAGGAGAAGGAGAGCGTGTGCATGAGCAGGGGGAGGGGCAGAAGGAGAAGCAGACTCCTGGCTGAGCAGGAAAGCCTGACAGGGGGGAGGGGGCCTCGATCCCAGGACCCCAGGATCATGACCTGAGCCAAAGGCAGATGCTTAACCGACTGAGCCACCCAGGCGCCCGCAGCTGCCTCTCTTTTAATGTGGGTTTATTAAAAATAAAAAAGGTATCAAGGCTTGTTTCTCTCACTAGGTATGTTAATTGTATCTTTTACCATTTTGTTCTCTTAATTGTTTCTTATGTATTCAAAAAAATCTTTCTGGTCTCTTGGATTCGATCAAGTCCAAACATTTGATGAAATATTCAATTCAAGAAAGAAGAAACATGCCAGATTTCTGACATCTCTGGGACAGAGAAGACATATGTTAAGGATCCAAACAAAGAGGTGAGAAGATGTGAAGATGAGTCCAGACCAAAAAAATGCATAGCAAGATGCTTACTTCAAAACTACTAAACTGGAGCAGTGGATTGAATGAATCTAAGTATCAGTTAGAACTGATGTGTTTGGGAAGAAATTCCAAAGGAGCAATTTCAATATTGCATTTGCAGAAAGGAGACATTAATAGTGTCCCAGAGACATGGAAAAAGAAATCGCTTCAATGAATGCCTGACATATTGCCAGACTGGTCAATCAGAATAGTTGTCAAAACTAGGATATCTTCACTCATTTATTTGAAAGTTTATCTTACCTTGTATGTATTTTTTTTTAAGCCGCCTTCAATTCTTGTTTGGGACAAGATGGTGTGATACAAATAGGTCAATAAATGAAGTATTTATAAAGAGCCAGAGACTTCTAGGAAGGGGGTCACTTCCCTTGTTCACTCAGACATTCTTGGCCACTGTCAGAAGGCACCACCAGGCTGAGAAGTGTACAACTGAGTTCCCTTTCACCAATAGAGAGCTTCACGGGAGTTCAAAGGTCAAAGCTATTTTGGCCCCACTTATGTTTTTTTTACCCTGATGATGTTTGATTCTATCCATTTTAATCAGAAATATGCCAATATGAGTGAAATTTTCATTAAAAAAGATATTTTCTAGAGCTAATTCCATTAGGACAACCCCTTGATCAATTTTCCATATGCCTCAGTTAAACTCTTTGCCAATTTATTTACTTTCATTATTATGTTACTAAAATTGTCATCATAGGATCCAATTCTTTTCTATGTAGATTTTATAACAAATATTTAGTAAACCAATCAAAATTTTTATCCATATCATCTTTCAAAGGCTTCTGTGGTCACTACTTCTACCGAGTACAATTTGTCTGGATCAGTTCTAAAGGTGTCAATTTTATTTTATTTTTTATTTTTTTGAAGATTTTATTTATTTATTCGACAGAGAGAGAGACAGAGAGAGCAGGAACACAAGCAGGGAGAGTGGGAGAGGGAGAAACAGGCTTCCCGTGGAGCAGGGAGCCCGATGTGGGGCTTAATCCCAGGACCCTGGGATCATGACCTGAGCCGAAGGCAGACGCTTCACCGACTGAGCCACCCAGGCGCCCCTAAAGGTGTCAACTTTATTAAGAAGATCTGATTCACCTGTCCATTTTTAGTCAATAGCAAGTTTTATAGGGCATAGTGTCAGCCACTATCAGTTTGATCTCTTGCTGAATATTTTTACTGAGATTATTTTTTTCCTGGGTCCATTTTATACTTAAAATTTTATGAGTCAGAACTGCTCCATCTATGATAAATTTTTATGGTGAACAGTTCGGGCTGTTTTGAGTTTTTAAAAATATCATTTCTACTAGTAATATTCCTTATAGATTGAATAAAAGATAATCTGTATTTCTTCCTTGGTCAAATTGATCTAGAATGGTGAGCAATTTCTCTTAGTTTAAGGTTTTCCTGGTGTGTAGGATTGGTCTATTTTATTATGAACCTTTTATACATATTTGCTCATTCTGTGTACCCTGTATTAATTAACCATATCATTAATTTTTCTGGTACCAATAATAGCTTTGACTATGGAAAATTCCTACAGACTTCTGTATGTTCCAAATCACCTCTCTATAGAATTCTTTTTTTTTAATTTTTACATTTTTAAGAAGTTTATTTATTTATTTAAGTAATCTCTACACCCAATGTGGGGCTCAAACTCACAACCCTGAGATCAAGAGTCGCATGTTCTTCCAACAGAGCCAGCCAAGTGCTCCCAGAATTCTTTTTAAAAGGCATGGTACCTTCCTTCAAATACTAAGGTTCACTGTTCAAACTGGTGCTCCCTATACTTGACTTCTAGCATCTCAAGGACGCTCCTTAAGTCATTTCTTAGCTCTCAAGTTCAATGACTGCTCTTTGATAGTTTGGGTATTTGGCCTCTTGTCTGTCTGCTATTACTGACCCTTCCACTCCATCCTTTTCTATTCCCCTGACCATGTCACTCTTCTGCTTTCAACCTTCAGGAGCTCCCAATTAACCAGAGGATAGACCTGTGGCTTACAAGCCTTCTTTTATCTGGTCCTTGCCTATTTCTCTGGCTGATGTTTTCAACAAACCCTACCTTCCATTTTTAACTTGAACAACATGTGACTCCTAGTAGTTTCCTACACGCATCATGCTACCAAAACCGTTGGGCAACTTTAGTCTATCTTCTCGTCCTGAATGGTTCTTTCACATTCTCTGCTTCCCTCTGGGTAACTTCTCCTTTAAACTGCAGTCCAGGCACTCCCAAACCCCACCCCAGCCCCACTGGGGTGGTATAGGTGGCTCTCCACTCTGCTTCCACATTAGCCTCTGCACACCGCTAACCATGCACTCCATACACAGTCCTGCAATGGTCAGATCTCAGTATTGTTGGCATCTTCAGTGCCAACCACTGTCACAGGTAAGTGACATCCAATAAATGTTTCATAAGTCAACAAAGGCTTTGTTCAATAATTCTAGCAAACATTTCATTCAAGTTTATTGTCAAAAGATAGCTCTTTTATGAATTGATGAGCAATCAGCTATGAGAATTATTACCATGTTTAAAGTGTCCTGAATAACTAATGTTTTGTCTCTTTAAAACTTAAAAAGTAATTTCAGCATTGGATCACTTTTATATATGGGTTATGCCAAAATAATTTTCTTATAATTGTTATTACAGGATAACCAAAAATTGGTTCAGGTATGTCACTGAACCTCATAGTATGGAGAGTGAACTTTGATATATGCAAATAAAAATAAATCATTTAGGAGGTTGGTGGATCCCAGGAAAGAAGGCAGACTGGGAAAAGAGAATCTAACTGCATTACAAAGGTATTTAAAAAATCTCACAGAGTGGGGGATGGGGGAAAGGTTGACCTTTGTAACTCTGGAAATAAATGGAGTCCCATAAGACTAAAGGTAAAAGGAACTGCCTGTAAGCACTGCACTCTAACTGCTAAAGTTGTTTCCCATGGGCATACAGGTTAAGCATTCTGATACTGCTATCCATGTGTACCAGAAGTGAACACTAAGCAAATGTTGGCAGATTGTGAGAGCCTGGTTTCCTACTGTTGGAGTGGGAATTTCCAGGTAAGGAAGGGGAGGGGGCTAGAATGATCCATGTGTTAATGAATCAGAGTTGGAGATATCAGGATAAACTTTTATTTAATGTAATACAGATGGCTATAGGTAGAAACATTTATAGATATGGGTACATAATGGGTTAGTATACACATATATATTTCCTTGCTCTGTCAGCTGAGAGTGCCTAGAAGAAATGATACATCAGTAGCAATGAGCACACCTAGTGCCCAAATCTTGGTTCTGATATCATTCTTTAATAAAAGGAATCAAGGCTCCCAGGAGAAATAGCTGATTCCAGGACTAGAGCAAGAAATACGCAAGATAAGCCTGGAGCGCCTTATAGTGTCAGAAGGTAAGAAAGTGCTTGACTGGGGTGTGTCAGCCATGGGGGGTATAGGAGCCAACTGAAAGAGCTTCCCGTGGTTGAAGGTGGAATAATTTAAGCAGCAAAATGAAGTATCGGATCATAACCCAAAGTACAAAATAAATATCCATGAGTCTATATTGATATAAATAAATGACTGAATAAATTAATAAATGGAGAGGAGATAAATCTCTGCAGAATAATTTCAAATAAATTATATAGAGACTCCATCCAGAGGAACGTAACTCCTCACTCCTTAAGTGCAGGCTGTGCACACTGGCTTCCTTCCAAAGAGTACAGTGTGGAAAGGGAGGAAAATTACACTACAGTAGAGACACCTGACAAGCATTACCTCAGCCAGATGATCAAGGTCAATGCCAATAGTCCTAAGTCACATTTATAGTACATACCCTTGATATGAACTGATAAAAACGACGTGACCTCTGTGATCTTTCTTCTCCAAATCCATAACCTTAATCACGACAAGAACATCAGATAAATTCTGGTAGAGTGGAATTCTATGATATTCCTAATTAGTACTCCTCAAAACTGCCAAGTTCATTAAAAACAAAGGAAGTCTGAGAACCTGTCACAGCCAACAGGAGTCTAAATAGATATGGTAACTAAATAATTAAATATAACATGGTATCCTGGATGGGATCCTGATGCAGAAAAAAGGATTTTAGGTAAAAACTAAGGAAATCTGAATGAACTATTAAAGTATATCAATTTTGGGGCGCCTGGGTGGCTCAGTTGGTTAAGCAACTGCCTTCGGCTCAGGTCATGATCCTGGAGTCCCGGGATCGAGTCCCGCATTGGACTCCCTGCTCAGCGGGGAGTCTGCTTCTCCCTCTGATCCTCCCCCTCTCATGCTCTCTGTCTCCCATTCTCTCTCTCAGATAAATAAATAAAAAATCTTAAAAAAAAAAGTATATCAATTTTGGTTTATTAATTATAACATATGTACATACTAATGTACGGTGCTTATTATAGGGGTAATTGTGCAGGGGGTAGGAGGAGTAACAGGGGAACTTTGTACTATCTGCTCAATTCTTTTGTGAATTTAAAACTGTTCTAAAAAATTAAGTTTATTAATAATAAAAGAATGAAAAAAAGGCAATAATTAAAAAAAACCACTCAGGCCAAACATTTTATAGTTAAAGTAATCCTTTGTTCTAAAAATTATTTCCAAGGTAGAGTCTGGGTGAGAACAATTAGTTGTTCAAATTCCTGTAAAGACTATAACAAAACAAAACAAAACACATCCACTGATTAGAAGGAAAACTATAGGAAATTTACTGTGATTAGGTCACAGGTTTAGAACAGTAATTTCCTCTAATAGGATTTGTCAACGTGTTACTGTAGGTACTGATTTAATTCCATTTAATACACATTTATTGAACACCTGCTATATGAATGGCCCTGGGTTTAGCATTGGGTAGTGGATATAAAAGCTGAGGAAGGGGTGCCTGGGTGGCTCAGTCGGCTAAGCGTCTGACTTGATTTCGGCTCAGGTCATGATCTCAGGGTAGTGAGATTGAGCCTCACATCAGGCTCTGTGCTGGGCATGGAGCCTGCTTAAGATTCTCTCATTCTCTCTCTCCCTTTCCCTCTGCTCCTCCCTGCTATGCATTCTCTTTGTCTTTATAAAAAAAAAAAAAAAAAAAAGCTGAGGAAGTCATGGCTCCTGAAACTAAAGAGGTTAGCATCCGGAAGACCATACAAACATGACATGAATACTCAAATACAAGGCTGGATGTAAGTGGGAATGCAAAACAGAGGGAGAGGTCATTGCAAGAAAAGGCACAACACTGGACAAGTACAAGGCATTTATTTGCAAGAACGGATAGGTCAGTTTGGCTGGAGCATATGTTGAGGCAATCATGAGCCCCAGGGATGAAGAGGGTCATAGGACACTAGGATACAGCATGACCAGAGCCACGATTCTACATTAGTAAAACCAGACTGGAAAAATGGCCAGGAGGGCAGAGAGGACCACAGGCAAGGGAGGGGAGCACTACAACAGCCTGGGAGGGCAACGGGGTCAGAACCATGGCTTTCCAGTGATGACAGCGTTTTATAAGATTGTACGCAACTCAATGGCTATGCTAGCAGGAGATGGTCCTAATGGTTAAGACTGGGCCTCACATGTCTTGTTCTGAAGCAGGCACAGACACTTGAGGGAAGATGCTGATACAAGAGGATGCTTCTTCAGCTTGCTTGATCTGATGCAAATCAACTTAGGCACTTTTCCTTCCCTTCCTCCTGTTCTAGAAAGCTTTTGTTTTTTTCCTGATTATAAAAATAGTAAATGCTCATCATGAAATTGGGGATCTACATAAAATAAAAACCACTCATAGTTGTATAATCCAGAGGTAATCACTTTTATAATTTTAGTCTATTTCCCTCCACCAATTATTTTTCTATGCATGAGGCATTGGAAAGAGTGCAGTTGGTTAGGGAAATAATCTTAGTTATGCACACTCTTATAGGTTCTACGTTATACTATAAATATGAAACCAGCACTGTCCATAAAAAAAGTTGTTGTTTTGAGCATTAGTATCTACAGCTGTTTGTCTGAATGGCTGGTCTCCATTTCTGAGAAGCTCTTTTTGTATACATTTCATGGCAGTGAACTGTGTTGATATATATGTAGCACAGAATGTAAAGGGTTACACTTGTATCGTGCCTTGTCTCTGAGTAGATCTCCTATATCATTAAATATTTTAAATGTTCTTTAGTGGATGATCGTTTTAACCTGCCTAAAATTTACCAATTCTTCAAGAGCCATGTCAACTTTTGCCTCCATTATATGCATTCAATGATAGCCCATTCATTATTTCTGGATGGTAGTAATAGATCCTCTGAATTGCTTTACCAGTGTCGAGTCTGTTCTTTTTACAGATCATCTTGCCAAATTTCTCTCAAACATAGCACTGATCATGTCACTTCCCAGCTCGGGGGGCCTTCCATGGTTCCCAACGGCCACCTGATAAAGCGCACACTTCTTAGTCTGGTTTCACTGGTCCAGACCACCCCCCTCCCTGCCCCCATACACCTGACATTCCTATCAAAGTCAACCTTCTGTGCCTTTACTTCAATTTCCCCTTGCCTGAGATTCTAATATTGCCCCACGTTCCCTCTATCTTGATGACAGTTATTTGTGAATGTGTCTTTCTTCTGGTTTGCGCTATAAACTCTAGGAAGCCAGGACTTGCAATTTCAGTTCAGTGCAATTAAATATAAATCAAAGTCCCTGAAGACCAACTCTATTCCAGACACCATGCAAGGTGTTAAGAGTACAGAGATGAATGAGACGCAACCCTCACCCTCAGGGATCTCAGAGCCCAGAGAGGGAAACAACATGTAATAAATATCCTGATTCGAGCACTACACGAAGCCGCAAGAATACGCTCAAGATCCAGGGGCCACACAGCGGAAGGTACAGGCTCTCTCTGTGCAGAGGCTGGGCTGTAAGCAGGTGATTTCTAAAGGGACAGGAGAGTGCCCGACAGCAGAGAGGAAGTGCAGCATGGCCTATTCCAGCAAATTTTGGAAAGGTGGGTATTTCTAGTGAGGGAAGAAATGGATGTGCCCTTGGCAGCAGCAGGGTCAACACTGTCAACAGCCTTGCAAAATATGACAGCGCTTCAAAACCAAATGTGATTGAACATCTCTTCCAAGGCTGTCTTTGGTCACTCTTCCAAATATTTCTATTAGTCTGAAGTTTCTGCATATAATCTTGTTTCTCTCCAACTAGAATATACACTTTTAGAAGGCAATATGCTTGTGTGTGCCCTTGCTGCTTGTCTCAAAGCCCTCGGTATGGTGTGGAGCACAGAGTGGAGGTTTTAGCAATATTCTAAATTCACCCCTCATCCTGGTAGTTGTAGGCTCAGTGCTTAAAGGGAACTTGAAACATCTGTTAGAAAAATTAACCAAAGCTGAGTCAAGATAAAAACTGAAAGGACCAGCATATTTTGCAGAAACGTTTTGGATTAGTGATTTTGCCTCTAGAACAATTTTATTTGCTGTTAAAAAAGCAATTCAATGCAATTTGTTTCAAATGTCATATTTTAGCATATTTATGGTTGTCAATAACTGTGTAATCAACAGCAGAACAACAAGTATAAATTTTCAGCTATGATAATTGGATTTGCCTCTCAGAATTGCTTGTATATAATGACTGTTAATCAATGGAGTACATTCTCTGCAGACTGGTCAGCCCTCTCTCTCCAATCTCTGCTGGACAGGACAGTAATCTATGACCCTAAAATGGCATCTTCTCTATAGGGAGTAAGTGTAGTGTGATGACCAATATTAGTAGCTGAGCCAAAGAAATGGAGGTGAGTGAAGAGCAAAGTTGGAATCGTCAGTGTCCCACTCTGTCAAATTTATAGCAAACCAGAGCAACAGCATCTTGTGTTTATTTGGGGGAGGAAGCAAGAAATGGATGTGAGTGATTGTCCAGATCTGTTTTTTTAAACTGGAGAAGCAATAGGGCAGGGGAATTCTGTCATAGGACCCTGTCCAATGAGAAAAAGAAAAAGTGAGCCTCCCCCTCACAAAACAAAGAAAAGAGAAGAAGTAAAGGCTATAACACAAGTAAATAATAAGGGAAGTGTAGGTAGGCATAAATACAGGTATAAATAGCCAAAAGGAGACTGCAAAAAAATGGACAGAACGTAGGGGGGTGTGTTGGGGGGCAAGTCACAGGCCACAGAGAAAAGGATCACATAAGACAGACAGTGAAGAAGAAGAAAGTGATAACAGGGTTATATTTAAGTCAAACACTCAGAAGTTCTCCACAGGATGATTTGACTCCAGAATCTTTCACTGGGATGCTAACCCACACTGTCATGTGCATTCCTCCTTATGTATGGTGGTGGTGGTGGTGGGGGGGGGATGATGGAATATGTTTCCTGTTGTTAATTTTAACTCCTAAATGTCATTGTCCATAATTCCACTCTTGCAGTTCTAGGGGGACAGGCAAGTGCCAACGGTCTGGTTGTCAATATCATTTTCCCTGGGGATGACAAGAACCACGAAAGTGTCACCAAAGGGGGAGTCAATCCCACAAGAGTACCTGGATAAAGCCTAGGCAGTAGGAACACTGCTATGTATTCCAAGTGACGGTGTCTGTGGAGAGAGCTAACTATAGGACTATGCTCTAATAAAAAACTCAAATCCCCAAAGCCAGTTGATCCTGGCAGAGACCCATAAATGATCCTCTATTTAATTCACATTTCTTGTCCTTTCACTTTGGAGACCTCACCCGCCCCAGCCGACATGTGAAAAGCAGCCCTCTTACATGAGTCTGGGTATGTCGCTGACGGCCACCGTCCCGTCGTGGGTCTCGCTCTCTCCATCTTCCTCCTCTTCATCACTACTTTCCGACTCCTCACTGGAGGAGGAGTAATCAGTCACCTTCTTCAGCGGGCGGTTTGTTTCTTCGATCCGGAGTTCTCGTAATTCTTTGGCTAATGCCGTCAGGTCCTACAAAAGAAGAGTTCGTTCGGTATGTATGAATTGTAGAGACGACCAAAGTCACATCTCTCAGCAAGTCAGTGTTGCAGCTTAAGCAACAAGAAAAGAAAGCTCTAGATAGAACTGTTACAAACATAGTGGCAGTATGGAGCGAAGAAAACGATGTTTGTAGCACAGAGAAACTAGGAAAGAAAGATGGAATAAATTTAAACTTTGTTCAAAACCAATGGCTAGACTGAGACGGTTCAGTTCTGAATACACGTGTATATATGTGTATGTGCGTTGTGTGTCTACACATATATACAAACGTTGGGTTCTCATTTTATTTTGGGAAGGTGAAGTGGGTCACCCTCAGAGTGAAGGAGAAAACCCATGGGCTGAGCGACTGTTCCCCAGGATTCTGGGACTCCTACCCAAGCCACCGTCATGGCCTTTCCCCTCTTTGATTGCTACTGTACCAAAATCTAGCATCAGTCACAGAACAGAGCAATTCCCACGGTTCCAGCTACTACAATGACTCATCTGATGTGTCATCATTCCCTGGAGAGCAGAGGCACTGCATCAAATAATGGCCCACCCCAAAGCCCAGTGCCGCTGAAACTTATAGCCCCAGAGCTGAGTTAATCAAGACGAACGACAACCAAAAAAAAAAAATTTCTTCCAGAACGATAGGTGTTTCATTTTCCTTTGTTTAAAACTACAGTCACCTGGCAGAAACCCTCGTGAGGAATACTGAAATGAATGCACAGACACCACAAAGGAAGAGATCATTTTTCAGGTTTCCATGAGTATGATGCAGTCTTCAGCCTTATGGATGTGATGATGTGGTATCTAATCACGAGGCACATTGCAGGCAGTGTGCTGGATCTCTGACTACCTTTGACTTCACATGCTTTCCGAGCAATGCAGAGGGCAGCAGTCCTGCAAAAGCATGGTCGCTCTAATTTGCATGGGTTACACTGCCCATGGCGCATGGCATGCAATGAGGAAAAAGCAATTGGACATCAGTCTTACCATTTCTCCCTATATTAGTGACCCATGTGGGAATCAGAGCATTCAGTGAGAGACAGGGCATTAGGGAGAAAGAAACTCATTGAAAGATACTAAATCCCACAGTTTTCTTATGGCCATATTCTCTCTTTATTTCAATTCAGAAATGTATTTATTTGTCCAATTCGCCTGAGGTCAGATTAGAGCATGTAGGTGATCTAAATGGCATCTCCTAATCTAGCCTACTTGGTTAGAAGAAACACCGTGAGGAGTGGGTATAGTTAAATTATAAATGTAATTTTGTTTGGGGGAGATCACAAATCATCATATTTCTTTACCGTCCCCTCTATGTCAGGCATTATTATGTTGGTTAAGAGTAGAAGAGGAAACATTTCAGGTGTTTCATTTGGTCTAGAAATTTAGGAAGTTCAAGGTGGTAAGTGAAGGAGTCATTTCTTCTAATTTCATAATAAAATCAAAGGAAAGCAATCATGGCTTTTAAATTTGTTCTGAAGTCACTTGAATTGAAGCACCTGAAAAGGGAAGCTTTTGAAAATTCAAGTTGTGCATTTTCTACCCAAACATGCTTGCTGGGCTTTTTACACACATGCACACACGTGTGGCCTCAATCTCAGTGGATATTAACCCCATCTGTGAAAATGAAAATAGAATTGTATTAAAAAGACTCAGAGGTGTTTAAATATAATGTATACTGTTAAAGAAGAAAATTACCACATAGATAGAATTTTATGCAAATTTATTTCTTGTTTCTTTGGCAATAGGCCAAAACAGGAAGAGGCAATATTCAGATTTCAGCTTTATACTCCTTATTTCCTCTGGACATTGCCAATATTTATCTTTATCAAATTAAGAAGATAGTGAAGGGTATGCAATACTTGAGCACAGTGGGAAATATAGTTTAGATATTTGTTAAAGCTATGAATAGAAAAGGATATTATAATCATCCAAACCAGTAAAATAATAACAGATAAATTTATTTTGTATTTTGTCTTCTATATGTTAGGAGCATGTTAAGTCTCACCAAAGAGTGTAAAGCAATTAAAATGTTACTTATCATTAAAAAACGCATTTATTATAATTTAAAGAGAGAATATGGTTTAAAATAATTTATTTTTAATGTCAATAATCCTGAGTAAAATATAATAATATTAGCTGTGATTTATTTAAATTTATAATACATTTTCCTTATGAGTTCATTCTCCTTATCTCTGACATTTCAAAACAAGACAAACAAGATTTGAAAAAAATCAAAACTCTTTAGCAATATTTAGCCAGTTCAAAGCCCATTGATTTCAAGAAACTCTCATTCGTGAAAATGACCTATTTTTTTCTAAACACTGTATCTAGGAAAAGTTTAAAGTTCTGACCTGTTTTATAATTTCATTTTTAATTAGAATATTTTTTTTTGTTTCTACATTATTAAAAAGCTATCTTTCTTGAAACACTGAAAGTAATTGCAAATTCCTTTTAAGTTTACTTGGTAACAGCTTGATGAGACATACGAGACTCCCAAGGTAACAATAATGAGTAACTCAAAGGTAATACCCCAGTCAAAGAAAATTAATCTCCCATTGCCAATGGTCTACATGCTTAGCTGCGGTTTTGTTCCTTATCCATCCACTCTGGAAGAATTTACAATAGCAAAGTTATAGAAAATAGACACGATCTAAAACTGACACCACTGGGTTCAGATCCACTTTCATACATTTTATTTTCTGACAATACCAATTTTCTCTATATAATGAGTTTTTGTGGTAATTTATTGCTTGGCTGTCTCAAGCCTGGAGCTAAAACGTATTAAAAAAGAAAAAAAAAGTGCTATTTAGCATGAAAATATTTGAGAAATGTATAGTATAACTGAAAAAGAAATACAGCAAAATGGTAAGATTTTTTGACTATAGAGTAAATGAGAAGATAGGAAGCTCTTACCCAGAAGCTTCTTTGCTGTAACACTTTTTAGAATTAATTTGATATTTTGTTTCATTAAAAAAAAAACTCTTATTTAATTTGACAATTATGTATACTTTACCTAAAAAGGTGCTCTTTTAGGTCTCTTTTTAGAACAACGTAGTTTATGTAGATTTTAGTTCAATTTTTTGAACGATTAAGGTAATAGTTAAAAATCTTTAAGCTGGTCTTTTCTTTATGTATGAGAAGAATTTACTTCCTTTTTAGGAAATCTTTAGAAATGACATTGGGGAAGTTACTTAACTTCAGTATCCTCACCTGAGAAAGAAAGGTTTTAGACTACTAGCTATTGTTCAAGTTCTGTCCAATCTGTGGGTGTGCTCTGGAAATTTTCAGATTCTTACATAGTACAAACAAACAGTGCTACAGCCAGTGTTTGCTTAGGTATCTAATATTCATGTCATATGTTTAATTGTGCTAAAGTAAAGAGGATATTTATTTTCAACGATTATGTTAATCAGACTATATTGCACAATCTTATATTCTATTAGAAAGGACTGCCAAATTAATGGACACTCCCTCAGATCGATGTTCATGAAAAATCAAACCATTAGATTAACAATAACAAGCAACACTTTTTTTTCAGAGTTTTAAGGCTTTTCATTTCAATCCTGGGTTATCTAAATGGCCAGTCCCTATAGAAGGAAGCCATATCAAAACCTAGGAATGAAGATGGGAGAGAGGTTTATTTAATTCAAGGTTTCTCAACTGTGGCACTATTGACATTTGGGGCTAGATCATTCTCTACTATTGGTTGCTCTCCTGTGCTTGGGAGGATGTTTGGCAGAATCTCTCTGCTTTACCCACAAGACACCAGTAGGCACTGCCTCCCACCTCCAAGTTGTGACAATCAAAACTGCTCCCAGATTTTGCCAAATATCTCCTAAGAGGGGTGGGGAGAGGAGGGAAAAGGAGAAGAGGAATTGTCCCTGCTTGAGAACTACTGAGTTAGGTAGAACCAAGTAATCCTGTATTTTTAGTGGTTTAGATCAGTGATATTCAAGGGTAGGTAGGGTTATCAGAATCACCTGGAGGGCTTTTTCCAACCACACATGGTTCCAGAGATTTCAGTGTATAGCTAATATCCCCTCAATTACTTATACTTCTGTTGCCCCCTGTCATCTCTGTCCAGTGTATGAGAGTAAAGCAAAATAAATAAAGCAATTTTTTAAAGCCTAAAATATCCTGGGTTAACCAGATGACATCCATTTCCCTCATGACTGCCACCTTCAAGCTAATTTCTGCGCTTATGAGATTTCCCTTGAGTTGCACACACACACAACCATTTTATTGGCAGCCATGGCACCAGAATATCATTCTCTTTCTTCAACGATTTGGGAGAAAATTGATACAAGTTGTGATAGTTGCTGTCCTTGTGATTATTATGAGGGGAAGGGCCAGGCTTTGGCACAGAGCAATGAAGAACGCCCTCCATTTCCTTTCTATAAGTGCCGTCCACACACTGTCGACATGTAGAGTCACATTTTTTTAATAAGCAGCAACCCTTTATCTAAGAAATAACGTTCCAAA